>NC_134465.1:66003840-68403840 GCF_047948215.1 Lycorma delicatula | reverse complement strand
ACTTTTTTTAATAAAGAATGCTGCTCTTAGTTTTTTAGCGAATAAAACATTAATGACATAAGATATTTATTGAATAAGTTATTAAATTTATATTTGCATTTTTTAATATTGTTTAATACAGGGAATCTACATTTGATCGCATTAATGTTTAATAAACAAAATTATTTTTGCAGCACCTTTTAAAACAATAAAAAAGTAATTATATTTGACTTTATCTGTTTTACTGATAATTTACATCCTTGGTTCAGAACATCAAGCATTTGTATCTAATTCAAAGAATTAGGGCTTGATACAGCTACCCTTTTTACTGGATTTCCATAACAGTCCTATGTTAAAGAACAATTCCCATGAGAGCTTGAGCGTTACAAATAATCCAGTCTACAATAATTACATTAACATTATTAAAAATATCAGCCATTAAAAAATACAAACACCTTATATTACAGTTATATTCAGCTTCTCGCATTCAGTCTATGAGAACCTATTTATTAAATATCTCTGCCATTACCATATATCTTGACTAAAGTTTATGTACTTTTCAAACTTGAGTAATTTTTAATAAAACTTTTAATTAATAATATAGTAGTAATCAGTCTAAGAAATTGTGAGTCCACAGTATGAAGTAAGTAGAGGAGTTAGTTTTTGAGATAGTCATTAATAGGTTTTAGGCAGAGCTTACCAAAAAAAGAAGAAAATAAATGATTCAGTTTGTTGATGACAGAAAACATGTTCCTATATCATTATCACACAATAAAATTGTTTTATAATGATAATGTAATACGGGAAAACATCTAATAAACTTAAATAATAAGTTAACTATAAGCTTATATAATATTACTTTTTTCCAGTAAGCTGGAGATGTAATAAAAATTTTACAATATTGGTAAGTTAAAACAAATCTCACAAAAGCTTATTTGACATTTATAGTTTATTCTTGGTTTAAGGAGGAACCTTTAGTCTTCAGTGAAAAGGTGTTCTCGCAGGATGCACCATTCATTACATTTAAGCAATGGAAAAACTGCTAATGAAATAAATGCTGGTAGGTAGTATATATAATAAGCATAGGCTATTATCCAGATGGCAGGATAGATGGAGAGAGGAGGAACCAGGTCCGACTATGTCGTTCCCGGGCCCTGCACGACGGCCGGGTCTCTGTCTTGATTTTATCTCTGACCTACGCTAGTCCTGGCGCCCACTGCTGCTCATCGGAACCGGCTCACCTAAGCATACTGGCACTCAGATGGGGCTGTCCACCCTTCCCTACACCAAAGTCTACGGCATCTCCCTTCAGCGCCCTTGCCGTGTAACACCTTCATAGCATACGTGTCAAGGGCCCTTCAGTTCTCTTCTGAGGACAGCATGAAGGACACCAGGTTTTCAGGTCTTAATCTGTCTAGGTCCGCCAAAGGTGCCATTGTGCACACATAAATATGGTGTGCTCCGCTGTGTCCTCTCTGTTGCAAAACATGCAGCACGGAGTGTCCCGTCTGCCAAATCGATTGAAGTAATGTTGAAACATTTCTTGGCCGGAGAGCAATTGTGACATATAAAAATCTATATCGCCATGTTTCCTTTACGTCCATATGTCTAAGTCTGTGATTAATCTCCTTGTCCAGGCTGCTTCATTTCCAGTCATCTATCTTTCATGCCATGTCTCCATTACATTAGCCTTGTCCTCACGCTTCCCCATACCATCGTAGCAAAGCTCTTGCACTCTAACTTGAAGGTCAATTGGCAAAGCTGATGCCAACATGCTCACTGCACTGTATGACAGTTGTATAACACGCCGTAACACACCCAACAACGTTCACCTGTGGACTGTGTAAACATGCCCAGTTCCTCATGACTCTCATTGCTCCACTCCAAACCGAGGCAGCATACAATAACACTGAAATTATCATTGACATGATTAATCGGCGTTTGGAAGCCCTTGGAGCCGACTGAGTAGTGATCAACACATTCAGTGATTTCAAGATTTTTTAGGTCCTTGTACAACTGTCTACTATGTGTTGACTAAATTTACATGATTTGTTGATCTGTACCCCCCAGGTACATTATCATGTCTCTCGTAGCAACTGTCCACATAGCATTAGGTTTATTCTACCCATCATTCTTCTGCCTGTTAGTGTAATGTAATTTATAATATGTATTAAATTTTATTAGATATAAATATTTTTTTTTTAAATGTTCATGTGTTACCAGTTTAATTGACTTTGTAGATGTGTTTCACTTAAATAAAAATACATCTTCATTAAAAAAATATTTTTGGATGTACTTTTTTTAATAAAGAATGCTGCTCTTAGTTTTTTAGCGAATAAAACATGTAATGACATAAGATATTTATTGAATAAGTTATTAAATTTATATTTGCATTTTTTAATATTGTTTAATACAGGGAATCTACATTTGATCGCATTAATGTTTAATAAACAAAATTATTTTTGCAGCACCTTTTAAAACAATAAAAAAGTAATTATATTTGACTTTATCTGTTTTACTGATAATTTACATCCTTGGTTCAGAACATCAAGCATTTGTATCTAATTCAAAGAATTAGGGCTTGATACAGCTACCCTTTTTACTGGATTTCCATAACAGTCCTATGTTAAAGAACAATTCCCATGAGAGCTTGAGCGTTACAAATAATCCAGTCTACAATAATTACATTAACATTATTAAAAATATCAGCCATTAAAAAATACAAACACCTTACATTACAGTTATATTCAGCTTCTCGCATTCAGTCTATGAGAACCTATTTATTAAATATCTCTGCCATTACCATATATCTTGACTAAAGTTTATGTACTTTTCAAACTTGAGTAATTTTTAATAAAACTTTTAATTAATAATATAGTAGTAATCAGTCTAAGAAATTGTGAGTCCACAGTATGAAGTAAGTAGAGGAGTTAGTTTTTGAGATAGTCATTAATAGGTTTTAGGCAGAGCTTACCAAAAAAAGAAGAAAATAAATGATTCAGTTTGTTGATGACAGAAAACATGTTCCTATATCATTATCACACAATAAAATTGTTTTATAATGATAATGTAATACGGGAAAACATCTAATAAACTTAAATAATAAGTTAACTATAAGCTTATATAATATTACTTTTTTCCAGTAAGCTGGAGATGTAATAAAAATTTTACAATATTGGTAAGTTAAAACAAATCTCACAAAAGCTTATTTGACATTTATAGTTTATTCTTGGTTTAAGGAGGAACCTTTAGTCTTCAGTGAAAAGGTGTTCTCGCAGGATGCACCATTCATTACATTTAAGCAATGGAAAAACTGCTAATGAAATAAATGCTGGTAGGTAGTATAGATAATAAGCATAGGCTATTATCCAGATGGCAGGATAGATGGAGAGAGGAGGAACCAGGTCCGACTATGTCGTTCCCGGGCCCTGCACGACGGCCGGGTCTCTGTCTTGATTTTATCTCTGACCTACGCTAGTCCTGGCGCCCACTGCTGCTCATCGGAACCGGCTCACCTAAGCATACTGGCACTCAGATGGGGCTGTCCACCCTTCCCTACACCAAAGTCTACGGCATCTCCCTTCAGCGCCCTTGCCGTGTAACACCTTCATAGCATACGTGTCAAGGGCCCTTCAGTTCTCTTCTGAGGACAGCATGAAGGACACCAGGTTTTCAGGTCTTAATCTGTCTAGGTCCGCCAAAGGTGCCATTGTGCACACATAAATATGGTGTGCTCCGCTGTGTCCTCTCTGTTGCAAAACATGCAGCACGGAGTGTCCTGTCTGCCAAATCGATTGAACTAATGTTGAAACATTTCTTGGCCGGAGAGCAATTGTGACATATAAAAATCTATATCGCCATGTTTCCTTTACGTCCATATGTCTAAGTCTGTGATTAATCTCCTTGTCCAGGCTGCTTCATTTCCAGTCATCTATCTTTCATGCCATGTCTCCATTACATTAGCCTTGTCCTCACGCTTCCCCATACCATCGTAGCAAAGCTCTTGCACTCTAACTTGAAGGTCAATTGGCAAAGCTGATGCCAACATGCTCACTGCACTGTATGACAGTTGTATAACACGCCGTAACACACCCAACAACGTTCACCTGTGGACTGTGCAAACATGCCCAGTTCCTCATGACTCTCATTGCTCCACTCCAAACCGAGGCAGCATACAATAACACTGAAATTATCATTGACATGTTTAATCGGCGTTTGGAAGCCCTTGGAGCCGACTGAGTAGTGATCAACACATTCAGTGATTTCAAGATTTTTTAGGTCCTTGTACAACTGTCTACTATGTGTTGACTAAATTTACATGATTTGTTGATCTGTACCCCCCAGGTACATTATCATGTCTCCCGTAGCAACTGTCCACATAGCATTAGGTTTATTCTACCCATCATTCTTCTGCCTGTTAGTGTAATGTAATTTATAATATGTATTAAATTTTATTAGATATAAATATTTTTTTTTTTTAAATGTTCATGTGTTACCAGTTTAATTGACTTTGTAGATGTGTTTCACTTAAATAAAAATACATCTTCATTAAAAAAATATTTTTGGATGTACTTTTTTTAATAAAGAATGCTGCTCTTAGTTTTTTAGCGAATAAAACATGTAATGACATAAGATATTTATTGAATAAGTTATTAAATTTATATTTGCATTTTTTAATATTGTTTAATACAGGGAATCTACATTTGATCGCATTAATGTTTAATAAACAAAATTATTTTTGCAGCACCTTTTAAAACAATAAAAAAGTAATTATATTTGACTTTATCTGTTTTACTGATAATTTACATCCTTGGTTCAGAACATCAAGCATTTGTATCTAATTCAAAGAATTAGGGCTTGATACAGCTACCCTTTTTACTGGATTTCCATAACAGTCCTATGTTAAAGAACAATTCCCATGAGAGCTTGAGCGTTACAAATAATCCAGTCTACAATAATTACATTAACATTATTAAAAATATCAGCCATTAAAAAATACAAACACCTTACATTACAGTTATATTCAGCTTCTCGCATTCAGTCTATGAGAACCTATTTATTAAATATCTCTGCCATTACCATATATCTTGACTAAAGTTTATGTACTTTTCAAACTTGAGTAATTTTTAATAAAACTTTTAATTAATAATATAGTAGTAATCAATCTAAGAAATTGTGAGTCCACAGTATGAAGTAAGTAGAGGAGTTAGTTTTTGAGATAGTCATTAATAGGTTTTAGGCAGAGCTTACCAAAAAAAGAAGAAAATAAATGATTCAGTTTGTTGATGACAGAAAACATGTTCCTATATCATTATCACACAATAAAATTGTTTTATAATGATAATGTAATACGGGAAAACATCTAATAAACTTAAATAATAAGTTAACTATAAGCTTATATAATATTACTTTTTTCCAGTAAGCTGGAGATGTAATAAAAATTTTACAATATTGGTAAGTTAAAACAAATCTCACAAAAGCTTATTTGACATTTATAGTTTATTCTTGGTTTAAGGAGGAACCTTTAGTCTTCAGTGAAAAGGTGTTCTCGCAGGATGCACCATTCATTACATTTAAGCAATGGAAAAACTGCTAATGAAATAAATGCTGGTAGGTAGTATATATAATAAGCATAGGCTATTATCCAGATGGCAGGATAGATGGAGAGAGGAGGAACCAGGTCCGACTATGTCGTTCCCGGGCCCTGCACGACGGCCGGGTCTCTGTCTTGATTTTATCTCTGACCTACGCTAGTCCTGGCGCCCACTGCTGCTCATCGGAACCGGCTCACCTAAGCATACTGGCACTCAGATGGGGCTGTCCACCCTTCCCTACACCAAAGTCTACGGCATCTCCCTTCAGCGCCCTTGCCGTGTAACACCTTCATAGCATACGTGTCAAGGGCCCTTCAGTTCTCTTCTGAGGACAGCATGAAGGACACCAGGTTTTCAGGTCTTAATCTGTCTAGGTCCGCCAAAGGTGCCATTGTGCACACATAAATATGGTGTGCTCCGCTGTGTCCTCTCTGTTGCAAAACATGCAGCACGGAGTGTCCCGTCTGCCAAATCGATTGAAGTAATGTTGAAACATTTCTTGGCCGGAGAGCAATTGTGACATATAAAAATCTATATCGCCATGTTTCCTTTACGTCCATATGTCTAAGTCTGTGATTAATCTCCTTGTCCAGGCTGCTTCATTTCCAGTCATCTATCTTTCATGCCATGTCTCCATTACATTAGCCTTGTCCTCACGCTTCCCCATACCATCGTAGCAAAGCTCTTGCACTCTAACTTGAAGGTCAATTGGCAAAGCTGATGCCAACATGCTCACTGCACTATATGACAGTTGTATAACACACCGTAACACACCCAACAACGTTCACCTGTGGACTGTGTAAACATGCCCAGTTCCTCATGACTCTCATTGCTCCACTCCAAACCGAGGCAGCATACAATAACACTGAAATTATCATTGACATGATTAATCGGCGTTTGGAAGCCCTTGGAGCCGACTGAGTAGTGATCAACACATTCAGTGATTTCAAGATTTTTTAGGTCCTTGTACAACTGTCTACTATGTGTTGACTAAATTTACATGATTTGTTGATCTGTACCCCCCAGGTACATTATCATGTCTCTCGTAGCAACTGTCCACATAGCATTAGGTTTATTCTACCCATCATTCTTCTGCCTGTTAGTGTAATGTAATTTATAATATGTATTAAATTTTATTAGATATAAATATTTTTTTTTTAAATGTTCATGTGTTACCAGTTTAATTGACTTTGTAGATGTGTTTCACTTAAATAAAAATACATCTTCATTAAAAAAATAGTTTTGGATGTACTTTTTTTAATAAAGAATGCTGCTCTTAGTTTTTTAGCGAATAAAACATGTAATGACATAAGATATTTATTGAATAAGTTATTAAATTTATATTTGCATTTTTTAATATTGTTTAATACAGGGAATCTACATTTGATCGCATTAATGTTTAATAAACAAAATTATTTTTGCAGCACCTTTTAAAACAATAAAAAAGTAATTATATTTGACTTTATCTGTTTTACTGATAATTTACATCCTTGGTTCAGAACATCAAGCATTTGTATCTAATTCAAAGAATTAGGGCTTGATACAGCTACCTTTTTTACTGGATTTCCATAACAGTCCTATGTTAAAGAACAATTCCCATGAGAGCTTGAGCGTTACAAATAATCCAGTCTACAATAATTACATTAACATTATTAAAAATATCAGCCATTAAAAAATACAAACACCTTACATTACAGTTATATTCAGCTTCTCGCATTCAGTCTATGAGAACCTATTTATTAAATATCTCTGCCATTACCATATATCTTGACTAAAGTTTATGTACTTTTCAAACTTGAGTAATTTTTAATAAAACTTTTAATTAATAATATAGTAGTAATCAATCTAAGAAATTGTGAGTCCACAGTATGAAGTAAGTAGAGGAGTTAGTTTTTGAGATAGTCATTAATAGGTTTTAGGCAGAGCTTACCAAAAAAAGAAGAAAATAAATGATTCAGTTTGTTGATGACAGAAAACATGTTCCTATATCATTATCACACAATAAAATTGTTTTATAATGATAATGTAATACGGGAAAACATCTAATAAACTTAAATAATAAGTTAACTATAAGCTTATATAATATTACTTTTTTCCAGTAAGCTGGAGATGTAATAAAAATTTTACAATATTGGTAAGTTAAAACAAATCTCACAAAAGCTTATTTGACATTTATAGTTTATTCTTGGTTTAAGGAGGAACCTTTAGTCTTCAGTGAAAAGGTGTTCTCGCAGGATGCACCATTCATTACATTTAAGCAATGGAAAAACTGCTAATGAAATAAATGCTGGTAGGTAGTATATATAATAAGCATAGGCTATTATCCAGATGGCAGGATAGATGGAGAGAGGAGGAACCAGGTCCGACTATGTCGTTCCCGGGCCCTGCACGACGGCCGGGTCTCTGTCTTGATTTTATCTCTGACCTACGCTAGTCCTGGCGCCCACTGCTGCTCATCGGAACCGGCTCACCTAAGCATACTGGCACTCAGATGGGGCTGTCCACCCTTCCCTACACCAAAGTCTACGGCATCTCCCTTCAGCGCCCTTGCCGTGTAACACCTTCATAGCATACGTGTCAAGGGCCCTTCAGTTCTCTTCTGAGGACAGCATGAAGGACACCAGGTTTTCAGGTCTTAATCTGTCTAGGTCCGCCAAAGGTGCCATTGTGCACACATAAATATGGTGTGCTCCGCTGTGTCCTCTCTGTTGCAAAACATGCAGCACGGAGTGTCCCGTCTGCCAAATCGATTGAAGTAATGTTGAAACATTTCTTGGCCGGAGAGCAATTGTGACATATAAAAATCTATATCGCCATGTTTCCTTTACGTCCATATGTCTAAGTCTGTGATTAATCTCCTTGTCCAGGCTGCTTCATTTCCAGTCATCTATCTTTCATGCCATGTCTCCATTACATTACAGACAGACGAAAGGCAACTGGGTTTTTAAAAATTAGAATCGGGAAGGGTGGATAGCCCCAGCGGTGAGAGTCGGCATGCTTAGGTGTGTCAACATCAATGATCCGCTGGGGACTCAAGGGGATAATAGGTACGTGACATTAAGAGAAAAGATGTGACACACGCTGCGACTAGCCAAGGTATGGTGTGATGTCAAAAACACAAATAAAGAGCACTCAAAAGATCTGACCGGCGGGCCGACCTACCATGCCGGATATTAAGCTGGTAGGTGGGAAGGACCGTTAGAGTAAAACAGACACTCCTCTGGGTGGCGAAATACCAACCAGTTGATCCGACCCAGGGGAGGAGTGAAAAAAAAAGATACCATACCTAAAAGAAAAAATAAATCCTTATTAAAAAAACAATTTATTTAAGATATTTAAAAATAATTTAATTAAGATTTTTTATCAATCCAGGCTGTCCCTGAGCCAGTCATATAATTTTTTTTCTTTTTTTCAAAACAAAAAAAAATAAATAAAATTTCACATTTTATTTATTTTTTTTTGTAATAAAATGTGAAATTTTATTTAGCCTCTTTGGTAAATCAATATGTTATCGTAGTAACCGATACATTTTCTTAAAATTACTAGTTTATTTTCCATAAATTGTCAGTTGGAAATTCAAGCAATGTCTTAAACAGTTTTACCAGCAGTATTACCAACTTGATTGAGCTCCTACACATTTCACATTTAATTTTTTGTAACATTTTCTTCTAAGTTTTTGTCGGTTTTGTTGTTAATAAGAGTCAACATCATTTAAAATTTTATTTGTTTTCTGTTGACATTATTTATATCAATCTTCTAATTAAATTCTCTACAATCTTATGTTTAAAAAATGTATGATTTATTACCAATTTAACGTTGTTAAATTGGTAATTTTTACGTCAAACGTAAAAAAATGTTTTTTGACCCTATTTTTGGCATTTTACATGGATATCTATTTTTTCGATTAAAAACCATAAGAAACAATTGAATTTGCCCCTTAATTGAACTTCCAGAATTTCAGAAAGCCTTAATTTACCCGGAGGAACTGAAACTCAGGTGAAATCTTTCACCTGTATAACTGGCTAACGAAGCGTTTTCGCATGTATGAACTTTTTTCTTATTTTTAGCCTCTAGAATGAGTTGTCAAAGTATTGCCTTATCCTCCTGAATCACTCTGTATTTATTGTATTTTTTAAAATTAAATGTAGCTTTATTTTTTTAATTACAAATAATCAAAAAACTTACTTAAATTTGCATCATGCATTCAGTTCTTCTGCAAGTTTGCTATCTTCATTGGAACAATCACTTACACTATAATTATCAAAGTCTACACGAAGCACATAACAGATTTTTCAGTCATTTTTTATATCGACAATTCAAGTTTCAAGTGGATCTAGATTTGCAATAACAATTACTGTCATTCTATACTTTTGAAGAAAATAGCCTTTAAAACTTACTTTTACAGTACTTAAATGTTAAATTTCCCAATGGCCTTTACTTTAGAGATATTCCTTGTAGTATATCCTTCACAGCTATTGAAGATCGATTCTGTTTGGGTGATCACTGATGATTTTAAATGAGTGTGTTTACATGAACCCTTTGTCATGTTTAATTGTTAAGAAGTGGACATATTAAAATGATCCCTTCTGTAACAAGGGTAGCCACCAGGTACATCCCCATATTTGGGCTACCAACCCCGGATGTCCAACCCAGTATGCCAGTGGAACCAGCATGTCAAAGCAGAGACCAGAGAGCCCTATGAACCGACACAAATGGACACCTTATTACAAGCTTGCCATCGCAGGGAGCAGTGAGAAATGAATTGATCTCTGTTGTGTAACAGAGATCAATTCAAGCTGTAGTAGGTGTCTACTACAGCTTCAACCCTGGTCGCTGTATCACCAGCACAAAAGATGATGTAAACCAGTTTCCAAAATCCGATCTGTGTATCGATCTGAAGTTGAAAGTAAGATCAGCATTATTAAAAAAGAACGATCACATTTTTGAGGAAAAGATTTGGAGTCCCGCTAGCCAGCTATATGTTTTGTACGTATAACTGTTATTGCCCCAGATGGTATATTCCAGATATGGAGATGATCTACCTCAGGGCATTCTTTTTATTATTTTTTTTTTTTTATTTTAAGTGTAGAATTAACTACTGGTAATTTAAAGAGAATGAAACGATGATTGTCATTCATCTGGTTGTCATTTTCTTTAAATTGCCCTTTAAAGAGAAATTTAAATGATTAGATGAATTGATTATCACAGATTTTACGTAGAACAAGTCAGATCACCTTAAGAATATTGGTTTCTAATGTATTTATTTTAACCTGATATTACAATCTTATTAAATTTTATCTATAATTTAATAATTCCAACAAAAAAAAAAAAAATAATAAAGATCGTTGCTGCTCAATTTTTATAATCTTAAATATAAATAAAATCTTAAGCGTAATACCATGAAGTTTTGTTACGTAAAAAAATAATAAAATAAAACAATGCAATATAACCTACTTTTGTTTCTGGTATTAGCTAAATGAATGAATTTTTCACTACTTTTCAAAATTCTTTAATTCTCTAAAACAGTTAATTTCATTATGATATCAGAGAGCGGGAGAGAGAGAGAGAAAAGTAAAATATCTTGATTTTTGTATCAATTGAATAAAACTGTCCATATATCAATATTTCAAGTGCAATTGGTTAATTTATTTTTTAATTTTATTTCTGTGACATTTAATTATATAAACATAACAAATTCAGTTTGCCATGTGATAACAATTTTTATCTGAAATTTAAAGACAAGAAAAAACTTTTTTATTTGGTAAAATTGACAAAAGTAGGGATAAGAGATACAACTCCACTAGGACCAGTATTATTAATTTATCATATAAAGAACAAAATAAACCTATAAAAACCATTTGTCCAAGTGTGCCTCCATAAAGTTCTCTTGCATGGACTTGATACAACTCGATCTTTGATGTGAACTGTTACTACATTAACTCACAAATTCAATAGTATGTAGTTATCTAACTAAATAGAAATAGCATACATCATTATTTTTATAGATCACCACAGGTGATCGATAAAAATATAATATCAAACTTGGTTTTAATTATTAAATAATTCATACTTAACACCTTTTATGTCTGAGATGCTAATTTATAAGACATGCCACTTGCACTGGAACCATCAGGTTGTGAAGTATGAATGTATGTACTAATTCTTTAATTAACTTTCATATTTAATTGAAAGTTATTTTTGTATTTTTATAGAGATATCGAAGCTTTATTACATGTAGTCAAATCAAGCCTTGGTCCAGGAGTACTAGCGATGCCGGTTGCATTTAAAAATGTTGGCCTTCTGCAAGGGTTTTTGGGAACTATATTTGTCGGTTTACTTTGCACACGTATAAATTATCATTTTATCGTTCCCGATTCATTAAAACTTGGTTTAAACTTCATCCTTAATTTTCTATAAAAGTGTCTCTTCCATTCAAAATATGTGGTAGGGTTAATATCATAAAATAATTCAGCAGTATGTTGAATATTTACAGTTTATATACAAATACAATATACAGCAATATATAGAACTGTGTAGAAAAGAAAGTAATTTACGAGCAATCTGGTAATAGCTGTAATTATTAAAGAGAATGAATTAATAATTATTTAATTAATTACTTCCTGGTACCATTGTTTTTATTATATGGAACACAGTTAATACAGTGAAACTCCGTACAAGAATAGCAATCACAGAGACAAAAAATATTCCATCAAGTGAATCATTTCAATCTCTGGTGTAGGGCGATGCCGAACTCAATATAAATGTATTCACATAATTATAATAATGAATTTATTTTTAACGTTTCTTATTTGCGATTAAAAAAATATTTTAGCTCAGCAAATATAGAAAAACAGTAAAAATAAATAAAAAATGTTAATTTATTAACCGCTTCAGAATTATCAGTTTTAATTATTTTGAGAAAAGGTGAAACCACAAACAGATTAATTTAATTAATAACTTGAATTCTTGAAACAAGCAGACCCCTCTTTTTTGCTGGCCACAGGTCATAATTAGATGCGAGTGTTAATAAGTTGTTTTAAGTGGAGTTAAATAAAATTTAGTTCTAATCATAAAATGTGTTAATATATTTACTACAATTTTCACCTGTTAAAACTTATCCACAACTTAATTTACCGTTGTAGGATTAATACTTTAGTATCTATAATTCAGCCTACTTCATTTTAATTGTATATACGATTCATTATATCCCTTACAGAATTGAGGTAATGTGTATAACATATTGTTTCAATACAGAAAGACCTATGTTAATTTGTTGTTATACACTATCTAACCCGGTCTTTATCGTGGTTATAGCGCTTGTAACATAAGTTGCAAGAATGACAGATTACGGTTGTTTTCTCTGAGATAATGATTTCTATATAGCGTTAATTCCTGTGGTGGATAGATCAATAAATAGGGTTGTCTGTAGGGCTGAATATCATCTGCATTTTGGTAAGTTCAATAAATAGGGTTGTCTGTAGGGCTGAATATCATCTGCATTTTGGTAAATTTAGCAGAATGAAATGATAACAACATATTTGACCGATGAAGAAGACAACATGAAGTCTCTTCACTCATGATTTTAAAGGTAAGCCTTAATTGAATTATATTTTTTCTAAAATTTGGTAGATTTATAATTTACGCTAATAAAAGTATTATAATAATTCCATTAAAGTTTGTTCAAGCAGATCATGGTAATAATTAAGTTAAATATTATATTGTAGTATCTTTGTCTAGAAGTCTGGTTATATGTTATGCGTGAAGTGTTTTGTTGGTTTGAAACTGAAACAGTAAAAAGAGATTAATTCTTCTTTACTGCCTCCTATATTAAAAATTACGTGTAGTTTTGGCATCAATTAAGACGTTGCAGTGGTATTTTTCTAATGCATGTAATCTTCGTGCATTACACTAAGATTGTGTCCATTTTTTTTCTTTTTCTAACGCTATTTGTCAGTCATTTATATAAATATGTGTGTTAGTTATTAGTGTTAGGAGCTGTGCAAATTTCTATGTTGTTTAAGATCCAACTTTGTCGCTTCTAGTGACGTCTTAGTACCTCTACCATACAGAAAGGGAAACCAACAGAGAACATAGAATAAAATACCTTACCGTAAATATACAAATAGGACATACTTGACTCGTACCTTATCTTCCTTACATGTTTCATTTGATTATCTCTTTTCATTTGCAAGTAATGAACAATTTCATATCGTATTTTATCCACAAATTTAATTTTTTTATTCGTAAATATTAATATTTTGATAAAAAGAAAAAATCATTTATGAATTAAATTTTGGCCGTCCAAGTTATATACATTATAAAAGTCTACTTTGACAAGCTATAAAAAAACATTATCGTTTAACACACACACTATGAAGTGTGGTGTGTGTGTTTTATTTAAATAAACTAATTAGTTTGCAAAATTTACGTTAATGAGACAAATTTATTTATATGATTACCATTGGCGGTTCTTTAGAAATTTTTTGTATATTTCATAAGAAAGTGACCTATTGTAATAGATACCATGATTTGACTTCGGGATTTCAAATCCCCCATACCACATAACCACATAAGTTCAAAATTTTACATGTATATTTATATATATACACGAGGAGTATATATTTCACTTTCTTGTGAACACGATAACTGCCGTAATTTTAAATTAATTTATGAAATATAATGAACCAAAATCTCGGTTGAGTTTGTTAAAAGGAAAAATCAAACCATGCGGTTAAAATGGGGGGGAGTTTCGAAAAAAAAAATATCTCTAAGTTTCTTATTAGCTAAAATATCGAATTCGTTTAAAGTCCTTACTATTGTTTTTGGATAAAGATCTAAATAAAGATTTTTGATATCGCCAACCATTGGTCCAAGGGATGGAAAGAATGGGGTTTTGAAGACAAAGAAAAACATACCTTCCTTAATAGATACAGTATCGAATCTGTTTAGAATGGTTGTTAGTCCACCAAACAATACCTAAAACTTTTATCTGTAACAATTTTTGATATGATCAACCCTTGCTGCAAGGGATGACCAAAATTTTGCTGCAATTGTAAGAAGATTGGGCTTATAGTTTGCTAAACATGTGAAATTTTTTTTCACATGCAACCATTATCATATCGAGTAAATATGAAGTTTTTTTTAACTTTAAGGTGGAAATCTTTTTTATCTCCTTCTTGGAGATAAACCTCTACCTCCACCTTCCGGCGTACCGAAAAGGATTTTTGTTTTTAACTTCCGATGGAAATGTATATACATACATATGATTTGGAAAATAACAATTTTTAATAAAGGGGAAAAAGTTTAGCCTGTTTTTAAAAAACCGTTGGGGTTCTCAGCTGGTTTTAACTCTATTTACAAAGAAATAAATATTTTATTTAATCGATAATATATATATATACATATATATATATACACACACACACACTATTATATAAAGAAAAAAAGTACTTATTGGGTTGGGATAAACATAAAAAAACTACTCGATCAATCGTAACCAAATTTTTACTCATTTTTCTCGGATAACTGAGAAGGTGTTTAGATATATTTCATCTAGAAAATATATATATTATTTTCCTGTCTAGCACTGTAACAGAGCTACAGTTTTAAAAGGGAAAGTATTGTAATCTGTCCAATTTGGGTATATGGGGTTTTCACAGGATCTTAACGGTTTGACACCTAAGGAACCCAAAAACCGGATGGAAATTTTCCGGATGTTCGTATGTAGGTTCGGTCTTGTACTCCTGATATCTCCAGAACTAATAATTCAATTTTGGCCAAATTTTGTCAGATTACTTCTATATTTGGGGCATTTGTGCCATTAAATTTTCAACTTGATAGGTCAAGGAGGTGAGGCTGTAAAATAAGGTCATCTCAGTATCTTGACATTTCGCCTAATTAAGATCTTATTTTTCTTAGGAAAATTATTTAAAAAATAATATTTAAAAAAATTTTTTAAATCGCACTCCTGCCATAAAAAATAATCTGAATTACCTACCGGCTAAGTGGGTATACTGCCTGTCATAATAGTTGTTCAGTTACATGTATCTTTTCCTCCTTAATGAATGCCGTCTCGTCTCCTTCTCCTTCTTCTTAGTATTAATTAGGTATTTAATTCAGTTGGATCATCAATCACTGATAGTTTTGTAATATTTTTTTTTCTTCTATTTTTTACTATATTTTATATAATGTACAAGTAAACATGCATTTTCATAGTTCTATTTTTATAACAATATAATACATATAATAATTCAAAATTTAATCATATATTTCAATGTAATAAACATTACAGTTAATTAAAGGTACATTACAATCGTAATCGATGAGTTATTATTTAATATTAAAAGTGAATCAGTGACACTAGAGTTACGTAGAAACATTTCATCAATAGTACCCCCTCTTACCAAAAGGTGTGCTAGTGTAGCAGTGACGTTATAACGGTTAAATAAATGAATAATATTTAAAGAGTAAAAAAGTATTTGAAGTAGCCGCTAATACAGTCACACCCAAGCCACCGGGTCAGTGTAGTGGTGAACACATCTTCCCAAATCAGCTGATTTGAAAGTCAATAGTTCTAGCGTTCAAGTCCTAGTAAAGTCAGTTGTTTTTACACGGGTTCGGATACTAGATCGTAGATACGATGTTCTTTGGCGGTTGGGTTTCAATTAACAACACATGTTAGGAATGGTCGAACTGAGACTGTACAGGACTACACTTTATTTACACTTTTACAAATCATCCTCTGAAGTATTATCTGAACAGTAATTCCCGAAGGGTAAACAGGAAAAAGAAAGTATCGCCACACTCGCGTGAATGAAATATGGTATGTGCGCGCGCTTTAGTTAGAATCATTGAATTAAATAAACATAAAATATTATATTTAAATAAAATTATAAATATTTTTAATTAGTTGTATGTGTAAGCCGTGCATCAGAAAAAAGCCACGTGAAACTGTGTTGTCAACTTTTATAACTGTAGTAGTAGAGATTTGCCAGTTGAAATACAATCTTTAATGAACTGCGAGCCTCTAATCACTGTGTTAGCTGGGTTTCTTTCTTTCTTTTTCCTGTTTAGCCTCCGGTAACTACCGTTTAGATATAACTTCAGAGGATGATATGTATGAGTGTGAATGAAGTGTAATCTTGTACATTCTCAGTTCGACCATACCCGAGATGTGTGGTTAATTGAAAACCCAACCACCAAAGAACACCAGTATCCACGATCTAGTATTAAAGTCTGTAAAAATAGCTGGCTTTACTAGGACTTAAACACTGGAACTCTCGACTTCCAAATCAGCTGATTTGGGAAGACGCGTTCACCGCTAGACCAACCCGGTGGGTTTGTGTTAGCTGGGTTTGAACTGAATGATTTGACAGGAAAGCCCTTATAAAACTGTGTTGTCAACTTTTATAAGTGTAGTAGTAGAGATTTGCCGGTTGAAACACAAACTTTAATTAACTGTGAGCCTCTAATCACTGCGTTAGCTGGTTTGAACTGAATGATTCGGATGAATAATAGTAAAAAATAGATAGAAAAATAATGAATATTTTTAATATTTTAGCCTTTAAAGGACCTAGGTCCTCAGCCTGTGACTTAAAACCTTCCACAGTATATAATACGAATGTAAACTGAAAATTTGAAAGCAATCGATCGATTGGTTCTTCAAGATGAAATACATCTTAAAAACATCTCAGTTATGCCAAGAAACATGGGTAAAAATTTGTTTGCGATTGATCGAGTATTTTTTTTGTTTATCCTTAACAAATGCCTTCTAACTTTTTATATAATTTCTTCACCCCCAAGGAGAAAGAAGTTTTATATTAAAGATATTCATTAAGGAAAAAAAGATAATCTTTCATTATATTTCTGCTTCCAAAATAAGTTATAAATTTTTTGTCTTCAATGATGTGTGTACTTTAATTACCGCAGTTACTATTATTTTGTTCTTTATAACTTAATTTCTTTTTCAGGTTTCTATAAAGCCTGAATATTTTAATTTTTATTTGTCAGTATTATTCTCACAATTATGAGGATAAAACGAACAGTGTGGAGGTGGAGCCCTCTGTGTAGTTGGGAATGGCGACTGAAGCAAGCTCTGCGGGTGTCCGAAGCGCCATCCCCCTGCAAGAGAATGGTGAGCTAAGCGTGCTCTGCGACCCTGGGGTAGGCCCCGTGGCTCCGGTAGGCTTCGAGGAGCCCCTGAGTGTGCTACGAGATTCGCCTGGGGCGACTTGGGTCCAGGTTCTGGCTAGAGGGACCAGCTAGTATATACGTATATACATCGTATTCAGGGACGAATAACTTTCAATAACTATTAAGTGGAGTCGAGGTTCTGGGTCAGTAATGAGAGGCAAAACTGCCTGAATTAAGCTCACCTACATTGATCTCAGCTATATATACATATATATAATCTCCTTCCAGAATTTAAACAACTCCTTCCAGAAAACTATATTTACACAACTTCTGTCTTACCTCTTAATATTTTACTATTTCTTCTGTTTTTTTCTGTTTTTCCCAAAAAAGTTAATCTTTACATGTTGTAGTTTACAAGAAGCAGAAATGCAGGTATGTGCTGTTTAGAGACTATGCCCTCCCCTCCAATGAATACTTCAAGTTGGGCATGTAGTTTTCATATAAGAACTGCTCACTTATTTATAATTTTTAATAATTCTAAAGTGTTTTCATACTTTATCATGCTGCTCAACATTTTATTTTAACCTAAAAATATACTGTTCATCATTTATAATCCACGTAATCATTCTTTCATATATGTTGATTCTTAAAAGCAGTTCTAAAATTTACAAAACAAATTAAACTGCTAAACTGTTATTACTGTAGAAGTTAAAACACTTTTAATCTACCATGAATATACCAGGAAAATTATAAACATTTAAAGTAGTGATTATTTTGTTTTCCTAGTTTATCCTTAACTGATGACATTAGTCACACTCTTGTGTTTCTCAAAGGTTTTATCAATATTAACTTCAGTTATATTCAATGTACACAGTTGTTGCTGCATTTTCTTTTCTACTAACTGAATAAATTATAAATTTTTATAACTCTAATTATGTCTTCTTCAGCTACTCAAAAACGGAAATGCTGAGTTCCTAGAGCAAATCAAGTACTTGATTGTTTTAAAATTATCATTAAAACTATTTATAATTTATTTAAATGAAATTTATTTTAGGTGCCGACTTCTCAGCCAACAAGATTATTTTCTTTTATGAACCCTTTGGCTGTTGAAATTTGGTTGTATGTGTTAGCGGCTTACATACTTGTTTCCATAACAATGTTCATCGTTGCCAGATTTTCTCCATATGAATGGCAAAATCCACTTCCATGCGATATTGAAAATGACCTGATAGAAAATCAATTTTCTCTCGCCAACAGCTTTTGGTTTACTATTGGAACTCTTATGCAACAAGGGTCTGATTTGAATCCTAAGGTAATGACTTTTTATTTATGTGCTGTGTCCTGCTTTCTTATCAATAAAACATGTGCATTAATTATAACAAAATACTACTGCATTATAAATTATTTTTATTTTCTTACATTAAAAAACAAAGTTTATTTATTTAGCAAAGATAGTTACAATTTATTACATCATTACAGAACAATTAATTATTAAACAGTCAAATGTCAGTAAGATGCGCTGTTATTAGTTATATTTTTCTGAACTGAAATTATTTTCAGTGTTTAAAACCATATACAGCAGAAGATTTGCCTTTATGTTCCTGAGATTAGTATCTGGGGGTTTTTTTTAAAGCAATTGCTACACTTTTTTTTCCATTTATACATTATATTTTATAAATAGTCGTATTTATGTATGTTTATGTAAATATGATCACTTTCTTTGAAAGCAAGAATTGAAAACTTTAAAGATTACCCACAGATACAGTAAAATAAATAAAAACTGGTTTAATTAATTAAAAGTTTAATCAGCAAAAGAAAAAGTCAAGTGAATCAACTGCATCTGTATACTAACATAACTTGAAGATTTTACTTGTATCACATTAAAGTCACACATATATATATATATATACTAGCAAGTCAGGGCTCCACCTCCTGGACCTCTGATGTGTTTGCATAATCCTCTTGGTTGTGAAAATAATACTGATAAATAACTTAAAGCCTGAAAATTTCTCTTTCTTCCAACACTTCCCTGGTTCTTGACATAGAAGTTCTGATGTGCTCCTGCTGTAGATGAACATATTTCTTTTGATTCCCCTTTCCTTTACCCTAGAATTTCCTATCTCTTGGGAAGGGACCAAGATAGAGAGCTGAAAATCAAATATACTTCAAAATGCATAGTCTATTATTTTTATGTGGAAAAATGAAATCAAAAGTGGTGTTAGGTTGTCTTCCAAGAAGAAAATTCTTAAGTTCACCCCCAAGGAGGCCGGGGCTCAATCTATGGCTTAAAAGCTTAACTGGGAAAACACAAATGTATCCTCAAAGGTCGATTGATTCTCATGTGATCCTGTTGCAAACGAACAGAACCGCAATAAACTTTCACATTTATGTATATGAGTATATAATTTCTAGAACCATCTTAATGTAATAATGTAATTGCAATTCTTAATAAAATCATCTTAATACATCTTAATAAAATGTAATTGCAATTCATTTGAACTACTTTAAATTTATAAATACATTGAAAAATGTCTTTATTAGACATACACAAATCAACTATTTGAATGATACTAAATGGATTTCTCAAAAATTAGTATTATTTCTAATTTGTAACATCATGGTGGAAACAAATGAATTCAGTTAAGGTGGTGCTGGTACCTAGACCAAATGGATGGATACCAAATGAAATGGGGAACAGAAGAAGGATTTGGATGGATTCAGTTAAGGAGGAAATGCATAGAAGTTACCTTGGAAGACTAAACAAAGTCTTCCAAGACTTCTCAAAGTTTGTTTATTCTGAAAGTGTTTTTGAGAATAAACAAATAGTTTCTGCAGAGGAAAACATTAGGATAAATTTTTGACAGCCTACTAGGAACAGGGAAACAACTAAAGAAGAAGATAGATTATAAATGAATATTTTTCAAATTACATCGAAATTGTTCTTCCAGAGGATCTTTTGCAGCTAATTACACAATTCCTTCTAAAGAAGGGTCACCGATGATGGACTGCTTTTAATGATGCTTATGTTAAAGTGATTAGTAAACATTTTTAGTTTGTACTCAAGTAGTATATTCAATATATGTTGTGTTTGTTCTTAAATATGCTTTTTTTGTAAGATTTATTGTTTAAATTTTGTATGATTCAAATATACTGAGATCTAATGTTTTGTGTGCTGTGTATACAATTATGTGTAATAGTTACTCTCTTTTTATGAATGTCCTGCTTCTTTGATGTGATTTGTAAAACTGAAATATCAGAATTAATCTTTGTAAATTACCTTATAGAAACTTGATGTACAAACAAAATACTAATCACAACTAGCAAATTTTGCTCACAGTACATAAAAACCTCAACATGCTTGAACAATATGAAATTTACTAATATACTAAATTTGACAAAAAACAATAAATTATAACAGATAAGAACAGGTATTGAACAAGCGATAACATATATTGAACTGGTGAGATTCAGGATCAAATAAGATTGTAAGTCACATAAATATATTCAACAAGAATTTTGAATGAAAAATATAAACAGTATAATTTACCAGTATATCTGGAATAAGGATTATGAAGAAGCGTTTGATTCTATAAGGCAGTGTCCTATGTATTAACATTGATTAGAAGGGAAAAAAAATAAATGTGAAATGTGGCCGCTGATTAAAATAACAGTAGAAAGAAAGATGAAGAAAACAGAGAGAAAAATAGAACGAATTGTATTAGGAATAGATGGTTAAGGAGATAAAGAAAAAAATAGCCGAGAAAGAAAAATGTAAGAATGCAGGTGACTTCTTACAAACTAATGAAAATAATAGAAGTAGAAAGATTAAAAGATATGGACAGAGAAAATGGTTCAATGGTACAAATATAAGGTGAAAAGAAAATCTGGTTGACATGAGAGAAAGCACATTAATGTTAAAACTGCTAAAATAGAAAGAGTTGTCTAATACAGAGCAAGGTAAAGATTTTACAAAATGCCTATATCATGAAGGGAGTAAGAGATGACTGTTAATTTTAAGTTTTGAAGATAAAGAAGCAGTAGGAAGATAAAGAAAAAAGACTGATCTTATTAAGATGGAGGAAAGAGAAAGAGAAAGAATTGTAAGAAGGGAAGTAGGTGGCAAGATAGAAAATGCAGGAAAAAACCTGAGACCAGTGTATGGCAATATTTCCCATATGGAAACATACAACTGACAACCTTAAAAAAAAAAATATTTTTTTTTACTGCAGCTAATTATTTATTATTAGCTATAGTAGGCTACAAGATTATTTCTAGGGATTTTTTTCTTATAGAAGAATTTTCAATAAAATGAACTTAATTAATAAAACATTCAATTTGTAATTTTAATTACTAAGTTACTTTTTATGTCCCAAAGATTTGTTGCATACATTTTTTTTTAATTTCAAATGACTTTTATTAGCTAAGATGAAACACACCTGAAAATAAATGATTAATTAAAAAATATAAGATAATGTACAAAAATATCAATATGTCATTCATAACCTTTGGATTAAGTCCAGCACCCTGACGAAGAAGAGTTCCAGTAATAAACCAAACGCTGTTGCTCAGTGTAAAAGTATTAACCAATTCAGCTGACTGCTTGGTTTTCCATGGACGTGGATTGTACCACTCATAAGGAGAAAACCTTGATATGGCATATAGACAAAGGCAGACTGTAATAAAAGCCACCAGAGCTAACAACCAGATTTCCAAAGCTAGTGGATCAAGAAATGTGAAGAATCGAGATTCTTTATCGGTCGGCACCTGATGTCACACAATATACAAAATGCTAGTACAACTAAAATTAAGTAGATACATTTCATTAATTTAAATACTAAAAAGCTAAACATGCAATATAGATTAAGTATTATTTCACTGTTCTACGTTCTGTTTTTGAGGACATAAATAATTTTATTGAAAATATTTGTTAAATAGTATTTCTGATTTATGTCAGAGTAGCACTTGTGTGCAGTTAGTTTTTCCTTGTGAAAGTTAGGAAATAGTTTGGCCTGGTCAAACTAATTGTGATTTAACATTAATGCCTCCTTGATACAGTTTTCTGGCCGCTATTCTGTTATCTGATTCTGATTGAAAACAGATCCTGGTCTGTGCTGCAAAAATACAACAAACTATTGTTACAAACATTACATGGACAAGAATGCAAATAAATGCATCCTGGTGGGCACCAGGATCTTTAATTCTGGTGGATTACTTCACCAGAATTAAAAATGTTGCAGAAATATCTTGAGATTCCTGGAATATCATAAAAATCGATCAATCAATTCAAGAAGTATTTCTATGATGATGATTAAATATAAAATATTTCATATAATTAATAGAACTAATAATAATTATTTCTTCCTACAGGTATTACAAGAGTATATCCATTTACTCTATACCAAAACTTTTATATTTACTTTCTTGTGTGAGGATGATTAAAACTGAAGTTTTACATGTGGGATTTTGATGTGAGAATTTTATAATTTTTGAAAAATGGACAAGGTAACTCGGATTCAAACTAGAAACTTCCAAATGAAAAGCAGATATGCTACTATCCATCATATGGTTTAGAAATTCTTCGGTAATAATATTGTAAGCATTCACCAGAATTGTTTTAAAATGCTCATCTAATGTGTAAATATAAGAAATTAAAATGAGTTACGGTTAGAAATTATAATATGACAATAACTTACTTATTTTTCATAAATTGCATCTCTGTTAAGATTAATTAACAACAACAGAGAAATATAAACTGTAATAATTAGAATAAAATAAATTTAAATTGTATGCTTGCATATATTAACAGCAAATCTCAACTCCAGTGGAGCAAAGACTATAAGCAGCAATTCCTTAATTGATTTGAGATGGAAATACTCTAATCATGCGGCTTTCAGTTATGTTTTTTGTGTTCTAATTGATAAACCATAATATCTATATAAATAACCTAAACTGCAGCATCAGAATGTAATTTATGATTTGAAAGAGATTTTTAGCAGTTAATTTCTTACAAATAAATTTCATTTCTAAACACGCAAGTAAATTTCCTTTCACTACTGAACACTGCCATGCTAATGAATTTTTAATGAAATTAATAAACCATATAGAAATGCTTTTCTGGTTTTACAGCCTTTGATGGTTTAAGCTTTTAATTTCTGTGATACCTGGAATATCTCTCAGGTATTACAGAAATAAAATATTATATTTCAATGACCAAAAAATATTTCTTTTCCCGCATTGTTTTCACACCACTACTTACTATTCTGTAATTGGCTTCACAAGTAGCTGCTTCGTATTATTATTTTTGTCTGTACAGAAACAAAAGTACTCACAGTAGGTGTTTCAATAATATTTCCTTATTTAACAATAACTGACTTAAGTTTATTCTTTTACAATATTTTTCATAATTTCAAGACTTACATCTTTAATACAGTATTAGTATTTTAACACTCCTTGTCATTATAGTAAGAAGTCAACCAGGTAAGTCAATTATTGCTCACAGTTGTAGTTAGCTGCTGCATGGCCTCATCAAGAAACCACAAGCTAATCATAGGTTTATATATAAATGGATCTTGTATAGTATATATGACGTCACACTAATTTTTTCCAGAAAGACAATAGTGTGTTGTATTATTGTTTGATTCTGAGCAAAACGTGAAATAAAAAATACTTTTTCTTTTTTTTTTACCATTTTATGTTATTGCTTTCATTATACAGAAATAGTTTCTCCTGTTTATTCACGTAGCATATTTGTGCTTGTACTACAGAAGATTTACATCAGTGATAAATGAAAATTTGGATTTACCACATAATGAATAAGAAGTATTTGCATTTCTTCAGAATAAGAGTTTCTTTTTTTGGAACGGTTTAGAAATAACCGTATAATGACTTTTAAGCTACAATACATCGAGAGAGTCATACGACGTTGTAACAAACCACGGATGAGTCCCACGAAAGTCCAGATGCGAGTCTGTTATTGGCCAAGATATTCCCGAATTGATTTCGTGACCAGAATTCATTTTATTTATTCATGGGAACAAGATAACATCACGTGAGTTGTATGTCCGTGAGTTTGTGTCATTCACAACTGATTGGAACAATTATATGCAGGAGATTAGTCGATCGTGTCGAAAATGTGATAACAGAAATTACAAAAATTGGCGGTGTCAGAACAATAATAAAAATCGATGTGAAACTATTTTAAAGATGGGAAATTCAATTTGGCCGCATTTACCGGCTACAGAGAGTATTTGAGGGTGAATTGTTTTACATAAAAATTCTCGACCGATTATTCTAAAACTTCTTTAAGGGCGGAAATAATAAAGCATGTAATAGAATGAATATGTATAGAATGAATGCATGTAATAGAATACCTTTCAGATAATACTTAAGAGGATGATATCTATGAGTGTAAATGAAGTGTAGTTTTGTACAGTCTCAGTTTGACCGTTCGTGAGATGTGTGGTTAATTGAAACCCAACCACCAAAGAACAGCGGTATCCACCATCTACTATTCAAATCCGTGTAAAAATAACTGACTTTACTAGGACTTGAACGCTGGGACTCTCGACTTCCAAATTAACTGATTTGGGAAGACGCGTTCACCACTAGACCAACACGGTGGGTTAGAATGACAACACTTAATATTAGGATGTACATCAAACTACGAATTTGAAGGCATATGATTTCGAACATTTTAAGGTGACTGTACTTATAATTTCGTTCATCCGGACACTTTAGTACACACCCAGATGATAGAAATCTTATCGGGATTATTAAAATTGACATAACAAAACGTTAGTGGAATTGTTAACTAAAGTTATTTGTCCGAATTTATCTGGCTACGCCGTACCATAATGCCGACTCATTTGACGGCATATAGGATGATATCGGAAAGTGTTAGACTCATTAACATCAAATATACTCGTAGCTAAAAGAGGTAAGTAATTTGTTATCTAATTCCAAAATATTAAAGGTGGTGCTCCTACACAATAAAGAACCCCAAAACAAAAATTAAAACATATCTTAATGACTGTTTTAACAATTTATGATCTCTAAAATGATTTATTTGTACTATAACCAGATGAATTAAATATTGTTACCACATATATGTCAAATTAAATATCGGCGGGCGAACACGGTAGCAACGATGTGAGCTGGCGTACAGTATACGTATGAGCTGATACAAGTATCACTCCCACCGCGCAGTTCTCCCACCATAGCGGCGCTGCAGCCTCACCACTCTCAGGCTCTAATAAAAGAGCGTGCACGAGAGTAAATTTTCAAGGACCATTCCCCTGTCCTGTTGAAACTAGGTCAGGCAGGGGGTGGCCGAGATCCCCCGCCTATACCCCGAAGGTCAGTTAACTGGAAAAGGTTCTACGAGACCCTCCAGCGGGAGTACAGGCCGGTAAATCCTGAGCTCCTGAACACCCCGGAGGAAATCGACGACACTGTCGGGCGCGTCACGTCGTCAATGACCGAGGCCCTGGCAGGCAGCTCATCGGCCAAGACTCGAGCAGTTGTTCGAAACGACCTCCCTCCTCATATCTCCGAAGCCATAACGGAGAAACGACGACTGAGGAGGAGATATCGAATCACCCTGTCCCCCGCTGATAAGCGGGCCTTTTATAATCAAACGGACAGGGTAAAACAACTGCTAAAAAGCCATCGAGAGGATTCGTGGAACGAATACCTCGCCTCGGTCTCTGACGACATCTCCTCGGTGTTCAGGTTGAACAGGAGACTGCGAGAAGGGAAGAAGCCTCGCCATCCGGTTGTGGGGCAGCGAGGTTTTCTTGCATACTCGGAGGCGGAGAGGGCCGAGGTATTCGCCGATACCTTGGAGGAGCAGTTCACTCCAAACCCCCCTCCCACCCCGAACGACGAGCACACAACCGAGGTGGAGTCCTTTCTTGTAGATTATTTCTCACAGGTGGAGGACGCCCCTCTAGAGATTGACCAAGTCACTGAAGCGGAAGTTTCCGCAGCCATTAAGGCCACAAGCCCCGACAAGGCCCCGGGTGTCGACGGGATCAGCGCCCGTGCATTCCGGAACATACCGGCCTCCGTGATTACAGCAATTTCGGTGATATTCACGTCCATTTTGTACGTTGGATATTTCCCGAATTGTTGGAAAACGGCCAAAGTCGTATGTTTACCCAAACCGGGGAAAAGTTTACTTTTCCCACGGAATTATAGGCCAATCTCCCTGTTACCGTTATTGTCTAAGTTGTTCGAGAGGATTTTTCTCGAAAAACTGAGGCGATACATGGAGGGAGAAGTGCGGCCCGAGCAATTTGGGTTCAGGGAGGGTCACTCAACTACCCTCCAACTGGTAAAAATAATAGACGACCTTGTCGGAGGCCTGAACAGGAAACGGGTGACTGCAGCCGTTTTTCTGGATGTGGCCAAGGCCTTTGACAAAGTTTGGCATAGCGGGCTGCTTTATAAGCTAGCGCGATCGGCGATCCCGTACCGCTATGTCAGACTGATGCGGTCATATCTGCTAGACCGACATTTTGTCGTGCGCGTAGGGGAAACGATTTCCTCTACCAGAGAAATAGCCGCTGGGGTTCCCCAAGGAGCAGTACTTTCCCCGTTCTTGTACACTTTGTACGTGAACGATATGCCGCTGTCGGAAGGGGTCAAAACGGCCCTTTACGCAGACGACACGGCATATTTCTACGAATCCGCAAATGTGGATTACGCGGTCCGGAGGCTCCAAAGGCAGCTGGACTTAGTGGAACCGTGGCTCGACATGTGGAGAATCAGGGTCAACGGTGAAAAATCGGTGGCCATGATGTTCACATGCAAGACACGAAAACCGACCAGAGAGCTGGAAATCTCAGGGGAGAAAATCCCTTTTGAGAAAACAGTTAAGTACCTGGGGGTGGTGTTGGACAGGCGGCTTACCTTCGGCGAACATGTAAATTATGCGACCCGGAGGGCTAAGGCCGCCAGAGCCTCGCTATACCCAGTGCTGAACAGTGCCAGCCCGTACCCACTGGCAACTAAGCTCCTCATTTTTCGGCTGTACGTACTGCCGATTCTAACATATGCTTACCCGGCATGGGGGGCAGTGTTGAGCTCCTCGCTTCAAAAGAAGATCGAGGCCGTCCAAAACATCGCGTTGCGGACGATCTTTGGAGCTCCGTGGTTCGTCAGGAACGCCACTCTCCGATCTGATGCGAGATTTCAATCCGTGTCCGAGGTGGGGGTGGCGCAGGCGCGCAGACTGTTCGGGAGAGCGGCTGTGTCCGAACACAGTCATCTTCGGGACATCCGCCGAGAGGACCCAACTCCGACAGTTGTAAGGAAGCGGCCTCACGCCGTACTGGACGAGCCACCGTGAAGGTGCGGTGCGGTAGCCGAAAATTGACAAACCAGGCTTAGGGGCCTCCATATCGCATGAGCCACAAACGGAATAGTGCGTCAGACGCGTTTCCGGGGTCGCGAGTGAATAGTTTTCGCGAGTTATATAGTTTGAAGACGTCAAACACGGTAAGTCGCGCATAAAACAAAAATGCGGTCTAAATTTAAATTTTTTATTTATTTATTTTTTTTTTCGCGTGTGTGTTCTGCTTCTTTTGTTGCAGATACCAACAGCCACCACAAAAACAAATGGTTTCTTCACTGCGGCCACGCGGTCCCCCCAACCCCTTTTCAGGCACACGTGTGTCTGAAGGTTAATAATTACGTGGAGTGAATAATTACTGTTTACTTCTTTCCACAAAAATCGCCGCCCCAAAACCGCGATCGCGAATAGGTACCACCATTTGTAAGTTCCCTATTACCTTCCTTTCATTTCAAGAAAGAAGAAAGAGGGAACGAGCCCAGCAGCCATCAGCCCAGCAGTCGCAAGCCCAGCAGCCACCTGCCCAGCAGCGACCTGCCCAGCAGCCACTGACAGCACAGAAGAACGAAGAAACCTGCACTTTCCCCCGTTCAGCCCTTCGGGGCTTCGGGAATTACAAGGTTAATGGTATGTAACTTCGGTTACTACCAATTCTGGAAAGTGCAGGCCAAAGAAGAACGAAGAGGTCTTCGGGAGAAGAAGAGGGAGAAGATGAAGAAGAAGGAAGACCAACCACTCGCCTCAACATCACGGACTGGAGTCCGGAACGGAGCCCAGCAGAGATGCGTCCTGAAGGGCAGCCATACCAGAAGCGGATGAAGAGCTTCTACACAACCTCTCCTATTTCAAACTTACAATCAGACAAAATAACCCAGCAATTGCGACTCCTCCGGAAAAGGGGACGCAATGCTCCCTCCTTATAGCTAGTGCCCCGTTGTGGCGTATTCCTGCTAGCCTATTAAAGAGTTAGCACCGAAAGGACTTCAGTGGACGGTCTGAAGGGGAATTACGTCGGGAGGACAGGCTTTATAAGCCTAGCCTTCCGCGGTCGGCCCATGAAATGGGTTCGATAACGCTGGTTTAACAACGGATTGGAATGCAATTAAATCCGTCCTTAAAACACTAAATTAATAAACAAAACTTGTAAAAATTAGACCCGCTATATAAAATTAACCAATTAAAAAAAAAAACAAGCCCGATTAGAATGATCCAGCAGCAAGGGACTCTGTCCAGGTTCTGCGATAAAGTAGGGAGTAATAGACTCCTGCCAACTTTGCATTCCATTCCATTCCATAAATTTTCAATTCACCGTCGATTACCACCTGGAGAAGACCAAGAAGAAGAAGAAGACAGAAGAAGTTCCCTGGCCGGCTCAACATGGGACCTCCCGGCGGATGCCAGCATTCCCGCCGGAGCAGCAGTCCTGGCCGGCCAGCCGAGGGAGCCGCTGGATGCGAATGATACCTTCCCGCTCCAGCTCGCCGGACTTCAATCGCCCTGGCTGGCGGACTTAGCAGCAGTAGTCGGCCCAGCGTGGGATCGCTCGGGAAGAACCGCCTGGGCCGCACCGGCGAAGAATGACCGACGCCGACTCGACACTGCGGGGCTCTGGGGGCCACCACTGCCACGCTGTAGTGGAGACCAACTGCCGTTGAGGGAAAGCCCGGTCGAACTTCAATGGACGAACCGCAAATCCTCGACTTCACCGGAGACCAGCTTCCGCACCCAACAGCTCTTCTCAGAGCTAACGCAAAAAACGGCCCTTTTCAAGGCCACCACAAGGTTATGAATTACGTGCCATCGAGGCCATTTGGCGACAATATTAATTGCAGAAAATCACTAATTTTACTGTTCATCACGACAATTCATCACAAGTTATTGGTTGGGCTTGTTTTCAGAATCATTTCATTACACATCAGATGTTATTTGGTTCAAATTCATTTAAATTTGAATGGTTGTGTGCCGTTTTCTAGGTAGTTTGGATTCAGTTAACGGCATTGTGCGTGCAATAGTCAGTCTATGGTAATTATCAACCGATTGTTGCGACTACAGTTTGGCAATTGGAGCAACTGTAATACACTTAGGTTGTTTTAAGGGAGATTAATCTCAATTTAAAAATAAAGTTGATAATAAAAATATATTTTGTAAATTGACAAGGTGAACCAATTTTTTTGATTTTTTATCTAAATGAAATATAAAAAAAAAATATTTTTCAAATAATAAAATTTTTCTAAAAATCCTCATCCTGCAGAAAGAAAAGAGTCAAGAAGAATTAATTTTTTTTTTTGTTTTATTAGGTAGCATAAAGTGAAGATTATTTTGCATTATGTTAGCTTCCGAAATCTTCATAAATATTCTAACGAATTAAACTAAAAAGATTTATTTATTTAAAAAAAGAACGGGTTTTTAAAGAATACTCCATATATATATATATATATATATATATATATATATATATATATATATAGAATTTTATAAAAATAACTCTCAAAAAACCCATATAATAATTTTATGAAAGTTGTGTTATTGAGAACACGCAACTGTATGCAGGTTAATGGCAAATTACGCGTAACTACGAGGTTAGATTCTAAGGACACGCTACTTAATTTACGATAGGTGCTTATTTCCTATTTCTAGAAGTATTTTACGTATCTTAATCTTTATCTTTATATTAATTCTCTGTTAAATTTAATGAAAAATATTCAGACATATTATCATGTTTAGCTGAAAAATTACACATTTATTCATTCGACTGACTGGATTTATATTCACCGTTAACATTATTGTTTTACTTTTACTGCAACAAATACTCTTCTTTTCCTAAAACCTTTTGTATTCGTAATCATTTTTTCACAGATGACAAACAGTAAAAAATATTAAGAACACAAGATTTTCGAAGTAAAAAAAAAAAAAATTAATATGCGACTTTTTTTTTTATTGCCAATCTACTGAAACAGAATTCTCTAAAAATTCTTCACCCTTAAGAAAACGATTAAGAGCCAAGAAGAATTAATCAAAATATTTTGTATATTACACAGAGTAGCTGAAACTGAAGATTAATTTACATGTAAGTCACTACAGAAGTCTTCATAAAAATTAAACTGACAACATTTACATATTTAAAAAATCGAAAGTGTACAGGAAAAAATAATATTAATATTAATATTAATAATAAATTAATATTTCAGATATAAAATTTTATAAAAATAGCTTTAAAAAAAACCCTTAAAATAATTTCGAGAAAATTGTAGTATTGAGAACACGCAATTGTATATACGAAGTTATTACATCCAAACTGATACAAATTACTTATAATAACGAGGTTTTGATCCTAAAGACACGCTACTTAATTTACTATGGATGTTTTTTTCTGTTATTAACTCAATTATCGATAGAGAATATATATTGAAATCTACCTCTTACTGCTTATAAATCTCTCTTTGTAGAGGATCTTATATATACATTCCAGAACGACCGATCATATGTATATATATATATATATATATATATATATATATATTCTTTTTGTGGAAGAAATAGTAATTTTTTACGTTAAGGAAATACGTTTAATAAGTTTCTTGTTAATCATTAACGAATGATCGGCATAAGAAAGAGACACAAATTCATATGATATGATTGCAGTAACCCGTCGATTATGATTTGCGAGGCCTAACCGCCTCAGACGAGTTGGTGTAGTGGTAAGAGGTAAAGTGATTACAAACGGTACGTGATATTAATTATTAAACGATTGTTACAGCAATATTATAAATGAAATTGTTACGTAACATAATTACCTTGTAATACCTCACGCGTTATATAAGCTATTGTAACTAATGATTTTGCAGTGCTGTAAAGCAACTACTAATTTACGGAATGGTGATCCGAGTTACCAGTTATAACTTGTTATAAAATTCGTAATTCAAACCTAGTTTTATTTGTATAAATTGAAACAGAAAAGTTAGATTTATGTTTTCTACCGATATTTAGTGAGAATAAAATAGAAGCGTTTTTGATAGTGGTTTTCTAACTAAAATAGTATCTTTTAAATTGCAGTTAGCCTGTATATTACGTAATAATTCATGAATATATTGCCGCCGAATTGCTTCGACGGGACGTAATTCATAAACTTCCGGTGGCCCTGAAAAGGGCCGTTTTTAGCGTTAGCTCTGAGAAGAGCTGTTGGGTCCGGAAGATGGACTGCGGCGAAGTCGGGGAGTTGCAGCTCGTTCATTGAAGTCCGACCTACTACAGCGTGGCAATAGTAGCTCCCAGAGCCCCGCAGTGTCGGTCGTCCTTCGCTGGCGCGGCCGAGGCGGTTCTCCCCGAGCGATCCCACGCTGGGCCGGCTCTTGCTACTGAGCCCGGCGAGCTGAAGCTGGAGCGGGAATGTGGCGTACGCGTCCAGCGGCTCCCTCGGCGGGCCGGCCAGCGAACTTCTTTTCTTCCATCTTCTTCTTCAGGTGGTGGTCGACGATGAATCGGGTTCACTCTCGTGGTGAAGCTCTTTTATGGGTGCCTGAGAGCGGTGGGGCTGCAGCGCCGCTACGGTGGGAGAACTGCGCGGTGGGTGATGTTTGTATCAAAGCGTCCGTATATTGTGCACCCCGCTCACATTGTTGCTACCGTTATCGCCCGCCGATATTAAATTTAGGCATAAATGTGGTAACAACTGCGTTGTTACCCCCCCCCCCCCCGTGGGCGCATACGGATCCAGATCCGATAGATCTTGCTGTAGTTGAGTTTATAGACGAGAGTGGAACATATGGTAGACCGCTGAAGGTTGTCGTTGCCACCGGTGGAAATGCTGCACGGATGCCCGCAACCAGGCAGTCAATGTTGTTGGGCGCCTTATATGCTGGTCTGTCGGCTAACATGTGGTCGGCAGAGGCGTGGCTATGTCCAGTCTTCTCGTCCAGACAATCGTGCCCCACGTTGGGCGCCACTCGTCACCGAATGGCTTTGACGACAAAAAAGGCCATTTTCAGGGCCACTATGAGGTTAGTAAATGCCACGTTCCGTCGAAGCCATTCGGCGACAATATATATGTATTTAATGTAATTAAATATATGTATATATGCAGTACATTTGATTGTTGTGTGCGGCGTGTTTGTCACTACAGTAGCATAAGGTGGCAAGTCGGGCGATTTTGTATTCATTGTTTACGGTTAGAACTTAATGTTAGGCTGCGTCCTTTTGCCCCTGGCATGAGTTTGCCAGCCGTTTGAAAAGAGACACGGCGATTCGGTGCAAGATACAAAATGAGACTGAATAAAAAACACGTGAACCGGTTCGCGGTTAACCTTCTAGATAACAGCGAGGACGTAAGGCGCCTAAAGCGACTGCATATATTATACCTGTAACTTCTCCGAGATTTGTGGTGAATCAGCTAGGTGAATAATCTCCTAGGGTGTTGTGCATCGTCAAAAGCCTTCATCTTCATTTCGTTTCGTTGGTTTTTAGATTTGTTTCACTGTTTGATTAATTAGTTATTTTTTGTGTTACTATTTTTGGTGTTTTATCTGCATTTTATGTTTTGAATCAGATCAATGTTCTTTGGACTCGTATTTGTATGTACTTATTTATATTTATTAAACCCACCGGGTTGGTCTAGCGGTGAACTCGACATCGTAAATCAGCTGATTTCGAAGTCGTGAGTTCTAAGGTTCAAAGTTTAGTAAAGGTAGTTACTGTTATACGGATAAAATACTAGATCGAGGATACCGGTGTTCTTTGATGGTCGGGTTTCAATTAACCACACCTCTCAGGAACGGTCCACCTGAGACTGTACAAAACTACACTTCAATTACATTCATACATATCATCCTCATTTATTCTCTGAAGTAATACCTTACGGTGATTCCGGAGGCTAAACCGTAAAAGAAAAAAAAATATGTTTATTATATATTTACGTATTCTGTATATGATATGTATACACATGAAAATATATGTATAAATATATAGTTACTTAAGGGATTTCATTGGCACTACTGTTTTTGTATTCAAATTTTATTATGGTTCTGGAAAATTGCAACCGATTGCAAATTTAGCACTGCGGCAAAAAAAAATTGTAAATAAAAAAATAAGCAGGGAAAGACGAGATCTAAAAAATGTAAATTCCCCTCCAAAAAAAAAAAAATCCGTAAATAATACATTTTTTAAATAATTTTAATCTTTAAAAAAAATATTTTATTGAAATATACTTTCACCCGCTTTTGATATATTTAATAAGAATTTAGCCTCATCAATACAGCAAGTCCCTCCTAAAAGTGATGTTCTGAATATTGGTATAATCGTATACACATTGTAATTGTGAAATATGAAATAAGTCAAAAAGTTTCCGATGACATAGTTATTTGGAAGCTGAGAACAGCCGCTATATTTTTATGCAGAAAAGTAATGTTGCTTTAGTATGATGGTTATTAAAAATAACCATTAAAATTTAGAATTTTCATGATTTTTAAAGGAAGCTTCTAAACCCTATATGGATATAATGTTGTACTCGTTGAAAATATATAATATATAACACAAGATATTTAACCCATATTTTGGACTACATTTTTTTTAATATCTTTATTTATTTATTTTTTAAAAAAATTTCATTTTAATAATTTTACACTAAATCGATGGTAATTTTTAAATATTGATAGCATTATCAACTAAATAATATTTATAATATGTTATAATAATTTGAATTATTTAAATGAATAAAGTAAATGAAACTGCACTCGGTATCCTGGATAACAAACAACAAACTTATTAAAATTTTATGAAACGTTCTGAGAAAGACAATTTTAAAATTTATCATTTTAAAAAATCACAAATAATTTGTGATTTTAATATTTTTATAAACATTATCTGAAGGTTAAAATAATATAAAAAATCCGTTAAAAATTTTTTAAATTTTAAGAAACATTTTTATGAAATTACCCTTTGAAAGTTTTAAGTAATTTACAGGAAATAAACTACTTTTGTCAAGACTATTATGTAAAAAATTGTTTTGTGTGGAACTACGTTTCGCACGAGATTTGAGCGTGACAACGTCTTGCAAGGACCGACAATGTCGCGGGCGCTATGATTGTTTTAAAAAATTACTTGTTTAAACAAACAAATTGAATCGAAGTGATTGTTTAATTAGCTAATGAAACACGTTAATATTCCATTTTTCATTTCATTTAATAATAATAATAATAATTTTTGCAAGTTTAAATTGAATGATTTGTTCAAAAATAATTATGAACAATTTGTATAGAAATAAATAAATTTATATAATAACAATGAATGGTGATTGCACTGAATGAAAAGTGTCCAAAAATGCCCGAAATTCAAAACAAATTTCATTTTGGACTTTTTCTTAACTGCATTAATAGGCCTTCGTTGAGAGCTTTTCAATTATATATCAGAAGCGGTACTTTTTTCCATCGGTTCTAGAGTACCTAAAGGAAAATTTAATTTATGAAATATCTGGATGTATAAGGGAATGGCATATTAGGTTAGAATCAGACATCAACTCCTTTTCCAATTTTTAACGTGTTTTTTTTGTTTAATTTAATGTATTAATTTATTAATAATTATTAACCCGTGATTGTAAAAAAAAATTACAATAAATAATTATTCAATAAAAAAAAAATGAAAAAAAAAATCAGAAGTTATTAGTGAAATAAAATTCTACGTACGTTTAAAAATGTGCATATGTAATTTAACAGGCATTATTACATATATGTATATGTAACAGAGATGGTGAAACATCTGATTATTTAATAATAATTGAAAATTATAATTTAGAATCGTATTATTTTTGGAAAGAAAGGTTAACGATTGTAAATGAAAAAGAAAGTGTACTAAACTGGTACAAGGGATATATTTAATAAATTTAAATATAGCATAAGGATATGATTAAAAGTTACGGTTGTCCTAAATTTATTGATGTAAATTAATTGAATCTGGAGGAAGTGCAACGCCGAATTACCAATAAACCTTACGAAGTTAAAATTAAAAAAAAATAAACTTACACAATTTTTCGATTTTCAGGAAAAATAATACGGTCACAGGTGATATATCGATTTGGGCAATAATATAATATTATATATTAATTGTAATATTATGTTTTTGTATTTTGATATATTTATAGGAAAACACTCCTGTTTCTGATAATTTGATCTTTAACCGTGAACAGTAAACTACGTTTTTCCCTTAAAATGGTTGAAGACCACCAAGCTAGGAAGCTTTTTGAGCAATTCTTGTAAGATTTAAAAAAAATGTATAATAAATTTTACTATCTATAAAAAATTTATTGTCGATTTAATAAAAGCACAAGTATTGTTTTCAGCTTTTGAAATACTGTATTTCTCGGTCAAGCGACTTTTTTGGGACACTATAATTTCTTATTCAAGGTAAGAAACGGAAATACGTACAGTTAATCTTTTATTTTTAGAAATCATCTCCAGTTATTAATTAAGAAATGGTCGGCAACCGAAAAAAAAAATATTTTAAAGGAAAAATTGAGAAAAGATTAAACAAATAATAATATTCATTTTTTTAATAATTCAAATGGAAGTGAATATATCTTTAAAGAAATGTTATTCTATTTATTAGAAAGAATATAACTGATTTAAGATAGAAAAGAACCATTTAAACCAACTGCAGACTAGAGGTAAAACATTACCGTTAAAAAACAAACTGACACGGCAAGACAACTAAAGACATAAATCATCTCTTATATTAGATAAAATGACAGTTGTCCAGTAAAAAAACAAGCCAAGGGTGATGTTATATCTCATGTACACGTGTTCATACGTTTTAATATATATATATATATATATATATACATATATATATATATATATACATATATATATATATATATATATATATATATATATATTTGTGTAGAGAGAAAGAGAGGGATAATAAGTGAGTAAACAAGCTCTGTAATATAAATGATTTATTATAAATAACGAACAAATCTGTTCATCTTTTATCTCACTTATGGTTTTTTGTCTATGCGATCTAAGTGTACGTCAAATATGTTTCAATACACACACACGCGCGCGCGCACGCATAGCAAAGCAAATCAAATGTTTAGACTGCGCAGAATTAAAGTAAAGAATTAGTATAATAATTTTATGTGTCTTTCATTAAATATTATTAAAATTTTTTACATTTCCAAGCACACAACGTAGAAGGGATAAAATATTAAAAGCTAATAATTTTTCTTAATTTACTGTTATTTATTATATTTAATGGAAGAAATAGAACTACGTTGACAAACAAAACTCGATTGTTTGTCAACGTAGTTTTACGAGGTGTCATTTTATTCAAAATAAAATTCTTAATAAATTTTGTAATTGGTAAAAATTTTATCAAATAAACAATCACAAAGATATTGAAGAATAAAAAATTAAGATGACTCCATTTTTAAATCTTTGAAGTTGATGTTTTCAATTTTTTTTATTTTGTAGAATAAAAAATTAAATTTTTAAAATTTATTTAATGAAGGTTAACCCGTTTCTGAGAAATAATTTTTTTGTTGAAAATCACAAAATTGCGTCCAGAAGGAAAACAAAGCAAAGCAGGACTTATGTTGATATAAACGTTTTTACTCATTTTGGTGTCCTGAATCAGTTTCTGGAGTTCGGCGAATACGTCCCGCAACACTCTGTACGTATGTTCTAATTATAAATATATTAAAATTATACATCAAACTGTATATTTGATGTTTACAATCGCTGATAAAAAATGAACTCTAATCTGTGCTCATCACTGAAATATGAATTTTTGTATTCCACTGAATATTTTACATTCAATTTATTCCGACGTAAATAAATTTTTGAAATAAAATACATTTAACTAATAGGTCAATCGATCTTGAAATTAAAAATAAAAGGATCGGATAAAATAATTAATAATGAATCTTAATTCTAATATATTTAAATTAAATGTAATGTTTATAAAATATAATTTGAAGATAAAAATTATTTTTAAAAAACGATATAACAAATAAATCGCTATCAGAATCATTTACACAGAAGTGTATTTAAATGTAATCCATAAATAGATATTTTTCTGACACATTAGGAAAACATAATCACATACTTTGTAGTAAAATATCGAGAATATATTTTAAATTAACGGCAAAAAATTTAAATACTTTACTGTGGAAAAATATACGTTAACAGCAAAAAAAAAATATAATTAACCTCAATCTATACATATATTGACGGAGTGCTTTTCGTTTGTTCCCGATAACCGCAAAAACTACTGAACCAGTCAATACGAAATTTTACTGTAACTTTCTTATGACACCTGGAAATTTAACCGCAGTTTAAATCTCATCAATCTCACTGCTATGTAAATCATTAAATAAATACCTTATAGATAAAAATCTATAACTTCCTTTACCAAGATTTAATGTCGTATATGTTAATATCGACTTCAAACAGTAATTATTTGATTTACTAAATTTAATTCGTTGTCTATAAAATATCAGTTTGTATTAGCGCCATAATATACGTAAAAATAAATTAATTTGATAATAAAATTATAGGAAATACCGACAGTTTACAAATTTACGGCTGTACAGAGTAACATTCTGTATATTTTTAGTTCCCAAACTAAGAATTTACATCATCAGGGTAAGCCATTCTCGTAATTGGCATAGATTCGACATTCGATTCGGTAGTAATATTTTCATATGCCAAATTATGCATATTGCGCGGACCAGGGATCCTAGTGATAAAATAAAATTTGAACATGATGAATTAAGGAAACAATATTACTTACAAAATGTTCTGATGCAGCGGAGACGTCAGTGAAAATAGTAACGTCGAAGAATAAAAAATAAATTTTAGTCGAGAAATGCGAGTAAAAAATACGGGATGTGTCATTTTTTTACTGATAAGAGAAGTACTTTCCTTCTGTTGTAGATTTAACAATAAGTAAAATAAGATTGCTGCAACTACTTACAAAACCCGACCGACTAAATCTATACCACATGTAAAGCGACTGAAATAATATTAGATTTCAGATATATATTTGAGTCAAGCCAATATTTTCCTTTTATATATATCTCAGTTCAGTTAAAAATTACGCTAATTTTAAAGTTATTTTTGCTGTAGATCAGCGGAAACGGAATTCAGTAACTTTTCTAGGTATTTAATTTATGAGTTTACTTAATTTTCCTTTACGGAAATGATCCAAAACTTAACGAAGAATTTACTATTCTGTTTAAAAATGAATAAGATGAAACGGGAGATTCGTTACAAAGAAAAACCTAGATTATCACTGCCAAATTCAGTTCTCTTATCAAAATGATATTTTATTTAAATTTTATAATAAAATAATATACTGTTAATCTATAAGGAAAAACAGTTATACAAATGAAATTCTATTAAAAAAAAAAACAGTACACGCGCGCTAGTAGATATAAAATGTTTAAAGCGTGAAAAATCAGTAATAAAACATAGGTTAAATGTATCATTAAATATTTTATTAGTTATCTGTTTGAGAATAGCTTTGTAATTACGTAAATCTTCAAAGAATCAGTCTTCTATCTCGCCTTAGAAGATCCCCCTTATCAGGAATCGAACCCAGGACTTTTAGTAAAAATGTTAAAAACTAAACCGTTCATCTAACGTGTACTTTTTAACGACAGGCAATGAAAGAAAACAGTAACGTATACACTTTTATAACATCAACAGGATATTAATAACTGCTACACAAAGCTTAGACAATATTAAAACTGTGTCCTCAGTCGAGATTTTGGTTACAAATATAATAGTGAATAATTATTAATAACGTTTGTTTTACATAGACCAAAATATTGTAATTTAAACTCATTTCAACTACATCTTATGTTACCTTAAGTCAGGGTTGAAACTATTCAAATTTTGTAAATTTTGACTACAGACTCATTAAACCTTGAATATTATTTATATTATTATCTTTTATTTAAGAAAATAAACAAGTAGCATAAGTTCAGAGCCGGGCGCTAGTTTCTACTTATTGTTAAAAAAATTGAATACAACTAATATAGACGACAATATTTAGAGATATATTTTTCACTTCGATATTTCATTAGTTTATTAAAATCATACATAGTCTGATAATTTGGTACTAATAAAATTCAGTCTAACTATAGTACTGCAACTATCAATTTTATTATACAAATAACCTTTTCGCTGTCTTCTAATTAAGACAAATTGGAAAATTAGTGCGAAAAGTACGGTCATTTTAACTTCATAGCAGAGTTAATTTCTCGAATTTTCGTTATTGTATATCGCTAAAATTTTATTAATACGCTGTTTTAACTAAATTTTATTTAAGGATTCTATTTCATTTCTTTTTAATGGTTTTTCCACAAAAGTTAATAAAATTTTAACTGCAATTTTTTTTTTCTTTAAATAAACTAACAAGAGTAGAATTTTCTGAATTACAAACAATTAAATTAATAAACAATACGGTTTTGTTTTTTTTTAGTTGCCGACCTAAATTTTAAGAGTAGAAATATATAATTAAATAGTCCCCAGACATAAATATGAATAAATAAAAAAAATTGTTAACCGATTAAAATTATAACTAATTAACGAAATTTATTTAGTATAATTTTAAAATATGATGTTTACTTAAGGTTAAAACACAAATTAAAATATGAATTCAAATATGAAAAACATAACGGCTGGCGATGAAAATTTACTTTATTTTTCACACGTCTCCTCTTTTTCGTCGAACTTTCGAAGGGATGACATCGTCGTTGTAGATATTACGTAAAAATTACTAGGAATTAAGATAAAATTCTTCGCTTTTAAAAACAATACACAATTTTTAAAAGTATTTTCAATCAGTTGTTCAGTTTTAGTTTAAGACAGACGAGTCTAGTGATTTCTAGTGAAAATTTATCTTATACCGAATATCACCAGGTATTATATTGTAGACTATATTATCTATATACTATATTGTTTATTATTATCTTAGTACTGTCTCAAGAAGGAATATTTTTATTCGGTGTCGTTTTTAAATAAGCGACATAACCATCTATTGAGCGTTGCTACGGACCGTCTACAAGCTGTTATTCCTAGCAACAGCGAATCATCGCATGCAAACAATAACCTACTATCTCGTGTAAACCCTAACCTACAAGGTAATAGAATACGCGGCTTCTTAAGTGTTCCGATAGGGACCCCTCAATAGCCGCGGCGTAATTTAATTAGTAACGACATTATCGATAACACGAGTGACTTTTCAGGACCAGAGAGTGAAAGCGATATTACGGATTTTAGTGCAAACCCTTCCCGACAAGCAATACTAATATTGCGCATACAAAACGAAAATGTTAGTCGGCAGAACGATGTAATTCCAGCGGCAAAAAAAACGCCGACGTACAAATTATACTGAACCTAATATTCGCGTACAATCGGCTAATATCGATACCTAATTTTGCTGTTCTACATCAAATAAATTTAGTCTTATTGAAAACACTGCTGACAACGAAGGTAGACGCGCAGAATTATTAAAACCCGAGTCTATTTTGAAATAGGCGTTAATGCGATAACCGAATTGAAAAATTTTCTGTCGACAATTATTATCTAATTGTAATGTTATTAAATATAAACTGACAACAATGAAATCGGGCCACACGGTAAATGTTCTGCCGGTTGATATTGAAATATATAATATTATAACGTCAAACAATATCTGTCATTATACATATAAACTTGAAACATGAAAGAGCATATAGAGCGGTCATCCGAGACGTGCATCACTCTGTAGATAAATCTGTAATCGTTGAATTGAAGTTAGGCCACGAGGTTAGAGACGTTATTAACGTTCTCCATCGTCAAACGAAGGAACCGTTGCCGCTTTATTTAATATATTTGGATCCCAGATCTAATAATAAAGAAACTTTTGACGTGAAATCTCTCAACTATACAATTGTAAGCTCTGAAGCTCCGTATTTTAAAAAATAAGCGGTCTAATGCAAACTTTGCCAACGCTTTGACCATACCAAAGATCTACGCAATCGCCCGCGCCGTTGTGTAAAATGCGGTACAGATCGTGTCACAACAGTCTGTATTAAGGCACCACAGGTTCCAGCTTCCTGCGTCAGCTGCGGCGAGTTACAAAGGGTGTAAAATCTATCAATACTATAAAACTAAGGTCTATTCTATCAAACCCGCCCTATCTTTCAGAATTGTAACTAATAACAATTCTACTGATAATAATAATTATACTAATGTCAATAATAACAATTTGAGTGCTAAAAGAAGAGATGTTCGTGTAGTAATAATGGTTTTCATAATTATAATAGAAGTAACAATAATAATGAATATAATAATAGGCTGAATATTTTTGGTATTACATACGTGAAAAAGTTAAAATGAATTGTACCTATGATCAACAAACTATTGATAACCAAAATTTTCACGGGCCGATTAATGTCCTTGACCGTATGTTGCAAAGATTTGAGTGAACGCTTGAAAATATGAACTTGAAAATATTCATCAATCGTCTTGAGAAAAAACGATCGACTGTCTGAGACTAGCAATCTGGAATGATAACGGGTTGTCTGATAAAAAAATAGAATCAAAAGCTGTTTTAAATATTATCAAGTTTCATTGCTATACAATATACATATCTTTATTTGTATATATATATTTTATACTAACTGTTCGATCTCCCACTCTGTTTAATAAATTGACCAGTAAACGACGTTTTCGAGATTTTTTGGAGGAAAATACAAGGTTTGGACGTGCCTTTAAAATCAACCGCCCATGTGGATAATGCAGTACACGAATCGACCAAATTTATTCAGTCAGCGGCACGGGCCCTTAATCCCAATTTGGATTCTGCTCCCTCCCCCAGCTCTCTTTTATTTCCTGTTTAGTCTCCGGCAATTACCGTTCAGGTATTACTTCAGAGAATGAATGAAGATGATATGTATGAGTGTAAATGAAGTGTAGTCTTGTACAGTCTCAGTTCGACCACTCCTGAGACGTCTGATTAATTGACACCCAACCACCAAAGAACACTGGTATCCGCGATCTAGTATTCAAATCTGAATAAAAATAAATACCTTTAGTAGGACTTGAACGCTGGTACTCCCGACTTCAAAATCAGCTGATTTGGGAAGACGCGTTCACCACTAGACTAACCCTGTGGGTTAAATTAATATGTTTTTTTTTTGTCTTCAGTCATTTGACTGGTTTGATGCAGCTCTCCAAGATTCCCTATCTAGTGCTAGTCGTTTCATTTCAGTATACCCTCTACATCCTACATCCCCAACAATTTGTTTTACATACTCCAAACGTGGCCTGCCTACACAATTTTTCCCTTCTACCTGTCCTTCCAATATTAAAGCGACTATTCCAGGATGTCTTAGTATGTGGCCTATAAGTCTGTCTCTTCTTTTAACTATATTTTTCCAAATGCTTCTTTCTTCATCTATTTGCCGCAATACCTCTTCATTTGTCACTTTATCCACCCATCTGATTTTTAACATTCTCCTACAGCACCACATTTCAAAAGCTTCTAATCTTTTCTTCTCAGATACTCCGATTGTCCAAGTTTCACTTCCATATAAAGCGACACTCCAAACATACATTTTCAAAAATCTTTTCCTGACATTTAAATTAATTTTTGATGTAAACAAATTATATTTCTTACTGAAGGCTCGTTTAGCTTGTGCTATTCGGCATTTTATATCGCTCCTGCTTCGTCCATCTTTAGTAATTTTACTTCCCAAATAACAAAATTCTTCTACCTCCATAATCTTTTCTCCTCCTATTTTCACATTCAGGGGTCCATCTTTGTTATTTCTACTACATTTCATTACTTTTGTTTTGTTCTTGTTTATTTTCATGCGATAGTTCTTGCGTAGGACTTCATCTATGCCGTTCATTGTTTCTTCTAAATTAATATGTAACCTATAATATCTTTTTTTACCGATTAAGTACTGAAGTTACCTTTGCTGTTATAACAAAATGCAAATCTGTTTTTAAAAAGTAATTTGATGGTAAAAAAGCATACATACTTTAACTCGATTGAATTTTTATTTTATTTTATTACTCTAATCTATTTTTGTATTATAATTTACATTACTTCTTTTTTAGTAATTTATTGTAATTCAAATCTTTCATTACTACGAAATGAATACAATAGTTAAAATCGGTGTTTGTTAATTAATTCTTATAGGGTGATAGTATATTTTTTTCCTAATCTATAATTGAATATTTTTTATTAAAATAGGAATGCAAGACGCAAGTTAATTTAATTTGAATTAAAATTTTTATTTCTAAATCTAACCTTTATTTAAAATAAAGATAATCAACTTTTTTTAAATATAAAATATAAATAAAAATTCCATTTAAATGTTAAATTTACTCGAAATATAAACATAAACGATTTTTAAAATCATTAATTCATTTTAACTGCTGTAAGATCCATTTTGACCAAAATACCAAAACATTTAAAAAATTTAATTGTAAAAAAAAAAACTATCAGTTTTCCTTTCCTGTTCGTATAAATATTTATAAATAAAAAATATTCAAAGTCGATAAATTAAAAACTTTAGTTCAACAAATTTAGCAACACAATTCAGATTCTTTTTAATTTATTTTAAATATATAAACTCTGATTTAAACAACTAAACGCTTTTTCAAACAAAAAAAAAAAAAACAAATATTAATTTTAAAATAAATGATTTATCGTTAACGATGCCCAGTTTTTTACATCCTCTCTCTTGCCGCCATGAACTGTGTGGTCATGTACAAGCCTTTCTGTTATATAGTTTTTTTATATACTATTTACTTGTCCTTGAATCGGTTACATACAATAGCGTTTGCGTCTTTGTTTTAACTACTGTCAGTTTTAACTGATTTTTTTTTTTTAGCACAAGCGGCAGTGTAATTATAAAAAGAGTTTTAGACTATATATATATATCTTACAGTTCTATACTTGTTCATCAATAATTTTATGTATATACAAAACTCTTGACCGAACAAATACAAAAAAAAAAATTTCAATAAAAAAACCCTTTTTTCAGGCTTACTACGGAATATAGAATGAGAAACGAAATAGTTTCCTCTCTTCACAAAAGATGGATATATATTTTAAATATCGATATACCGATTCAAAATGTTCATTATGATCGCCAAATGGATTGTCTAATTATTAAACATCATTACCTTCATATAAAATATTACTCTTAATTAATAATATTAGAAGATATTTTACTTACATCACAGTCATTAGAAGAATAGAAATGATATCTAAAACAATAAATTAATATACGAGTTTTGAGCCGATTACTATTTTCTTTCGTAGTAAATTTACAAAACTTTTCTCAATATTTTTTTTATTGTTAGATAAATTTTTAAGCGTAACTCTGGAATGAAATAAGGTTAGCCGACCGACCGGTATTTGTATTCCAGGACTTAGATATCTAATTTTCAAATCACTACAAATGCAGCGGTAAACTGCCAAAAAATACAATGAAATCCGCAGTTCTATATAATAACATAATCCTCCCCAAAAATCAAAGCATTCCCGAACATTTTTCTACGAAAGGCCGTCGCTGCCGTCTACTGTTCCTCTCCCTTCTGTACCGCATATACTAATAAAAAACCAGTGCAGATTGTAAATTTTAATAACGATGAATGAGAGATCATTTTACGAGTATTTTTGCGCGACTAACTACCGGGTGATTGAAAAAGGACTTAACAAGTTTTAAAATACACAAAAATTTATTTAACTTACTCATTCGGTCGAGGTCTCATTCACCGAAAACACATCGACGTTGTTACTTTGGTTCGATAACTCGGTTTAGATTTTATATCTCTTAATCCATATTTCTAATTTTTTCTGCATTCTGTATGAACGTGCAATTTTTGTTGAAAAGAACGGTCATTTATACTTAAAAAAATAACAGTATCCACTTTTACCAAAACAGATAACGGAGCTGTTTTCGTTTACAACTCGATACTATATTTACGAGAAAGGGCGGCCTTATTATGTTATCGTTTTAATAAATCGCCAATCGTTTGAAAAATCTTCCAACCGATTTATTTAAAATAACTATTTATCTGCTTCCCGTTCAAAGTGTACTAAAAGATGCGCTCAAAATAATTTTTAATACCGAAATTGTGAATCATTTTGTAGTAATATTTTATATTTAATGTATACACTTTAACATTATTTCACGCATTTGTATTTAAACAATTAATTTGGATGTGAAACATCGATTTTTTTACAGAATTTTCGAAGAAAAATAAGTTTTTTACTTTCGGTTACATGGTGAGAGCCAGGGGGGTGGGTTCAAATTGAAGTTTCTTTACGTTTTCAGATATCAGGAAATTTAATAAAAAAAATAGCACAAGAAAATAAACGTTAGACAAGTTACAAGACAGGAATGTACAGAGATATTCACGAAAAATATCACAAACTTTCAGGACTAGTTCCAACGCTACAGGCACAAAATAGACAAAAACTCAGCTTGCTGGTCTCAAATTAAGAAAAATATATTTCTATAATATTGAATTAAAAGAAAAGCATTCAATATAATTCTAGCATTCCACATATCAGTTGCCTGTTTAATACAGAGTGATTCACCAAGTATATAACAAACCTTTAGGACGTGAAATACAGATGAAAATAAAGAAGAAAATTTGTGCAAATATAGGTTCGGAAACGGCTTCGTTAACAAATGTCGGGTGGGGAAAGATTTCGCCCTGATTTCTGTGCCTTCCATCAAATTAAGCTATACTGTATTACTGGGATCCAAATTAAGGAGGAAATTTAGTGGATTTATATGAAATCTGACCTGAAAAATTGAAAAAAAGGTAGGTCTTATAACTATATTTTTAGTAGTTTTTGAGAAATCTGTGGTAAAAAACAAAAGATTGGAGTTGAAAAAAACATTATTTTACGTTTGGTGTAAAATAACGTTGTTAAATCGGTGATAAAAACATTAAGGTTTTAAACAAAATTTGTAGAGAATTTGATTCCGAGTAAAACAGTATGAATAATTTGCACAGAAACAAAAGAATTTCGAAGTTTAAAAAAAGAAAAACTTCAAAATGTGACAGATTTTATTAGGTATTAAACGAAACAAAACTACAAAACAAAATAATTAAATATTTTAGAAAAATAAAGAAAACTATCAATAAAACAATGAATTAGTCATTTTTAAAGCTAATTAAAAATTAAATTTATTTGAAATATTTTATTTAGCGATACTGATTCCAACGATTAAGGTTTTGCATTTGATTAGCAGAAAATATTTATTGCTGTTTTTAAATAACATTTCGTTTCGTTTAATGCGTAATTAAAATCTGCCGCATTTTGAAATATTTTGTTTTAAATAAACTTCAGAATTCTTACATTTATATTTATAGTTTCACTGAAGTTACACAAAATTCTGTAGGAGTTTTATTTAAATCTTTTACGTGTTTATTAGCCATTTAACAAAGTTATTTTTCGCCAAATATAAAATATGTTTTTTTCGACCACAGTTTTTCTATTTTACCTCATTTTTATCGAAAATTACAAAAAATAGAGTTTTGGGAAATATTTTTAAAAACTTTTCAAGGTCAAATTTGATATAAAACAGCAAAATTTAACCCTTAATTTAAGCTTGAGGAATTACAGTCTGGCATAATTTTACCGAAGAGGCAGAGATCAGAGCGAAATCTTTTGCCAGCCGACACTCGCTAACGAAGAGTTTACGAACCTATGTTTATAAGAACTTTATTCTTTATTTTCCCCAGTAGAACTTATGCTAAAAGTTTGTTACTCTTTTCGTAAATAACCCTTTATAAAAAAAAAGCAAAGAAAAAACAGAAATTTGTAAAGATTTTATCTAATTATCCCGTGTGTGTGCTGTGAGTCTCAAAATAAATAACGCTATGGCAGTCCAAGTAATCCCAAATATTTAAAAGCTTATCTCCTTCAACAATATAAATATCATTTCTGATATGCAGTTTTAAGTCATCTACATTAACCGGAAGAGGAGAATTTTCAGTCTTTATAAAACCCCATAAAAAATAATCGCAAGGCATTATGCGTGGACTTATGGGATCAACGCCACGTTTTCGTCAGTCGCTCGACCAAACCCATCTCTCTCGATAAGGCTGCAGCTGGGCAGCGAGGCGGATTACCGGGCGGTGCAGAGTTTTCTGCACTCGAAGGGAATCGCCTTTCACTCCTTTCAGCTCCCGAAGGACAGGGAGCTAAAGGTGGTTATACGGGGAATCCCCTATGGGGCTGCCCCGGAGGAAGTAAGGGAGGAACTGACCTCCCTTGGCTATGAGGTGGTTTCGGTTAAGAAGCTCCTCACAAGGGACGGTCGGGAAACCCCGACCTGCCTAGTGGCCCTTAAGAGGACCCCTTCGGCCCGGACCATTTATGACCTTGGCAGTATTTTTTACTGCAAGGTCGCAGTGACTGCGTTTGTGTCACGAGGGGGGCCACCCCAGTGCCACAGATGCCAGAAATTTGGACACTCGTCCAATTACTGCCAGAGAGCCCAGCAATGTGTCAAGTGTGGTGGGGACCACGACACTGCCACATGCGTTAAGCCGCGTGAGGAACCAGCCTCATGCGTTAACTGCAAGGGGCCTCATCCGGCTAATTACCGGGGTTGCCCCTATTATAAGGAGCAAGTCAATAAGGTCAAGGGCATTAAAAAGCCCGCGACTGTTGACGGCCGCAGCTGGGCCCGTGTTGCCGGTGGGGGAAAATCAGCCCCCAAACCGGAGGTGCCGGCACCTGTGGCCAAGGCGGTAGTGAAAAAAGGGGAGGTACCCTCCCCAACACCCGCCAAGCCAAAACCGGCGGCGACCACCAAGAAGGTGGTGAAACAAAAGGCGGCGTCAAAGCCGGCCCCGGCGAAGAAGGCCAAGCCTTCCTCGACGGGAAAGGCCAAGCCTTCCTCGACGGGAAAGGCAAAGCCTGCTCCGGCTGGGAAGGCCAAGCAGGCTGTTAAAAACACCGCGGCCCCTGTGACCCCGCGCCCCACCAAAAGGGCGGCCGCGCCAAAAGGCACCTCCAGCGGCAATCCGAAACCGGCTACCCCGTTGGAGACCACTGGCATGGACTTCCTGTCGCAGATGACAGTGAAGGATATCCTGCCACATATCATGATGGTTTTGCCACGCCTGCTCCAGGCAAAATCTCTCAAGGACTGTATTCAGTCCTTAATAGAGTGCCTCATGGCTGTACTGTCCAGGTATGGTTAGGCCCACCCTCAGACTCTTGCAGTGGAACGCCAACTCAGTAGTAGGCCGGACGGAGGAACTATGCCGTCTGGCCGAGGATCTACTGATAGACGTGATACTGTTGTCTGAGACGTGGTTGAACCCAACCAAGCAACTGACCCTTCGGAACTATTTTACATATAGGACGGATAGGCCAGTTCGACCCGGATCTCGCACCTCTGGTGGAACTGCGGTTTTAGTCCACAGACGCCACATGCATACGCGCGTTGTTCTTCATACAAACGTGATGGAGCAAACGTGTGTGCATGTGGAGCATCTGGGCACGGTGTATCGGCTGGTTTCGGCTTATAGCAAGCCGAACGACGCGGTAACCGGCGCAGATCTGGATGCCGTGCTGGAAAATTGGGATGGGCCCATGATACTCATGGGCGACCTCAATGCCAAACACGTGTCATGGAACAGCATTCTGACAAATCCGAATGGCAGATTGCTGTACGAAAGGGCGAGAGCCCGCCGCTTGGTCGTCGTAGGCCCTGAGGTGCCCACGTTCGTGCATCGCTCAGGCAGATCTAGGCCTGACGTGCTGGATATCGCAGTCATGAAGGGGGGTACCCTCCCATTCATGATTGAAACGATAGAAGACCTCAGCTCGGACCATTCCCCTGTCCTGTTGGAACTAGGTCAGGCAGGGGGTGGCCGAGATCCCCCGCCTATACCCCGAAGGTCAGTCAACTGGAAAAGGTTCTACGAGACCCTCCAGCGGGAGTACAGGCCGGTAAATCCTGAGCTCCTGAACACCCCGGAGGAAATCGACGACACTGTCGGGCGCGTCACGTCGTCAATGACTGAGGCCCTGGCAGGCAGCTCATCGGCCAAAACTCGAGCAGTTGTTCGAAACGACCTCCCTCCTCATATCTCCGAAGCCATAACGGAGAAACGACGACTGAGGAGGAGATATCGAATCACCCTGTCCCCCGCTGATAAGCGGGCCTTTTATAATCAAACGGACAGGGTAAAACAACTGCTGACAAGCCATCGAGAGGATTCGTGGAACGAATACCTCGCCTCGGTCTCTGACGACATCTCCTCGGTGTTCAGGTTGAACAGGAGACTGCGAGAAGGGAAGAAGCCTCGCCATCCGGTTGTGGGGCAGCGAGGTTTTCTTGCATACTCGGAGGCGGAGAGGGCCGAGGTATTCGCCGATACCTTGGAGGAGCAGTTCACTCCAAACCCCCCTCCCTCCCCGAACGACGAGCACACAACCGAGGTGGAATCCTTTCTTGTAGATTATTTCTCACAGGTGGAGGATGCCCCTCTAGAGATTGACCAAGTCACTGAAGCGGAAGTTTCCGCAGCCATTAAGGCCACAAGCCCCGACAAGGCCCCGGGTGTCGACGGGATCAGCGCCCGTGCATTCCGGAACATACCGGCCTCCGTGATTACAGCAATTTCGGTGATATTCACGTCCATTTTGTACGTTGGATATTTCCCGAATTGTTGGAAAACGGCCAAAGTCGTATGTTTACCCAAACCGGGGAAAAGTTTACTTTTCCCACGGAATTATAGGCCAATCTCCCTGTTACCGGTATTGTCTAAGTTGTTCGAGAGGATTTTTCTTGAAAAACTGAGGCGATACATGGAGGGAGAAGTGCGGCCCGAGCAATTTGGGTTCAGGGAGGGTCACTCAACCACCCTCCAACTGGTAAAAATAATAGACGACCTTGTCGGAGGCCTGAACAGGAAACGGGTGACTGCAGCCGTTTTTCTGGATGTGGCCAAGGCCTTTGACAAAGTTTGGCATAGCGGGCTGCTTTATAAGCTAGCGCGATCGGCGATCCCCTACCGCTATGTCAGACTGATGCGGTCATATCTGCTAGACCGACATTTTGTCGTGCGCGTAGGGGAAACGATTTCCTCCACCAGAGAAATAGCCGCTGGGGTTCCCCAAGGAGCAGTACTTTCCCCGTTCTTGTACACTTTGTACGTGAACGATATGCCGCTGTCGGAAGGGGTCAAAACGGCCCTTTACGCAGACGACACGGCATATTTCTACGAATCCGCAAATGTGGATTACGCGGTCCGGAGGCTCCAAAGGCAGCTGGACTTAGTGGAACCGTGGCTCGACATGTGGAGAATCAGGGTCAACGGTGAAAAATCGGTGGCCGTGATGTTCACATGCAAGACACGAAAACCGACCAGAGAGCTGGAAATCTCAGGGGAGAAAATCCCTTTTGAGAAAACAGTTAAGTACCTGGGGGTGGTGTTGGACAGGCGGCTTACCTTCGGCGAACATGTAAATTATGCGACCCGGAGGGCTAAGGCCGCCAGAGCCTCACTATACCCAGTGCTGAACAGTGCCAGCCCATACCCACTGGCAACTAAGCTTCTCATTTTTCGGCTGTACGTACTGCCGATTCTAACATATGCTTACCCGGCATGGGGGGCAATGTTGAGCTCCTCGCTTCAAAAGAAGATCGAGGCCGTCCAAAACATCGCGTTGCGGACGATCTTTGGAGCTCCGTGGTTCGTCAGGAACGCCACTCTCCGATCTGATGCGAGATTTCAATCCGTGTCCGAGGTGGGGGTGGCGCAGGCGCGCAGACTGTTCGGGAGAGCGGCTGTGTCCGAACACAGTCATCTTCGGGACATCTGCAGAGAGGACCCAACTCCGACAGTTGTAAGGAAGCGGCCTCACGCCGTACTGGACGAACCACCGTGATGGTGCGGTGCGGTAGCCGAAAATCGACAAACCAGGCTTAGGGGCCTCCATATCGCATGAGCCATAAACGGAATAGTGCGTCAGACGCGTTTCCGGGGTCGCGAGTGAATAGTTTTTTTTTTTTTTCGCGAGTTATATAGTTTGAAGACTTCAAATACGGTAAGTCGCGCACAAAACAAAAACGCGGTCTAAAAAGGAAAAAAAAAGGGGAAAAAACGCGGTTTTTTTTTTTTTTTTTTTTTTTTCTTTTTCTCGCGTGTGTTTTGTTCTGTTTCTCTAGTTTCAGAAACGGGAGAAACGTGGATGTGGAACGACGCGTCGTGCCGTCTCATCCTGCCAGTCGAAAGGAAAGTAAAAATTAAATTTTTTTTTTTTTTTTTTTTTTTTTTTTTTTTTTTTTTTTTTTTTTTTTTTTTTTTTTTTTCTCGTGTAGGTGTTCTGCTTCTTTTGTTGCAGATGCCAACAGCCACCACAAAAACAAATGGTTTCTTCACTGCAGCCACGCGGTCCCCCCAACCCCTTCTCAGACACACGCGTGTCTGAAGGTTAATAAATTACGTGGAAAGAATAATTACTGTTTACTTCTTTCCAGAAAATCGCCGCCCCAAAACCGCGATCGCGAATAGGTATCATCATCTGTAAGTTACACTTACAGTAAGATAAAATAACCCAGCAATTGCGACTCCTCCGGAAAAGGGGACACATTGCTCCCTCCTTATAGCTAGTGCCCCGTTGTGGCGTATTCCTGCTAGCCTATTAAAGAGTTAGCACCGAAAGGACTTCAGTGGACGGTCTGAAGGGGAATTACGTCGGGAGGACAGGCTTTATAAGCCTAGCCTTCCGCGGTCGGCCCATGAAATGGGTTCGATAACGCTGGTTTAACAACGGATTGGAATGCAATTAAATCCGTCTTAAATTCACTAAAATAATAATAGACAAAACTTGAAAAATTAGATCCGAGATTAAAAAAAATAACCCTTTTAAAAACAAGCCCGATTAGAAAGATCCAGCAGCAAGGGACTCTGTCCAGGTTCTGCGATAAAGTAGGGAGTAATAGACTCCTGCCAACTTTGCATTCCATTCCAAACCCATCTCTTAGAATATATTTCAACATAATTTCTAACCACTTTGTCCCGGTGAAGCGATCTCCATCTCGTACAAGAATTAAGTTCTCAATGTCTTCATCAACTTGAGCCGTTAACCGTTCACTTATCATAAATGACGATTTTTATATTCATTTTCGCAGGAAGCATAAAGCATTTTCATTTTACGCAAATCGCTTATTAAATGCACATTATCTCTAGGGTTTTCTGTCCCCAAATTCGAGCGTCGTGTCTATTGAACTTTATAATATGAATAGTACACTCGTTAACAAAAATTAGCGATTACAAAAATTAATTTCTTCGTGAACAGGTCTTTTCATGTACACATAAACCTTCACGTAAGGCTATATCATCGTCGCTTCTCTTTAAAACCATATATATATATATATATATATTCATTTTTTGACTGGATATTTAAATCCATATAAATGTTAAATAATTTTTTTTATGTATTATTATGTAGATTACAGGTAAAGAATCTTATAAGTCCATCTTTTGTTTTTTCTTTCATTTTATTTATGGAATTCATTGCCATGTAATGGTAAAACAATAGAGGGATAAAACTTTGTGCGTTAGAATATAATTATTTCAACAAACAGTACGAGTGTTAGAAATTATCATACTGTTCGAGGCCTATTAGGGAGTTAAAAGTAACTGAAGACCACCCAGAAATGATATACAGAAATTCATAGAGTAGACCTTGGTTTACAGCTCCAGTACTTCCATCACCCCACAGATGCGAACTATTAGCAAAACGAGGTAGGCAAAAAAAATGAATTTTCAGCGGAAGAAATTCAAAAACCAAAAGAAGAAAACGAAAAAACTCTGGTAGAAACTGCTAGTTCCAGAAATTTACCTAGAGAAACATATGAAGGAGAACAATTGCAACCTGGCTGCCTTATGTAAGCTAGACTATGAAATGAAGGTAAAATTATTGTACTATTTGTAACATAAGTAACAATGTAAACCGTTTCTTTTAAAATAAATTTCCTTACAACTGATAAATAGTGGCAGCAATCTTTCAATCTTTGGTTTCTCCATTAGGTGACATACCTATTTCAAAACCAAAGTATGATGACCGCCAAGTCATGAAGATGTTCTGTGGACTGAAAGCTCAAGAATTTTTCAATATTCTGCTTCATGTTTAAAGTTATTTTATTTTTATTTTACTTTTTTGATAATATTTAATTGAATATGATAATAAAGCTCATCAATTTTTTCTATAAAACTGCATTTATATTATTTTTCTTGGTGTTTTCCAGCATAATGCACGAAAAGAACCTTAAAAGTTTACGACTTATGTTGTTCCTCAGTAAAGTTTGAGGTTAGGCCATAAGTTTTTTTTTTCAAGTATCATACTGAAACAGTGTGTATTTCTGCATTAAGAGATATTAAAAAAATAATTAAAACTTAATCAATATTAAATGATTTTAATTGACACTATTCATGCAAGTAATAATCGGCAATTTTTTTATTAAGTGATTCATAACACATATATGACTTGTTTTTTATACGATAAAAACTATAATTTAATAACAAAAATTAGATTATCCAAAAACTCTAAATTAAAGAAATACCGTAAAAAAAATTAACTACATTATTAAAGAATTAAATGGTACAGATCTAAAAAAAAAATTATTTATTTTTTCATAAAGAATCTCAATAAAAAACAAAAACTAATAATAACTGAGGTTTCAGAAGGTAAAGATTATGTTTGTTATAATGCGGGATGGTAATCAAACATGCAATATTTGGTCTTTCAGTACAATATTAAATTTTTCACCTGGATTGTATTTCATTAAGGTGTTCCGAAATGACTGAAACAGGCACTTATTTTTTTATTTTTAAAATTGATAAAACATCTTTACCAACCAGTCACTAAAAAATTAAAAAGTAATTTATTCATTTCTATAAAAGTTATTAACTATGAAAATGTATATGTATTCAACAAAGAGACGGCCGATTTGTCTACAAAGAAAAAAACAAAGGTTGAACAGCCTTTCTTATAAAAACCATTATCATTTTTACATCGACTATTCTAAACGTATCAGATACAGATGAGCCATTTAATTTTTTTTCTTTTCACATTTATTTTCCCTTTCCCAGTCTCACAGTGATTGAATATGAAAACGGTTTTTACACTGGAGTCTAAAACATTTCCAGTAAAAAATCACAGAAATGATATTGTCTCGTTTGTCTCCTTTTTTGCTTTAGATTCATTGTACATATAGATCGCTAAAACTTCTCTTTTTACCGAATAAAAAACTGATTAAATACCCACAATTTTCGGCTATAAAATATTTCTACAACCGGTAGAACGGGCAAACGAAGATTCTGTATATGGAAAGTTTTAGTGTGAAACCTTTGATTAAATTAGAGGATGGCGCGGGGGTCGCACTTTCACAAATCGGTTAATTTAATATTTACGGGTCATAAGTTACAGTAGCTGGTTGTGGTTGGAAAAGAACATATTAAGGCGATAGTATATTGTGTAAATATACTGATGGAAATGTCTGCCAAGGTATCTGCCAAACTGATCACTGTTGTGTTATCGATTTTAGAGGGTCTAAAAGATGACCTCCAGTAAATCAACCTATGGCTAGGAATGGAGAGGGTGGTGTGGTGACTGGGATTGTCGGGTGTCTTCTCCTTTGAGGGTCAGAATGTTGAAAGTACATAACATTGGCAATGTGGCATTTCAACAATTGTACTATTAATTACGTAAGATGTCTTCTAAGTAAAATAAAGTATACTGCGCACTACGGTTTATTAATAGTTTTTCATTAAGAGGTTGACAACATCAATTACCAATCTGCTTTTTTATTGTTAAATCTATTATAAATGATTTTATATGAAATAAATTATGATTATATGCATACTTTAGACTAAAAATGTTTGTCGAATAAAAAAACTGCACTGGTTCTATTACACTAATATTAATTTGTTGGTTCAAACACTAATAAATAAAAACATTGTTAAATTTATATGATGTCCTATTAATATAGTCGATGAATCTTTAACATGTTTACCATCATTCTTGTTTTTATATTAACTGATGTAGTTGTATAATTTTTAGAACAAATTAAACAAATTCCAACTCTATAGGCAAATCTTGAGTGAACTGAACAGAACTATAATCTGGTGATATTTGAAAAGATGATTCTTCTTTGGTTATTTATAGATGTTACTAATATTTTATTAATGTCATCGAAGAATTGGTGTAAGCTTTCTTCCAATATTTCTGATATGCCTCAATTATTACAAAACAATTTTGTCTTGTAATAAATGTTACAACTGGAAATTATATTAAGAAATCTTTCGATAGCATTTTTTTACAATAGCATAGCTTTCAATTGTATCATAGTTTCCAATAACAGCAAATGTTGTAGCATTAAGAAACTGTTTACATTCATTCAAACTGCAATCGGACATATTCAGTAATTAATTCTAATACTAATATCCCTATCTCTGTTACTTTTTAATCATTACATAGAACTAGCGGTTAACGATGTTAAAGAACAATTTAGATTCGGAGTTAACAGAACAAGGTGAAAAGATAAAGATGATACGATACAGGGAAAAATCGGAAAAGTAAAACAATCAAAAAAGGGAAGAAGGGGAAAACGGGAAAGGGGAAATAGGAAGAGGGAGAGAGATAATGGAAAGAAAAACAGGGAAAAGGAAAATGGAACGTGGTATAATTAAAATTGGGAAGGGAAAAGTTAAAGTGAGAAAGGATAAAAAGGAAAAAAGGATAAAAGTGAGAAAGGATTAACAAAAATCATTTTGTTAATGCTTTATCTAACTTTCAATTGTGTTCATATATATATACTGAAATGAAATCTAGCGTAGTGAAGAAATTGCCGGGCTGCTAGTTAAAATTAATAAATTATTTAAAATAGATAAAGAATATTTGTTTTAATAATGCGTGAGATGAAGAAGAAAAAACTGTTCTTTGCTGGCGTTCGTTGTTTTGTAAACATTCCTCACTCCACCGACTATGAACGTTCAAGGTTAACACAGAGTCTAGTGCTTTTATAAATCTCTTACGCAATAGCAGGATTGAGTGTTATCTTATAAAACAATTAAATAAAGTCAAACATTTTTGGATTAAATTGTTTTATTCATTGATATATTTCTTGCGTAGGACTTCAACTATGCCGTTCATTGTTTCTCCTAAATCATTTTTACTCTCTGCTAGAATTACTATATCATCAGCAAATGGTAGCATCTTTATCTTTTCACCTTGTACTGTTACTCCGAATCTAAATTGTTCTTTAACATCATTAACTGCTAGTTCCATGACTGAAAACAAAAAAAAACATCGTGTGAAAGGCCAAAATACGGCGAAATTTCCCGGAAGTCGAATCACGGTACCATTACAATAGGTATAGCTTTCTTATGAAATTTACCTAAAACATTTGATCGTCCAAAAATATAATGAAACAAACTATTTTATAATTTGGGGGGTTTTACCCATTTAATTTCCTTAAAATTGGATAATTCATTCGGTTTGAAAAATATATATTTTACGTAAAATTAAAAACAATAATTTATTTTAATTATTACAGATCTTTTACCGATTTTGAATAAAAGTCCATTTAAAACCAGGACCTCCTTTTTATTAGATTAAACATCGGACCTTTAATTATTAAATATCACGTGATTATTTTCAAATCATTTAAATATTACGTGATGCATTGATATAAAGCGTAAGCTTCCATAACCTATTTGTATTGCATTCTAATATTAAATTTAATTTTGCTTTTTCATACAATAATTTGTTATAAGCGTGTCATTACACGTGTATTACTTTTATTGTTTTGTAAATTTTGTTTTTATAAGATAGACATTTTTAATATTATTACGTGCTATTAAATATTTTATCTATTTAATTTTTAAATAGTAGATGAAATAATATTTTTATTACTTTAGATCGGAACACTCGTTTATAATTCTATTTTAAAATATGTCGACATTAGAATATAAATAAATAAAAAAGGGATAAATAAGAATGATATGAGTGAATGTAAATGAAGTGTAGTCTTGTACAGACTAAGGTCGACCACTCCTGAGATGTATGTATGGTTAATTGCATCCCAACCACCAAAGAACATTATATAGCATGCAAATCCGTAAAAGGTTATTCTTGCCTTTGGTAGGATTTGAACCTTAAAACTCTCGACTTTGAAATCGGCTGATTTGCGACGACGAGTTAACCGCTAGACCGACCCGATTAAGCCTGTTTTTCTTCAAGATCGAATCGTTACAGCAGTGAATTCGATAACCAGGGACCGGTTATAGATAAAAATAATTTGTGACGAATTAAAATAATTAAATATTATTTATAAATATAGATTTTTACATCCTTGTACGAAGGAAGTATTGTAATCGCGAAAAAATTCCGGTTTTTAGATAGCAACGGAAATTTCCATTTGACCATCCCTGAATCCATGTTGACTAGTTTCGGCGTGACGTCTGTACGTACGTATGTGCGTATGTATCTCGCATAACTCAAAAACGATTAGGCGTAGAATGTTGAAATATTGGATTTAGAACTGTTGTAACATCTAATTGTGCACCTCCCCTTTTGATTGCAATCGACTTGACCAGAAGTGTCCGAAAAAGCCCATAATCCAAAAAAAAATTGCATTTTTTTCTTAACTGCAGTAATTAGCCCTTATTAATAACTTTTCAACGATATGTCATAAGCGGTACTTATTTTCCTCGGTTCCAGAGTTATAGCCAAATAAAATTATAATCGATGAAATATTTTGCTTATACAAGGGGAAGGTACATCGGATAGAATCCGACTTCATTTCCTTTTTTTTTTAAAATGAAAAGTACATAAAATTTTATTTCACTAATAACTACTGCTCTTTTTTCATATTTTTTGTTATTGAATTATTATTTATTGTAAACCTTTTTTACGATCAGCGGTTAATAATTATTAATAAATCAATATAATTAAATTAAAAAAAGTTGAAAAAAGAGATTTCGCCGCTACTAAGGAGGGGATAAAAACATGTATATATCCCATGTATATGTCCATGTATATATATATATACGTTTCAACTGACGGTGGTTTTGGGATCTGGGGAATGCGAAACGCGAAGACATGTCGAGATTTTCCGGAAGTCGAATCACGGTAGCCATTACAACAAATTGCTTTTTATTTTATTTGAAATCTAAATATTATCCCAAAAAACAATATAATAATATACACCAGAATTAGAAACACTACAATAAAATATGCCACATTTTTGTTTTTTTTTTAATCGGTAGATTGTATACGGATAGATTAATTAAATATTTTAAATTGAACTATTAATTTATTACCTTAGTTATTATTTTATTATATATGACAAAACTAAAGCTACCGCAAACATTAAAAAGTACAGTATAAGTTGACCGATCAATAAATATATCTGTAACAAAATACAAAAAGGAGCCCTTAAAAATACAATTAAATTAAATAGTAAAATAATTTTTGCGTCTAATTATCGACATCACATAACACATTCGCTCGTAGACACACTCTCTCTCTTCTACCGAATAGATTTAATGAGGTTATGTGAATTAAGTAACCGTACCTGATTAAGTAAGTTTTCATCCCTAAATGCAGCGTTCACTTTCAGTAAATCTTTTATCTTTTCTCGTACGTTAAACAGAAATAGAATGCAAATGTTACGTAAAATTAGTATTGCGATATTATTTGATAAAATGACCCGAAGAAAACTATAAACAGATATAGATGTTTTTATAGCGAAATAGTATTATCCCCTATAAAGACTGTAAAACGGATTAAAAAACCGAAGTAAAAAACGATGAATAAAATACATTGATTCTGATATACTCTTTTTCATTATGTTTCACTATAATTGTGTAGGCGTTAATTTTTTAACGGGTAACAGAAAATTTAATATTTTACGTATTTAATTGATTGTTCAGATAACAGATATTAATTTTAGCCCGACAGAAATCGGGTATTTAAGATTTATTATTTAATTGTGTTGTTATTATTGCTATTGTGTTTATTTTTCATTTCTCATGAGACATGTTAATGATGTTAACTTAACTATTTATGCTATTACGCCTTAAAATAATGAATTAGATGATTTGATAGCGAATGACTGCTACGATACAGTAGAAGTAAATGATTTTTTAAATTTTAATCCTTGATTGTATTTTAACCCTAAACGTAATTCATATGAACATAAAAAGTACAAGAAAAATGTTTGATGGATTTGTTTTTTACTTAAGTAATAGTAACGTTAGGTTTCAAATTATTATATCGACCGAACATGGAGCGGTGATGACATCGAATTTAATTTCAGATTAGGTTATAACGTATTGATTCAGAATAATAAATTCACCAACAGTGACGGTATGTTTGACTGGATTGATGCAGCTCTCCAAGATTCCCTATCCGGTGCTAGTCGTTTCATTTCAGTATACCCTCTACATCCTACATCCCTAACAATTTGTTTTATATATTCCAAACGTTGCCTGCCTGCACAGTTTTTTCCTTCTACCTGTCCCTCCAAATTTAAAGCGATTATTCCAGGATGCCTTAATATGTGGCCTAGAAGTCCGTCTCTTCTTTTAACTATATTTTTCCAAATGTTTCTTTCTTCATCTATTTGCCGCAACACCTCTTCATTTATCGCTTTATCCACCCGTCTGATTTTTGACTTTCTACTGTAGCATCGCATTTCGAAAAAGCTTCTAATCATTTCTTTTCAGGTACTCCGATCGTTCAAGTTTCACTTCCATAGAAAGCTACGCTCCAACCGTATACTTTCAAAAATCTTTTCTGACGTTTAAATTAATTTTGTGATGTAAGCAAATTATATTTCTGACTGAAAGCTCGTTTCGCCTGCGCTATTCGGCATTTTATATCGCTCCTGCTTCGTCCATCTTTAGTAATTCTACTTCCCAAATAACAAAATTCTTCTACCTCGATAATATTTTCTCTTCGTATTTTCACATTCAGAGGTCTATCTTCATTATTTCTACTACATTTCATTACTTTCGTTTTGTTTTGTTTATTTTCATGCCGTAGTACTTGCGTAGGACTTCATCTGTACCGTGATAATATTTGTAGATAAGAATGTTTATTATTATATTATAATTTATTTTTATAAATTTTATTTATATTAATTTTTTTTATTTTATATTTATATAAAAAAATATTAACACGAGATAATGAAAGAGTTACACAAAGTGCGAATTCAGTTGATATTAATTTTAGAATCGATAACAAGAACAACCTTAAACCGATTGCCGTTAATCGATCGCCTTCCAGAACATACATTTTTTCCCTGATCGGCTTAGATTCTTATTTACAAAATATAAAGACGGATGATTACGTATTTTTAATACGAATTTGAATATTCACGATGATAATAATAACTTGTTAAATTAATTTCTTGCTATTATGCGACTATATGAATTTAAATTATACGTAAACAAATCTTCACGTTTACAAAACAGTCCCGATGACGTAATTCCGTCTACTGGCTGCACCGACCATATTTTCAAGAAGAATTTAAAGTACCTACTTTGAGAGAAATAAATATGTCAAGAAAGTAATACTACACGTAAACAAATATAAAAATGAATTTAATTTTAAAAATACACCGTACAATACTCGTTCGGCAGGAAAAAATACTTATACTGCATTCTTTTCAAACAACAGTTTGCAAACGTTAATTTTCGTATTACACCATTATATTTTCTAAAGAAGGCCCTGACCATTTTAACGTCCAAATAATAAAGAGTAATCCAGTAAAATAAATAGATGAACGGGTGAAGCACAATTGAACAAAACAAATAGCGCAATAATCTTCTTATCGACATAGGTAACAAATTTTTCAAAATTTGGGAGATATAGGAGACGGGTGTTTTAGTTTAATGAAATATAATCGAAAAAATAATCGGTCACGATTTATTTAATGTAGAAATGAATTTACAAATAATCTACATAGATAATCTATATTATTTAATCTATAGTATTTAATTTCCGATGAAATATAGCATCTTTCATCAGAAATTCCAGTACCTCTGTTTTGACGCGCTTCATTTCATACAGAAGAAATATATAAATTGAAATCGCTAGAAATTAACTTGAAGTTTTCAATTAGTTATCATTTTTTATTTTAGCTAGTATTTAACGAAGAATTCGCTAATTAACTAAATTACATTAAAGCGGTTGTTTTTGAGAAAAAAATTACAGCATATATTTAGCATAACACCGATTATGTAAAATCAAAGAGTGCGCCTAAGAAGTTCTGTTCCTATCCCGATGTAATTAAGTATAAAGTTGTTTTCGTCTAGACGGTAAAATTATTTCAGACGGTGACAGGACAACAGACCTGTATTAAATCTACAAATATTTTGCTCTGATAATGCATTATACAATTAATATCAAGAAAGGTTAAGGATGGAAATACATCGATAAAAAAATAACTCTTATAATACCGGATAAATCAAAGAAAATAGAGGTAAAACTTTAATTAGAGCGACATATAAAATAAAATTGGATGCGGTGAGTCTATATTAGTTCTTAGAAATATTAAATATCTGCATCGATGATCGGTAGATTAAATAAAATTCAAAAAAATAAACAGCTAAAAGGCATTGAGCGCATATTACACAGCGATGAAAAAAACGAATTAAAAAATCATTGAAAACGGAATATTATTTTTTTCTGTAAAAGAGAATATTTTAATTAAATTAACGGGGAAAAAGATTTAACTAGATCTTATTAAGAACAACAGCAGAAAAATAATTAACTCCTTTCTTGTACTCCAAAGAACAAGTAAACAGTACTATAGCCCGATTCGATAAAATACAGGTAATTTTGTTTTTTTTTTCTTTAGAATAAGTGACTACCGAATAGTGTGATGTTAAATAAAAATACAAGGATAAAATAGAATTTATCGTACAACGGTAAAGATGTTTGTTACTTACGAGCGCAAAAGAAAGAGCACACGGGATACATTTGTTTCTTGAAAGCCTTTCATTTTGATGAAAAAGGAATGAAATAAATTTTAATCGATACATTTAGGTGTGATTTTTCTTACTCGTCAGATTATTTTTTTTACAGAAAATTCTGCGAAGAGGGTTAAAATTAACGATAACATTTTGAGGCAGATTATTAATAGGCGGTTAAGAAAAGTAAAAGAACTAAGGGGGTTTCCTACGTTCTATAATTTGGAGTAGGGACTACATTTCTATGGATGTTATAACAGAGAAATAATGAATATCTGATGTCAGTAATGTGTGACCGTAATCGGTTTTAAGTAATTCCTTTATTATCGTAATAGCTATGACGACTTAACAATAAGTCATAAATCTTCGGTAGAGGGACGGCCGAGAAGCTTAATCTTAACACAAATTTTGAGTTAGGAGTTTACCTCCTTTATAACTAATTACCTAAAAGGAGGAGAAAATACACCTCGTATTGTTTGCTTTCATAAGACTATATTTACATTAAATATATTTCCTAGATAGGCTTGACGTTAAGATTAATTATAATTTTTACGTTCGAAGAACCAGACATGGACACTAACATCACAAAGCAGTGATGTTTACTAACCCACCGAATCGGTCTAGTGGTGAACGCGTCTTCCTAAATCAGCAGATTTGGAAGTCGAGAGTTCCAGCGTTCAAGTCCTAGTAAAATCAGTTTCTTTTATACGGATTTGAATACTAGATCGTGGATACCGGTGTTCTTTGGCGGTTGAATTTCAATTAACCACGCATCTCAGGAACGGTCGAATTGAGACTGTACAAATACCTCATTTACAGATACATATCTCTCTGAAGTAATACCTGGACGGTAATTCCCGGAGGCTAAACAGGAAAAAGAAAGAAAAAGATGGGTTACCCGAAAATGTTCGGTATTTATAACGAATCCTACGATTAGCCGTAGGATGTTGAAATTTTAGATTAGGGCTGTTGTAACATTAATTGTGGACCACACTTTTCGATTGCGATCGAAATTAAAATAAAATTTTAATTTATGAAATGTTTGGATCTTAAAGGGAAGGCTCATCGATTCCAATCACACTTCATAACGATTTTTTATTTTAATTTTTTATTTATTTTTTTAACTTTCATTTTTTTTTAGTTTAAATATATTGCTTTAATAATTATTAACCCATTATTTAAAAAAAAAAATTACAATAATAAATACAATAAATTACAATTCAATAATAATATATATATATATATGAAAAAAATCAGAAGTTATTAGTGAAATAAAATTTAATGGAATTTTAAAAACGGGTATATCTAATAGATTTGGTGAAGTATCTGATTATTTAATATTAATTGAAAATTATAATTTATAATCGTATTATTTTTGGATTTTCTACTTTAATTTCTGTTTAATTTTATTTACATTAATTAAAGTTAATTACAGACTGACTGAAAAATAGACCCTCATAAGAACAACAACATATACACTGAGACATGCATGCCCGATCTTTAATAAGGTGCAAAAAATTTGTATCTTTTAGTTCATTACTCTTCTGATATTGTCGCACAATATTCTTGCCAAGTCGGAGCTGATCGTCATTTCGTTTATTTGTTTTTTGTTGGCGATCGTTTAATCGCTCTTTGATTTCATATAATTCGTTATATTATACTTAAAAATTTACGGGCGATGTACTGTATATAGATATTTTGAAATAAAATTAATAGAAAAATGAAGAACGGCAAAGTTAAAATCGTCCAAGGTGAAACGATAATCGACAGAAAAATATCATTATCGGCCATAATGATGTACTGCAACGAAAACTAACAGAAAATTTTGAAGAAATGAAGCTTCAGTACATCGGTAACAAACACGCGGATGAAAAATCGCTCGATCAAGAGAGAGAGTTAATAGATACTAGGTCGATAAGGGGAAAAGCACAGATCAGGAATATTCTAACATCAGGGTATGGAGTAGGGAAAATTAGTAATCTCAGTTAATTTTTAAAATTTCAAAATACGATTTTGAGTTCTAAAAATTCAAAAAATAAACGATATATGGGATGTATCTTATTTAGAAAAAGTAGGGCTAACAGAGTAGGATAATCGACTGTATGAATAATATGTAACTGATATTTTATGCGACTGGAATAGTATCAACAAAAATTAGAATAAGGAAAAACAAGTTTTTTTTTGTCTTCAGTCATTTGACTGGTTTGATGCAGCTCTCCAAGATTCCCTATCTAGTCTAGTGCTAACAAAAAGTAATGGAAATATTTATGCTCATTTGAAATAATATCGATCGAGAAATAAATTGTGAAGATTTTATTATTTAATCTAGCGATACAAATAAGAATTGTAAATATGTTTCTTTAGATGTTAATGAAAATTTAATTAAACGGATATAACAGAGATGCAGTATTTTTTGTCAAGTGTGCCGCAAAAGGAAAAAATAAAAATTATTAGATTTTGTGGTCAAGGACACACGTCGCAGACAGCAGTTTTGTCGATTTCGCAATACCGGGCTAGAATTTGTCAACAAATGTAATAAACGTTGTAATAAACAACTTACCAACGAATTACACACGCAAGATTATTGTTAATAATAATAATGGGTGGGGAAAATGATGTTACCAATCTATCGAGCATTTCTGTACGTGAGGCGAGTACGTAAGCTTCGGTTGTGCAGTGTAAATGTTTTGTTATCGATAAATCATTGCGCTAAGCTCTTTACAAGATTTACGTTATATAAATATTTTATTTAATTCTTACTTACGGTTCGCGGCTGTTTCTGGATTGCCGGAATATAATAAAAAAAGGTAAAATTAGATTTTATTATTTTTGTATTTGCGAATGTAATGTATATTCGATGCAGAGTGTAATATTTTCTGTTTAGTCTTCTGTTCTTGTAGCGTAAATGTTATTTACCGTATTGTTTTCCTTTATTATAGTTGACGCGTAAACTCTTCTTGCGATTCTGGTATATAATTATAAATTTAACAAACTTTAAATAGCGTTTATGCGATTTATTATGTTTTTCTTTTATCTTACGTAACCGCTACCCGATCAGACCATCAGGAAACGATAACGAAAAGACTTTAAGGAATAGGAACGTATCTCATCGACCCCAATAATAGTAAAATTTTATATAGAAATAACCCACTACTTTACGCAAGAAAGAGTTGCAGGAATCCAGATTTTTAGACGTTAGCGAATTAAATTTTTATAAGGCTCGTATTTATGTATTGTATTGTATTGTAATCAGCAGCTCCCGGGTATTTTTGGGTGAAGGAGGAGTTAGTATTTAGCATATGCAAGCGTATTCCTGGAATAGTAGTAATTCTAACAGATATTACGTTAAAGTCTAGGTTTTTTATTTTTATATAATTCTTGCACTAACTACATAGCAGTGACTGAGATGCGCAGAGCAGCATGGCGCATCACGTGTCCCCTCTGCACCAATAGCAACAGAGTAGGGAAGCGCAGCTGGCCTGGCAGCACACACACACACACACACACACACACTTAACGAGAAAGATGGCGTCATCGAAGTAGCTATACGTCATTTATTATAAACATTTAAATGGCTATTAAAAATTAATATTAAAATTAAAAACCGTAAAATTCTACAATAAATCACAGAATCGTCCTAAAATTGATCAAATCACTTGAAAATGTTCACAGAAATATACTCTATGTCCTAATACTAATCGAGTAAATATTTAATTAATAAATATTTAATAAAAACAGAAAACTGAGGGACGCGAAAACACGTGGTTTTAATACGGCCCTCTTACCTAAAATATATCCTTCTTTACACGTGAAAAAGATATTGTTTTAAACGGTTAATTACTTAAGAGTTAAAAACTACATGAAGTTAATAAACGAACCCGTAATTTAAATGTAAATCGGAAAAACAAATAAAATAAATTCGCGTGATGAACACATTATTAAATATATAATCAACTTTTTAATTTAACCCTTAACTGGGCCCGCAAAGGGTAATCTTACCCACGAGTGCGTGGGGTCGCTTTCTTTCATTAATTAAAATTTTATTGGGGGCTATAACTCTGGAACCGATGAAAACAAGTACCGCTTACGATATATCGTAGAAAACCTCTCGATCAGAGCTTATTACTGCAGTTAAGAAAAAGTCCAAAATCCAATTTTTTTAAATATTGGCTTTTTTTTGGACGCTTTTGGTTCATCCGATTGTAATCAAAAGGGGAGGTGCACAACTAGATGTTTTACAACAGTTTTAAATCCAAAATTCCAACATTCTACGGCTAATCGTTTTTTAGCTACGCGAGGTAATTACGTACGCACATACATATGTACAGACGTCACGCAAAAACAAGTGAAAATGGATATTTCCGTTGAAATCTGAAAACCGAAATTATTCGCGATTAGAATACTTCCTTTTACGTAAAAATAAAAGTTGTAAATTATAAGTAAAAAATAACTAAAACACTTAAAGCAATATATCTTATCGATCCTAATAACGGTAAAATTATATAAATAAATAACCCACAGTATGCGATAAAAGTCGCGGGCATCCAAAATTATATAATGAACTAAGTTTTGATTAGTCTCGACGCACAGAATTTTATATAAGTTTAAAAACATTAGATTTAGATAAAATTAATTTGTCACCTGTTAAAAAGAAAAAAAAAATTATTACTACTGAAATATCTATTAGAATTTTGTTATCGCTTGTAATTTTAGTAATCGTTAATTGTGTAATGTAATGTAGAATATTTAAATAAAGATCACTCGCTACCAGAAGAACGTTTATTATTATTTTTAAAAAAATGTATTTTCAACGGAAAATGTTAACACACTTAAAAAGCGCGTAACATTTTTTTATAATAAATAATAGAATCCGTATTTATAATTTTTCAGATTTTTCTTTCAGCGGTAAATCTATTGGTTCTCTGATGTGTGTAATTTTCACGCGAATAAATAACAACCGACTTCGATTTTTCAAAAGGGGTGAAGGAAGGTAAAAAAAAAAAAAAAATTGCCCCTACCTCCGGTTAATTTACTAAAAAAACATAAATAAAAATAATAAATTTAACGAGATACGATGTACTCCCATCTCCAAGATTAAAAGAACCGAGCCAGGTTGAAACATAAAGTTCGATTGTTTTATAAATATATCCGTTTGATATGCAGATTTCTTTAATTTCTAAGGCGCTATAAACATTTTATAAAAACTCGGAATTCGCAAGCAAAGAAATCTACTTTTTTGCACCGCTCAAATTTATTCTTTATTACGGGCAATTTTTCTTGAAATAAATAAAAACAAATTACGCGTTCCAAAAATTTACTAAGCATTTTTCAAAAAATAACATTTCAATGGATATAAAATTTATTTTATTACGCAGAAATAACAAAAAAACTTAAAATATGAATCCGATTTACCTATCTTAAAATAATAATCGCCATCTTGACGGGTAATTTACAAATAATATCTAATTTTTCATCTAAACTATTACTTACAACCAGCTCGAACAATATTTATCGTTAAAATTACGGCTTGTAAACATTACAATTACTTTCTATTTTAACTTTAACTTCATTGTAATTACGGCAGCTATCCTATTAATTTTGTCCGTAATTCAAACCTAATTTTTTTTTCCGAATTTAGAAATAATTGCAAATAAAATTACTCTTTACTCGCAGACGATAATAAACCGATGAAAACGTTACTAATATGACACGATGGTGGATAAATTGAGAAAATGAAGACGGAAATGATCATAATTTTATAAGGAATACGTTACCCTTCGTAATTTCAAAGAAAAATCTGTTGTTTAATTGAAATCCATCCAAATCGTTTTCGGTAAACCGACCGGGTGTTGCGTGCTGAACGGATTTTGATGTCGGTTTTGCTTGCATTGTTTTATAAAGGTGTGATAATTGTTTGATACGTTTACGACCGTTGCCTATTAGTTTTACGTACCTGTAGTTTACAGAAATAAAAACAACATTAACTCAAAGATGGACTACTTCTTTTAATTTACGGTTATTATCAAAACGATATCCACTTTTCCTGATTACGATGAGTTAATCGATCTACCAATGTATTATGGATTTATTCTACCGAATGTGTTTTAAATCCCGTTAAAAAACGTAATAAATCTTTTAAAATGTTTAAACTTTCTACATCCGTTTATTAAATATAACGGAATAATTAACGAAACGTTAATTGTGTTTTAAGCACGATCTGAAGCAGAGTTCCAAAAATTTTGAGAAACTACGTTAACCGAATAAATTATCGTAAAATACGGTAAAAAATAAGAAATTATTTATTACTCGTATCTTAAAAGTTATTATGCGTATAATTTCTTAAAAATGTCGTGTTGCCTTTCTAGTATTATTATGGGGATTAAAAATTCCACAGTAGGAATAAATGTACATTTTTAACGTGGATAACCTATATATATATATATATATGTCTGATACGAGATAGTAATAGCGTATATAAGTAATTTAAGTGTTTATTGTGGCGATTTTGAAACCGGGATAAAGTTGTACATATTTATTATGTAGCATTTGTATGCTTTTTATATTTGACAAATGTAAAAAAAGATTGTGTTCTTGTGAAATAGTTTTCTCATTTTCGAGGTTTATTTATTAAATCGCTCGCTAATTTACGTAATTTATATTGGATTTTACTATAAGTTTCATTAATTTATTATACTGTATTCACTTCTCTGTACAGCGTTTAAAAAAGCTGTCAAAAATGGGAAAATAGAATACGGGTCGAGTTGAAATTTAATAAAAATAAAATGTTGATACCAGTATTTTTAATAATATTAATTTTTTTTTCTCTTTTCGTAGGGGGAGGAAAAACCTCTGCCAGCCGCCGTCAGACCAGCACTGACGGCAGTGCGGGGTTCTCCCCCGCTAAAAAACCTGCCCCCCTATCGTGCAGGGGCCGGATCTAAGCCATATGGTATGTACAGTCCCTGCATGATCACGCAGGCACTCTACTATCCGAATCCGTATGACCGGAAGGAGTCCCCAGGGGGCGATCGAGGAGCGACGACTCCCGAAAACATCTATGTCCAGACAGGAGCCGGGTAAATTCGTAGCCTGTGTTACCGTGCTTTCGCTCCGCCCAGTTCCTGACGTCGCTTAATAATATTCATTGTATGTTTTGTTTAGATACGGTGTAAACAGTTAAACAAATATGTAACGTTAGAATTATAAGTAAATATGAAAAATTAAGTAATTTCAGCGATTAACATTTCTAGGCCGATAACGGAAAAGTCTATTTCGTCGAAATAAAGTTCAAATATAATTTAGGCAGACCAACAGGTCCATTCGCCAACCGCGCGAGAAACCGAAAAAAGGATATTTTTATCCCTTTATAGGGGATTGAATAATACCGGAAAATATGTTCGCTAGGAAACATTTCTGCCCTTTGAATAAAATTTTGAGATACAGGACCTTAAGGTCCACATCTCCTTGCCTGCTACACCTATCGTGACAAATTAATCGCCGTCACGTACAAAAAATCATCGTGCCGATTTCATCCAAATCGGTCCATCCGATCGAGAGATAACCGGTTTCTGGAATTCTTCATCGCTGAAATCATGTCGTTTGGTTAGAAACAGACATGAACGGTAGCGGTTCGTAGCTAAATTTAACGAGGTTGATTTTCTTAGCCTTTTCAAGGCCGCGGTTAAAGTTTTCTGTAAAATAAAAGAACCGAAAACAAGAATGAATCGATAGCAGAAAGCAGGATAATAATCTAATTCTACACTTTATTACATTCAAGAATACGGCACACCGTTTCTAAGCACATTACGCTTAAAAGGCCTATTCGGTTTAATCGAATAAATAATAAAATGTCAACAGATAATATTTTTTAGTAATATTAGGCGATAAAATGTCCGCTTAAAAACACTATACTCCAACGGCGGTTAATTTCAATTTCTATGTACGCAGAAACAAATACGTTATTAGTTTTTACTGATTACCTTCTCTTTAGGTAATTTACCTTGATTTGGCGATCAAAGAGTCCTTGCTTTCAGCAGTCTTCTGATCGCTACTGAAAAGACAAATAAACACTTTCGTATTCCTTCCGCAGATGATCGAATTAGAGAAGCGAACGAAAAAGGAAGTTTCCGTAAACACGTGGCGTAAAAAAAACTATCTTCCGCCGGCACGCCAGGGTGGGCTCTGCGGGAGCGACAGTGCTTTCTCTTCCTGGCAGTTTCCTATGTGCGCATGCGCACAACAGCTAAACACAACGCCTCTGGAACTGTGAAGCGCACAATTCCGTACAAAGATTTTCGTATCTTTTTCATAAACTGGGGGATGGCTACTGACATTAAGCTTAAGGATTAATAAAAATAACCGATTATTGGGGATTTTTCTTAAGCCAGAAATGCAACACTTGCTTATCGCATTCCAATCACACGGGTAGGCAGCTAGACGGCGTTCCAAGAATCTTCAAAAGGTTTTCAAGCTCTTTTGCCAGGGTAGTTCTAGAAAAGCGGATGAACTAAAAAGAAAAGCGCTACGTCGTTTTTAGTAATAAAAAATTACGCGTATAGAATTTTATTTCGAAAATACAAGTACATCGTTAAATTGTTAATTACATTTTTTTTTAATTTCAGTGCTCCTTTGATCAGCCAAAGAAACATAGTTTTTTTGTAATTTTTTTATTTCGCGTCGTTTATTATTGTATGTAATCAATGAAATGAAATGGTAATCGCATAAAAATACCGAACCCAAGTTCAGAATCGAACACAGTACATCAGACGATTGTTATAGAACCCGACTACTAATGTGATTTTTTTTTCTCTTAGATTCATTTAAAAAATCGTAACGAAAAATTTCAGTCTACATATTAATTGTTGGATTTACATTTAATTTACACCATTATGTAAGTTATTTGAAAACACAATTAGTTTATCCTGAATAATCTCAAGATTTTTTTTTTTTTACCTCAGATTTTTATTCCTTCTTAAACACATAATTAACTAGATGAATCACGGCTGATAAGAATCGCTAAATTCGTGCCTGGAATCAAACCAGAACCTTCGACATGTTAGCAGGTTGTTTGATCCAGTCGACCTACTAAACCGATTTTTTTATGCCTTATAATACACTTTAAAAGGAAAATTCAATTAAAAGATTATCGGTAAATATTTTTTAAATGTTACGAATAGAATTTAAAATATTTTAACGCTCGTTCCGAATATTTTCAAGTAAAAATTAATCTTCGTGTAATAAACGGTAAGCTATTTAGGAGTCGATAATTTATTTTGTAAAAATAAACGAGTGTAAACTGATTTCTAACATTTTTAATCTAATAAATATTTAAAAAATGGAATATTTGAGTAGACACTAATTTAGTAATTACAATGACATGTAGTTTTTTTATCGTGTTTATGTGGGTGTAATATCGCACTTAATAAAATCTTCGGTGTCTGAAATTTTATTTAACTTAGCTGTTCATTTACAGTACGTGTCTTTTCAATAATTCTAACCTTTTTACGAAAGAATTTCTGTTAAAAAGATTGTTTAATTTAGTCATATTTTATTTGAATAATACAAACAAAGGATACAAATTATCGTTTCAAAAATTGTAAATATATTAAAAATATAAATAAACTCACCTTAATCAGTTATAATAAATATCTCGATAAAAATATGTAAATTGGATGGTTACGAATGGATTATGTTAGGAACACTTCCCTGGAAGCATTGCGTAATATACCATGACTTCCCGACAACAGTGTTGTCGGATTTCATCAATTTTTTCTCTATATTCACTTTTCTTTGCTTCATCTCAGTACGGCAACGATCTTCACCGATAACATCTTCCAACTACCCTACTTTTAAACAAAAAAAAAATATAATGAAAAATTATTCCATCTAAAATTTAGTTTACAGACCATCAATTTAGTTTCATTCACCATCAATTTTGTTTTTTTACATTATACGTTGTCTAATATTAAATTATTTTTACTTATTTTAATTGTGATTGCGATACGTTTCGGTTTCTAGATTTAAATGGAAATATACATTTTGACCATCCCTGAATCCATTTTGACTAGTTTCGGCGTGATGTAAAAATATAAAATATTTTGATCTTTAAAGGGAAGACTCATCGGTTTGAATCAGACTTCATCTCCTTTTATTTTTTTTTCAACTATTTATTTTAATTTAAATATACTGATTTAATAATTATTAACCCGTGATTCTAAAAAAAAATTACGATACATAATAATTCAATGATAATAAAAAAAAAATGAAAAAATAATTAGCGAAATAAAATTTTACATACTTTTAAAAATGTGTAAATTTAATTTAATAGGTATTACATACGTGTGTATATGTAATTGATGTTCGTGAAACATCTGATTATTTAATATTAATTGAAAATTATAATTTAAAATCGTATTATTTTTGGATTTTCTAGTTTACTTACGTAACAAACATCTGTAAATAAGGAATATTTGAGTAGACACTAATTTAGTAAATACAATGATAGGTAGTTAAGTTATCGTTTGTGAACCAACGGAATAAAGACGGTTTTCGAGTGTTACATCGCACTCATTAATCTCAAAGGGGAGGGTTAATAAAATCTTTTGTGTGTTTGTATGTGGGTTTACGTGAAATTTTATTTAAGGTACCTTGAAGTGCATTTACATCATACTGAAGTACGTTCCTCTTTAAGTTAGTTTAAGTAAGTTTAATCTTTACACGAAAGGATTTTTAGTTAAAAAGATTGTTTAATTTACTCTTATTTTATTTGAATAATACAAACAAAGAATAAAACCACTGCAAATTATCGTTTCAAAAATTGTATTAATATTAAAAAAGTAAATAAAACTAATTATTTAATCAGTAATAAGTAATAAAAAGATTTACATTGGATGCGTTACAAGTGGATTAGGTTTGGTTAAACTGTGTGTTGGGTCGAGGCTTTAATTATTTTTTATAAACATTACCCCAGACACAGATGAAATTACTCAAATAATGGGGTTCTATGTTATCTAATAGTAACCCTAAAAAAGTAAATAAAATTTACGCGTCATAATGTTTCAAACAAATACATAAAATTAAACGAAGTAATAATAATACTTATAATAATAATAATAATATTTTAATTATTTATATAATTTAAAAATATATATATTTACCCGTCGATTTCCGTGGTGGAGTGGTAGCGTCTCGGTTTTTTATCCGGAGGTCCCGAGTTCGAAATCCCGTCAGGCATGGCATTTTTTATACGCTACTAAATTCCATTTCCATAATCCCATACATAAGCTTCTCTATAAAACGTCGTAGTAAATTAATTCATGAAATAAAAAAATAAGTAATTAAAAAAAATTAAAGATAAATTTAACTAATAGTAATGCATAAATTAAAAAAAAAATCCGTTTTATAATATGTTACTTTATAAAAAGGTAGTCTGTAAAAATATCTCCGACGTAGTTTATGAATCCTGATGTAACAGATGTCGTATGTAGCCAGCTTCGGGCTTGAACGAATGTACGCGGAAATTAACGAACGCCGGTTTGAAGAATTTAACCTTCCTAAACGCTTGTTGGTCTGTCAAAACATTACTGTACGTTTTATTAAATCTTGCTTTCGTTTGAAACATTATAAATTGGTATTATTATATTTATTATAATGTGAAATATTATTCAGGTATTCAGGAATATGTTTAAGAGTAGTATTACTATTAATTTGTGATTAAAACTAATAATTAAAACCAAACTTGTATGTAAGGTAAGTACAAAATCAATTGGGTTTTGACAAAAGTTCAATGCAGCAAATTATATATATATATATATATATATATATATATAAACTTTATATATTACTATATATATATGTAATTAAAAATGGCAATAGAAGCATAATAAGGCCTTCCTAATACACTGAGGTATTTCATTGTTTTCCTTTATTTATGCTATCTGATTTAACAGAGGTATATTTTGGTGAATTTTAGGAGTAAATGATTCTTATTCTTTTTTTTTAATAGATGAGAGAATTTTTAATTTATTAAATGTTGGTGTACATAACTCATATTGATTGCTGCTAAACAGTGATCTGACAGCTAATTTTATATAGTGAAAACTCATTCTGGCTTCTTAAAGGAGCCTAAAGAGATGATATTATTTTTTAGGTAGGGAAGCACATAGATATAATAAATATTTAATAATGATGACAAGCCTAGTGTTTTCAAATAAAGCATTTTGTTATTAAATCTCTAATTGAGTCTTTTATTGATCACTCTTTTAAAAAAATAAAAGAAATATTTATCTCAGATGCTTCTTCAATTGAAATACTGTAATCTGTATAAAAATTTCTATTATTATCTCCAGATAAATTTGTAAAACATTGTCAGTGTAGGTGCCAGAGATATCTGTGATTTTAGTTGGCAAGGAGATAGAAATGTAAGGGTAGAAATAACTCGCATAAGGTTAAAATCATTTAGAAAATAATGATAAAATCACCCAATATTATGGCATCCTTTTAGCAATTTTTGCTAAAAAGAATCGCCACTTACGCTTAAAAAATAACAGTAATCAAACCAGACTATGGAACTGTTTTTATATAATTCAACAAAATATTTTGGCTTATGATTAAAGGGGATTAATTATGCTTCTGTAGTCATTTTTAATAATGAGGGAAATATTTGATTACTATGGAAGAGATAAACAACAAAGTATAATATCGCACTGCTGCAACAAAATAAAACATGTAGCTTTTTTTAAATAAAAAAATTCATAATAAAATTTAAAAATACAGTACATATACTGTGTACAGTAGTGTATTAATCTACAATGATTTAAAAAAACAAAAAAACATTACGTATTAAACTTCCAGTACTGTATTAAGCTGTCCAGTACTGGAGTAATTTTGGAAAAAAAATGACATCATTAAAAGAATATGTTTTAACATAATTAATAGAAAATGTAATACCAACTGAAGATATGGAATACTGTGAAAACCAGTTATTGGAAATTAATATAGTAAGTTAACTTATTTAATTACTGTGTTTTGTTGGTTTATATTTCATATAATATTAAATTTTATTAACACAATGGCTAAAATGTTAATGAATTATTAACATTTTGAATCATAATTGTTTTTTCTTTTTTCGATTAAGCCTCTATGGACCATGGACACATAGTCAAACAGAATTATTCTTTTTGTTCTTCCAATATTTTCTCATTTTGCTACTTTGTTCTTGTTTTCTTTCTTCAGTTCATTTTATGCCTGGTCTTTTGGCTTTCTCTGGGAGTGTACTGTTATTTATAAGTTTTGTAAATTTATCTCAGTTTTACACTGTGTTTTCATCTATGTTTAATTTTTTAATGTCTTTTTCAACTTCCAAGAACCATGTGAGTTTAGTTTTTCTGCATTAAATCGAATAAAGATTTTTTTTTTGTAGGTGCTTATGGATCCATTCTGTACAAGTGGGCGTAAAATTGTAACCTTTTTCTTATTGTCCTGTAGATTTTATTTATGTTTCTGTAAATTTCATTTTCACTTACGAGTTGATTCCGTTTTTAAAGTTTGTGCCATAAATGATTGTTAGGATTCTTTTAACCATTTGGAAAATGTTTGGAGGCATTCGACTGAATATAGGGGTTTGGGTAAAGTGATTGTGTTGTAGTGTTTTAGTTTAGTGTTATAAGATACTGATTTTTTTAATTGTAAATGTTAACTTAAAGGTGAGATTCATTTTCTTGACTCCTTCTCTCATTGCTTTCTTTTTCTAAAACATTGAGGGTTATGATTACACCGAGGTATTTAAATTTTGGATTTGGCCATTTTCTTCCACAAAATGTATTAAAAAAGATTCAAACACCATTATAAAATGATTGCTTTTATAAATTTACTTATTAATTTTTATTTAATAACTTAAATATTTAGATATTAAATAATACAAACTTTAGTTTGTGTCCATTTTAAAATGTGGTTTATCTATCTGAATTTTTGTTATTTTTTATAACAATAGATAGTAGAGTGAACATGAGACCATGCATTAAAAACAAAAAGAAACCCAACCATCTAATTTTGTTTATAAAAAAACCTTGTAATTAAAAAAAAAAAATTTATGAACTTAATATACAGCCATCTGAAACACATTTTACTGAAAGTTTGTTAAAAAATTAGGGTATTTAACTTGAAAGGATGAACTACACATGTTAATACAGTATTATTTTCTATTATAAATATTTATTACTTGTCATATATATTGAGACAGTTCCCATGTACCATATGACATGGGTTTATATAATATTTTAGTGATATGAATCTTTTTGGCATATCTCTGGAACTTTGTAAATTACTTCTAAAAATTACTATCTCATTAAAATTGTCCAGACATCTTCCAGTTGTCACCATTACAACTGTTCAATTGTGTAATAAATATATCATAGAATGCTGGCTAAGGTATTGTAAGTGTTCTATTTTCCATAGATAGTTTTAAATAAATCAAAACAATGTGCTGGGTATTTTCTTATGTTGGTTAATAGTAATTTATATTATGTGATATTTTCTTAATTTCATATTATGATGTGTTAACTATAAGCTTATTATAATGTTTATTCATGTTCTGTGTTTATTAATTATTTGAAATAAACACATTTTGTTATACGTAAAAGTTGAATGAAATATTTTAAAAAGTTTTTGAATTGCCCATAAAAGATGATAATGCAAGCTGAATGACTGTTGTAAGTTTCAGTTTTTTTTTTTTTTACATTAGAAAATTTGTTCTTCAAATGATTATGATTTTGATTCTAAAAAATTAATTTCAGTTATGATCACTAATTTTCTTAGACCTATTTTATATCTTTATTTTTTTGGGGGTGAAATTTTACAACATTACATGAAACTTTGTTAGATCTTACCTTCTCAGAGAGTTTATGATTTTTCTATTAACAGTTTTATCTATCTTGATCAAGCCTTGGTTGTAAATACTAATGTATTTATTATGATCAATTAATATGTATTTGGTCTCTTTTTTTTTTACATTGTGAAGATGTGTTTGTGCATATATATATATATATATATATATACTGTAAATGAATAAATATTCAAGAGAGTTCATTGTACTTATCATTGGAGTTGTTTAGATCCTTAAATGGCTTTTAAGTTTTCTCAAAAGAAAATTATATGTCTTGCCTTTTTTTTTGTATATTTGTGTATCTCTATTTTCCCAAGAAACAAGAAGGCTTGGCCAGAATTTGAGTTCAAAACCTTCATGTTTAAAAAACTGACAACGTTATCATAATACCTTAGAGAACAACATAGAAGGTTATGAAAACGATAGTTTATTGCGTAACTTTTCTCTTCTACTGCATAAGTAAACATGGTACAAAATTCTGGAAAAAATTTGAGTAAATTATTATTTTACAGTTTTTTTTTATTATTGCTATTCTGTAGATCGCATTTAATGATAGTGTTATAGCTATCTTTAGAAAATGTTATTGTTGATCAGATTTTGTAATGTAGCTGGAATTATCTAATTCCAACCTATTGTCTAAATTGAATTTAAAATAAAATTTTTGATTATCTAAATGTATAAGTGAAATAATCTGAAAAAAGTAATGTTCAATTATAACTCAAAAATCAATATTAATATGAAATTTTTTGAACAAGAACAAGGCAGTACAAATTATAATGAAATATATACAGAGGAAGGTCAATAACAGTTTAATGGATGGCAATGTATTTTGTATCATGAGAAAAATCAAATATCTTAAATATCATAGTGTCTGAAATATCAGATTTGAAACTGGAATCTCAGAATGAAAAGCAGAGATAGTATCACTTCACCATGGAATTTTGTTAATCTTATAGTTTCCTCTATTATTACTGATGGAAGAGATAAATAACTCATCATCTTATACGTCTAATCAATGATACCATTGTTTATGATACTTAGTCAAAAATGTTAATTTTAGTAGCATTAATTAGTAATTTTGAACTGATTTTTTATTTTTTTTATTTTTCTTCCAAATTAAACACAGAAATACAGCATTGAATGAACATCTGATATTGAAACGATTAGAAATTGTAAAAATTGAACAAAATTGGGGCTTTGTGTATGAAATGATTGTTTCAAATGAATTTAATGTAATATATGCAATATAGCATGTAATTTATTTGTTTGTTATTTTATTATTATTATTATTATTAATTTTAGCTTTATTATTTTGTTGTTGAAATGATTTTTCTTTGTGTGGCTATATCTTTTTAATTTTGGTAAATAGATTTGTATGGATGTGTTTACAACAAGAAAATATGCTTGTCAAACATTTATTTTTTAAAAACAAATAATCATTTAAAAATTTTTTTGATCTTGCTCAAAATAGTACACCATTTTTTTATTATCCTATTTATTAATGACACCACTGTTTATGTATTTTTTACTTAGCAGGATTCTGCATTAATAGTTCAAAAAATCATCTATTGGATGTATTATAAACATCTTAACTGTAAATATATATAGAACTATTATAATGTGCTTCTAGGTAGTAGATAAACAGTAGAATACTGCTGCTAATCATATGTGCTAACACTCCCGTTACTGATAAAAGCGGTATATTTATTTCTCATAGTATACAATTTTTGTGTGCATTTTTAGACAATTCCATTTTCTTAGAATCAGATTGATTTTGTTTACAGCATAATTGAACCACAGTATTTCATTTAAAATCTTATTTCAACTACTAAAGTTGGCATCATTGTTAAATATTTATTATGCCTATGTTTAATTCCTAACAAAGTATAAGTTAAACTCAAGGGGGCTACTTGAAAAAGTCAGATGAATTTCCAAGATACAAAAATTGACTAACAAATCTTTGTTTAGTACTGGTAAATTGATTTTTGATAAATTTTTAATTTGCATGTACTTCAGATTTGGAATATTTGCCTTTGACTTTTAATAGCGTTATTCACTTATTAAATAAGAGAGACACAATTGTTTATTTTTTGTATGCACGGCATAATAATCTGTATAAAAAGTCATTAATATGTTTCAGTTTTTTAAATTTGTTTGAATCAATTTATAGAAAATTAAATTGAATGATTTCCTCTTGCAGAAACAATATTATTCTATTTATGACTATTCAAATAATATACTAATTAGATAAAGCTGAATTTTTTTTGCATACTTCAATTAACATATATTTAAATATGTAGTGACATCTTATTGTAGATTTGATCTGCACATTCGCATCAATGTTATTATTAATGTGTGTGTGTGTGCATGTGTGTATTTATAAAGTGGTTCTACAATCACTTCTTTTTATTTATAATTTTCTATTTTGCAATGCTGCTCTCACCAAGGTTTCCCTTGATTAAGGATTCTATATCCAAGCAAATGCAGTTACTGTTTGTTATCTATGTAACTGCATATCTACCGCTCCTGGTGTAACATTTACGTTGTTACGACTTGAATAAACATTGTTTTTAAAGAAACAATGTAATATATTGTCTTATAAAGTGCATTTTCAATTTCCTATAATTTAGATATACAATAATAGATAGACTTTGTTTATATTAAAAAAAAACTACATAGTTAAATTTTAAAATGTGAAATTACAGTATTCAGTAGTTGATATATGTTGATTGTAACTGGGTTTTAACTATTAATGTAGCTTTTTAATAATTTTTCAACTGAAAAAAAAAAACTATATATATATAATATTTATATATATAAAATTTATTAAATGGTAACACATGATAACTGACTAATTGGGGGTAGTGTTCCATAAGTTGGTTGATAAATACCATCTATTACTGTAGATGCTTTTTATTATAATAATGTTTTCTACAACAGCTGATCTCAAGTTCAATTCCTAGCAAGGATCTGGATTTTTTCACGTATAATTTCAATTTCCTAATTAAAATATATTCACAAACATATACAAGGTCGTAATAATAAAAAATAAGAATAATGTGTTTTTCTTTTTCTTGATTATCCTTATTTAGTATCCTACGGTATGTAAATAACTTTTTATTTTATGTTCTAAGGTCCATAAAAAAAATCCGCAATTATTTAGAAATTTGATGCGCATTCAAAAGTCAATGATCTTGGCATATGTTTATGGTCACTGGGTTATTTATCAATAAACAAGAAAAAAGTGTTGCTCAACAATAGTTTTTTAATTTTACCATCTTGTTATAATCAATTTTTTTTTTTAACTTTTTGTTGTCTTTTAAAGATTTTAAAATGAAAAATGAAAAAATTGTTTATTCCCATAGTTAGTTAAGTTAGTTTAGTAATGTTTAGGTCAAGATTAAAGTTGAGGTTAGGTAACTAACGATTCTGTGTACTCAATTTCAACATAATCTAATTCTCACTAACCTAAAATATTAAATAAATCTCTAATTAACCTAAGTATTAAATTGGCTGATTTAAAATGTAAATACAAGAGAATAATGATACAAGTTCAAAACATTATACTTACCGCTAAGGGAGTATGTAATTTTTTGATTTTACTCTTAAAATTTTTATAAGTAAACAACTACAATAAAGTGACTACACTTTTTTTTGTATGTTTACAACCGATGTGTTGAACACAATATATGCCTTTTGAATGCATGTTATCTTTCTAAGTAATTACCAAAAACTTATTTAATCTGATGTTATGGAATAATATGTTGAAACTTTTTATTATTTTATTATTATAATTATGTAATTAAGGATATATTTTTTTATAAGTACTGTAGTATAATTATGGCTGATGTATAAATATGTAATATTGAGAAATTGAATATGTTTATTTTTATCTGTATTTGTAACAACTTGTTTACATAAAATAATAAAAATATTATGTAAATTGTATGATAATTTATTATTATAATTATTAATTATAAAATAAAATAAATATTTTGTACAGTTATTGGTTTTTATTATTTTTATAATTTTGAAAAAAAAGTTGTAACTCACAATTAAATTTTAAAATATAAGGAACTGTGCTTCCAAATATCTTTTTGGACTTCTTGTGCAGATTTATTATTAACAGCATTGCCAATGAGTTGCCTTAGGTTTATAATTATACTCGTACATTACAGGTTAAATACAATTTTATGCTCATGGATGGTTTAAATTTTAATATAATCTAATTATGATTATTGAGGAATGTATTTTACATTGTTAAAAACAGGATACCTGAATTGTACATCATTTTAATCAATTTCATGAGAAAAAAACGTTAATATAAAAAAAAAAATCAGTATTTCTAAAATCCTGGTAGATTACAAATCCTGACCCATAGACAGATATGTAGAAGACTAGAAGTAGAAGAAGCTCTTGCAACCCGATGCCCACTTTTCTAAAATAACCCAACCAAAACTTACCAGACCAACAGACATCTGCCATCAGCCAGGCTCCAATACAACTATTGTACAGATTGCATAATCATTAGAACTGAAGGAATCCTTTAGCTGGATACATTCTAGATATTGTTTGGTCTTAACATTGAAATGGCCTTCAGAGAATGAACTGAAAGGGATTTGCACTGAAAAAATGATACAAATACAACTCCACTGGTCACACTTCTTTTGCATCACCAAACGATCTATAATCTAGAAGGATCAGAAGGTAATCCTACCTAATCCATTCCTATAATATAAGACAATCCAGTAATTCATTAAAAAAATATAGATCCATCACAATAAAATATATAATCACCATTGTATAAGAAGGATCCAGCAAGAAAGGTCAAAAGTCCAGATCGTACTATTTACAGGGCAATATCCCCAACACACAAGCATTCAGTTCTAGCCCAGGCAATGTGCCATTGACGGAGACATCTTGTGAAGAAGTACAGTAATTTCATCACTACGTCAGTAATTGCTACAGGTAGCAATTTACCTGTTTGCTAACAGGTAATTGCTATCTGTTAACGATTACTGTTCTGTTCTTTCCAGAATTTTGGTTGAAGTTGAAAGCCCCAGTTAGGTTTAAGATTCCAGCCACCTGATGATAGGCAAACCCAGTTTTTTTTAAGAACCAGTTAAAAGATGAATATTCCATTCAGGCCTGGTCAGTTACTGAAGCTGCCACTTATAGGAGTTGATTAAAAATAGCACTTTTTAGAGCCAATCCATTGAGACTGATGCAGTCTTAGTCTGTGCTGATCAATTAGCAGCTGAATCACAAAATGGCACTTTTTTGCTGCTACCAATATTACCTTTGGTCACTTTCCGATTGATTCCTTTGGTGATAGTTGGCCCCAAACATTGGGTGAAAACTTAAAATTGATGTTCCACATCACTATGCTTGATACAATGAATTTACCGGTAGCATTCAACCAAATTTATGTGTACAATAAATTTTTGTTAAGGAGGAACAAGAGTGACTGAAGATTCAAAGAGTTCTTTGCCTTTATCAAATCTGTTTTAACTGTCCTATAACTGTTCCAACAATCTTCTACAGAATTATAGCTTCAAAAATCCTGAAGACTTTACTCTCCTCTTAAAGGACACCAATTTTCTTTATGAACAGTGTGTGATATTTTTCTGCTGCTAACTGCAAGAAATGCAGTCCTAGTTACCTGCTCCTATCCTACAGCTATTGTGGAAGGAATTAATATTTTAATGAAAACAGCTATTGTTTTCATTAATATTTAAGGAGCAGTTGGTGCATCGCATTCCAGAGCTGATTTTGAAGGTGTAAGCAAATAGAAAAAGATGTAAAAATATTTTTGGTATAGAATATTAAATTACTTTCCTCGATACTAGCAGACATAGCTATGAAAATACAAATGTTGATCAAGCAGTTACAATGCTGCTGTTCTCCTGTCAGCTTCATTTGTAGTCTCATCAAGAGGTTTTTTGTTGTCCATTAAACAAAAGCAAGCAGGGGAAGTCAAGTTGCCCCACTAGTTGTATGTTTGCTTTAATATACGCTGATAACTCTGTTCAAGGAGGGGGGATTGATATACTGTTACTAACTTAGTGTTGGTATAAGCAACAGATAGTATGGCTCGCTTTGCTGAACGATTTTAAATGCAGGAATCGAGTCACAATCAGAACAATCGTTTATTTTAGTTAAGCTGTGCGCAACCCCATTCAATAACGAGTCTCCTATCATTGTAATCCGGCAAAGAAGTAAAGGAGTAGGAGTAAGAAAATTCAGCACAGAGGAGCCGAGCCTCCTCATCAGTGCTAACTGGTGCTATGATTCCTGATGTAAAAATCAAGTATAACAAAACTAAGAATTAGTTAATTATGATAAATTTCTAATTGTTTGATAACAATATAAAATATAAGAAGGATTGGAGAATTTGATTCCTGACCAGTTGTTTCAGATGTAATTTAAAAACATATATACTATACTATATTTATAATTTCGTTGAAGTAAACTTTTAATTAATATAATCGTCAACCGTTATGTAAACGTTCATAGTAGAACATATCTACACAATTCGATAATTCAGATGTTAGAAATTCGATTTCTATCGAATATTCATTTGCTAATCTAAACATTGTACCGTATTAAGATGGCGACGAGTAATGGTGTACACGATGTTTTGTTGTTTTCTACTGGAAGTTTGTATCAGTTTTAAAAACATTTGATCTAAAACTTACTTCCGAACGTAAAACATACTTGGATTTTTAATTTTGTTAGCTAGGTAATATTGTGTACTTATAATTTATTTCAACATGAAAACTGCTTTGATGGTTGCCGAAAAACCATCTCTGGCTGCTTCCTTAGCAAATATATTAAGTAACGGCAGGAATACATCAAAGAAAGGTAATCTATATTAGTTGAAGTTAAGCGTAGTTTTGTTCTATTGATATGTTTTTCTTACTGGTCCCTTATTCTGCTTAGTAGGGTCATGTTCATCTTCTGGCTGTTCGTTTTTTTTGTCAAGTTTTAATTTTGCATTCTGTAATTGCGTGTGTAGTACCACCCGCACTGGCCTGAACCAGTTTAATGAATTTGATATTATCTTTATAACCGAAACATTTCGGATAGAATTTGTACGCCCACAAGTTTTTAATTAATCTTTCCTCAGGGTTTATCTTATTACATGTTTGTTACCATAGAATGTACCTGTTAATGAAAATTATTATTTGTATTGCCAGTTTTTGTTGTTAGTTTGACCTTGGAATTTTTTATTGTCAGAATAGAGTTGAGAAAAAGAGTTAATGTATACAATTATAATAAACTTTTAAGGGAATCTGGTATCCAATCTGTGTCCTTTCCACTATTGAATATTTCCATAGTTCTGTGAATTTTCCTGCAACAATAGAAAAATTGTCATGAATAAAAATAAACCTTTCATATTAACAGAAAATTTCTTGATTAGGATATGTCCATAAAATGTTTTAATATTCATTTATCCACATTATACATACAGTGAATAAAAATATTAAGTTATACACCTATACAAAGGCTGTTTGAAGAGTCAATCTTAGGCTGTTATATAAATAGGTTTGGTGAAGTTAAATATTCTCATAATTCATTTTCCTCATTACTCCTTTTTTCTTATTTTTTTTATTCCTTCTTCCTCGTATGAGTGCCATAGGAATTGATTTAACTCTCACCCTGATTCCATCTGTGGCATTCTGGAATACAACTACTTCTTTATTGGGCTCACAGTGGGTTGATGACTCTTCTTATTCCTGTAGATTTTTCAACGGCTCTGATTCCTATTTCGGGGTTACACAAAAAGCCAAACTAGAGCTGAGGTGCCCATTGGGTACCTTTCCTTATAAAATCCAATACTACGTTGATAGATGTACATGTTTACCCACAGTTCCAAAAAATCATAAAATAATCAACCTTTATTTATCTCTTTACAGAAACCGGACATAGAAATATAAAGAGAGTAATAACTAAGTACAACATGCAAATTTTATTTATAGCAAAAGATTTCAACATAATTAAACAATTTCATATTTAGAAATGTATTAATTTGAGAAAAGCAACATATTAATTGAATAAAGGCAATTTAAATATATCATATGTTGCATACCCAAAAGGTTTCCTAACTTTTTTTAAGATGGAGCAATTAGCGTCAGTGCATCTAGTTCAGTAAAACTAATGAAGAGGAGCTGCATAATTAGCTTTGAAAGTTCATCAGTTTCTTCCATATAATCCTTGTAATTTAAAAGCAAAATCTTCAGCCTGATTTTTAATTATAGTTTGTTCAATAAACTGTATTTGGTTTGAGAAATAGATTGTTGTAGCTAAAAGTTGATACTGCAAAAATTTTTATTTTTTAAATTTAGTTTTCAGTTAGTTTTATGAAACACATCAGATTTGTAACTTTCATTAACCATCCATCCAAAAAGTTCTTAAAATTAATTGTCAGAACTCATATTAGCAAATTCTTGCATAACTGTCATTAATTTATTATTTTTGTAAGTTGTGTGCTATTATAATTTATGATGTTAGCAGATAAATGAAGCTTTAAATAAACAACACATGTAAGATTACAAACTTTAGAGAAACCCCTCCCCAAATTCATTCCTAAAATGTGGAAAAGTTTTAAAATACTATATTACTTTTTGAAATGGCAAATTAATTTTTTTTTTAAATGTTAATAATTAAAGTATGAATAAATAAAAAAACAAATGTGAATATAAATTAAAATTATATAGTTGTTTTCACATTAATATTGCTCCAGAACAAAAACAGTTCTTTGTTACAACCGGAGTATAAAGGTTTTATGTAGTTTGAACCTCCCCCACCACTTTGAATGCAACTGCTCATCAATAGAAAAGCTTCATCTATTTGCTTTTATCATAATTTTTATTTTTTTAATTTGATTGGTGTTTTATTTTTTAGTCTATTTTATAAAATAATTTATTTTTCTAAGACTGATATTAAAATTTATTTGGTTTAAATGGGACCATATTGCTTCTTAGTTTTTTTTTCAAAGAGAAAATTATTTGTTTAAATGGACCTTGATTCATGTAGGTATTAATCACTAAATGTCAATAGCAATTTATTAAATCATCCTTCTGAAAGGAAATTAAAACATTATTAAATTTACTTAATTAGGAAACCTTTTTATTAACTCTACTAGCTTTGTAAAATGTGAATTATTGTTTATTTCTTTTTTATTTAAGTTTTAGTATCATTTTATTTTGTCATTTAAATGATAAAATCAGCAAAATTTGTGCGAGGCATTCTGAATGTATTTGTAATATATCTTGGAGATTGTGTTGATTTTTATAAAAGAAGTATCTCAGACATTTTGTGTTCATGAAAAAAATAGTTTTATTTTATTTATTTAAATGAGTGTTGCAGTGTGTCATTTTGTATAATAATGAATTGGGGAGAAAATGCTTACCATCTTATAATGAAGAATTTACTTTGTTTACTTCACAAGTTATATGTAGTAAATGTGTTTATATTATTTTGCATATTTGATCAAACATTTTAATGTAATTTTAATGATGGGATACTACATAATCCAATCTTTTCCATGCATATTTCTGTTCAGAATTATCAAAATTGTCCAGTTTACCTTCATTATTTCACGGATATTTGAAATTTGTTTAATGTCACATAAACCTGCTGCCATTTTTATTAAAAGAAATAAAACGTAACCTATATTGTTTTTTTTCTCCGTCGATTTCTCACCCCTTGGTGCCGGATTCACAACTAAGCATAAGCTCAGCTCCTAGGGGTGCCATCACCTCAAACAACCTCGGAAGGGCATAAGGCCCCGCCCAGGCCTTCGTCTTCCTTGCCTGCCATGCCTCAAATGAGGGAATCCCAAAGAGTTCTCCCCACCGGGACTCCAGTCTTAATGCCTCACCTCTAATGAGGAATCCTTAAGGATCCTCGTTAAAGGATCACTCACCAGTAGGCAGGGAGCCATGCAGCTGTCACTTCCCCGAAGTTGTCAAGGAACATTGCCATTCACACCGCCATTGGATTCAGTCAGGAGAGACGGAAAGCCTTCCCCAAGGTCTCTACTGGTTGAGACTACTGGATCGACAGTCTTCTGCCGCTGCCAAATCGACTTATTCCTCACCTTCTTTGTAGAACACCTGGAGATTAAGCAGTCCACATGCTGTAACTCTTTCACAATATATATATTTAATTAATTACATGATTGCAAATATCATACTGAATTTACAATATAGGTTATGTATATCTAAGAAGATAGAAAACAGCTAATCATTATTTATTAAATATAACAAAAATATTAGTTATTAAACACTAATATGTAATGAATGATTAGGAAATAAGCTACCAGGAAACACAAAAACGTTTTAGGGACTGATTTCAAATTTCCATATGCATTATTTAATTATTCATGGCATATAATACTGAAGAAATAAATATGGTCATGTTATCTGCTTTTATAATATTTTGTTAAAAATTTGTTTGCTAATATGTTCCAAATGTAAATAAATCATCAGAAATAAGGAACTATATAGTTCACATTTTTTTTCAATGATTTTTTGAATTTTTTTTGTGCTGTGTTGTTTGTTTTATTGTATGATGTAACTTCTTGAGTTGTTGATCGTGAATTTAATTTTAAATTCTGTAGTATCTGACAGTGGTTTGAATAAATACTGAGAAACTGATGTTTATTTCAACTATGGTCCTTAGTAAAAAAAAATTGATAAATTGTTTTTGAGATCATTTTAAAGCTATTATTCTAACTTATGTGTTCATAAAAACTTATTACAGGACTGAAATAAAAGATTTTCTTTAAAAAAGAATTACTTGTAATTAAAATAAAATAGTTTAAGTCAAAACTATAAATATTTAATACTAAGATTTGGTAAACTGAAAATAGATTAAAATACAAATGTTTCTCTTTTATTATAGAGTATATTTTGCAAAAAAAAAAAAAAATTAGAACTAGGAAAAGGGTAGCTCATTGTCAAAGTTTAATACTCTCTATTTTATGGAAACATGATAATAATTTATATTACGTGTAATGTATATTGTGTATTTAATTACTAATGAGGAAAAGTAATTTTTTTTCTAATAACATTTCTGTAATTTAATTTTGCTTCTTATCATTTATTTTTCAGTATTTTATAATATAAACGTATGTAGACGAAAAGCTTTATCATATAGGATATGGAATTTCTAATGAAAATAAAAATATGTCATTAATTTAAATGTGATTAAAAGGAAAATAGTTTTTTTTATTTTGCTTAAGCAAAGAATTTTATTGTAGAAGTTTGTCTTTCATTTTCATTTCACTACACTGTTACTTTGTGTTGTCTGTATAATCTGTGTACCATGTATGAGAAAGTAATAAAGTATGCACTTTTAAATACCTTAAAAACTCTTCATACCTTCTTATTTGATGTTATATTTGACAGTTGAGTTTGCAGAACTATTGTTCGCATGCGCGCATGTGTGTGTGTACAAGAAACATAATTTCCTTTTAATTTTAATCACTTTACTGCTTTTATTTCAATGTTACTAATTAGAACTTCTGTAGTGATTTCCATTTCATCAGATAAATTTATTTATCTTTAGATAAAAATTATTTAAATTTAAAAGAATTACAACTGAGTATTTTTTTCTAAATATCAGTTTTTATGGATTTGTAAAAACTGAACTCGTCTAATGTAGTTGTGATGATACAAAAGCATTCAGACATGTATATAGCAATAAAAAAATGTAAGCTGAGTTAAAAATAATTTTTGAGTTATTCTACTGTTAATCCATCACATATATTTATATATATATGTTTTATAAAATATAAACCACCAAAACACAGTAATTAGGTAAGTTAATCTTACCACATTAATTTCCAATAACTGGTTTTCTCAGTATCCTGCATTTTTGGTTGGTATTGAATTCTATATTTATTACATTAAAAAATATTCTTTTAATGATTTGTCATTTTTTTCCAAAATTATTAATTTATATTGTGAAACTTTGAATGATATTATAAGTATATGTATAGTTTTGCTGTCCAGTACTGGAGTAATTTTGGAAAAAAATGACAAATCATTAAAAGAATATGTTTTAACATAATTAATAGAGAATGTAATACCAACTGAAGATATGGAATACTGCGAAAACCAGTTATTGGAAATTAATATAGTAAGTTAACTTATTTAATTACTGTGTTTTGTTGGTTTATATTTCATATAATATTAAATTTTATTAACACAATGACTAAAATGTTAATGAATTATTAACAGTTTGAACCATAATTGTTTTTTCTTTTTTCGATTAAGCCTCTATGGACCATGGACACATAGTCAAACAGAATTATTCTTTTTGTTCTTCCAGTATTTTCTCATTTTGCTACTTCGTTCTTGTTTTCTTTCTTCAGTTCATTTTATGCCTGGTCTTTTAGCTTTCTCTGGGAGTGTACTGTTATTTATAAGTTTTCTAAATTTATCTCAGTTTTACACTGTGTTTTCATTTATGTTTAATTTTTTAATGTCTTTTTCAACTTCCAAGAACCATGTGAGTTTAGTTTTTCTGCATTAAATTGAATAAAGATTTTTTTTGTAGGTCCTTATGAATCCATTCTGTACAAGTGTCCGTAAAATTATAACCTTTTTCTTATTGTGCTGTAGATTTTATTTATGTTTCTGTAAATTTCATTTTCACTTACGAGTTGATTCCGTTTTTAAAGTTTGTGCCATAAATGATTGTTAGGATTCTTTTAACCATTTGGAAAATGTTTGGAGGCATTCGACTGAATATAGGGGTTTGGGTAAAGTGATTGTGTTGTAGTGTTTTAGTTTAGTGTTATAAGATACTGATTTTTTTAATTGTAAATGTTAACTTAAAGGTGAGATTCATTTTCTTGACTCCTTCTCTCATTGCTTTCTTTTTCTAAAACATTGAGGGTTATGATTACACCGAGGTATTTAAATTTTGGATTTGGCCATTTTCTTCCACAAAATGTATTAAAAAAGATTCAAACACCATTATAAAATGATTGCTTTTATAAATTTACTTATTAATTTTTATTTAATAACTTAAATATTTAGATATTAAATAATACAAACTTTAGTTTGTGTCCATTTTAAAATGTGGTTTATCTATCTGAATTTTTGTTATTTTTTATAACAATAGATAGTAGAGGAACATGAGACCATGCATTAAAAACAAAAAGAAACCCAACCATCTAATTTTGTTTATAAAAAAACCTTGTAATTAAAAAAAAATAATTTAGGAACTTAATATACAGCCATCTGAAACACATTTTACTGAAAGTTTGTTAAAAAATTAGGGTATTTAACTTGAAAGGATGAACTACACATGTTAATACAGTATTATTTTCTATTATAAATATTTATTACTTGTCATATATATTGAGACAGTTCCCATGTACCATATGACATGGGTTTATATAATATTTTAGTGATATGAATCTTTTTGGCATATCTCTGGAACTTTGTAAATTACTTCTAAAAATTACTATCTCATTAAAATTGTCCAGACATCTTCCAGTTGTCACCATTACAACTGTTCAATTGTGTAATAAATATATCATAGAATGCTGGCTAAGGTATTGTAAGTGTTCTAGTTTCCATAGATAGTTTTAAATAAATCAAAACAATGTGCTGGGTATTTTCTTATATGTTGGTTAATAGTAATTTATATTATGTGATATTTTCTTAATTTCACATTATGATGTGTTAACTATAAGCTTATTATAATGTTTATTCATGTTCTATGTTTATTAATTATTTGAAATAAACACATTTTGTTATACGTAAAAGTTGAATGAAATATTTTAAAAAGTTTTTGAATTGCCCATAAAAGATGATAATGCAAGCTGAATGACTGTTGTAAGTTTCAGTTTTTTTTTTTTTTACATTAGAAAATTTGTTCTTCAAATGATTATGATTTTGATTCTAAAAAATTAATTTCAGTTATGATCACTAATTTTCTTAGACCTATTTTATATCTTTATTTTTTTGGGGGTGAAATTTTACAACATTACATGAAACTTTGTTAGATCTTACCTTCTCAGAGAGTTTATGATTTTTCTATTAACAGTTTTATCTATCTTGATCAAGCCTTGGTTGTAAATACTAATGTATTTATTATGATCAATTAATATGTATTTGGTCTCTTTTTTTTTTACATTGTGAAGATGTGTTTGTGCATATATATATATATATATATATATATACTGTAAATGAATAAATATTCAAGAGAGTTCATTGTACTTATCATTGGAGTTGTTTAGATCCTTAAATGGCTTTTAAGTTTTCTCAAAAGAAAATTATATGTCTTGCCTTTTTTTTTGTATATTTGTGTATCTCTATTTTCCCAAGAAACAAGAAGGCTTGGCCAGAATTTGAGTTCAAAACCTTCATGTTTAAAAAACTGACAACGTTATCATAATACCTTAGAGAACAACATAGAAGGTTATGAAAACGATAGTTTATTGCGTAACTTTTCTCTTCTACTGCATAAGTAAACATGGTACAAAATTCTGGAAAAAATTTGAGTAAATTATTATTTTACAGTTTTTTTTTATTATTGCTATTCTGTAGATCGCATTTAATGATAGTGTTATAGCTATCTTTAGAAAATGTTATTGTTGATCAGATTTTGTAATGTAGCTGGAATTATCTAATTCCAACCTATTGTCTAAATTGAATTTAAAATAAAATTTTTGATTATCTACATGTATAAGTGAAATAATCTGAAAAAAGTAATGTTCAATTATAACTCAAAAATCAATATTAATATGAAATTTTTTGAACAAGAACAAGGCAGTACAAATTATAATGAAATATATACAGAGGAAGGTCAATAACAGTTTAATGGATGGCAATGTATTTTGTATCATGAGAAAAATCAAATATCTTAAATATCATAGTGTCTGAAATATCAGATTTGAAACTGGAATCTCTGAATGAAAAGCAGAGATAGTATCACTTCACCATGGAATTTTGTTAATCTTATAGTTTCCTCTATTATTACTGATGGAAGAGATAAATAACTCATCATCTTATACGTCTAATCAATGATACCATTGTTTATGATACTTAGTCAAAAATGTTAATTTTAGTAGCATTAATTAGTAATTTTGAACTGATTTTTTATTTTTTTTATTTTTCTTCCAAATTAAACACAGAAATACAGCATTGAATGAACATCTGATATTGAAACGATTAGAAATTGTAAAAATTGAACAAAATTGGGGCTTTGAGTATGAAATGATTGTTTCAAATGAATTTAATGTAATATATGCAATATAGCATGTAATTTATTTGTTTGTTATTTTATTATTATTATTATTATTATTATTAATTTTAGCTTTATTATTTTGTTGTTGAAATGATTTTTCTTTGTGTGGCTATATCTTTTTAATTTTGGTAAATAGATTTGTATGGATGTGTTTACAACAAGAAAATATGCTTGTCAAACATTTATTTTTTAAAAACAAATAATCATTTAAAAATTTTTTTGATCTTGCTCAAAATAGTACACCATTTTTTTATTATCCTATTTATTAATGACACCACTGTTTATGTATTTTTTACTTAACAGGATTGTGCATTAATAGTTCAAAAAATCATCTATTGGATGTATTATAAACATCTTAACTGTAAATATATATAGAACTATTATAATGTGCTTCTAGGTAGTAGATAAACAGTAGAATACTGCTGCTAATCATATGTGCTAACACTCCCATTACTGATAAAAGCGGTATATTTATTTCTCATAGTATACAATTTTTGTGTGCATTTTTAGACAATTCCATTTTCTTAGAATTAGATTGATTTTGTTTACAGCATAATTGAACCACAGTATTTCATTTAAAATCTTATTTCAACTACTAAAGTTGGCATCATTGTTAAATATTTATTATGCCTATGTTTAATTCCTAACAAAATATAAGTTAAACTCAAGGGGGCTACTTGAAAACGTCAGATGAATTTCCAAGATACAAAAATTGACTAACAAATCTTTGTTTGGTACTGGTAAATTGATTTTTGATAAATTTTTAATTTGCATGTACTTCAGATTTGGAATATTTGCCTTTGACTTTTAATAGCATTATTCACTTATTAAATCAGAGAGACACAATTGTTTATTTTTTGTATGCACAGCATAATAATCTGTATAAAAAGTCATTAATATGTTTCAGTTTTTTAAATTTGTTTGAATCAATTTATAGAAAATTAAATTGAAAGATTTCCTCTTGCAGAAACAATATTATTCTATTTATGACTATTCAAATAATATACTAATTAGATAAAGCTGAATTTTTTTTGCATACTTCAATTAACATATATTTAAATATGTAGTGACATCTTATTGTAGATTTGATCTGCACATTCGCATCAATGTTATTATTAATGTATGTGTGTGTATGTGTGTATTTATAAAGTGGTTCTACAATCACTTCTTTTTATTTATAATTTTCTATTTTGCAATGCTGCTCTCACCAAGGTTTCCCTTGATTAAGGATTCTATTTCCAAGCAAATGCAGTTACTGTTTGTTATCCATGTAACTGCATATCTACCGCTCCTGATGTAACATTTATGATGTTACGACTTGAATAAACATTGTTTTTAAAGAAACAATGTAATATATTGTCTTATAAAGTGCATTTTCAATTTCCTATAATTTAGATATACAATAATAGATAGACTTTGTTTATATTAAAAAAAAAACTACATAGTTAAATTTTAAAATGTGAAATTACAGTATTCAGTAGTTGATATATGTTGATTGTAACTGGGTTTTAACTATTAATGTAGCTTTTTAATAATTTTTCAACTGAAAAAAAAAACTATATATATAAAATTTATTAAATGGTAACACATGATAACTGACTAATTGGGGGTAGTGTTCCATAAGTTGGTTGATAAATACCATCTATTACTGTGGATGCTTTTTATTATAATAATGTCTTCTACAACAGCTGATCTCAAGTTCAATTCCTAGCAAGGATCTGGATTTTTTCACGTATAATTTCAATTTCCTAATTAAAATATATTCACAAACATATACAAGGTCGTAATAATAAAAAATAAGAATAATGTGTTTTTCTTTTTCTTGATTATCCTTATTTAGTATCCTACGGTATGTAAATAACTTTTTATTTTATGTTCTAAGGTCCATAAAAAAAATCCGCAATTATTTAGAAATTTGATGCGCATTCAAAAGTCAATGATCTTGGCATATGTTTATGGTCACTGGGTTATTTATCAATAAACAAGAAAAAAGTGTTGCTCAACAATAGTTTTTTAATTTTACCATCTTGTTATAATCAATTTTTTTTTTTAACTTTTTGTTGTCTTTTAAAGATTTTAAAATGAAAAATGAAAAAATTGTTTATTCCCATAGTTAGTTAAGTTAGTTTAGTAATGTTTAGGTCAAGATTAAAGTTGAGGTTAGGTAACTAACGATTCTGTGTACTCAATTTCAACATAATCTAATTCTCACTAACCTAAAATATTAAATAAATCTCTAATTAACCTAAGTATTAAATTGGCTGATTTAAAATGTAAATACTAGAGAATAATTAATACAAGTTCAAAACATTATACTTACCGCTAAGGGAGTATGTAATTTTTTGATTTTACTCTTAAAATTTTTATAAGTAAACAACTACAATAAAGTGACTACACTTTTTTTTGTATGTTTACAACCGATGTGTTGAACACAATATATGCCTTTTGAATGCATGTTATCTTTCTAAGTAATTACCAAAAACTTATTTAATCTGATGTTATGGAATAATATGTTGAAACTTTTTATTATTTTATTATTATAATTATGTAATTAAGGATATATTTTTTTATAAGTACTGTAGTATAATTATGGCTGATGTATAAATATGTAATATTGAGAAATTGAATATGTTTATTTTTATCTGTATTTGTAACAACTTGTTTACATAAAATAATAAAAATATTATGTAAATTGTATGATAATTTATTATTATAATTATTAATTATAAAATAAAATAAATATTTTGTACAGTTATTGGTTTTTATTATTTTTATAATTTTGAAAAAAAAGTTGTAACTCACAATTAAATTTTAAAATATAAGGAACTGTGCTTCCAAATATCTTTTTGGACTTCTTGTGCAGATTTATTATTAACAGCATTGCCAATGAGTTGCCTTAGGTTTATAATTATACTCGTACATTACAGGTTAAATACAATTTTATGCTCATGGATGTATGTAAAGTTTGTATCAGTTTTAAAAACATTTGATCATAAACTTACTTCCGAACATAAAACATACTTGGATTTTTAATTTTGTTAGCTAGGTAATATTGTGTACTTATAATTTATTTCAACATGAAAACTGCTTTGATGGTTGCCGAAAAACCATCTCTGGCTGCTTCCTTAGCAAATATATTAAGTAACGGCAGGAATACATCAAAGAAAGGTAATCTATATTAGTTGAAGTTAAGCGTAGTTTTGTTCTATTGATATGTTTTTCTTACTGGTCCCTTATTCTGCTTAGTAGGGTCATGTTCATCTTCTGGCTGTTCGTTTTTTTTGTCAAGTTTTAATTTTGCATTCTGTAATTGCGTGTGTAGTACCACCCGCACTGGCCTGAACCAGTTTAATGAATTTGATATTATCTTTATAACCGAAACATTTCGGATAGAATTTGTACGCTCACAAGTTTTTAATTAATCTTTCCTCAGGGTTTATCTTATTACATGTTTGTTACCATAGAATGTACCTGTTAATGAAAATTATTATTTGTATTGCCAGTTTTTGTTGTTAGTTTGACCTTGGAATTTTTTATTCTCAGAATAGAGTTGAGAAAAAGAGTTAATGTATACAATTATAATAAACTTTTAAGGGAATCTGGTATCCAATCTGTGTCCTTTCCACTATTGAATATTTCCATAGTTCTGTGAATTTTCCTGCAACAATAGAAAAATTGTCATGAATAAAAATAAACCTTCCATATTAACAGAAAATTTCTTGATTAGGGTATGTCCATAAAATGTTTTAATATTCATTTATCCACATTATACATACAGTGAATAAAAATATTAAGTTATACACCTATACAAAGGCTGTTTGAAGAGTCAATCTTAGGCTGTTATATAAATAGGTTTGGTGAAGTTAAATATTCTCATAATTCATTTTCCTCATTACTCCTTTTTTCTTATTTTTTTTATTCCTTATTCCTCGTATGAGTGCCATAGGAATTGATTTAACTCTCACCCTGATTCCATCTGTGGCATTCTGGAATACAACTACTTCTTTATTGGGCTCACAGTGGGTTGATGACTCTTCTTATTCCTGTAGATTTTTCAACGGCTCTGATTCCTATTTCGGGGTTACACAAAAAGCCAAACTAGAGCTGAGGTGCCCATTGGGTACCTTTCCTTATAAAATCCAATACTACGTTGATAGATGTACATGTTTACCCACAGTTCCAAAAAATCATAAAATAATCAACCTTTATTTATCTCTTTACAGAAACCGGACATAGAAATATAAAGAGAGTAATAACTAAGTACAACATGCAAATTTTATTTATAGCAAAAGATTTCAACATAATTAAACAATTTCATATTTAGAAATGCATTAATTTGAGAAAAGCAACATATTAATTGAATAAAGGCAATTTAAATATATCATATGTTGCATACCCAAAAGGTTTCCTAACTTTTTTTAAGATGGAGCAATTAGCGTCAGTGCATCTAGTTCAGTAAAACTAATGAAGAGGAGCTGCATAATTAGCTTTGAAAGTTCATCAGTTTCTTCCATATAATCCTTGTAATTTAAAAGCAAAATCTTCAGCCTGATTTTTAATTATAGTTTGTTCAATAAACTGTATTTGGTTTGAGAAATAGATTGTTGTAGCTAAAAGTTGATACAAAAATTTTTATTTTTTAAATTTAGTTTTCAGTTAGTTTTATGAAACACATCAGATTTGTAACTTTCATTAACCATCCATCCAAAAAGTTCTTAAAATTAATTGTCAGAACTCATATTAGCAAATTCTTGCATAACTGTCATTAATTTATTATTTTTGTAAGTTGTGTGCTATTATAATTTATGATGTTAGCAGATAAATGAAGCTTTAAATAAACAACACATGTAAGATTACAAACTTTAGAGAAACCCCTCCCCAAATTCATTCCTAAAATGTGGAAAAGTTTTAAAATACTATATTACTTTTTGAAATGGCAAATTAATTTTTTTTTTAAATGTTAATAATTAAAGTATGAATAAATAAAAAAACAAATGTGAATATAAATTAAAATTATATAGTTGTTTTCACATTAATATTGCTCCAGAACAAAAACAGTTCTTTGTTACAAGCGGAGTATAAAGGTTTTATGTAGTTTGAACCTCCCCCACCACTTTGAATGCAACTGCTCATCAATAGAAAAGCTTCATCTATTTGCTTTTATCATAATTTTTATTTTTTTAATTTGATTGGTGTTTTATTTTTTAGTCTATTTTATAAAATAATTTATTTTTCTAAGACTGATATTAAAATTTATTTGGTTTAAATGGGACCATATTGCTTCTTAGTTTTTTTTTCAAAGAGAAAATTATTTGTTTAAATGGACCTTGATTCATGTAGGTATTAATCACTAAATGTCAATAGCAATTTATTAAATCATCCTTCTGAAAGGAAATTAAAACATTATTAAATTTACTTAATTAGGAAACCTTTTTATTAACTCTACTAGCTTTGTAAAATGTGAATTATTGTTTATTTCTTTTTTATTTAAGTTTTAGTATCATTTTATTTTGTCATTTAAATGATAAAATCAGCAAAATTTGTGCGAGGCATTCTGAATGTATTTGTAATATATCTTGGAGATTGTGTTGATTTTTATAAAAGAAGTATCTCAGACATTTTGTGTTCATGAAAAAAATAGTTTTATTTTATTTATTTAAATGAGTGTTGCAGTGTGTCATTTTGTATAATAATGAATTGGGGAGAAAATGCTTACCATCTTATAATGAAGAATTTACTTTGTTTACTTCACAAGTTATATGTAGTAAATGTGTTTATATTATTTTGCATATTTGATCAAACATTTTAATGTAATTTTAATGATGGGATACTACATAATCCAATCTTTTCCATGCATATTTCTGTTCAGAATTATCAAAATTGTCCAGTTTACCTTCATTATTTCACGGATATTTGAAATTTGTTTAATGTCACATAAACCTGCTGCCATTTTTATTAAAAGAAATAAAACGTAACCTATATTGTTTTTTTTCTCCGTCGATTTCTCACCCCTTGGTGCCGGATTCACAACTAAGCATAAGCTCAGCTCCTAGGGGTGCCATCACCTCAAACAACCTCGGAAGGGCATAAGGCCCCGCCCAGGCCTTCGTCTTCCTTGCCTGCCATGCCTCAAATGAGGGAATCCCAAAGAGTTCTCCCCACCGGGACTCCAGTCTTAATGCCTCACCTCTAATGAGGAATCCTTAAGGATCCTCGTTAAAGGATCACTCACCAGTAGGCAGGGAGCCATGCAGCTGTCACTTCCCCGAAGTTGTCAAGGAACATTGCCATTCACACCGCCATTGGATTCAGTCAGGAGAGACGGAAAGCCTTCCCCAAGGTCTCTACTGGTTGAGACTACTGGATCGACAGTCTTCTGCCGCTGCCAAATCGACTTATTCCTCACCTTCTTTGTAGAACACCTGGAGATTAAGCAGTCCACATGCTGTAACTCTTTCACAATATATATATTTAATTAATTACATGATTGCAAATATCATACTGAATTTACAATATAGGTTATGTATATCTAAGAAGATAGAAAACAGCTAATCATTATTTATTAAATATAACAAAAATATTAGTTATTAAACACTAATATGTAATGAATGATTAGGAAATAAGCTACCAGGAAACACAAAAACGTTTTAGGGACTGATTTCAAATTTCCATATGCATTATTTAATTATTCATGGCATATAATACTGAAGAAATAAATATGGTCATGTTATCTGCTTTTATAATATTTTGTTAAAAATTTGTTTGCTAATATGTTCCAAATGTAAATAAATCATCAGAAATAAGGAACTATATAGTTCACATTTTTTTTCAATGATTTTTTGAATTTTTTTTGTGCTGTGTTGTTTGTTTTATTGTATGATGTAACTTCTTGAGTTGTTGATCGTGAATTTAATTTTAAATTCTGTAGTATCTGACAGTGGTTTGAATAAATACTGAGAAACTGATGTTTATTTCAACTATGGTCCTTAGTAAAAAAAAATTGATAAATTGTTTTTGAGATCATTTTAAAGCTATTATTCTAACTTATGTGTTCATAAAAACTTATTACAGGACTGAAATAAAAGATTTTCTTTAAAAAAGAATTACTTGTAATTAAAATAAAATAGTTTAAGTCAAAACTATAAATATTTAATACTAAGATTTGGTAAACTGAAAATAGATTAAAATACAAATGTTTCTCTTTTATTATAGAGTATATTTTGCAAAAAAAAAAAAAAATTAGAACTAGGAAAAGGGTAGCTCATTGTCAAAGTTTAATACTCTCTATTTTATGGAAACATGATAATAATTTATATTACGTGTAATGTATATTGTGTATTTAATTACTAATGAGGAAAAGTAATTTTTTTTCTAATAACATTTCTGTAATTTAATTTTGCTTCTTATCATTTATTTTTCAGTATTTTATAATATAAACGTATGTAGACGAAAAGCTTTATCATATAGGATATGGAATTTCTAATGAAAATAAAAATATGTCATTAATTTAAATGTGATTAAAAGGAAAATAGTTTTTTTTATTTTGCTTAAGCAAAGAATTTTATTGTAGAAGTTTGTCTTTCATTTTCATTTCACTACACTGTTACTTTGTGTTGTCTGTATAATCTGTGTACCATGTATGAGAAAGTAATAAAGTATGCACTTTTAAATACCTTAAAAACTCTTCATACCTTCTTATTTGATGTTATATTTGACAGTTGAGTTTGCAGAACTATTGTTCGCATGCGCGCATGTGTGTGTGTACAAGAAACATAATTTCCTTTTAATTTTAATCACTTTACTGCTTTTATTTCAATGTTACTAATTAGAACTTCTGTAGTGATTTCCATTTCATCAGATAAATTTATTTATCTTTAGATAAAAATTATTTAAATTTAAAAGAATTACAACTGAGTATTTTTTTCTAAATATCAGTTTTTATGGATTTGTAAAAACTGAACTCGTCTAATGTAGTTGTGATGATACAAAAGCATTCAGACATGTATATAGCAATAAAAAAATGTAAGCTGAGTTAAAAATAATTTTTGAGTTATTCTACTGTTAATCCATCACATATATTTATATATATATGTTTTATAAAATATAAACCACCAAAACACAGTAATTAGGTAAGTTAATCTTACCACATTAATTTCCAATAACTGGTTTTCTCAGTATCCTGCATTTTTGGTTGGTATTGAATTCTATATTTATTACATTAAAAAATATTCTTTTAATGATTTGTCATTTTTTTCCAAAATTATTAATTTATATTGTGAAACTTTGAATGATATTATAAGTATATGTATAGTTTTGCTGTCCAGTACTGGAGTAATTTTGGAAAAAAATGACAAATCATTAAAAGAATATGTTTTAACATAATTAATAGAGAATGTAATACCAACTGAAGATATGGAATACTGCGAAAACCAGTTATTGGAAATTAATATAGTAAGTTAACTTATTTAATTACTGTGTTTTGTTGGTTTATATTTCATATAATATTAAATTTTATTAACACAATGACTAAAATGTTAATGAATTATTAACAGTTTGAACCATAATTGTTTTTTCTTTTTTCGATTAAGCCTCTATGGACCATGGACACATAGTCAAACAGAATTATTCTTTTTGTTCTTCCAGTATTTTCTCATTTTGCTACTTCGTTCTTGTTTTCTTTCTTCAGTTCATTTTATGCCTGGTCTTTTAGCTTTCTCTGGGAGTGTACTGTTATTTATAAGTTTTCTAAATTTATCTCAGTTTTACACTGTGTTTTCATTTATGTTTAATTTTTTAATGTCTTTTTCAACTTCCAAGAACCATGTGAGTTTAGTTTTTCTGCATTAAATTGAATAAAGATTTTTTTTGTAGGTCCTTATGAATCCATTCTGTACAAGTGTCCGTAAAATTATAACCTTTTTCTTATTTTGCTGTAGATTTTATTTATGTTTCTGTAAATTTCATTTTCACTTACGAGTTGATTCCGTTTTTAACGTTTTGCCTTATGGCACAAACTTGTTAAAACGGAATGATTGTTAGGATTCTTTTAACCATTTGGAAAATTTTTTTATCTGAAAATGTTTGGAGGCATTCGACTGAATATAGGGGTTTGGGTAAAGTGATTGTGTTGTAGTGTTTTAGTTTAGTGTTATAAGATACTGATTTTTTTAATTGTAAATGTTAACTTAAAGGTGAGATTCATTTTCTTGACTCCTTCTCTCATTGCTTTCTTTTTCTAAAACATTGAGGGTTATGATTACACCGAGGTATTTAAATTTTGGATTTGGCCATTTTCTTCCACAAAATGTATTAAAAAAGATTCAAACACCATTATAAAATGATTGCTTTTATAAATTTACTTATTAATTTTTATTTAATAACTTAAATATTTAGATATTAAATAATACAAACTTTAGTTTGTGTCCATTTTAAAATGTGGTTTATCTATCTGAATTTTTGTTATTTTTTATAACAATAGATAGTAGAGTGAACATGAGACCATGCATTAAAAACAAAAAGAAACCCAACCATCTAATTTTGTTTATAAAAAAACCTTGTAATTAAAAAAAAAAAATTATGAACTTAATATACAGCCATCTGAAACACATTTTACTGAAAGTTTGTTAAAAAATTAGGGTATTTAACTTGAAAGGATGAACTACACATGTTAATACAGTATTATTTTCTATTATAAATATTTATTACTTGTCATATATATTGAGACAGTTTCCATGTACCATATGACATGGGTTTATATAATATTTTAGTGATATGAATCTTTTTGGCATATCTCTGGAACTTTGTAAATTACTATCTCATTAAAATTGTCCAGACATCTTCCAGTTGTCAGCATTACAACTGTTCAATTGTGTAATAAATATATCATAGAATGCTGGCTAAGGTATTGTAAGTGTTCTATTTTCCATAGATAGTTTTAAATAAATCAAAACAATGTGCTGGGTATTTTCTTATGTTGGTTAATAGTAATTTATATTATGTGATATTTTCTTAATTTCATATTATGATGTGTTAACTATAAGCTTATTATAATGTTTATTCATGTTCTATGTTTATTAATTATTTGAAATAAACACATTTTGTTATATAACATATTTTGTTATACGTAAAAGTTGAATGAAATATTTTAAAATGTTTTTGAATTGCCCATAAAAGATGATAATGCAAGCTGAATGACTGTTGTAAGTATCAGGTTTTTTTTTTTACATTAGAAAATTTGTTCTTCAAATGATTATGATTTTGATTCTAAAAAATTAATTTCAGTTATGATCACTAATTTTCTTAGACCTATTTTATATCTTTATTTCTTTTGGGGTGGAATTTTACAACATTACATGAAACTTTGTTAGATCTTACCTTCTCAGAGAGTTTATGATTTTTCTATTAACAGTTTTATCTATCTTGATCAAGCCTTGGTTGTAAATATTAATGTATTTATTATGATCAATTAATATGTATTTGGTCTCTTTTTTTTTTACATTGTGAAGATGTGTTTGTGCATATATATATATATATATATATATATATATATACTGTAAATGAATAAATATTCAAGAGAGTTCATTGTACTTATCATTGGAGTTGTTTAGATCCTTAAATGGCTTTTAAGTTTTCTCAAAAGAAAATTATATGTCTTGCCTTTTTTTTTGTATATTTGTGTATCTCTATTTTCCCAAGAAACAAGAAGGCTTGGCCAGAATTTGAGTTCAAAACCTTCATGTTTAAAAAACTGACAACGTTATCATAATACCTTAGAGAACAACATAGAAGGTTATGAAAACGATAGTTTATTGCGTAACTTTTCTCTTCTACTGCATAAGTAAACATGGTACAAAATTCTGGAAAAAATTTGAGTAAATTATTATTTTACAGTTTTTTTTTATTATTGCTATTCTGTAGATCGCATTTAATGATAGTGTTATAGCTATCTTTAGAAAATGTTATTGTTGATCAGATTTTGTAATGTAGCTGGAATTATCTAATTCCAACCTATTGTCTAAATTGAATTTAAAATAAAATTTTTGATTATCTACATGTATAAGTGAAATAATCTGAAAAAAGTAATGTTCAATTATAACTCAAAAATCAATATTAATATGAAATTTTTTGAACAAGAACAAGGCAGTACAAATTATAATGAAATATATACAGAGGAAGGTCAATAACAGTTTAATGGATGGCAATGTATTTTGTATCATGAGAAAAATCAAATATCTTAAATATCATAGTGTCTGAAATATCAGATTTGAAACTGGAATCTCTGAATGAAAAGCAGAGATAGTATCACTTCACCATGGAATTTTGTTAATCTTATAGTTTCCTCTATTATTACTGATGGAAGAGATAAATAACTCATCATCTTATACGTCTAATCAATGATACCATTGTTTATGATACTTAGTCAAAAATGTTAATTTTAGTAGCATTAATTAGTAATTTTGAACTGATTTTTTATTTTTTTTATTTTTCTTCCAAATTAAACACAGAAATACAGCATTGAATGAACATCTGATATTGAAACGATTAGAAATTGTAAAAATTGAACAAAATTGGGGCTTTGTGTATGAAATGATTGTTTCAAATGAATTTAATGTAATATATGCAATATAGCATGTAATTTATTTGTTTGTTATTTTATTATTATTATTATTATTATTATTAATTTTAGCTTTATTATTTTGTTGTTGAAATGATTTTTCTTTGTGTGGCTATATCTTTTTAATTTTGGTAAATAGATTTGTATGGATGTGTTTACAACAAGAAAATATGCTTGTCAAACATTTATTTTTTAAAAACAAATAATCATTTAAAAATTTTTTTGATCTTGCTCAAAATAGTACACCATTTTTTTATTATCCTATTTATTAATGACACCACTGTTTATGTATTTTTTACTTAACAGGATTGTGCATTAATAGTTCAAAAAATCATCTATTGGATGTATTATAAACATCTTAACTGTAAATATATATAGAACTATTATAATGTGCTTCTAGGTAGTAGATAAACAGTAGAATACTGCTGCTAATCATATGTGCTAACACTCCCATTACTGATAAAAGCGGTATATTTATTTCTCATAGTATACAATTTTTGTGTGCATTTTTAGACAATTCCATTTTCTTAGAATTAGATTGATTTTGTTTACAGCATAATTGAACCACAGTATTTCATTTAAAATCTTATTTCAACTACTAAAGTTGGCATCATTGTTAAATATTTATTATGCCTATGTTTAATTCCTAACAAAATATAAGTTAAACTCAAGGGGGCTACTTGAAAGCGTCAGATGAATTTCCAAGATACAAAAATTGACTAACAAATCTTTGTTTGGTACTGGTAAATTGATTTTTGATAAATTTTTAATTTGCATGTACTTCAGATTTGGAATATTTGCCTTTGACTTTTAATAGCATTATTCACTTATTAAATCAGAGAGACACAATTGTTTATTTTTTGTATGCACAGCATAATAATCTGTATAAAAAGTCATTAATATGTTTCAGTTTTTTAAATTTGTTTGAATCAATTTATAGAAAATTAAATTGAAAGATTTCCTCTTGCAGAAACAATATTATTCTATTTATGACTATTCAAATAATATACTAATTAGATAAAGCTGAATTTTTTTTGCATACTTCAATTAACATATATTTAAATATGTAGTGACATCTTATTGTAGATTTGATCTGCACATTCGCATCAATGTTATTATTAATGTATGTGTGTGTATGTGTGTATTTATAAAGTGGTTCTACAATCACTTCTTTTTATTTATAATTTTCTATTTTGCAATGCTGCTCTCACCAAGGTTTCCCTTGATTAAGGATTCTATTTCCAAGCAAATGCAGTTACTGTTTGTTATCCATGTAACTGCATATCTACCGCTCCTGATGTAACATTTATGATGTTACGACTTGAATAAACATTGTTTTTAAAGAAACAATGTAATATATTGTCTTATAAAGTGCATTTTCAATTTCCTATAATTTAGATATACAATAATAGATAGACTTTGTTTATATTAAAAAAAAACTACATAGTTAAATTTTAAAATGTGAAATTACAGTATTCAGTAGTTGATATATGTTGATTGTAACTGGGTTTTAACTATTAATGTAGCTTTTTAATAATTTTTCAACTGAAAAAAAAAACTATATATATAAAATTTATTAAATGGTAACACATGATAACTGACTAATTGGGGGTAGTGTTCCATAAGTTGGTTGATAAATACCATCTATTACTGTGGATGCTTTTTATTATAATAATGTCTTCTACAACAGCTGATCTCAAGTTCAATTCCTAGCAAGGATCTGGATTTTTTCACGTATAATTTCAATTTCCTAATTAAAATATATTCACAAACATATACAAGGTCGTAATAATAAAAAATAAGAATAATGTGTTTTTCTTTTTCTTGATTATCCTTATTTAGTATCCTACGGTATGTAAATAACTTTTTATTTTATGTTCTAAGGTCCATAAAAAAAATCCGCAATTATTTAGAAATTTGATGCGCATTCAAAAGTCAATGATCTTGGCATATGTTTATGGTCACTGGGTTATTTATCAATAAACAAGAAAAAAGTGTTGCTCAACAATAGTTTTTTAATTTTACCATCTTGTTATAATCAATTTTTTTTTTTAACTTTTTGTTGTCTTTTAAAGATTTTAAAATGAAAAATGAAAAAATTGTTTATTCCCATAGTTAGTTAAGTTAGTTTAGTAATGTTTAGGTCAAGATTAAAGTTGAGGTTAGGTAACTAACGATTCTGTGTACTCAATTTCAACATAATCTAATTCTCACTAACCTAAAATATTAAATAAATCTCTAATTAACCTAAGTATTAAATTGGCTGATTTAAAATGTAAATACTAGAGAATAATTAATACAAGTTCAAAACATTATACTTACCGCTAAGGGAGTATGTAATTTTTTGATTTTACTCTTAAAATTTTTATAAGTAAACAACTACAATAAAGTGACTACACTTTTTTTTGTATGTTTACAACCGATGTGTTGAACACAATATATGCCTTTTGAATGCATGTTATCTTTCTAAGTAATTACCAAAAACTTATTTAATCTGATGTTATGGAATAATATGTTGAAACTTTTTATTATTTTATTATTATAATTATGTAATTAAGGATATATTTTTTTATAAGTACTGTAGTATAATTATGGCTGATGTATAAATATGTAATATTGAGAAATTGAATATGTTTATTTTTATCTGTATTTGTAACAACTTGTTTACATAAAATAATAAAAATATTATGTAAATTGTATGATAATTTATTATTATAATTATTAATTATAAAATAAAATAAATATTTTGTACAGTTATTGGTTTTTATTATTTTTATAATTTTGAAAAAAAAGTTGTAACTCACAATTAAATTTTAAAATATAAGGAACTGTGCTTCCAAATATCTTTTTGGACTTCTTGTGCAGATTTATTATTAACAGCATTGCCAATGAGTTGCCTTAGGTTTATAATTATACTCGTACATTACAGGTTAAATACAATTTTATGCTCATGGATGTATGTAAAGTTTGTATCAGTTTTAAAAACATTTGATCATAAACTTACTTCCGAACATAAAACATACTTGGATTTTTAATTTTGTTAGCTAGGTAATATTGTGTACTTATAATTTATTTCAACATGAAAACTGCTTTGATGGTTGCCGAAAAACCATCTCTGGCTGCTTCCTTAGCAAATATATTAAGTAACGGCAGGAATACATCAAAGAAAGGTAATCTATATTAGTTGAAGTTAAGCGTAGTTTTGTTCTATTGATATGTTTTTCTTACTGGTCCCTTATTCTGCTTAGTAGGGTCATGTTCATCTTCTGGCTGTTCGTTTTTTTTGTCAAGTTTTAATTTTGCATTCTGTAATTGCGTGTGTAGTACCACCCGCACTGGCCTGAACCAGTTTAATGAATTTGATATTATCTTTATAACCGAAACATTTCGGATAGAATTTGTACGCTCACAAGTTTTTAATTAATCTTTCCTCAGGGTTTATCTTATTACATGTTTGTTACCATAGAATGTACCTGTTAATGAAAATTATTATTTGTATTGCCAGTTTTTGTTGTTAGTTTGACCTTGGAATTTTTTATTCTCAGAATAGAGTTGAGAAAAAGAGTTAATGTATACAATTATAATAAACTTTTAAGGGAATCTGGTATCCAATCTGTGTCCTTTCCACTATTGAATATTTCCATAGTTCTGTGAATTTTCCTGCAACAATAGAAAAATTGTCATGAATAAAAATAAACCTTCCATATTAACAGAAAATTTCTTGATTAGGGTATGTCCATAAAATGTTTTAATATTCATTTATCCACATTATACATACAGTGAATAAAAATATTAAGTTATACACCTATACAAAGGCTGTTTGAAGAGTCAATCTTAGGCTGTTATATAAATAGGTTTGGTGAAGTTAAATATTCTCATAATTCATTTTCCTCATTACTCCTTTTTTCTTATTTTTTTTATTCCTTATTCCTCGTATGAGTGCCATAGGAATTGATTTAACTCTCACCCTGATTCCATCTGTGGCATTCTGGAATACAACTACTTCTTTATTGGGCTCACAGTGGGTTGATGACTCTTCTTATTCCTGTAGATTTTTCAACGGCTCTGATTCCTATTTCGGGGTTACACAAAAAGCCAAACTAGAGCTGAGGTGCCCATTGGGTACCTTTCCTTATAAAATCCAATACTACGTTGATAGATGTACATGTTTACCCACAGTTCCAAAAAATCATAAAATAATCAACCTTTATTTATCTCTTTACAGAAACCGGACATAGAAATATAAAGAGAGTAATAACTAAGTACAACATGCAAATTTTATTTATAGCAAAAGATTTCAACATAATTAAACAATTTCATATTTAGAAATGCATTAATTTGAGAAAAGCAACATATTAATTGAATAAAGGCAATTTAAATATATCATATGTTGCATACCCAAAAGGTTTCCTAACTTTTTTTAAGATGGAGCAATTAGCGTCAGTGCATCTAGTTCAGTAAAACTAATGAAGAGGAGCTGCATAATTAGCTTTGAAAGTTCATCAGTTTCTTCCATATAATCCTTGTAATTTAAAAGCAAAATCTTCAGCCTGATTTTTAATTATAGTTTGTTCAATAAACTGTATTTGGTTTGAGAAATAGATTGTTGTAGCTAAAAGTTGATACAAAAATTTTTATTTTTTAAATTTAGTTTTCAGTTAGTTTTATGAAACACATCAGATTTGTAACTTTCATTAACCATCCATCCAAAAAGTTCTTAAAATTAATTGTCAGAACTCATATTAGCAAATTCTTGCATAACTGTCATTAATTTATTATTTTTGTAAGTTGTGTGCTATTATAATTTATGATGTTAGCAGATAAATGAAGCTTTAAATAAACAACACATGTAAGATTACAAACTTTAGAGAAACCCCTCCCCAAATTCATTCCTAAAATGTGGAAAAGTTTTAAAATACTATATTACTTTTTGAAATGGCAAATTAATTTTTTTTTTAAATGTTAATAATTAAAGTATGAATAAATAAAAAAACAAATGTGAATATAAATTAAAATTATATAGTTGTTTTCACATTAATATTGCTCCAGAACAAAAACAGTTCTTTGTTACAAGCGGAGTATAAAGGTTTTATGTAGTTTGAACCTCCCCCACCACTTTGAATGCAACTGCTCATCAATAGAAAAGCTTCATCTATTTGCTTTTATCATAATTTTTATTTTTTTAATTTGATTGGTGTTTTATTTTTTAGTCTATTTTATAAAATAATTTATTTTTCTAAGACTGATATTAAAATTTATTTGGTTTAAATGGGACCATATTGCTTCTTAGTTTTTTTTTCAAAGAGAAAATTATTTGTTTAAATGGACCTTGATTCATGTAGGTATTAATCACTAAATGTCAATAGCAATTTATTAAATCATCCTTCTGAAAGGAAATTAAAACATTATTAAATTTACTTAATTAGGAAACCTTTTTATTAACTCTACTAGCTTTGTAAAATGTGAATTATTGTTTATTTCTTTTTTATTTAAGTTTTAGTATCATTTTATTTTGTCATTTAAATGATAAAATCAGCAAAATTTGTGCGAGGCATTCTGAATGTATTTGTAATATATCTTGGAGATTGTGTTGATTTTTATAAAAGAAGTATCTCAGACATTTTGTGTTCATGAAAAAAATAGTTTTATTTTATTTATTTAAATGAGTGTTGCAGTGTGTCATTTTGTATAATAATGAATTGGGGAGAAAATGCTTACCATCTTATAATGAAGAATTTACTTTGTTTACTTCACAAGTTATATGTAGTAAATGTGTTTATATTATTTTGCATATTTGATCAAACATTTTAATGTAATTTTAATGATGGGATACTACATAATCCAATCTTTTCCATGCATATTTCTGTTCAGAATTATCAAAATTGTCCAGTTTACCTTCATTATTTCACGGATATTTGAAATTTGTTTAATGTCACATAAACCTGCTGCCATTTTTATTAAAAGAAATAAAACGTAACCTATATTGTTTTTTTTCTCCGTCGATTTCTCACCCCTTGGTGCCGGATTCACAACTAAGCATAAGCTCAGCTCCTAGGGGTGCCATCACCTCAAACAACCTCGGAAGGGCATAAGGCCCCGCCCAGGCCTTCGTCTTCCTTGCCTGCCATGCCTCAAATGAGGGAATCCCAAAGAGTTCTCCCCACCGGGACTCCAGTCTTAATGCCTCACCTCTAATGAGGAATCCTTAAGGATCCTCGTTAAAGGATCACTCACCAGTAGGCAGGGAGCCATGCAGCTGTCACTTCCCCGAAGTTGTCAAGGAACATTGCCATTCACACCGCCATTGGATTCAGTCAGGAGAGACGGAAAGCCTTCCCCAAGGTCTCTACTGGTTGAGACTACTGGATCGACAGTCTTCTGCCGCTGCCAAATCGACTTATTCCTCACCTTCTTTGTAGAACACCTGGAGATTAAGCAGTCCACATGCTGTAACTCTTTCACAATATATATATTTAATTAATTACATGATTGCAAATATCATACTGAATTTACAATATAGGTTATGTATATCTAAGAAGATAGAAAACAGCTAATCATTATTTATTAAATATAACAAAAATATTAGTTATTAAACACTAATATGTAATGAATGATTAGGAAATAAGCTACCAGGAAACACAAAAACGTTTTAGGGACTGATTTCAAATTTCCATATGCATTATTTAATTATTCATGGCATATAATACTGAAGAAATAAATATGGTCATGTTATCTGCTTTTATAATATTTTGTTAAAAATTTGTTTGCTAATATGTTCCAAATGTAAATAAATCATCAGAAATAAGGAACTATATAGTTCACATTTTTTTTCAATGATTTTTTGAATTTTTTTTGTGCTGTGTTGTTTGTTTTATTGTATGATGTAACTTCTTGAGTTGTTGATCGTGAATTTAATTTTAAATTCTGTAGTATCTGACAGTGGTTTGAATAAATACTGAGAAACTGATGTTTATTTCAACTATGGTCCTTAGTAAAAAAAAATTGATAAATTGTTTTTGAGATCATTTTAAAGCTATTATTCTAACTTATGTGTTCATAAAAACTTATTACAGGACTGAAATAAAAGATTTTCTTTAAAAAAGAATTACTTGTAATTAAAATAAAATAGTTTAAGTCAAAACTATAAATATTTAATACTAAGATTTGGTAAACTGAAAATAGATTAAAATACAAATGTTTCTCTTTTATTATAGAGTATATTTTGCAAAAAAAAAAAAAAATTAGAACTAGGAAAAGGGTAGCTCATTGTCAAAGTTTAATACTCTCTATTTTATGGAAACATGATAATAATTTATATTACGTGTAATGTATATTGTGTATTTAATTACTAATGAGGAAAAGTAATTTTTTTTCTAATAACATTTCTGTAATTTAATTTTGCTTCTTATCATTTATTTTTCAGTATTTTATAATATAAACGTATGTAGACGAAAAGCTTTATCATATAGGATATGGAATTTCTAATGAAAATAAAAATATGTCATTAATTTAAATGTGATTAAAAGGAAAATAGTTTTTTTTATTTTGCTTAAGCAAAGAATTTTATTGTAGAAGTTTGTCTTTCATTTTCATTTCACTACACTGTTACTTTGTGTTGTCTGTATAATCTGTGTACCATGTATGAGAAAGTAATAAAGTATGCACTTTTAAATACCTTAAAAACTCTTCATACCTTCTTATTTGATGTTATATTTGACAGTTGAGTTTGCAGAACTATTGTTCGCATGCGCGCATGTGTGTGTGTACAAGAAACATAATTTCCTTTTAATTTTAATCACTTTACTGCTTTTATTTCAATGTTACTAATTAGAACTTCTGTAGTGATTTCCATTTCATCAGATAAATTTATTTATCTTTAGATAAAAATTATTTAAATTTAAAAGAATTACAACTGAGTATTTTTTTCTAAATATCAGTTTTTATGGATTTGTAAAAACTGAACTCGTCTAATGTAGTTGTGATGATACAAAAGCATTCAGACATGTATATAGCAATAAAAAAATGTAAGCTGAGTTAAAAATAATTTTTGAGTTATTCTACTGTTAATCCATCACATATATTTATATATATATGTTTTATAAAATATAAACCACCAAAACACAGTAATTAGGTAAGTTAATCTTACCACATTAATTTCCAATAACTGGTTTTCTCAGTATCCTGCATTTTTGGTTGGTATTGAATTCTATATTTATTACATTAAAAAATATTCTTTTAATGATTTGTCATTTTTTTCCAAAATTATTAATTTATATTGTGAAACTTTGAATGATATTATAAGTATATGTATAGTTTTGCTGTCCAGTACTGGAGTAATTTTGGAAAAAAATGACAAATCATTAAAAGAATATGTTTTAACATAATTAATAGAGAATGTAATACCAACTGAAGATATGGAATACTGCGAAAACCAGTTATTGGAAATTAATATAGTAAGTTAACTTATTTAATTACTGTGTTTTGTTGGTTTATATTTCATATAATATTAAATTTTATTAACACAATGACTAAAATGTTAATGAATTATTAACAGTTTGAACCATAATTGTTTTTTCTTTTTTCGATTAAGCCTCTATGGACCATGGACACATAGTCAAACAGAATTATTCTTTTTGTTCTTCCAGTATTTTCTCATTTTGCTACTTCGTTCTTGTTTTCTTTCTTCAGTTCATTTTATGCCTGGTCTTTTAGCTTTCTCTGGGAGTGTACTGTTATTTATAAGTTTTCTAAATTTATCTCAGTTTTACACTGTGTTTTCATTTATGTTTAATTTTTTAATGTCTTTTTCAACTTCCAAGAACCATGTGAGTTTAGTTTTTCTGCATTAAATTGAATAAAGATTTTTTTTGTAGGTCCTTATGAATCCATTCTGTACAAGTGTCCGTAAAATTATAACCTTTTTCTTATTGTGCTGTAGATTTTATTTATGTTTCTGTAAATTTCATTTTCACTTACGAGTTGATTCCGTTTTTAAAGTTTTGCCTTATGGCACAAACTTGTTAAAACGGAATGATTGTTAGGATTCTTTTAACCATTTGGAAAATTTTTTTATCTGAAAATGTTTGGAGGCATTCGACTGAATATAGGGGTTTGGGTAAAGTGATTGTGTTGTAGTGTTCTAGTTTAGTGTTATAAGATACTGATTTTTTTAATTGTAAATGTTAACTTAAAGGTGAGATTCATTTTCTTGACTCCTTCTCTCATTGCTTTCTTTTTCTAAAACATTGAGGGTTATGATTACACCGAGGTATTTAAATTTTGGATTTGGCCATTTTCTTCCACAAAATGTATTAAAAAAGATTCAAACACCATTATAAAATGATTGCTTTTATAAATTTACTTATTAATTTTTATTTAATAACTTAAATATTTAGATATTAAATAATACAAACTTTAGTTTGTGTCCATTTTAAAATGTGGTTTATCTATCTGAATTTTTGTTATTTTTTATAACAATAGATAGTAGAGGAACATGAGACCATGCATTAAAAACAAAAAGAAACCCAACCATCTAATTTTGTTTATAAAAAAACCTTGTAATTAAAAAAAAATAATTTAGGAACTTAATATACAGCCATCTGAAACACATTTTACTGAAAGTTTGTTAAAAAATTAGGGTATTTAACTTGAAAGGATGAACTACACATGTTAATACAGTATTATTTTCTATTATAAATATTTATTACTTGTCATATATATTGAGACAGTTCCCATGTACCATATGACATGGGTTTATATAATATTTTAGTGATATGAATCTTTTTGGCATATCTCTGGAACTTTGTAAATTACTTCTAAAAATTACTATCTCATTAAAATTGTCCAGACATCTTCCAGTTGTCACCATTACAACTGTTCAATTGTGTAATAAATATATCATAGAATGCTGGCTAAGGTATTGTAAGTGTTCTAGTTTCCATAGATAGTTTTAAATAAATCAAAACAATGTGCTGGGTATTTTCTTATATGTTGGTTAATAGTAATTTATATTATGTGATATTTTCTTAATTTCACATTATGATGTGTTAACTATAAGCTTATTATAATGTTTATTCATGTTCTATGTTTATTAATTATTTGAAATAAACACATTTTGTTATACGTAAAAGTTGAATGAAATATTTTAAAAAGTTTTTGAATTGCCCATAAAAGATGATAATGCAAGCTGAATGACTGTTGTAAGTTTCAGTTTTTTTTTTTTTTACATTAGAAAATTTGTTCTTCAAATGATTATGATTTTGATTCTAAAAAATTAATTTCAGTTATGATCACTAATTTTCTTAGACCTATTTTATATCTTTATTTTTTTGGGGGTGAAATTTTACAACATTACATGAAACTTTGTTAGATCTTACCTTCTCAGAGAGTTTATGATTTTTCTATTAACAGTTTTATCTATCTTGATCAAGCCTTGGTTGTAAATACTAATGTATTTATTATGATCAATTAATATGTATTTGGTCTCTTTTTTTTTTACATTGTGAAGATGTGTTTGTGCATATATATATATATATATATATATACTGTAAATGAATAAATATTCAAGAGAGTTCATTGTACTTATCATTGGAGTTGTTTAGATCCTTAAATGGCTTTTAAGTTTTCTCAAAAGAAAATTATATGTCTTGCCTTTTTTTTTGTATATTTGTGTATCTCTATTTTCCCAAGAAACAAGAAGGCTTGGCCAGAATTTGAGTTCAAAACCTTCATGTTTAAAAAACTGACAACGTTATCATAATACCTTAGAGAACAACATAGAAGGTTATGAAAACGATAGTTTATTGCGTAACTTTTCTCTTCTACTGCATAAGTAAACATGGTACAAAATTCTGGAAAAAATTTGAGTAAATTATTATTTTACAGTTTTTTTTTATTATTGCTATTCTGTAGATCGCATTTAATGATAGTGTTATAGCTATCTTTAGAAAATGTTATTGTTGATCAGATTTTGTAATGTAGCTGGAATTATCTAATTCCAACCTATTGTCTAAATTGAATTTAAAATAAAATTTTTGATTATCTACATGTATAAGTGAAATAATCTGAAAAAAGTAATGTTCAATTATAACTCAAAAATCAATATTAATATGAAATTTTTTGAACAAGAACAAGGCAGTACAAATTATAATGAAATATATACAGAGGAAGGTCAATAACAGTTTAATGGATGGCAATGTATTTTGTATCATGAGAAAAATCAAATATCTTAAATATCATAGTGTCTGAAATATCAGATTTGAAACTGGAATCTCAGAATGAAAAGCAGAGATAGTATCACTTCACCATGGAATTTTGTTAATCTTATAGTTTCCTCTATTATTACTGATGGAAGAGATAAATAACTCATCATCTTATACGTCTAATCAATGATACCATTGTTTATGATACTTAGTCAAAAATGTTAATTTTAGTAGCATTAATTAGTAATTTTGAACTGATTTTTTATTTTTTTTATTTTTCTTCCAAATTAAACACAGAAATACAGCATTGAATGAACATCTGATATTGAAACGATTAGAAATTGTAAAAATTGAACAAAATTGGGGCTTTGTGTATGAAATGATTGTTTCAAATGAATTTAATGTAATATATGCAATATAGCATGTAATTTATTTGTTATTTTATTATTATTATTATTATTAATTTTAGCTTTATTATTTTGTTGTTGAAATGATTTTTCTTTGTGTGGCTATATCTTTTTAATTTTGGTAAATAGATTTGTATGGATGTGTTTACAACAAGAAAATATGCTTGTCAAACATTTATTTTTTAAAAACAAATAATCATTTAAAAATTTTTTTGATCTTGCTCAAAATAGTACACCATTTTTTTATTATCCTATTTATTAATGACACCACTGTTTATGTATTTTTTACTTAACAGGATTGTGCATTAATAGTTCAAAAAATCATCTATTGGATGTATTATAAACATCTTAACTGTAAATATATATAGAACTATTATAATGTGCTTCTAGGTAGTAGATAAACAGTAGAATACTGCTGCTAATCATATGTGCTAACACTCCCATTACTGATAAAAGCGGTATATTTATTTCTCATAGTATACAATTTTTGTGTGCATTTTTAGACAATTCCATTTTCTTAGAATTAGATTGATTTTGTTTACAGCATAATTGAACCACAGTATTTCATTTAAAATCTTATTTCAACTACTAAAGTTGGCATCATTGTTAAATATTTATTATGCCTATGTTTAATTCCTAACAAAATATAAGTTAAACTCAAGGGGGCTACTTGAAAACGTCAGATGAATTTCCAAGATACAAAAATTGACTAACAAATCTTTGTTTGGTACTGGTAAATTGATTTTTGATAAATTTTTAATTTGCATGTACTTCAGATTTGGAATATTTGCCTTTGACTTTTAATAGCATTATTCACTTATTAAATCAGAGAGACACAATTGTTTATTTTTTGTATGCACAGCATAATAATCTGTATAAAAAGTCATTAATATGTTTCAGTTTTTTAAATTTGTTTGAATCAATTTATAGAAAATTAAATTGAAAGATTTCCTCTTGCAGAAACAATATTATTCTATTTATGACTATTCAAATAATATACTAATTAGATAAAGCTGAATTTTTTTTGCATACTTCAATTAACATATATTTAAATATGTAGTGACATCTTATTGTAGATTTGATCTGCACATTCGCATCAATGTTATTATTAATGTATGTGTGTGTATGTGTGTATTTATAAAGTGGTTCTACAATCACTTCTTTTTATTTATAATTTTCTATTTTGCAATGCTGCTCTCACCAAGGTTTCCCTTGATTAAGGATTCTATTTCCAAGCAAATGCAGTTACTGTTTGTTATCCATGTAACTGCATATCTACCGCTCCTGATGTAACATTTATGATGTTACGACTTGAATAAACATTGTTTTTAAAGAAACAATGTAATATATTGTCTTATAAAGTGCATTTTCAATTTCCTATAATTTAGATATACAATAATAGATAGACTTTGTTTATATTAAAAAAAAACTACATAGTTAAATTTTAAAATGTGAAATTACAGTATTCAGTAGTTGATATATGTTGATTGTAACTGGGTTTTAACTATTAATGTAGCTTTTTAATAATTTTTCAACTGAAAAAAAAAAAAACTATATATATATATAATATTTATATATATAAAATTTATTAAATGGTAACACATGATAACTGACTAATTGGGGGTAGTGTTCCATAAGTTGGTTGATAAATACCATCTATTACTGTAGATGCTTTTTATTATAATAATGTCTTCTACAACAGCTGATCTCAAGTTCAATTCCTAGCAAGGATCTGGATTTTTTCACGTATAATTTCAATTTCCTAATTAAAATATATTCACAAACATATACAAGGTCGTAATAATAAGAAATAAGAATAATGTGTTTTTCTTTTTCTTGATTATCCTTATTTAGTATCCTACGGTATGTAAATAACTTTTTATTTTATGTTCTAAGGTCCATAAAAAAAATCCGCAATTATTTAGAAATTTGATGCGCATTCAAAAGTCAATGATCTTGGCATATGTTTATGGTCACTGGGTTATTTATCAATAAACAAGAAAAAAGTGTTGCTCAACAATAGTTTTTAAATTTTACAATCTTGTTATAATCAATTTTTTTTTTTTAACTTTTTGTTGTCTTTTAAAGATTTTAAAATGAAAAATGAAAAAATTGTTTATTCCCATAGTTAGTTAAGTGAGTTTAGTAAAGTTTAGGTCAAGATTAAAGTTGAGGTTAGGTAACTAATGATTCTGTGTACTGAATTTCAACATAATCTAATTCTCACTAACCTAAAATATTAAATAAATCTCTAATTAACCTAAGTATTAAATTGGCTGATTTAAAATGTAAATACAAGAGAATATTGATACAAGTTCAAAACATTATCCTTACCGCTAAGGGAGTATGTAATTTTTTGATTTTACTTTTAAAATTTTTATAAGTAAAAAACTACAATAAAGTGACTACACTTTTTTTTGTATGTTTACAACCGATGTGTTGAACACAATATATGCCTTTTGAATGCATGTTATCTTTCTAAGTAATTACCAAAAACTTATTTAATCTGATGTTATGGAATAATATGTTGAAACTTTTTATTATTTTATTATTATAATTGTGTAATTAAGGATATATTTTTTTATAAGTACTGTAGTATAATTATGGCTGATGTATAAATATGTAATATTGAGAAATTGAATATGTTTATTTTTATCTGTATTTGTAACATCTTGTTTACATAAAATAATAAAAATATTATGTAAATTGTATGATAATTTATTATTATAATTATTAATTGTAAAATAAAATAAATATTTTGTACAGTTATTGGTTTTTATTATTTTTATAATTTTGAAAAAAAAGTTGTAACTCACAATTAAATTTTAAAATATAAGGAACTGTGCTTCCAAATATCTTTTTGGACTTCTTGTGCAGATTTATTATTAACAGCATTGCCAATGAGTTGCCTTAGGTTTATAATTATACTCGTACATTACAGGTTAAATACAATTTTATGCTCATGGATGTATGTAAAGTTTGTATCAGTTTTAAAAACATTTGATCATAAACTTACTTCCGAACGTAAAACATACTTGGATTTTTAATTTTGTTAGCTAGGTAATATTGTGTACTTATAATTTATTTCAACATGAAAACTGCTTTGATGGTTGCCGAAAAACCATCTCTGGCTGCTTCCTTAGCAAATATATTAAGTAACGGCAGGAATACATCAAAGAAAGGTAATCTATATTAGTTGAAGTTAAGCGTAGTTTTGTTCTATTGATATGTTTTTCTTACTGGTCCCTTATTCTGCTTAGTAGGGTCATGTTCATCTTCTGGCTGTTCGTTTTTTTTGTCAAGTTTTAATTTTGCATTCTGTAATTGCGTGTGTAGTACCACCCGCACTGGCCTGAACCAGTTTAATGAATTTGATATTATCTTTATAACCGAAACATTTCGGATAGAATTTGTACGCTCACAAGTTTTTAATTAATCTTTCCTCAGGGTTTATCTTATTACATGTTTGTTACCATAGAATGTACCTGTTAATGAAAATTATTATTTGTATTGCCAGTTTTTGTTGTTAGTTTGACCTTGGAATTTTTTATTGTCAGAATAGAGTTGAGAAAAAGAGTTAATGTATACAATTATAATAAACTTTTAAGGGAATCTGGTATCCAATCTGTGTCCTTTCCACTATTGAATATTTCCATAGTTCTGTGAATTTTCCTGCAACAATAGAAAAATTGTCATGAATAAAAATAAACCTTTCATATTAACAGAAAATTTCTTGATTAGGGTATGTCCATAAAATGTTTTAATATTCATTTATCCACATTATACATACAGTGAATAAAAATATTAAGTTATACACCTATACAAAGGCTGTTTGAAGAGTCAATCTTAGGCTGTTATATAAATAGGTTTGGTGAAGTTAAATATTCTCATAATTCATTTTCCTCATTACTCCTTTTTTCTTATTTTTTTTATTCCTTCTTCCTCGTATGAGTGCCATAGGAATTGATTTAACTCTCACCCTGATTCCATCTGTGGCATTCTGGAATACAACTACTTCTTTATTGGGCTCACAGTGGGTTGATGACTCTTCTTATTCCTGTAGATTTTTCAACGGCTCTGATTCCTATTTCGGGGTTACACAAAAAGCCAAACTAGAGCTGAGGTGCCCATTGGGTACCTTTCCTTATAAAATCCAATACTACGTTGATAGATGTACATGTTTACCCACAGTTCCAAAAAATCATAAAATAATCAACCTTTATTTATCTCTTTACAGAAACCGGACATAGAAATATAAAGAGAGTAATAACTAAGTACAACATGCAAATTTTATTTATAGCAAAAGATTTCAACATAATTAAACAATTTCATATTTAGAAATGCATTAATTTGAGAAAAGCAACATATTAATTGAATAAAGGCAATTTAAATATATCATATGTTGCATACCCAAAAGGTTTCCTAACTTTTTTTAAGATGGAGCAATTAGCGTCAGTGCATCTAGTTCAGTAAAACTAATGAAGAGGAGCTGCATAATTAGCTTTGAAAGTTCATCAGTTTCTTCCATATAATCCTTGTAATTTAAAAGCAAAATCTTCAGCCTGATTTTTAATTATAGTTTGTTCAATAAACTGTATTTGGTTTGAGAAATAGATTGTTGTAGCTAAAAGTTGATACTGCAAAAATTTTTATTTTTTAAATTTAGTTTTCAGTTAGTTTTATGAAACACATCAGATTTGTAACTTTCATTAACCATCCATCCAAAAAGTTCTTAAAATTAATTGTCAGAACTCATATTAGCAAATTCTTGCATAACTGTCATTAATTTATTATTTTTGTAAGTTGTGTGCTATTATAATTTATGATGTTAGCAGATAAATGAAGCTTTAAATAAACAACACATGTAAGATTACAAACTTTAGAGAAACCCCTCCCCAAATTCATTCCTAAAATGTGGAAAAGTTTTAAAATACTATATTACTTTTTGAAATGGCAAATTAATTTTTTTTTTAAATGTTAATAATTAAAGTATGAATAAATAAAAAAACAAATGTGAATATAAATTAAAATTATATAGTTGTTTTCACATTAATATTGCTCCAGAACAAAAACAGTTCTTTGTTACAACCGGAGTATAAAGGTTTTATGTAGTTTGAACCTCTCCCACCACTTTGAATGCAACTGCTCATCAATAGAAAAGCTTCATCTATTTGCTTTTTTCATAATTTTTATTTTTTTAATTTGATTGGTGTTTTATTTTTTAGTCTATTTTATAAAATAATTTATTTTTCTAAGACTGATATTAAAATTTATTTGGTTTAAATGGGACCATATTGCTTCTTAGTTTTTTTTTTCAAAGAGAAAATTATTTGTTTAAATGGACCTTGATTCATGTAGGTATTAATCACTAAATGTCAATAGCAATTTATTAAATCATCCTTCTGAAAGGAAATTAAAACATTATTAAATTTACTTAATTAGGAAACCTTTTTATTAACTCTACTAGCTTTGTAAAATGTGAATTATTGTTTATTTCTTTTTTATTTAAGTTTTAGTATCATTTTATTTTGTCATTTAAATGATAAAATCAGCAAAATTTGTGCGAGGCATTCTGAATGTATTTGTAATATATCTTGGAGATTGTTTTGATTTTTATAAAAGAAGTATCTCAGACATTTTGTGTTCATGAAAAAAATAGTTTTATTTTATTTATTTAAATGAGTGTTGCAGTGTGTCATTTTGTATAATAATGAATTGGGGAGAAAATGCTTACCATCTTATAATGAAGAATTTACTTTGTTTACTTCACAAGTTATATGTAGTAAATGTGTTTATATTATTTTGCATATTTGATCAAACATTTTAATGTAATTTTAATGATGGGATACTACATAATCCAATCTTTTCCATGCATATTTCTGTTCAGAATTATCAAAATTGTCCAGTTTACCTTCATTATTTCACGGATATTTGAAATTTGTTTAATGTCACATAAACCTGCTGCCATTTTTATTAAAAGAAATAAAACGTAACCTATATTGTTTTTTTTCTCCGTCGATTTCTCACCCCTTGGTGCCGGATTCACAACTAAGCATAAGCTCAGCTCCTAGGGGTGCCATCACCTCAAACAACCTCGGAAGGGCATAAGGCCCCGCCCAGGCCTTCGTCTTCCTTGCCTGCCATGCCTCAAATGAGGGAATCCCAAAGGGTTCTCCCCACCGGGACTCCAGTCTTAATGCCTCACCTCTAATGAGGAATCCTTAAGGATCCTCGTTAAAGGATCACTCACCAGTAGGCAGGGAGCCATGCAGCTGTCACTTCCCCGAAGTTGTCAAGGAACATTGCCATTCACACCGCCATTGGATTCAGTCAGGAGAGACGGAAAGCCTTCCCCAAGGTCTCTACTGGTTGAGACTACTGGATCGACAGTCTTCTGCCGCTGCCAAATCGACTTATTCCTCACCTTCTTTGTAGAACACCTGGAGATTAAGCAGTCCACATACTGTAACTCTTTCACAATATATATATTTAATTAATTACATGATTGCAAATATCATACTGAATTTACAATATAGGTTATGTATATCTAAGAAGATAGAAAACAGCTAATCATTATTTATTAAAAATAACAAAAATATTAGTTATTAAACACTAATATGTAATGAATGATTAGGAAATAAGCTACCAGGAAACACAAAAACGTTTTAGGGACTGATTTCAAATTTCCCTATGCATTATTTAATTATTCATGGCATATAATACTGAAGAAATAAATATGGTCATGTTATCTGCTTTTATAATATTTTGTTAAAAATTTGTTTGCTAATATGTTCCAAATGTAAATAAATCATCAGAAATAAGGAACTATATAGTTCACATTTTTTTTTCAATGATTTTTTGAATTTTTTTTGTGCTGTGTTGTTTGTTTTATTGTATGATGTAACTTCTTGAGTTGTTGATCGTGAATTTAATTTTAAATTCTGTAGTATCTGACAGTGGTTTGAATAAATACTGAGAAACTGATGTTTATTTCAACTATGGTCCTTAGTAAAAAAAAATTGATAAATTGTTTTTGAGATCATTTTAAAGCTATTATTCTAACTTATGTGTTCATAAAAACTTATTACAGGACTGAAATAAAAGATTTTCTTTAAAAAAGAATTACTTGTAATTAAAATAAAATAGTTTAAGTCAAAACTATAAATATTTAATACTAAGATTTGGTAAACTGAAAATAGATTAAAATACAAATGTTTCTCTTTTATTATAGAGTATATTTTGCAAAAAAAAAAAAAAATTAGAACTAGGAAAAGGGTAGCTCATTGTCAAAGTTTAATACTCTCTATTTTATGGAAACATGATAATAATTTATATTACGTGTAATGTATATTGTGTATTTAATTACTAATGAGGAAAAGTAATTTTTTTTCTAATAACATTTCTGTAATTTAATTTTGCTTCTTAACATTTATTTTTCAGTATTTTATAATATAAACGTATGAGACGAAAAGCTTTATCATATAGGATATGGAATTTCTAATGAAAATAAAAATATGTCATTAATTTAAATGTGATTAAAAGGAAAATAGTTTTTTTTATTTTGCTTAAGCAAAGAATTTTATTGTAGAAGTTTGTCTTTCATTTTCATTTCACTACACTGTTACTTTGTGTTGTCTGTATAATCTGTGTACCATGTATGAGAAAGTAATAAAGTATGCACTTTTAAATACCTTAAAAACTCTTCATACCTTCTTATTTGATGTTATATTTGACAGTTGAGTTTGCAGAACTATTGTTCGCATGCGCGCATGTGTGTGTGTACAAGAAACATAATTTCCTTTTAATTTTAATCACTTTACTGCTTTTATTTCAATGTTACTAATTAGAACTTCTGTAGTGATTTCCATTTCATCAGATAAATTTATTTATCTTTAGATAAAAATTATTTAAATTTAAAAGAATTACAACTGAGTATTTTTTTCTAAATATCAGTTTTTATGGATTTGTAAAAACTGAACTCGTCTAATGTAGTTGTGATGATACAAAAGCATTCAGACATGTATATAGCAATAAAAAAATGTAAGCTGAGTTAAAAATAATTTTTGAGTTATTCTACTGTTAATCCATCACATATATTTATATATATATGTTTTATAAAATATAAACCACCAAAACACAGTAATTAGGTAAGTTAATCTTACCACATTAATTTCCAATAACTGGTTTTCTCAGTATCCTGCATTTTTGGTTGGTATTGAATTCTATATTTATTACATTAAAAAATATTCTTTTAATGATTTGTCATTTTTTTCCAAAATTATTAATTTATATTGTGAAACTTTGAATGATATTATAAGTATATGTATAGTTTTGCTGTCCAGTACTGGAGTAATTTTGGAAAAAAATGACAAATCATTAAAAGAATATGTTTTAACATAATTAATAGAGAATGTAATACCAACTGAAGATATGGAATACTGCGAAAACCAGTTATTGGAAATTAATATAGTAAGTTAACTTATTTAATTACTGTGTTTTGTTGGTTTATATTTCATATAATATTAAATTTTATTAACACAATGACTAAAATGTTAATGAATTATTAACAGTTTGAACCATAATTGTTTTTTCTTTTTTCGATTAAGCCTCTATGGACCATGGACACATAGTCAAACAGAATTATTCTTTTTGTTCTTCCAGTATTTTCTCATTTTGCTACTTCGTTCTTGTTTTCTTTCTTCAGTTCATTTTATGCCTGGTCTTTTAGCTTTCTCTGGGAGTGTACTGTTATTTATAAGTTTTCTAAATTTATCTCAGTTTTACACTGTGTTTTCATTTATGTTTAATTTTTTAATGTCTTTTTCAACTTCCAAGAACCATGTGAGTTTAGTTTTTCTGCATTAAATTGAATAAAGATTTTTTTTGTAGGTCCTTATGAATCCATTCTGTACAAGTGTCCGTAAAATTATAACCTTTTTCTTATTTTGCTGTAGATTTTATTTATGTTTCTGTAAATTTCATTTTCACTTACGAGTTGATTCCGTTTTTAACGTTTTGCCTTATGGCACAAACTTGTTAAAACGGAATGATTGTTAGGATTCTTTTAACCATTTGGAAAATTTTTTTATCTGAAAATGTTTGGAGGCATTCGACTGAATATAGGGGTTTGGGTAAAGTGATTGTGTTGTAGTGTTTTAGTTTAGTGTTATAAGATACTGATTTTTTTAATTGTAAATGTTAACTTAAAGGTGAGATTCATTTTCTTGACTCCTTCTCTCATTGCTTTCTTTTTCTAAAACATTGAGGGTTATGATTACACCGAGGTATTTAAATTTTGGATTTGGCCATTTTCTTCCACAAAATGTATTAAAAAAGATTCAAACACCATTATAAAATGATTGCTTTTATAAATTTACTTATTAATTTTTATTTAATAACTTAAATATTTAGATATTAAATAATACAAACTTTAGTTTGTGTCCATTTTAAAATGTGGTTTATCTATCTGAATTTTTGTTATTTTTTATAACAATAGATAGTAGAGTGAACATGAGACCATGCATTAAAAACAAAAAGAAACCCAACCATCTAATTTTGTTTATAAAAAAACCTTGTAATTAAAAAAAAAAAATTATGAACTTAATATACAGCCATCTGAAACACATTTTACTGAAAGTTTGTTAAAAAATTAGGGTATTTAACTTGAAAGGATGAACTACACATGTTAATACAGTATTATTTTCTATTATAAATATTTATTACTTGTCATATATATTGAGACAGTTTCCATGTACCATATGACATGGGTTTATATAATATTTTAGTGATATGAATCTTTTTGGCATATCTCTGGAACTTTGTAAATTACTATCTCATTAAAATTGTCCAGACATCTTCCAGTTGTCAGCATTACAACTGTTCAATTGTGTAATAAATATATCATAGAATGCTGGCTAAGGTATTGTAAGTGTTCTATTTTCCATAGATAGTTTTAAATAAATCAAAACAATGTGCTGGGTATTTTCTTATGTTGGTTAATAGTAATTTATATTATGTGATATTTTCTTAATTTCATATTATGATGTGTTAACTATAAGCTTATTATAATGTTTATTCATGTTCTATGTTTATTAATTATTTGAAATAAACACATTTTGTTATATAACATATTTTGTTATACGTAAAAGTTGAATGAAATATTTTAAAATGTTTTTGAATTGCCCATAAAAGATGATAATGCAAGCTGAATGACTGTTGTAAGTATCAGGTTTTTTTTTTTACATTAGAAAATTTGTTCTTCAAATGATTATGATTTTGATTCTAAAAAATTAATTTCAGTTATGATCACTAATTTTCTTAGACCTATTTTATATCTTTATTTCTTTTGGGGTGGAATTTTACAACATTACATGAAACTTTGTTAGATCTTACCTTCTCAGAGAGTTTATGATTTTTCTATTAACAGTTTTATCTATCTTGATCAAGCCTTGGTTGTAAATATTAATGTATTTATTATGATCAATTAATATGTATTTGGTCTCTTTTTTTTTTACATTGTGAAGATGTGTTTGTGCATATATATATATATATATATATATATATATATATACTGTAAATGAATAAATATTCAAGAGAGTTCATTGTACTTATCATTGGAGTTGTTTAGATCCTTAAATGGCTTTTAAGTTTTCTCAAAAGAAAATTATATGTCTTGCCTTTTTTTTTGTATATTTGTGTATCTCTATTTTCCCAAGAAACAAGAAGGCTTGGCCAGAATTTGAGTTCAAAACCTTCATGTTTAAAAAACTGACAACGTTATCATAATACCTTAGAGAACAACATAGAAGGTTATGAAAACGATAGTTTATTGCGTAACTTTTCTCTTCTACTGCATAAGTAAACATGGTACAAAATTCTGGAAAAAATTTGAGTAAATTATTATTTTACAGTTTTTTTTTATTATTGCTATTCTGTAGATCGCATTTAATGATAGTGTTATAGCTATCTTTAGAAAATGTTATTGTTGATCAGATTTTGTAATGTAGCTGGAATTATCTAATTCCAACCTATTGTCTAAATTGAATTTAAAATAAAATTTTTGATTATCTACATGTATAAGTGAAATAATCTGAAAAAAGTAATGTTCAATTATAACTCAAAAATCAATATTAATATGAAATTTTTTGAACAAGAACAAGGCAGTACAAATTATAATGAAATATATACAGAGGAAGGTCAATAACAGTTTAATGGATGGCAATGTATTTTGTATCATGAGAAAAATCAAATATCTTAAATATCATAGTGTCTGAAATATCAGATTTGAAACTGGAATCTCAGAATGAAAAGCAGAGATAGTATCACTTCACCATGGAATTTTGTTAATCTTATAGTTTCCTCTATTATTACTGATGGAAGAGATAAATAACTCATCATCTTATACGTCTAATCAATGATACCATTGTTTATGATACTTAGTCAAAAATGTTAATTTTAGTAGCATTAATTAGTAATTTTGAACTGATTTTTTATTTTTTTTATTTTTCTTCCAAATTAAACACAGAAATACAGCATTGAATGAACATCTGATATTGAAACGATTAGAAATTGTAAAAATTGAACAAAATTGGGGCTTTGTGTATGAAATGATTGTTTCAAATGAATTTAATGTAATATATGCAATATAGCATGTAATTTATTTGTTTGTTATTTTATTATTATTATTATTATTATTATTAATTTTAGCTTTATTATTTTGTTGTTGAAATGATTTTTCTTTGTGTGGCTATATCTTTTTAATTTTGGTAAATAGATTTGTATGGATGTGTTTACAACAAGAAAATATGCTTGTCAAACATTTATTTTTTAAAAACAAATAATCATTTAAAAATTTTTTTGATCTTGCTCAAAATAGTACACCATTTTTTTATTATCCTATTTATTAATGACACCACTGTTTATGTATTTTTTACTTAACAGGATTGTGCATTAATAGTTCAAAAAATCATCTATTGGATGTATTATAAACATCTTAACTGTAAATATATATAGAACTATTATAATGTGCTTCTAGGTAGTAGATAAACAGTAGAATACTGCTGCTAATCATATGTGCTAACACTCCCATTACTGATAAAAGCGGTATATTTATTTCTCATAGTATACAATTTTTGTGTGCATTTTTAGACAATTCCATTTTCTTAGAATTAGATTGATTTTGTTTACAGCATAATTGAACCACAGTATTTCATTTAAAATCTTATTTCAACTACTAAAGTTGGCATCATTGTTAAATATTTATTATGCCTATGTTTAATTCCTAACAAAATATAAGTTAAACTCAAGGGGGCTACTTGAAAACGTCAGATGAATTTCCAAGATACAAAAATTGACTAACAAATCTTTGTTTGGTACTGGTAAATTGATTTTTGATAAATTTTTAATTTGCATGTACTTCAGATTTGGAATATTTGCCTTTGACTTTTAATAGCATTATTCACTTATTAAATCAGAGAGACACAATTGTTTATTTTTTGTATGCACAGCATAATAATCTGTATAAAAAGTCATTAATATGTTTCAGTTTTTTAAATTTGTTTGAATCAATTTATAGAAAATTAAATTGAAAGATTTCCTCTTGCAGAAACAATATTATTCTATTTATGACTATTCAAATAATATACTAATTAGATAAAGCTGAATTTTTTTTGCATACTTCAATTAACATATATTTAAATATGTAGTGACATCTTATTGTAGATTTGATCTGCACATTCGCATCAATGTTATTATTAATGTATGTGTGTGTATGTGTGTATTTATAAAGTGGTTCTACAATCACTTCTTTTTATTTATAATTTTCTATTTTGCAATGCTGCTCTCACCAAGGTTTCCCTTGATTAAGGATTCTATTTCCAAGCAAATGCAGTTACTGTTTGTTATCCATGTAACTGCATATCTACCGCTCCTGATGTAACATTTATGATGTTACGACTTGAATAAACATTGTTTTTAAAGAAACAATGTAATATATTGTCTTATAAAGTGCATTTTCAATTTCCTATAATTTAGATATACAATAATAGATAGACTTTGTTTATATTAAAAAAAAACTACATAGTTAAATTTTAAAATGTGAAATTACAGTATTCAGTAGTTGATATATGTTGATTGTAACTGGGTTTTAACTATTAATGTAGCTTTTTAATAATTTTTCAACTGAAAAAAAAAAAACTATATATATATATATATATATATATATATATAATATTTATATATATAAAATTTATTAAATGGTAACACATGATAACTGACTAATTGGGGGTAGTGTTCCATAAGTTGGTTGATAAATACCATCTATTACTGTAGATGCTTTTTATTATAATAATGTCTTCTACAACAGCTGATCTCAAGTTCAATTCCTAGCAAGGATCTGGATTTTTTCACGTATAATTTCAATTTCCTAATTAAAATATATTCACAAACATATACAAGGTCGTAATAATAAGAAATAAGAATAATGTGTTTTTCTTTTTCTTGATTATCCTTATTTAGTATCCTACGGTATGTAAATAACTTTTTATTTTATGTTCTAAGGTCCATAAAAAAAATCCGCAATTATTTAGAAATTTGATGCGCATTCAAAAGTCAATGATCTTGGCATATGTTTATGGTCACTGGGTTATTTATCAATAAACAAGAAAAAAGTGTTGCTCAACAATAGTTTTTAAATTTTACAATCTTGTTATAATCAATTTTTTTTTTTTAACTTTTTGTTGTCTTTTAAAGATTTTAAAATGAAAAATGAAAAAATTGTTTATTCCCATAGTTAGTTAAGTGAGTTTAGTAAAGTTTAGGTCAAGATTAAAGTTGAGGTTAGGTAACTAATGATTCTGTGTACTGAATTTCAACATAATCTAATTCTCACTAACCTAAAATATTAAATAAATCTCTAATTAACCTAAGTATTAAATTGGCTGATTTAAAATGTAAATACAAGAGAATATTGATACAAGTTCAAAACATTATCCTTACCGCTAAGGGAGTATGTAATTTTTTGATTTTACTCTTAAAATTTTTATAAGTAAAAAACTACAATAAAGTGACTACACTTTTTTTTGTATGTTTACAACCGATGTGTTGAACACAATATATGCCTTTTGAATGCATGTTATCTTTCTAAGTAATTACCAAAAACTTATTTAATCTGATGTTATGGAATAATATGTTGAAACTTTTTATTATTTTATTATTATAATTGTGTAATTAAGGATATATTTTTTTATAAGTACTGTAGTATAATTATGGCTGATGTATAAATATGTAATATTGAGAAATTGAATATGTTTATTTTTATCTGTATTTGTAACATCTTGTTTACATAAAATAATAAAAATATTATGTAAATTGTATGATAATTTATTATTATAATTATTAATTGTAAAATAAAATAAATATTTTGTACAGTTATTGGTTTTTATTATTTTTATAATTTTGAAAAAAAAGTTGTAACTCACAATTAAATTTTAAAATATAAGGAACTGTGCTTCCAAATATCTTTTTGGACTTCTTGTGCAGATTTATTATTAACAGCATTGCCAATGAGTTGCCTTAGGTTTATAATTATACTCGTACATTACAGGTTAAATACAATTTTATGCTCATGGATGTATGTAAAGTTTGTATCAGTTTTAAAAACATTTGATCATAAACTTACTTCCGAACGTAAAACATACTTGGATTTTTAATTTTGTTAGCTAGGTAATATTGTGTACTTATAATTTATTTCAACATGAAAACTGCTTTGATGGTTGCCGAAAAACCATCTCTGGCTGCTTCCTTAGCAAATATATTAAGTAACGGCAGGAATACATCAAAGAAAGGTAATCTATATTAGTTGAAGTTAAGCGTAGTTTTGTTCTATTGATATGTTTTTCTTACTGGTCCCTTATTCTGCTTAGTAGGGTCATGTTCATCTTCTGGCTGTTCGTTTTTTTTGTCAAGTTTTAATTTTGCATTCTGTAATTGCGTGTGTAGTACCACCCGCACTGGCCTGAACCAGTTTAATGAATTTGATATTATCTTTATAACCGAAACATTTCGGATAGAATTTGTACGCTCACAAGTTTTTAATTAATCTTTCCTCAGGGTTTATCTTATTACATGTTTGTTACCATAGAATGTACCTGTTAATGAAAATTATTATTTGTATTGCCAGTTTTTGTTGTTAGTTTGACCTTGGAATTTTTTATTGTCAGAATAGAGTTGAGAAAAAGAGTTAATGTATACAATTATAATAAACTTTTAAGGGAATCTGGTATCCAATCTGTGTCCTTTCCACTATTGAATATTTCCATAGTTCTGTGAATTTTCCTGCAACAATAGAAAAATTGTCATGAATAAAAATAAACCTTTCATATTAACAGAAAATTTCTTGATTAGGGTATGTCCATAAAATGTTTTAATATTCATTTATCCACATTATACATACAGTGAATAAAAATATTAAGTTATACACCTATACAAAGGCTGTTTGAAGAGTCAATCTTAGGCTGTTATATAAATAGGTTTGGTGAAGTTAAATATTCTCATAATTCATTTTCCTCATTACTCCTTTTTTCTTATTTTTTTTATTCCTTCTTCCTCGTATGAGTGCCATAGGAATTGATTTAACTCTCACCCTGATTCCATCTGTGGCATTCTGGAATACAACTACTTCTTTATTGGGCTCACAGTGGGTTGATGACTCTTCTTATTCCTGTAGATTTTTCAACGGCTCTGATTCCTATTTCGGGGTTACACAAAAAGCCAAACTAGAGCTGAGGTGCCCATTGGGTACCTTTCCTTATAAAATCCAATACTACGTTGATAGATGTACATGTTTACCCACAGTTCCAAAAAATCATAAAATAATCAACCTTTATTTATCTCTTTACAGAAACCGGACATAGAAATATAAAGAGAGTAATAACTAAGTACAACATGCAAATTTTATTTATAGCAAAAGATTTCAACATAATTAAACAATTTCATATTTAGAAATGCATTAATTTGAGAAAAGCAACATATTAATTGAATAAAGGCAATTTAAATATATCATATGTTGCATACCCAAAAGGTTTCCTAACTTTTTTTAAGATGGAGCAATTAGCGTCAGTGCATCTAGTTCAGTAAAACTAATGAAGAGGAGCTGCATAATTAGCTTTGAAAGTTCATCAGTTTCTTCCATATAATCCTTGTAATTTAAAAGCAAAATCTTCAGCCTGATTTTTAATTATAGTTTGTTCAATAAACTGTATTTGGTTTGAGAAATAGATTGTTGTAGCTAAAAGTTGATACTGCAAAAATTTTTATTTTTTAAATTTAGTTTTCAGTTAGTTTTATGAAACACATCAGATTTGTAACTTTCATTAACCATCCATCCAAAAAGTTCTTAAAATTAATTGTCAGAACTCATATTAGCAAATTCTTGCATAACTGTCATTAATTTATTATTTTTGTAAGTTGTGTGCTATTATAATTTATGATGTTAGCAGATAAATGAAGCTTTAAATAAACAACACATGTAAGATTACAAACTTTAGAGAAACCCCTCCCCAAATTCATTCCTAAAATGTGGAAAAGTTTTAAAATACTATATTACTTTTTGAAATGGCAAATTAATTTTTTTTTTAAATGTTAATAATTAAAGTATGAATAAATAAAAAAACAAATGTGAATATAAATTAAAATTATATAGTTGTTTTCACATTAATATTGCTCCAGAACAAAAACAGTTCTTTGTTACAACCGGAGTATAAAGGTTTTATGTAGTTTGAACCTCTCCCACCACTTTGAATGCAACTGCTCATCAATAGAAAAGCTTCATCTATTTGCTTTTTTCATAATTTTTATTTTTTTAATTTGATTGGTGTTTTATTTTTTAGTCTATTTTATAAAATAATTTATTTTTCTAAGACTGATATTAAAATTTATTTGGTTTAAATGGGACCATATTGCTTCTTAGTTTTTTTTTTCAAAGAGAAAATTATTTGTTTAAATGGACCTTGATTCATGTAGGTATTAATCACTAAATGTCAATAGCAATTTATTAAATCATCCTTCTGAAAGGAAATTAAAACATTATTAAATTTACTTAATTAGGAAACCTTTTTATTAACTCTACTAGCTTTGTAAAATGTGAATTATTGTTTATTTCTTTTTTATTTAAGTTTTAGTATCATTTTATTTTGTCATTTAAATGATAAAATCAGCAAAATTTGTGCGAGGCATTCTGAATGTATTTGTAATATATCTTGGAGATTGTTTTGATTTTTATAAAAGAAGTATCTCAGACATTTTGTGTTCATGAAAAAAATAGTTTTATTTTATTTATTTAAATGAGTGTTGCAGTGTGTCATTTTGTATAATAATGAATTGGGGAGAAAATGCTTACCATCTTATAATGAAGAATTTACTTTGTTTACTTCACAAGTTATATGTAGTAAATGTGTTTATATTATTTTGCATATTTGATCAAACATTTTAATGTAATTTTAATGATGGGATACTACATAATCCAATCTTTTCCATGCATATTTCTGTTCAGAATTATCAAAATTGTCCAGTTTACCTTCATTATTTCACGGATATTTGAAATTTGTTTAATGTCACATAAATCTGCTGCCATTTTTATTAAAAGAAATAAAACGTAACCTATATTGTTTTTTTTCTCCGTCGATTTCTCACCCCTTGGTGCCGGATTCACAACTAAGCATAAGCTCAGCTCCTAGGGGTGCCATCACCTCAAACAACCTCGGAAGGGCATAAGGCCCCGCCCAGGCCTTCGTCTTCCTTGCCTGCCATGCCTCAAATGAGGGAATCCCAAAGGGTTCTCCCCACCGGGACTCCAGTCTTAATGCCTCACCTCTAATGAGGAATCCTTAAGGATCCTCGTTAAAGGATCACTCACCAGTAGGCAGGGAGCCATGCAGCTGTCACTTCCCCGAAGTTGTCAAGGAACATTGCCATTCACACCGCCATTGGATTCAGTCAGGAGAGACGGAAAGCCTTCCCCAAGGTCTCTACTGGTTGAGACTACTGGATCGACAGTCTTCTGCCGCTGCCAAATCGACTTATTCCTCACCTTCTTTGTAGAACACCTGGAGATTAAGCAGTCCACATACTGTAACTCTTTCACAATATATATATTTAATTAATTACATGATTGCAAATATCATACTGAATTTACAATATAGGTTATGTATATCTAAGAAGATAGAAAACAGCTAATCATTATTTATTAAAAATAACAAAAATATTAGTTATTAAACACTAATATGTAATGAATGATTAGGAAATAAGCTACCAGGAAACACAAAAACGTTTTAGGGACTGATTTCAAATTTCCATATGCATTATTTAATTATTCATGGCATATAATACTGAAGAAATAAATATGGTCATGTTATCTGCTTTTATAATATTTTGTTAAAAATTTGTTTGCTAATATGTTCCAAATGTAAATAAATCATCAGAAATAAGGAACTATATAGTTCACATTTTTTTTTCAATGATTTTTTGAATTTTTTTTGTGCTGTGTTGTTTGTTTTATTGTATGATGTAACTTCTTGAGTTGTTGATCGTGAATTTAATTTTAAATTCTGTAGTATCTGACAGTGGTTTGAATAAATACTGAGAAACTGATGTTTATTTCAACTATGGTCCTTAGTAAAAAAAAATTGATAAATTGTTTTTGAGATCATTTTAAAGCTATTATTCTAACTTATGTGTTCATAAAAACTTATTACAGGACTGAAATAAAAGATTTTCTTTAAAAAAGAATTACTTGTAATTAAAATAAAATAGTTTAAGTCAAAACTATAAATATTTAATACTAAGATTTGGTAAACTGAAAATAGATTAAAATACAAATGTTTCTCTTTTATTATAGAGTATATTTTGCAAAAAAAAAAAAAAATTAGAACTAGGAAAAGGGTAGCTCATTGTCAAAGTTTAATACTCTCTATTTTATGGAAACATGATAATAATTTATATTACGTGTAATGTATATTGTGTATTTAATTACTAATGAGGAAAAGTAATTTTTTTTCTAATAACATTTCTGTAATTTAATTTTGCTTCTTAACATTTATTTTTCAGTATTTTATAATATAAACGTATGAGACGAAAAGCTTTATCATATAGGATATGGAATTTCTAATGAAAATAAAAATATGTCATTAATTTAAATGTGATTAAAAGGAAAATAGTTTTTTTTATTTTGCTTAAGCAAAGAATTTTATTGTAGAAGTTTGTCTTTCATTTTCATTTCACTACACTGTTACTTTGTGTTGTCTGTATAATCTGTGTACCATGTATGAGAAAGTAATAAAGTATGCACTTTTAAATACCTTAAAAACTCTTCATACCTTCTTATTTGATGTTATATTTGACAGTTGAGTTTGCAGAACTATTGTTCGCATGCGCGCATGTGTGTGTGTACAAGAAACATAATTTCCTTTTAATTTTAATCACTTTACTGCTTTTATTTCAATGTTACTAATTAGAACTTCTGTAGTGATTTCCATTTCATCAGATAAATTTATTTATCTTTAGATAAAAATTATTTAAATTTAAAAGAATTACAACTGAGTATTTTTTTCTAAATATCAGTTTTTATGGATTTGTAAAAACTGAACTCGTCTAATGTAGTTGTGATGATACAAAAGCATTCAGACATGTGTATAGCAATAAAAAAATGTAAGCTGAGTTAAAAATAATTTTTGAGTTATTCTACTGTTAATCCATCACATATATTTATATATATATGTTTTATAAAATATAAACCACCAAAACACAGTAATTAGGTAAGTTAATCTTACCACATTAATTTCCAATAACTGGTTTTCTCAGTATCCTGCATTTTTGGTTGGTATTGAATTCTATATTTATTACATTAAAAAATATTCTTTTAATGATTTGTCATTTTTTTCCAAAATTATTAATTTATATTGTGAAACTTTGAATGATATTATAAGTATATGTATAGTTTTGCTGTCCAGTACTGGAGTAATTTTGGAAAAAAATGACAAATCATTAAAAGAATATGTTTTAACATAATTAATAGAGAATGTAATACCAACTGAAGATATGGAATACTGCGAAAACCAGTTATTGGAAATTAATATAGTAAGTTAACTTATTTAATTACTGTGTTTTGTTGGTTTATATTTCATATAATATTAAATTTTATTAACACAATGACTAAAATGTTAATGAATTATTAACAGTTTGAACCATAATTGTTTTTTCTTTTTTCGATTAAGCCTCTATGGACCATGGACACATAGTCAAACAGAATTATTCTTTTTGTTCTTCCAGTATTTTCTCATTTTGCTACTTCGTTCTTGTTTTCTTTCTTCAGTTCATTTTATGCCTGGTCTTTTAGCTTTCTCTGGGAGTGTACTGTTATTTATAAGTTTTCTAAATTTATCTCAGTTTTACACTGTGTTTTCATTTATGTTTAATTTTTTAATGTCTTTTTCAACTTCCAAGAACCATGTGAGTTTAGTTTTTCTGCATTAAATTGAATAAAGATTTTTTTTGTAGGTCCTTATGAATCCATTCTGTACAAGTGTCCGTAAAATTATAACCTTTTTCTTATTTTGCTGTAGATTTTATTTATGTTTCTGTAAATTTCATTTTCACTTACGAGTTGATTCCGTTTTTAACGTTTTGCCTTATGGCACAAACTTGTTAAAACGGAATGATTGTTAGGATTCTTTTAACCATTTGGAAAATTTTTTTATCTGAAAATGTTTGGAGGCATTCGACTGAATATAGGGGTTTGGGTAAAGTGATTGTGTTGTAGTGTTTTAGTTTAGTGTTATAAGATACTGATTTTTTTAATTGTAAATGTTAACTTAAAGGTGAGATTCATTTTCTTGACTCCTTCTCTCATTGCTTTCTTTTTCTAAAACATTGAGGGTTATGATTACACCGAGGTATTTAAATTTTGGATTTGGCCATTTTCTTCCACAAAATGTATTAAAAAAGATTCAAACACCATTATAAAATGATTGCTTTTATAAATTTACTTATTAATTTTTATTTAATAACTTAAATATTTAGATATTAAATAATACAAACTTTAGTTTGTGTCCATTTTAAAATGTGGTTTATCTATCTGAATTTTTGTTATTTTTTATAACAATAGATAGTAGAGTGAACATGAGACCATGCATTAAAAACAAAAAGAAACCCAACCATCTAATTTTGTTTATAAAAAAACCTTGTAATTAAAAAAAAAAAATTATGAACTTAATATACAGCCATCTGAAACACATTTTACTGAAAGTTTGTTAAAAAATTAGGGTATTTAACTTGAAAGGATGAACTACACATGTTAATACAGTATTATTTTCTATTATAAATATTTATTACTTGTCATATATATTGAGACAGTTTCCATGTACCATATGACATGGGTTTATATAATATTTTAGTGATATGAATCTTTTTGGCATATCTCTGGAACTTTGTAAATTACTATCTCATTAAAATTGTCCAGACATCTTCCAGTTGTCAGCATTACAACTGTTCAATTGTGTAATAAATATATCATAGAATGCTGGCTAAGGTATTGTAAGTGTTCTATTTTCCATAGATAGTTTTAAATAAATCAAAACAATGTGCTGGGTATTTTCTTATGTTGGTTAATAGTAATTTATATTATGTGATATTTTCTTAATTTCATATTATGATGTGTTAACTATAAGCTTATTATAATGTTTATTCATGTTCTATGTTTATTAATTATTTGAAATAAACACATTTTGTTATATAACATATTTTGTTATACGTAAAAGTTGAATGAAATATTTTAAAATGTTTTTGAATTGCCCATAAAAGATGATAATGCAAGCTGAATGACTGTTGTAAGTATCAGGTTTTTTTTTTTACATTAGAAAATTTGTTCTTCAAATGATTATGATTTTGATTCTAAAAAATTAATTTCAGTTATGATCACTAATTTTCTTAGACCTATTTTATATCTTTATTTCTTTTGGGGTGGAATTTTACAACATTACATGAAACTTTGTTAGATCTTACCTTCTCAGAGAGTTTATGATTTTTCTATTAACAGTTTTATCTATCTTGATCAAGCCTTGGTTGTAAATATTAATGTATTTATTATGATCAATTAATATGTATTTGGTCTCTTTTTTTTTTACATTGTGAAGATGTGTTTGTGCATATATATATATATATATATATATATATATATATATATATATATATATATATACTGTAAATGAATAAATATTCAAGAGAGTTCATTGTACTTATCATTGGAGTTGTTTAGATCCTTAAATGGCTTTTAAGTTTTCTCAAAAGAAAATTATATGTCTTGCCTTTTTTTTTGTATATTTGTGTATCTCTATTTTCCCAAGAAACAAGAAGGCTTGGCCAGAATTTGAGTTCAAAACCTTCATGTTTAAAAAACTGACAACGTTATCATAATACCTTAGAGAACAACATAGAAGGTTATGAAAACGATAGTTTATTGCGTAACTTTTCTCTTCTACTGCATAAGTAAACATGGTACAAAATTCTGGAAAAAATTTGAGTAAATTATTATTTTACAGTTTTTTTTTATTATTGCTATTCTGTAGATCGCATTTAATGATAGTGTTATAGCTATCTTTAGAAAATGTTATTGTTGATCAGATTTTGTAATGTAGCTGGAATTATCTAATTCCAACCTATTGTCTAAATTGAATTTAAAATAAAATTTTTGATTATCTACATGTATAAGTGAAATAATCTGAAAAAAGTAATGTTCAATTATAACTCAAAAATCAATATTAATATGAAATTTTTTGAACAAGAACAAGGCAGTACAAATTATAATGAAATATATACAGAGGAAGGTCAATAACAGTTTAATGGATGGCAATGTATTTTGTATCATGAGAAAAATCAAATATCTTAAATATCATAGTGTCTGAAATATCAGATTTGAAACTGGAATCTCAGAATGAAAAGCAGAGATAGTATCACTTCACCATGGAATTTTGTTAATCTTATAGTTTCCTCTATTATTACTGATGGAAGAGATAAATAACTCATCATCTTATACGTCTAATCAATGATACCATTGTTTATGATACTTAGTCAAAAATGTTAATTTTAGTAGCATTAATTAGTAATTTTGAACTGATTTTTTATTTTTTTTATTTTTCTTCCAAATTAAACACAGAAATACAGCATTGAATGAACATCTGATATTGAAACGATTAGAAATTGTAAAAATTGAACAAAATTGGGGCTTTGTGTATGAAATGATTGTTTCAAATGAATTTAATGTAATATATGCAATATAGCATGTAATTTATTTGTTTGTTATTTTATTATTATTATTATTATTATTATTAATTTTAGCTTTATTATTTTGTTGTTGAAATGATTTTTCTTTGTGTGGCTATATCTTTTTAATTTTGGTAAATAGATTTGTATGGATGTGTTTACAACAAGAAAATATGCTTGTCAAACATTTATTTTTTAAAAACAAATAATCATTTAAAAATTTTTTTGATCTTGCTCAAAATAGTACACCATTTTTTTATTATCCTATTTATTAATGACACCACTGTTTATGTATTTTTTACTTAACAGGATTGTGCATTAATAGTTCAAAAAATCATCTATTGGATGTATTATAAACATCTTAACTGTAAATATATATAGAACTATTATAATGTGCTTCTAGGTAGTAGATAAACAGTAGAATACTGCTGCTAATCATATGTGCTAACACTCCCATTACTGATAAAAGCGGTATATTTATTTCTCATAGTATACAATTTTTGTGTGCATTTTTAGACAATTCCATTTTCTTAGAATTAGATTGATTTTGTTTACAGCATAATTGAACCACAGTATTTCATTTAAAATCTTATTTCAACTACTAAAGTTGGCATCATTGTTAAATATTTATTATGCCTATGTTTAATTCCTAACAAAATATAAGTTAAACTCAAGGGGGCTACTTGAAAACGTCAGATGAATTTCCAAGATACAAAAATTGACTAACAAATCTTTGTTTGGTACTGGTAAATTGATTTTTGATAAATTTTTAATTTGCATGTACTTCAGATTTGGAATATTTGCCTTTGACTTTTAATAGCATTATTCACTTATTAAATCAGAGAGACACAATTGTTTATTTTTTGTATGCACAGCATAATAATCTGTATAAAAAGTCATTAATATGTTTCAGTTTTTTAAATTTGTTTGAATCAATTTATAGAAAATTAAATTGAAAGATTTCCTCTTGCAGAAACAATATTATTCTATTTATGACTATTCAAATAATATACTAATTAGATAAAGCTGAATTTTTTTTGCATACTTCAATTAACATATATTTAAATATGTAGTGACATCTTATTGTAGATTTGATCTGCACATTCGCATCAATGTTATTATTAATGTATGTGTGTGTATGTGTGTATTTATAAAGTGGTTCTACAATCACTTCTTTTTATTTATAATTTTCTATTTTGCAATGCTGCTCTCACCAAGGTTTCCCTTGATTAAGGATTCTATTTCCAAGCAAATGCAGTTACTGTTTGTTATCCATGTAACTGCATATCTACCGCTCCTGATGTAACATTTATGATGTTACGACTTGAATAAACATTGTTTTTAAAGAAACAATGTAATATATTGTCTTATAAAGTGCATTTTCAATTTCCTATAATTTAGATATACAATAATAGATAGACTTTGTTTATATTAAAAAAAAACTACATAGTTAAATTTTAAAATGTGAAATTACAGTATTCAGTAGTTGATATATGTTGATTGTAACTGGGTTTTAACTATTAATGTAGCTTTTTAATAATTTTTCAACTGAAAAAAAAAAAACTATATATATATATATATATATATATATATATAATATTTATATATATAAAATTTATTAAATGGTAACACATGATAACTGACTAATTGGGGGTAGTGTTCCATAAGTTGGTTGATAAATACCATCTATTACTGTAGATGCTTTTTATTATAATAATGTCTTCTACAACAGCTGATCTCAAGTTCAATTCCTAGCAAGGATCTGGATTTTTTCACGTATAATTTCAATTTCCTAATTAAAATATATTCACAAACATATACAAGGTCGTAATAATAAGAAATAAGAATAATGTGTTTTTCTTTTTCTTGATTATCCTTATTTAGTATCCTACGGTATGTAAATAACTTTTTATTTTATGTTCTAAGGTCCATAAAAAAAATCCGCAATTATTTAGAAATTTGATGCGCATTCAAAAGTCAATGATCTTGGCATATGTTTATGGTCACTGGGTTATTTATCAATAAACAAGAAAAAAGTGTTGCTCAACAATAGTTTTTAAATTTTACAATCTTGTTATAATCAATTTTTTTTTTTTAACTTTTTGTTGTCTTTTAAAGATTTTAAAATGAAAAATGAAAAAATTGTTTATTCCCATAGTTAGTTAAGTGAGTTTAGTAAAGTTTAGGTCAAGATTAAAGTTGAGGTTAGGTAACTAATGATTCTGTGTACTGAATTTCAACATAATCTAATTCTCACTAACCTAAAATATTAAATAAATCTCTAATTAACCTAAGTATTAAATTGGCTGATTTAAAATGTAAATACAAGAGAATATTGATACAAGTTCAAAACATTATCCTTACCGCTAAGGGAGTATGTAATTTTTTGATTTTACTCTTAAAATTTTTATAAGTAAAAAACTACAATAAAGTGACTACACTTTTTTTTGTATGTTTACAACCGATGTGTTGAACACAATATATGCCTTTTGAATGCATGTTATCTTTCTAAGTAATTACCAAAAACTTATTTAATCTGATGTTATGGAATAATATGTTGAAACTTTTTATTATTTTATTATTATAATTGTGTAATTAAGGATATATTTTTTTATAAGTACTGTAGTATAATTATGGCTGATGTATAAATATGTAATATTGAGAAATTGAATATGTTTATTTTTATCTGTATTTGTAACATCTTGTTTACATAAAATAATAAAAATATTATGTAAATTGTATGATAATTTATTATTATAATTATTAATTGTAAAATAAAATAAATATTTTGTACAGTTATTGGTTTTTATTATTTTTATAATTTTGAAAAAAAAGTTGTAACTCACAATTAAATTTTAAAATATAAGGAACTGTGCTTCCAAATATCTTTTTGGACTTCTTGTGCAGATTTATTATTAACAGCATTGCCAATGAGTTGCCTTAGGTTTATAATTATACTCGTACATTACAGGTTAAATACAATTTTATGCTCATGGATGTATGTAAAGTTTGTATCAGTTTTAAAAACATTTGATCATAAACTTACTTCCGAACGTAAAACATACTTGGATTTTTAATTTTGTTAGCTAGGTAATATTGTGTACTTATAATTTATTTCAACATGAAAACTGCTTTGATGGTTGCCGAAAAACCATCTCTGGCTGCTTCCTTAGCAAATATATTAAGTAACGGCAGGAATACATCAAAGAAAGGTAATCTATATTAGTTGAAGTTAAGCGTAGTTTTGTTCTATTGATATGTTTTTCTTACTGGTCCCTTATTCTGCTTAGTAGGGTCATGTTCATCTTCTGGCTGTTCGTTTTTTTTGTCAAGTTTTAATTTTGCATTCTGTAATTGCGTGTGTAGTACCACCCGCACTGGCCTGAACCAGTTTAATGAATTTGATATTATCTTTATAACCGAAACATTTCGGATAGAATTTGTACGCTCACAAGTTTTTAATTAATCTTTCCTCAGGGTTTATCTTATTACATGTTTGTTACCATAGAATGTACCTGTTAATGAAAATTATTATTTGTATTGCCAGTTTTTGTTGTTAGTTTGACCTTGGAATTTTTTATTGTCAGAATAGAGTTGAGAAAAAGAGTTAATGTATACAATTATAATAAACTTTTAAGGGAATCTGGTATCCAATCTGTGTCCTTTCCACTATTGAATATTTCCATAGTTCTGTGAATTTTCCTGCAACAATAGAAAAATTGTCATGAATAAAAATAAACCTTTCATATTAACAGAAAATTTCTTGATTAGGGTATGTCCATAAAATGTTTTAATATTCATTTATCCACATTATACATACAGTGAATAAAAATATTAAGTTATACACCTATACAAAATAATAATTTAGTCAAAATTTTATCCTTTACTGTTTATATTGTATCTAAACAAACTTTGATGGTTATATTCTTTTGACATTAAAAAAAATCTGTAAATAAATAAGTATAAACAAATTTTTTTATAACATAAAATTAATGGATGACTTCCATTTTTTGTTATGTGATTCTTCAATTTGTGTTTATTATTTATCATCAATATGTTTGAAGTTTTTTGTTAGTCAAAGTATATCAGCTGAATTAGAAATTTGTTGGTTTGGAAAACTAAACCTAAGGGTGTCAGTAAAAATGAAGTAATTTTGCGCAGTATTCTAAGGGTTTGGTAAAAGTCTAGTATTATTGTGTAGTATTCACATCTTAAAACTTCTTAATACACAGATATTTTTAAAAATATCTGAATTTTATTAAAATACTATTTTGAAGTAACTGGTTTAGAGAAAATTATGTACTATTCCAGCAGAAAAACCTTTCTGCTGGTGAGATGTAACCTCCGGGAGATATAACCTTACATCTCGCAAACATCTGGTTACTATGAAACGTTGTCCAAGCTGTGTGTAGTAGAAATTATTGTTTGATTTTATGTACTGAATTTTGTCTATTCATTCAGTTAAAATCCACTTTTTTAAATTTCAATTAGTCATAAGATTTATTGTCTTCAGTTTAATTATTGTTCTAAATAAAATTCTCAGGGAGAAGATGCTTAATTTTTATAGGATTACAAGATTTTAACTCATATGATTTAAATAATATTTTTTTTTGGCTGATAACCTAATAATTTAGTACAAATTTGTTGTTAATTGTGAAAATGTTTAGCATACCATTTTGGACATCTGGTTGCTACTCTAATAGAATTGTTACTTTGTGTACTGATTTTTCTTCAATTGCTGATGATCTTATTTATAGGAAATATGCTTTATCTGGAAGTTAATAATGATGAATAGTAGGCATGTCAAATTGAAATTTGTTTGAATACCCCTCTCATAACTTTGTAATCATCATTATATTTTAAAACATCCTAATTACAAAATTACCTTGTACTGGATCTCCTGGACTAGACCAGTTTTTTTGTGTTGACTAAACTGCACAAATTGAGCTTTAAGAAAGTAGCATTATATTAATAATTTTGTCAGTATTATTTTATCATCTGAATTTTGAAGCTTTTGCTTGGTAATGTAGAATTGAACTTATATAATGTATATGAATAAATCCCAATCCTGATCAGGGTCAAATGAGTTGGGGTTTCTTGATAAAAAGTTAGTTATTACAATTCCATCATGATGATAAGGGATTTGCAGTGTTTTGAAATTTCTTGTCTTTTCTGTAGCTAAATTACTATTAATTATTTTAGAGGCATAGTAGATTAATCAGTGATTCTATTGTACATTTATTGTATATTTCTTTGTTGCATTTTTATATTTATTTTTATGTTGAAGGAAATAATGGTGCATGTTCTGTTCATGAATGGAATGGTCAGTTTAAAAATGAGATGGTCAATTTCAAAATGATATCAGTTTGTGGTCATGTTATGAGTTTAGATTTTATTGGAAAATATAATAATTGGGACAGAGTTGATCCTGTAAGTATTTATTTTTATTTGTATTTAATGTTAATTAAATTGATGTAGTATTTTTTATTTCTGTTGATTACTTGTTTTCTTATTTTAATAATTTAATTTTATTTTTAATGCTATTCAAACAGGAAAAATTTTGTTTCTACATTAACAACAGTTGATAAAAATAACCTTTGAGCATTCTGTTAAAAATCCTAGTCAATATTTTGACATAAACTCTTGAGTTAGCAGGCACATAATTCTGCTGAGTCCCCTTGGCTATATTGGTATAGCCCAGGTAAAAGAGTCCCAAGACTGTTTTACCTGTGTGATTTCCACTTTGATCTCTGAAGACCTACTCTCCACTTTGAATCTTGCAATTTACCTTGGACATACTGGTATGATTTCATTTGCTTCATTATTATTAGGCAGCTGATCATTCATTAGAGTAGTTTATGTGTTCTTTGTTGAAGGCTGCACTATACTGAGTCGAGAGAGCGGGCAGAAGAATATCTTTCACTTGTGTTATAATAACCTATCTACAACTCCCTATGGATCTTCACTTCTGTGCTCCTTGACAACAGACCGTGTTTAGAAGAACTGTACTAATAAAATAATCACTTATCTCTTTGATACTGGGCAGTTGGTAAGACTGGGTTTGAGTGCTATGTTTTAGCCAATTCACCTTCTATTTCTTGCAGTCGATTTCTGAGTCCATTATGCTTCTTGATCTGAACTTTTGGCCTGCTTTTCTGTACTCTGAATTATAGCCAAAGAAACTTTCTCTGCTAGGTCTTCAATTTTTTGCTTATCTAGGCTCTGACCTAATATTGTAGCAAAAGAATGTAATTGTTCGGTTAGTATGCTCTTCTGTGCAGGAAGTGAACAAAACGCGTTCTGTAAACTTAGGGACGTTAACTCTACCTCTATAGATCTCACAGAGTCCATCATTTAATTCAAAAACTGTCAGATGGCGATTATTTATGCAACTATCAACTACTAACTAATTTGAAACTCTACCAGGGAGATCTTCAGCGATAACAGTGTTAATACGATCGGATTGCTTCTTTCCAAAGCTCATCCATCACAGTTTGAAAAGCCATCCCCCAGGCTGAAGAAAATAAGACAAATGAGGAAGAAAGTAAAAGTGATGTCAGTTGTTTTTATTGACCATCCACGAAGTTGTGCGTCACAAATGCTCACCAGAAGACAAAACTGTCAACACTTATTTTCATCCTTCATTTGGAGCATCCTTTTCATGAGGCAGTTTGGAGAACAGATCTCTGGGAATCATGCTAGAAGTAAATACATCACAATAATACACCTGCTCATTCATATCTAATCCAGGATTTTTGTGCAGACATGTAATTCTTTAGATTTTTTAGGCTTCTTGTCGTTTCTGGTTATCCTCCAAGCTAAAGAGGTCTCTGAAAGGGTGGTAATTTTACAGCAAGGATGATATAATGATAAGCACATCAACAGAGCTCGTAGCCATTCCCAAAGAGGACTATAAAAAATGTTTTCAACAGTGAAAGAACCGCTGGGTTAAGTATATGGAGTCTTAACAAAATACTTCAAAGGAGATTAGGAATGGAAGCATGAACTGTTTTACACATAAACTATTTCTTTTCTAAGGCCTATGATGAGATACTTTTTGTGTAAAACAGTTCATGCTTCCATTCCTAATCTCCTTTGAAGTATTTTGTTAAGACTCCATATACTTAACCCAGCGGTTCTGACCCATATAGATTCTAGAATTAGTGTATAAAAAAAATGAGCCCACAGTTGTACTAAGTAAGAAAATATATAGATGATAATTGCAATACTAGTTTGATTTACTTTTTTTTTATGTAGTTCCAATTGTACTCATTGATTTATTTAAGTGACATGAATATAATAAATGAAGATGATTTTGTTACATGTACGAGGGCGGTTCGGAAAATAACCTCCGTTTGGCTACAATTAAAACACTGAATAAATAAAGCTTTTTTATTATATACAACTTAATACTACAGCTTTTAACTATTTAGAAAAATAGTCACCATTTAAATTCAAGCATCTGTCATAGTGTTTCACTAATTTACAAATACCTTCTTCATATAATTCAGTCACCTGGCACCAGGTGACCATACATACCAGTACCTGTATACATACATACCCGTCACCTGGGTACTAGCTAACCTTTCACAGCATTTTAAAGTTTGTCTTCATCATCAAAGTGCTGCTGTGCAAGCCATTTCTACTGTGAAACATTGAAGAAACTTAGGTAAGTCATCCAGAACAGATGATGCGGTATGCTGTGATCCAGTGTTGTTGCATAACAACATTCGTCTGCACAGTACTCTAAGAACTGAAAAACTTCTGAATCAATTCCAATGGGACGTTTTTGATTATCCTCCTTACAGCCCGGAATTGGCACTGAGTGATTTTCATCTCTTTACTTATGTGAAGAAATGGCTTGCGTTGCAGCACTTTGATGACAAAGACAAACTTTAAAATGCCACGAAAGGTTGGATAGGAATCCAGGCAGCTGAGATTTATGAAGAAGAGGTATTTGTAAATTACAGAAACGTTATGACAAATGCTTGAATTTAAATGGTGATTATGTTTAAAAATAGATTAAAGTTGTTTAACTATGTTTAAAATAGTTTTAAGTTGTATATAATAAAATATTTTTATTTATGCAGGTTTTTTATTTATAGTGAAATGGAGGATACTTTCCAAATGGCCCTCGTAGTTCATCATTTTTTAATGCATTACAAATTTGTATATCTATAGTTATCAGCCCAGAGGGTAGGATTAATATACATACATTACTACTTTCAATTTCTATATAAAGCATAGGAAGCATTAGAGATGCATAAAAGTTATGGTGTAATGGCTAGCTCCTTTTTCCTTAGAAACATATACTCGTATTACTGAATGATTAATAGTATATTAATCAGATGACTGTACCATATAAATTTAATTTTAATAAATCATGTTCTGAACATCAGTCAAAGTCAATTATGTTAATAAAAAATAGACATGGAAGGAAGAATGTAGCAAAAGCTCAAAAATTCCAATGAAGATGCTTTTTCTGTTGTGCCTTCTATCCTGTGTTTAATATTACTTTCACCAAAGCTTTTTTTTGCAACATGTCATAAGAGGCTTACAGTAGTATTTTACACTGTTATTTTTGTTATTAGCATCATCATTTTCCCAAAAGAAATCTTAACCTTTTTTTGTTTACTACCTTTGTTAGTCTATTTACTGCACTTTCCGAGAAGGTAATATGCTGAAACTTATCACAGCTTCCAGTTCTTCTACTGTTTATTCTTACAGGTGCACTCTTAAATTCTTCTTCTTGTATGGTTTTATTTTATTTTCTCTTTTACTCTGATCATTTTGTCTTGTTTGTTACGGAATCTTACATAATTCTTCTGAATTCTCCTTCCACATAACAATCATACATTTTATATTTGATGTTATATCTCCTTTTCTACCTGTCATGCGATTCCTTTTTTTTATTTACTTTCTTTAATTTTCTTTCTCTAACTAAAATTTTACTTAACTCCTTTGTCCTTTTATAAATCTTTCAGCGTTAATATTTTTTTCTATAGTCTGCTTCATATATTTCACTGATTCAACTCTCTTTGATTTTCTGTGTTCTTCTTCTTATTTCATTATGCAATCTCTTATAAATCTTTCTGTATTTGTTACTTAATTTTTCTGTTTTTTTCTTCCGTCTTAGTTGCACATATAGTTGGCATGGAGAAGTAATTCTACTCATGTAGGACCAAAAAATAATTAAAAATTGGATGCATTACAGTAAAACTCTTTGCAGTTGTACAATTACTTTAGAATGAGGTTGTAGTTAGTATCATGTTAAAATTGTATAGAAATTAAAAGTGTTTATACATTAATATAATTGAATATATATATATATATATATATATATATATATATATATATATATATATATATATATATGTGATTACAGATAACTTAATCCATTGAACAGCAATAAAAACATAAACATATGTAAAAGTTTTAAACTACTTACTTTCACATAATAAAATTAAATTTGAAAATTAAGCTTTTATAGGATTATTGCTAATGCAACAATAATACGTAGTTCCTTTTTCATTGGAGTTACCAGTGTCACAATTGTTAGTATTCCCATCTTGAAAAGATTAAAATGGATTTTATTACTGTTTATTTAATGTTGCTTTTCCTCAAATTTTGTGTGTCTATAAATTTCAAATTACTTAAGTATATTGAGATATTCATTTTTATATTCTCTGTGTAAAATAACTTTTGTATAGGCTGTTTGAAGAGTCAATCTCAGGCTGTTATATAAATAGGTTTTGTGAAGTTAAATATTCTCATAATTCATTTTCCTCATTACTTCTTTTTTCTTATTTTTTTTTTCCTTCTTCCTCGTATGAGTGCCATAGGAATTGATTTAACTCTCACCCTGATTCCATCTGTGGCATTCTGGAATGCAACTACTTTTTTATTGGGCTCACAGTGGGTTGATGACTCTTCTTATTCCTGTAGGTTTTTCAACAGCTCTGATTCCTATTTCGGGGTAACACAAAAAGCCAAACTAGAGCTGAGGTGCCCATTGGGTACCTTTCCTTATAAAATCCAATACTACGTTGATAGATGTACATGTTTACCCACAGTTCCAAAAATCATAAAATAATCAACCTTTATTTATCTCTTTACAGAAACCGGACATATAAATATAAAGAGAGTAGTAACCAAGTACAACATGCAAATTTTATTTATAGCAAAAGATTTCAACATAATTAAACAATTTCATATTTAGAAATGCATTAATTTGAGAAAAGCAACATATTAATTGAATAAAGGCAATTTAAATATATCATATGTTGCATACCCAAAAGGTTTCCTAACTTTTTTTAAGATGGAGCAATTAGCGTCAGTGCATCTAGTTCAGTAAAACTAATGAAGAGGAGCTGCATAATTAGCTTTGAAAGTTCATCAGTTTCTTCCATATAATCCTTGTAATTTAAAAGCAAAATCTTCAGCCTGATTTTTAATTATAGTTTGTTCAATAAACTGTATTTGGTTTGAGAAATAGATTGTTGTAGCTAAAAGTTGTTACTGCAAAAATTTTTATTTTTTTAAATTTAGTTTTCAGTTATTTTTATGAAACGCATCAGATTTGTAACTTTCTTTAACCATCTTTTTACAGATATGTTACAATTCCACGTCGACCACGAGTACCAAGCTGGTCAAGTGCACCGACTCCGACACTGCTAGAAGATCCATTAAGCCCAAAAGCAGAACCAGTTTATGATAATTTAGGTCCAAGAACGACAGCTGATGGATCAAGCGTTCTATCGCTAAATAAAAGCTTACCTCTTGATAATACTCCCCGTTCAAGAGCTTCACATTGTCATACGCTTCCAGCACCACGTAAAACATCATTACCACCACATTTTACACATCTTGATGCACCAAGAATAAACAGAACTGCACCAGAAAGTGCTAGTACGACTGTCGTGAAGCGTTCTGGTTCAGCAGAAGGTTTTAGTTCATTACAGCGTCCTAAAGTACCTTCAAAACCGAAAAAGAATGGTCCTCTTTATGAAGACGAAGGTGAAGACGGGACAGAAGTCTGAGTGTTGCTAAATTTAATGTACATGCAGTGGTTCAGTGATGTTTTCCTATTACAGACGTCTTTCATCACTGTATAATGATTGTTATCTATGGTGCAGTGTAGGTAAACATTTTCAAAAACCTAATTGTGTATACTGCTTCAGTTTTGCTTGATGCTGATAATGTATGATGTATTTCTATGATTTAAAAAAAATAATATATCTATTAATTAAGTAAAAAGTGATATAGACAAATAAATGAATATAGAATTTATGCAAATCTTGCCGCTGTGTAAATGTAAATAATTTTATTCATCAATTTCTGCTGATGAGAAATCAGTTTTTAAATTTTACAGTTAATAAAATTTTATTGTTTTTTTAAATTATTTTTAGTACATTTTCTGAATATGTTGTTATAATTAATTTTTTTTTTAATTTGTAATTTTAGTAAATGTAATATTCTGACAATAACATACATAATCTTTCCTTATTTAAGTGTGACATACTGTTACTAAGTATTATGTATTGAAAATAATAAAAGTGGCAGCTTTTTTTTTAATAATTAGATTTTACACATTTAATTGTTTAAAAAAAAAACTTTTCCTAAGGAATTTTACAGAATAAGATACATTTGGATAAGACAAAAAAATTATCTTACAGTTTTCATTAATTTTGTAAAACAATTTTTTGTTGAGACTTTTTTACCTATTTTTAAGGCTATTCTAATCTGGTCTGACTCTTGAGTTCAGGTCAGAGGTATACTTCTGACCTGATATTAATAACATCTCTGTTGAGATGTTATCTTTCCAGAAATGGATGGATAGTAGAGATATAAAAGAAATAAATATCCATTAATACACATCAGATAAATATTATATTTTGCCTATAAGATTAATTCGATTTCTTGGTACCTGAGGTAGATAAACTAAAAAAGAAAACAACAAGTCAAAAAACTCAGAAAAATGCAAAACATTTTACCATATTGCATAAGTTTCTAATCTTGTTGTCCAAAAAGCTTTTTATTGCACATAAACTACGTATTATTTATCAATTCCTTTTATGACGTTATTTTGTAGTTAAAATAAAAATTATTCTCTTAAATTATGTTTATTCAACTTCTTATAAGAAGAGAATGAAAAGAATCAGAAGTCAGGGTTTTAAAAGAAACTGCTCTCATTTTTTCAGAATGTTCTAAAGAAAGGAGATTTTTGTACTGTTATGCAAAAACTTAATGGTATAAAGCAAAAAAGAATCCCTTAAACATGTTCACATCATAATTTACATTATTTTATTTATTCCTCTTACAGGATGCTATTGGAATGTCTTTTTAAAAAACTTTTCTGATAAAAGTGATAAAAGTGTAAGTTAAAATCAAGTGAAACTTAATGAAAACTTCTACACAAAGAATTTGGTTTTTAAAGGTTACTTTGTAATTATGACTTTAAAAAAAAATCAAATCATAGATTTTATTTATTTTATTATACAGGATGATTATAATCTATTCAGCACATTTTTGGTGTCAATAAAAAAATAAAAAGCAATATACATACTTGTATATTTTATTATTAAACAGGGATTTCAAACAGTTTTGTTTTGACAATACTTATTTGTTTAACACTTATTAACAACTTTTTGTGGCGTGTAAAATTAAATATTCGATTTGACAAACCCTCAAAGAAAGAATCTAATTACATATAATTGTGGGATTGAGGTGACCAGGTCCATCACAGCCAATCCAACGTTGAGAAAGTTGTTCATTTAGGTTTGTAATTGTACATGTAAACTCCATTGTGGTGGTGCACCATCTTTTGGAAGAACATCATTGGGTTGCCGATGTTCAATTGTAATACTGCATACTCCTATAACGTGTCTTGATAACTAGTGCTAGTAACCGCTGACTTGCCAAAGATGAATGGTAAATGATAATGGTTTGATCACTTCATAAGGAGTCAATGCACAGCAAATGTTATTCTTCAGACTATCACATTGTGTTTGTAAAACAGCATGAGGGTTTTTGCTCATGCCATTAACATGACTAAAAACATGGAAAGTAGCTTTGTCAAAGAAGATTACCTTTTCTAAAAATGCATATCTTGGTTGACTTTATCAAAAATGTCCACAACTTGGTTTATAGACAACTTCAATTGCATGTACCAACTAAATTTTGTAAGCATGAAGTTTTAGGCCATGTTTAGAACCTTCACAATTGTTAATTGCAGTATTCCCAATTCTAAACTTGCATGATATGTCGATTTACCCAGGCTTCTCTGAAAAGTTTCTCTTACTTAATTTACAACTTCTTCAGACACAGGTCTGGTGTACTACATTTCCTGTATCCTTAAAACAACATTACTTCATATCAACATTTAACAGTTATTATTAGGAGGATCATGGCATACTCTAAATAAAAATGTCTATGAACAGATGCTTTCGTGAAACCAAAGTATGCACATTGCTTTCTCCTGTGTGGTAGCCAATACTCAACTGATGATCCCCCTAACATTACATCATTCCGGCATGCTCATTTGAGGTCATCAGTAATTCTAGTACCTTCACTATTGTTGGAAAAACTCAATGCATCATTATACATTGCTTTGTTCATTTTTTATTAACCCCTAAAATGCGCCGAATAATTTATGTTCATTCTGTATTATAAGAACAAATAGTTGTTATTTTAAAAATTATTATTTATTGTTAATAATTTTTACGAATTTGTATTATAACATACAGAAGATTATCAGTAACCTGAAAAAAAGGTAGTTCATGTAAAAGAAAAGTTCAAAATATAGAAAGGAATTATGAATTAGGTTAGGTATGTTTTGTTATTATTGATGTTAATGTATTTAAAATACATAAATTTATAAATAAATTAAAGAAAATATAAAAGTATAATTAATCAAAGTTGTTTAACCTTTGTCTGCAAAATTTTATAATTAGCCTGTTTAATCTGGGATTATAAAACTGGATATAAATTAAATAATAGCCTTCATGACTGGTGGTGCAACAAGTAAAACATATTAAAAGACTTCATTTTGTTTTTAATATATAATACAATTTTTTAAATTGAGTTTACATAATTTTAATTTTTCATTTATTTAATGTTTATTTTTGACCTTCATTTTCCTATTTAACAGTGTAAAATTGTCTGCTTGTGTACATTAATTCAAAGTAAATTTTTTACCAAAATTAAAAGAAAAATATTTAAAAAATGTTCATGTCTCTTGCATGTATTAATATTTGTTCAAAAACAATCATGATTGAATGGAAAATAGTTATATCTAACTAATTTACTCAAACATGTCTCAGTTGAAGGTTGATTTTATAATTTTGACAGATAAGAAAATGTTTTTTCATGATAGTACACAATCATTCTCTACTTCTCTATAGACACCACATAAATGGGAAATTTTTGGTTTTTTTGTTTACCTAACTTTTGGTGTTATGATTTAATGATGTAAATGAAGAGATTTATTTAAAGGATACTAATTTCATCCCTCACTTCATAGTATTCTTGACCAGTGTTTGGTATTTTAGCTGCTTCATTCATTTGTTTTCATGAGTGATTTTCTTACGTCTGCCAAATTAAAATATAAATTAGCTTTCTTTTTGGAATACTATCATAATCAAACTAAAATACTTAAATGTATTTTGAACATTAAAATACCAGGTAACTGGCAATTTACTGTAATTAAATTAATTATTTATTAGTTTACTTTGGCAGTTCTTTATCATAACAGGAAATTGTGTACAATATTTCTACATTTATTTTGTTTATAATTATTATTTGTAATTTTAAAAAATGGTAAAAATTTATGTGAATTATGTAAAAATATCTTGTTAATTTTTTTATAATTTCACTTATATTTATATTTTAAAAAAAATACAATTAATTATTACATTGAGTTGCAATTTCTTCTCAGAAAATTTAGCATGTTGTAACTTTTGTGTTCATTAATTATCCTGCATTGATTGGCCAATAGAATCAGCCAATAGAATGGCTGATTTTCATTATTTCACTAAAACAATTTGCCTCATGACAAAGACAAGCAATATGTTGTCATATTTGTAAATCTCACATAACACATTAAATATTTTAGTTTTGAATGGGAAGTTCATTGGTGACAAGAAAAAATTAGTTTTAATTGTTAAAACTGCATTTTAATGAATATTTTTACTGAATATTAACTACAGTGACTTTTGTTAATGTGTGAAAAATCTAGTGTTTTTTTAATGATTATTTCTTCAAAAGTTATTTATTTATGTTATTTATGACGTGTTAATTTGCAATAAAATATTTTATTGGTTTGACTTCAGTCTTTTGAGGTTTGAGGTATTGATTCAGTTGTACCTTCTAACATTTTTTTAGATTAAATTTTATATTACTTGATTTAATTTTCACATCATATAATTCAAAATAACAACAATCAAATCAAGTATAAGTCTTTTATTTTCAAATTTGACTAATATGCTGTTTGTAAGAGATTTTTAAGTGATTTTTAACTTTAACAGTTGCAATAATAAATTTATGTGGTGACACAAAACTATACAAAAAAAATACATTGAATTTTGCTGAAAATTTCTTTTAACTAACATTGGTTATTTTGTATATTAACAAAAATCAGGAATATTATATATATATATATATATATATATATATATATATATATATATATATATAAAATCATTTCTAAGCTAATTTATTTCATTATTATTTTTATAATATTGATTTAAATGTCATATTGTGCCTGTTAAAATGTAGATATCTGAAACAAACTTTTGTTTTTAGAATCAAATTGAAAAGTTTTAACAAGGAGATATAAAAAAGTAAGATATATATCTTAATGGTAATTTACCAAAAATGTCAGAATATTGAGCACATAAAAATTAAATTTATTTAATATATTACTGTGGAACACCAATTATCTGAACTGATATTTGCAATCCCAATCTGGACTAATCAGAAGTTCAGATAATTTAAAAAAGCTTATCATATATACTAGACATCATTCTAATGTTTTATAGTTATTGCATTTATTTAAAAGATTAAAATAAAAAATTGTAATATATTTCAGTAAAATTAAAAAAAAATATTCAACAAATTCTGACTACAATAAAAAACAAATACAGTAATATATGTTATTCAGTAACAAAAAAAAATCCAGTTAGTAAAATAAATATAATATTGCAATTTGCTAATAAAAAAAAATCAATTTACAAAAATTATCTGAAAGAAATTGAAATTTTACTACCCTACTGTTTTATAAAATGTCATTTAAAAAAATTACAAAAAAATGGTTTTTTTGTCATTTTTTTAATGGTATTTTTCAATATGGTATTAAAGAGAAATTAAGTTGTTATATTGTAAATTATAAAAAATATATTTTTTTAAAAATGACAAAAAATTAAAGTGTGTAATATGATGAATGAAACTTATTGACAGTCAATAATTAAAACATACCATTAAAAACAATTTTTCTTTTTAAAAAAAATCTATTCTGTATTTGCTTTAGAATTAATCTTAGTTTATGAGCTTTAGGATCATGCAATCATTTTTAAATAAAGAATTTTTGTAAAATCGCATTCTTTTTGTTGCTCCAACCAGTATATATATATATATATATATATATATAACATTCATGACTTTCTTTATGTGGCAGGCCACATAAAGGCCACATGAATAATGATTTGCAGGATGCAAATCATTACATCATAGTTGATGGTTGATTAATTAATGTATTTTTATCAATCTTTTCATAAACTAATTTTATAATTAGTTTAACAAAGTCATAAATTTAAATATTTTTTGTGCTATATGAATTGCAAAAGTCAATTGAAAAACCTATTAAAAACAAACTGGTAAAAATAATTTCCTATTGTAGCAGAGCTTTACTTGAATAGTATTTTAGTTTTTTAAATAAAGTATTAATTTTTTTTTTAATTGGTCAGCCTGTACGTAGCAGTCCAGATAGTTGGACATCTGGAAAATCTGCGTTCAGATATTTGGCATCACACTGTTAATATTGTAGGAAGAGAATTTCATGGTGACATATTAGCAAGATCAGTACTTTTTATCCTTAACTCTTAAGTATTTTATTTATTTTCTCATAGGATTGTTTTTTTCTAAGTGTAAATTTTTACAGCATTTTTACTGTTATCATAGCCATGCAAATTCTTGCTGTTATTTGTTAATAACTTGAAATGAATTCTGAAACAATATCAAAAAGTTAGTTTCAATTTATTGTCATTTTTTTCTAATGTATGGAAATTGAATTATTTTCACTGTACTTAATTCATATAATATAAATACAAACAGTTATCTTTTAAACAGGTTGACTGTCATATGTCCCAAAAATGAGCCACACTGTCACAGTTTATTCTATTTTGTTATAAACACGTAGTCTTGTCAATTTTATAACAGTAATTTGATTATTTAATAAAAATAAATATATAAGAAAATACTTTATAGCATCTATATGCTAATAGTTATCACTTTATACATAATTTCAAATTATCATGTCCCAAATTTGTAACAGTGAAATTGGCAAGTCTATTATATACAACAATAAGTCTATTACATAATTTATTGACAAATAGTATTATATGCGATAGAAAATGGTGTCCCATAACTGGGACACATCTGATAAACCAGAATTAAAAGAGACTAAAGAAACATAAAATAAATACATAATTCAACTGCATAAATACAGTATTTACAAAATTTACTAAATACTGTCTACTAATACAAATAATGGATATATACTTATATTAAAAAAAATGAAATCACTAACAATATAATAAGGCATAATAATAATAAGAGAAAAGAATTAAATATACTTTATTTTTAAGGCTCTGTTTTAAGAGCCTTATTTTTTATATTTTGTATAACATAACAATTTGTCTCTTATGTTAACTGTTACATAAATTGTCAACCAAAAGTATAAGATAAAAATCAATTGGAGAACCAATTGAATTTAACTTATCTATTAAATCTGAACTGATGCCAAGGGTATTACCAATAGAATTATAGTGTATTGACTATTATTATAATTGATTATATTATTATTATTGATTATAGAGTTATTATAATCTTCATTCCAAGTAATATTAAAATTTTCACTTACGGTTGTAGCTCTTTTGTTATGGATACAATTATTTTCATCAGAACTTGATGAGTTTTGTTGGTCATTCAAAACGAAATGTGGATCTTCATCAGTCATCAACAAAAATCATCATCCAAAGACAAATCACCTTTCAAATAATTATTTATTTGAGACACATCAAGTTTATAACTCATTTTTAAAAATAGCATTGTAACTTTTAAAATTGTATTAAAATTCTTTATATGTACAACTATTTACACATAAAAATGGTCAGTGAATGGATAAACTTATCACTCATTACCATACACAAACATAAAAACCCTCCCCATCTAAGTCCGGCAGGACAAGGTCTGCTTGCCGGTCAGATCTTATGTTGTCACCTGCCTCTAACCCAAGGGTAGGATTACCAGGCCCAACCATGACATTCTTTTTCCCCACCCCAGGAGCCAAGACTCAGTCTTGATGCCTTCTTGCCTCCGACAGAAACACCCAAACAGGCATCCCCATCAGGACTATGGTCTTTTCCATTCTCTCCACAAGAGAACAAGAGAATCTCCATGCCTCATCACTGCCATCCATCTCTGCAAGCACTAACGAATGGAGTTGAGCAGAGAGCTGTCCCTCATACCCTTATTGCACTAGTAGCTCTTTCCTTCAGTCGAAGAACCCGAATGCAAAAATCCCACTACTGGGCTATACAGTCCTCCAGCATGTGACCCTCCGAACCACAGACATCACACCTCTGCGAAGCAGGACATTGGGCCTGCCAATGACCCTCCTGACCATGATTTAAGCACAGTTTGGTGCGGTCAGGACCTGAGCACCCAAATGACATTTTCCCCAGGCCCCAACACCTGAAGCATCGGTTCCCAGGGTCACACATGCGAACCCGACAATGCACCCAGCCTACCTTCACCCACCGGGCAATCAACTCCTTGGCCACCTCATGTGTAATAATGACAGTAGCATTCTGCATGCTTCCAAACGCCGGAAAGAGTGAAGACAATCGGAAATTGGCGTCAGGTCCAACCACCCGCCTCACAGCCACCACCACTTCAGTCTCAGTCACTGTGTCTTCAAGGTCATAAATATGGACCACAGCTCATTGACCCTCCTTCGACTGCAGGTTCATCCGCAAGCTCACAATCCCACCATACGAATATGAATGACTGTCTTCAGTGCCGCAGCCCTGTCAGCACCCTACACACATGCGCAGTTTGCCCCCACCGCAAAGACAGAATATCACCCACTTCCAGATTCTCCATGAACTGCGTTACCTGCTTTATGTGGTCAACATTCGACCAGTCAAAAAACCGAACAACAACCGTACCACTCTCATTCTCACCCAGCATGGAATGCCACGGGGGAACCACAACACACCCTCCACCAGGAGCTTGCTTCTCCACCACCCTGACGCCAGATCCCTCCTGGTGAAACAAGTACAAGACCAACCGTTTGAGGTACGAGGTGTGCCCTCAGGTACACCTCATGATCCTCATCAGACATGGATGCAGATAGATCCACAAACTGGCAAGTATCCATTGCAACCATTCTATCACCTGAGACATTACACTGTGTGGCCAGGAGCTGCCCACTGCCTCTATCAACTCCGCATCAAACAGGGACCAAGACAATACGTCCTTCAAGTCGTGGTCCCTTGAGGAGAGGGGTATCCGAGTTGCAGCCTCAGTCCATAGCGAAGCAGGAGCCCCCCCCCCCCACTGCAGACAGATAACACATACACACACAGATAACTTCCTCTCCATGACCAACATTCAGTCCACGGCGCCCTTGATTTCTCACTACTATTTGGGCATTTTTGCACAAGGCTATACAGACACTTGACTACCTGAAAGAGCCCCCGTAAAGCCGGCACAGCTGTAGAACCTGCCAGGACCTGGTACCACACCTCACACAAGAGCTGACAAACCATACCGTCCAGCCTGGCCAATGAGACACTAGATCCTTAGTCTGCCTCAACAGTAGTACAATCATCCACCTGAAGCTTCCTCTTTGGGCCAGATAACGGCAGGGACTGTGACTTCGGATGCTTGCTACCCGCCTTTGGCTCCTCCTCCATGTCCTCCACCTGAGGATCTGAAATCATATCAGACAATTTGCCATCCGAGAAGCAATCAGATTCCAAAGGAACATATGGCCTGTTCGATACATAGTTGGTCCCCTGTTCCTTCACCTTGCTCTGGCCACCGCCCTCCAGTAAGCATAGTCCTCTCAGTCAAAGAAATAGACACAACTCTGGCCACCAACAAGGGTGAAACATTTCCTCAGTTCACAGACCCCTCCTGGGGCAGAGAGGATAATTCCATTCATATACATCCTCCTCTCCGCTCTCCCCGGACAAACCAGGTGGAAAGCACTCTGTAACCACCACTCCTTGTCTAGTACTTTGTAAGGAAATGCGAGAAGCCTGCTGCACAACTTTTTCCATTTCTAACAGATCCATTATGATTCACCAGTAACATCTTCGATTTACTACTGGAACTCAACATCATTAATTAAATATAACTAAATATAATGTAAAATAATTATACAAATCACGCTTGACAAGAAAACCCGAAGAAAAACACAGTCTAAACATAAACAGATGCATGTTACGCAGTTACCAAAAAATAACCTCAATCTTATTAAATGGCTACAACATGATAAAGAAGAAAGCTGTATAAATTCTTCTGATGGCTAACATAAACTACTACAATTATTTTTTAAATATGATTATAAATAAACTTTTAAAAAGAATTTTTAATTTTTAAAAACTGGTTAGTATATTTCAAATTTTTTTAAGGATGGAAATTCTTCAATGCTAACTATATTGGCAGATTTAGGAAATAAAACTATCAGAAGCACATCATAAACATGAAGAATGTGTTCCGATTGTATGTCACATCTTATTGAAAAATTTAATGTTTATATCTCATTTTTGGGTCACACAGCAGAATTAACAAAATCAGATATGTTTATTTTTGATACACAATTACAAAAAGGGCAAAACCTTAAAAAAATGCCGTGATAATCAACCTGTTAATGATTCATTTCTCATTTTTACAGAATAAAATTTCAGTTTATGAAATCCAAACAAACTAAACTCTGTAGATGATGTTGAGACAAGTTTTTACCATTAACATCTGTTACATTAATATCACATCCATAAAAATACAATTAAAGATATTCAATCAAGAAAAAAAAATAATGGAGAATATTCTTTGTTATCAGAATATTTAGACAAAAGTAAAATACTGATGATTTTTGACAGTTCTGTTTGAACTTTTAATCTGTCAAAAAACTGCGGCTGCAAAAAATGGCTGCTGCTTCCAGGAGCAGCTACATAAAAGTGCTACATTAAAGTTTCAATCGCTCAGATTGGCTACGACAACAGGTCAATTTTATGAATTATGAAGTAATTATTTTTTTTCTTGAAAACCTGTAAAGTGTATATTCTGATTTATGTAATGGAATTTCATTAACGGAATATTTTATGTGTATTTCAGTTCTCTTTATACTTTTATGTAGAATTATTTTCAGTAAAGAAATTTTTTATTTATAATTTTCATTATGAGAATTATTGAGTAAATTTTATAATTTCTTATAAGTAAAGTTTTTTTTTATAATTATAATTTTCTTTTTATCATGATTAGTAAATTAATTCAATATGAACAGAAATGAGTGAAAATAGCAATTATGAAATGAGTTATTTAAGTTTATACGATGATAAAATATTCTTAGGATAAAAAATATTGTCATAAATTGTTTCACTGAACCAGAAATTTTTCATAAAAATAAGTAAATAATGTTACTTAAACATTAAGGATATATTATGTGAAAGATGTTAAATTATTCAAAATAAGTATTGTTAAATATTATTAATTTAAATATATATATATATATATATATATATATATATATATGTATACTTATTATAAAATTGTAAATGTAATTTTAAAAAGTTATTTCTTTTTTGTAATATTGTAATGTGAATTACCATATATTAATGTGATTTGAAAGCTTCTTGCAGCTAAGTGAGATATTTTTTTTTTTTTTTTTTTTTTTGTCTTCAGTCATTTGACTGGTTTGATGCAGCTCTCCAAGATTCCCTATCTAGTGCTAGTCGTTTCATTTCAGTATACCCTCTACATCCTACATCCCCAACAATTTGTTTTACATACTCCAAACGTGGCCTGCCTACACAATTTTTCCCTTCTACCTGTCCTTCCAATATTAAAGCGACTATTCCAGGATGCCTTAGTATGTGGCCTATAAGTCTCTTCTTTTAACTATATTTTTCCAAATGCTTCTTTCTTCATCTATTTGCCGCAATACCTCTTCATTTGTCACTTTATCCACCCATCTGATTTTTAACATTCTCCTATAGCACCGCATTTCAAAAGCTTCTAATCTTTTCTTCTCAGATACTCCGATCGTCCAAGTTTCACTTCCACATAAAGCGACACTCCAAACATACACTTTCAAAAATCTTTTACTGACATTTAAATTAATTTTTGATGTAAACAAATTATATTTCTTACTGAAGGCTCGTTTAGCTTGTGCTATTCGGCATTTTATATCGCTCCTGCTTCGTCCATCTTTAGTAATTCTACTTCCCCAATAACAAAATTCTTCTACCTCCATAATCTTTTCTCCTCCTATTTTCACATTCAGTGGGTGGTCCATCTTTGTTATTTCTACTACATTTCATTACTTTTGTTTTGTTCTTGTTTATTTTCATGCGATAGTTCTTGCGTAGGACTTCATCTATGCCGTTCATTGTTTCTTCTAAATCCTTTTTACTCTCGGCTAGAATTACTATATCATCAGCAAATCATAGCATCTTTATCTTTTCACCTTGTACTGTTACTCCGAATCTAAATTGTTCTTTAACATCATTAACTACTAGTTCCATGTAAAGATTAAAAAGTAACGGAGATAGGGAACATCCTTGTCGGACTCCCTTTCTTATTACGGCTTCTTTCTTATGTTCTTCAATTATTACTGTTGCTGTTTGGTTCCTGTACATGTTAGCAATTGTTCTTCTATCTCTGTATTTGAACCCTAGTTTTTTTAAAATGCTGAACATTTTATTCCAGTCTACGTTATCGAATGCCTTTTCTAGGTCTATAAACGCCAAGTATGTTGGTTTGTTTTTCTTTAATCTTCCTTCTACTATTAATCTGAGGCCTAAAATTGTTTCCCTTGTCCCTATACTTTTCCTGAAACCAAATTAGTCTTCTCCTAACACTTCTTCCACTCTCCTCTCAATTCTTCTGTATAGAATTCTAGTTAAGATTTTTGATGCATGACTAGTTAAACTAATTGTTCTGTATTCTTCACATTTACCTGCCCCTACTTTCTTTGGTATCATGACTATAACACTTTTTTTGAAGTCTGACAGAAATTCCCCTTTTTCATAAATATTACACACCAGTTTGTATAATCTCTCAATCGCTTCCTCACCTGCACTGCGCAGTAATTCTACAGGTATTCCGTCTATTCTAGGAGCCTTTCTGCCATTTAAATCTTTTAATGCTCTCTTAAATTCAGATTTCAGTATTGTTTCTCCCATTTCATCCTCCTCAACTTCCTCTTCTTCCTCTATAACATCATTTCCTCCATATAACTCTTCAATATATTCCACCCATCTATCGACTTTACCTTTCGTATTATATATTGGTGTACCATCTTTGTTTAACACATTATTAGATTTTAATTTATGTACCCCAAAATTTTCCTTAACTTTCCTTGGAAGTGGAAGAGGAAGTGAGATATATTATATTAATATTTATTAATGCATTATTGTTATTATTATTATAATATTATTCTATTAATATTATTTTATAATTATGCACAGACTCATAACTTGCATTTATCAACATATATATGTAAATTTCCTATTGCTTTATAAGATGGTAAAGGCGTTGGTCTGATTTTCTTGCCGCAAGTTCGCTTCTTGAACGAAATTAATGTATTTTGTAAACTTTTGTAAATTGTGACTTAAACTTTAATTATTATTTCCATTGTTGTAAATTTATATTTTATTATTATTATTGTATTCCAATATTTATGTATTTAAATATTGTATTTTCAATTTTTATGTGAATTGTTACTTATAACTTTTTTAAAGATATTGTAACTATTGTATATATTTTCATGTAATACTGTGCAACATATGAAGGCTTTGCTAAGCTGTTCTGTTGCACAAAAAAACAAAATAAATAAAAATAAAAAATAAAATAATACATTAAATGAAAAATAAAATATTGTTTTATTATGCTTAGGGTTCAAAAATTAATTATAATTATTACTATACAAATTATAAGTAATGAATTTATTATTATTATTATTATTATTATTAATTAATTATATATGATATATTAATGTATCATTAAATAAAACCAGTGCCTTTGTATTATATTTAATTATTGTAAATGTATATATAAAATTGTAATACTTAGGCTAATTATGAAAACTATAATGTATAAATATTATATATTCTATGTATCTGTTTAAATTTAAAAAGAAAATAATAAATAAAACCTAAACTAGTATAAAAAGCATCATTACATCATACGAGGCTGGCTGTTAAATTCAGGAACTTGTCTCTCTCCACCAGGCTCTTACTGACAAGGGGTGGTCTTTACTTTAAATCTAAAATGGCAGCTTCATACTAGGCGCTCAATTTTGGAGTCGGACTACATTTAAAGATTTTCAAGTGGTTCAAATAGCTTATTTATGTACTTTGTTTATCCACAATAACAGTGTCTGAGCAGCAAGCATTCCAGTCTCATAATCGAGAGGTCTTAGTTCTGAATCACCATGACTCTCTAATTTTTACCTTTTTCTTACATATACACAAATGCAGATGTTTTATTTGTTATGTAGCAATTATAAAAATTGTAATTATAACAATCTAGAAAAAAATGTGTTTGCATTTCATGTTTACTGATTATTATTTTTTTTATTTGAATATAATAATTATATTAATTTAAAAAGCTTTGTGAATGTGTGCATAAAGACAGATTTTGTTTTATAAAACTGGAAAAGAATCAAAATAGATTTATTTTTATTTTTAATATGCTTGTTACAATCTATCAGATGATAATTATAAAAAAACTAATGAAATAAATATAAATAATTTCAGGGTGTAACAGGTAAGCTGAAAATTCAAATAATTTTTTTATAAAAATAATATTTATAAATTTATTAAAAATTAAAATTAACAATTTTTTTTTTAATTTTATAAAATAAAATTTGATTGTGAGGTTATACATTCAATATTAAATAAAATAATAATCAACAACATGAGATTTATTCGTATATTGTTTTTTTTGTTGAGATTCTTATAATAAGTACTAAGTAATAAAAACTCATGTAGATAATAAAATAGACAGAACAGATGCACTTCAAAAAAGTAAAGGAAATATGTAAAAGAAGAAAAGCAAAAAAGAAATGATATTGGTATGATCCCTTGCAGGCTGCTTCTAAATAAATAAAAAAACTCATTTTCATTAGTATGTATATATATGAAAAAAAATAAAAGTTAAAAAAAAGCATGGAGACTCAAACCTGAATCCTCTTTATTATAGACTAAAATGTTTGCTACTCAGCTGCTGCCACTGCCATGACTAAAGATATGCAAATAAGTTACTTGAACCACGCATCTTTAAATTGACATTTATTCCAAAACGGAACTATTTGGAAGCTATCATTTTCGATTTAAAGTAGGAATCCACCTCTTCCATTACCATGCTAAAGAGAATCAATAAACTACATTGTAAGTTGAACATCTGCTCTTGTGCTTATTCTGGGAGTTGTTGAAAGATTATATAAAAAAACTAAAAAAATAAAAGATAGAAATCTGCAAAAAATATGTATTTTACTTTATACAACCTTAATTATTAGAATTTTTTAATGGGTGCTCTGATACTGATTCAGTATTCAGGATATTTCTCTAAATCCAGATTTTTATTTTATCTAATTAAAATCTTCTTTGTAGTTAGTTATATTTTTAACTTCCCATATTAATTCTTATTTAATATACCAATGCCCTCAGATGTTATGCAACTTATTAATGGACTGTGTTGTAGTTAAATTACTGTGAAGATACTTATAAATTTTTATTTTAGTTTAGTTTTTCAAAAGCTTTTGTAATTGATCAGGTTTAACAAATCTTAGCTATATTTTTCCTGTATTTTTAACAGAAAAAAAATTATAACAATTCTGAGTTAATATGTTGCATTCTACAAAATTTAATCTTGTTGTAATTGTCCATGAGATCACTTCAACAAATTTTATTGGTGAACCGTTAAATCTCTTATTTCTGTTTTATTTATTTTTTTTTTTTTTACTGGAGGGAGTCAAATATCCAGTAAAAAAATATTTATCCTATTTACACCTACAAATTATCAATGCTGTTATCATGTATTATCATCTGTTTTGTTCGAGGTAGTTTATTGTCTGCATTATTCATTAATTATCAGTTTTTTGTTTTAAATTAATTTTGTTATTTTTAATAATTCTCTTTCAGTTTTTTATAAAATTCTTTAACTTTGGTTATAGTTTTATGTGAATAAAGGAATATTTAAATTTACATTCTTGTTTTTTTTTTTAAATAAAAAATGTTTAAATAAAGTTTAATTTATTGAAAACTTATTGCAAAAAATTGTTATTTAATAAAAAAAAATTATTTAATTGTTTGGCTATGATTATTGAAGCAGTTTTTGTTGTGGAAAGGTATTATTGTTATCAAAATTTAATAAATATTAATTGGTTTATGACAACCCAAGTCATTTTTGGAAGTAAAAAAAATTTTACATATCTTTTTTTTATCTTGACTTTTGATGTAATAAATCATTTTAATTTATTTTAAAACATAAGTTCCATTATTAGACAAAAATGAGAATTATTACTGAAAATCCTGACATTAACATTAAAATAAATAAACACGTTTTATTGACTGTAAATTTAAACATTTAAAAATATTCAGGGGACAATAATTTCATGCCAAAGAAATGACATGAAGACCCTTGTTATGTTATTTGAATATGTAACTATTCTACACCAATAAATAAAATAGAAAGCAATAAAATTCTGGTTTATGCTGTTTGGTGCTAAAATTCCAGTCAAGCCTTAAAATACAAAGTAAGAAATTCAACAATAGCATGGTATTTCTAAAATGTATACCGTGAAAATTGCCTAGTATATTTTTAAATATATTAGATGTGTTGCGAATAGCATCAGTTATTTATTTTAGTGTTTTAAGTATTACTATCAAGGATTTACATGAAATAATATTTCTAATTTCTCTGGTGATGGAACATATCCATCGTTATAATGTAATTTAATCAAACGTACCAGCAGACAGATAAAAGAATGTGTGTAACTGATATGTATTAAAAAATAATTTTGCAGAACATTTAAGAATGACCTTTCCCTAACTTTCTTACAGTGTCTTTCCATTGCATCTAGATATTGATCTGGTTAAGTTTTTATTTTAGAGATACAGGCCCAAAGTGAGTGAACCCACTAATATCGAGAAAAAAATGTACTGTACTTTTGAGTTTTGTGAAATCTTATGGAGTCTTCTACACTGTAAATTTTTTATTTAGGATCTGATGGTTTACTAATAATCACCAACTATTATTACAAATAACTGAAAAAATTATTTTGCATTTTAAAATTTTGATTAAGAACCAGTTTTTGTTTAGTTTTTTTTTATTTATTTCTTTGAGGTACTGTTTATATTTTCTCATTAATTTCCTGTTATTTAAATTTTTTTTTAATCTTGTCATGATTTTTTTTAACTATATTTTATCAGGAATTTTTTCTTGTCTGGTTGTTCCTGCTTCAGTTAATTAAAGATTCTCAAATATTTTTAATGTTATTTTCAGTGTTGCTTATAGATTGTCATTGTGGATTATTTGTATATTCACGGTTTACTCATATATTTGTTGTTGCCATAAATGAAGTTTTATATTGTATGCCATGTAATAAATACCCTATGATTTATTTCTGTGTGGTGCTGTGTTAGAAATATGGCAAAAAGTTCTTAAAATTAATTGTCAGAACTCATATTAGCAAATTCTTGCATAACTGTCATTAATTTATTATTTTTGTAAGTTGTGTGCTATTATAATTTATGATGTTAGCAGATAAATGAAGCTTTAAATAAACAACACATGTAAGATTACAAACTTTAGAGAAACCCCTCCCCAAATTCATTCCTAAAATGTGGAAAAGTTTTAAAATACTATATTACTTTTTGAAATGGCAAATTAATTTTTTTTTTTAATGTTAATAATTAAAGTATGAATAAATAAAAAAACAAATGTGAATATAAATTAAAATTATATAGTTGTTTTCACATTAATATTGCTCCAGAACAAAAACAGTTCTTTGTTACAACCGGAGTATAAAGGTTTTATGTAGTTTGAACCTCTCCCACCACTTTGAATGCAACTGCTCATCAATAGAAAAGCTTCATCTATTTGCTTTTATCATAATTTTTATTTTTTTAATTTGATTGGTGTTTTATTTTTTAGTCTATTTTATAAAATAATTTATTTTTCTAAGACTGATATTAAAATTTATTTGGTTTAAATGGGACCATATTGCTTCTTAGTTTTTTTTTCAAAGAGAAAATTATTTGTTTAAATGGACCTTGATTCATGTAGGTATTAATCACTAAATGTCAATAGCAATTTATTAAATCATCCTTCTGAAAGGAAATTAAAACATTATTAAATTTACTTAATTAGGAAACCTTTTTATTAACTCTACTAGCTTTGTAAAATGTGAATTATTGTTTATTTCTTTTTTATTTAAGTTTTAGTATCATTTTATTTTGTCATTTAAATGATAAAATTAGCAAAATTTGTGCGAGGCATTCTGAATGTATTTGTAATATATCTTGGAGATTGTTTTGATTTTTATAAAAGAAGTATCTCAGACATTTTGTGTTCATGAAAAAAATAGTTTTATTTTATTTATTTAAATGAGTGTTGCAGTGTGTCATTTTGTATAATAATGAATTGGGGAGAAAAAGTTTACCATCTTATAATGAAGAATTTACTTTGTTTACCTCACAAGTTATATGTAGTAAATGTGTTTATATTATTTTGCATATTTGATCAAACATTTTAATAATGTAATTTTAATGATGGGATACTACATAATCCAATCTTTTCCATGCATATTTCTGTTCAGAATTATCAAAATTGTCCAGTTTACCTTCATTATTTTATCGGATATTTGAAATTTGTTTAATGTCACATAAACCTGCTGCCATTTTTATTAAAAGAAATAACACATAACCTATATTGTTTTTTTTTCTCCGTCGATTTTTCACCCCTTGGTGCCGGATTCATAACTAAGCATAAGCTCAGCTCCTAGGGGTGCCATCACCTCAAACAACCTCGAAAGGGCATAAGGCCCCGTCCAGGCCTTGGTCTTCCTTGCCTGCCTTGCCGCAAATGAGGGAATCCCAAAGGGTTCTCCTCACCGGGACTCCAGTCTTAATGCCTCACCTCTAATGAGGAATCCTTAAGAATCCTCGTTAAAGGATCACTCACCAGTAGGCAGGGAGCCATGCAGCTGTCACTTCCCCGAAGTTGTCAAGAAACATTGCCATTCACACCGCCATTGGATTCAGTCAGGAGAGACGGAAAGCCTTCCCCAAGGTCTCCACTGGTTGAGACTACTGGATCGACAGTCTTCTGCCGTCGCCAAATCGACTTATTCCTCACCTTCTTTACAGAACACCTGGAAATTAAGCAGTCCACATGCTGTAACTCTTTCACAATATATATATTTAATTAATTACATGATTGCAAATATCATACTGAATTTACAATATAGGTTATGTATATCTAAGAAGATAGAAAACAGCTAATCATTATTTATTAAATGTAACAAAAATATTAGTTATTAAACACTAATATGTAATGAATGATTAGGAAATAAGCTACCAGGAAACACAAAAACGTTTTAGGGACTGATTTCAAATTTCCATATGCATGATTTAATTATTCATGGCATATAATACTGAAGAAATAAATATGGTCATGTTATCTGCTTTTATAATATTTTGTTAAAAATTTATTTGCTAATATGTTCGAAATGTAAATAAATCATCAAAAATAAGGAACTATATAGTTCACATTTTTTTTCAGTGATTTTTTGTTTTTTTTTTTTTTTGTGCTGTGTTGTTTGTTTTATTGTATGATGTAACCTCTTAGTTGATTGTGAATTTAATTTTAAATTCTATAGTATCTGACAGTGGTTTGAATAAATACTGAGAAACACTGATGTTTATTTCAACTATGGTCCTTAGTAAAAAAAATTGATAAATTGTTTTTGAGATCATTTTAAAGCTATTATTCTAACTTATGTGTTCATAAAAACTTATTACAGGACTGAAATAAAAGATTTTCTTTAAAAAAGAATTATTTGTAATTAAAATAAAATAGTTTAAGTCAAAACTATAAATATTTAATACTAAGATTTGGTAAACTGAAAATAGATTAAAATACAAATGTTTCTCTTTTATTATAGAGTATATATTGCAAAAAAAAAATTAATTAGAACTAGAAAAAGGGTAGCTCATTGGCAGAGTTTAATACTCTCTACTTTATGGAAACATGATAATAATTTATATTATGCGTAATTTATATTGTGTATTTAATTACTAGTGAGGAAAAGTAATTTTTTTTCTAATAACATTTCTGTAATTTAATTTTGCTTCTTAACATTTATTTTTCAGTATTTTATAATATAAACATATGTAGAAGAAAAGCTTTTATCATATAGGATATGGAATTTCTAATGAAAATAAAAATATGTCATTAATTTAAATATGATTAAAAGGAAAAATTTTTTTTTATTTTGCTTGAGCAAAGAATTTTATTGTAGAAGTTTGTCTTTCATTTTCATTTCACTACACTGTTACTTTGTGTTGTCTGTATAATCTGTGTACCATGTATGAGAAAGTAATATAGTATGAACTTTTAAATACCTTAAAAACTCTTCATACCTTCTTATTTGACAGTTGAGTTTGCAGAACTATTGTTCGCATGCGCGCATGTGTGTGTGTACAAGAAACATAATTTCCTTTTAATTTTAATCACTTTACTGCTTTTTTTTCAATGTTACTAATTAGAACTTCTGTAGTGATTTCCATTTCATCAGATAAATTTATTTATCTTTAGATAAAAATTATTTAAATTTAAAAGAATTACAACTGAGTATTTTTTTCTAAATATCAGTTTTTATGGATTTGTAAAAACTGAACTCGTCTAATGTAGTTGTGATGATACAAAAGCATTCAGACATGTATATAGCAATAAAAAAATTTAAGCTGAGTTAAAAATAATTTTTGAGTTATTCTACTGTTAATCCATCACATATATTTATATATATATATGATTTATAAAATATAAACCACCAAAACACAGTAATTAGGTAAGTTAAACTTACCACATTAATTTCCAATAACTGGTTTTCTCAGTATCCTGCATTTTTGGTTGGTATTGAATTCTATATTTACTACATTAAAAAATATTCTTTTAATGATTTGTCATTTTTTTCCAAAATTATTAATTTATATTGTGAAACTTTGAATGATATTATAAGTATATGTATAGTTTTACTGTCCAGTACTGGAGTAATTTTGGAAAAAAAATGAAAAATCATTAAAAGAATATGTTTTAACATAATTAATAGAGAATGTAATACCAACTGAAGATATGGAATACTGCGAAAACCAGTTATTGGAAATTAATATAGTAAGTTAACTTATTTAATTACTGTGTTTTGTTGGTTTATATTTCATATAATATTAAATTTTATTAACACAATGACTAAAATGTTAATGAATTATTAACATTTTGAACCATAATTGTTTTTTCTTTTTTCGATTAAGCCTCTATGGACCATGGACACATAGTCAAACAGAATTATTCTTTTTGTTCTTCCAGTATTTTCTCATTTTGCTACTTCATTCTTGTTTTCTTTCTTCAGTTCATTTTATGCCTGGTCTTTTAGCTTTCTCTGGGAGTGTACTGTTATTTATAAGTTTTCTAAATTTATCTCAGTTTTACACTGTGTTTTCATTTATGTTTAATTTTTTAATGTCTTTTTCAACTTCCAAGAACCATGTGAGTTTAGTTTTTCTGCATTAAATTGAATAAAGATTTTTTTTGTAGGTCCTTATGAATCCATTCTGTACAAGTGTCTGTAAAATTATAACCTTTTTCTTATTGTGCTGTAGATTTTATTTATGTTTCTGTAAATTTCATTTTCACTTACGAGTTGATTCCGTTTTTAAAGTTTTGCCTTATGGCACAAACTTGTTAAAACGGAATGATTGTTAGGATTCTTTTAACCATTTGGAAAATTTTTTTATCTGAAAATGTTTGGAGGCATTCGACTGAATATAGGGGTTTGGGTAAAGTGATTGTGTTGTAGTGTTTTAGTTTAGTGTTATAAGATACTGATTTTTTTAATTGTAAATGTTAACTTAAAGGTGAGATTCATTTTCTTGACTCCTTCTCTCATTGCTTTCTTTTTCTAAAACATTGAGGGTTATGATTACACAGAGGTATTTAAATTTTGGATTTGGCCATTTTCTTCCACAAAATGTATTAAAAAAGATTCAAACACCATTATAAAATGATTGCTTTTATAAATTTACTTATTAATTTTTATTTAATAACTTAATTATTTAGATATTAAATAATACAAACTTTAGTTTGTGTCCATTTTAAAATGTGGTTTATCTATCTGAATTTTTGTTATTTTTTATAACAATAGATAGTAGAGGAACATGAGACCATGCATTAAAAACAAAAAGAAACCCAACCATCTAATTTTGTTTATAAAAAAACCTTGTAATTAAAAAAAAAAAATTTATGAACCTAATATACAGCCATCTGAAACACATTTTACTGAAAGTTTGTTAAAAAATTAGGGTATTTAACTTGAAAGGATGAACTACACATGTTAATACAGTATTATTTTCTATTATAAATATTTATTACTTGTCATATATATTGAGACAGTTCCCATGTACCATATGACATGGGTTTATATAATATTTTAGTGATATGAATCTTTTTGGCATATCTCTGGAACTTTGTAAATTACTTCTAAAAATTACTATCTCATTAAAATTGTCCAGACATCTTCCAGTTGTCACCATTACAACTGTTCAATTGTGTAATAAATATATCATAGAATGCTGTCTAAGGTATTGTAAGTGTTCTAGTTTCCATAGATAGTTTTAAATAAATCAAAACAATGTGCTGGGTATTTTCTTATGTTGGTTAATAGTAATTTATATTATGTGATATTTTCTTAATTTCATATTATGATGTGTTAACTATAAGCTTATTATAATGTTTATTCATGTTCTATGTTTATTAATTATTTGAAATAAACACATTTTGTTATATAACATATTTTGTTATACGTAAAAGTTGAATGAAATATTTTAAAATGTTTTTGAATTGCCCATAAAAGATGATAATGCAAGCTGAATGACTGTTGTAAGTTTCAGTTTTTTTTTTTTTTTTACATTAGAAAATTTGTTCTTCAAATGATTATGATTTTGATTCTAAAAAATTAATTTCAGTTATGATCACTAATTTTCTTAGACCTATTTTATATCTTTATTTTTTTGGGGGTGAAATTTTACAACATTACATGAAACTTTGTTAGATCTTACCTTCTCAGAGAGTTTATGATTTTTCTATTAACAGTTTTATCTATCTTGATCAAGCCTTGGTTGTAAATACTAATGTATTTATTATGATCAATTAATATGTATTTGGTCTCTTTTTTTTTTTTACATTGTGAAGATGTATTTGTGCATATATATATATATATATATATATATATATATATATATATATATATATACTGTAAATGAATAAATATTCAAGAGAGTTCATTGTACTTATCATTGGAGTTGTTTAGATCCTTAAATGGCTTTTAAGTTTTCTCAAAAGAAAATTATATGTCTTGCCTTTTTTTGTATATTTGTGTATCTCTATTTTCCCAAGAAACAAGAAGCATTTTCCAATTATTGTAGTTGCGTATAAGAGATTAATTTTGAAGTTTACATGATAAATGGTAGGCTTGGCCAGAATTTGAGTTCAAAACCTTATGTTTAAAAAACTGACAACGTTATCATAATACCTTAGAGAACAACATAGAAGGTTATGAAAAAGATAGTTTATTGCGTAACTTTTCTCTTCTACTGCATAAGTAAACATGGTATAAAATTCTGGAAAAAATTTGAGTAAATTATTATTTTACAGTTTTTTTTTATTATTGCTATTCTGTAGATCGCATATAATGATAGTGTTATAGCTATCTTTAGAAAATGTTATTGTTGATCAGATTTTGTAATGTAGCTGGAATTATCTAATTCCAACCTATTGTCTAAATTGAATTTAAAATAAAATTGTTGATTATCTACATGTATAAGTGAAATAATCTGAAAAAAGTAATGTTCAATTATAACTCAAAAATCAATATTAATATGAAATTTTTTGAACAAGAACAAGGCAGTACAAATTATAATGAAATATATACAGAGGAAGGTCAATAACAGTTTAATGGATGCCAATGTATTTTGTATCATGAGAAAAATCAAATATCTTAAATATCATAGTGTCTGAAATATCAGATTTGAAACCGGATCTCTGAATGAAAAGCAGGATAGTATCACTTCACCATGGAATTTTGTAATCTTATAGTTTCCTCTATTATTACTGATGGAAGAGATAAATAACTCATCATCTTATACGTCTAATCAATGATACCATTGTTTATGATACTTAGTCAAAAAATCTTAATTTTAGTAGCATTAATTAGTAATTTTGAACTGATTTTTTATTTTTTTTATTTTTCTTCCAAATTAAACACAGAAATACAGCATTGAATGAACATCTGATATTGAAACGATTAGAAATTGTAAAAATTGAACAAAATTGGGGCTTTGTGTATGAAATGATTGTTTCAAATGAATTTAATGTAATATATGCAATATAGCATGTAATTTATTTGTTTGTTATTTTATTATTATTATTATTATTAATTTTAGCTTTATTATTTTGTTGTTGAAATGATTTTTCTTTGTGTGGCTATATCTTTTTAATTTTGGTAAATAGATTTGTATGGATGTGTTTACAACAAGAAAATATGCTTGTCAAACATTTATTTTTTAAAAACAAATAATCATTTAAAAATTTTTTTGATCTTGCTCAAAATAGTACACCATTTTTTTATTATCCTATTTATTAATGACACCACTGTTTATGTATTTTTTACTTAACAGGATTGTGCATTAATAGTTCAAAAAATCATCTATTGGATGTATTATAAACATCTTAACTGTAAATATATATAGAACTATTATAATGTGCTTCTAGGTAGTAGATAAACAGTAGAATACTGCTGCTAATCATATGTGCTAACACTCCCATTACTGATAAAAGCGGTATATTTATTTCTCATAGTATACAATTTTTGTGTGCATTTTTAGACAATTCCATTTTCTTAGAATCAGATTGATTTTGTTTACAGCATAATTGAACCACAGTATTTCATTTAAAATCTTATTTCAACTACTAAAGTTGGCATGATTGTTAAATATTTATTATGCCTATGTTTAATTCCTAACAAAATATAAGTTAAACTCAAGGGGGCTACTTGAAAACGTCAGATGAATTTCCAAGATACAAAAATTGACTAACAAATCTTTGTTTGGTGCTGGTAAATTGATTTTTGATAAATTTTTAATTTGCATGTACTTCAGATTTGGAATATTTGCCTTTGACTTTTAATAGCATTATTCACTTATTAAATCAGAGAGACACAATTGTTTATTTTTTGTATGCACAGCATAATAATCTGTATAAAAAGTCATTAATATGTTTCAGTTTTTTAAATTTGTTTGAATCAATTTATAGAAAATTAAATTGAAAGATTTCCTCTTGCAGAAACAATATTATTCTATTTATGACTATTCAAATAATATACTAATTAGATAAAGCTGAATTTTTTTTGCATACTTCAATTAACATATATTTAAATATGTAGTGACATCTTATTGTAGATTTGATCTGCACATTCGCATCAATGTTATTATTAATGTATGTGTGTGTATGTGTGTATTTATAAAGTGGTTCTACAATCACTTCTTTTTATTTATAATTTTCTATTTTGCAATTCTGCTCTCACCAAGGTTTCCCTTGATTAAGGATTTTATTTCCAAGCAAATGCAGTTACTTTTTGTTATCCATGTAACTGCATATCTACCGCTCCTGATGTAACATTTATAATGTTACGACTTGAATAAACATTGTTTTTAAAGAAACAATTTAATATATTGTCTTATAAAGTGCATTTTAAATTTCCTATAATTTAGATATACAATAATAGATAAACTTTGTTTATATTAAAAAAAAACTACATAGTTAAATTTTAAAATGTGAAATTACAGTATTCAGTAGTTGATATATGTTGATTGTAACTGGGTTTTAACTATTAATGTAGCTTTTTAATAATTTTTCAACTGAAAAAAAAACTATATATATATAATATTTATATATATAAAATTTATTAAATGGTAACACATGATAACTGACTAATTGGGGGTAGTGTTCCATAAGTTGGTTGATAAATACCATCTATTACTGTAGATGGTTTTTATTATAATGTCTTCTACAACAGCTGATCTCAAGTTCAATTCCTAGCAAGGATCTGGATTTTTTCATGTATAATTTCAATTTCCTAATTAAAATATATTCACAAACTTATACAAGGTTGTAATAATAAAAAATAAGAATAATGTGTTTTTTCCTTTTTCTTGATTATCCTTATTTAGTATCCTACGGTATGTAAATAACTTTTTATTTTATGTTCTAAGGTCCATAAAAAAAATCCGCAATTATTTAGAAATTTGATGCGCATTCAAAAGTCAATGATCTTGGCATATGTTTATGGTCACTGGGTTATTTATCAATAAACAAGAAAAAAGTGTTGCTCAACAATATTTTTTAAATTTTACCATCTTGTTATAATCATTTTTTTTTTTTTAACTTTTTGTTGTCTTTTAAAGATTTTAAAATGAAAAATGAAAAAATTGTTTATTCCCATAGTTAGTTAAGTTAGTTTAGTAATGTTTAGGTCAAGATTAAAGTTAAGGTTAGGTAACTAACGATTCTGTGTACTGAATTTCAACATAATCTTATTCTCACTAACCTAAAATATTAAATAAATCTCTAATTAACCTAAGTATTAAATTGGCTGATTTAAAATGTAAATACAAGAGAATATTGATACAAGTTCAAAACAATATCCTTACCGCTAAGGGAGTATGTAATTTTTTGATTTTACTCTTAAAATTTTTATAAGTAAAAACCTACAATAAAGTGACTACACTTTTTTTTGTATGTTTACAACCGATGTGTTGAACACAATATATGCCTTTTGAATGCATGTTATCTTTCTAAGTAATTACCAAAAACTTATTTAATCTGATGTTATGGAATAATATGTTGAAACTTTTTATTATTTTATTATTATAATTGTGTAATTAAGGATATATTTTTTTATAAGTACTGTAGTATAATTATGGCTGATGTATAAATATGTAATATTGAGAAATTGAATATGTTTATTTTTATCTGTATTTGTAACATCTTGTTTACATAAAATAATAAAAATATTATGTAAATTGTATGATAATTTATTATTATAATTATTAATTGTAAAATAAAATAAATATTTTGTACAGTTATTGGTTTTCTATTATTTTTATAATTTTGAAAAAAAAGTTGTAACTCACAATTAAATTTTAAAATATAAGAAACTGTGCTTCCAAATATCTTTTTGGACTTCTTGTGCAGATTTATTATTAACAGCATTGCCAATGAGTTGCCTTAGGTTTATAATTATACTCGTACATTATAGGTTAAATACAGTTTTATGCTCATGGATGATTTAAATTTTAATATAATCTAATTATGATTATTGAGGAATGTGTTTTACATTGTTAAAAACAGGATACCTGAATTGTACATCATTTTAATCAATTTCATGAGAAAAAAATGTTAATATAAAAAAAAATCAGTATTTCTAAAATCCTGGTAGATTACAAATCCTGACCCATAGACAGATATGTAGAAGACTAGAAGTAGAAGAAGCTCTTGCAACCCGATGCCCACTTTTCTAAAACAACCCAACCAAAACTTACCAGACCAACAGACATCTGCCATCAGCCAGGCCCCAATACAACTATTGTACAGAGTGCATAATCATTAGAACTGAAGGAATCCTTTAGCTGGATACATGCTAGATTATGTTTGGTCTTAACATTGAAATGGCCTTCAGAGAATGAACTGAAAGGGATTTGCACTGAAAAAATGATACAAATACAACAACTCCACTGGTCACACTTATTTTGCATCACCAAACGATCTATAATCTAGAAGGATCAGAAGACAATCCTACCTAATCCATTCCTATAATATAAGACAATCCTGTAATTCATTAAAAAAATATAGATCCATCACAATAAAATATATAATCACCATTGTATAAGAAGGATCCAGCAAGAAAGGTCAAAAGTCCAGATCGTACTATTTACAGGGCAATATCCTCAACACACAAGCATTCAGTTCTGGCCCAGGCAATGTGCCATTGACGGAGACATCTTGTGAAGAAGTACAGTAATTTCATCACTACGTCAGTAATTGCTACAGGTAGCAATTTACCTGTTTGCTAACAGGTAATTGCTATCTGTTGACGATTACTGTTCTGTTCTTTCCAGAATTTTGGTTGAAGTTGAAAGCCCCAGTTAGGTTTAAGATTCCAGCCACCTGATGATAGGCCAACCCAGTTTTTTTTAAGAACCAGTTAAAAGATGAATATTCCATTCAGGCCTGGTCAGTTACTGAAGCTGCCACTTATAGGAGTTGATTAAACAAATAGCACTTTTTAGAGCCAATCCATTGAGACTGATGTCAGTCTTAGTCTGTGCTGATCAATTAGCAGCTGAATCACAAAATGGCACTTTTTTGCTGCTACCAATATTACCTTTGGTCACTTTCCGATTGATTCCTTTGGTGATAGTTGGCCCCAAACATTGGGTGAAAACTTAAAATTGATGTTCCACATCACTATGCTTGATACAACGAATTTACCGGTAGCATTCAACCAAATTCATGTGTACAATAAATTTTTGTTAAGGAGGAACAAGTGTGACTGAAGATTCAAAGAGTTCTTTGCCTTTATCAAATCTGTTTTAACTGTCCTATAACTGTTCCAACAATCTTCTACAGAATTATAGCTTCAAAAATCCTGAAGACTTTACTCTCCTCTTAAAGGACACCAATTTTCTTTATGAACAGTGTGTGATATTTTTCTGCTGCTAACTGCAAGAAATGCAGTCCTAGTTACCTGCTCCTATCCTACTGCTATTGTGGAAGGAATTAATATTTTAATGAAAACAGCTATTGTTTTCATTAATATTTAAGGAGCAGTTGGTGCATCGCTTTCCAGAGCTGATTTTGAAGGTGTAAGCAAATAGAAAAAGATGTCAAAATATTTTTGGTATAGAATATTAAATTACTTTCCTTGATAGCAGCAGACATAGCTATGAAAATACAAATGTTGATCAAGCAGTTACAATGCTGCTGTTCTCCTGTCAGCTTCATTTGACAATTAATTGACTATGGTGGCAAAGAGGCCTTGAAAAATCAACCATCTTCCGCTACCACCAAAAGAGAGAATAATAAAAGTATTTTCAGAAGTAACTATACTTAGCAGTTACATACTTTTAACTATTAATATTTTCTCAACTGAAAAAATATATATATACTTTATTAAAAGATAATACATGACAACTGGCCAATTGGGGATGGGTAGTATTCAGTAAGTTTGCTGATAAATACCATCTATTACTGTAGATAGTCATTATAATATATGAACAGCAAAAGTATTTTCAAAAGTAGTAAAAAGTATTTTCATTGCGGCTATCTAATAAAAAAGAGCAATCTGCTGTGATACTCTTCTAGGTCAGGATGCATCAATCTTCTTTGAGAAAATCTACAAACAATATAAATTATTGTAAAACCAAAAACATCACGAGTTCTATACTGCACTATCAACCTAAATGGGCATATGGGAGGAAAACTGTGATACTTTTGGTGAGCTCAAATCATCCACCTCGCACCAAACAATCAGCAGTATAATAAGAAAGAAACATCTCCACTGGTTGACTGGAAGTGAACAGTTCACAATCGAGTTACTTGTGGATCCTGGCTCACAAGAAGATGTTTTACAAGGCTGTGAATACACAACAGAACAGCAATATTTCATGTGAAATAATGATTTTCTGGCAAATTAACTCTTTACAAATTTAATTTGATTGTTGATGTTTTTGTCTTGTCACTGATTTAAAAAACAATATTTTATAAAGTGCTAAAATTTAGGTAAATAAACAATTTATTAACAGATATTGATCTAATTTTAATTTAATTAAATTTTACTTAAGTAATCTAGAATTTCATTGTTTTACTGTTAACAAACAGAAACAAATTATCACCAAATAAATATAAATTAAAAAATTATGATAAAATAAATTATCAACATAAATAAATCTTTCACATATTACATAAGTACTTATTACAAAATTCAGCGATGACTATCATTGCATTGTAATTCATATTCTGTAACAATGTCTGTCAAACAAGAAATTCATTTAATTAACTGAAGACTTTTGAGCAAAGATTTGTTTTTTACAATTTTAAATTTATTATATCATTTATAACTTAAGATGTTTATATTTCACTTTAAACCATAAGGTAGATTGTTTTCTCTAACAGATTATTTTGATTGAGAAAGAAGAGTAGCTTTTTTTATTTTTTATGTTGTCATGACCACATACGGAGAAGAGAATTTTTTTTTATGACTAAAAATCATTTAGAGAATTTTTAATGTAGACAGAACTGCTAGTATCCTTTTAAATTTAAATAAATTTTCATATGATTCTCTAATTTGTATTCAAAAACACCTGCAATGCTTTTCTTGGTCTATGAATCTCATGGATGATTTGAATTACTTTGAACAGTTATCACTTACCTGGAAGATAATTCATACAGGAAAAATAATCAGAGGCCAGACAGACAGATAATTGGATCATGAACCATGACAGAAAGAAAAAGTTGACCATGTTAAACGTATATTAAACAGTGTACCACCCCATTCTAATCTTCAAAGAATTTAGAAATGCCAAACTTAACAAAGTTCTTAAAATCTAGCTCCACTATAAAAAGCAGGACCAGTGAACTGCTGCAGGCACTAAAATCATCCTTTGGAACACGAGAGTGAATCAAATAACATTTAACTTTACTAGACAGCTGCGGTATGCTGGATTTGGAAACGCCTCTGCAGCAACAGATCAGTGTTCAAATATGAAGTGACTGCAAGGGTATTGTTTACAAAGTATGTTCCTCAGTAATGGATCTTATATCTAGGGAAAGAGGCTGTGAATACCCAACAGAACAACAAAATTTACTCCAACCTCAAAGAGTTGGAATCAGATGACACCAGAAGCTTCACTTTTGGTATAAATGAAGCAAATAAAGAGACTCTCTGGCAAATTAGTCTCATCCAGAGGTTTTTTGTTGTCCATTAAACAAAAGCAAGCAGGGGAAGTCAAGTGGCCCCACTAGTTGTATGTTTGCTTTAATATACGCTGATAACTCTGTTCAAGGAGGGGTGGGATTGATATACTGTTACTAACTTAGTGTTGGTAGAAGCAACAGATATTATGGCTCGCTTTGCTGAACGATTTTTAATGCAGGAATCGAGTCACAATCAGAATAATCGTTTATTTTAGTTAAGCTATGCGCAACCCCATTCAATAACGAGTCTCCTATCATTGTAATCCGGCAAAGAAGTAAAGGATTAGTAGTAAGAAAATTAAGCACAGAGGAGCCGAGCCTCCTCATCAGTGCTAACTGGTGCTATGATTCCTGATGTAAAAATCAAGTATAACAAAACTAAGAAGTTAATTATGATAAACTTCTAATTGTTTGATAATAATATAAAATATAAGAAGGATTGGAGAATTTGATTCCTGACCAGTTGGTTCAGATGTAATTTAAAAACATATATACTATACTATATTTATAATTTCGTTGAAGTAAATTTTTAATTAATATAATCGTCAACCGTTATGTAAAAGATCATAGTAGAACATATCTACACCATTCGATAATTCAGATGTTAGAAATTCGATTTCTATCGAATATTCATTTGCTAATCTAAACATTGTACCGTATTAAGATGGCGACGAGTAATGGTGTACACGATGTTCTGTTGTTTTCTACTTGAAGTTTGTATCAGTTTTAAAAACATTTGATCTAAAACTTACTTCCGAACGTAAAACATACTTGGATTTTTAATTTTGTTAGCTAGGTAATATTGTGTACTTATAATTTATTTCAACATGAAAACTGCTTTGATGGTTGCCGAAAAACCATCTCTGGCTGCTTCCTTAGCAAATATATTAAGTAACGGCAGGAATACATCAAAGAAAGGTAATCTATATTAGTTGAAGTTAAGCGTAGTTTTGTGCTATTGATATGTTTTTCTTACTGGTCCCTTATTCTGCTTAGTTAGGGTCATCTTCTGGCTGTTCGTTTTTTTTGTCAAGTTTTAATTTTGCATTCTGTAATTGCGTGTGTAGTACCACCCGCACTGGCCTGAACCAGTTTAATGAATTTGATATTATCTTTATAACCGAAACATTTCGGATAGAATTTGTACGCTCACAAGTTTTTAATTAATCTTTCCTCAGGGTTTATCTTATTACATGTTTGTTACCATAGAATGTACCTGTTAATGAAAATTATGATTTGTATTGCCAGTTTTTGTTGTTAGTTTGACCTTGGAAGTTTTTATTGTCAGAATAGAGTTGAGAAAAAGAGTTAATGTATAGAATTATAATAAACTTTAAGTAAAATCTGGTATCCAATCTGTGTCCTTTCCACTATTGAATATTTCCACAGTTCTGTGAATTTTCCTGCAACAATAGAAAAATTGTCATGAACAAAAATAAACCTTTCATATTAACAGAAAATTTATTGATTAGGGTATGTCCATAAAATGTTTTAATATTCATTTATCCACATTATACATACAGTGAATAAAAATATTAAGTTATACACCTATACAAAATAATAATTTAGTCAAAATTTTATCCTTTACTGTTTATATTGTATCTAAACAAACTTTGATGGTTATATTCTTGACATTAAAAAAAATCTGTAAATAAATAGTATAAACAAATTTTTTTTATAGCATAAAATTAATGGATGACTTCCTTTTTTTGTTATGTGATTCTTCAATTTGTGTTTATTATTTATCATCAATATGTTTGAAGTTTTTTGCTAGTCAAAGTATATCAGCTGAATTAGAAAAAAAAATGTTGGTTTGGAAAACTAAACCTAAGGGTGTCAGTAAAAATGAAGTAATATTGTGCAGTATTCTAAGGGTTTGGTAAAAGTCTAGTATTATTGTGTAGTATTCACATCTTAAAACTTCTTAATACACAGATATTTATAAAAATATCTGAATTTTATTAAAATACTATTTTGAAGTAACTGGTTTAGAGAAAATTATGTACTATTCCAGCAGAAAAACCTTTCTGCTGGTGAGATGTAACCTCCGGGAGATATAACCTTACATCTCGCAAACATCTGGTTACTATGAAACGTTGTCCAAGCTGTGTGTAGAAATTATTGTTTGATTTTATGTACTGAATTTTGTCTATTCATTCAGTTAAAATCCACTTTTTAAAATTTCAATTAGTCATAAGATTTATTATCTTCAGTTTAATTATTGTTCTAAATAAAATTCTCAGGGAGAAGATGCTTAATTTTTATAGGATTACAAGATTTTAACTCATATGATTTAAATAATTTTTTTTTTTTGGCTGATAACCTAATAATTTAGTACAAATTTGCTGTTAATTGTGGAAATGTTTAGCATACCATTTTGGACATCTGGTTGCTACTCTAATAGAATTGTTACTTTGTGTACTGATTTTTCTTCAATTGCTGATGATCTTATTTATAGGAGAATATGCTTTATCTGGAAGTTAATAATGATGAATAGTAGGCATGTCAAATTGAAATTTGTTTGAATACCCCTCTCATAACTTTGTAATCATCATTATATTTTAAAACATCCTAATTACAAAATTACCTTGTACTGGATCTCCTGGACTAGACCAGTTTTTTTGTGTTGACTAAACTGCACAAATTGAGCTTTAAGAAAGTAGCATTATATTAATAATTTTGTCAGTATTATTTTATCACCTGAATTTTGAAGCTTTTTGCTTGGTAATGTAGAATTGAACTTATATAATGTATATGAATAAATCCCAATCCTGATCAGGGTCAAATGAGTTGGGGTTTCTTGATAAAAAGTTAGTTATTACAATTCCATCATGATGATAAGGGATTTGCAGTGTTTTGAAATTTCTTGTCTTTTCTGTAGCTAAATTACTATTAATTATTTTAGAGGCATAGTAGATTAATCAGTGATTCTATTGTACATTTATTGTATATTTCTTTGTTACATTTTTATATTTATTTTTATGTTGAAGGAAATAATGGTGCATGTTCTGTTCATGAATGGAATGGTCAGTTTAAAAATGAGATGGTCAATTTCAAAATGATATCAGTTTGTGGTCATGTTATGAGTTTAGATTTTATTGGAAAATATAATAATTGGGACAGAGTTGATCCTGTAAGTATTTATTTTTATTTGTATTTAATGTTAATTAAATTGATGTAGTATTTTTTATTTCTGTTGATTACTTGTTTTCTTATTTTAATAATTTTATTTTATTTTTAATGCTATTCAAACAGGAAAAATTTTGTTTCTACATTAACAACAGTTGATAAAAATAACCTTTGAGCATTCTGTTAAAAATCCTAGTCAATATTTTGACATAAACTCTTGAGTTAGCAGGCACATAATTCTGCTGAGTCCCCTTGGCTATATTGGTATAGCCCAGGTAAAAGAGTCCCAAGACTGTTTTACCTGTGTGATTTCCACTTTGATCTCTGAAGACCTACTCTCCACTTTGAATCTTGCAATTTACCTTGGACATACTGGTATGATTTCATTTGCTTCATTATTATTAGGCAGCTGATCATTCATTAGAGTAGTTTATGTGTTCTTTGTTGAAGGCTGCACTATACTGAGTCGAGAGAACGGGCAGAAGAATATCTTTCACTTGTGTTATAATAACCTATCTACAACTCCCTATGGATCTTCACTTCTGTGCTCCTTGACAACAGACCGTGTTTAGAAGAACTGTACTAATAAAATAATCACTTATCTCTTTGATACTGGGCAGTTGGTAAGACTGGGTTTGAGTGCTATGTTTTAGCCAATTCACCTTCTATTTCTTGAAGTCGATTTCTGAGTCCATCATGCTTCATGATCTGAACTTTTGGCCTGCTTTTCTGTACTCTGAATTATAGCCAAAGAAATTTTCTGTGCTAGCTCTTCAATTTTTCGCTTATCTAGGCTCTGACCTAATATTGAAGCAAAAGAATGTAAATGTTCGGTTAGTATGCTCTTCTGTGCAGGAAGTGAACAAAACGCGTTCTGTAAACTTAGGGACGTTAACTCTACCTCTATAGATCTCACAGAGTCCATCATTTAATTCAAAAACTGTCAGATGGTGATTATTTATGCAACTATCAACTACTAACTAATTTGAAACTCTACCAGGGAGATCTTCAGCGATAACAGTGTTAATACCATCGGATTGCTTCTTTCCATCAGCCATGCTGGTGAATGTTGCCAAACCACCAGCGGTATTTCAGACCCTAAGTTCATGCTATATGGTGAAACCTTTCTCCAAATAATTGCAGCCTCTGTGACACTGCTATACTAAAACAATGCCAAGTTTGCATTCACTAATATCAGGATTGGACAATCTCAAGTGGCCTGAAGAATACTATTTTTCCAAATGTTAACAATTTCTGTTATTATAAATTGGAGCTCTTCTCTATCTTGAGGAAACAGTTTTATATATTTATTTTCTGGATATGTATTTTACAAAAAAATGTCAGGGATAAGAATTAAGCAGATTTGAATCCATCTTCAAATTGCTTAATTTTCTTCAAATAAATTTTTTTGAATTTTGAGCTGAGTAAAATCTTTGCTTTGAGCTGTTGAATATATTATTTTTCTCAATATATTTTTTTTTTTGACTGTGGTACATGTAAAACAACTGGAGTATGAAAAGCACCAGTTGAATCTCTGAGAGTAATGATGTTCATTTGTACAGTTAGTCCTTGGAGTGAAACTTAATGAAAGTATCACTTATGGGACTGAATAATACATGTGTGTTCTTTTATTCAGCCTGTTTTTAATAGACACTATGAGCCGATGTGTTGTTAGTATATTGTTCCACTGAATAAAAGGGTACATGAAGTATTGTTTTTAAATTGTCCCAGTAATAAATGTTTGTTTGAAATACTTGTTATTCTTGAAAACAATTTGTTATTTTTGAGAAAACTTGTATTTCAGATTATTCAATAAACTATAGCTTATAATGACAGGTTGTTTATAACTTTTAATTACAGTAAAAATAGATGTTTGCGATTAAGCAACAAAATTTGTTTATATAAATGCGTAAAAATTGCTGCAGTGAATAAAATACCAACAACTGAAAAATGGGATTTATTTCAAAATTCTGTTGAAATAAGAATTTTTTATTTTTCAGGTTGAATTGTTTACATGTCCCACAGAAAAAAAAGAAGCTGTACCAAAATTAAGAATGCCACAGTTCTTAGCACAAGAAGCTCGTGGCTGTGATTATTTAGTATTGTGGTTGGATTGTGATAAAGAAGGAGAGAATATTTGTTATGAAGTTATGAATGCTGTACAGAATTCAATGAGGCGGTCACCTTACAATGATGATGTAATGTATTGAATCAAGTTCATTTGTATTTATGAAAGTGAATATTTATATAAATTTGCATCATCTTCATAGTTATAAGCAAATTCATAAAATTTAAAAGCTAAATTTTTCAAAATGTTATTGTTTTTTTAATTTTGATATGCTTATTTTTTACACATGTAAATAATTTTCATAAAATAAAAAATTATCTTCATTTTTTGTTTAGTTTTATTTAAATTAGTTGTTACTGGAGAAACATTAATATGAGTTATATATTGTATTAATATGAGTTTATATTGATGCAGTGTCAATTTCTTATAACTATCTATTTAAAAATAATTATATTGGTCAACAAAGATTTAACAAATGCTTGAGTTTGGTTGCTTGATTCATATGTGTTTCAGATACTGAATCTGAATATCAGCTCAAATGGCTTCATTATTACTTTCCTGGTTTTACTGATATATGTTGCTTTAGTTATAACTGGAAACTATATAAATCAGTCAAAAAAAAGAAGGTATTTAAGGTATTACCTTAAAAAGGTATTTTTTAAGTTTTGTGTCTTATAGGGACATTTAAAAAAATTTAATAAACTAGAGATTTAAATAAATTGTAAATCTACGATTTGTGGACAGCATTGATTTTCTGTTACCATTTAAATAAAACTGCTGCAGAATCGCATCGAATGCTTGTCGAAGCGTACAGTGAGCATGCTCTTGGTATACACAGTGCTTTGAGTGGTTTAAAAAAAAATTCAAAAGTGGTGATTTTGACATGAGAATGAAGAACGTGGAAGACCACCAAAAAAGGTTTGAAGTCAGCGAATTACAAGTATTGTCGAATGAGGATGGAGCTCAAATGCAACAACTCGCAGATCAATTAAATATAGCCCAAGAAGCTGTCTCCCTTACGTTTGAAAGCCATCGGAAAGATCCAGAAGATGGGAAAATGGGTTCCTCATGAACTGAATGAAAGACAGCAAGAAAACTGAAAAACCACTTGTGAAATGCTGCTCGCCGGGTAGAAAAGAAAGTCAGTTCTCCATCGAATTGTGACTGGTGATAAAAAGTGTATATATTTTGAGAATTGTAAGCATAAAAGATTATGGGTAACTCCAGGCGAACCATCAACATTGATTTCAAGGCTATGGAAAGAAGACAATGCTCTGTGTTTGGTGGGATCAGAAGGATGTGATCTATTATAAGCCTCTGAAACCTGGCGAAACCGTTAATACTGAATGCTATCGACAACAAATGATCAATTTGAATCAACCTGCGTGAAAAACAACCAGAATATCAAAAAAGGCAACACAAAGTGATTTTGCTTCATGATAATGCACCATCACATGCAGCAATACTGGCCAAGGAAATGATTGAGGCATTCAGTTGGAAAATACTTTTGCATGCAGCTTACTCGCTAGACTTGGCTCCGTCCGACTATTATTTATTTGCATCGATGGGACACGCACTTGCTGATCAGCACTTCACTTGTTATGAAAATGGCTTGATGGCTGGTTTGCCTCAAAAGAGCAGTTTTTTGTGGCATTCATAAATTGTCTGAGATGGGAAAATGTATTGCTAGCGATGGATAATATTTTGAATAAAATATTCTTTATCATTTTCATACAATGAATGTGTTTTTTCTATAAAAAATTCCGGTTTCATATTTATGTTGGCCTGTATTTGATCTTATGATTGTACTTCACTGACCAATTTTCATCAAACTTCGTAGATAAACTTCAGAGAGAAAAAATGTATTAAATTTTTGCAAAAATGGGAAAAGGAATAGAGGTGTTTTGGCCGAAATAAGATTTCAAATCTTTACTGGGGACACTTAAGCAAAAAATTTTGTTACTAAAGTTAACATTTTTTTTATCAAGATCACAAATTACCAGAAAATTTTATTTAATGTTCACCCCTTTCCCAAAAAATGATTATATATTTTTTTTTTTTAATTACAGCTTGCTCCAGAAAAGGAGTTAATGGGAATTTTTTACATCTGTATGTTCTATATCGATAGGCCATCAAACCAATATAAAATCTTTTCCCCATACCCCTCCAATGTTCTGTAGTAACAAAAAATATATTTTTTTAATTTTTAAAAAAATTATTTAAAAGTTTAAATCCAACTTGCAAGTTGCATTTGAAATGTAAAATTCTTAAATTTTTGATAGCCCTTATTAATACGAAAAAAGAAATTAGCCTAAAATTTTCACCCCCTTTAGAAAATTATAATTTAGTTTATGTAATTACGGCTTACTTTATATTTTTAAAAGTTCTTTTTTAAATTTATTATCACCACTTTATTTAAAATTAATTTTATTTGAATGAAAATTTTACCTTGCCCTTGAATATGAGAGCCCCAGAATGATTTTTTTTAGCAATTTCAAATTTTATTGCTCAAAACATATTTATTAAACAGTAAAGTCACTAAAATCACTCAATACCTCCCTCCCAGATTGAACAAATTAAAAAATGCTTTTTAAATGTTGATTTTCATTTATGTAAAATCAGTGTTAGTTTATATTTTCATCATTAAAAAAAAGCCTTCTGATGCATGAGCTCCAAATTTTCAAAAAATCAAAAAAATTTTTTTTGAAATTGTGATGCTAATATACTAATTAAACATTTTGGTTATTGTTTTATTTTGTTGAGCATCTTGACTTTAAAAATTAAATGTAAAAAAAATTTAAATATATCAAACAAATAATTTTATATTTAATAAAAAAAAATATGAATCAGCATCGTTTAAAATAATATAATTAGGAAAAGAACTAAAACCCAAAACAATAGTCCCACTGTTCAACTTTCATTAAGTCCTACTAAAGTATAGAAATAATCAGATTTTTTTAAACATTTATTTAGCTGTCATAAAATTAGAAATATTTTTACATAAAAATATGAAAAATAAACAATTCATAATTTTGGTTATTGGGTTTAAATACCAGAAAATTACACTAAAAGTGTATTTATTGTAATTTTTTGAAAATTTAAACAATTGTTTTTTTTTTTAATTTAAGTTATTCAGAAACACCAAAAATCTATAAATTTGGAATTTGATTTGAAATAAACATTAAATACGTGTAATACCTAAATACGTAAGTATTTATTTAATTTAACCAACCTGATAAAATATGATTTCTGTAAAGAAATCATATTTTATCAGGTTGGTTTAAACCAAAAAATGTTGTTACACATATGAATACTTCTTAAAAACCAAAGAAACCTCCAGATTACATAATTTTTTATTTTTAACTAATTAACCATTTTCTTAAAGGTTTTTTTTTTGGTGTAAAAAGTTGATATTAATTTTGTTTTACTTGATAACTAGAAAAATAGAATACTATTCTAATAATTCTAACTCCCACTTCTACTACAGAACTGTATTTCTCAAAAAATTTTGTTAAAGATTTGATGTAAATTTCTTTTTTTTTTGTGTATACTTTTAGCTCTTGTAGACAATTTTTACACTTTTTAGTATATTTTTCAGGTAGTATATAGAGCACATTTCTCAGCAATTACTGAAAAAGATATTAAGGCAGCGATGCAAAATCTTGGTAAACCGAATGAAAATGAAGCTAGAAGTGTTGATGCAAGACAAGAGCTTGATCTTAGAATTGGATGTGCTTTTACACGCTATCAAACTAAGTTTTTTCAGGTAATATGAAAAGAAAATTTTTATTCTCATAGATTGGCATTTTATTATTCTATAACAATCTATAATTGAATATACATTGTTTTGCTTCAAATTGTACTGTTATTAGTGTATATGTACTTTGAAGGACATAACAGATCTCGATATAATACAAGTTGTTTGCCTATTTATTGGCTAACTATCTTATATGATATTATCAGTTGCTAAATTAAAAATGTCTGAGTTTTAAGTAATTCTGAAAATGCAAATAAACGTAAGAGTTCTGTTCAAAAATGTTTGTCCATATTTTTTTTTTCTTGAAATGTATTTGAATGTGAGCGGTAAAATTTGGCTGAGTACTAGTATAATTTAGTTTAAATTTTGTAAGCATAGTTGGGTAAGCATTTTGTCTGCATTTTTGTACTTGTTGGTGTTGGAAAGCATGTGTAACAGATATTATACAGGAAGGAAGAGGAATTTACTGTTATGACTTATAAGAAAATGATTGGTTGTCATCAATCAATCAGTTGTGTGTAGATTACCCCACTTATCAACTGTATAGTTTATTCCATCACCTGTCCCTTCACCTGCATCTGAAATATTCTTTCCAATCTGCATGAAAACTAACTATACTTCCAAAAATTAGACTACCTGCATGTAGTCATTTGATATTAGGAATTAGAAATGACTCTGGGATTAGTAGTGGTCCCATAGTATGCTTTTATCAGATGATATAGGTATCCTTAGAGAGGAACTTTGTGCCAAAGCTACATTTGATTGAACAAGAAGTTCATTTTTATATTGTACAGGACATGTTGGAATATGCCAGAGATGATTCTAACTTCCTTAAGATCATGATAACTGGTGTTATAACCGAGAAACTAAACCTCAGTTTTTACTGTTAAAGTCACCATCAACCCCATGGCTAAAGAAAGCAAGACAAATGAGAATTTATGTGAAAGTGGTGATAGTTTTTTCAACTGCTATGAAGTTCTGCATTACAAATATGCATAAGAAGGCCAAAATAAATTCAACCTTGACAAACAATATTATCTGAAGTTTCTTCAAGAGACCATTTCTGTAAGAATCCCACAGTGGCAGTTGCAAGACCGAGTAACCCGTCATCATGTTTAATCCAGAATCTCTTTGTTAAGCACAGAATTACTCAAATTGGCCATGCTCTATTCATTAAACGTAGCTTCTTATGATTTTTTATTTTTCCCCAAGATTCTGATGTAATGGCTGAATAATGGTTGTAGCTGTTTAAAAAGAGGAGTACAAAAAATGTTCCCAGTAATGTAAGGAACGCTGGGTTAAATGTGTGGAGTCAAAAGAGGGACTTTTTTAAAGAAAATTAGGACTATTAGATAAACTATTTTTTTTTTCATGGCCTATAATCTGATAAGTCTATATATATATATATATATATATATAAATACAATTTTAATGTTTAATTGAATCAATTTTGTTTATGATTATTACAGGTAACTAACTAGAATACTTACAATGCTAGGAAAAATGACAAATAATTTTTTTGGGGTGTCATTAAATTATAGTTAAAAAAAAATATGGAAAAAAGAATTAAAAATAATTACTTAAAAATATCTTCTGACTTTAAATTTAGACTGAAGATTGAACAGTCAGTCATACTGCTTATTGGGTCTAGTTAACAATATTATTACTGGTTTTCTGTAATTAGGCAAGATCATTTGGTACATTACAGTTTTTCGTAAACATATTGTGAGGCATTATAATCTTAATAAGTAGCAGTTATATTGGTATATTGGTGTTTCTTGTACTTTTACATTAGGATGTTATGAGCAGTTTTTATTTGTTATAATATGATCATTGTAAACAGTGCCTACTATTTAAATTAATTAGATGTTTATATTTTATGGAAATATTAGATTCATCTGTAGGGTTTTTATAATTCTCTTCCCTTATATCAACATCATCGTGTAGTATTTTAAATCACTTTTTTAATATGCATTTACAGGGTAAATATGGTGATTTAGATGCTTCGTTAATTTCGTATGGACCTTGTCAAACACCGACTTTAGGATTTTGTGTACAGCGGCATGATGAAATTCAGACATTTAAACCAGAACTTTATTGGATTCTACAGGTATGAGTTATTATGTTAACATATTTTATTTTTATATATTTTGTTATTTTTAAATGGGCTTATATAAAAAACACATTTTATAGTGGTATAATGTTGTATTTATAATTTTAAGACAAATACAGAGGGGTAACGAGGGATAAACAGAAGAAAGAATGCATTTGGGATCAAGTACAGCAAACGGCATTAACTGGAGAACTATGCTACTTGTATTTGAATTATTCCATGTATTTGTAATGTATTTGCACAACATGATTATTGTGATCCTCTACCTCTAGAATAGCTCTTTCATGTATAAATTACAAAACAATTCATCTGAACATGACTGAACAATTTATGTTTATCATTGGGTATATGATTATTTAAGAAAACCAAAATAGAGGACAGGGGATACAATTTTTACAGATTGACAAACCAAAATTGTTTGAAATATACAAACTGTGGAACTTTATAAGTAGGGATTTTCTGAATAGGAACTGATTCATTTCAGATATTTCTAAATGTTCATTTGAGATTATTGGAACCTTATATCTATTTTGTACCTTGATGTAGGGCCACCTTCTGGAGATATTAGGTCAGTCAAATTTGAACCTTATGTTTTTAACATTTACGATGGTTGTCTGAGAAGTTTTGAGCCTCAACATGCAGATGGCAGTACTCGTCAACAAATGTTAGGGAAATGTATTCATGCATCAGTTGAAAGGTACTCGCTAAAATTTTAGCCAATTTGGACACTCGGTTATTGTTTGATAATCATTTGAGTAAGTCATTGTGAGTGTTTTTGTGAAAATGGGAAATATTGAATATCGTCCCATGAATAAATACTTATTCTTGAAAGGCAGTTCGCAGACGCAAATTAAAGCCGAGTTGGATGCTGTTAACGGGAACTCTGTCCCATCATTTGCCATTGTGAATAGGTGGGCTGGTGATTTTAAACATGGTTATAGGAGCTTGGTTGATGACGAGCGTTTGGGATAGCCAAAAACTGCAATCACTACCAATATCATCGAAAACATTCACCAAATTCTACTGGATGACCGATGAATTAAGGTTAGGGAGATGGCAGAGACTATGGGCATATTGAAAGAACATTTTTCATATATTAACTGAAGAATTGGATATGCATAAGCAATCTGCGTGTTGGGTGCTGCATTTGCTCATTTTGAACCAGAAACTTATTCGAATGAAGATTTCTAAGGCCCTGCTGGAGAAGATTAAGCAAAACAAATTCACTTTTTTTTGTCGATTCATAACTGTAGATAAAATGTGGATCCACCACTGTAATCCTGAGACGAAACAATCAGAATGTGGACTGTAAAGGGTGAATCTACTCTGAAAAAGGCGAAGATAGTTCCATCGGCCGGGAAGGTGTTTTTTGGGATAGTAACGGAATTTTGTTTAAAGATTATCTTTATAAAGGTAAAACAATAACGGGACAGTATTACGCATCATTACTTTACAATCTGAAGGCAGAAATTGCAAAAAAATTGACCACATTTGTAGAAGAAGAACGTGCTTTTGGAAGAAGAAAAGTAAATTTGGCGCATTGCCTGCTCACACTTCGACAGTCGCCGTAGCTAAAATTCACAAATTGCACTTTGAATTTGTTGAACACTTATTTTATTTACCGTAATGGCCTCAAGCAACTTTTTTGTTTCCTAACCTTAATGTTTCGCTTGGTGGAAAGAGATTTTCATTGGACAAGGAGGTTATTGCTTACATAAATGCTTATTTTATGGAGAAAGAGGCCAGCTACTATTTGGAAGGGTTAAATAGATTAGAGCATCACTGGTAATACTGTTTCAACTTGAAAGGAGACATTGTTGAAAAATAAAACTATATTTGACAGAAAAAATATGTCGCTATGTTATGCTCAAAAGTTTTCAGACAACCCTTGTATTCGTTCTGGGCAAAAATACAAAATGTATTAATTGCTTCTCTATATAGTAGTTCTATTTATTTTTCCGTGTGTGTGTGGAGCTTGAGGAGGGTCCCTTCATCATAAAAGTTTTGAGGAATTGTCACTAGCCAGTTGTGCATGAACTTCTATACTTTTTTGTCGTGGAATCTGTATTCTTTCAGTGTCTTCTTCAATCGCCCGAACAAAAAGAAATCACAGGGGGATAAATTGAACTGTCTGAAGGGATGTTGCAAGTTTTTCTTAGTAAATTTTGCCCAGTTTATGGCTGAAATGCTAGTGACTAATGAAGTCTGGCATTACTGTAAAGGAGAATCATATATAACTATTAATGTCTGATGACGTCTTTTGTTCATGTAGACAGATTTCACTTTCTCCAAGAGCTGGCAATAGTACGACGTATTAACAATATGACTTTTGTGGAGAAAATTGATGAGCTATAAAGACTTTTTCAGTCCTAAAGATAAGATGGTTGTGAGAACTTTTTCAGCTGATCGATACATTTTTGCCTTGACAGGACAAGGCTCTCCACTCTTATGCCACTATGTATTTGTTGATTTCTTGCGAATGTAGTGACGAACTCATGTCTCATCATATGTGACTATTCATTGCAATAGATTATTTCCCATCATTAAAAGTCAATTCAGGAGCCTTTAGGAAATTTCCTGTTTGGCCTATTTCGAGTTTGAGTGAAACGTCTTGAAACCCACCTTGTTCAGACTGTAGAACTCAAGAAGCTTTGTAGTAATGGAATGGATTTTTTCATGATTGGTAGATTGATACTCACTCCTGTAGTAGTCTCGTCAACTGTAAGGTGTATATTGTCCTCTATTAAATCAGAAAGATTGATTGGATGTTATCTGTAACATGTGCTCTTATAAGTCTATTGTGACTTGTTCTCTACAGCTTCGCATTCTCTTTTAAGTTTGTTCTTCCAGTTGTAGATTTGGGTATGTGATTTCTATCACCGAACTGTGCATGCAGTTTAGTTAGAATTTTGGAGAGTTTAAAGCCCTCATTTGTGAGAAATTTCATGGTAATGACGATGGAACCTGTTGTTCTGACATGACCATCCTACTTATCAGGGAGATGCAAATGCTGAGACGGATGGGCTCCCTCTCACATCTTTTCTGTCAATATCCCTTCACATCAGTCCATTCCTGTTTGTATACAAGCCATGAAAATAAAAGTTTGGTTCATATTTGAATGATCTCGTATTACAGTAGTAGTGGAATAATCAGGTTATTTAAGGAGGTAATTTACTGCCATTTTCGACATTCAAATTTTATTTTTCTTATCACAGAAACCAAAAAGTAGTAATAAAAAAATACATTTATTTGTTTATTCATGATATGAATGATAATTTTTAGACTGCAATCTATTTCATTGTATTGCGAAAGGATGGTAAGATCCCTCAGAAAATGTGTTATAGAAACAAGTTAATCATTTCAAAGTTCCAAAGTAATACTGTTTTTTTTTTAACAAAGTATAAAAAAGTAAACTTGAAAGCTCCCTTGAATTATTAATTTATCAATACTTTCAATATGTTTCTAATATTTCAATGGTTTTACTTGTAATTATAAATATTATTTATTAATTATTTTCCATTACTAATTAAATCAGTTTGAATTTTAGTAAGTTTGTTTATTTTTGTTCAGCACAGTTCAGTTTTTAATTTATTGGCATTGCTTTATTTCAGTTTCTTTTTAATTGTGCTTTATAACTTGCGTCAAGAAGCAAGCTTTGGGAAAAATCGCTGTCTGCTTCCATTTGTAAATATAAATTTTATTAAAAAAAAAGTTACCTCCCTAGGCTTTACTATTGACTTTATCAGATATGACTTGTGATTGCCTGATTTAGCGTATGGTCTGGGAATTCTATTGCCATTAAACAGAATTGGTATATGTATAACTTTCACTAACCTTTCCTTTAGTTGATGATTTATTTAATATGGACCTGTAAAAATACTTATTCATTTAGTTTAACTTGCTTCATGAGGAAAAGAGATGTTTCCTAGTTTACCTAGGACAGTGTCAGAATCCATAGTGTTAATTTTAGGAATTTTGATTTTATATGACATATTTCGCTGTTTATTTTGTTTAAATGTGTTAACTTTTAAGTATAAATAAATTTATTTTAATTTTTATGCAGATGTCTGTTCAAACTGCTGATGGAAGAGAAGTTAATCTTGATTGGAATAGAGTTAGGTGTTTTGAAAAAGATATTAGCACAATGTTTCTTCATAGAGTCAGAGAACATACTACAGCTGTGTAAGTTTTATTTGTTTTAATTTATAACTAATTATATAAGTTGACAAATTAAAATTACTATACATTTATGTGAGGCAGTTAATTCTATAGTATTATTATATTCTTGGACATGCTACACATGTATTTTAATAAGGTCAACAAAAATTGATGAAATGATGAGTGAATAAATGCAAATTCAAACTGTAGATGAATTAGTCTAGAATCCATCATTCTATGCGCTATACCAACTGTTCAGTTGGTTGATATGAGTGTTATTTATTTTATTTAAGTGGACATTCCTTGAATTTCGAAAGAGTTTTTTCAAAGAGTTTATCTAAATCCAATTAGGGATAGGTTTTATTGTTCAATGAAAAAAGGAAACTTTCACTGGGCACCTTGTTAGCCATTTATTGTACATAAAATAATGTATTTTTAGATAAATGTGAAATCTCTTGGCAACATATATCATTGTCCTTCATAATGAGTAGTTTATTCTCAATCCAGTGTATACTCTAAAAATGTACATTAAAAATAATTAATTTTGTTTTAATTTAATTTATCAAATGGTAAACTCTTGTCATATACCAATAAACTGTTTACTGAGATTTGGATTGAACATACTCTGGCCTGGCCATCTTATTTAATACATATATAAAATCAAGTATCATGTATAATCTTTACACCTAACTTATGTAGAACATTTAAGTCTGGATGAAATTCCTATTCCAGATAAAACTTTCATGGGTCACTTTCTTTTTATTGCCAAATTTTAGTTGATAAGTTATTAAAAGAAGGATTGTAAATAGCTAACATAAGTTCAATTATTTTGGCCAGTTGAAGGTCCACCAGCCTCAGTAACTTTATGAGTTTCATTGTTTTAGAAAGTGTTTTGTTATTTCTGTTAAAATAGACAATTGTGAAGGATATGAACCAAGTTCTGTTAATCACTTTCTTAATGTAAAAGATATGTTCCAATGTAAAATGTTTTGACAGTTCAGGGAAGTTTATGGTGATGTAAGAATCAATATGATTCATTGATTTTAACACCAATTAATGATGTTAAAAATTTAATCTGGAGGGAAAATATTCATGGTGATAAATATACCGGGTATCTGGCTGCCACTACAGATGATGAACTGACATATGTCATTGAATTCATCTGGTATGATCAGTGTCAGACGCTAGGTGGAATCCATGAAAACTCACATATTTCTTGCTTCATATGCCACAAACTTTTCACCATTCATCTTGATTGTGCAAAAATTAATGTGAGGTTAGTTCCATGCATATTTACTGATCAGATTGAACAGAGAAGTGTTGTGTGTTTGTTTTTGGACTGATACTAAAAGGAAAAGAGATTGAATTTTTCAAGTGCGTTGTGGTGTGTTATGAAATATAATTTCATTATGATGGAACTTACAGAATTGCAATTCTTTATTGTTCATTGAGAAAATTGAAAAAAGCTATCGTGTTTTAGAATAGTGTGAAAAAGTATTCATATATGAAAAAATGCGTAAGTCAATAAACAAATGAATAAATAAATAAAATTGCAGTAATAACGAAATGTATAAAAAATAATATTATGAAACTTATATTACAAGACAATAAATCAGATAACATAAAGCAGTGCATAAATGGTAGTCATTTTTAGGCACTTACATCCTAACAGAATTTGATATTTACCAAATTGCAGTTGACAAAAAAGAAAGGAGTTAGCGTATCTTTAATAATCAACACAGTTGTGATGCTAAAGTCAAATACTAAAAATGTGTCATAAACAGTTTAGGAAGCAGAGCTTAGGTCACCAATATGCTAACTAAATTGCAGCCAAAATGTTAAAAATAAGCTGCTTTCAGATCTTAAAAAAAATTCTCAATTAGAAATTTAAAAAAATTACATTTTTAGTTCTTAATATACGGAGTATGAGGTAGAAGCTTGGAAACTTTGGTTGCATTACGCGTAAAAATAATTAAAAGAAATCTAATTTTGTAAAACGGAAAAAAAGAGTAAAACGTATTTTCCTGTTTCTTATTTTTGGGCAGTCTGTCATGAATGGTCTGACGTTTAAGTGCAGTTGTAGCATTATGTTTCATACCTGGCAATTATGAATTTCTTTTTTGTTAATCTTCCTTCATTAATTGAGATCATCATTTTATGATATAATTTGAAATAAAATAAAAATCTGTTATGAAAAAAAGTTTTTAAAAAAAGATTGATGATGAGTATGGTATAAGAAAAAACTGGAAGTAAAGTGATATTTTTTTAATTTAGGACTAAACTGTTAACCACATTCCTTTTGATCTATGACCTGAGAGCTCCAGAAAATTTGGAACACCTCAACAATTACGTTAAAATAAAAGAATAATGTGTCATGCTTGTAATGAAGAAAAATAAAAATAAAAATGTGGTTCCAATTGTCCCATATAGTAAAATTGCATACTCCTGGCAGTTTTGGCTAATGATCGATATTGTATGAGTTAGTTTAAAAAAATAAATAAATAAATAAAATAGTGAATTATATTATTATAATGAATTAGAATTTTGAGTAAAAGTGAATTTTTAATTAATAATAATTATTATTTATTAGGTATAAATTCAATTGGGGGTATAAGTTTTCTTTTAAGTTTAATTTAATTGGTTGAGTTAAAAAATTAAAAAAAAATTTTAACAGTTGGTAATGGGCAGTTTTTTTGGAAATCAGCTGATACTCAGTTATCGATGCCGAACAGAGTTTCCAGCGTCGTTTTGAAAGAGAAGACGAAATCACGGCCGATTGCATTGAACACCGTTGAGCTGATGAGAGTTGCGAGTTCTGGACTTGGCTTAGGGCCTCATCATGCTATGCAGGTTGCGGAAAAATTGTATACTCAAGGGTATATCAGTTATCCACGTACTGAAACAACACATTATCCTGACAGCTTTGATTTAATGTAAGTATTACATTGTTTATACTTTTTGTAATGGTAATTTTGTAATTTAGCTGCAATTTTTTTTTTTTTATAATCATCAAATCTAAATGAATTTTGTTTGGTTCCTAGAATTTTTTTATTTTAGAAAATTTTGGTTACCTTATGCAACGTTTACTTTGATATTTTTTATACTTCTTGATCACACTAAACTTTTTCTCATTTCTTATAATTTTCTCAGACTTTAGAATAAAAGACTGCAAAAGTAATAATGAAGTAAATTCATCTAAGTGTGACACTGATGTAATATAGTATTAATATGTGTATTAATGGGAACTATCAAGAACTCAAATTTAGCAGTGGGAAATTGAAGAGAATGGAGATGTTCATGACATGAGGCAGGGCAGATAAAAAAATCATACAGGATAGATAAACAAATTTTATGTATATTAGGTTTTAAATATAATTAGTTGTTTTGTTTATATGTGTAAATTGGATCTTCCCATTTCAAATGGCCCAGAAAATATTTTATTGGTGCTTATTTAAAAAAAAAATTGATTTAAAAAAAATTTTTTTTTTGTTTTTCTTAAATATGGAATTATAGAATTTTCAATTTTTTATAACTAGAATTTTTTTTATAACTTTTATTCTAGTTTTTGCTTTACATAATTTTTTTTTTTTATAGACTGGAACAGTTTTTGTAAATCTAAGGTTTATAATACTCTAAACCCTTGATTACAGGAAGCGTAAATATTGTATTTATATTTGTTTTTATATGACAAAATTTGGATAAAAGCAGTATCAGTAGGAAATAAAATGGTGCAAGCTAAATCAAATGGAATTTCTACATATAAAGGTTTATGGAAAAGGTGAAAATTTGTTAACGATTTTTTTTTTTTATTAGCTTGGAATAGACTTTTCAAAGAACAAATTCTTTTCCGCAAATACATTCACATATTGTAAATATACTTCAGTCTGAGAATTCCTTTTCTCTGTTCTCTAAAAAATCTTAAACTTATTGACCCGTGGTAGTATTCTGTGATTTTATTATGGACAAAAAATTTCTGATTTTTTTTTCAGAGGTGTATTACGTCAGCAACAGAATAGTTCAGATTGGGGTAATGAGGTGAGGTCAATTTTATCGGATGGTATTAATCGACCTCGTAAAGGTCATGATGCAGGTGATCATCCGCCGATAACACCCATGAAACCAGCCAGTCAAAAAGAACTTGATACAGACGCATGGAAAATATATGATTATATAACAAGACATTTCATAGCTACGGTAAGAAATGAGAATATACTCTTTACTTTTTAAACCTCCAAAATTTTACTGATTAATGTAATTTCATAAAAATTTATTGTTTAAAAGAACAAAATTATTAAATTTAAATTTCTGTAAATGCATAGTTTTAGTTGTTCCAACTTTTCTAGAACATTTTTTTTTAAATTGTTAAATTTTATATTTTTGTTTTCATTTTTAATGATATTATTATTATTATTATTATCTATTTTATTATTTCCAACTGACATTTTATTTATTCTTACGTTTATCCTTTTAGTTCTTGATTCTACTTCATGAAATTGCAGAAACATCTCTTTTTTAAAGGAATGGACTATGAATTACTCAGATTTCAAAAATGAAGTTCAAACTGTTTCAGTTGAGAATCGGTTCAGACTGAACTGAACAATAAATTCTTTCTGGCTTTCTTTGCGTCTTTGTTCCTTTTTCTAAGTTAAATGTCTTAACTGCATGCACCAGTAAGCACACCAAAGTCCAGGTGACATTCACTCTTACTGATAAAGACATTTTATCACAGTGACTTTGTAATGAACAACACTATTTATAAAAAAATTATTTGTCAACCTTGTAGAGGTTGCTTAAACTATAGACATTGTAGTTATGCTATGGCTTTATTTTTGCAATTCAAAACCACATAATTTAGGCTTCATCTTACAAAATTCCTGTGTGATCTTGTTCTGTGTTTGTCAATTCCTGTTTGACATTTAGGCATTCTGTGTTTACATATTGTATTTTTTAGTTTTCTTTCAGTGTCAATAAAATCTAGTTTGTATTCAAACAAAAATAAGTTTTCTGAAAATTGGTATCTTTGTTATATTTTAAGGAATAAAAAAGTGCTCATTGATGCAGCAAATAATTTTTTGAATATATTTAATTTTGGTAATTGCATACTTTTATTATAATAAAGACATTTTTAAATAATTCTTTGTGATTTATGATGTAAGAAATAATCGGTTTTGAAAAATTATGAGTTTACTTTTTTTGCTTGAAAAAGAAACAATATTTTTAAATAGCCCATAACCATAGTGTTATATATTATGTTATATACACCCATATACCTCGCAATACACACACATGTGCGCAAGTGCGCATACACACACACTCACATACTCAATTTTGTTTAGAATGATTGTTGCAAAAGTATCTATGCGTAAGTACATGGATTTTGAGGTTTTACATTGATGAAATGTTTATTAATCAATCCAAACAGAATTGTTATACAAACTGCCTTGATTTGACTAAGTACCTACATCCAGTGAAGTAAAATTGTGTAAATAGAAAAAAATTTGGCTATAAGTATTAGAAAAATAAAATCTTATTTATGACATGGCACAGACTTATTGGAAGTTGACCTTTACATTTCTCTCACACATAGGTATTCTTATTTCATATAAAATTAATTTTATTAATCATTTGTGTCATTTTACAATTATTTTTCATTATTACAATGACCGTTCAGTAAGTAAAAGTTTTCAGTGCAGCAGAATTATAGAATGAATGAAAAAAAAAGACTGCTCATTCACTGCTACAGAAAAGTTACATGTTCTTATTGCTTACACAATGGAGCATGGAGATCATGCTACAGGAAGAAAATTTGATATAGAAGTCCTGCATTCATGAGTGGCAAAAGAAAGAAAATAAATTTCTTGTACCTAATAAAAACAAAGAGAGCATTTTGGTTGAAAAACTCAAAATATCTGAAACAAAAGAAAAACTTGCAGCACATATATGGAATGTGCAACTATTTGGAATGTGATTTCTACAGAAATTTGACAGATGAAAGCCGTGGAATTCACAGATGATTTAAATATCAGTAGGGATGAATTATAAAGTTTGTTTTAACTTTGTTCATGGAATGCTTTGCTGACATGGTTTTTCTGAAGAAGAATGTCGATAGTACGTGGCTACCAGAAGCGTACAAAGATAAACAACAAATTGTAAAGATAGATCATGAATTTATAAAAAAAAAAACAGTTGTTCCCTAGATAAAATCAGGAATGCTGATCAGACACCAGTGACTTTCAAATGTTGACAGCAGCAAAAAATCCAAAAAATGTTCAAATAACGAACTACCAGCTTTTAAAAAACAGTGATTCTTGGTAATGCTGACAGTACTTTTGGATGGGGAAAAAGTATTTCGTATGTAACTTTTAAAAGAAAACATTTTAGAAAGGTGAAGAATTTCAGCCAAATAATACCATAAGAACACAAGAAAAAGGGTAGAGAGTGATGAATTAATACTAGACTGGAGTAAATGTGTCCGGTAGCATGGACAAATGCTTAATGAAAATCTTTCATACTTGTGACAGACAGTTTTAAGGGTCATGTGGCCGATGATGTAAAGCGAAGACTGAATGCTAGAAAGTGTAAGGTTATTATTTCTGGTGGAATAATGTCTATTCTTCAAGCTCTAGATATCTGTGGTAAAGTGACCATTTAAAAAATTTTGTTAGCACAGACTGGATGGCCGACATGATACATGAAATACATCTCTAGTAAAATTAAATAACTGTCTTTGATATATATATGCATGAGTGGATTATTGCAGCTTGGTCAGATATACTAGATGATTTGACTAAAAAAATCATTCAACAAATGTTGTATTTTAAATGTTCTTGAAGGAAGTGCATAAACAACTTTTTTATACTTAAAATATTATTAATTTATTTAATTCTACCTCTCACCTGTGGCATCACAACATAGCAGTCGACTACAATAGCATTTTGGGGGGCAGGGTGCGATTTTGCAGAAACATTTTTTTTGCAAATTTTTTTTTAATTGTTAACAAATATGTTTAAGAAAAATATGATCTTAATTAGGCAAAATCTTGAGATACTGAGGGTGACCTTGCTATACAGCCTTACCTCCCTTGACCTTTTAAGTTGAAAATTTAATGGCATCAATGCCCCATGTATAGAAGTAATCTGACCAATTTTGGTCAAAATTGGTCCAATAGTGATGGAGATATAAGGTAATTTAGAGGACGACACCGAACACATGTACATAGGCTATAGTGCTGTCTAGATGGGAAAGTATAAATGCAGGTTTAGTAGTAAAACATGCACATTGCTAACATTATTATTGAACTGGTTGAATTTGAAAGAATTCATTGTGTATCAACTGCTTGAACAGGCATTTAATTCTCTGTCAAATAAATTTTTTCTCTAAAAGTTAATATAGACATGGAGGGTTATTAGAACAGCGGTTATTAAGACACTACAGTGGTTGTGAAGTGTACTTAGCAATGAGAGTGTCAAGTTTGCTTTTTTCATTACAATGTTTGCTGGTTGTATAATAAAAAAACTATTATTTAATTAAAGGCAATTTCATGTTTGTTTTCAGGTTTCACAAGATTGTAGGTATTTAAGTACAACTGTCACATTTTGTGTTGGTTCAGAAAAATTCTCATGCAATGGGAAAACACTCATTGATCCCGGTTATACTAATGTTATGCATTGGCAAGCATTTGCAAAAAATGAAACTGTTCCTAATTTTACACAAGGAGAAATTGCTAATATACAAGATGTAAGTTTCTGTATTAATTTATTTAATTAAAATTAAATTGATTTAATTTAAACTAAAATTAGATAGTAAAAGTAATAATACTATGTGTTTACTAGTTGAATCTTTTAAGTACACTAAAATCTAAAATGCATTATATTTTTTAAATAAATAAAAATGTAATGAATAAAAATTAGTGAGGTAGGAGAGGATGAGAAGATTGGTGAAGGGATAATAAGTAGAGTACGGTGAGAAATCTTTATCAGAATGTAAAAAGGACTAGTATGAATTAAGGAAGGATGAAGGAAATATAAAGAAATTTTTATTTATTTATTTTTGTTACTTATTTGTTTTTCATCATTATTTATTAATTTTACATGCTTTTGTTAGGTAAAAATGGTAGAATGTCAAACAGGACCACCAGATTATTTAACAGAAGCTGAAGTTATTACATTGATGGAGAAACATGGCATTGGTACAGATGCATCTATACCGGTGCATATTAATAATATTTGCCAGCGTAATTATGTTACGGTTACTGTTGGGTCTAGCCGGAGACTTGTGCCTACTCCCCTCGGAATTGTACTTGTTCATGGATATCAAAAGGTATTCCTGTTTTTATTAAATATATAGTTAAACTATTTTAGCTTACTCTTTATAAATTACTTATATTTCAATGCAGTGGTGATATACAAATTCTGCTTGAATCCAGGAAAACTTAAAATTATATTTTATAGATTAAATAGTTTTTGTAAGGTAATTTAAAATTAAGTGTAGCCGTTATTTTAATAATTTTCAATCTTAATAAATGAATCCTCAAATAGAATAATTTAACGGAACTTGCAGATTGAAAGACTTTTTCAACTCTTTTGGCATTTTGAGAAGAAGACTATCCCAGTTCCAAAAATTATATGTTTTATGACAAGAACATTTTAATATTTGAGTTTAATGTAAAATTAAGAAGAAAATGAAAAGATTGGTATTATTAACTGATTTAGTTATGAACAAGTTCTTGAATGAAATTTATTTTTTACTGTCTTATTAAATACAGCTCTTTTTTGTGTTTGTACAGTTTTGTTGTCAAAATGCATATAGTTTTTAGTTGTATAGATATGTTTACAATTATTGTGTCATTTTATCATTATTTAATTATTTTTTAAAAAGAATTTTATCTAAGCTTTCATAGTAATAGAACACATTAACATTTTGATGTAAGTTTAATTTATTTAATGATTAATTTTAATGTGGCATTGTTGTTAATTATTAATGATGATGTAACAATATGGTCCAAATAAAAATTTCTGGTGTTTGCAATAATAAAAAAGAAAATTAATAAAAATCACAAGCAAATACAGGTAAGTAAGGAAAAAGAAACAATTTGCTTTTAGTATGGCTTACATCAATCTTTGTTAGTGAATATAATGGAAATAATTTAAACTAATTTGTAAAAGAAGTGTAGGTTTATTTATCTCTATAATTTGAATCTTACAATGGGTGGTGGCTCATAAAACCACAGTGGTATTGTGGTATTTATTTATTATTATAAGTGCTAAGTGATAATAAATTAATATTTTAACATACGATTTTCTTGGTAGATTGTATGCTAATTCCAGTTTTAATTCTGTTTTTCCCTTCATCAAATCTCTCAAGAAAATATCTTCTTTGTTTGTTGGAAACATTGCTGCGTTACAAAAAATGCTTGAGACAGACAGGTGAGACCTACCACCAAATAGAGGTATCCTTGGGCTTCTGTGCACCAGCAGTTTATGCTATTTTGTGCGATTAACTTAAGTTAGAAAGCTCTACACCCTTTAGGTGCTGCATAATGATGACCAGATGGCATGTTGTGTTTCATGGTGCCATGAAATGCTGAAAAATTTTTGAAATGGTAAATCTCCCTATGTGAACAGTATTCGATGGGTGCTGAACATTGGCTTTATTATGTGATGTCCCACCAAGGACAGCACAAAGTGTGGGTGTTCAAAAATCTAGATTAATGAGGAAGAGAATGGTAGTTGTATTATTTTAGTGTGTGAGAGCAGTTTTTAGAGTGAGTTGTGTTAGAAACTCATTACACAAAAGTGTTAAACAGAGGGATGCCTGCATAAAGTTGTTGAAGCTCTCAATAAGCTGCGCCCAAGTTCAAGGATGGACAACATAGTTTCTTTACTATGGTAATGCTGTTCCAGTGCACTGGTCTAAAGTTTGCTCTGAGTATTTGACCAACTGGAATAAAACTTTTAGAGCACCCTTTCTACACTTCATATTAAGACCTTGGTTCATGTGACTTCATGCTTTTCTTCCTGGTGAAGAACAGACAGAAAGGATCTGGTGAAAGAACAGACATTTTATGAGCGATGATAACCTCCAAGGGCTTAGGACAATGAGTGTGCACAGATTTCTTGACAAAATATGGCAGAGTTTTTTTTGAAGACTGGTTTCAAAGGATGGAGAATATATTATATAAAGGAATATATAATATATATATATATATATATATATATATATATATATATATATATATATAAAGGATGGAGTATATATAATATATGGTGGAAATTATTTTGAAAAGTTATAAAAGATAAAGTTATTTTGCAAAACTTTTCTTGTCCCCTTTATATTGGTACAGCAAGTGGTTAAAGTAAATTTTTAAAAATTGCCTTATAAAAATACTGAATGATCTATCTTTTGAGTTAGTAAATAGTCGGTGATATTTAGTAGAAATATCTGTGACCCATTCTCCTTCCCTTCTACCTGTATTAGTTATAGTAATTCCTGCAGAATTAGAGAGGATTATTAGGAGTGGCCAATTCTTTTAATATGTAGTGGATAAATTATTTCCTCAATGCTTTTTTATATACATCAATTTTACAGATTGATCCAGAACTGGTATTGCCAACCATGCGATCAGCTGTTGAAGAGCAGTTAAATTTAATCGCACATGGTCAAGCAAATTATGATGCTGTATTAAGACATACTGTGGAAATATTTCGTCTTAAGTTTCTTTATTTTGTTAAAAATATTGAGGGCATGGATCAATTGTTTGAAGTTTCTTTTTCACCACTGGCTACATCTGGGAAAGCTCATTCCAGGTAAACGTAAATTCTGTTAAATAAGTCATAGTTGAATGTTTATCGAATGTTTATGTTCATAGTTTATGTTTAAATGGATGAAAATCTTTTTTATGTTTAATTGAGCATCAGAAAATTTGTTATGTTTTGGCCTCAATACTGAAACTTATTATTTTTCATACATATGCAATGAACTTTCCGTTCGAAAAAGATTTGTTGTAACATCTTTTTTTGAAAATTTCAAAATCCCTACACCTATAATTAATTCACCATATAAGCTTAAAGCTTGTGCATGGGAATATAAAATGGAAATTTGTAGCTTATGAAAAATGCCATGCATGACCGATTTGAACCTGGGACCTACAGTAAGGTAAGTAAGGTCTTATAGGAAATTATTTAAAAAAAAAGTATTTAAAATTAATTTTTTATTATGTACAAAGAAATTATGCAGTAAATCAGAACAGTGACATTTGCTACTCATTGACAGACCCTTTTTAAATATCTAACCTCATCTATCCTGTAAAATAATTAGGGATAATTATTCTATTATTGTTATCATCATCATTATCTTAGTCATCACCAATTGTCTTTATTAAGAATAAAATCTTTTTTTTTAAATTATTTTATTTCTGTAGTATTTTGTCTAGACATATTATTTTACTATAATTTTCTTTATAGGTAGGTATCTTTAGTCCTTTTAGATTCTGAAAATCTTAGAATAATTTACAAGGTCTGCTCAGAAAATACCCAAACATTTTTAATTACACACCAATGGAGATATTTAGTAACATGCGGTTGGCAGTATTTTATTCCACATAACCTCTGTAACCACATGTTCTTGGATTGTTGATATCTTGTTTAGTTTTTGTGTTATTGTTGTTTGAATATAACATGTTTAAGTGTTAGTAGTGATTTTTGTAATGTGCAATTTTTTGATGATTGAACTTTTGTCTCAGTGTTGTAGCCGTAAACCCAGCTTTTGTCTTCTGTTATGATCCTTTGCATTAATGTTTATGTTTGCGATGATTTTGATCGGCTTGTTCAAGAAGTTGCTGACAGTTATTCACTTGATGTTCTATCTGGTGTTCGGTCATCAAACGAAGAACAAACTTTGCGGTAATTCTCCGCTTGTTCGATTTTTCAGTCAAAATGTCATGGCATGTTCCAATTGAGATGCTAATCCTTTCTGTAAGTTCTTTTTGTAAGCATCAGATTGTTGATTTTCTGAATGTCTGTGTCATCAGTTGAGTCTAAGGCCTTCTTGGTCAACGGTCATCAATTGACTGATGACCACTTTTAAATTGTGAAAACCATTCGCAGCATTGTGTACAACCCAGAGCATCATCTTCGCAAGCTTGTTTCAAAACTTGAAAAGTTTCTGTGAAAGTTTCCCCCTGTTTTACTCAAAATTTTACATTGTATCTGCTCCCGAAAAATGGACATAACAAAACTTGCTAAATTACGTGCCAACTGCACAAGACTAAATATCTCTATTGGTGTGTAATTAAAAACATGTAGTTATTTTCTGAACAGACTTCGAATATAAATTAACCACATCAAAAACTTATATTTTTTTATAAAACTTATAATAATTTATCATCCTGACTCCCGTAGGAGAAGACACCCTCCACCAGCCCCTCTGTTCCTAGCCCTTATGGGCTTGCCGGAGGTCATCTTCAAAACATTTTGACGTATTCCAGTTTACCTTGGACCACCGATATGATTACCATGAGTGACATTCCCATCAGTGTACTACTATTTAATGAACTAAAAACAAAATATATCTCACAGTCTTAAGTAAGACTGAAATGACTATTTCAGTCACCTGTAGAAGGTAAAAGTGAGTTCAACACACATGAAACATAAAAATCTTACATGGAACAATAACAACACAGTTACAATGAAACAAAATAAAACAAAGGACAAAAACAGAATACAAGAGAAATCCAAGCAGGGCACTAGATTCCCAAGCGATCCTCTTCTTTGCCAAGTACACTATAAAACTTTCCACTATTGTCCATTCAGCTTGGTTCCTCCAGTTTACACCAGATCCAACACTGACCCGATAAGATCAAGCCGACAGATAGTCTCTGTGCGCATTAACTGTACCTCGAACACTCTTAAAAAAACATGGTAGGTGTCATCCAGTTGTCCACACTGAGGACACATTCCAGAATCTACCAGGTCGAATTTCTGCAGTCTGTCCTTAAAAGCACCATGGCCGGAAAGAAATTGTGTCACATATTTATTAGGATGTATACAAGAGGCAAACCTTTGGAAAGAGATCATGTGTATAACGCCCACCCTCTGTCTCATCCCATTTGGCCTACCACAAGGCATTGCCATGTTGTTCAATTTCTTTTACTTTTTCTGAAGTCAACTCACCAGACTTCTTAGCAACATACTCCTACCTGTTTTTCAGACGTAATCAAGTTTATCGGTTTCACAAAGACTTCCTCCCGGGAAATAGTACAATAGCCACCTGTTACCGTTAACAATATTAAGCATTGAGCCCAGTAATGCAAATCTATAATTTTTCCTGATAACTTTTATATTTTAGCCTATGCGCTCAAACAGGCGCCACATACAGCATAATAGCCGTGCACACGCCTTTATACAGGATGTTCATAGTCTTAAAATTAAGATCCCAATCAGGGTTGAGTATACATTGAATCTCGAAGAAGGCATTGCAGGCCTTCTCCGCGACTTATTGAAGTTGCTTCTTAAGTTGCAGTTTCTCATCAAGAAACACTTCGAGGTACTTTTTAACCTGAACATACTTTATATGCTGGCCTGCCTTCAAAACACGAACTCGCTGCCAAACAGCCTTTGAGGAGCATCATCGTGGTCTTTCCCTGGGTAAATGTCATCTTGTGTTGATGAATCCACAGCTTGTGTTGATGAACCCACACCCTGCAAGCTTGAGTGGCTTGGCTTGGAGTTCAGCCTCCCTCCATGAGGTTCCTTCGATCAGCAGGAGCATAATCCACAGTGCAACACCCGCTGGGCAACCTCAGCCACAGCCACAGGAGAGAATCAAACTCCACCACCCACAATAAAGGACCCAACACGCTGCCCTGGAGACATCCCTTGTACAGTGTCTTGTCAATAATTTATCAGCAAATATTTATTTTTAAACAATGAAAATTAAGTTTCTATTATATTAATTCAAGTTGATATTAAATTATCTGAATTTCTTCAGATGCCACCAATAATAAATTTTTCTAACTGAATTTCTCTGGTCATATGCTTCCAAAGGAAAATAAAAATTGTGAATAATGTATTTTCTATTTTTTCTTTGTATTTGACATTTTTCAAACACTGCAAAAGTTTTTCTATCATTAGAGACTGTAATTAAATGTTCACCTGCTATTTTTCGAGAAATTAAATAAATAAAATTTAAGTACAGAAAAAAATATTGCTGAAATGTCTTTGCCTTTATCACTTTAATGTATTGCTGTTTATTAACAAGTGACTGAGTGAATTTTTAAAACATGAAATCAAGTTTATTTCTTCTTTATTTTTGTAAGAGTTGTATGAACCTATAATTTTCTTTTTTGTTCACATTGTAAACTGTTGTGACATGTATTGTTCAGTTCAGTTCATATTTGGAATGTGTTCGTTCATAATGTAGGATCCTAATCATCTACAGTCATTTCAGTTCAAGTATGATGTAATATTTATGTATAATCAATCCATTTTGTATTAAAAATGAGTGTTACATTAATTCATTAAGAAAATCACTGGGCTCTTGCCTGCTAAAGATTCTAATTACTTTTGTGTTGTGAAAATAAATATCGGTCAATGTTTTAAATAAATATCAGTCAATATATTTTATACATTCATTTAAGAACCAGTATTCAGTACAATGTATTAGCCATGCAAATGAGTATGGCAAGGTATGATCTATCCTCAGTTGTACTGTGCTGTTTACAGTTACTGCATAGTCTCTTTGTGCAACATTATTTCTCTTAAGTTTACTTTTTCGTTATTACTTTACTTGTAAAATTGACCATATTATTGTAACACTAAACAAGTGTTTTCAAGAAATCAGTAATTTAAGTAACTATCTTATAAAATATGTATATTTTTTTAATTTTACAGAATTTATTGTATGGATGGATGAAAAGTCCCTTTATGCAAGTTACAAAATTATTAGGATAGGTGCAGAGCATATCTTCTATAGATTTAAAACATCTGTGTGGGTTCCACAATGTTCAAAGCACAGCTGTATATGCCTCCATGTCCAGTTGTTCATCTGTAGCAGTTCCTCATTGTTGACATATCTGTGTTTTTGGATCTCTTCTTTTACAAAACCCCAGAGTGCATTGTTAGGTGTGATGAGGCTGACCTCTGGGTAGTCACTGGCTCCATTGCCTTTGCTGGCAAGAAGCCCTGAGTTATCTGCTGGCCAAGGCAAGGAGCCAGCAAGAGCCGGTGACTCTTCTGACCCATGTCTAATCCAGCAATTCAGAAAAACTTCATTGAGGCATCTGCGTCATTAAAAACAAATGCATTGAAGCACTGTCTTGCAGAAATTTAATGATGTCTATGATCCCTTTTGCCTTTGATTCTGAAGAATACACTTGTCGATCATTCTCAAATAACTGTTGATTAACTGCACCATCAAAAAAATAAGGACCAAGGAGATTTTCAGCTGTCATCCCAGCCCAAATCATAACATGAATTGCATGGTATTCTATTTCTGCAAACATGAAGTGGATGGTATTCTATTTCCTCAAAAACACGAAGATATTATACATTTTGGTTATGAGAGCTTTGATAAATCGCATACTTGTCTGAGAACATGTCGTTCTTTTTATTGTTTACTTTCAGAACATGTTCAAGCAATAACTGACGTGCATAAACATGTCAATCAAGGTCATTGTCACTCAATTCATTAACTGAGAATGGGCGAAAACATTTAACTTTCAAGTCCTTCCGCATATGGTCTTTGTTGATCTTGGAATGCCTAACTCTGCAGAACATTCGCGCATTGATCTTATCAGTGAACATTGAGTCAATGCTTCCATAGCAGCACACTTCTCAGCTCAAGTGCTTGGCCTCCCACTGTGTGGCGCATCAAGAACACTTCCCGTTGCAAAAGCCTTCTTATCCCAAGTAAGTAATGTTTACTGTGATGATGACAATTTCCCAAGATGCACAAAGAAGTCATTCATAATGTTCTCCAATGTATGTTTTACCAGAATGTAAAACATATACATTCATTACCAGAATGTAAGGGTACACATTCGTGGACCCTTACATAAGCTAATAAATGCTTTTCGACAGTGAACAGTGCGATGTCAGTTCACTGACAACAATGACAGATATGAGTGCCATATTTGTCATTGTTCCACACTTGACTATGACTAAAGTCATCCCTCCATGAATGAACACTGAATGATCCCCACCATGGATTATCCTCCCTACCTTTTCCAGCAGCAGTATACCCTGATTAAGCTGGATTTATTAGTGTAAAGGGACTTGCTGCCCACTTCATATGTATTTATTACAGACAAATTTTTCATCCGTATAATTCTTATCCTAGCAAATATTTTATTTAGGTCTATAATACTTTTCTAAAAGTTGTACTTAAACTATTTAAATTTAAACTAATTTTAAAGGGTGCCAAAAGGTCATTCTGGGAATCACCCCTCTTGTGGATTTTCCTCTACTGCATAATTTACATGTAACATTCTGGAGAATGAGCTCAGACTTTTTTAAAACTCATATAAAAAATGAGTATTGTTTTAAAAGCCCTTTGATCCCCCTTATATTCTAAGTTTGGAGATCATTTCTAAAAGTCAGGAAAGAACATTTGCTGATTTAATGAGAAAAAAATATTTTATCTGTATAATTTTTTCAATTTTTTTTAAATTTTAGATGTGGGAAATGTCGACGGTACATGAAATATATCCAAGCCAAACCATCCAGGCTTCATTGTTCACATTGTGATGAAACTTTCAATTTACCACAGAATGGAAATGTTCGGATCTTTAAAGTAATAATTTTTATATAAAATTATAATTTCTGTTTAGTATAAGTTTGGAGGGAAGTGTTTTTATTTAAGTGAAAGACTAGTAAGATAGTATTAATCAGCAGCCTCTTCATGGAATTAAGGTGTTTTTCTTTTGTGGTGATTTTGTTTTTTTTGAATATAATGTTCCTAGGAATCATGAAATGATTGTTATTGTTAAGGAAACTTTAATGCTTTTGAGAAACAGTAGGGTTCTAAATACGCTGCATAATGGTTGGGTATTTGTAGACAGGTCACATAAAGAATTGGTCCTGAATGGAGGTGTAACCCTTTTAATTAGTTTGTGGAAGCAACTTATTCATTGTTGGTATGAATAATAGTACCTGAAATCTGTGATTTTCTTTCTTTCAGTAGAAAACCGAATAAGCTGATCTAGCATTCTAAATTTAACGTAATATAAACTTCATAGTTCTTTTAGTTTTTTGTGTTTGGAAGATGTAGGTGTGGTGTAATTTCCCTTTGCTTTCTTCATGGAGCCAAATACTGATTCTTATCGCCATATCTAGCACAGTTAATATTCAATTAAACAAGTGATACCTTTCCTCAGTTTAACATAGGGACTGCCAGTATAATGAGCATCATTATTCTTAGAGAAATCGATTCTACTGTTGGCTCTTGCACCTCAGATGCTTTATCTTTGTTACAGTTTAAAAACATTGAGATAGGTAGATAGGTTAACCGGGTTGGTCTAGTGGTTAACGCGTCTTCCCAAATCAGCTGATTTGGAAGTCGAGAGTTACAGCGTTCAAGTCCTAATAAAGCCAGTTATTTTTACACGGATTTGAATACTAGATCGTGGATACCGGTGTTCTTTGGTGGTTGGGTTTCAATTAACCACATATCTCAGCAATGGTCGACCTGAGAATGTACAACACTACACTTCATTTTACACTCATACATATCATCCTCATTCATCCTCTGAAGAATTATCTAAACGGTAGTTACCGGTGACTAAACAGGAAAAAGAAAGAAAAGAAGAGAAGGTAGGTAGGTTAAAGCATAAATTTATAAATTCTTTGTTGTGAAACAATCTGTTACATACTGTTTCAACAGCTGTGAAATCAAAGACAAATCCTTTTCTTTAAACAGAATGTTTGGTAATAACTGTTATTGATACATACATGAAACTGTCAAACTTTATTTACAACTTTGTATCTACGAGGGTTGTCTGAAAAGTTTTGAGCCTTGTTTAGAAAGATGTATTTTTTCTGTCAAATATAGTTTTATTTTTCGACAAAGTCTTCTTTCAAGTTGATACCATTTTTCCAGCGACAATTTAACCTCTTTAACTGTTCCAAATAGTAACTTTCGTCTTTCTCCACAAAAAAAGCATTTATGTATGCGATAACCTCCTTGTCTGATGAAAATCTCTTTCCTTCAAATAAAACTTTAAGATTAGGAAACTTGAAAAAGTCGCTTAGGGTCAGATCTGATAAATACGGTGAGTGGTCAACAGATTCAAATTGCAATTCGTGAATTTTAGCCATGGCGACCGTTAAAGTGTGAGCAGGTGCATTATCCTGATTGTAAAGCACTTTTTTCTTCAAACATGGTCATTATTTTGCAATTTCTACTTTCAGCTTGTCAAGAAATGATGCATAATATTGTCCCATTATTGTTTTACCTTTTTGAAGATAATCTATAAACAAAATTCCTTTTTACCCCAAAAAAAACAGTCACCATCACCTTCCCAGCCAATAGAACCGTTTTCAAAGAAATTCTCACCTTTTTCAAAGAGCAGGTTCATTCTTTGCAGCCCATTGTTTTTACTGTTGTTTTATCTCAGGAGTGTGGTGGTGGATCCACATTTTACTCTACAGTTATGAATCCGTGCAAAAAAATGACTCATTTTGCTTAATTTGCTCCAGCAGGGCTTTGGAAATTTTCACTTGAATGCATTTTTGGTTCAAAGTGAGCAAACGTGACGCCCAACATGCAAATCCAATTCTTCAGTTAATATATGACAAACATGTTTTTCGATATGCCATAGCCCTATCTCTCTAACCTTAATTTGTCAGTCCCCAGTACCATTTGGTGAACTTTTTCGATATTGGTGGTGGTTGCAGTTTTTGGCCATCCTGAATGCTCATCATCAACCAAGCTGCTACAACCATGTTTAAATTCAGCTGTCCATCTTTTCATGGCAAATGATGGGGTAATGTTCCTGTAAACAGCGTCCACCTCGGTTTTAATTTGCATAGGCATATTGCCTTTCAAATGCAAATGTTTAATCATGGCACGATGTTCGATTTTTTTCATTTTACAATAAAACTCACAATGACTTACTTAAAAAATTATCAAACAACAACTGAGTGTCCAAAATGGCTGAAATTTTAGTGAGTACCTTTCAACTCATTCCATAACTTATAGGGAATACATTCCGTAACTTTTGTTGACGAGCGCTGCCATCTTCATGTTGAGGCTCAAAACTTTTCAGACAACTCTCATACAGTTGATATTTGCAGCAAAAAAATGCATACTGATAAATATATCACCAAAATTTCTTTTCATCCTGTAACAGGACAGGAACTTTTAATAAGATTATTTTTAGAGCAAAACTAGACTATCTAATAAGCTTACTGACTACCCAGTCTGTAAGCTTATTAGAAAAAAATTGAAACAAAAATGAATAAGTTAAGAGATGAAAACAAATTTTGGGAAAACAGAAAAGATGGATCAGATAAATAAAGGATGGACAAAAGTTACATATTGCCCTTCTTTAAGCAGGTAATATTAAGATAGAAACATCTTTAAAATACCTTTAATGTTACTGTGACTGCATTTAATAAATTACGTCTGTCCTCAGAAATGCATTGGATACTGGTTGTAACCCTCCCACTTAGTTGAAAGAGTTAGCATGTCTAAATTAATTTGTAAGAATAATAATTGTAATTTATGATAGGTAGGGTAAAATAAAAGGATGATTGAAACTATAATAAAGAACTGAGTTCATTAAAAGTATAGATCAGAGAAAATAAGTTCACTAGAAAAACTAAAGTTAAAGAAAAAATTAATCTGGAATATTGTTGTCAAAGTTACTTAATAACATTGCTCATTGTTAAATAATTATAGCAATTTTAGAATTAAAATTTATTAACAATTTTTTTTTTTGTGTGAATTTTTTTTAAAGAATGTAAATGAATGTTGTAAATCCTTTTCAACAGCTGTGAAAAGGATTTTAACGAGAGGGCTCTACCCTCTTGTTAATTTTTATTCAAGGAAGAGGGCAGGATATTTGATTTGTTGAAGAAGGTTCATGCTATTTTTGACTGATGAAATCTTCTTTTCTGATATTAACTGGAATTATCTAAATTTATACTTTATAGTTTTAAGTGTAATTACTAGCTGCAGGGCAAGCCTACAACATGCCTCTGCAGCTAGGCCCTCCAGGCAGGCGGCATGTCGGAAGGGGATTATTAGGTATCCAAAATTGATTATCACTTGTGTAAAAATGTTTTTTGTTTTTTGATTGATGAAAATTGATCAAGGAAAAGCGTGCAAATCTTCCCAATTAAATTTGGTTTAGATTGGATTAGGCATCTTTTAAAGATTAAACACTCAACAGTTTCATCAAGATCTGTAATATCTATATCCAAATTCACTCACTATAAGAGCTGGAAGCTTAAATATAAATAAAATTAATTCATTTATTATTTATATATTATATTCAATTTACGAAACAAATTATCGTAATACAAAACTAACATTCCTTGACACAATAACAAATAAGAAGTTGGCTTCAAAAACAATAAATCGCTAAGGAGGATTTGTTTCAAAATTCTTCTAATTTTTATTATTGTTTACAATTTGATTTGATCTATGTATGTGTTTTGCCTATGTGTATGTTTAATTGTAACTACAAGGCCAAAAAAAATCATATGTACTATTCTAAATGGATAATCAATAGTATTTTTAGTATCGATTTATTTTTATTGGAATTAATTTTGTCTTAAGATCGGCTACAATATTGAATGAATGAATTACATTAGTAAAATTTATTTTATAATTATCATTACTATTCTTATTTATTGTTTATAAACATTTAATAAAAAAAATCATGTGATTTTTTGACGGGCAGTTTGTTTGATCATGTAAGCATTTCCTCAGCTAAGGGAATGCACACACAGACACACATACAAATGCCCTTTAGTAGGGTAGGATATTTATTTTAAAAATACACATAAATATACTCTTCTTGTTGTTTTATAAATACTCTTTAATATTATTATTATCTTATCAACATTATTTATAATTTTATTTTTATTAAAGTGTTACAGTTTGTTTTCTGGTGACTGTTTAACTATATTATACTTATAGTTTCAGATATTAATTAATCTTTTTTTTGTGTAAATAATGTTTTCAGTATTTTCTCATTCTTGAATCTATTTTTATAAATATTATTTTATTTACGTAAATGAATAGATAGTCCATTCCAGATATAACTGTAATTTGAAAGTCAAGAGTTCCAGCATTCAAGTCCTAGTAAAAGCAGTTACTTTTACACGGATTCGAATACTAGATCATGGATACCGGTGTTATTTGGTGGTTGGATTTCAATTAACCACACATCTCAGAATGGTCAAACTAAGACTGTACAAGGCTACACTTCATTTACACTCATACAGGATGAATTACTTCATCCTATGAAGTAATTCCTGAAGGTTAAACAGGAAAAAAAGATATAACTGTAATAAAAAAGTGTTCTTTTCTCCTTTTAAAATAAAAATATTTTATTTGTTGTTTTTATAGATGTGTTGATATGATTTATAAAGTATAAATTCTAAGCTTATTTCATTTTTTGTGAATATTTGAATTGTTCAGGAATTTTTAATTATTGATTATTTAACAGTTTATAATTTAATTAGGTTAAGTATGTAGAGTAGTATTATCTCAAAAAAAAAAATTATCTCTAAGATTGTAGATTATAATTTGTAGAATTCAGATTGTATTAAACTTAGTGTTCTAGTTAGGACTTTCTCTAAATTAATAATTGTCATTAATTTGGTTTTTTTATTTTCCCAGGAGTTAAAATGCCCTCTAGATGATTTTGAATTGGTATCTTGGTCGACAGGAGTTAGAGGTAAAAGTTTTCCTTTATGCCCATATTGTTACAACAATCCACCCTTTAGAGAAATGAAGAAAGGAAGCGGTTGTAATTCTTGTACGCATCCGACCTGTCCTCATGGTTTATATACGAATGGTCTGTCATCTTGTTTTGAGTGTGATGGTGGAGTTCTCGTTCTGGATCCTTCTTCTGCTCCTAAATGGAAGCTTGGTTGTAACAGGTAGTAAAAAAAAAATACCTTAATCATGAATGATAACCGAAATATTTTTGATGACTCAATATTTGTAAAAGAAATGATTAAAAATAGTAATTTATTTCTTTCATATCTTGTCAGTTTCCTTTTTTTTCCTAGAAAAATAAAAATATTATTGATGTTTTTATATCTTATGATTTTCTAAAAATGTGTTTTTAGTTTTAGTAGATTTTTAGATTTGTGTTTTTCCTTCATTCATGACCTTTCAAAATTTTGTTAGCTTCAAAATATTGTCATATCTTAATTTCCTCTTATTTCATTCAATTCACATTGTATTTCTCATTGCATTACAGTTAGTTAACGTTATGAGGAGGGATGAAGTCAGATCTGAGAAAATAAACAGCATTACTGAACAGTAATGCTGTTTATTTTTCTTGTTCTTATCTGCCCTTATTTCTGAAAACAATATTTCTCATTATATTTATGTTGGAACATGTTTTATAATGTTTATTTTAAATATTTCATAAATTGTTATGACAGTTGATACCTTTAACTGGCTTTTCATAATTTTTAACTAAACATGATTTTTGTTTTTGAATATGAAGTTAGTTAAAAAGTGATATTGATAATTTTAACGGAAAATAATATGCACAAGCATGTTTAACTGAAACGTGCTCATTTGTACAAAATAACAAAAGCAATTTACTTTTCTATTACTTTTCAACATGATCTATAAAAAAATTTATGAGGTAATCACTGTTTATGATGCAGTTTTTTGTCAATTTAGTGTGAATTGCGTAAAATCTTGTATGGATATAGTTTGGTTTGTATAATGATAATGCCTGGGAATACATTCTTGTATTCCCTGGCTTCCTGACTAAATGTATATTATACAATGTGTCCCTTATATCTGTCATAGCTGTATGTCAATAGGTATACTTAAATGAGAAAGGCTTTAGTAAGTTAGTAATAATTATTGAATTTTACCTTGCCTTAAATTTAGAGTAAATGCTGAAAGTGGCCCCATCTACACTTTTTACTGGTTTTCTTGCAACTTGATTCAGAGTTTGTGATGGATAGTTAATATACCTTTTTTGATATTGAGCTTCAGTTGTTCTAGTGGTGGTTTATTGCTTTGTTCTTTTTCTTCAAGATAAACCCAAGGGAAAAATCTGGCAGTGTCAAATTTGGAGATCTCTGTGGCTGTGAACCGTGATTAATGATGTGATTACCAAAGAATTTGTTAATGAAAGGAGTTTTTGAATTTGTCTATAATAACGTTATCAACAATATCGATAATTGCCTTCCAAGAGTGCAATGAATTGCCATAAAATATTCTTATATAATTCTGATTTAATGATGTAATAAAAGGAAAATAGGACTAACAATTTTTTTGTGATATCATATATTTATATTTCTTGATACGCATGGGATTTTCAGCACTTCAAATTCTGATGATTACTTAGTTATTCAAATTAAACCACAACTGATCAGAGAAAAATTGTAAGTCCATAATATATTCCTTTCAAACATAAATGTGTCAAACCAATTACAATATTCTAGTTCTCTGTTGATATCAACAAGTTGATGAAATGTTTGAATTCAAAATTTAGTTGTTTTGTTGCTTGATTTTGGCAATTAATTTTTGACCGTCTACATTCAGCAGCACTATCCTTGTCATTAACAGAACCTAGAATCTGTCTCTCTGAATTTAGAGTGAATTTATAATGATTTAATTAAATTTACAGTGCAAAACATTCTTGCACTATAGTCATTAATATTTTACTTAAATATCTCTGTTATATAACCACATTCTTCTTGTGAAAACTCCATGTTCTCACTAACAATACACTGAGCATTCTTTCACTTTTGAAATTTGTTACATTGTCATGTAGATGTGATGAGAAATTTACAGAAAAGAACAATCCTGAATAATTTAGTAATTCTTTTAGCACATTTTACATGAGATCATCCACAGACGAATGGAAAAAAAGAGTTTGTACTAAAGTTATAAATTTACACTGATTTGTTTTTAACTATTTATTTAACTTTATTCACAAAATTTTGTTTTTTGTTTGTATACTAGTGTGAAAAATAGTTAATAGATTTTCTGAAAAAGGGTGTGGAATAAATCACAATAGTTAATTGGTATAATCATATGTGTGAGTTTGTGCAAATGCATTTAAAAACCTTTTAAAAATGGGCTACCTGAAAAAGTAAGTAAATGAGAGTTTTTTCTTTCATCAAAATTAAGTCAAACAGATCTCAACACTTTCTACTTTAGGAATGGGTATTAGGATTTTTAAAAGAAAGTAGTTGATTATTACATTAATTATTGGCAGTTATTGAAGACAGCCATCACATGTGGCTATTTGTGACTTTCACTTCCTGAAAATGTAAAAACCATGGAAGAAAAACATTTTTGCAATTGTTGGAAAAATAAAACTGTAGTTGTAGTGTGATTTAAGGCTATGTGTGAAAATGTACTCAAAATATCTTTTGAAGACTGACAAACGTTGGCACAGGTATGTTTTATTTGCTAAGGAATTGTTAATTAAGATTCATAAACTTTTAGATTTAACATTATAAAATATTTTAACTTAAATTGTCTTTATTTTCAGGTGTGATGTTATAATACATTTGTTTGATGATGCGCAAAAAGTGACTGTTGAAGAAAATGTTTGCGATTGTGGAGCTCAGACTGTCAGTGTAGAATATAAACAGGTAATTGTTTAATTTAATTATTATTTTTTTAAAATGTTTTTTGAAACTACAATAAAGCTTCATAAACTCGAATAAATATAAGAGAATGCATTGAAATGGCACCTATAATTGCTTATTATTGATCCGTCAAATCAGTTTGTTAAACATGGCTTTGGTTGTTGGCATATTATCATCCTTATTTCAAACTGTTCAGTTTCTTTAGTATTACTTGATAAAAAGTTTTCTGGCAATATGGAATATCAAGTCGTAAAGGTATGTTTATTTTCTTGTGATTATGTTCTGCATTTCATTTTTTCAAATTCACTTGGGCCTTGATATTAATTTTGTAGTCCTTTTTGAGGTTGCATGAACCTCCTGTTCTGTCTTACTATATCTTTGTCTTTAATTTAGTATTTTCTTGACAAACTCTAGTTTTGATCAGAATGTCCAAAGTTTCTAGAATGAGGTTTTTTAATATCCATAACAATCATATCCATTACAACATATGAAAAACATAATAGTTACCAGTATTATAAATATCCACAAAATGGAATTATGGATTAGATATGTTAATGGCATTTTGGTAATAAGCTATTAAAAAATATAAATGTAGACTACAATAGACTATAGTCTATGTATTGTTTATGTATAGTCTATGTATATAGTGTATGTAATTTCTGAAGGTGGATCAGGATTGCGCTGTGGCATCCCCTCCACTGTTCTTAACATCACTCAATAACTTCTTACATCAGCAGCCGAAGTAGTGTATTCCAAAAGTCACAGCCATAAATTTGAAATTACTTTCACCGTATCCAATTATGATGTTACTATTACAATAATGAAATATGTTCTGATAATTTTTTATTACAAATAAAATTATTTATGCCTAGTATTTTGTTCAAGATGTATATGAAGTAATTAATCTATTTATTTATTTCTTGTAAGTATATGTTTTTTTTTTCTAAATATGTTACGCTAAGATTTTGCTATAAATAAAGACAATGACCTAAAACAAAAGTATATGAAATGAGTTTATTTATTATAGTTTTGTAGGCTTACCAAACTACAAAATAAAAACATTAAATGGTACAAAAAAATACATAAATAAATAAAGTGTAAAACGTGAATAAAAGTAATATAATTATAATCATTATTATATTTATTCTAAAAAAATTATGAATACTCCAGAGATATTAAGTTTGTACTATAATCAACATAAAATTAATTTAATTAATTAAAATGTTAATTCGTACTGTATTTTATAAAAGTAAAACATAAAATGATTCCATACAAAATAATTTATATAGTAGCTCAAATAAGTAAATTAATACAATAGAATAAATAAATAATTCCAAAAATAAATGAATATGGTAGAATAAACAGTAATAAAAAAATAAAAATAATAAATACAAGTAATATCATTTGGAGATCTTACTTTTATAGCAATAAGTAACCAGTATTGCGCATGCTTGGTTTTAGGAGTGGGATAGAGGAGGCAAGTAGAGGCAGCTTGTAGGGAGGGCTCGCCGTTAGATTTTACATACACTACATACATTACACTCTGAAGTACTTGACAGTGATTCCCAGAGGCTAAAAAAAAAGAAAAAAGTGGTAGTCACAGTCACCAGATTATTATTATTATTATATGGTGGTAGTACCTTTTTTGTGATACCTTGTAGTACCTTGTGGAAATTGCCAGGGTTTTATATGAAGTACATGTTTAGACAAGAATAATTGTATCTTGAATAAATTTTAAGATGTGGCTGTAAAGTTTATATTAATTTATTTAGAATAGACAAAAGAATGCACATTTGGTGGAAATGCAACTGTTTTAAACAAAAATTAAAAATATTCTACTTTAAAAAAATTTTTTTTTTTCATTTTAACTGTACATAACTTTTTAGTTTGATATGTGTTGTTAAGATTTTTAAAAAAATTACTTATAAAACACTTAATGATCTGAAGCGCATAGATTTTGGAAATGTTCTAAAATTCTTATGAATACATTATTTAAATTGAATTCTATTGTCCTGTCTTACCTCTGATTTAATGATATATTGTTTTTATATATATACTAATTAAACATACCACCTAAAAAAATATTATCACTAGGATTAATAACAATGGTGTTCCAGACACAGGGGATGAAATAAGCAATGCTTGCAAGCTGTACTGCAGCTTATTTTTCCAAACATATCTAGGTTTTTCTTTTGCCATCAGCTTCAGTACTAGTTGTGCTATGGACTTTACAATTCTGTCACTTCTGCCTGATAATAATTTAAGTGGACAGTGTTTATTTCCATCTCCATCCCCATGACTTACAATACCAGCTGCCATTACCCAGGCTAGTTTCCTTAGAAACTTGACAAATCTTTAACTAGTGAAACTGTGAATTTATAATGACTTGCTGGTCTATCTGTATTTTCTTTATGTAATATGTAACAATTTTGAACAATTCTGACAAAAATGTTAATGTCATTTTTTTCCAACAACGCAATGTCTGACATTCATCAAGATAAAAATATAACATTTGATCAGAGGACAACAGTCCTCAAGAAAGAATTATAATTGTCTATAATTTCAGGTTTATTAGATACTATTTCTCTGTTATCTCTACGCTTTGACTGTTGAACATTATTTGGATTAGCCTTGGTAGATAACAAAAGCACTGGTTTTTTTTTTTTAGATTTTTTTCTCTGTAAGCAACCATTAACATATTTTTCTGGCAGTTGGAGGTATTTAAGAACTTCGAACCTTGGAGATAAATTTAGACTGCCGGTTAACATGGTCCACTGATGGTTGTGGTTGGAAGTGGGCACACAGATCATACTCTGGCTGGCTAGGTTTGGCCAGCTTACTACAAGGGTGGTTGGGTTTCAATTAACCACACATCTCAGGAATAGTCGAACTGAGAATCTACAAGACTACTTCATTCACACTCATACATATCATCCTCTGAAGAATTATCTAAACAGTAGTTACCAGAGGCTAAACAGGAAAAAGAAAAAGAAAGCTTACTACAAGGGTGAATCAAATTTAAACGGTAATTTTGTTATTCTACGCAGCAAGCAGTTCTGAGCTGGCTGACAGAGTGGGGGGGCTAATGTTTGGTGTGTTAGAGAGGGGGAACCAGCTTAATCAGCTCCACTCTCTTCTGTCGTCAGTACAGTCATGAGTGAGCAAGAGGTTCCATCTGTTGCACAACATATAATCATAAAGTTTTTAACCTATGAAGATATAACCCACAGGAATTTTACCTCATTTAAAGGTACAGTTTGGGGGACTACACTCTTCCAGAACCAAGTGTATACGTGGGCCAGACAATTTTAAGCGGCGGGTGAGAAAATGTAGAAAACAAAAATCATGATTGACACCCGAGGTCATGTCTCATAGCTGACAAAATCCGTACCATTCAAGAATTTTTTTAAAGGCTATCGCCGATTCACTGTTGAGGAAATTCAACAACGTCAGAAGTGGGTATCAGCTATGGGAGTGCTCAATCCATTATCACTGTTCATTTTGGTATTTAGAAAAATTATTGCTCGATGGGTTCTGAAGATTGTTGACCGAAGATCAAAAATAGACCTGTGATAGACTTTTGAATCGATTTTGGAAAGAAAGGGATGATTTTTTGAGGTGCATCGTCACATGTGATGAGTCATGGCTCCATCATTACATACAGAGTGAAAAATGGCGATTAAGTAGTGGCGAAGGATGGATGAGGGCTGCCAAGGCTAAAACCCATCTGTCGACCAGAAATGTTCTTGAAACAATTTTTTTTTTACTCAAAGGAAGTTTTACTCATCGATTTTCTCCACAATCGATGAACAGTGAATGCGGTTTATTATTGCCAGCTGCTACATTCAACAAAAGCCGCCTACTGAAACAAAAATCAGGGTATGCCCATCAGAGGTGGCATTCTTCTCCATGACCACCAGGCTGCACACTGTAATTTTGACAAGGGATAAATTAAAAGAAAATGCCTGGGAAACTCTTGACCTCCCTCCCTTCAGTTCAGATTTATCCCCCTGTGACTAATTTTTTGCATGGAGGGGAACGATTCAGAAACAATGAAGATGTTGAGGAGTGCATGTGCAGTTGGTTGACGATGCATCCACAAATTTTTAACAAGGAAATTAGTAAAAGTGTGTGAATCATACAGGTGACTACATAAAGAAAAGATGAAGGTATGAATTCTGTATATTATTATTAATCATTAAATTTATTAAAAAAGATTGCAGTTAATATTTGATTCACCCTTGTCATATCTACCATATGAAAAAATTTCAATATAGCCTGAAATCTGTTACTGCTAAACATGTTAGCAAACCAAGGCATACTCTGTGAGTATGTAGTGACCAACGAGAACTTAAAGTTAGTTTCCTAATTAGTCTTGCATTGATCAGAACAGCAATGAAGGCTTTTATTTCCAGTAGTGTCACCAGCTTCCAAGGTTTTTACCTGCTGTATTTAGAAAATCAGTTTTTGTTAGCAGATACAAAAATTCTGACTATCGATTTGTATTCATCGTGAACATATTTAGTAGAAAATTAGTGAAAAATGGGTTAGAAGATTGAACGAACAGCAAGTGAATTTCTAGGAGGGCAGTGTTTAAAGGATCTGGTGTTTCATCACCAGTCCAGTCCATCACCGGCTCTTAATGGAGCTGCCAACACAACAGGTTGGTCTAAATGGGATTTAATTATATTTTGTTTAAGTAAACTGTGTGTATGCTTTTGAAATTAAATTTTTGATAGCACAGCACAAAATGTCTTTGTTACAGGAGAAAAGCAAATTGCCAATGGAAGCAACAGAAATGAGTGGTTGTGTGTTTTGTTCACCGCAGTTCAGTTCATTAGTTGAAAAGCAAAGGGCAGTTGCATCAAAACCAGCTAGTGCAGGATCTGGACGAGGTGGTAAAGGCGGGCGTGGAAGAAAACCAAGACCTCCAAAAGATAAAATGGCACAATTAGCTGCATATTTTGTTTAAATTTATTAGTTTATTATGCAAAATGCTGTTGATATTACTAACTTTTTATCACATTTTATTATTTATAGTAAAATACAGGCATGAATAAAGAGGTATGTGTAATTTGAATGTCGAGTATTATTTCTTTTATTCCTGACTCTTTTGTGTAAATGAGAATTAAATGATGGACATTTAACCATCTCTTCTGCTATAAAAATCTTCTCAAAATTTTATCCAGATATCTTTTTTCAGTACATTGAAAAATTTGACAGTTATTTAATCATAGTTTTTCTAACAAAATATTATGATACATTTTTGTACTTATTCCCACTGCTATGTTACTGGTTAGATACCTTTATGGAATTTCTTCAGGAATCTTTACTCGAATTGTCCTGTTTACATGAAGTTAATTCTAAATTAAAGAATAAAGTTTTAAAAAATCCTGTGCATTGTGTATGATCCAATAACAATTGCTTTAAATTCAGATTTTCACTTTTTTTCTTGAACAAAGGTGTTAGTTCTTAAAATGTATAGTATGACCATATAAAGTAATGTAAAGAAATTGGTAACAGTTACTCTGATTAAAAAATACAGAAAAATTGCTGATAATCTTGATTTTGGAAAAATTTATTACAAAAAAAATTAATTTTAAAATAAACAAAATAATTTTTTTCATTTTGTTTATTTTTAATATTAATGTTTTGATTTAATAAATATAAAAGTTATTTTCTCTTTGCTGGTATCGCAACTCTAGAGCTATGCTGCAAGAAAGAGAGCATGGTATAATTCAGAGGTTATCAAACTTTTCAGCCCAAGCCAGTCAGGGAGTACTATAAGATTGCACCCCCTGTGTAATGTATTGTAAATAATGTATATACATATATTTTTTGTTAATCTGTTCCTGTATCCATTTATTTTAATAAAAATCATGTTTAGGCAAAAAGAAAAAAACAGAGCTATTACATTTCTTTTATTTTTAAAGTTTAAAGAGCAACACTAAAATGAAAAAAAAAAAACATTACAAAGAAATATAGTATGCTCATTAGTTGTATTCATGAAAGTTTTAGTAAATATTTTAATGTGATGGGTGGGTCTGTTTTTTTCTTCACAAGTATTCTTTAATAGAATAGAGTAGATTAAAAGATTTGCGAGAAAGTGAATTCTCTTCTCAAATGCCACAGTGATATAAAAAAAATGAATCATTTATTAGTATTTCTGTAATCAGTACAGTTGGATATATAGAAAACATACAGAAAAAGGAGGGTTAGATTTTTCACCTTTTCACAAAAATTGGATGATGTATTATATATATATATATATATATAATTCATGATTTTTTTTCATTAGAATTAGTTGCTGTCACAGACATCTATCATTATTTTAATACAGGTAGAGTAAAGTGAGTTGTAACCAGAAATACAAGATGTTGCTATTATCTCTGTATTCTTAATTGAAATATATTATTAATTGAGTATATTACAAGATTTGTAAGAAAGTGAATTTTCTCTTCCATTGTCAAGAGTGAAATAAAACACCAACCATTTATTAGTATTTTTATTATCAGTAGTCATTCATGGTTTTTTTTCAGTAGAATTAGTTGTCTCAGAAATTGTTCATGTTTTGTGTATATGTAGAGGAAGGTGAGTCGTAACCAGAAACAATCTGTTGCAATATATTTGATTTTTTAAGTGAAATAAAGTATATTATATGGTTTGTAAGTAAGTCAGTTTTCAGTTTTATGTCACCGTAGTGACATAAAAAATCAGTTATTAGTATTTTTGTATAATCAGTACAGTTTAATATACACATAACATATATAAAAAATGAGGGTGAGATTTTTCACTTTTTCACAAAAACTGGATGATGTTATTAATATTAAAGGTTATTTTCAGTAGAATTGGTTATCAGATATTGCTCAAATTTTGTGTCCAGTAAGGTAGAGTAAGATGAGTTGTAAACAAAAATACAATATGTTCCAATATAATTAATTTTTCAATAGAATAAAGTGTGTTAAACAATTTGCGAGAAAGTGAATTTTCATCTTTGTACCAAAGTGAAATAAAAAAATGTAACCAGTACAGTCTAATAAGTAGATATAGATAGTTCTTTTGAGTGCAGCAGCCAATCAGAGAGCAGCACATGATTTAGGCCATGCCCACCGTATTCTAGAGAAAATTCATGCATTATGTAGCCTTTTACAGGCAGAATTCACACATTTTGCGCTCTTGTGAGCATCAGTTAAATGATTTTTAAAGGGTACATCCTAGGGCATTTTTGATTGAAAAAATCACCTTATGCTATATACTGTATACTGTATGTACTTGCTATATACTGTAGCACTATACATGTGGATAGGAATCATACAGGCCAAATTTTGAAAAGTTAGGCAACTACCCACGCTTTGTACGGACTCCATATCCAGTGCAGTTGTTGATGATACCTAGTGTTAATGTATCAGTTTGGTAGCTCAGATTCGAGTGACCAAAATATTACACATAAAGATGCAAAATATAGTAAATTCATCAATCAGACAGTTAATTTTCCAGCTTCTCCATCAATAGTCATATTTTGTTGTTAAATGTATTTTATATACGATGAGCTACCCAAAAATTTGGGGGATTCAAACCAAAAAAAATGCGTGAACCATTGGTGGTACGACCTGCTGCCGCTAGATGTGGCTAACAGTACTCTTTGTGAATCAGTGTTCAAACAGCTGTGACGGTGAGAGGCTGCATTGTTGACTTTCATAGGTTGTGTAACGTTGTGTTTTACTGCTTTGGCGAAGTTCTAAATAGCAGATTTTAAAGAGCAAAGAAACTGCACCAAATTTTGCTTCATGGTTAAAAAAACTGGTGCAGAAACCATCGCATGCTTGTGGAAACATTTGGTGACAATGCTCTGAGTAAAAGTAAAACTTTTTTGTGGTACAAACGATTCAAAGATGGATGAACGACAGTCGATGACGATGAGCGTTCAGGAAGACCATCAACAAGTGCAACATCACGAAAGTGCGAGAGACTATTGTTGCAGATCGTAGACAAATAATCCATGATGTTTGTGCAATCGTACAAATGTCATATGGGTCTGTGCAACGGATCTTGTCAGACAATTTGAACATGAGACACATTGCTGCAAAATTCGTACCAGAAACAAAATCGCATAGCTGTCTGTAGTGAATTGAAAAATTCAGCAAGAGATGACCCTAACTTCATCTCCAACATCATAACCGGTGATGACACATGGGTGTACGGGTATGACCCTGAAACAAAGCAGCAGTCGTCGCAGTGGAAGTCACCAAGTTCATTGCAGCCAAAAAATGTACGCCACGTTCACAGCAATGTGAAGTCCATGATGATTGTTTTTTTCTACATCAAAGGCATTATCCATAAGGAATTTGTTCCTCCTGGTCAAACTGTTGATGGGATGTTCTATTGTGAAGTTTTGAAGCGGTTACATGAAAGCATTAGGTGCCAACGTTCAGATCTGTGGGGTAACAACAGCTGGGTTCTGCACCATGACAATGCGCCTGCGCACACATCACTAGCCGTTCGGAATTTCTTGGCTTCCAGAAAGACGGTAGTGATTCCTCACCCACCCTATTCGCATGACTTTGCCCAGTGCGACTTTTTTCTTTTTCCAAAAATAAAATTTCAATTGAAAGGCCGTCATTTTAACACAATTGAGGAGATCCAGGAAGAAACGCAGAACGCGTGCTTAGAACACTTACACTTGCAGACTTCCAGGGATGCTTGGAATCATGGGAAAAATGCTGGGATCACTGTATCAATGCCCAAGGGGATTATTTTGAAGGAGACAGTGGAAATTATAAGTTATGGTAAGCTATTTTATTTTTATGATAAAATTCCCCAAACTTTTGGGTAGCACCTTGTACTATATCCTGTCATGTACTATATCTATGACGTCAGGGAATTCCCCAGCTGTCAATCATTCATTAAATGAAATAATAATTATTTTATTTTATATTTGACTTATACATATTAATAAAAATTGTCTTTTTTATAAAATGATAAAAATTAAACTTAAGGCAGACATTAACAACAGCAGATATAGTATTAACCTTTGATCTCTAATGTAAATTACAGTTTTGTTTACACATGCGCAATAGTATATTTAATAATATAAATACAATGTTATACAATACTTTCCTCATTTATTACATAGACATCGATGGGTTGTAAACACATTCATTTAGACAATTATAATGAAACTACTACAAAGCAAACTAGATTAGCTATCTGTGATGTGAATTCATTCACAATTTTAGAAGAAGCCTTTAAAATGAAATTTAATCACATACTATTGTAAAAACGTACATGAAACAAATAAAGATATTCATTTATTCTTAAAAAGTATAAGAAGTTATGTTTCAACATTTTAAAATCGCACATAACAGATCCTGTAAAATTCTTAATCTATTATTGGAATGCACATATGAAAGAACTCGGGGCGATCAAGTCGATAGTCAAGACATAGCTTTTTTTAACTAAAAATACTCCTGTATGTAATTGTAATGATTTAAACAAAGCTATACTAGAAGCTTTTGAAAAGCTGTTAGTTGAAGAATCTGAATTTCAAGGTAAAGGCAGTGGTTGGTCTTTAATCAGCATTGACGATTTATTGTTGCGCATAAATAAATTTAAGCCGCTATGCAGTTCTTCATGTATCAATTTACCTGATAAAATAAAGCATTTTTATGCTATCTAACGTTTACAATAAAGACATATACCGCTTTAAATGGGCTGTTTTATCTAAACATGTAACTAGTTGTGATCCACAGCGCTTAGATAAATGTTATACTGTTGATTTAAAATAAATATGACTTTTGCATGTTTACTTTTGCATTCAAGGTAAGTGATATTAAAAAATTTTAATTCGCCAACAATATTTCTAAAAATGTATGTCTCAGGGAGATGATGAAAACTGAGATTTGATCAAATCCTTAAGGTAGATGATCAATTCACGGAATATGTTAAAATTACAATTCTGTGGGGTGATTTCCCTAAAGACATCAAATCCCTTAAGTTTTTTAGTGAAAAGATGAAATAAACAAGTCAGGACTTGCACAGCTCATTATGCAAGGAAGGTCGTGCACATTTTTATTATTGTTTTCTATATTTTGCGTTTTATCAAGTACCTACCATAGAAAAATGGGTTCAGATATAGAAAAAAATCAAAATTAACTTTAAACAAAGCTAACGTAATTTAACTTAACTTAAAACTAAACATAACTTTAAACAAAATTAATTATATTATTTCATCTTTTCACTAAAACAGTTAAGGGATTTGATCAAATTACCTACTTTCTTTAGGGAAATCACCCCACAGAGTTGTTATTTGATCATCTACCTTAGAGATTTGATCAAATCTCCGTTTTCATCATCTTCCTGCGAAATATATACGCTGAGATGATGATGCAGAAGTTAGATCTTTCAATTTGTTACATCGTAGATTTCAGAAAAACGCTAAACTTAAACAAGATTACTTCCATTTCATGAAAGAATATCAAGAATTAGATCACATGCAACCTGTAGATTCCTCTCAGTGTAAGGCTTCATCTAAAATTTTTTATTTTCCCCACCACACAGTATTTTGTGAATCTTCCACCACTACGAAAACAAGAGTACTATTTGATGGTAGTGCAAAAACATCAAACGGCCGATCACTCTATTCAATTCTTGCTACAGGTCCAGTAGTACAACAAGATTTATTCTCAATTATAATTCGTTTTAGAACTTATACTTCGTAGCTGATAACAACTATGTGTTGTCAGGCAATATTCCAAAGATGTATAAAGAAATTTGCATCAATCCTCGAGATTTTCCATTGCAAAGAATCCTCCGGTACGATAATAATAATAACTCATCAGTCATTCCATGTAACTTATTTGTTACTTACAGTTTAGCACCTTCAAGTTTTCTAGCTACAAGATGTTTGATAGAAATTTCCAATCAAAATGAAGCCTCTTTTCCTCAACCTTGCCAAGTAATTAAGCAAGATTTTTATGTCGATGATTTGCTCACTGGTTGTGATAAAATCGATCAGCGAAAACGGTTATATAATGATATTTCTTTATTGCTTAACAAATACAGACCTTCGCTGCATAAATGTTATTCAAATGTGCCTGGTATGTTCGACAATTCTAAGTCTTTTATCAAATTAGATAAGGATGAAAATATCAAGACACTCTGAAGAGAAGAAGTCTAGCAAAACTAATATGTTTTCAGCTGCTCTTCAAACTACAGAAGCTGTAGAACTTTCAAAAACATTTTCTTCGTTTGTACGAACATTAAACATATTTTCATATTGTCGTCACATCATTTATAATTTAAAAAATAAAAATAATTGTATATTGTTAGCTCTTTCTCTGGAAGAAATCAATTCCACTCTGAACATTCTAGTACGTCAAACACAAGAACTGTATTTTACTAAAGAATTAAGCGATTTAAGGAAAAATGCTGCTGCATCAAGGAAAAGCAAATTATTTTCTTTTCGCCCATTTTTGGATCAAAATGGTATAATTCGCATCGAAGTCGTTTAAGTTTTTCAAACTTGTCTTTAAACGCTAAACATCCTACAGTTTTAAGTCCTCTTAGTCATCTCACTCGATTGATTATTTCTCATGAACATTTAAGATTATCCCATGGAGGATTACAGTTAATTCATTCCTCACTTAGGCAGAAGTTTTTTTTTTTTGTCTTCAGTCATTTGATGCAGCTCTCCAAGATTCCCTATCTAGTGCTAGTCGTTTCATTTCAGTATACCCTCTACATCCTACATCCCTAACAATTTGTTTTACATATTCCAAACGTGGCCTGCCTACACAACACAATTTTTTCCTTCTACCTGTCCTTCCAATATTAAATCGACTATTCCAGGATGCCTTAGTATGTGGCCAATAAGTCTGTCTCTTCTTTTAACTATATTTTTCCAAATGCTTCTTTCTTCATCTATTTGCCGCAATACCTCTTCATTTGTCACTTTATCCACCAATCTGATTTTTAACATTCTCCTATAGCACCGCATTTCAAAAGCTTCTAATCTTTTCTTCTCAGATACTCCGATCGTCCAAGTTTCACTTCCACATAAAGCGACACTCCAAACATACACTTTCAAAAATCTTTTACTGACATTTAAATTAATTTTTGATGTAAACAAATTATATTTCTTACTGAAGGCTCGTTTAGCTTGTGCTATTCGGCATTTTATATCGCTCCTGCTTCGTCCATCTTTAGTAATTCTACTTCCCCAATAACAAAATTCTTCTACCTCCATAATCTTTTCTCCTCCTATTTTCACATTCAGTGGGTGGTCCATCTTTGTTATTTCTACTACATTTCATTACTTTTGTTTTGTTCTTGTTTATTTTCATGCGATAGTTCTTGCGTAGGACTTCATCTATGCCGTTCATTGTTTCTTCTAAATCCTTTTTACTCTCGGCTAGAATTACTAGAAATTCCCCTTTTTCATAAATATTACACACCAGTTTGTATAATCTCTCAATCGCTTCCTCACCTGCACTGCGCAGTAATTCTACAGGTATTCCGTCTATTCTAGGAGCCTTTCTGCCATTTAAATCTTTTAATGCTCTCTTAAATTCAGATTTCAGTATTGTTTCTCCCATTTCATCCTCCTCAACTTCCTCTTCTTCCTCTATAACATCATTTCCTCCATATAACTCTTCAATATATTCCACCCATCTATCGACTTTACCTTTCGTATTATATATTGGTGTACCATCTTTGTTTAACACATTATTAGATTTTAATTTATGTACCCCAAAATTTTCCTTAACTTTCCTGTATGCTCCGTCTATTTTACCAATGTTCATTTCTCTTTCCACTTCTGAACACTTTTCTTTAATCCACTCTTCTTTCGCCAGTTTGTACTTCCTGCTTATAGCATTTCATAATTGCCGATAGTTCCTTTTACTTTCTTCATCACTAGCATTCTTATATTTCCTACGTTCATCCATCAGCTGCAATATATCGTCTGAAACCCAAGGTTTTCTACCAGTTCTCATTATTCCGCCTAAGTTTGCTTTTGCTGATTTAAGAATTTCCTTTTTAACATTCTCCCATTCTTCTTCTACATTTTTTACCTTATCTTTTTTACTCAGACCTCTTGCGATGTCCTCCTCAAAAATCTTCTTTTCCTCCTCTTCCTGAAGCTTCTCTAAATTCCACCGATTCATCTGACACCTTTTCTTCAGGTTTTTAAACCCCAATCTACATTTCATTATCACCAAATTATGGTCGCTATCAATGTCTGCTCCAGGGTAAGTTTTGCAGTCAACGAGTTGATTTCTAAATCTTTGCTTAACCATGATATAATCTATCTGATACCTTGCACTATCGCCTGGCTTTTTCCAAGTGTATATTCTTCTATTATGATTTTTAAATTGGGTGTTGGCAATTACTAAATTATACTTTGTGCAAAACTATATAAGTTGGTCCCCTCTTTCATTCCTTTTGCCTAGCCCGTATTCACCCACTATATTTCCTTCCTTGCCTTTTCCAATGTCCAACTATTATTAAATTTTCATCTCCTTTTACGTGTTTAATTGCTTCATCAATCTCTTCGTATACACACTCTACCTCATCATCATCATGGGCGCTTGTAGGCATATAGACGTTAACAATCGTTGTCGGTTTAGGTTTTGATTTTATCCTTATTACAATGACTCTATCGCTATGCGTTTTGAAATACTCTACTCTCTTCCCTATCTTCTTGTTCATTATGAAACCTACTCCTGCCTGCCCATTATTTGAAGCTGAGTTAATTATTCTAAAATCACCTGATCAAAAGTCTCCTTCCTCTTCCCAGCGAACCTCACTAATTCCTACTACATCCACATTTATCCTATCCATTTCCCTTTTTAAATTTTCTAGCCTACCAACCTTTTTTAACTTCTAACATTCCACGCTCCGACTCGTAGAATGTTAATTTTTAATTTTCTGGTGACCCCTTCCTTAGTAGTCCCCACAAACAGCAAGGTCTCATGATTCATAGAGGAGGTAGGCTGAAGTATTGGATGTCAACTCTAAAATCATAATTTGCTCTGTCCTTCAGAAATATTTAACTTGTTTTCGTTTTAGAGCTAGCCTCAGAGTCAGTTACTTGGTCAGCTTCCAAAAGAAAGTATCACAATTTCCAGATCATTCCAGTACACTGGTGTTGATTATGCTGGCCTAATACTTATCCGTCTTGGTGGGTGGCGTACTCAATCTACCAATCCTTCAACTATTAAGGCTTATATCGCATTGTTCGTGTGTCTCAGCACCAAGGCAGTACACCTTGAACTTGTAACTGATTCATCTACAGAAAGTTTTATAGTTGCCCTACGAAGATTTGTAGGACGCTGAAGATTGCCTTCTAATATTTTTTCTGATAATGGAAAAAACTTCTGCGGTGCAAATAGTTATGTTCAAGAAATGTATGATTTTCTTAAAACTTTTACTGCTAGTTCCAAAATTAAATCTTTCTGCACCTCAAACAACATAAAGTGGTCTTTCATTCCTCCTTACTATCCTAGTTGGGGGTGGCTTGTGGGAAGCTGCTGTGAAGAGCATGAAGTTTCACCTGCGAAGAGTCATGGGCAATTCCGTTCTAAATTACGAAGAGTTATCCATTTTGTTAACTCAGATAGAAGCATGTTTAAACTCCAGACCATTGTACTTACCATCATCTGATCCAGCTCCACTTACTCTTAACCCACCGGGTTGGTCTAGTGGTGAACACGTCTTCCCAAATCAGCTGATTTGGAAGTCGAGAGTTCCAGCGTTCAAGTCCTAGTAAAGTCGGTTATTTTTACATGGATTTGAATACTGAATCGTGGATACCGGTGTTCTTTGGTTGTTGGGTTTCAATTAACCACACATCTCAGGAATGGTTGAACTGAGACTGTACAAGACTACACTTCATTTACACTCATACATATCATACTCATTCTTATCTGAACGGTAATTACCGGAGGCTAAACAGGAAAAAGAAAGAAATCTCCACTTATTCCTGGACATTTTCTAACCTTTGCTCTATTAACTTCCTTACCTGATCCTGATTTCTCAGGCATTAATTAAATAAGCGCACTAGGTGGCAGTTTATACAAAGAATATTGAAAGACTTTTGGAAAGCATGGTCTATCGATTCCTTGTAGCAGAGAAACAAGTGTAAAATTTCAAATAATAACGTTTGTGTTAAGTAATCTCCCTCCACTGATGTGGAAATTGGAAAGTGAAAGTATATCAAGGTAATGAAGGATTATTTAGATTAGTTGAAATCCTAATCCTAATATTGTTAGTTTTTACAACAAACAATATAGTAAAAACTAACAATATAGTAAAAAGAACTATTAATAAATTAATTCTTCTTCCAATTTCAGACGTTTGTCTGAATCACCTCAGAGCATTACAGATCATTATATTCGGCATCACCAGTGATGCCAAATGTAATTAATGAAATTTCTTTAACGACATTTTCATGTATTTGTTTAATTTTAAGTTATTTGCTTTGTAGTCCTATTTTTCCCTTTGGCAACATTGTATAACGGTAACTTTAATTTTACGTTCTTTCAAGGTTTATGTAACTATTTTTTATGTATTACTTTCATTTTTGTATATTAAGTTTCATCTCATGATAATGTATTTTAAAATTATAATTTAATGAAATTGTAATTGGTGGGCGGTGTGTTCCGTTCCATGTTGAGTCGCTTGGCGCTGCACTCTAGCATCTACTAGCGCTAACCAGCGAGGTGGTAGGTGGGAGTATATGGTGGTAGTACCTTTTTTGTGATACCTTGTGGAAATTGCCAGGGTTTTATATGAAGTACATGTTTAGACAAGAATAATTGTATCTTGAATAAATTTTAAGATGTGGCTGTAAAGTTTATATTAATTTATTTAGAATAGACAAAAGAATGCACATTTGGTGGAAATGCAACTGTTTTTAAACAAAAATTAAAAATATTCTACTTTAAAAAAATTTTTTTTTTTTTATTTTAAGCCCTTTCAGAGTTGTAGAAAAAACATATTTACACAATATCAACTAATATATTAGAAAGAAAAATCTGTTTTTTAACTATACATAACTTTTTAGTTTGATATGTGTTGTTAAGATTTTTAAAAAAATTACTTATAAAACACTTAATGATCTGAAGCGCATAGATTTTGGAAATGTTCTAAAATTCCTATGAATGCACTATTTAATTGAATTCTACTGTCCTGTCTTACCTCTGATTTAATGATATATTGTTTTTATATATATACTAATTAAACATACCACCTAAAAAAATATTATCACTAGGATTAATAACAATGGTGTTCCAGACAAAGGGGATGAAATAAGCAATGCTTGCAAGCTGTACTGCAGCTTACTTTTCCAAACATATCTAGGTTTTTCTTTTGCCATCAGCTTCAGTACTAGTTGTGCTATGGACTTTACAATTCTGTCACTTCTGCCTGATAATAATTTAAGTGGACAGTGTTTATTTCCATCTCCATCCCCATGACTTACAATACCAGCTGCCATTACCCAGGCTAGTTTCCTTAGAAACTTGACAAATCTTTAACTAGTGAAACTGTGAATTCATAATGACTTGCTGGTCTATCTGTATTTTCTTTATGTAATATGTAACAATTTTGAACAATTCTGACAAAAATGTTAATGCCATTTTTTTCCAACAACGCAATGTCTGACATTCATCAAGATAAAAATATAACATTTGATCAGAGGACAACAGTCCTCAAGAAAGAATTATAATTGTCTATAATTTCAGGTTTATTAGATACTATTTCTCTGTTATCTCTACGCTTTGACTGTTGAACATTATTTGGATTAGCCTTGGTAGATAACAAAAGCACTGGTTTTTTTTTTTTAGATTTTTTTCTCTGTAAGTAACCATTAACATATTTTTCTGGCAGTTGGAGGTATTTAAGAACTTTGAACCTTGGAGATAAATTTAGACTGCCGGTTAACATGGTCCACTGATGGTTGTGGTTGGAAGTGGGCACACAGATCATACTCTGGCTGGCTAGGTTTGGCCAGCTTACTACAAGGGTGGTTGGGTTTCAATTAACCACACATCTCAGGAATAGTCGAACTGAGAATCTACAAGACTACTTCATTCACACTCATACATATCATCCTCTGAAGAATTATCTAAACAGTAGTTACCAGAGGCTAAACAGGAAAAAGAAAAAGAAAGCTTACTTTCTTTTGGGTGAATCAAATTTAAACGGTAATTTTGTTATTCTACGCAGCAAGCAGTTCTGAGCTGGCTGACAGAGTGGGGGGGCTAATGTTTGGTGTGTTAGAGAGGGGGAACCAGCTTAATCAGCTCCACTCTCTTCTGTCGTCAGTACAGTCATGAGTGAGCAACAGGTTCCATCTGTTGCACAACATATAATCATAAAGTTTTTAACCTATGAAGATATAACCCACAGGAATTTTACCTCATTTAAAGGTACAGTTTGGGGGACTACACTCTTCCAGAACCAAGTGTATACATGGGCCAGACAATTTTAAGCGGCGGGTGAGAAAATGTAGAAAACAAAAATCATGATTGACACCCGAGGTCATGTCTCATAGCTAACAAAATCCGTACCATTCAAGAATTTTTTTAAAGGCTATCGCCGATTCACTGTTGAGGAAATTCAACAACGTCAGAAGTGGGTATCAGCTATGGGAGTGCTCAATCCATTATCACTGTTCATTTTGGTATTTAGAAAAATTATTGCTCGATGGGTTCTGAAGATTGTTGACCGAAGATCAAAAATAGACCTGTGATAGACTTTTGAATCGATTTTGGAAAGAAAGGGATGATTTTTTGAGGTGCATCGTCACATGTGATGAGTCATGGCTCCATCATTACATACAGAGTGAAAAATGGCGATTAAGTAGTGGCGAAGGATGGATGAGGGCTGCCAAGGCTAAAACCCATCTGTAGACCAGAAATGTTCTTGAAACAATTTTTTTTTACTCAAAGGAAGTTTTACTCATCGATTTTCTCCACAATCGATGTACAGTGAATGCGGTTTATTATTGCCAGCTGCTACATTCAACAAAAGCCGCCTACTGAAACAAAAATCAGGTTATGCCCATCAGAGGTGGCATTCTTCTCCATGACCACCAGGCTGCACACCGTAATTTTGACAAGGGATAAATTATAAGAAAATGCCTGGGAAACTCTTGACCTCCCTCCCTTCAGTTCAGATTTATCCCCCTGTGACTAATTTTTTGCATGGTGGGGAACGATTCAGAAACAATGAAGATGTTGAGGAGTGCGTGTGCAGTTGGTTGACGATGCATCCACAAATTTTTAACAAGGAAATTGGTAAAAGTGTGTGAATCATACAGGTGACTACATAAAGAAAAGATGAAGGTATGAATTCTGTATATTATTATTAATCATTAAATTTATTAAAAAAGATTGCAGTTAATATTTGATTCACCCTTGTCATATCTACCATATGAAAAAATTTCAATATAGCCTGAAATCTGTTACTGCTAACCATGTTAGCAAACCAAGGCATACTCTGTGAGTATGTAGTGACCAACGAGAACTTAAAGTTAGTTTCCTAATTAGTCTTGCATTGATCAGAACAGCAATGAAGGCTTTTATTTCCAGCAGTGTCACCAGCTTCCAAGGTTTTTACCTGCTGTATTTAGAAAATCAGTTTTTGTTAGCAGATACAAAAATTCTGACTATCGATTTGTATTCATCGTGAACATATTTAGTAGAAAATTAGTGAAAAATGGGTTAGAAGATTGAACGAACAGCAAGTGAATTTCTAGGAGGGCAGTGTTTAAAGGATCTGGTGTTTCATCACCAGTCCAGTCCATCACCGGCTCTTAATGGAGCTGCCAACACAACAGGTTGGTCTAAATGGGATTTAATTATATTTTATTTAAGTAAACTGTGTGTATGCTTTTGAAATTAAATTTTTGATAGCACAGCACAAAATGTCTTTGTTACAGGAGAAAAGCAAATTGCCAATGGAAGCAACAGAAATGAGTGGTTGTGTGTTTTGTTCACCGCAGTTCAGTTCATTAGTTGAAAAGCAAAGGGCAGTTGCATCAAAACCAGCTAGTGCAGGATCTGGACGAGGTGGTAAAGGCGGGCGTGGAAGAAAACCAAGACCTCCAAAAGATAAAATGGCACAATTAGCTGCATATTTTGTTTAAATTTATTAGTTTATTATGCAAAATGCTGTTGATATTACTAACTTTTTATCACATTTTATTATTTATAGTAAAATACAGGCATGAATAAAGAGGTATGTGTAATTTGAATGTCGAGTATTATTTCTTTTATTCCTGACTCTTTTGTGTAAATGAGAATTAAATGATGGACATTTAACCATCTCTTCTGCTATAAAAATCTTCTCAAAATTTTATCCAGATATCTTTTTTCAGTACATTGAAAAATTTGACAGTTATTTAATCATAGTTTTTCTAACAAAATATTTTGATACATTTTTGTACTTATTCCCACTGCTATGTCACTGGTTAGATACCTTTATGGAATTTCTTCAGGAATCTTTACTCGAATTGTCCTGTTTACATGAAGTTAATTCTAAATTAAAGAATAAAGTTTTTAAAAATCTTGTGCATTGTGTATGATCCAATAACAATTGCTTTAAATTCAGATTTTCACTTTTTTTCTTGAACAAAGGTGTTAGTTCTTAAAATGTATAGCATGACCATATAAAGTAATGTAAAGAAATTGGTAACAGTTACTCTGATTAAAAAATACAGAAAAATTGCTGATAATCTTGATTTTGGAAAAATTTATTACAAAAAAAATTAATTTTAAAATAAACAAAATAATTTTTTTCATTTTGTTTATTTTTAATATTAATGTTTTGATTTAATAAATATAAAAGTTATTTTCTCTTTGCTGGTATCGCAACTCTAGAGCTATGCTGCAAGAAAGAGAGCATGGTATAATTCAGAGGTTATCAAACTTTTCAGCCCAAGCCAGTCAGGGAGTACTATAAGATTGCACCCCCTGTGTAATGTATTGTAAATAATGTATATACATATATTTTTTGTTAATCTGTTCCTGTATCCATTTATTTTAATAAAAATCATGTTTAGGCAAAAAGAAAAAAACAGAGCTATTACATTTCTTTTATTTTTAAAGTTTAAAGAGCAACACTAAAATGAAAAAAAAAAAAAACATTACAAAGAAATATAGTATGCTCATTAGTTGTATTCATGAAAGTTTTAGTAAATATTTTAATGTGATGGGTGGGTCTGTTTTTTCTTCACAAGTATTCTTTAATAGAATAGAGTAGATTAAAAGATTTACGAGAAAGTGAATTCTCTTCTCAAATGCCACAGTGATATAAAAAAAATGAATCATTTATTAGTATTTCTGTAATCAGTAGAGTTGGATATATAGAAATCATACAGAAGAAGGAGGGTAGATTTTTCACCTTTTCACAAAAATTGGATGATGTATTATATATATATATATATATATAATTCATGATTTTTTTTCAGTAGAATTAGTTGCTGTCACAGACATCTATCATTATTTTAATACAGGTAGAGTAAAGTGAGTTGTAACCAGAAATACAAGATGTTGCTATTATCTCTGTATTCTTAATTGAAATATATTATTAATTGAGTATATTACAAGATTTGTAAGAAAGTGAATTTTCTCTTCCATTGTCAAGAGTGAAATAAAACACCAATCATTTATTAGTATTTTTGTTATCAGTAGTCATTCATGGTTTTTTTTCAGTAGAATTAGTTGTCTCAGAAATTGTTCATGTTTTGTGTACATGTAGAGGAAGGTGAATCGTAACCAGAAACAATCTGTTGCAATATATTTGATTTTTTAAGTGAAATAAAGTATATTATATGGTTTGTAAAAGTCAGTTTTCAGTTTTATGTCACCGTAGTGACATAAAAAATCAGTTATTAGTATTTTTGTATAATCAGTACAGTTTAATATACACATAACATATATAAAAAATGAGGGTGAGATTTTTCACTTTTTCACAAAAACTGGATGATGTTATTAATATTAAAGGTTATTTTCAGTAGAATTGGTTATCAGATATTGCTCAAATTTTGTGTCCAGTAAGGTAGAGTAAGATGAGTTGTAAACAAAAATACAACAATATGTTCCAATATAATTAATTTTTCAATAGAATAAAGTGTGTTAAACAATTTGCGAGAAAGTGAATTTTCATCTTTGTACCAAAGTGAAATAAAAAAATGTAACCAGTACAGTCTAATAAGTAGATATAGATGGTTCTTTTGAGTGCAGCAGCCAATCAGAGAGCAGCACATGATTTAGGCCATGCCCACCGTATTCTAGAGAAAATTCATGCATTATGTAGCCTTTTACAGGCAGAATTCACACATTTTGCACTCTTGTGAGCATCAGTTAAATGATTTTTAAAGGGTACATCCTAGGGCATTTTTGATTGAAAAAATCACCTTATGCTATATACTGTATACTGTATGTACTTGCTATATACTGTAGCACTATACATGTGGATAGGAATCATACAGGCCAAATTTTGAAAAGTTAGGCAACTACCCACGCTTTTTACGGACTCCATATCCAGTGCAGTTGTTGATGATACCTAGTGTTAATGTATCAGTTTGGTAGCTCAGATTCGAGTGACCAAAATATTACACATAAAGATGCAAAATATAGTAAATTCATCAATCAGACAGTTAATTTTCCAGCTTCTCCATCAATAGTCATATTTTGTTGTTAAATGTATTTTATATACGAGGTGCTACCCAAAAATTTGGGGGATTCAAACCAAAAAAAATGCGTGAACCATTGGTGGTACGACCTGCTGCCGCTAGATGTGGCTAACAGTACTCTTTGTGAATCAGTGTTCAAACCGCTGTGACGGTGAGAGGCTGCATTGTTGAGTTTCATTGGTTGTGTAACGTTGTGTTTTACTGCTTTGGCAAAGTTCTAAATAGCAGATTTTAAAGAGCAAAGAACCTGCACCAAATTTTGCTTCATGGTTAAAAAAACTGGTGCAGAAACCATCGCATGCTTGTGGAAACATTTGGTGACAATGCTCTGAGTAAAAGTAAAACTTTTTTGTGGTACAAACGATTCAAAGATGGATGAACGACAGTCGATGACGATGAGCGTTCAGGAAGACCATCAACAAGTGCAACATCGCGAAAGTGCGAGAGACTATTGTTGCAGATCGTAGACAAATAATCCATGATGTTTGTGCAATCGTACAAATGTCATATGGGTCTGTGCAACGCATCTTGTCAGACAATTTGAACATGAGACACATTGCTGCAAAATTCGTACCAGAAACAAAATCGCATAGCTGTCTGTAGTGAATTGAAAAATTCAGCAAGAGATGACCCTAACTTCATCTCCAACATCATAACCGGTGATGACACATGGGTGTACGGGTATGACCCTGAAACAAAGCAGCAGTCGTCGCAGTGGAAGTCACCAAGTTCATTGCAGCCAAAAAATGTACGCCACGTTCACAGCAATGTGAAGTCCATGATGATTGTTTTTTTCTACATCAAAGGCATTATCCATAAGGAATTTGTTCCTCCTGGTCAAACTGTTGATGGGATGTTCTATTGTGAAGTTTTGAAGCGGTTACATGAAAGCATTAGGTGCCAACGTTCAGATCTGTGGGGTAACAACAGCTGGGTTCTGCACCATGACAATGCGCCTGCGCACACATCACTAGCCGTTCGGAATTTCTTGGCTTCCAGAAAGACGGTAGTGATTCCTCACCCACCCTATTCGCATGACTTTGCCCAGTGCGACTTTTTTCTTTTTCCAAAAATAAAATTTCAATTGAAAGGCCGTCATTTTAACACAATTGAGGAGATCCAGGAAGAAACGCAGAACGTGCTTAGAACACTTACACTTGCAGACTTCCAGGGATGCTTGGAGTCATGGGAAAAATGCTGGGATCACTGTATCAATGCCCAAGGGGATTATTTTGAAGGAGACAGTGGAAATTATAAGTTATGGTAAGCTATTTTATTTTTATGATAAAATTCCCCGAACTTTTGGGTAGCACCTTGTACTATATCCTGTCATGTACTATATCTATGACGTCAGGGAATTCCCCAGCTGTCAATCATTCATTAAATGAAATAATAATTATTTTATTTTATATTTTACTTATACATATTAATAAAAATTGTCTTTTTTATAAAATGATAAAAATTAAACTTAAGGCAGACATTAACAACAGCAGATATAGTATTAACCTTTGATCTCTAATGTAAATTACAGTTTTGTTTACACATGCGCAATAGTATATTTAATAATATAAATACAATGTTATACAATACTTTCCTCATTTATTACATAGACATCGATGGGTTGTAAACACATTCATTTAGACAATTATAATGAAACTACTACAAAGCAAACTAGATTAGCTATCTGTGATGTGAATTCATTCACAATTTTAGAAGAAGCCTTTAAAATGAAATTTAATCATATACTATTGTAAAAACGTACATGAAACAAATAAAGATATTCATTTATTCTTAAAAAGTATAAGAAGTTATGTTTCAACATTTTAAAATCGCACATAACAGATCCTGTAAAATTCTTAATCTATTATTGGAATGCACATATGAAAGAACTCGGGGCGATCAAGTCGATAGTCAAGACATAGCTTTTTTTAACTAAAAATACTCCTGTATGTAATTGTAATGATTTAAACAAAGCTATACTAGAAGCTTTTGAAAAGCTGTTAGTTGAAGAATCTGAATTTCAAGGTAAAGGCAGTGGTTGGTCTTTAATCAGCATTGACGATTTATTGTTGCGCATAAATAAATTTAAGCCGCTATGCAGTTCTTCATGTATCAATTTACCTGATAAAATAAAGCATTTTTATGCTATCTAACGTTTACAATAAAGACATATACCGCTTTAAATGGGCTGTTTTATCTAAACATGTAACTAGTTGTGATCCACAGCGCTTAGATAAATGTTATACTGTTGATTTAAAATAAATATGACTTTTGCATGTTTACTTTTGCATTCAAGGTAAGTGATATTAAAAAATTTTAATTCGCCAACAATATTTCTAAAAATGTATGTCTCAGGGAGATGATGAAAACTGAGATTTGATCAAATCCTTAAGGTAGATGATCAATTCACGGAATATGTTAAAATTACAATTCTGTGGGGTGATTTCCCTAAAGACATCAAATCCCTTAAGTTTTTTAGTGAAAAGATGAAATAAACAAGTCAGGACTTGCACAGCTCATTATGCAAGGAAGGTCGTGCACATTTTTATTATTGTTTTCTATATTTTGCGTTTTATCAAGTACCTACCATAGAAAAATGGGTTCAGATATAGAAAAAAATCAAAATTAACTTTAAACAAAGCTAACGTAATTTAACTTAACTTAAAACTAAACATAACTTTAAACAAAATTAATTATATTATTTCATCTTTTCACTAAAACAGTTAAGGGATTTGATCAAATTACCTACTTTCTTTAGGGAAATCACCCCACAGAGTTGTTATTTGATCATCTACCTTAGAGATTTGATCAAATCTCCGTTTTCATCATCTTCCTGCGAAATATATACGCTGAGATGATGATGCAGAAGTTAGATCTTTCAATTTGTTACATCGTAGATTTCAGAAAAACGCTAAACTTAAACAAGATTACTTCCATTTCATGAAAGAATATCAAGAATTAGATCACATGCAACCTGTAGATTCCTCTCAGTGTAAGGCTTCATCTAAAATTTTTTATTTTCCCCACCACACAGTATTTTGTGAATCTTCCACCACTACGAAAACAAGAGTACTATTTGATGGTAGTGCAAAAACATCAAACGGCCGATCACTCTATTCAATTCTTGCTACAGGTCCAGTAGTACAACAAGATTTATTCTCAATTATAATTCGTTTTAGAACTTATACTTCGTAGCTGATAACAACTATGTGTTGTCAGGCAATATTCCAAAGATGTATAAAGAAATTTGCATCAATCCTCGAGATTTTCCATTGCAAAGAATCCTCCGGTACGATAATAATAATAACTCATCAGTCATTCCATGTAACTTATTTGTTACTTACAGTTTAGCACCTTCAAGTTTTCTAGCTACAAGATGTTTGATAGAAATTTCCAATCAAAATGAAGCCTCTTTTCCTCAACCTTGCCAAGTAATTAAGCAAGATTTTTATGTCGATGATTTGCTCACTGGTTGTGATAAAATCGATCAGCGAAAACGGTTATATAATGATATTTCTTTATTGCTTAACAAATACAGACCTTCGCTGCATAAATGTTATTCAAATGTGCCTGGTATGTTCGACAATTCTAAGTCTTTTATCAAATTAGATAAGGATGAAAATATCAAGACACTCTGAAGAGAAGAAGTCTAGCAAAACTAATATGTTTTCAGCTGCTCTTCAAACTACAGAAGCTGTAGAACTTTCAAAAACATTTTCTTCGTTTGTACGAACATTAAACATATTTTCATATTGTCGTCACATCATTTATAATTTAAAAAATAAAAATAATTGTATATTGTTAGCTCTTTCTCTGGAAGAAATCAATTCCACTCTGAACATTCTAGTACGTCAAACACAAGAACTGTATTTTACTAAAGAATTAAGCGATTTAAGGAAAAATGCTGCTGCATCAAGGAAAAGCAAATTATTTTCTTTTCGCCCATTTTTGGATCAAAATGGTATAATTCGCATCGAAGTCGTTTAAGTTTTTCAAACTTGTCTTTAAACGCTAAACATCCTACAGTTTTAAGTCCTCTTAGTCATCTCACTCGATTGATTATTTCTCATGAACATTTAAGATTATCCCATGGAGGATTACAGTTAATTCATTCCTCACTTAGGCAGAAGTTTTTTTTTTTTGTCTTCAGTCATTTGATGCAGCTCTCCAAGATTCCCTATCTAGTGCTAGTCGTTTCATTTCAGTATACCCTCTACATCCTACATCCCTAACAATTTGTTTTACATATTCCAAACGTGGCCTGCCTACACAACACAATTTTTTCCTTCTACCTGTCCTTCCAATATTAAATCGACTATTCCAGGATGCCTTAGTATGTGGCCAATAAGTCTGTCTCTTCTTTTAACTATATTTTTCCAAATGCTTCTTTCTTCATCTATTTGCCGCAATACCTCTTCATTTGTCACTTTATCCACCAATCTGATTTTTAACATTCTCCTATAGCACCGCATTTCAAAAGCTTCTAATCTTTTCTTCTCAGATACTCCGATCGTCCAAGTTTCACTTCCACATAAAGCGACACTCCAAACATACACTTTCAAAAATCTTTTACTGACATTTAAATTAATTTTTGATGTAAACAAATTATATTTCTTACTGAAGGCTCGTTTAGCTTGTGCTATTCGGCATTTTATATCGCTCCTGCTTCGTCCATCTTTAGTAATTCTACTTCCCCAATAACAAAATTCTTCTACCTCCATAATCTTTTCTCCTCCTATTTTCACATTCAGTGGGTGGTCCATCTTTGTTATTTCTACTACATTTCATTACTTTTGTTTTGTTCTTGTTTATTTTCATGCGATAGTTCTTGCGTAGGACTTCATCTATGCCGTTCATTGTTTCTTCTAAATCCTTTTTACTCTCGGCTAGAATTACTAGAAATTCCCCTTTTTCATAAATATTACACACCAGTTTGTATAATCTCTCAATCGCTTCCTCACCTGCACTGCGCAGTAATTCTACAGGTATTCCGTCTATTCTAGGAGCCTTTCTGCCATTTAAATCTTTTAATGCTCTCTTAAATTCAGATTTCAGTATTGTTTCTCCCATTTCATCCTCCTCAACTTCCTCTTCTTCCTCTATAACATCATTTCCTCCATATAACTCTTCAATATATTCCACCCATCTATCGACTTTACCTTTCGTATTATATATTGGTGTACCATCTTTGTTTAACACATTATTAGATTTTAATTTATGTACCCCAAAATTTTCCTTAACTTTCCTGTATGCTCCGTCTATTTTACCAATGTTCATTTCTCTTTCCACTTCTGAACACTTTTCTTTAATCCACTCTTCTTTCGCCAGTTTGTACTTCCTGCTTATAGCATTTCGTAATTGCCGATAGTTCCTTTTACTTTCTTCATCACTAGCATTCTTATATTTCCTACGTTCATCCATCAGCTGCAATATATCGTCTGAAACCCAAGGTTTTCTACCAGTTCTCATTATTCCGCCTAAGTTTGCTTTTGCTGATTTAAGAATTTCCTTTTTAACATTCTCCCATTCTTCTTCTACATTTTTTACCTTATCTTTTTTACTCAGACCTCTTGCGATGTCCTCCTCAAAAATCTTCTTTTCCTCCTCTTCCTGAAGCTTCTCTAAATTCCACCGATTCATCTGACACCTTTTCTTCAGGTTTTTAAACCCCAATCTACATTTCATTATCACCAAATTATGGTCGCTATCAATGTCTGCTCCAGGGTAAGTTTTGCAGTCAACGAGTTGATTTCTAAATCTTTGCTTAACCATGATATAATCTATCTGATACCTTGCACTATCGCCTGGCTTTTTCCAAGTGTATATTCTTCTATTATGATTTTTAAATTGGGTGTTGGCAATTACTAAATTATACTTTGTGCAAAACTATATAAGTTGGTCCCCTCTTTCATTCCTTTTGCCTAGCCCGTATTCACCCACTATATTTCCTTCCTTGCCTTTTCCAATGTCCAACTATTATTAAATTTTCATCTCCTTTTACGTGTTTAATTGCTTCATCAATCTCTTCGTATACACACTCTACCTCATCATCATCATGGGCGCTTGTAGGCATATAGACGTTAACAATCGTTGTCGGTTTAGGTTTTGATTTTATCCTTATTACAATGACTCTATCGCTATGCGTTTTGAAATACTCTACTCTCTTCCCTATCTTCTTGTTCATTATGAAACCTACTCCTGCCTGCCCATTATTTGAAGCTGAGTTAATTATTCTAAAATCACCTGATCAAAAGTCTCCTTCCTCTTCCCAGCGAACCTCACTAATTCCTACTACATCCACATTTATCCTATCCATTTCCCTTTTTAAATTTTCTAGCCTACCAACCTTTTTTAACTTCTAACATTCCACGCTCCGACTCGTAGAATGTTAATTTTTAATTTTCTGGTGACCCCTTCCTTAGTAGTCCCCACAAACAGCAAGGTCTCATGATTCATAGAGGAGGTAGGCTGAAGTATTGGATGTCAACTCTAAAATCATAATTTGCTCTGTCCTTCAGAAATATTTAACTTGTTTTCGTTTTAGAGCTAGCCTCAGAGTCAGTTACTTGGTCAGCTTCCAAAAGAAAGTATCACAATTTCCAGATCATTCCAGTACACTGGTGTTGATTATGCTGGCCTAATACTTATCCGTCTTGGTGGGTGGCGTACTCAATCTACCAATCCTTCAACTATTAAGGCTTATATCGCATTGTTCGTGTGTCTCAGCACCAAGGCAGTACACCTTGAACTTGTAACTGATTCATCTACAGAAAGTTTTATAGTTGCCCTACGAAGATTTGTAGGACGCTGAAGATTGCCTTCTAATATTTTTTCTGATAATGGAAAAAACTTCTGCGGTGCAAATAGTTATGTTCAAGAAATGTATGATTTTCTTAAAACTTTTACTGCTAGTTCCAAAATTAAATCTTTCTGCACCTCAAACAACATAAAGTGGTCTTTCATTCCTCCTTACTATCCTAGTTGGGGGTGGCTTGTGGGAAGCTGCTGTGAAGAGCATGAAGTTTCACCTGCGAAGAGTCATGGGCAATTCCGTTCTAAATTACGAAGAGTTATCCATTTTGTTAACTCAGATAGAAGCATGTTTAAACTCCAGACCATTGTACTTACCATCATCTGATCCAGCTCCACTTACTCTTAACCCACCGGGTTGGTCTAGTGGTGAACACGTCTTCCCAAATCAGCTGATTTGGAAGTCGAGAGTTCCAGCGTTCAAGTCCTAGTAAAGTCGGTTATTTTTACATGGATTTGAATACTGAATCGTGGATACCGGTGTTCTTTGGTTGTTGGGTTTCAATTAACCACACATCTTAGGAATGGTTGAACTGAGACTGTACAAGACTACACTTCATTTACACTTATACATATCATACTCATTCTTATCTGAACGGTAATTACCGGAGGCTAAACAGGAAAAAGAAAGAAATCTCCACTTATTCCTGGACATTTTCTAACCTTTGCTCTATTAACTTCCTTACCTGATCCTGATTTCTCAGGCATTAATTAAATAAGCGCACTAGGTGGCAGTTTATACAAAGAATATTGAAAGACTTTTGGAAAGCATGGTCTATCGATTCCTTGTAGCAGAGAAACAAGTGTAAAATTTCAAATAATAACGTTTGTGTTAAGTAATCTCCCTCCACTGATGTGGAAATTGGAAAGTGAAAGTATATCAAGGTAATGAAGGATTATTTAGATTAGTTGAAATCCTAATCCTAATATTGTTAGTTTTTACAACAAACAATATAGTAAAAACTAACAATATAGTAAAAAGAACTATTAATAAATTAATTCTTCTTCCAATTTCAGACGTTTGTCTGAATCACCTCAGAGCATTACAGATCATTATATTCGGCATCACCAGTGATGCCAAATGTAATTAATGAAATTTCTTTAACGACATTTTCATGTATTTGTTTAATTTTAAGTTATTTGCTTTGTAGTCCTATTTTTCCCTTTGGCAACATTGTATAACGGTAACTTTAATTTTATGTTCTTTCAAGGTTTATGTAACTATTTTTTATGTATTACTTTCATTTTTGTATATTAAGTTTCATCTCATGATAATGTATTTTAAAATTATAATTTAATGAAATTGTAATTGGTGGGCGGTGTGTTCCGTTCCATGTTGAGTCGCTTGGCGCTGCACTCTAGCATCTACTAGCGCTAACCAGCGAGGTGGTAGGTGGGAGTATATGGTGGTAGTACCTTTTTTGTGATACCTTGTGGAAATTGCCAGGGTTTTATATGAAGTACATGTTTAGACAAGAATAATTGTATCTTGAATAAATTTTAAGATGTGGCTGTAAAGTTTATATTAATTTATTTAGAATAGACAAAAGAATGCACATTTGGTGGAAATGCAACTGTTTTTAAACAAAAATTAAAAATATTCTACTTTAAAAAATTTTTTTTTTTTTTCATTTTAAGCCCTTTCAGAGTTGTAGAAAAAACATATTTACACAATATCAACTAATATATTAGAAAGAAAAATCTGTTTTTTAACTATACATAACTTTTTAGTTTGATATGTGTTGTTAAGATTTTTAAAAAAATTACTTATAAAACACTTAATGATCTGAAGCGCATAGATTTTGGAAATGTTCTAAAATTCCTATGAATGCACTATTTAATTGAATTCTACTGTCCTGTCTTACCTCTGATTTAATGATATATTGTTTTTATATATATACTAATTAAACATACCACCTAAAAAAATATTATCACTAGGATTAATAACAATGGTGTTCCAGACACAGGGGATGAAATAAGCAATGCTTGCAAGCTGTACTGCAGCTTACTTTTCCAAACATATCTAGGTTTTTCTTTTGCCATCAGCTTCAGTACTAGTTGTGCTATGGACTTTACAATTCTGTCACTTCTGCCTGATAATAATTTAAGTGGACAGTGTTTATTTCCATCTCCATCCCCATGACTTACAATACCAGCTGCCATTACCCAGGCTAGTTTCCTTAGAAACTTGACAAATCTTTAACTAGTGAAACTGTGAATTCATAATGACTTGCTGGTCTATCTGTATTTTCTTTATGTAATATGTAACAATTTTGAACAATTCTGACAAAAATGTTAATGCCATTTTTTTCCAACAACGCAATGTCTGACATTCATCAAGATAAAAATATAACATTTGATCAGAGGACAACAGTCCTCAAGAAAGAATTATAATTGTCTATAATTTCAGGTTTATTAGATACTATTTCTCTGTTATCTCTACGCTTTGACTGTTGAACATTATTTGGATTAGCCTTGGTAGATAACAAAAGCACTGGTTTTTTTTTTTAGATTTTTTTCTCTGTAAGTAACCATTAACATATTTTTCTGGCAGTTGGAGGTATTTAAGAACTTTGAACCTTGGAGATAAATTTAGACTGCCGGTTAACATGGTCCACTGATGGTTGTGGTTGGAAGTGGGCACACAGATCATACTCTGGCTGGCTAGGTTTGGCCAGCTTACTACAAGGGTGGTTGGGTTTCAATTAACCACACATCTCAGGAATAGTCGAACTGAGAATCTACAAGACTACTTCATTCACACTCATACATATCATCCTCTGAAGAATTATCTAAACAGTAGTTACCAGAGGCTAAACAGGAAAAAGAAAAAGAAAGCTTACTACAAGGGTGAATCAAATTTAAACGGTAATTTTGTTATTCTACGCAGCAAGCAGTTCTGAGCTGGCTGACAGAGTGGGGGGGCTAATGTTTGGTGTGTTAGAGAGGGGGAACCAGCTTAATCAGCTCCACTCTCTTCTGTCGTCAGTACAGTCATGAGTGAGCAACAGGTTCCATCTGTTGCACAACATATAATCATAAAGTTTTTAACCTATGAAGATATAACCCACAGGAATTTTACCTCATTTAAAGGTACAGTTTGGGGGACTACACTCTTCCAGAACCAAGTGTATACATGGGCCAGACAATTTTAAGCGGCAGGTGAGAAAATGTAGAAAACAAAAATCATGATTGACACCCGAGGTCATGTCTCATAGCTGACAAAATCCGTACCATTCAAGAATTTTTTTAAAGGCTATCGCCGATTCACTGTTGAGGAAATTCAACAACGTCAGAAGTGGGTATCAGCTATGGGAGTGCTCAATCCATTATCACTGTTCATTTTGGTATTTAGAAAAATTATTGCTCGATGGGTTCTGAAGATTGTTGACCCCAAAGGCGATGGAGAGGATGGAGATGACCAAGCCCAGAGCCCCTAAGAGGAAAATCGACGACAGCTGCGATGGACATCTCTCAGATGGTACAGACATGAACCATCTGATGCACGATATTTAGGGATTAATCGCATATATTCAACGGCACAGAAACACCGAGCTTGAAACTGAGGATTGTGCATACCGAGTGCTTGAATACCCCAAAGATGTGGAGGCCACAAAATACGCATTGTACGAATTTGTAAATCCAACGCTTAACCAGGAGAAAGCCGAACAAAATTCTGGAGGTAAATGAAGGGTAACGAGAAATGAGATTCCAGACAAAATAGAACAAGCACTAGAGACAGGAGATATGGGCGACTTCGAAGAGGTTGTGAATGTACGATGGCCGAAAGATTTATTTAAACGCGTGTACGTTTCATAGTGTCCCGGCTGAAGAGATAGAAGGTGGCCAGGTATTCCTTTTGTCATAAGAGCACTGGGCAAATTTTTTATTCGACAAATCAATAAGAGAACCTGCCCCTGGAACCTCGGAGAGACTAGATGCAGGAACGAAGATGGCATGTAGCACAGTTTTAAGAGATACAAGAAGTACGGATATATTTTACCTGGAAGATGAGGAATCTGATAATCTCCATACCTTCGTGATCATGGTCGAGCAGAAAAGCGAAGATTTAGTAAGAAATCTTGCAAAAGCTTTAACATTATTTAATTAAATATATATCTCTTATTTGAAGTCCAACAAAACCTTCCTTCCTTCCTTAATTTTTCCTTCACTTACATTTGGAAATTTCTGCCTGATTTATAAAAATCTGGAACTATCCTTCTTCATTGCTTTTACAAAATTTTTCATTAGTCCCAGCTTGATATGCAGGGAGTAAAAATATTTTTTTGGGTACAACTAAGGGCTCATGAATAATATTTTTCCCATTTGGAGTTAAGTTGTCTCGTTTCTTCCACTCTTTGGTAACACAATGTTTATCCCTAGCTTGGCTGTCCCAATCACAAAGAAAACACATGTACTTAGTACAGCGTAACTGCACGCCTAACAAAATAGCTATAACTTTCAAATCCCCACGTATGTTCCAGTTTTTATAATTTATTTTTTCAAGAATATCTCATCACATCGTATGTCTCTTTCAAATTAATACCACAAGCAATTGGTATCGAAGGATATTTGTTACCGTTGTGTAGTAGAACCACTTTTAAACTATACTAGGATGAATCTATGAAAAGGCACCAGTCCTCAGATTTATGAACTTGTCCTAAGTGCAACATAAGCTCAACCATATATGTGCAATAAACCAAATTATTTTCAACAATGAAGTACTGAGAAAGTTCTTTTTGTCGGCTTCAAAAGCCCGAAACTTTTGTATTTTTTTAAAGTAAATTCCAACCTTATAGTTCTGATCCTAACAGTTCAGCTTGATTTTTTGATCAATTTAAATCCCTAACAAAGTCATTTAATTCATCTTGTGATATAAGATGTGACTTATTAGAAGATAAATCAAAATCATTGTTGTCTTCTTCATTACTGCTTTCAAAACATAAATTCAGAGGTGGCTCAGGAACTGGAATAATTTTACTGTGAGGTACAGGCCTGATTGCAGATTGCAATGAAGGATATTTTACAGTATATTTAGATTTTTTAGAAATTCAGACACACTTGTTAAACAAAAGTATCAATCAGTTACATGATCCTTTGGTTCATGCCAAACCATAGGTATACGAAATGGCAAAGCCTTCCGTATACCTTTCAGCCATCCTCTTAAATAAACAGAACAATTAATGCATACTATATGAGGAGCCCATGTTTTATCTTTATTACCAATTTTACACTGAAAGTACAAATAAAATTGTTTTTTAATTAAAGGTGTAATGATTTTTTTATTTGATTTTACAGTAAACTTACCACATAAATAACAAAAGGGATCTACGTCATTTACACAATTTTGAGGCATTATGACACTGCAGTGTTAACAAACTTAAGACATCAATAATACTGAACAAAATCGATGCATTCCTAAATCCAGTGCTTAATACAAACAACACAGCTGTGTTTTCAGCTACTTGTTTTGACCTGCACAGAAATGATTAATCTTGTCCATGAAGGCTCACTTTTCAGTTTAGATATGATGTTATATGTGACTATGATATGATTTAATTCTTTGTCTAGTATTGTTTATTTATAGCTTACAAATTATGTTAACAAAGTTAAACAATAAAACATGAGCTAACAAAATAGAATATAGGAGCTTAAAATGTTAACTATATGTTAAAAAAAACCTTTATTTAAAATTTACAAAAATTATGGTCGATAGAAAGGTTCTGAGTTCATATTCATTTTCAGAATAAAAAACAGATTAAAATCATGTATTACATGTTAGGAAACAAAAATTATGTATATCAGTGTAATTATTGAAGAGTTCAGTATTAACACATCATGTCACCATCATCATATACACTCATTAATTCACATATTAAACTAACAATGTAATAAAATACAATATTAAATATATATAAACATGTACCAATAATAAAACATAATAAAATGTGCATTTAAATAGAATCTGAACAGCGACTTTATTTACTATATGTTATTGAACCAGCAGATAATAGTAAAACCTGACTTAGGTATTGAACCGAGTCAGACATTTTTCTACACTCTTCAATGTTGTCTTTCATGGTTTTTTTTCAGTTTGGGAAATGGGAACAATTTACAGGGGACCTTATCCAGTGATTATCGAGGCTGAGGCATAATAACGGTGTTGTTTTAGGTCAAAAGTTGATGAACAATTAGTGAAGTAATCCTTACTGACTCTCTGATAATGATTCAGCGATTGACCATAATCATTTTCTTCACCTTTTTGACATTGTCATCAATTGTTGATATGCTAAGACATCCAGGACGCTCATCTCTTCAACATCCTCACAGCCCTCTTGATAACATTTGCACTACTTGTAAATGCTTATTTTATTCACAGAAGAGTCACCAGAAGCAACAATCAACATTTCCAATGCGTTGCTGCACTTTATTCCATTTTTAAAGCAAAATTTAATACATACCTTTTTGACAGTCAATAATAAATTAAGCATCCAACCAATGTAAACATATGGTACGGACAAGTGTACAAACACCACAAAAAAATGTGACAACTGGACTTGCACAGCCTGGGAAATTTAAAAATTCCACATATTTTTTTTTTATCAAACCTTGTATAATAGGGAAAAAATAAATGTGTTTTCCATTTTTTTATAAAAATTAAAGCATATGAGGAACTTCATAAACCCTTTTTTAAATGTATAACGTGTGGGTTCCTTTTCTCAAATATGGTGGAGGAGGCCACCATATCTGTGATTAAGATAGTTCAGCTTATTAAACAAATTGAAGATGTGGCAACAAATCTTTCAATCATTTTGGTAATTCTTAACAATTACTTGATTACATTCAATTCTGTTATACTTTATTATATCAAAGCAGATATGCTTAGGATCAGGAAAACACACAATTAAACAATTAAACATCAGAGAATGAGCAAGGTCATGGTTAAAGTTTTATGGAGATAGGAAACCATAAACTAACCTTAACAGTCATCAGAAATGGACTCTGAGTTAGCCACTGAAGAAGATTGATGGCGCTCTTTATAAGCTGATTCTCTGTCATACATATGTCTAGTAACACAAAAGACGTGGTGTAGTGTCTCTTTCATGATTATAATTCCTTTTAAATAAAAATCTGGCCTTTTAAATAAAAAGTGTCCTATGAGATGTTTAGAACTGCCATACCTTGGTACTTTACCCCTAACCTGTCTCTCTACAGCCACTTGATATGCTAGGTATCTGCATTTACAAAGTTTTAATTGTGGTTAACTTTGTGATAACCTTGAAACTGTAGACAATGTATGTCTTCTAGTAGTAGCTGATTATATTATTGTCAGGTAGTTTTTCATAATGGGCAATAAAGTCTCATCTATACATGGTACAGGATCTAAAAAAAACAGTTTTTAAATTAACATTCAAAGCCACTGAACACCCAACTCCCTTCAATAAAACAACAAATTCTGTGGTTTTTATAGTTTTTATATTTTTTGTTAATTTTTTTTGTTATATTTATTAACTTATTTTATAATTTTTGACTAAATTTATTTTATTAAATATTAATAATTAAATACGCTTAACAATTACGTCACAAATCATTGTAATTATGCTTAATATATATTATTATTATAACTAATCAAGTAACACTCAAAAGAAAAAGTTAACTACAGTCAAATACAGTAAAATAAAAACAAAACAAAATAATTATTATATAATATTAATGATACAAAGTATTCAATCAAACACAATATTATATAATATAGTAATGAAAATAATAAATGATAATTAATATTATATAATATACATTTATCCCTTGTTATTTATTTTATTATTATTTATTATACTCTATATATTTCTTAACAATTACCACTGCAAATATTTTTTTATATATATAAAAAAAAACTAAAGTAGAAGAAATAATAACAAAACTTTTGAACTATTATTAACATATTTACACTATTAAAAAAATTGCATAGTGGATAAACTTTTAAACAGTAATTAATTCTTTTATTTATTTTTAGAAAAAAAAATCAAATTCAAAAATGATAATGAATAAAAATATATAAAATTTCTAATTTATATTAAAATAGTGCTCGGACATTAAAAATGTTCTAAATTACAAGTAATTCACAAAACACAAAAAAATGTATGCATTTTTATAATGTAATACAAAAATACATAACGTTCCTTGCTAGTTTAAAAAAAAATTCTGGTCATCTGTCTTACCCTGTTCTAGTAAATAACCAACCCTTTACAGTTTTGTTGTATTGAATATATATATATATATATATATATATCAAGCATAAAAACTAATAGCAAGTAATCTCTTTTTCTCTGGATGGTTTTTGTGTCAGCCACTATATGACCCCGTTATTTCTGGTAACCAGTCCTCATTGTTGAGCTTTTCCATTGAATCTGTTTTATCTTAGGAGATTGTGCAAAAACTGTAACCAGTTTGTGAGCTGTGAGGCTTAAAAATGTCTATCCTTACAATGTAGAAACGATTTTACAAATTTGAAAGCAACTAAATGGTAGCAACTTATTGAATATTATATTAACAAAAAAATTACATACAATTAATGTTTTTACATGTTCCAAGCACTTGTGTATAAAATACATATTAAGAATAATATAATATACATATAAAATTAAATAAAATCAAAATACATTCAAATAATTTTGAATGAATTTTGAAATTTATTTATAAATAAAGAATCTTGTTATTTATTAATATACTCTACTATTGATTAACTGAGGTATGACTGTACAGGATTACAGATAAAAGCAAAATTAAAACTCAAAAACTAAATTTAAATTACTCATAGGAACTTATTTTTAAGGCTAACCAAGGGAATATAGTAATAATAATAACATTGTTTCTACTTAACTTTTTACAAAAGAAAAAAATAGAGTATCTGAAATATTTGTGAACAAAAGTATAAAGAATACTTGTAGAGTAATTTAATTTTAATTTCTATCACTTCCCAATAAAGGTAAATTGATACATCTTGTGAGGTAGAAGGTATTTAGAAACGTTTAGGTAGGTATTACTTAGTATAATGTTAATTCCCATTTAATCTAAATTCCAAACAATTTATTGAGAATTCTTTGGTTTTTGTACAGTTAAATCTTGATAATATTGACAGGATTAGTAACTGGGTGAAAATGAATTGGGAGGCAGATTGTTGAGCCAATAAGTATTTATTATTGCCATACTTGAACACCTTCTTGTTAATTTAATTATAAATTATAGTATTTTTTAACTTATCATTTATAAAATGATAAGTTAAAAAATAAAAAGTCAAGTAGTAAAGTTAAGTTATAAAAAGTGAAAATATCACTACCTTCAACAGGAAAAATAAAAATAAAGCCTTAACATATCATTCAACGATTAAATCACAGCAGATAGTGTGGTTAATAAGAAAATTCAACAAATTATAGTAATAAAAAAAAAATTGAGAAAATTGAACATTTGATGAAAAAACTACTATAAATGAACCTTGGGACGGGAAAGTATTAAAAAAAAGTTGGATTCCTCAAGTAGAAACACATTGTGCTCCTGATTCATCCAGAAAAGTCAAAGGTACATCCTATTCCGGTGATAATATTACAAATAATGTGATATCAGTCATTTTTTTAAACAATGACAAGAGAAAAATTGTCAGTAAACATGTCCATTGTTCCTGAGTTGTACAAGAATTTCAAAATGCAGTAAGGGAGGTCTTGTTAGAGACCAGGTTTCCAACACCAATGAGTACATTCTCAATTGGAGCATATACTCTCTGTATGCTTAAACTTCTTAAAAAACATTTTGATGTGTTAAGATTAAAGCATCTTTTCTCCTATTAGACACTAGAAAAAATATAAAATTAAGCTAAATAATTTGAACTCCATATCCATTACACTAAACTTCCAAACAATAAATATTGTTTGTATCCAATAAAAACTTCCGAATCCATTACTACTCTCAATATTCTGATACCCTTCAGTTTCAAGCTTGACGCATTAGTGAGAATTAGCTATAATAGATTTGTTTTCAAACAAATTTTCAATGTTTGAATTAAACATTTTTTTTTTTATTAAAGCTATGAAAAATATAATTCAGAGTTGTATCTCTGCCTTTATTATTATTGTATATCATAATCACTGGCAAAGTAAAATAATTACCTAAATCTTCTCCTATTTAAAAATAGTAATAATTTATAAAATCAAGTGTTGTCAACTGACAACAAAAAATAATATATATACCTTTGTTATTTTAATCAAGCCTTAAAAAATCATGAGTTTTTTAAAATTTTGAAATGTTTCATATTTTAATATATTTTATCGGTACAAGTCAATTATTTCAGTGATAGATAGTTACTTTATACTGGTTATACTCACCTCCCACAGAAAAACAAGAGCAGAGTCTATTAAACTTTTAATCTATCAGGTATTATTAAGGAGATTAATTTAGGAATGTGACAAAATGTTTTATATATATATAGTAGTATTATAAATATTAATTATTATTATTAATTGTATTAATTTATTGGAATTATTAATCCCCTTACAGAGAACACAATATCATAATATATAGATACAAATAATATATTTTAATAATATACATGGCAGTGAAATAAATAGATCAATTAATCAAATTTAGCTCCTTAACTGTTAATTTAGCTCCTTAACATTTAATTTCATAACAAACAAGATTTATTATTTAATAATAATAATAATGGAACGTTTAAGGAAACAGCGTCTTAGAAAGTAATAGATAGGAACGAATAAAATTTCTACAGCCAAAGAGTTACATTTAATAAATTACTATACATTACTTAATTTAAATGACAAAATTTATAACATTTAGCTGGATAACAAATTCATAAACAGAATTTTTTTTAACTTTTGACCACCATCGGTTGATAATTAGGGGACAAAACTAAAACATTAAGCATTTATTTACCAATATAATTCATATTTGGGTTAAATTAATGGCACTGTTTTAGCGCTGGTTGATGGGCTTTATACAGCCACTTATAAAATAGTGTAAACTTAAAAAGATTAAAATGTTTATATTAAATTATTTATAAATAACAATAATTATTATTTTTGTTATTTTGATCCCAAAAATGACTGGAAGTTGAATGTAAGGTATGGATGTAACATCATATTTTATGATATGGCATCAAGGTAGATTGAAACTTCTACCTAAATGCCTCCACGCTTGGAAGATGCAAAGTACATAAGTAATATTGAAATTTCAAAATTCTAACAAAGATCTAACAATAGAGAAGCATTTATTGTTTTTATATCAACAATTTTATTTGGAAGTATTGAAAATACAGTAATATATGATAAACGAAAACATTCCAGTTATTTTTAGGTTCTACTCTCTTATCTATATATGGAAAGGAAATATGGGGTAGTGTAAACATCTATAAAATATTTAATTTAAAAAAAAAGGTAAAAATGATTAAACCACACTTTGTAATGAGAATAACATTTGATTAAATAAATTGTAATATATAATTATTACGCTGTATATATGTACATATTAATTAATTGGCTAACAGTTAAGGAGTAAATGATGATGATGATAATAAATAAAGTTAATTTTTAAAAATTTCATACATTTTTATATTTTATCCAAACTTATAATATAAACAAAATACTACAGATCTTTTAAATTTATATTTTTAATTTATTTATATATATATATATATATATAATAAACAGAATGCATTTATTAAATGAATTTAGATCTGTATAAAAGTTAATAAATGACCAAAGTTTGGCACTCCTGTAATGTTTTAACATTTAATAAACATGATGAAAAACTATTCTTTTAAATTAATACTTTAGTGCCACGTCTATAATGAATTAATTACATTGCGGAAAATAGCAGGTTTGGTCATCATATTGTTGTTTAGTAAATAACTTTCTTTTTTTCACTAAGATTGATTGATTTCTTTGTAAAAAAGAAATCAGCAACCAGCCTTTGTTATGTCAACTGCCTTTTTTTCAATCCTGTTTGGCATTTGCGGATGGATGTTTTCCTTGGTAAAAAAATTTACTTTATTGGAAAAAAAATAAATACATCATGTAATCAATAAAAAGTGTGGTTTCATTGCATACTGTTCACATTTATTGGTGTCTAAGAATCATAGCAATTGATACCAATTAAAAGAGGTGTGCTTTTGAGAAATCTTGCTTTTACTTTCTAGTAAAGTAGTTTATTGTTAATTTCACATAATAAACATTAAAATCACTTTCAAATACAAAATTATTGACATCAACTGGTATATATGAATGTTAAAAATGTTTTGTTTTTTTTTGTATAAAAATGTAGCTGAATAACTTGTAAAAATGATTAATCTGTTTATAAGCTTATAATATATTAAATAAGATACATATAAAGAATTCTAAGTGTTAAGGATCTGTGTTAGATTTATACAACGATTACATGTTACATTTACAGCGTAAAGCATTTAAAAAAATAATCACAAGGCATCTAACATTTACAGAATTGAATGATCTAAAGTTTAATTGGAAAGGATTAATGATGTCACATTTATGAACAAATGGTACTGATATCAGCACTTGTCACATGAAGAAAATGAAAGTGTAGGTGGTAAAAATAATATTGTAAAATTTTTATTTTACAGAAATGTGTAAGCAAGTAAGTTTTACTACCAACTTAACAGAAAAAAGAATCAAAATAAACAAAACTACTTTTCTTATCAGTTCTGGGTATTTCTTACAATAGTACGATATCTGACTAGCACATGGTGAACTACAAAATATTAAATTTTTTTTTAATATATTGAATATAGAAATATTGAAAAAAAAGGAAGAAAAATATGTGTAAAAGAGCATAATTAATAGTAAAAATGGGATAGCATAATGGTTTTTTTTAACCAGTGAAACACAAGTGACAAAAGATATTAAAAAAATTTTTTTTAAGTAGATCAGGTTTAGCAAAAAAACACTGCATACATATGTAACTGCAAAAATTAAAAAAAAAATTAAATAAATTATAATATTTAAATTTTAAACATTATTTCTATTATCGCACTATGCAATAGATTAATATTTTTATTCTAATTTAAAAATAGACCATAATAATAACAAACAAAAACTTTTAAAACTATGCGCACACAATATTATCAGATATAAAATACAAAGTTAAAGTTAAAAATGAATAAACGAATAAACTAACCATGACTAATTAAACTAATTAATATATAAATATATATATATATAAATTAATTATGAAACACTTAACATATACCACTAACAAAATGGATTAAAAATATTAAAAGTAGTAAATATATTGCTACAATTAAAATATATTTATGTTAACTGTTATCATGAAATACAGGAAAAACATTATTTTTTCAAGTGAATACATACATTATATAAATATATATATATATCACAATCCATATTTATGTATAAAGAACGAAAAAAATTAGAACTGATACACACCAAGCCTTAAATTATATAGTTTTATAACAGACACAAAATGGATTAATAACAATACATAATGTGTTTTTCTTTATAAACAAATTATGGTATTATAAATATTTAATGAGGAGTCATTCATTTTTTTTTTGAGTAGAATATACAGTATAACTTAATAAATGTCAAACAAATAATTGAATATATTTATATTGTACCATAACTAAATGATTGTAACAACCTAATGTGAGGTTAATCATTTCTGAAAACTGTATAGTCATTATTAAAGAATAATAAGTATTCGATGCATTGACATATTGTTAAAAGTATAGAGTAAGTGGTTTCATTTTTTCATTTTTCATAAAACGCTCCTTATAAAAGATTAATTATATCATAGCTTAGTAAATTATTTATTAGCAGGTTATGTAAAATCTGAAACAATAAAAAAAATTACACACGTTTTAATAATCTAGGTGTAGATGTAAAGAAAAAAATAAAATGCACAGCTAGAGAGAATAAAAAAGAATGAAGTAAAAGCAGAATTTAATATGCAACAAGAACTAAAGAGAACGATCATGTAGATTTAGACAGACGTGAAGTAACTGAATCAGGTGTAGTTTTTTTTTTAATTGTAATCATATTAATAAACTTAAGTATACATATCTGTTAATATTAATTTATAAAATACACAGGACATTTTGAAACTAAATAATATTTTGAAAGGTGAGCAAATAGAACACTTTAATCTTCTATGTACACTTTGTTACAATATATACATTAGGTTCTGATAAATGTAATCACAAAAAAGCAGTTTATGTTTTTAATGTTTACAATAAAACTGAAGGATCTGCAAATTGAAATATTCTGAATTTTACTAGTTGATTTCTGGCTTTTGTATAATAATCAGTTTTGTAATTTATTGTAAAAACCTTTAGAAATTGAGATTAAAACAAAAAGGGTTAAAGATTTGTGCAGTTGTAGTGTTGTGAAAGTTTACATGAATGCTTAGCCAAATGCTGTTGCTTGAATCTAAGAGTTTACATCATTTGGCTGGGAAAAAATAGATCATGTTCTCCTAAAATTTTTACCAAATGACTTTCAGTAGTTACTGTATTTGATGTGATTTCTTACTACCCTCAAATAGAGGACCTAAAAAAGTTGTTTTTTGCACAACTAATTTACAAATAAATAATTAAAAGTTAACATAAATTCATGCATTTTTATTATAAATTGGCTTAGTGTATAACATTAATATATTATAATATAGAGAAGTAAATGAATTTTACAACTTAATATTTTTAAAACTAAGTTAAATATTATCTAATTCATAAAATATATAAGCCAACCATTTATTTATTAACAATGATGCACAAAAAATAAAAATTATATATATATTTATAAGCAATCAAATTCAGAATAGAATCACTGTAAACATTATTATTACAATTTTCTTAAAATAAAAAAAAAAAATACAAAAATTTCAGGACACTTTCATCAACTGATATTGCTAAAAGGCACTATCACATTTACTTAAATATTTATTTTTGTTTTAAAATACACATTAAGATACTTGAGAAGCTATATTGTAGAAAAATCAGTGCAGGAATTGTAATTATAAATATATAATATATATACATGACAAAGACATTTATTAATTATTACAAATAATACAATAAGCAAAAATAATAATTTCAAAACAAAGTTATTTTTTTTTTGTACCAGTGACTTAATTAAAATTAAAAAAAATATATATTATGGTTTCTGTTTGTATAAGGAAAATAATATAACAAAAATATGAATAAAAAATAAAAATAAAATTATAAAAGAAAGAAGACTAGAAAAGGTTTGACTTAAAAAAAAAAAGCAATTTATATATTATTTGTATACTTTTTTTATTGGTTACACATTTTTTTAAGCATATTATTTTACCAGAGATGGAGCACATAGTGGATTAATTTTATACAATAATGATTTCACTAAATGTGGATCTAGAAGATATATATAAATCTTCAATTTATCTAAAATCAGAGTTTAATAAACACTTGGATAATAATATGTAAAATCATCACTTACAAATAGAACATTCACATAAGTAAGTTATGAGTCTATGTTAAAAAATTTCATTCATAAAATTATAATTCATTATAATAATGAGAATTATATCTAAGTACCATTTAAAATGGTCAGCAGTGTTAGAAAATACAGCACCATTACAAATAGGTCAATCTGTTAAAATTTGAAGTTAACTTAAAATCTCTCAAACCCTTGAAGAAATATGAAAATGCTTTTGCTTCAGTCTATTGGATACAAAATAGTAAAGGTGAGTGCTCAAAACACATGCTCAAATGCATTGATTAATTTTTATAAATACAAATCAAAATATACAAAATGCATGTGTTTGACATCTGATGATTTTTGTTTTCTTGGAACTAAAATAAAATGATTTTAATAACGTGCATGTTATACTAAACTTCAACATGCTGCATCGTTTTAAATATTTTTCAATAAAGATTAACATATAATTTTTTTTTTTTTATTGTATTTTATAGCTTCTTATACGCATAATGAGAAAATTATTGTGGTAAATTACAACAGAAAGAAAGATAGTGAATAATATAAATACAATAACGAAATCTTATAGTGTCAAATGTTAAGTTAGCATATAAATAAAACAATTTTGAAATTTAAAAAAACATTTTTTTTTGTAGATTTAAAAATCAAATAATGATTTAATTAATTTAAGACCATCTACAGACTTATTAGTTGAGCCTACAAAACAAAACAGGTTATAAATAAAGAAATGAATTTCCTTTTTTAACATGCTTTTAATCTTATATATTTTTCCAGTTTTTCTCAAATTAGTCACAACTTTAAGATAAAAATGTGTAATTAGTAAAAAATTAGTCAAACCCAAATAATAAAAATAATATTAAAAACACAAAAAAATTATATGAAATTATTTTCCGATCAGATGATAAATTTAACTCAACATATTAATTAAATTAACTTTATCTTTAATGTTATTGTAACTTCAAAGATCACTTTAATATTTTTAAAACAAATTCATTTAAATCTAAACTGATATAAAAATATGGGCTTCAGTATGAGTTTTATTTTGCACTGGTTCAACTAATTAATTATTTTCTTGAATAAATAATCTCAAGATATTGATACTATAGCTAGAGAAATTAGGCCATTTTGAATAACAATTCAAGTCTAAACCCTCATTCAATAAGAAAATCTTGATTCATAAAAAAGCCTTTTTCATGATATTTAAGCAAAAACTAAAAAAATAATTGTATAAATTTATCACATATATGACTACATAAAATTTGTTTAAAAAGACATAAATTATACAAATATTTTTTTTAAATTTAAATAACATAGATGTTACTCATTTTCATAAAATTAGTATAGGCCAAAATAAAATTTAAAAATCTTAAAATTATAAAGCGATGATAGAAATGTAGAGAACTCAAACTTAAGGCAAATTTTTTCTTAAAATTATTAGTTTTTATTTTATTCTAATGATCATTCTATATAACAAAAGAATTTCAATCGTTTCATTTCATACCATTCAGTTATAAGTTACAAATTATTACAAATCAGAATTACAACATGTACATAACAACTAATGTTTTAATATTAAAAATGCCTTCTTCTAAAAGTTAGTTGCATTAGATTAAATTTATTTATTTAATAAATTATAATCTATGACAGTTCTGTCAACATGATCATTGGATAAGTGCAATCAATTGTTGATTAACTCATATTAATGGTTATTTTTAATAAAATCAAAATAATGTCTAGAAATTCCAAAATATTAAGTACAAACCTGTTATAAAATACAAATTTATGTAAACAAGTATTTTCACTGCAGCAAATACCATTCTTGAAGAAGAAATTTTTCATATTGACAGTTTTATATATATCTATCTTAATTTTTTTTTTTATTTATTTTTTTTTTTTAGTAATTTAAACCATTAGACAAATTAATATTTTTGAGGTATTTTATACTGGTAAGTTATTTTCACCTTCTAAATTTACACCAGGTGGTTTTATTATCAAGCATATTGATATCAATATAAGAAAATTATATATAACATACACGTTTATATATATATATATCAACTTTATATATCTTTATTGCTTAACTAAATATAAATATTAAAAAATCAAATCACAGGAAATGTTTTTTTAACACCATAAAGCTCAGAGAAGATTTAAGATGTAAAAAAATATACTTTAAATAATTTGAAGAGTAATATTATTATTAGATAAAACATAAATAATCTAACTTAAAAAATTATCTAAAATAGATAGTCATCATAAAAGGTGGATATAAGATTTCATAGTAAAAAGTATTATATAGACTAAAGATCTAAACCTACTGCTCATTGCAGTTCAGAGCTCAGTACTTCCTGAAACTATAACATTTTTTTGAAATTATGTTACTTAAAAAATCCAGTTTAAACTACACCAAGTGACAATCATAAATAAAATTGACTTATGGTGAATAAAACTGATGATGGTACAAATTTTCATAAAAATCGATGTATCAATCATCATAATTTTATAATTATTAGAGTATCTCAACAATAAAATAAAATAATGCGAAATGTTTATGGCTTTATCAAATAAACAAGCTGTGTTATTTTAATGTTTTATCATGTGTAGGATGCATTATGTTTAAAGTATAAAATAATTACAGCCAATAATTAGGCATAGAACATTTTACACTTTTTTCTATTAATAAATTAAAATTAAAAATTTTCATTTACATTTCAGGAAGATAGTGGAATCATTTTGTTATAGTTGCATTCAATTCAATTACTGGCTTTGGAAAGACAATACTAGTTTCTAGGCAGCAAGAACTATTAAATCTTAATATGGAAGGGCTTGAAATCTTTTTCTGTTACAATATTAAGAAAAAATACCTCTGTAATAATTTTCTGTGCCTAGTATGGTACAGGGAACCCTGATTGGAAATGGAATATCATGTTTATGTAACATAAGCAATGAAGGGTGCTTGTATTACTAAATAAAACATTAAATTTGATGTTTTGTTTGATACATAATACATTTTTTTTTGTTTATTTTAAGAATAAAATACTGGATAGTTTTTTCTATGAAAATGTATTACTAAACAAAACCATTTTTAAATGAGATTTAAAAAAAGAAATAAAAATATCACAGGATTTTCTTTTTTACCCTTAGAGAAAAAAGAGAAAGAGGGAATTATTTTATAATTCTAATTTAATATATATTTACATTGAAAGAACTAAAAAGAGTATAAAATATTTTGAATGCAAATTTTTAATTAAATGTCAAATATTCATGATTTTCATATAAACTAAAACTTAAAATTATAAAAGTAAAAAAGATTCCAGGAAAATTATTAACTGCTTTCCCTCTCGATTAGATTCATTCCAGTAAAACTGAAAAAATCACCAAATAAGTAATTTAAAAAATAATGTGATATAAAGAACAATAGACTGTTAACAAAATTTACATTTAAGAGGAAGTTATGATTAAATTAAATTAACACTTAGATTTTAAGTATATCTTAAAGATAAGCGATGCATCTATAGATATTGTTTATTTTATTAATGATTATAACAATCTACACCAAATATTGTACTTACTTTTTAACTTATTTTTTTAATTCTGTGATTTACCATATCACCACAAATATAAAAATGTTGTTTAAAACTTTATAGTGAAATTAATTAATGAAAAAAAAAAGGTTTTTTCCAAAATGTAAATGATAAATTCAACTTTACTGCTGAGTTTTAAGGTATAATACATACAGGTGGTTAAAATAACAATTTTATATATTAAATGATTAATTATACAGATTTATAATCAAAAAATATTTTTATGAATTCTTTATCTGTTCGGAATAGAAAAGTTATTAATATTGGTATGTAAGCCTTTAGGATTCATTTAAAAAGAATAAAGATTGTTCTTAGTTATTACTAAGAACAATCTTTATTAATGTAGTATTTGTTAGCCTTGGGTAACAAGTACTACCTGTAGGATACATTAAGTTAGGTTATACAAGGTGAAGATACTTCAAATGAGAGCTCTTTCCCGATGAACCAAACAGAACTATCACAATAATGGCATCCATAATAACCTATCTTGCTCTCTATGATTTTAGCCACGATATTTATTTTATAATAAACCTGTTATCATTTAATCCAATGAAATTTATTAATATTTTTATAACTATCCTGTATAAAAAAAATTACAATAATTATATCAATTTAAAAAATGTAATGAAAAAGTAGCAAAACAAATATCTGATGTTATTTGTTTATATAATGTAGTGTTATTATTTAATAAAATTCATACAGTTATGATATTAGAAAGTGAAATAACGGAAGACATTTAATTAGAATTAAAAATAAACAAATTTAATATACTGATAAATAAAATTACCTTAAAGTGTAATAATAATAATAATAAAATATTAACTATCCACCACCAAATTAAAGAGTAATTAGGAATACTAACAGTATATACAATCACTTAAAAACTAATAATAATATTATTAAAATATAATAATAAAAACCAGAAGTGAAAATGAACAACTGAATATGGTACACAGGTATTTTTAATTAAAATATTTAATAAAAAAATAAAATTACTAAATATGGTATTATTAAATAAATTAAACACAGTAAAAATATTGCCACGTTAATCCAATGTGTTAATATATATATATATATATATATATAAATAAAAAAAAGCAACCGATTACCAAACACCAATATATTATTACATATAAGAAACACAAACGGCAAGAAATAAAATGACTATTATGATCAGTAGTTAAAAAACCCATTAATAAAAATTCTACATCACAAATAAAATCACCAAACCATAAAATTATACAAAATAAATAATATATGAGTAATTATTGTACTATAAGTATAAAAAAATGTAAAAAATAAAATATAAAAGAAAACCCAACTATACTTATAAATAAAAGTATTTATTTGATATTAAAATAAATTGTATTACATATATTTTAATATTTGTTAAGTTTGTATTATATATTTTGTGGTTTTAATAAATTACTTTTTAACACCATGATCTTCATTATTCCTCTATAATATAATAGAGAAGAGAGATGGGAAACACAGCATAACATGTTCTAGTACATAAGCTTTATGAGGAATTTTATTTTTAAGAGAAACATATTTGAATAATATTGATAGCAATTCAAAAATAAATATTTATTTACTAGATGAGTTCAGGCTGATGATGCCAGTTATTGATTATTTGATTGTTTTTATTCTTTTATTTGTCATTTTTTAAGATTAAGAAATCTTTTTTAATATGAAAAAAACCAAACCCGACTGGAATTCAAACCTAGAACCTTCCATATAAACGGCAGGTTTGATTATCGTAAAGGCTTAAATTTATAATCTTGTTTTATCTCATTAAGTACCAGCTGTTTATACTTTTTTTTTTATTAGAATAGAGGCAAAAAGTTCACCAGATTCTTTTAAGGGAAAACTGACCAAAGTGTTATAAGTCTTAAATAAAGCCCTATTCTTTCAAACAGAGCTGCAGAAAATTGCTTATTTGCTTGTACATTCAACTAAATAAATTTTATTTTAAAATTATGAAATGATGAATAAAAATAAAAAAATAATGAGAAAGAAGTTAAAATAGGAGAAAAAATACAAGATAGATGGAAGGAAGTGTACATTGTTTGATATGTGTATGAACTTTTCGAATATGGTATTAAATGAGATTTGATTTCTTATTCTATCATTAAAGAGTTTTTTAATAGTGCTACCCTTTTCTTTTGGCACACTGTCGACATATTGTAGAATTTTATTAATTTATCAAGATAAGACTAATTTTTTATTTATTGCAAGTCACATCTCTCAAATTTTTTTTGTATAAAAATTGCAAAAAGACAGAAATCCTAACATTGAATTTTTAAAAGAGTAAATATACTTTTTTTACTTTATTTTAAATTATACATGGATGTAATGAAAATAAAACTTAATATATATATATTTTTTTTAATTAGTAGAAAAGGTCTAAAAATGACAGCATAGCAAAAACTGAAGATTTGTGTAGTAAAAATTATTTTTGGAAAAGTTTTATCTCTAACAAAAGTCAGTATTTGCTTAGTGGTAATTGTTTACAAAAACGGTGGCATTTATGTAATCGCTCAGCATGATACAATTGATCATAATCATGCTGTTCCACCAGCTCATGTCATCATTACTTGGGTTCAAAGCTTTAAGGCCATTGGTTTTATGCTAAAGAAGAAAGGTAGTCATGTAAAAACAGTACATACATTCAAGCATACCACAACTGTGAGAGAGGCATTTCAGCAAAGTCCACACTAGTCAATGCAGCACCATTCTGGATTAGTCAGCATACATGGCAAATTTTACAACATGACCTCAAACTTCACCTTTATAAAATTCAAATAAGTCGTGCAATACATGAACATAACTATGAAAACACGGTAAATTTCTGCAAAATTTTACTGCAGGTGATTAATGAAAAGCAATATCTTGTTAACAATTTACTTACGAGTGATGAGGTTCATCTTCACTTGCCACAATTTGTAAACAAGCAGAATTAGGCTTCCAAAAACTCTAGAATTCCCCTAGAGATGCTGCAAAGAGTAATAGGTGACTTTAGTAAGACTTGGTGAGTGTGTACGGCGGAACGCAAGATGTCATTTTTGAAAAATAAATTTCTCTTTTTGGTGACTTAAAATAAAAAATAGTAAATGGTTCAATGTCTATTTTGTGTTCATACTTGTTAAAACCAAATAAAATTAATAATTTGCTCTTAATAATCGTTTTAAAATCGCCTGATTCACTGCTGCACAGCATGTATAAGCAATAATATTAAATATACCATTATTTTTAGCATTAATGTAAACTAATAATATACTTAGTAATTAAAATCACAAAAAGATTTATTTTTTAAGGAATACAGAAAATATTTAAGACAATTTGTACAACTGATATACAATATGATGTCATTATTTATACATCCAACAAATAGATTATATAAGTGTATGAAGCACTTGCTAATGAACACAGTTTTAAAATGAAGTTAAATCTTGGGAAATCAATATTTTTACTATATCTTCATTTTTTTTCTCCAGTTTATTTAAAAATGTTATGCTGTATGTCAGACACTCCTTTCAACTGTTTTTCAAGGTAATATTCCACATGAGTACTCACAACAATTTGTTTATTTTTACGAGAACCAAAGTAGAATTATAGTTATTTATAAACAAACTATATACATTTATGTAATACAATTAAAAAAGAATACCTTACTTTTCTAAATAACGCAAAAAGATATACACATACTTTTCCCCATTTTTTTTTACAACTGTATGCTAAAAAAAATCACATATATAAATCAAACCAAAAAATAACTGAATAAATTCCCATACAATGCAACAACAAAACACCGGAAGAAATGAATAATCTTAATATAAATAACGGTTTTATAGATTTGGATTAACAAGACAATTAGTAAGATTATAATAAAAAAAATCTGATTTTTACCAATGAATAATTGAAATAAAATATGGCAAAAAAATTATGGCAATTAATTGCACACACATATAAATGTTTATATACATATTCTTTTTTTTTTATTGTAAATGATTAATCCATCACATATAAAACTTAATTCTTATTATATGTAGGAATACAGCATAATGAAACACCAAATCTTAAAATGAATCTCAAACCTTACTCACTTCTAAAAGAAGGCGGGTGTGCCTTTTTAATAACAAGAATTATTATTAATTAATCATTACAATTAAAAATAGATTTATTATATTTATACAACATATAGATAAAAAATAAAATGTCATCACATACAATATTTATGTATATACTTCCATACAAACGAAAACATACATTCATACATACATATGTACTTAACATAACCTAACATTACTTTATATATAACAGATACACATAAAAATGTAAACAATATTACTGATTTTCTATACATACCATTATATAAATTAGTATCAAATTTTTTTCTCTCCAAAATGCTGTTTATATTATATTATTAAAACAAGTAAAATATAAGAAAACAAAGAAAGAAAAAACTACTACATTATTAAATTCTAATACACTTTTTTTCTTTTTTTTTTTTAATTTTATGAGAATTAATATTATTTCCTTTATAATAAATCTTACAAAACAAACTTAACTTAAAAATTTCGTACTTTGTTTATATTATGACAATAATTAAAATATATACAAACACCATCAATGTAAAAAAAAAAACAATCAACATTATTGTTTTTAAAATAAAAAAGCTCATACAAATTCATAATATATGAATAATAGTAATAATTAACTTAAATATTTTCTGTGTTGATAAAAAAAGAAATAAATGAGAAGGTAATATAGTAAAACCTGTCTATAATATTACTTTCAAGAAACATTTTTGTAATTTTTTTTATGTTTTTTAGCTTCCTGATTTACCCTGAATTATATAGCTGAGTAAGTGGTGATTTAATTATTTATCTAAGTGGGAAGATGATGAACTAAACATTTAGTCTTTTTTTTTATCTTAAAGAATAAACAGAATTAGATGACAAACCAGCAGCAATCATAAATAAACCCCAAATCCAGAACAACACAAAAAAACTATACATAAACCCAACATAATTTAACTTAAACAAAAAACTTCCATTTAAGAGAAACAAACAATGTATTAAATTAAGAAAAAAAACTAATTTTATTCAAATCAATTTCATGTGAATGTATATCAGCCAATATGTCCATTAAACAAGATAAAAACTGCATGATGTTACAGCTGCAACATTTTTTTACAGCCATCAGCAATACAAGATTAGTATTCATGATGATTTTACTAGATTGATAGTGTTTTATCTACTTTTACTTGTATAAATAAAATTACTTTTTCTTTAATTTTAATTTATTAGTATGCTGAACATCTTTTTGCTATTGATAGAAAGTTTTTTCATTACAATGCTTGTTTTATTAAGTTTTTATATGTACAGACTGTTATAAATAAATTATGTTTCCTGTACTCCTTTGATTTATATCATATTATCAGAATATAAACTCAAAGAAAATATGAAGAAAAAAATTAATTTAAATTTTATTTGCTAGCTAATTTTCTATTAATATGCTCATTGCTACTATAGGACTGATAAGTACGATTCACTCATGATGAATCACTTTTATTCAACAAGTAAAATTCCATGCTCCAACAGTTAAAATTTAAAAAAAATTCAAGACATGACAAAACTACAAAGTTAAATATATAAAACACTTAGATTTATACTACATGATATATTATAAAAATCAAAACAAAACTAAATGTTGTTTACACTCATCATTATTTGATTTACTAGTCTGTATGCATGTGGCAGCAGTATCATTCAAATTACCTTGTGTATCACAACACCAGCATTGAATATGTTACCATTTGTTTCTTCTTTGATAATAGATATTTATGAACTTTTTCTTAAAAAAATTATAATATTAAGATAATAGTTGATTACAATAATATTTTAAGCTTTTCTCACTCCCCTCTTAAAAGTTTCTTTTCATTTTTAATGAGTATATCTCGCTTGGTATTAATAAAAAAAAATTAATTTTATTTAAAAATCGATTTGTTAATATGGTTTTAATCAGATCATAAAGCAGTTTTTTTTAATTTGATTTAAGGAACACTATGTAAATCTCCACGTTCAATAGAATCGTGTAAAATGAGCAATCTTTTAGTCCTATAAAATTCTATCTTTATAAATTCTAATGTGCAGGGTGTATTAAATAAAACAGACTTTTATTTACTAATCAATTTACTAAACAAATATTATTACCTTAAATTTTATTATTAAGCCCAATATTATACAATTGAGCAGTCAATATTACTTGTCTCAAGGCTTACAACAAGATCTGTTAATTTCAATCTTTCCCAATATATAAATAAATAACTAGATAAAAAAAAGTAATATTAATAAAAAAGAAAAATAGATATAATAAAAATATTTTGAATAAAATAGAAGCAGAACATGAGTCATACTATCTTAAAAACAGGTTTTACTATATATTTTTTTATAATATGAAATGAAAAGCAATCCAAATAAATATAACATTTATATATAAAAATTTTCAAGTTTTTTTTCTACTTTGGTAACTATAAACATATTAGGTTTGATATACGTAATAAGTAAGAAAAAATGTTAACATAAAATAATATTTTTTTTTAAATATATAAAATTTAGGATTGCAAAATTTAAAAAATAAATTAACATGAATAACCAACCACATATAAAATACTATTTGATCAACAAATGAAAACCTATTTTATAAAAATGTATAAATTTAAAACAAAAGTTATTGCAATTGGTAAAAAAAAAAACCAGCAAACTTATATCGTTATGAATAATAACTATTTTATATATATATATATATATAGTAAAAGATCTTAATTTAAGAAGAATTACTTGATACAATGACGGTAGGAGTAATCGTAGGAGTAGTTCCATTTGTAGATTTTGCATCTTGTTTTTCAGTCTGTGTTGTAGTATTAGAATTATCTGATGATAATGGTTTATTAATTGTAGTATTTTTTAATTCCTGTTTTGAACGACTTGGTTTCATATTTTCACAGCTTAAATCAAAATTAACTCTTGGCTTATTTGATTTAAAATTTTCAGAAGTACCTATAACCAAAATAAATTTATCATTTTATTACATTAGCAATCAACCAATTATAAATTTCATTAACATGTTCAGCGTTGAGGACGCATATGTGGTATCCACCATCCATCCAGTCATCCAACCGCCTGGTGATGCCATATGTACGATGGGTGTAATATTTTTCCATAGTCTGATATATAATCTGTAATTTTGTATTTTGATTTAATTTTGAATCGTTTTAACGTAGTTTATATCATTATCATATTCATGTTTACCTGTAATTATTCATTTCATCAAATGTTTCTAGTTATTTGTATATCAATGTTGTTCATACTTTGCACTCATTGTTTATTATTTAGTTTAAGAACAAACTATAGAGCTGTTGTCTGATAAAGTTGTTTTTCTTTGAATAAAATGTTACTTTGCTTTGTAGCATCCATCGAACATTAACTGTGAAGTAATTAAAGCAGTATTGTAACAAAAAAATAATGCTGTACAAGTGATGGCCAGCAACGATAGCTGGCTGCCTATTACATATGCGCTCATTGGCACTTATCTCATTTACCAGACTACTGGTACCACATATATGTAATTTTCAGTTTATCGCTAAAATAATATTTTTTTTTATTATAATGTTGTCTTTAGTGTATAAAAATACCTTTTTAATGCCAATAAATCTAAACAAGTCAAAAAAAAAAATTAATGGGTTTTTGGAATGGTCAGGTCATTTTGAGGTGGTAATGAACATGTTAATAACTAGTCAGTCCTTTTCTCGCAAGATTTTTCTTTTTTTAAATTTATTATACTGATATTATATTAATAATAAGAAAAGCTACATTTTTAATTCCTTTAGATTCTTTGAAATAAAAAGTAATTTAATACTGAAAATCTGATTGTGGCAATATTATTGGCTCTTATTTACCCAGTTATAAGTTTTATAAATTACTGAAGGATTATCCTACATATGCTTTCTTTATATAGAAAATTACTACATTCAATTATGGACTCACCTCTGATATTTTAAGAAATTAAAAATATATCTTATTTAGGAACCTGTTATTTGTTACAATTGAAATTATTTGTCGGAAATTTTACCAGAGTTAAGTCTAATAGTTACACAGTACCTTCACCAAAAATCTTGTAATTCAACACTGTACAAGTGTAAAATATGTTACTTTTGGACTGAACAATTTCCTTTCAGAAAAAAATAAGTTAAGAATGAGATTAGATTCACTTAAGACTAAATTAAGTTAGGTTAAGCTTAGGGTGAATGTGGTAAATAAGGAGTAAATAACTTAGTGTAAATGAAATTTGAGTTTAGTTTGAAAAGTCAAGGTTAAGGTTAGGTTGATTTATAAGTAATTTATAAATTTGACAGAAACTTACTATCATTTAACTGATGAGGTATTAATTCAAGATCTCAGTTCAACTTAATCTTAAGTAAATCTAACTTTATTCTCAATTAAATTCAACTGAAACCAAATTATTTAGTCAGCAAATAATATATATAACATATGTATAGTGCAAAATAACAAAATTTTTTAGGTGTGGATACTGGGAAACTTACAAGGGACATAACCCAGATGAAAGATATATCTGAACAATAATTTCAATTGTAATGAATGACTTAGGTCCTAAATAAGGTATATTCAAAATTTCATCAAACTCAAACGTGAGTACATAACTGTATGTAATTACGTAGAAAACAATATATTCATCTAATGATAAATAAAATTTTCACTGATTTTTTTTCTTTATTAAGAAAAATATAAATATTAATACTGGATCCTTGGGTGGCAACAACTTGTGATTGTTTGCAAGTTTAGTTTTATCTCAGTGTGATTTATTATGTGTTCATTACTGTGTTGTTTAATTGGACAAAACTGAATTTTTATATATTACTTTTCTAATAACAGCCTAAAGAAAAAATTTATTTAATTTTTTATTGTAATTTGTGAGTTTAGTCGATGGTACATTATGACTTTATTAAGCTAAGAGACTGCTACGATATTAGCTAAACATACATAAACATATCTTTCTATCTATCTATCTTCTCTATCAGTATTAATCAGTATTCTATCAGTATCATATTAATCTTAATATGAACTGTGTATTTAAAAAAAAAAATTATAAAAATTGGCTCTACATTAAGGAGAACCAGGAACTGTGAAAAAAAATGCATGTTCTTAAGAAAATGTGTCTAAAATAGTCCTTATTTTTAAGGATGTTGGTCAAATATATTATACAAGTCTCCAAATTCGAGCTACTACAATTTTTTTGTTGTTGTAAAAACATAATTATGCAGTACATCATGTAATTTTTAAACCAGCATTATATTTTTTTTCTTATTTAGCTATATATGTCATAATAACAAACATTTCCATAACAGAAGTTTTTACAGATCAAAAGCATCAATTGTCAAACCAGCTGAATGTTAGCTCTTCCTTTGTTATTTTAGGTAATAAGTAATGGTAATAATAAGTAATAGGTAATAAGCAAGCTAGTTAATGTTGTACAATTCAAAAACTACAAAACTGATTAAAACAACCTTCATTGACAAAGAATGGTTTTTTTTTTTACTTTCACTTCTCTATTGCTTTAATGTCTGAAATATTTTCAAAGCCTTTTCAGAATTAGCTGGCTGATTAAGATATGTAATGAGATAATTGTACTTGGAAATTAATATATTTATTCAATTAAAATTGTTTTTATTTCTGATATGAGACTTCCATAAGTTCTTGTTTCCTTAAAAGACATTAATATAGAATTTTATAATCTGTTAAAGTACAAAAAATGAATGCTAGTGACATTCATCATTGCCTAAAAGGTGGGCAAAAAAATTTTGTGCATTAGAAGCTGGTAAAACAAATATTGAGGATGAACCTTGCAGGGTCAACTGATTTATGCGACTGATGAGTAGCACAAAAGGTAATACTTCTAAAATACATGGTTAAAAACTTCAAGAGATGTGTGTGTCATGTTCGCGACAATCGCAGACTGATAATTCTGCAATTGATAATTCGTGACAACAGAGATGATAATTCTGCAATAATGTTTGACCACAAACATCATATGCAATTACCTCAATTAGACCTCTTGTGAAGTTAAAATTTGAACCTATCCTCCACATTCACTAGACCTGGTGAAAATGGATTTTCATTAGTTTCTGCAATTAAAGGGCAACATTAAGCTTATTCATTTCAGCACGAATGATGAACTGAAGGACAAAAATGATCCACAAAGTTGTGGATCAAGAAAAGACCTCTAGCATTCTTCATTGACAAAATGAGAAAACTGGTTCGCTGTTGGGAGAAATGTGTAACAAATGGTAACTACTTGAAAAAAAAAGTAAGTTTATGTAACAAATAAAATGTACTTTCAAACCATGTTTGTTTCATTTGTGAGTTATGAGTAACTGTGCATTATGTTTTAGCCACTCTTCATACCATTAAAAAGTAAAATAATTACTATGCAGTAAACAACAAAATCTTAAATTACACTAACAAGAATATTTAAGGATAAATATCATTAAGATAAATATTATAAATAAAAGGTTCACTAAATAAGTGAAGAAACATAAGAAAACAGACATTATTAATATCCTAAATCTCAACTAAAAAATTGCATTTACATTAAAATACGTTGTATTAAAGAACAGAATACAATGAAAGTAAATAAAACGGTTAAAACAAAATTCAGGAATGTTCAATCAGAAAAAGGAGTGAATTCTAGATTACAAGCAGTACCAAAAAATATCGCAATAATAATGTAAGTAGATATAAATAGTTAGAAATAAATATCCTTTTACATTATACAACATTTTCATAACCTATTTTAAGTATATTAAGTGGGATTGCTATAAGATACTGATTAGAGTAAGTTGTTATAAATTACGGTGGAAGGGGTTAATACTAAATAAAAACACTGATCAGTCTGCCAAGGGTATATTCAACATTGCATTTCAAACCTGAAAACTCAGTTAATGCAAAAAACAATTATCATCATATCAGTGCAAAAATGTGTCATTTATGTACATATATAATTATATATAGTAATCCTTTCAATTCGTGTTTTCATTATTCAATTTTTGTAAATGGTGATATTATGTGTTGCTTTTTTAAAAAACTCTACTTTTTAACTGTTTTCATTAATATTTAATTCTATGGACAAAAACTTTACTGAACCAATTAACAGTTTTTACATTAAATTTTTATTACTGTTATATGAATTTAATTTGTTTAAAATGTTCATGAACAATAGAATACAACACTGATCAGTCTGCCAAGGGTATATTCAACATTGCATTTCAAACCTGAAAACTCAGTTAATGCAAAAAACAATTATCATCATATCGGTGCAAAAATGTGTCTTTTATGTATATATATAATTATATATATATTAATCCTTTCAATTCGTGTTTTCATTATTCAATAATTGTAAATGGTGATATTATGTGTTGCTTTTTTAAAAAACTCTACTTTTAAACTGTTTTCATTAATATTTAATTCTATGGGCTAAAACTTTACTGATCCAATTAACAGTTTCTACATTAAATTTTTATTACTGTTATATGAATTTAATTTGTTTAAAATGTTCACGAACAATAGAATACAACACTGATCAGTCTGCCAAGGGTATATTCAACATTGCATTTCAAACCTGAAAACTCAGTTAATGCAAAAAACAATTATCATCATATCAGTGCAAAAATGTGTCATTTATGTATATATATAATTATATATATAGTAATCCTTTCAATTCGTGTTTTCATTATTCAATTTTTGTAAATGGTGATATGATGTGTTGCTTTTTTAAAAAAGTCTACTTTTTAACTGTTTACATTATTATTTAATTCTATGGGCAAAAACTTTACTGATCCAATTAACAGTTACTACATTAAATTTTTATTACTGTTATATGAATTTAATTTGTTTAAAATGTTCACGAAATATAGAATACAACACTGATCAGTCTGCCAAGGGTATATTCAACATTGCATTTCAAACCTGAAAACTCAGTTAATGCAAAAAACAATTATCATCATATCAGTGCAAAAATGTGTCATTTATGTATATATATAATTATATATATAGTAATCCTTTCAATTCGTGTTTTCATTATTCAATTTTTGTAAATGGTGATATGATGTGTTGCTTTTTTAAAAAACTCTACTTTTTAACTGTTTACATTATTATTTAATTCTATGGGCAAAAACTTTACTGATCCAATTAACAGTTTCTACATTAAATTTTTATTACTGTTATATAAATTTAATTTGTTTAAAATGTTCACGAAATATAGAATACAACACTGATCAGTCTGCCAAGGGTAATTTCAACATTGCATTTCAAACCTGAAAACTCAGTTAATGCAAAAAACAATTATCATCATATCGGTGCAAAAATGTGTCTTTTATGTATATATATAATTACATATATAGTAATCCTTTCAATTCGTGTTTTCATTATTCAATTTTTGTAAATGGTGATATTATGTGTTGCTTTTTTAAAAAAACTCTACTTTTTAACTGTTTTCATTAATATTTAATTCTATGGGCAATAACTTTACTGATCCAATTAACAGTTTCTACATTAAATTTTTATTACTGTTATATGAATTTAATTTGTTTAAAATGTTCACGAACAATAGAATACAACACTGATCAGTCTGCCAAGGGTATATTCAACATTGCATTTCAAACCTGAAAACTCAGTTAATGCAAAAAACAATTATCATCATATCGGTGCAAAAATGTGTCATTTATGTATAAATATAATTATATATATAGTAATCCTTTCAATTCGTGTTTTCATTATTCAATAATTGTAAATGGTGACATTATGTGTTGCTTTTTTAAAAAACTCTACTTTTTAACTGTTTTCATTAATATTTAATTCTATGGGCAAAAACTTTACTGATCCAATTAACAGTTTCTACAATAAATTTTTATTACTGTTATATGAATTTAATTTGTTTAAAATGTTCACGAACAATAGAATACAACACTGATCAGTCTGCCAAGGGTATATTCAACATTGCATTTCAAACCTGAAAACTCAGTTAATGCAAAAAACAATTATCATCATATCAGTGCAAAAATGTGTCATTTATGTATATATATAATTATATATATAGTAATCCTTTCAATTCGTGTTTTCATTATTCAATTTTTGTAAATGGTGATATGATGTGTTGCTTTTTTAAAAAACTCTACTTTTTAACTGTTTACATTATTATTTAATTCTATGGGCAAAAACTTTACTGATCCAATTAACAGTTTCTACATTAAATTTTTATTACTGTTATATAAATTTAATTTGTTTAAAATGTTCACGAAATATAGAATACAACACTGATCAGTCTGCCAAGGGTAATTTCAACATTGCATTTCAAACCTGAAAACTCAGTTAATGCAAAAAACAATTATCATCATATCGGTGCAAAAATGTGTCTTTTATGTATATATATAATTACATATATAGTAATCCTTTCAATTCGTGTTTTCATTATTCAATTTTTGTAAATGGTGATATTATGTGTTGCTTTTTTAAAAAAACTCTACTTTTTAACTGTTTTCATTAATATTTAATTCTATGGGCAATAACTTTACTGATCCAATTAACAGTTTCTACATTAAATTTTTATTACTGTTATATGAATTTAATTTGTTTAAAATGTTCACGAACAATAGAATACAACACTGATCAGTCTGCCAAGGGTATATTCAACATTGCATTTCAAACCTGAAAACTCAGTTAATGCAAAAAACAATTATCATCATATCGGTGCAAAAATGTGTCATTTATGTATAAATATAATTATATATATAGTAATCCTTTCAATTCGTGTTTTCATTATTCAATAATTGTAAATGGTGACATTATGTGTTGCTTTTTTAAAAAACTCTACTTTTTAACTGTTTTCATTAATATTTAATTCTATGGGCAAAAACTTTACTGATCCAATTAACAGTTTCTACAATAAATTTTTATTACTGTTATATGAATTTAATTTGTTTAAAATGTTCACGAACAATAGAATACAACACTGATCAGTCTGCCAAGGGTATATTCAACATTGCATTTCAAACCTGAAAACTCAGTTAATGCAAAAAACAATTATCATCATATCAGTGCAAAAATGTGTCATTTATGTATATATATAATTATATATATAGTAATCCTTTCAATTCGTGTTTTCATTATTCAATTTTTGTAAATGGTGATATGATGTGTTGCTTTTTTAAAAAACTCTACTTTTTAACTGTTTTCATTATTATTTAATTCTATGGGCAAAAACTTTACTGATCCAATTAACAGTTTCTACATTAAATTTTTATTACTGTTATATGAATTTAATTTGTTTAAAATGTTCATTAACAATAGAATACAACACTGATCAGTCTGCCAAGGGTAATTTCAACATTGCATTTCAAACCTGAAAACTCAGTTAATGCAAAAAACAATTATCATCATATCGGTGCAAAAATGTTTCTTTTATGTATATATTAAATTATATATATAGTAATCCTTTCAATTCGTGTTTTCATTATTCAATTTTTATAAATGGTGATATTATGTGTTGCTTTTTTAAAAAAACTCTACTTTTTAACTGTTTTCATTAATATTTAATTCTATGGGCAAAAACTTTACTGATCCATTAACAGTTTTTACATTAAATTTTTATTACTGTTATATGAATTTAATTTGTTTAAAATGTTCATTAACAATAGAATACAACACTGATCAGTCTGCCAAGGGTATATTCAACATTGCATTTCAAACCTGAAAACTCAGTTAATGCAAAAAACGATTATCATCATATCGGTGCAAAAATGTGTCTTTTATGTATATATATAATTATATATATAGTAATCCTTTCAATTCGTGTTTTCATTATTCAATTTTTGTAAATGGTGATATTATGTGTTGCTTTTTAAAAAAAACTCTACTTTTTAACTGTTTTCATTAATATTTAATTCTATGGGCAAAAACTTTACTGATCCAATTAACAGTTTGTACATTAAATTTTTATTACTGTTATATGAATTTAATTTGTTTAAAATGTTCATTAACAATAGAATACAACACTGATCAGTCTGCCAAGGGTAATTTCAACATTGCATTTCAAACCTGAAAACTCAGTTAATGCAAAAAACAATTATCATCATATCGGTGCAAAAATGTTTCTTTTATGTATATATTAAATTATATATATAGTAATCCTTTCAATTCGTGTTTTCATTATTCAATTTTTGTAAATGGTGATATTATGTGTTGCTTTTTTAAAAAAACTCTACTTTTTAACTGTTTTCATTAATATTTAATTCTATGGGCAAAAACTTTACTGATCCATTAACAGTTTTTACATTACATTTTTATTACTGTTATATGAATTTAATTTGTTTAAAATGTTCATTAACAATAGAATACAACACTGATCAGTCTGCCAAGGGTATATTCAACATTGCATTTCAAACCTGAAAACTCAGTTAATGCAAAAAACAATTATCATCATATCAGTGCAAAAATGTTTCTTTTATGTATATATTAAATTATATATATAGTAATCCTTTCAATTCGTGTTTTCATTATTCAATTTTTGTAAATGGTGATATTATGTGTTGCTTTTTTAAAAAACTCTACTTTTTAACTGTTTTCATTAATATTTAATTCTATGGGCAAAAACTTTACTGATCCATTAACAGTTTTTACATTAAATTTTTATTACTGTTATATGAATTTAATTTGTTTAAAATGTTCACGAACAATAGAATACAACACTGATCAGTCTGCCAAGGGTATATTCAACATTGCATTTCAAACCTGAAAACTCAGTTAATGCAAAAAACAATTATCATCATATCGGTGCAAAAATGTTTCTTTTATGTATATATTAAATTATATATATAGTAATCCTTTCAATTCGTGTTTTCATTATTCAATTTTTGTAAATGGTGATATTATGTGTTGCTTTTTTAAAAAAACTCTACTTTTTAACTGTTTTCATTAATATTTAATTCTATGGGCTAAAACTTTACTGATCCATTAACAGTTTTTACATTAAATTTTTATTACTGTTATATGAATTTAATTTGTTTAAAATGTTCATTAACAATAGAATACAACACTGATCAGTCTGCCAAGGGTATATTCAACATTGCATTTCAAACCTGAAAACTCAGTTAATGCAAAAAACAATTATCATCATATCGGTGCAAAAATGTGTCATTTATGTATAAATATAATTATATATATAGTAATCCTTTCAATTCGTGTTTTCATTATTCAATAATTGTAAATGGTGACATTATGTGTTGCTTTTTTAAAAAACTCTACTTTTTAACTGTTTTCATTAATATTTAATTCTATGGGCAAAAACTTTACTGATCCAATTAACAGTTTCTACAATAAATTTTTATTACTGTTATATGAATTTAATTTGTTTAAAATGTTCACGAACAATAGAATACAACACTGATCAGTCTGCCAAGGGTATATTCAACATTGCATTTCAAACCTGAAAACTCAGTTAATGCAAAAAACAATTATCATCATATCAGTGCAAAAATGTGTCATTTATGTATATATATAATTATATATATAGTAATCCTTTCAATTCGTGTTTTCATTATTCAATTTTTGTAAATGGTGATATGATGTGTTGCTTTTTTAAAAAACTCTACTTTTTAACTGTTTACATTATTATTTAATTCTATGGGCAAAAACTTTACTGATCCAATTAACAGTTTCTACATTAAATTTTTATTACTGTTATATAAATTTAATTTGTTTAAAATGTTCACGAAATATAGAATACAACACTGATCAGTCTGCCAAGGGTAATTTCAACATTGCATTTCAAACCTGAAAACTCAGTTAATGCAAAAAACAATTATCATCATATCGGTGCAAAAATGTGTCTTTTATGTATATATATAATTACATATATAGTAATCCTTTCAATTCGTGTTTTCATTATTCAATTTTTGTAAATGGTGATATTATGTGTTGCTTTTTTAAAAAAACTCTACTTTTTAACTGTTTTCATTAATATTTAATTCTATGGGCAATAACTTTACTGATCCAATTAACAGTTTCTACATTAAATTTTTATTACTGTTATATGAATTTAATTTGTTTAAAATGTTCACGAACAATAGAATACAACACTGATCAGTCTGCCAAGGGTATATTCAACATTGCATTTCAAACCTGAAAACTCAGTTAATGCAAAAAACAATTATCATCATATCGGTGCAAAAATGTGTCATTTATGTATAAATATAATTATATATATAGTAATCCTTTCAATTCGTGTTTTCATTATTCAATAATTGTAAATGGTGACATTATGTGTTGCTTTTTTAAAAAACTCTACTTTTTAACTGTTTTCATTAATATTTAATTCTATGGGCAAAAACTTTACTGATCCAATTAACAGTTTCTACAATAAATTTTTATTACTGTTATATGAATTTAATTTGTTTAAAATGTTCACGAACAATAGAATACAACACTGATCAGTCTGCCAAGGGTATATTCAACATTGCATTTCAAACCTGAAAACTCAGTTAATGCAAAAAACAATTATCATCATATCAGTGCAAAAATGTGTCATTTATGTATATATATAATTATATATATAGTAATCCTTTCAATTCGTGTTTTCATTATTCAATTTTTGTAAATGGTGATATGATGTGTTGCTTTTTTAAAAAACTCTACTTTTTAACTGTTTTCATTATTATTTAATTCTATGGGCAAAAACTTTACTGATCCAATTAACAGTTTCTACATTAAATTTTTATTACTGTTATATGAATTTAATTTGTTTAAAATGTTCATTAACAATAGAATACAACACTGATCAGTCTGCCAAGGGTAATTTCAACATTGCATTTCAAACCTGAAAACTCAGTTAATGCAAAAAACAATTATCATCATATCGGTGCAAAAATGTTTCTTTTATGTATATATTAAATTATATATATAGTAATCCTTTCAATTCGTGTTTTCATTATTCAATTTTTATAAATGGTGATATTATGTGTTGCTTTTTTAAAAAAACTCTACTTTTTAACTGTTTTCATTAATATTTAATTCTATGGGCAAAAACTTTACTGATCCATTAACAGTTTTTACATTAAATTTTTATTACTGTTATATGAATTTAATTTGTTTAAAATGTTCATTAACAATAGAATACAACACTGATCAGTCTGCCAAGGGTATATTCAACATTGCATTTCAAACCTGAAAACTCAGTTAATGCAAAAAACGATTATCATCATATCGGTGCAAAAATGTGTCTTTTATGTATATATATAATTATATATATAGTAATCCTTTCAATTCGTGTTTTCATTATTCAATTTTTGTAAATGGTGATATTATGTGTTGCTTTTTAAAAAAAACTCTACTTTTTAACTGTTTTCATTAATATTTAATTCTATGGGCAAAAACTTTACTGATCCAATTAACAGTTTGTACATTAAATTTTTATTACTGTTATATGAATTTAATTTGTTTAAAATGTTCATTAACAATAGAATACAACACTGATCAGTCTGCCAAGGGTAATTTCAACATTGCATTTCAAACCTGAAAACTCAGTTAATGCAAAAAACAATTATCATCATATCGGTGCAAAAATGTTTCTTTTATGTATATATTAAATTATATATATAGTAATCCTTTCAATTCGTGTTTTCATTATTCAATTTTTGTAAATGGTGATATTATGTGTTGCTTTTTTAAAAAAACTCTACTTTTTAACTGTTTTCATTAATATTTAATTCTATGGGCAAAAACTTTACTGATCCATTAACAGTTTTTACATTACATTTTTATTACTGTTATATGAATTTAATTTGTTTAAAATGTTCATTAACAATAGAATACAACACTGATCAGTCTGCCAAGGGTATATTCAACATTGCATTTCAAACCTGAAAACTCAGTTAATGCAAAAAACAATTATCATCATATCAGTGCAAAAATGTTTCTTTTATGTATATATTAAATTATATATATAGTAATCCTTTCAATTCGTGTTTTCATTATTCAATTTTTGTAAATGGTGATATTATGTGTTGCTTTTTTAAAAAACTCTACTTTTTAACTGTTTTCATTAATATTTAATTCTATGGGCAAAAACTTTACTGATCCATTAACAGTTTTTACATTAAATTTTTATTACTGTTATATGAATTTAATTTGTTTAAAATGTTCACGAACAATAGAATACAACACTGATCAGTCTGCCAAGGGTATATTCAACATTGCATTTCAAACCTGAAAACTCAGTTAATGCAAAAAACAATTATCATCATATCGGTGCAAAAATGTTTCTTTTATGTATATATTAAATTATATATATAGTAATCCTTTCAATTCGTGTTTTCATTATTCAATTTTTGTAAATGGTGATATTATGTGTTGCTTTTTTAAAAAAACTCTACTTTTTAACTGTTTTCATTAATATTTAATTCTATGGGCTAAAACTTTACTGATCCATTAACAGTTTTTACATTAAATTTTTATTACTGTTATATGAATTTAATTTGTTTAAAATGTTCATTAACAATAGAATACAACACTGATCAGTCTGCCAAGGGTATATTCAACATTGCATTTCAAACCTGAAAACTCAGTTAATGCAAAAAACAATTATCATCATATCGGTGCAAAAATGTGTCTTTTATGTATATATATAATTATATATATAGTAATCCTTTCAATTCGTGTTTTCATTATTCAATTTTTGTAAATGGTGATATGATGTGTTGCTTTTTTAAAAAACTCTACTTTTTAACTGTTTTCATTATTATTTAATTCTATGGCCAAAAACTTTACTGATCCAATTAACAGTTTCTACATTAAATTTTTATTACTGTTATATGAATTTAATTTGTTTAAAATGTTCACGAACAATATAATACAACACTGATCAGTCTGCCAAGTGTATATTCAATATTAGATATCAAATCTGAAAATTAAGACAATGAAAAAGAGAAAAACTATCATCACATCAGTGTAAAATATATTACATATACAAATTATTCCTGAGATATGCACCACTAATGAACATCTGGAATCTTTATTTCCATTGACTTTCAGTTCAGATTTAAATCAAAAAGTCTTGTAATTTTATATAACTTTCTTTTTACTTACAGATATATTAGATATCAGTGGGTATATAGCAGATAAAAGAATCAGTTATTATATAATTTTTCAATACCCATTCTACAATTCATTGTAATAAATTCTTGAAACAAATCTGGTTATATTGATATATTTTATAAAAATTATGAATTTTTCTTTTCACTTGGCACATTCTTAAAACCATTATAAAAATGATCAAGCAGAGAGATGATATTGATATAATTTCTTTATTTTTCTACAAGTCCTGTAATCCAGTAATCTTCTTTATAATTAATGAACTATTTTAAATGTATTATTTTTATAATTTTGTTTGTTTTAAGCAGTAGACCATATTCAGTCATGACTTAATATTTTACTTGTTTAGTTCTTAATTTAAGTCATGCAATGTTTTACTCTTTATTCTAATTTAGTCAAAAGAAAAAGTGAGGACATAAGGCTCTTTAATCATTCTGTTCAAATATGTATGTGTAAATAAATATTACTTAACCTTTAAATGTTCTACATTTATTTTGCAGAACCAGCAATCAATAAAATGGATTAGCTACACAATTAAATGTGTGATAAGATTTGTACAGATCATAAAAACTAAACAATTTTGAACGAGAGCAGACTCTACATTAAAGATATCACGAATTAGTGAAAAAAAAGTTGCACAATGTGAATTTAATTAGTTCTCATTGTTCTGTTTGTTGGTTGTATTCAGTTACTTGTAGCCATGATTGGGGATGTTCATGGAAAGTTTGACATAATTAATATATCCCTGTCATGCTATTGACTTTGAATTAAAAAATACTCCATTTTTGCTTACCTGCAACCATCCTTTGCTCAACAATCACATCTAATGTTTTCAAATAACTATCCTTCCAATTCATCATTGCCACTTATAATTTTAAAAGTAACTGTATACAAACAATTAATTTTTTATGAACTAGTTCATTACCAAAATAGTTCATTCAGTTATTTGTATCAAATGAGTTCTTTAAAACTGATATAAGTGCAATTGATATAATCAGTAAAGTAAGTGAATCATAATAATTATAAGTGATTATGTGATTAAATGCATGTCCATAAGTGAACATTACAATCATAAATAAAATTTTCTTGGAAAAACAATTATGTAAATATTTTTAATTACTTAAAACTATATACTTTTGGCACTGGTACTGATAAACCAATTTAGTTTGGTTCATTTATAAAACTTGGAGATTATGCAATCTCTAATGTGTGATTGTACTGATTACGTCATCATTATAATAAGATGAAATAACCTAAGTGGTTACAGGCAACCAGACACGAGCTACAAGTCACTCCCAAAAATGGCATAAACATCCTACGAATAACAAATATCCATGTCAGAAAAGTCAATGATACACTTCTTTAGGCTATATATTAAAAACCAAATCAATCAATTAAAAATTAAAATAACAAGATTATAACAGTAAGTATACCTCAAAAAATAAAAAAAAGGATAAACTGATCAGTCTGCCAAGGGTATACTGAATATTGAATTTCAAAGCTGAAAGCTCAGGTAATGCAAGAAACAACTATCATCATATCAGTGGAAAATATATTACAATATTTTTATAAACTATCTGACTGCTTTGCTGATTTTTCAAGCTCTTTTTAACTGGCAATGAGATCCTAACTGGGGGTTTCACATTATATTAATTAGGCCATTTGAATCTCACATAGCATTAATTTGTTAGACACAGAGACACCATGTGCCATCTCATTTTGCCCATGTGGACATGTTTGTTACATTCTAACTTTCAAGTTGATATATTTAGTATCCTCTTGTTAACTTTTAATGGATTTAATGATTTTATAACTTTTAGGAATTAGTTCTTATGCTTAAATTTGACGTTTTATTAGTGATTAATAAAAAAGCTAAACAATTATATAATAAAAGTATTACACACAATATACCAAAAATTTGGAATAAAAAATGCTCAGTGAAATTCTACGATTATATAATACTGCTCAGTATATATGTGCAAGGTCTGTTCACAAAATAATTAAACGTTTTCAATTACGTGCCAAATGAGATATTTAGTGACATGCGGTTAGCAGGACTGTGTTCCGCATAGCCTCCTCTGTAACCACATGTTCTTTGATTGTTGATATCTTGTTTAGTTTTTGTGTTATTGTTATTTGATTGCAATGTGTTTCAAGTATTAGCAGTGATTTTTGTAATTTTGTAAAATTTAGTGCTGTTGCTTCCAAAAAATCATGCAACATAAAATTTTGCATGAAACTGGGGAAAACTTTCACAGAAACGTTTCAACTTTTTAAACAAGCTTACAGAGATGATGATCTAGGTCATAAGCAATGTTATGAATGGTTTTCATGATTTTAAAGTGATAGTCAGTCAACTGAAAATGATCCTCGACCAGGAAGACCTTTAACTTCAACTGATGACACCATTCAGAAAATCAATTGAACTGGTGTATGCAAATCGCCGATTGACTGTCAGAGAACTTGCAGAAGAGGTTAGCATCTTAATTGGATTACATTTTGACTGAAAAACTGAATATGCATTGAGCTGCAGCAAAGTTTGTTCTTCATTTGATGACCAAACAGCAGACATCAAGTGGATGTTTGTCAGCAACTTCTTGAACAAACCAATGACAATGAAACTTTTATGCAAAGCATTACAGTGATTTTTTTCTTATTTCTTAAATTAAAATCAGTGATGAAAGGACATTGTTTTGAGACTATTCATAACATTAAAGTAAATTCGTCATGGACTTTAATGTCCATGACGAATTTACAAATGAAGGGCCATTTCAAATGAACCTATCCAGGACTGCTTCGCAAAGAGGAAATACCGCTGGGAAAAGTGTGAGAATAGGGGAGCGAAGTACTTTAAATGGGACAAGAACCAATAAAGAACCAAAGAATAAAAAACCAAAGATTAAAAAAAATAAAGTTCGGTTATTTTTTTTATTGGAATGTCTTCTATTGTCAAAATCTTTCTTTTTTTTGAAATATAAATAAAAATACATATTTTTCTTTAACATTGCAGTAATTATTACATCTGAAAATATTTTATATTTTTCACATATCTTAATTTTCTTTTATATTTTTGATGTCAGCAGCTTATTAATTTGATACAGAAAATTATATTTTGATAACATTTTTTTCTGTAAATAATTATTAGTCAATAAAGTTTATAGTATTTTTATGTAAACAATTTATTTACTTGTAAAAATTGAGCAGTTGCGTATTTCATCTAATAAGAATTCGAGCAAATATAAATAAAAATCAATCCCATAGCAACTAGCCAACAAAAATTTCATATGAACAGGTAAATTGTAACCAATTTTACGTAAGAATCATATGATTAAGTTTAGAAAATGATAACACCTGCAATTTATATCCTATCTTTTATGATATATTGTATTTCTGCTGTAAGGAATTACTGCAATAAGAAAATATACGAATTACTGGAAGACCATGAGATCCCATCTGAGATCTCACATCTTTGGGCCACAAAAATCAATTGTACTACTTTTTTAACCTAAAAAAATTATGTAAAGTACTGAGTTTGTATAAGCTGAAAACACACAGCAGCCAGTTTGTTGATTTTTTCATGTAGTCTAGGAGAGATTCCATATGACTTCATAGCATTTAAATTGCTAATACTGACTTTTTATTTATAAAATAAATATAAATCAATATATTTACCTGACTTACCAGAATCAAATGAATCATATTTTCTATTAAACTGTCCCTGATGTCCAATTGAACTGGAACGGAATCTTCCACTCCCACATCCTATCGAGTCAGCGCGTTTTCGCATTTGATGTGTTGGAGCACTATTTGCTAACAGAGTATTAATACCAGTACCACCTGATAACCTACGCACTCTACCTCGTCGTGCATCCCAACTTGAGCTTTCGGATACACTACGATTTCTTTGTTTACGAGAATTACGATTTGGAAATCCATCAACTTCTTCTCCAGTCTGTAAATTATTAAAATATTTATAAATTATACAAAACCATGATTATGAAATAGGTTTTTTCTATTTTTTAATCTTTGTAAGAAATAAATAAATTCCCATTAAAAACATAGAAGAACCTAAAATCTATATTAAAACTGGAAAATTAACTGTAAATAAGATTTTTTATTTGTTTATCCTGACCCACATAGGGAAAGACACCTGCCTTATGATGATCCCAGTCGCCACACCACCCCCTCTCTGTTCCTAGCCCTGATGGGCTTTACTGGAAGTAGTATTTTAGACTGTTTAGACTTGATAACACAACACAGTCATCAATTTGGCCTCTCTCTGGATTACACCGATGTAAATGCCTCAACAGACATTTCCATCAGTGTATTACTATTGCCTTCAAATGGCCTCTTCCAACCATGACCATCTACCATAACTAACAAACCTCAACTATCAAATTAACTGATTTGTGAAAGCACGATTCCTGCGCCTTCCTCTAACACCAAAGGTTTCACACAAAAACTCTTCCTATATCTAACTTCAATTAGACTGTGCACTAAGATCATTTTACTTGATTGAGTTTTTAAACACCAAGTGTGAATGCCACATCCAATGAGATTGGATGTAACAGTGTTAAAAACTGGCATATCTGATTATATCAGACCACAGTAAACATCTTTAATAGTTGATAATATAGTGACAAATATCCAAGTATGTAACATCATTCTGTCATGTTAAATATTTCTATATTTTGTTTACAATGGTTTTTTTATTTCTGCTAAAATAGCCATGTTAATAGGTTCAGATATGATCAATGTGACGTTGAAAAACATGTTTATTGGAATTATTGAAGTCACTAAAGCCTAACTATAGTTAATTTTTATATATTAAATTGTTCAAAAAGTCTTTAATATTTAAAATTAACTTATTAACCAAAGAAAAGTTTTTCCAGTTTAAGTGCTAGACCTAGTAGATAACAACTCTAGTACCTAATTCTTTGTAATTGTAAAACCTTAATTCATTGATTATAAAAATAGTCCTTTCATCTTTTAAGAAAATCAATTTTAAAATTGATGTTGATACTTATAAGAGTAAAACTTAAAAACACAACTTATCACTTAAAAACATAACTTCTACTTAAATTGGGCAATTAAAGAGACAAAAAAAAAATTATTATGGACAATTTCAATATGGCAGCATAATTTCTTTAAAGATGCTACCTTCTTAGTAAAAATAAAATCATTTTTTTTACAAATCATGTAGTTTAGCTCTAAATCATTGCCTCAAAGTACAAGATATATTATTAATTAATCCTTCTCCTGATTAAACTTATGGACACAAAAAGACATAAAAGAAGAATTTTACAATAAATATATGCGAACTGTAGAGAACAAACAGGATGGAGAAGACAGAAAAAACGATGAATAACTGATTAAAATGTAATAATATTTCTGAAATGAAAACATTCGCAAAGTGTTGGGAACTTACACAGAATGATAACTTACCAAAACATTCCTGGATTATAGATAATAACTATTCAAAAAAAGATGGAAGTTCAGTATTGGCAAATATGCAAAAAAATTGTTATTTTAGTAGTCTATCTGGAGAAAATTAATTCTTTACATTCAGCGATTTCAAAAACAATTTGCAGTATGATTCACTACTTCTTTGTTCTTATCATTTATTGTATAACTTTTGCTGTTTACAGCCTTTTTACTTCCCTGGTTACAGCAATACATGTGCTATAGCAATAAATGGAAATTATATTAATTACTATTTTCCTCAATCGAACATTTGTTCGTACATATGTAAGTTTTTTCCGACTTTGGGGGAACATATTAAATTTTGCAACAATTGGAAAAATGAGTGGGGGATGTTTCGGCCAAATAAATTTCAAATTTTACTGGAGGACTTGGGAAAAAATGTTTTCTTACAAAAGTTGAAGTTTTTTTATCATGATCATAAAACATTTTATATAAATAAAAAAAGACCATAAAAAGACTCTTCCCTAAAAAAGACCATATATTTATTTTTATTTAGATATATCTTGCTTCAGAAAAGGAAATAATGGAGTTTTTACATATATATTTTCTGCATCAATAGGCCTTCACAAACTATTGTAAATTGGTTTTGCAATCCCACTCCAATGGTCTTTGGTAAAAAATTAAAAAAAAAATTGTTAAATTTACTTTACATTTAAACCCATCCTATAAGTTACCCATTGCATTTAAAATGTAAAAATTGTAATTTTTTTCTACCCCTTACTCTTTAGTATTTCTTGAAAAAGAAATACTAAAGCATTACGTTAGCCAAAAATTCTCACCTTTTTCTAGAAAATTACAATTTTCTTTATTTAGAAATATGACTGTATTTTTAAACAATTTTAAAAGTTCTTTTTTTAAATTTATTTATCACCATTTACCCAAATGGTTCCCCTTGAATATGAGAGCTCTCAAAATGAAAATTTTTGCATAACTTGATTAGAAAAGTTATACAACTAATTTTTTGGAGTTTTTATTTGAACTTTTTTTTCCAACAAGTTTGTATGAAGTTTTTTAAATACAGGTTACTTTCTGAAAAAGTTAGTTTTAAATTACTAAGATAATTAACTTAATACTGTTATTATTACAAACCTCTAATACTCTAAAGTCTTCAATTGTTTTAAATTTAGATAAATATTCTTTTAATTTAGGGTCCACACATAATTTCTGGCTATGTTTGTAATATTTTAGGAATGCCCAGAATTTTTCAAGACCATACAATTGCCCTGAAAAAAATAAAAAAGTTCATTAGTTTTTTGTAATTGAGAATTATTCACATATAGTTTTAATATTTTTAAATTACATTTTTAATCACATTTTATAAAACAAAGCTCAGAAGGAGCAAAGCAAAAAGTACAGTTATATGTAGTATCTATACAAACCGTTTTCATAATCAGCTACTGTTTCTAGTTGAAAATCTTGATATAATTCTGGTCTGAACTTCTTCTCCAAACCATAGCTGTAGTAACGGAAAAGACATTCCAATCCATATCTGGAAAAAAAATTCAATCAGGAAACTGTTGGAATTTATGTAGTCCACATTCTCAATAATTAGGTTAATAAACAACTAACCTTAATAATTTATATTTTAATATTTCTTCTACTGCTCGTCAGTATAAGAATTATTTTTTAAAACAAGAGTATGGAAAATTAATTTATTTTACACTTTGGTCTTTATAATCTTGAAATATAAATATTTAAGACATAAAAGTACATCAATCAAGATTTGCCTTATCATAATTAGCTAGTGTCTACGTGATGAACAGAAAAAAGGAGACCAGTGGTACGGAACCATTGGGTTTTCATAAACTGGAAAATTTATGAAGAGCTTTAGAGAATTTTCCCTTGATCACTGAACGCATTAAAAAAAACTTATTGGCATGTTTGAAATCTATTTAAGTGTTTATGAATCTTGTCTAAAATTAATTTATAGAACAAGTATAAGATTGGTGACTTCTTTTTCAGTTAATAAATCTAAAAGTGGTATTAATCACATTGATTAATTTTAATCGTATCCATTTTCCTAGATTTGAATGAGATATCTAACCTTGGCCATCTTTGCTCAGATTATCTGTATTTGTTTTAAATCATCACTGCTTAATGTTTAATTTATAAAAATATTATTACTTAATGCAATGAACTTTTAAAAATGTCTTCAACTCCTATAATTTTTCAAAGGTTTTAATTATTTTTAATGAAAGAATATTGTTATGTAACTGGTCTTTATTTAATCTTGTCAAAAAAAAAAAAATGCATTCGGTACCAAATAGCTACTTAGTTTCCTCAAATTAAATTTAGGTAAAATTTTATAACTTTATTTTGATATTTTAATAGTATAAATCTGACAAACTTTGTATGTAGTTTTTTCCCATCGTGTGGGTTTTTTCTGATGCACAGTTTACACATACAAGTTAATTTAAAATATTTGTCACACTATTTAAATGTAATATTTTTTTGTTTATTTAATTCAATGATTCTAAGTAAAGCGTGTGTGCATACCATATTTCAATTGCATAGGTGTAGCAGTACTTTTTTCCTGTTTAGCCTCCAGGGCCATTAGGCATTACTTCAGAGGATGATGTATGAGTGTACGTGAAATGTAGTCTTGTACAGCCTCAGGTCGACAATTTCTGAGATGTATGCTTAATTGAAACCCAACCACCAAAGAACACCAGTATCCACAACCTAGTATTCAAATCTGTATAAAAGTAGCCTTTACTAGGATTTGAAACGCTGGAACTCTCGACTTCAAAATCAGCTGATTTGGGAAGATGTGTTCACCATTAGACCAACCTGGTGGGTTGGGTGTGGTGAGAAGTGGCCACTTTAAATATTTTTTTACACTTTAAATATTATTCATTTATTTAATTCTACCATTCACCTGAGGTGTCACAACAAAGCAGATGATTAAAAGAACTGTACGTCAGTGCTACACTAGTACTCCTTGTGTGAGAGGAAGTATATTTGATGCAGTTTACCCACTTAACCACTAGTTTATTTAGAGCATTTTTCAGGGTCGGGGTGCCATTTTGCAAAATCCCCTTTTTTTGAAAATATTATTTTTTAATTGTTAACAAATGTGCCTAATAAAAATAAGACTTTAATTAGGTTAAATCTTGAGATACTGAGGGTGATCTTACTCTACAGCCTCACCCCCTTGACCTTTTAAGCTGAAAAGTCTAATGGCATCAATGCCTCATATATACAAGTAATTTGACCAAGTTTGTTCAAAATCAGTCCAGCAGTTCTGGAGATATAAGGTGATTTTGAGGGTGACATCGAATTACCCATTTACATATGAACATCTGGAAAATTTCTATCTGGTTTTTGGTTTCCTTAGGTTCAAAATATCAAGATCCAGTGAAAACCCATATGCCCAAATTGGATCGATTACAATACTTTCCTTTCTAAAGCTATAGTTCTGGGCAGGAAAGTAATATTATAAAGTTGGAAAGTCAATATTACCACTTCCTGAAAGCATGACAATTATTTAATTTTTTGTTAGGAAATAATGTAAATAAACTGTAATGTATTTTTGACATATTTGATTTCCTCAGAGACTGAACCATTACAGGCAACGAGGGGACAAAGCATCTATGGATTTTTATTTATGTAAAAAAAAAATCAACATGATTAGATGAATAATGAAAACATAATTGAATTTGATGAATATCAAACTGGATGTTAAAACTCTTAAAACAGTTAATGAATGCATGTTTTATTTAGTTAGAATATAAAAAAGCATGCCAAAGTTTTGAAGATATATATAATTTAATACTTATAAAAAGCATTCTAACTTTACGCAACTGTCTTAAGTAGTACTTAAAAAAACATTACAAGCCACAATTCTAAGGATGGGTACAGTTCTTTTTTTTTAGTAACACTCTATCAATTGTTGGATGCTGTTTAATTTCTGTAGGAAAAGCTGGACAACCTTGTTGGGTCAGGGTAAATATACTTATTGCTTTTCATATAGCAAGTGAACCTGCAACTTGTCAAATTCCAGATTGCTAGTTCTGGCAGTGTCACTACTTAGAACCCAACAACAGAATGATAGTTATGAAGGAGCATTAAAGATAGTACAGTCAGGTCTTGAATTGACAATCAACTTTCAATTATGGAAGGCAGGTGCTAACCCTTTGCACCACCCTCTGACATACATATCTGTAGAGCATACTTGTTCTATACATTAATTTTAAACAAAATAACACTTCCAGAAATACACTTTTAATCACTTTAACATACCTTTGTAATGAATCATTATCTACACATATCTGTTGAAATAAATATAATCCCAATAAATCAATAATGTAAAACAAAATTAACATACCTGAAACCACATTTAGCATCTTCCAGAGCTAATGATTTGAATTCTTGATACATTTTTTTATTAAAATTTTCTCTTAAGAAAAATGACCAGAATCTGAATAATGTATTCATTTCTTGTGATTGACCAGAACCCAACTTCTTTCTCTCTAAAAATAAAAAAAAAGTTCAGATTAGAAATAAGTATCTGTTAATAAAAAAAAAAAAACAAATTGAAATAGTAATAAATTTTACAAAGGAAAAAATTAATGGTTAAATGTAATAACAGTAACAATTAATGTATGAGTGTTATAATACAAAGAGTACACACAATTCAATTTATAAAATTTTTGTAATGCCTGTAAAAAATAAAAACTATCAAAATAAAATATTTACTGCAAATAAATTTTATAACATTCCACGCTAGTCAATAAATGTAAAAAAATATAATAAATTCAAGATATTCCCTGACTTATTAGTATACTCAAAAATTACCTTTTTAAATAAATTATTAGTCCTAACTGACTATTTTTAACAGACTTCAAAAATGCAGGTTATACATTCGACTCATATGTTTTTTTTGTTTGTCTGCATACATCTTTTTCCTATTAATCCAATTCAATTAAGTATTGTTGCAATCGAAGCAGCTGCTTTTCAGTGGTACCATGATGTAAAAAAAAATTTTTAGTCATAAAAAAAATTGGCCTGAAAATTGACAAAAAAATTTCTTTATCACCTGGTGGGTAGATAGTGACAGTGGGAATCCTGATATTCTATATGTATGTGTCACATTACATGATGTTATATGGTCTTCTATACGGCAGGTAATATGAGTTTCTGTATGAGATCTGTAGCACGATTAAAAAAAAAAAAAATCAAAAATTGAGATATCTTGTTTTAAACCATTCAGACCCAATATACATTATACATAATACATAGCATTGGTAGGGACAGTGGGAATTTTATAATTCTATATACATGCATCCCATTACATGGTCTTTTACAATCTTTCGTAAGGCTGACAACTAATTTCTTCATAATAATTGATATATATATTAATCTTCCTGTTTGTAGAAGAATATTGGTAAATAAAAACTGTTAGTGTACGGTAATTTCTTCAGAGGAACAGTTTGATCAACACAGGACATGACAACACTTTGTAGATCTAAATCTAAGCTTCTGACTCGACTCAGAGCAACATAAACTTGTCCTTTTGCAAATAAATTTTTCCCCAAATCTACAACAGCTCTATTTAATGTTGCACTTTGCAATTTGACATCTACCGGAATAACATTCCTGAAGGAAGTTTCCCCATACTTTGCAGATTCTTGTACTTCATCAATAGCATTAATAATGTAAACTCGTATTTGTTTTTGATATATCAGTCAAACTACAATTATATTCAACTAATTTAATAGTTGGGAATATTCTTACAGCATTTCCATCTACAAATTTGTCAGTATATGTATATAGTATTATATAAAGAACAAATTCATATTATATGTAGAAATTAATTTTGTTAACATAGGCGCCAATTTCAGTGGTAAAATAAATTAATTTCATTACTCTGTTTACTGAGCTTAGAAGGAATAAAAACAGAGTGCTGTTCATAAAAGACGGTTATTGTAAGAAAAAGATTCCCTACTGTATTCTCAACAATTTGATATTCTGTATTAAAGGTACAGATCCTTTTTTTTAAATTAAAAACAGGTGCTAAATTTTTAACATCTTATTTAAATATCTATTTTACACAGTAAAACAATTTTTGTTGTAATCAAAGGATCTATGAAAATTAGTGGATTGATATCTTATAGGCAAACAAAAGCTCTTTTAAGAAGAACCTTTAATTACAATTAAAAAATAATTTTAATTACAATTATTAAAATTAGTATTTATTTTACCTCCTTGTGTGAAGTAAAGGAAGTATTGTGATCGTGAAAAATTTCAGTTTTCAGATTTCAATGGAAATATCCATTTTGACTACTTTCAGCATATACTATCTTTTTAAAATGAAAAGTATATAAAATTTTATTTCATTAATAACTTCTGATATTTTTTCATATTTTTATTATTAATATTGTATTATTATTTTTTGTAAAACTTTTTTTACAATCAGAGGTTAATAATTATTAATAAATCAATATATTTAAATTAAAAAAAAGATGAGTCTTGATTCAAACCCCATTGTGTCTTCCCCCTTGTAAGGCCCAAAAATTTTGTTAATTAAAATTTTACTTGACTATAACTATGGAACCAAAGAAAATAAGTACCACTTATGAAATATCATTGAAAAACTCTCAATGAGAGCTTATTACTGCTTTTAAGAAAAAATTTTGGACTTTTTTGGTTCAGTTGATTGCAACATCATATTGGCTAACTGTTTTTGAGTTGTGCGAAATACGTATGTACGTATAGACGTCATGCTGAAACTAATCAAAATAGATTCAGGGATGGTCAAAAATGATTATTCCATTGAAATCTGAAAACCGAATTTTTTCATGATCACATACTTCCTTTACTTCATACAAGGAAGTAAAAATTCAATTGAGAATGTAAATTTGCATAGCATGAATGAACCAGAGTTAACTTTGTAGAGTACTGCACACAGTTAATGGTACTTGTACTCATATATGCATATATGAGGACAGTTCAGAAAGTAACCTTCGTTTGCTCACTATGCAGGAAGGAGTAGGGGTAGCACTATTGTTTTTGTATAGACGTGTAAGGGAGGCTTGCCAGCATCCAGCTATCGCATTGTGACTTGTTAAAATGTGCACTGCAGTAGAAAACCCCGCGAAGTGTGAATTGCGTGTTGTTATAAAAATTTTCACGGCAAATATTCATCAGGAACTTTGGGCTGTGTATGGTTCAAAGAAGTTGTATGTGATTGGGTTCGTTCATTCAAAAGTGGACAAAGAAACATGCATGACGAAGAAAGGAGTGGCCGTCCATCTGTGGTCAATTATAAACTAGTTCAAAAGATTGATGCCAAAGTGCGTAAAAATTGATGTTTTATCATCTTAGAGCTTTCCAATAAATTCCTGTAAATTTCTGGACTGTTTTGTTCAAGTTAGTGACAAAAAAGTTAGGCTAATGAAAGTTCCATAAGTAACGAACCGGTGGGAGATTATTTTGCAACCAGAATTTTTAAGTTAGTGACAAGGTACGATAAGTGCCTAAATTTAAGCAGTAATTATGTTGAAAAGTAGAGGAAAGATGTAGTTTTAAGAAGTAAGTTGTAGTTTTGTAATAAAATGTATTTACCTACAACTGTGCTTTATTTATAAACAAATGGAGGTTACTTTACGAACAGCCCTCATATGTAATTTGACTGTCATTTTGGTCAACTTCCTGATGCTTGGGACATTCTATTCTATTTTTTGTTGATCTTAAAGCATGTGAAGTCAAATTTTTTAAATTCTGAAAAAATAGGTTTTTACATTATGACTGTCATTTTTTACAACTTTCTGATGAGATATCAAGAAACAAGATTCTTCTTTGACTAATTTGAGGCTCTAACTAATCTGAGATCAGAATTTTTAAATTCCAAGAAAAAAGAATGTACAGTAAATAACAATTCCAGTAACAAACTAAGTTTTCTTGAGAATATTCTAAAAATAACACAGTAGAAGGTGATAATAATAAAACTGTTTGTTTTAGAAGTGATTAATTATTTATTAAAATTTTTAGAATTGATGTATATTTAATCAAACTGTAATTTAGATATTTTCTGTTTCAAGTCACAAATTTCTCAAATATTTGAACTTCATCTTTTACAGCATCATGTTTCCCTTGTAATATAAAAATTGCTTTAGGCATCATATTATGATTTAGTTAGATATATGAGGTTTAAAAAAAAAAAAAAAAATACTTTTGGAATACTATATAAATGTATCAATACTGCTACTCTATTATTAGGGCTATGTAAAAAGATTCTTTAGAAGTATTTAATTTTTTTTATCACTCTGTGTTATTTTCAGTTTCTGTTCTGTAAGCAAATAAATAAGGTTGTTCTATCTTTCAATAATTATTTGATTTAAAGAAAATAAAGGTTATTGAAGAGCAACGTGTTAGCATGATGATGGCTTTACTGTATACCTATCCATTTTAAAGTACAAAATTGCTGGGAATTCTTTACTCCTAAAATTTTAATTTAACAATGCCAGGCAATAAATTACTACTATTTTATTTTACTTACAATTCCACATAATGAAATTCAGGGTAGTTTAATTTTCTTCGATCAGGTAAAAATAGAATTTACCATAAATAATTTTACAGTAAACAAATAATGCATGACAAAATTTACATTACATCTGGACTTGACTGGCAGAGAGCTGTGATTAATAGTACAACTAACCTTTATAAGCAGGAGATATCGACTAAAAGCTTGTAATTGAAGGAGATGAAAAATCTCTATTTGTTTTCTCTTTATTACAGTATTTTAATAACATTGAAAATGATGTTTTTACTTTCATTATGAATATATAGTTTCCTCATATTTACAGATCACCATGTAAATACTGTAACAGATGTTTACAACTCATCTATACCTGTAACTATTTGATTATTGAATCAACTGGTGGTTTAGAAGTTTTTTCGCAAGCAATGATCAATTTGGTTAAGTTGTAATTATTCAAAGCTAAAAAATATAATTTATAGCAAAATTTACCTTTAAGACATCTTGAATGGTATTTATGATAAACTTGAGGTGTGAAATTATTTTCTTTGAGCAAAGAATGAGATGGATGCTGGAAGTGAGGCAGTGATTGTGGTGTACCACTACTCAAGTAACCTTCGTTAGGACTAGTTCCTGTACTGCTTCTGTTCAATTAAAACAAACACATATAAAAATAATTTTATTGTAAAAAAACAACCTGCCTTAACATGAACAATTTTACATATGTAAATAAATGGTTGAACTGTGTGGAGGCGAAAATTCAATGACATATTGTATCTATATTTAAATCTCCTTGCCTCTTCATTAGCACCAGTGAATAGTTGAACAGTTATGTTCAATGTGTTGTCAGAACAAAATCTATAACACATTAAGTGAATAACTTACACAAATGCAGAGGTTTTACAATGGTTCACAGGATTCAGTGATGGTCTTCCAATATACATTTATTTTCCCTTTTTTTTTTATTTAATGAGAAACAAACTATTGTAAAATGGTTTCAATGGTCTTATGGTTTTGTGTTATTAAATAATAAGAAAATAATGTATTACAAAAAAACTCACCGATCAGTCTGCCAAGAGTATATTTAACATTGTATCTCAAAATACAAAAAACTTCAGAAAACAATAAAAAGAATAACTATCATTATATCAATGTAAATGCGAGGGATATTTTTTAAGCAAGGTCTGTTTTTTAATACAAACAAAACTAGTAGAGCTATTGTTAAAAATTTTTTTATTTCACTCTTTACATTTTAAGCTACTTTTCTACATGGTTACCTTGTTTGTTTAAACATTTATCATAGTGTTTTACTAGGCCATCTCACTTATTCTGTATCGCATGCTACGCTTAATCAAGGACTTGCAGTATGCAGCTGAGTTTATTGTTATTCCTTTGGCCTTAAAATCTACTAACAAGACATCATGTCTATCACAAAATACAGTTGCCATAATTTTGCATGTCGACATTGTCTGTTTGGCTTTTACTGTTTTACTGGAGATGTTGCACGTCGCCATTTCATTGACTGCTGCTTTGATACTGGAGTGATGTGAGAAACCCATGTCTTATCCCCTGTGACAATGTGCCCCAAAACTTCATCTCCTTTCTCACTGTATCAGGTCAAAAATGTTAAAGTACTCTCCTTTTTTGCAATTCTTCAGAAAGCAGCCTAAGAAAGCAGCCGGGGGACCCATCGTGAGCACAGTTTTTTGAACTGCAAGATTTTAGAAATGATTTTGTATAGCACTGACCTTGAAAATTGTGAGAATATCTGACAATGTGGAAATTGTGAATAGCCAGTCTTTACAAATTTCTGCATTGACTTCATGCACTTAATCATCTGTGATTACAGAAGGTCAGACCGATTTCAATTCATCATGAACATTGTCCCACCTGTCTGTCAACAGTCTTATTCATTTACGCACTTTGCTGGCACTCATTGAATTAGGCCCGTAGACCTCATATATCTGGGGATGAATGTATGCTGTAGTCAAAACTCTAATTACAAGCATATCCACAATTGATGAGAATATTTGAAAAATTTCAACTTCTCAACATAAACCGTACACAGTGGCGCTATCACTGCAAATGGTGCCTGCATTTGTGCAACGCATGCTGGGAGCCAGGACACATGTTCATTTGATAGCTGGGCAAAATTTACACAGCTACATCCAACTGGACCTTACTTAAAAAGTAGTTCTTATATATCAGTATTATTTTATTATATTGAAGAAGTATACATGTTAAACTGAATCATATTTCCAATGCTCTAATCATATTTTTAAATTTGTGACAATGTATATGTGCTAATCTTACAAGTCTATTCAATTTAAAAGATGGTTTCAAGAACAAATCGCATTGAGTTATAAAAATAAGGATCTCTTCACAATGAATAATAAATACCTCACAGATACCACTCTTCTGTAAAAAATCATCATGATGAAATACTTTAATTCCTTTAGTATCTTTAATAAGTTTGTTTTGGGTATTTTGAGCTTAACACAATTCTTTCCAACTGATTACTGAAAACTTTTTACTAATGTCTCCACAAGTTGTTTGTTTTGTAATGAACAAATAATTGTAGATCTACCTGACTTTGAAGCATCGCCCAATACGTAAGTTTTCAAATGTTAAGTCAGTTTAAGAAGATCAGTAGTCAGTAGAAAATTAACATGGAATTTTTCTTTGCAGAAAAATATCTTTATAATTTTTCTGTCAAAATTGAAGCATAATTCTTTTCTTTGTGCATTTAAGTACCGTTATTCTCAATCCAGATAAAAAAATAAAGTGAACAACCAGTTATATCATTAAGCCAGTTATATCAGCTGATTTCCATCAATTGTTAAATAAAAATTTCTCAAATGTTACAAATTTTAAAACTGAATTAAGGAGAAACTGACTTTTAGCCAACAGTGCATATAGTGTAAAGAAACTGTTAAACTAACAAAATTGGACAAAGAAGTAAAAATTAGGATGCAAAAATTCAGCTACATTAGAAAATAAATAAATGAATGACCTAAGGAAAATCAAACTAATAATATAAAACTGTTCAATCAATAATATAAATATTTACCCAACAGATGACGTTCTAGGTCGATGCTCCCGCACATCCATAATCCAACCAACATGATGTTCTACAGGAGGATTACTGGAATGTCTTGTTTTACGTTTTAAACCGTGTGATGGCCTATCTGGATCTTTAACAACAGCATAAAATCTTGGACGATCAACGTAACGATTCTTAACATCTCTATTTCTGGTTCTTTTATCTGGTACACCTTCTATTTCTTCAGCTTTATCTTCTTCAATTATCTGAAGAAAAAAATATATATATATAAATTACTTAGTTTTATATTTATCAGAATGTCCATGCGCTTGTTTGTATATATATATATATATATATATATATATATATATATACAAACAAATTTTAATTCACTTAAAATTCAAAAACTGGTGATTAACCTAAATGACTTTTTTTTATTGAATTAATCAAATTTTAAGAAAGGTTTTTAAGTATACGTTCGTAGCAATTATCAAGGTAACTCCATTATTGGGTAAAGTGCACTAAGACTTTAAAGAAATATTACACAAGTGTAATTTTTCATTTTTAGCCATTATATAAATCATATTCTATGAGATAACTATATACTTTATATGATTTAAATTTAAAAAGATACATTTAATTTACCAAAACCAGTAAACTGTTTCCAAGTAATCAAATATTTAAAAAGAATTGTTTACTCATTTCACCTACAATGATGATCAGTAAATGTGAAGCAAATATGAAAAACTTACAAAAATTTTGTATCATAGATGATACGTAAATGATAATGAAATGTTACTATAAATCCAATCCTGAAAAGAGAAAAGATAGAATTGTAGAATAATTATAGACATGTTTGGTGGATATAACTTACAGCAAAAATTGTAACTGTTAGAATAAATATTACAAAAGTACTAGGTGTATTTGATTTAGCTTCCAGAAAGGGAGGCCAAACACATTGGTAAAATATATTCACTAATAAACAAATTATATTTTCTTTATTAATATGAGGAGTTCAATCTAGAAACCTATGTGGTCTTTTTAATTAAAATAACAGGCTTTAGATATATGATTAGTTTTAGATTAAGGGAAGTATAATATGACATTGGTTATCTTTCTCAACTATTCTTAATAAAATCTGGATTGCATAAAGACATCAGAATTATAATAATGGAGAAGGAGATTTCTGAACTGGATTAATTATTTATAAACAGAGGAATGGTTGTTGCCCTCATTTAATATTTACAAACATGATGCTGGTTATTAAAATGTTCAACTCAATTCAAAAGTTATTTCTGCTTACTACTTTATGAAGAACTAATAATATTACAGGAAAATGAAGATGAATTATAGTAACCAATGTTCAACCTAAATCAGAGGAAATAAAAAATGAAACTATTAATGAATAAAAAGATACGCAATTTAAAGTGAAAGATCCGTTCAGAAGAAAAACCGTGATAAATAAGATTTTAGAACAAGTGGAACATTTTCATTTCTTCAAGTGAAAATGTTCTTTCACTTTTTCAACTATCAAGAGATGGATTTCTATAATAAGCTTATAAATTACATATATATGTGAACCTGATAATACATCAGCCAACCATATGGATGCACCTGAGAGGGTACACTCAGAAAAACTGAAATTTTAAGAGGCATTGATTATTTTTTTCATCAATAAAAATGTTTAAAATCATTAAACGGATAAATTTTGATATATATGAAGCAACAGACTGAATCAGCTCTTACGATTACAACCTTTAAAAGGAGGAACAAAAAAAAAAAGTTTTCTTTTATATTAAACCTATATTTTCTTAAAAACAAATATTTATATTTCTAAACATTAACATTTTATCTGTTTCACAGATTGATGAAGTAAATTAATAATGAATTAACTATATACCTGTTCATCTTTGTTGTCATTATCAGCATCTTCATAACTACTTAAATAATCATTAGCAGCAAGTGATGGTGGTGGTGGGGGAGGAGGTGGTACTTCAGGGTTTGCTTTACGTGGTGCTCTTGGTGCCATCTTTTCAAAATCTTCTTGAGTTATCACATTGACTGTTTTATAGCTACCAGAACTTGGTTGAAGCTGAAAAACAAAATATAAATTAAATTGTTATAATAAAATAAAACGTTAACATGACTAATAAAGTTAAAAAAAAGTAAGTAAATTAAGTGCGCACACAAACACACACACACACACAATATTTACAAAGCAAAAATTAAAATTAATTAAACTGATTCAATCATAATCATAACTAATAGATTTCATACACTCTGTTAAATCTAATATTATAAATCTGTTAAATATTATAAATCTAATTTATAATATTAAATAATTTTAAATTTGGAACCCGTTATATAAAAATCATGATTAACAAACTGTGAAAAGAATAATTTTTTACTTTCTTGATAATATCGCCACATAAGCTTGAAGCATACTGTGAGATATGAAAATGAAATTTTATAGCATATGAAAAATGACCTGACCAGGATTTGAACCTGGGATCTCCGTATTAAAGGCCGAGATGCTACCACTCCACCACGGAGATTGACATTAGTATTTTAATACTACCAACCTTGAATCATAATTTATTTAACCATTACTATTGATAACACATAGATATCCATAATGTTTCCTTTAATTTATTCCACTTCTAAGAGTTATCTGACAGGAACAGATTTTCACCATTAATCCTTACAAGGCTAATTTGAAAAGAGAAAGAGATTTTATTTTCTACTAACCTGAGTCACATTAATTGACCATCTGATTTGCAATCAGTTTTTTTTTTTTACTTTGTGGATGGTTTTACTAATTATTCTATTAAATAGAGAATTATCAATAATTCCATATATTTAATAACAGAAACACATGCCCCTGAGATTATTAGTACTAATTTGAACAATAGCCACAGTCATTTTATAGTGATTTTAAAAAATTCAACTCTACAATGAAATAAGAATTAAAAAAAGTGAAAATTAAAATGGTGATGATAAGACTTTTTATTATAACAGCCTCAGATGTTTAAGAGTGAAATGTAATATCGTATACATGAGTAGTAGGGAAAAAATCTTGTGTTGGTCCAGTGAAAATTTCCCCTCAAATATTTCTCTTAAACCCATTTAAAAAAAAAATAGCAGCTACCATTTTGAAATGGGAAAATCTTATGAGTAATCTTTATAAATAGTTCTGACAGTGAAAATTGCAAAATTCAATAAAAATTGCACATTTTGTTGTAACTGTTTGTGTGTAGTACAAAGTACACAAATAAAACGCTTAATTGTTGAATTAAAAGCAGGATCTTGCTTTCTTCAGCCAACAAATTTATTGTGTACCCATGCTTTCAGTATAAAAAAATTTATCCAGTTTGGATTATCTATTACAAATATAATTACTAGATATTCGTCAATTGCTAACTTCTGATTTTAACAGCGCAGTTGCTATGCTACTAGAAGAAGCCACCATGAAATCTCTCCCTGATTGTACCGTATTTGGTATACACTACATCAACTTTCTCTTTTGGTAAAGTTATAGAGTTTCCTGTACTACCCACATGTTATCACAGGCTGAAAATTGGAGTCCATAATGTGTTCAGCAAGCCACATTCAAACACTGTATGAGCTAGTAGTTTCTATGCCTAAAAATTTTATAAAATCAAATCTACACCCTGGATGGGATCTACTATGAGTTTTAGGAACTGAGATTCATACCTCATTGTGGACCTCAATTTACCAAAATTGGGACAAAGATGGTTACCTAAGTTAAAGCATATTTTAGCCTGGTTGACCCATCTGTGGTTGAATGAAATTAAAAAATAAGACTGATGTTGAAGTAAAGAAAATAAGGGAGAAAAATAATAGGAAAGCACAAGGTAGTCTATGATCTACTGCCTGATCAGATTTTGAAATATGGAGAAAAAACAGTTTATAAGATCAATTCATAACAGGCATAAGTATTTATTTCAACAAATTGCATACATAGTTCTACCATTACAAGGGTCATAGTATGTATACCAGACCTCATACCATTAAAGTAAACAAGTAAATAAAAAACTAATTACCCATTCTTGCTGAGTCCATAATGTTTCTTCATAATATTGCAAACCGATATTTATTGCTTGTTCAAGATCTTGTGTCATTTTAACTCTTGATGTCCAATCACCGGTTCTATCGTAACCTTCATGTTTAGGAGGGCGATGAGGTACTGATGAAGATGATGAAGGTGTTTGTGTTATAATTAAAAGTTTATTTATATCATGATCACTTAATTCATAATCATCACTTTCATCTTCTGACCTAATTAAAAATAAAAAAACTAATGTTAATTTAAAAATATTAGTTCTCATAAAAAAAAATTATAACTTAAATTTGACTAATTTTACTTTCCTGTCTAATGCAATAGCTGTAGAAGAGAAAGTAATGTAGTTAGTCCAATTTGTGCGTATGTGGTTTTCACCGGATCTTGACACTAAGAAACACAAAACACCAGATGGAAATTTTCTGGATGTTTGTATGTATGTGTGTATGTGTCTCACACCTTATATCTCCAGAACTACTGGGCTGATTTTGACCAAAACTTGGTCACATTACTTCTATATACGACATTGATGACATTAAATTTTCAACCTAAAAGATCACCTCAGTATCTCAAGAGTTCGCCTAATTAAGATGCTATTTTTCTTAGGCAAATTTGATAATTAAAAAATAATAATTGAAACTTTTTTTTTGAAAAATCGCACCCCTATTCCAGAAAATGCTCAAAACTAGTGACTAAGAGGGTATGTATATTGCATCAATAGTACCCTTGTCACCACAAGGAGTGCTAGTGCGGCACTAACATACAGCTGTATAAAAAATATTACATTTAAATAAAATTACATTTACAAATTACATTTAAAATAAAATAGGTTGCGAACCCAGGTTCGCAATTTTTTGATTAATTGTTCAGAATACCCTATTTTATTTTACATTTTTTTATTTTAAAACTGAAACAAATTATTCATTTTTCTTGGTTTGTAACTGTTTGCTCATGACAGAATGATATTAAAAAAAAAAACCACAATAGATTTTAATTAATAGAAATGTATCTATGTAATAAATAAATCTGTTATTCTGATCAGTACATAATAATACATTACATAGATCATGTCTTTATAAGATAAATTATAAATATAAAAATAACAAATTATAAGATAAAAAATCAATGTAATTAAAAAATTCAATATTAATTATTTAAATACAAGCCCATGGAATAATAATAATAAGATAAATAGATTAAACATAAAAAAATTCAACAAAACAGTTTACAATTCATAAGCTGCTAATGAAAATTATTTGAAAAGCTGGTGTTTTGAAAATATTTGAAAAAGTTAACCAACAGTACCAAAATTCGAATCAGTATCTTTATTTTTAATTGCCATCAAAATTGTTACTTTTACACATGTCCACAAAGTATAATAAGTAAGTACCCCTTTATCAAGGGGGGGCCACAAAAAAATCAGCCATAGCAGATAAAGAGCTGCAATTTAGTAAATGGCATTTCAGACCATGGGGAACCTCCACCAAAAATTTGATGATATTAAGATGGGGACTATTTTCAAAACTGGACCATTTGACAATGGAATGACCCAAAATTAAAAATAAAGATTCAAAAAATAAAGTTTGGTTATTTTCTGTACGGACCTCATATTTAAGGCACTTCAAAGCAAAACAGTACGGTTTGATTTTGTTACAAATAAAATTGATTTAATGTAAAGCTAGAGTAGAAACAAGGCAGCATTGGTATGTAACAACACTTTTCATTGATGTGCTTTACCCGGCAATTTTATAATTTTTGTATAAAATTACTGCATTTATATCTCAAGTTCTATTATTGGCAAAGAAAGTAGTTGAAACCAAATCTAATTTTTCAGTCAAATTTTCATCTTCTGATTAAGCGAATTTAACATTAAGTTTTGAAATCATGTCTCAAAATTTATTAATTTGTTTTTTGTAGAGATTTTATTTGACATATTAAATGATAATTAATTTTTATGTCAAATATATCAATTTTTATTTTCTATTTATTTATATTTTCTAAAATGTACAACAGTCATGTCAATTTGATCAGTCTATAAATTCCTACTCTGTGGTCAAGCACAACCCTCTTGCTAAACAAATACATTTATTGTTTTGTAAAATACTGTGGCTTAAACAATTTTTATTCATTTATATTTGTCCACACATTGAAAATTTTTTATTTTTAATTATAAAATTAAGTCTATTTTTTATAACAATAATAATATTATTATTTTTTAATCAAACTTTAAACCAATAACTTGAAAATTATTTACCACAGACTGCTGCTAGTTCTTATTAAAATAGAAGGAATAATGATTAGGAATTTGCTAAGGTTTTTAAATTATAGCATAACAATTAATAATATACTGTTTTCAGATTTTAATTATACTATTTCCCCTGATTGTATAAATGCTTTAAAATTTAAATCGAAATGTATAAAAAAAACACAAAAAACAATGCTTTCAATCAATTAATAATTTTTGTTTTGTTTTTAAATATTTGAGTTTTAATATACATTCAATATAAATTTCAGCTAATATAAAAATTAATTACATTTAACAATAAAATTAACATACCATTCTGTAAATTTATTATGTCGTCCAGTGGGTGGTACCTCATCTAGTTCTTCATCGAATTGAAAGTCTAATTCTTCCCTTTCTTCTCTGTATGAATCTAAACGTTCTCTGATAGAATCATTTCTTTCTCGTTCTGGTTTTGGTCCAAATGGTTTGGTTCTACGTTTCACCTACAAAAAAAAGTTATAAATAAAATACTGTATGAGCAACAAATTTTAATTCCATTTTTTAATTTTTTAATATTTTTAACGGTATTTTGAACAGTAAACATATAATACAATTATAATGACCAACTTTTAAGAAACTGTGAAGCTAAATTGTAATAAACTCTAAATGCCAAATTACGGTATTTAATTTTTAAATAAAATGATTATTTTCTGCATATTTTAATCTATAAACAGAGAATTCTATATATATATATAAAACAAAGTGTTCTGGCTGACTGACTGATTCAATGCACATATAAAACTCCTTAACCTAGGTAAGTGAATCTTGGAGGGTACATTGTTTTTATAATGTAGGCATCCACTAAGGAGGGATTTTTGAAAACTCAAGTCTATACGGGACTGAAAAGGAAGGCAATTTTTTTAAGTAAAAATTCTATACCTCAGAAACCAAAGGTGTTATAGTCATGAAAATTAGTAATTACTCTTTCTTTAAAAACAAATAGAAAAGTTTCAACATTCTTCAAAAATCCAATTTGAGGAAGGACAAGGGGACAAATAAAAATTTTTTGTATGAATATTCAAAATTTCAGCAATATGTAATGAATAATGATTGCATTCTAGGAGATGACTCCTTTCCACTCTCTGTATCATTTGTTCTTCAAATTCAATGAAAAATATTATTACTTTGTTGCTAAATTAAAATTTAAATTAAATAGACCAGTTTGCCAATGTGCTTACTAAAACATCAACTTTAATTTATGGGAAAATTTTTAACATAACTATAATTGTTTCCTTTGAAAACTTATGCTACCAAAATTCTACATACATACATATATAGTAAAAATCAATTTATTAGTAGCTGTTGTTTGCAGCTTTGCTTATGTGAATTTTGGTTAGCATAAGTTTTCAAAGGAAACATTACAGTTATGTTAAAAATTTTACATGTATAAATATATACACACATCAAATTAACGATTAAATTAATTAATTATAACAAAATTAATACATACCTCTTTCCAAACTTCCTGTTCATGAATTGGTGATGTATTTGGTGAACCTTTTTTAACTGGAGAAGAAGCCGTTTCTAAATGAGATTTTTCTAGAATCATTTTACTACTATCCTCTTTATTGATGTCTGAAATTTACAAAGAGAATTGTATTTTAAAAATTGTGCAACCATTCTTCAATATAGGAAGTTATAATATAACAATGTTATTTACTTTTTAATATTCAAACATCTGCAACTTTAGAGAAAAAAAAAATAGAACCATATGACAAACAAATGCTTATTATCTAATTAAATTTGCATATGAATAATAAATACATAAGTATTATTACAATGTTCAATTTAATTTTATCAAAACAAAACAGTACATAATAGAATTATTTATTACTTCAATTTTTTAAAGTTTTATACAATGACAAAATTGTTTCACATTAAATTTTTTCATTAACTTATCGTTGTCTAACATTATAATTGTATTTTTTATTTTACTATAATAGTAAAAGAATTGATTTCTAGTCAAAATATGAAAAAAAAAATTATATAGTAGTTGTGATTAATCTGGAATTATTAATTAATAAAAATGAACATCTATAGTTTGCAAATATCTAATATAAAAGCTTGCAACTCTGCCAACAGAGGGCCTCGTCCTCAACAGACTACTACTTTGAAAGAAAATCATGTGTAACCTTAAAGAGCATAAGTATGCAGGAAGGTATGTAAAAAAAAAAATTCTACTAAATAGTAAATTTATGATAAAGGAACATGGTGACTGTATCCCCCCATCCCTTGATCAAATACAACCAAAATTAAACGGCATCAATATTTGAAGTCATTGTGCAAAATCTCTTAAAAATCAGGTAAACCCAATCTGAAAAAGATAACTGATTAAAAATAAAAATGGTTTATTATTTCCTATTCCTTTATTATGTATTGTAGCCAAATACACATAACCAAATTGATGTAATAGAACCATCTAATTATTACAAATATAAGTAATCAGTAATTATGAGTCCAGAAACAGCGAAAAAGACAAAGGATTTTTTGTCCTCACCCCTTTACTTTATTAAATTATGTGACAATGAATTATTTGAAATAGTTTATCAATCCTTTGGTGTAAATTTTTGAGATGAAGGATGCAAAACATTTGTACCCCATGATCAATTGTGACCAAAATTAAATAACACCAATGTCCAATCACATAATATAGAAATCATTGTCCCAAACTGATCCAACCAGTTTGGAAATATCAAGAAAAATAACATGTCAACGTACATGTATTTTATATAAATATATATATATATACATCTTTCTAAAAATTTCCAATGCTAAAATTGTGTTTTTCGGTTGGAGGAGGATCATGAAATATCAAGGTCTGCAAAATCTTGAATTCAAAATTTGATCTGATTAGCAAAGTTTTTCATAGAATAATATTAGAGCTATACAGTATAACTGTATAGCCAGGAAAGTAATAAATAGTTTAATAAATTTCATCCCAGTGTAATAATTTTTTTTAAATAATTTAAATAATGTACTTGAATTTATTACACTTTTTCATATATGTTTTGAGTACTGCAATAGAGATCTCAGTTTCTTCAAAACAGATTATTTAAAAAAAATATATTAAAATTTTAGAGATAGATGTTTACTATCAAAGTCAACAAGATAAAATGAACTATTCTTCTGCATTCAGTCTACTGGTGGATAATGAAACTTATTTTTGAAACAAATTTTATAATGTAAATTATAAGTAATTTAAATTTGATTAATTCATCAATTATATATTTTTTTGCTTATTTTTATTCTATTTATTATTTAAATGGAGGGATTTAGATTTGTCATTATTAATTTGTATAAACTGACGCATTTTCTATACTTGAAAATTTGCATTTATCTTCCCTAATATTAACTGTAAAAAAAAGATTTCAATCAATAGTTATTTACAAAAGTTTTACTTAAAATCAAAAATTAGATTGTTAAATAATCATGAATAGACATGAGGAAAAGTATGTATTGTATGAATATTGACATTAAATAAAATACTGAAATTTTTTTAAATAATAATGAGCTATTTAAGTAAATATAACATTTTATAACAGTTATAAGTATAGAATAAAAATAATCTTACAAAATTTGTATAAGAATTATTATTCATACATACTCTTTTCTTAGTGTCCACTGATGATGATTATTTAATAATTGAAACAGTTACGTATAGTTTTAGATTTTAAGCAAAACTTAATAAAAGTTTTTTATTTTAATTTTCTAATGTGCTTTATTGTTTATATGCTTGCTTACGCTCCTGAAAGCAATCCTTAACATTTTCATTTGTTATTTTCATAGAATTTAATTTATTATTATTTCTTTGTTCTTATTTTTAAACGCAATTTTGTTATACTTCTATCGCCGATTTTGACCATATCTGGATCTCTTGAAATAACTTTGTGACACCTTCTTTCTTCTGACTAGGTGTTTTCTTCGTCATTCTTCAAGAATGATCCTTTCCATAATATCTTCTTTTTTAATGTCCATTTTTTTTTTTATGTAATTTTTTTATCCATTTGTTGATTGTTATGGGATTAGAACTGAAATATTTAAATATTTTCTTGATTAATTTGTCCTAAAGCATCCAGAATAAATGTCCATACAACATTACTCTTCTTTTTCTAATTGGGTTTAATAGTTTTTCATTTTCCAAATAGATTTTTTGAAACTTCTTTTTCCATACTCTTCTTCTTCTATTTTATATCCCATGATCTATCTTGGAGTTTTCCTTAATTGTCTTTTCTAATTTCCTGTTTATTCTTTCCTCATTAAGGATAAAGCAATTTTATAATTAATTTCTTTGTAACCATTATAAAAATTTCCAGCTGCCATGAATTTCATTAAATTAAATTCTTACTTAAATTTAAAATTATCATCTATATATAATTTAGGGGTTTACTGAATAATCATTTTATGACATGGATGGATTGATTTATCAATTTTTATTGCTGGTAATAAATACATTCTGATCAGTACATAATAATAAATTAAATAATTAAGTTTAAGAATAGGTATATATGAGGTCTGTTCAAAAATAAATGAAAATTTTTAATTACACAACATTAGAGATATTTAGTGACATGCAGTTGGCAGTAATGTATTCCGCATAACCTCCTCTATAACCACATGTTCTTGGATTGTTGATATATCATTTAATTTTCGTGTTATTGTTATTTGAGAATAACATGTTTAAGTGTTAGTAGTGATTTTTGTAATGTGCGATTTTTATGAGCAACGATACAATGTAAAATTTTGTGTAAAACTGAGGAAAACTTTCACACAAAAAGTTTCAACTTTTGAAATAAGTTGATGGAGATGATGCTCTGGGTCATACACAATGTTACAAATGGTTTTCACGATTTAAAAGTGGTCATCAGTCAATTGAAGATTTTTAATTACACAACATTAGAGATATTTAGTGACATGCAGTTGGCAGTACTGTATTCCACATAACCTCCTCTGTAACCACATGTTCTTGGATTGTTGATATATCGTTTAATTTTCGTGTTACTGTTATTTGAGAATAACATGTTTAAGTTTTAGTAGCGATTTTTGTAATGTGCGATTTTTATGAGCAATGATACAATGTAAAATTTTGTGTAAAACTGGGGAAAACTTTCACACAAAATGTTTCAACTTTTGAAATAAGTTGATGGAGATGATGTTCTGGATCATATACAATGTTACAAATGGTTTTCACGATTTAAAAGTGGTAATCAGTAAATTGAAGATGACCCTCAACCAGGAAGGTTTTTGACTTCAACTGGCACACAAGTGTTCAGAAAATCAATGATCTGGTGCATGAAATTGTCGAATGACTGTCACAGAACTTGGAGAAGAGGTTAGCATTTAAATTGGATCATGCTATGACATTCTGACTAAAAAAAATAGAATATTCATAAATTGCAGCAAAATTTGTTCTTTGTTTGATGACCGAACAGCAGAAAGAACAAGTGGATTAACAACTTTAAAAGATTATAAAAATAAAGTTTGGTTATTTTCTTAATAGACCTTGTATGCTACTTCATGGATAAAAAAAGAACTATCCCAGTATTTGTCTGGATGAGTCAAAGGAAAATGGTAAAATCTTGATCAGAGTGGCATTGCAAAATAGATAATTAGACATAAAATAAGAAATAGATGTGATTAAATTTAAAATTAATTTAAAAAAAATATAAATACATAAATTATATATGAAGATATACAAAATAAAAAAAATTAGCTATAAATCACAACTCAAAAGATGTTATTATGATTGAATACATATTTATATAAACATTGAATGAATGCAGAAAATTCAGATTTTTGTTTTTAAATTAGTATTTATTAACAATTCATTAGCAGAGTAACAATGTGAAAAATTTTTAACTAATTATTAGGAAGATTTTTTATTTTTAAATGGTTTGATTATTATTAAAAATGATATAACAAAAGCATAATCAGGTCCCTTTCTTGATAAACCAAAGTACCGTATTGAGTTACACAGAAAAGCTGTATAATCTGGTTTGATAGAGAATATTGGATTTCAATAAGTATTCATTTTCACATTTTTTGTTATAACAGAATTTAGAAAGTGAAATGTATTACGGTTTTTATTTTTTATATAGTATTCTACATTATAAAATGATTTATTTAATATATATTTACCAAAATATCACCTGTAATATAATAATAACCTTTGTAATTTTTACTTAGTTTATAAACACCATTTTGTGTATGTGAGCTTTGACTTAACTTAATCAATACTTTTTTTTTTTTAGAATGACTACTGAATTGCAACACTCATTTTTCTCAAGGGAACGGTTTTTGAAATTTGACAACATTTAACAGAAAAATCTATATTTATTTATAATTTATCAAATGTATCAACCGAAAACAATAATTAATTCAAGCCTTCAAATGTAAACCCCAAAAATTTTTTTCAACACTCGTTTTTATTTCAAATTTTCTAATGTATTTTACTCTTTTTTCTAAAATAAAAAAAGTAAATCATAAGAGAGAGAACACAACACTGATCAAATCTAATATCTACTATTGACTTAGTTTGTGACTGCTTTTAAACTATACAACTTTTGTTTCACATTAACAATGTTGATAATTATTTTTTAACTAAATGTTTTTTAATTAAACTTCCTATCTAGATGTAAGCAGTAAGTATTACATAGCCGACATGTACGATGTTTCACTTGTTAACTTTTGGTTTAAGTCGATAGCAGAAAGTCCTGGGTCAATTTTACTTTATTCTAACTTTATTTATCAATCCAGTGACTAATTAGGTTTTCTGACAATCACAGATTTCCCTTTCTTTGATGTGAAAATGAACTAATTCTTTAAAAAATTGTTTAAATATATTCAAACTATTTCAGCCAACACCACACTAAGAAGGAATTTATTACTGCTATAATGGTATGATTCATAAAAAAAAAATGGAATGATTTCAAGTTATGTACATTTAAAAATGTAATGATTACACAACAAAATATTGAATAAATTTCCAATAAAACAAGTCAAATATTATATAAACAAATAGCATAATCCTTATATTAACATTGGGAATGAGTAAAGTAGTGTAGCTGGAAGACAAAAAAACAAAAACTGTACTGTTTGGATTTAATTACATGTTCAATTCATAAAAAATATATTCCAGTACTGGAAAGCAAAATTTGCATACATGCACATAATACTATTCTAAATATAAAACGTAATTTTATGTTGAACGACAGACCATTAAAAGAGCATATTTTAATGTAATGCATATAGAATTTAATACCAACATAAAATTCAGGAAAACGCAAAAACTATTCATTGGAAATTAATATGGAAAAATAATAGATAAGTTTAACTTATCTAATTACTGTGATTTATATTTCATATAATATAAATATATATGTGTAAAATTCTCTTTTTTTAAATATTTTACAGAAATTCATCCCAAGATATATATAATATTACAAAATTTTAAGCTCGGTGGGAAGGGATATAAAAACCACTGTTCAGCATTTTTTTTTTGTATCAAGAAGCAAATAAACTATGGAAAAAACTACTTTTCATTATAAAGATTTAAACAATATTAAAATTTAAGATCATGCTAATATATAATTTTTTAAATTACTTCCATTGTTTCAATGTGACAGATTAACATTCCCAAGCAGATTTAATAATAGGCCAATAACTTACTTGTTTTGCATGAAAAAAAGAAATATAAAAATAAAAAAAAATACAGTAATGACTGAAGAAATGGTTAGATAATGGTGTCAAAATTTTATAAATGGCCGTATAAATGTGCATGATGAAGAGTGGAGTGGCAGGCCCAGTACTCAGACCAACAAAACGTTGAACAAGTGAACTGAAAATCGTGATGCGATTGACGATTAGTACTGTGGCTGATGAATTTCCGCATGTTGGACATACCTCTATCTACACGACTGACACAGAAGAGCTTGGATATCACTAATTGTGTTCAAGGTGGGTACCAAAAATGCTCACAGACCAACACAAAGAAAAAATAATGTGCAGTGGTTTTTATACCGCTATCGACAAGATGGAGATGATGTGTTTTCCCACATTGTTACAGGCGGCCGGCCTTCGTGGCCTTTCATCCGGAGGTCCCAGGTTCGAATCCCAGTCAGGAATGGTATTTTCATACACTACTTGTCATTCATCTCATCCTCTGAAGCAATACCAAACGGTGGCTCCAGAGGTTTAGAAAAAAAAATTGTTACGGGTGACGAGAAGTGGCTATCCTACATCAACGCAGAATCGAAACAACAGTCAATGCAGTGGCGCCATTCAAGTTTCCCAAAACTGTAAAAGTTTAAGCAATCTCCGTACTCGAGTGGAAAAATGTTGGCTACTGTTTTTTTTTTTTTTGGGGGGGCGAAAAGGGCTTTATTCTGGGTGATTTCACAGAATGTGGATCAACAATTACAGTTGACATGTACTGCAAAACGCTCACCAAACTGAGATGTGCGATCCAAAATCGATGACGCAGGAAACTGTTGTCCGGTGTAGTCCTCCTTCACAATAACGCACATCCTTAACAAAGGAAATTAAAGATTTTCGTTGGGAATTTTTTTATCATCTTCCATATAGTTCAAATCTATTACCTACTTCCTCTTCTTGCATTTGAAAAAATGGCTTGGTGGACAACGATTTGAAAACAACGAGGAACTCAAGACTGCCGTTGTCAACTGGTTCAATTCCCAGGCGGCGAACTTCTACGCAGAGAGGCTAAAGAAACTGGTGCAGAATTACCAAAAGTGCTTAGAACTGAATGGCAATTATGTAGGAAAGTGCAGTAGATATGTAGTAAACAAAAAATGAAAGTAAAAACCTTTTCTAACGAGTTAATCTTTTTTAATGACCAAATGGCCCTTACTTTATGAATATGTCTTGTATTTTTGTTTGAAATTTCTTTATTAAGTAAAGCATTTAGGATCAAAATAATAAAAAATAGGTTTATTTGAAAAATGATAAAAGTATTTAATAACCCATTAAAAGGCAAAATGCTATACAATTCTATGAAATTCATAAAGATAAATGTTAGACTTTGTATAAAATATGAAAGAATGATCTGACATGTAATCCTAAAGAAACAAGCGATAATTAATACCAAATACTTTAATTTGTAAATTGTGATACTCTAAAAAATGCATTTTCTAACATTTTTTCATTTATACTTTTTCCAATATATAATTTGTTATCACAGTGAGCAACTGATTCCATACTATGCAAATAATTTGGTACAATCTATTTTTTTTCCAAATTGTTGTCTAAATTGCCAGTTATGTCTTAAACCGGTTTTATCTACTTGAGGTGGTGTGACTGTATGACTTTGACAATAAGAAAGCAGTTTTGACTGGTTTTAAAATGGAAGTAGTCACCTTAACTTTAGTTGTAAGCCTTTGAGTTCGACAGGTGGATGTTAGTTTTTGCGCTCTGTGTAACACGTATTACTTTCGTGTGTTTTACAAATGGATATTACTCCAAAGAAGTGTGCAAAAATTATTACTCTTAAAGATCACATTTCTATGACAGTGAGAGATATCGCTTCTGCAGTTGATGTAGGCAAATAAAGTGTATCAAGAATACTGAGAACTTTAAAAAAATCTGGATCGTCTCTAAAAAGGAATGGAAAATGTGGGTGAAAACGGAAAACTACTCTAAGAATTGATTCTAATAAGAAATAATAAGTTTAATTCAAGGAAAACAAGCTCAGACCTTAAAAGAGATTTATTGGCAATTGGTTTTGATGTTAGCAGTTCAAATATACGTTGTAAGATTCTGCAATCTGGGTGGAAGGCAAGAAGACCCCTAAAGTGAAGAAAAAATATTTATCACGTGCCCAAACATATAAATCATGGACTAACAATGACTGGAAGAAGGTAATTTTTAGTGATGAAATTAATCTATTTGTGCAGGGTTTCAAGGCAAATGTCATGAGATGAGGTGACAGTGAACCTCTGAGACCTGAGCGCATGTCCAGATGCTTTGGGGTTTTTTCACGACAAATGACACAGATATCTTAGTTCCTATTCAAGGTATGATGAATTCAACCAAGTACATAGAAATATTACGACATAGGATTGTTCAATTCATGCAAACGTTTGATGGGACATTTCAACATCACTTGGCTTTTTGTCATAACTCAAAATTGATCAAGATTTTCACGCTGGAAAATTAAATTAATGTGCTTGATTGACCTGGAAATTCACTGGACTTAAATACCATTGAGAACTTGTGGAATATTTTAAAGGTTTCTTTTTATTTAACCTCCGGATCCACCATTAGGCATTCTTCAGAGGATGAGATGAATGATTTGTAATGTGTGTGAAAATGCCATGCCTGACTGGGATTCAAACCTGGGATCTCTGGATGAAAGGCCAAGACACCACCACTCACACCACGGAGACGGCAAACAGATGTTTAGGTAAGATGGACTATACGACAAAAGAACATATGATAACTGTGCTATAAAAGTGCGATTCCAGGAATATGAAGTCAAGAATATGTGCACTAATCTATTGGAGTCAATAACAAAACATCTTCAAGAGTTCATTTCTGCTAAAGGAGGGCATAATTCATACTAATACATTTATTTATCAGTAGATATAAGGGCATAGAATGAATAAAAGCAAAGTTTTTTTTTATTTTGTCACACTTAATTTGGATAACATTGTACTTTACTTGATATCTCAGAAAGGGGTTTCCATAAAGACTTCAAATTTTATAATTGTGATACTGTAAAAAAATGCCAGTTTTTGTGAAATTTTTCGTTTATACTTTTTCCAACATATCATTTATTATCAAAGACAAGCTACTGTTACATTCTTCATCATAAATAATCATCCTGCCTTCTGAAAACAAACATGATCATTTTCAAACTTTATCTTCACACATAAAATCTGATTCATAAAAATTCTGAATTTCAATAGCACATTTACTTTCATCCATCAAGAAATTAATTTAATACTAACACTCAAGACTAAAATAATGTTTGACTTATGTAGAATTCAGAATATGGTAATATTTATGTTATGGTATGGATTTCCAGTTTATAATCCCAAATTTTTAAGCTTGAAAAACTTTTTCACACCTTACAAATGCAAAAAACAAAAAATTAAACACAAGGTTTAAGTCAAGTTTCCTCTTTATATATAAATTGCTGTTTAGTTAAATTTTCTATTTCTTTTCAGAATAATGAGATTTATGTTCAAAAAATAAGAATGAGTTTTATTCTTTAATGGTAGTGAAAAAATAATAAGGATACTACTGCCTTCCATGAAGAATTTCAAGTGAGATTTACTAATTTCTACTACCAGCAGATCAACAATTGAGTAAGCTAAGCATAAGATTTGAAAATATTGAGAACATTGAAAGCTGGAGGCATAATTAGGTAGGCCTAAAAGTATTTGTTTTAGAACAAATAAAATAAAAAATTGTAAAATATTATTCCAGGAAAGCTTTCTCATTAGACTGAAAATACCAAAAACAAGTTTATGAAAGATTCTTGAGGAATTAAATTTTAAAAGTTATTGGTCAAGATTGAGTTCATGGACTTTGAGAAGATGATCTTTACAGAAGTGTGGAATTTATTAATTATTATTCACTATAAGGTAAATCCTTGCTTTTCTAATTTTGTAATACGATCAGGTGAAGTGTGCTTCAGATTAAATGGCCTTACCAGACCATCATAACTGTGTTTATTGGTCTGATGAAAATCCTTGCATAATTATGGAGAAGGAACTTAATGTAACTAAAATCATGTGGAACATAATATTTTTAGTGAGTGTTATTTTTTTGATGGAAGTGTAATAGGCGATTCGTATCTTGATTCAATGTTGAAATGTTAGTTGGGGAAAATTTTACATGCCTTGAGAACTGTTTGGCAATATATTCAAAATATTTAGCAGCAAAATGAGGCACCTCAATATGCTGTTCATATTACGGACTCCTCAATAATTTTTCTTCTCAACTAAATTAACAGCATACTGAAAAATGGTCAACCATGTTCAAATGATTTGATGTCTTGATTTTTTTTGTTACAGGGTATCATTTAAAACATAGTATTTTCTTAAAATCAAAATGAGCTAAACAGCCTCAAGCTGCAGATTGATAAATCCGTTGATATTTCATATTAGGAAAAAATTATAATTTGGTGGTTAAATGCTGTCATGAATGCATTAAGGCAGAAGAATACAACTTAGAACATTTCCTTTGTTGAATAATACACATATAATAAGAAATATCTTCATTTTTTTAAAAGCGCTTTGTAATTATTAATTGGGAAAACAAGACTTTTAGCTCACCCAGTGTGTATGTGTTTTTAAAAGTATGAAATAATTAAAAACAATGAAATATTTTATGCATGATCACGCTTTGTTTTCCAATGTAAAATTAAATTGTATTGTTCTATTAGTTACAATTCATATTGAAAGATGAAGCATGATTACTAATGTATCAATAATTTTAATTAGTCTTTCTTTACTCTGATAAAAATATTTTGACAATAATGATTAGCTATCAAAAGTGGTAAAGTCTTGGATTACCCAGAAAGAACCAGTGTACGTAATAAACTAATTTTTAGTAATATATATATATAATTTTTTTGGCAAGGATATATATTATCCTTCCACCCCTCGTAATTAACTGAATCCCAATCCAACATTTAATTTAATTAACTGTTTGAAAAGTACTGTAAATTAAGGAACATTTATATATATATAATTTTTTGTGTGAAACGTATTTTAAAATGTTCCTTTTGAATTGTATATGTGTAATTATGTTTTGATTACAAACGAGCTTCTAACATGAATTTATCTAATTGATTTAGAAATAGTTAAAAATTAATTTTTTATTTATTTACATGTTTTTAAATATGAGGTCCAACCCAAAAGTTCGGGGAATTTGAATTTTGTGCGCGAACCATTGCTGGTACGACCTGCTGCCACTAGATGTGGCTAACAGTACTCTTTGTGAATCAGTGTTCCAACAGCTGTGACGATGAGAGGCTGCATTGTTGACTTTCGTGCGGTTGTGTAACATTGTGTTTTACTGCTTCGGCAGTAATCTTCGTTGAAGCAGATTTTAAAGAGCAAAGAACCTGCATCAAATTTTGCATTATGCTTAAAAAAAATTGGTGCAGAAACCCATCGCATGCTTGTGGAAGCAATTGGTGACAATGCTATGAGTAAAAGTAAAGCTTTTTTGAGGTACAAACGATTCAAATATGGACGAACAACGTCCATGACGTCGTCATTCTTCATCCATGGACGAAGAGATGAGCGTTCAGGAAGACCATCAACGAGCGCAACACCGGAAAACATTGCAAAAGTGCGAGAGGCTATTGTTGTAGATCGTAGACAAACAATCCATGATGTTTGTGCAATCGTACAAATGTCATATGGGTCTGTGCAAAGCATCTTGTCAGACAATTTGAACATGAAACACTTGCTACAAAATTCGTACCGAGACTGTTGAACAGCGACCAGAAACAAAATCGTGTAGCTGTCTGTAGAATTGAAAAATTCAGCCAAAAAATTCCCCACCCACCCTATTCGCCTGACCTTGCCCCGTGCGAATTCTTTCACTTTCTGAAAATAAAATTTCAATTGAAAGGCCGTTGTTTTAACACAATTGAGGAGATTCAGGAAGAAACGCAGAATGTGCTTCGAACACTTACACCTGCTGGGTTCACTGTATCAATGCCCAATGAGATTACTTTGAAGGAGACAGTTGAAATTATAAGTTATGGTAAGCTATTTTATTGTAAAAAAAAGGTGTCCTACATAGATTTATTTGTTGTAAAGATGCTTTGGTTGGAATTTAATCAATGTATCTGATTATTTTTGTTAATTTATTTGAAATGTGTAAAAATATTTTAAATTACTCTTAAGGATTACATAGATTTTCATGATTATATGTATAATTTTTTTCTTTGTAGTAAAACCCTAAAAAAAGTGTTCATTACTTTAAAATAACAAAAAAAAGAAAAAACTGATAAAAGGATAATTTATTGAAATATGCATTCACAAACAATGTATGCATCTTTAAATGCAATTAATTTATATTAAAAATTATAACTACTTTAATTAACAAGATGAATTATTACTTGATTAAAGAACTAATTAAAAACGAACTAAATATTACGTTTAAATTCATTTAATATAAACCTGTGTTATAACAATATGACTGAAGGAATTATATGATTATTTTTAAATAATACCAACCTTTAAGAAAAATAAACTTAAAAAAACTTATCAACATAGTATTAAAAATTATCAAAGATTAGTACCATTAATTTTATGCCAACTTCAAAAGATACAGATTTAGAGAATAACTGCAAAAGTATAATTTTACATTAAGTGTTTTTTTAATTTAAAATATGAATAAGGATACAAGAAAACCATTCTGCTTCAGTCTGTAAGGGCAAGTTATAAGAAATGTCAATGTGACAACTGCATCTTGCTTGATGAAAAAAAAAACAAGAAACAAACAACATAAAAAAACTATTAATGAGCACAAGGTAAAGTCTTTAAATGTGGGAGGAATATGTTTGCTTTTTTTACAATGAAACTTTGCTATTAATTTTTGATGAATTTTTATAGAAAACTTCTTTGAACATATAAATGAAATACTGAGTAAAAAATGATAAAAATAAGTCTTTAAATCATCTATGTAAACAATATAAATTTATGTTTTACAGCCTTCTACTTGCATTAAGTAAAAACAATTTACAGCAGGGTTACAAGAGCAACTCTCTATAAAAATAAATAAACAAATAAATACAATTAGTCCTTTCAGTTAGCAATAAGAATTAACAAAGTTAAAAAATAGAAATATATAAGTAATACATATATATTATTTAAGGTTAGGGCAATCATGAAGAAAACAAAGCTGAGAATGCCTTTGGTATTCCAGTTGTCATTTACAATGTTGAGACTTGGACCATCAAAGTGGAAGACTGGAGGAAAATTGTTGTATTTGAAATGTGGAGTCACAGAAAAATGCTCCACGTCGCAAGGACAGAAAAGGATGAACAATTTAATTTATAAATGAGCTGTGTACACGGAGGAGGTTGTCTGCAATATGCTTCCAATGCATTCTCTGTTTTTTCAACAATACAATCCATAGGCCTGGTGAAAATCTTGAGAAGCTTGTTGTAAAGGGAAAAATTGAGGGCAGTCGGTCATGTAGAACACCGAAAAGATAGCTGGACCTAATTGAAGAGGTGACTGGAGAAACATTAGGCACATTGATTTGAACGGCACAAGATCATGAGCTATGCTGGGAAACTGTCAGTGGGATATGAATCAGGTCACTAGCTCTGACATGAAGGAAGGATCACTGATAAACATACACACACACACAGGTGTTAAAAAAGTACAGAAACCCTTAATAATATTTCAACTAAATTAAATTTTGTAAACATTTCCACCTTAAAGCAGTCTATTTTTTTATATGAAACCACTACTTGGGAGTGTACTGAAGGCCACTTTTGAAAGTATTTGAACAAATATTAAATGACTAGCATTTTGGTTAGAGCTGTTTGGAACTTTTTACATCAAAATTTTTGTTTTTCAATGCTCAAAGAAATGTCACATATGTCTACTTTTTCCATGTTTCACTGAAAAATTTGATTGACTATCACATTTACTATTGCAAGTAGGTCATACAGGATTCCAGTGAAAATCACGTAATATCAATAACACTCCACAAATTTATTCTGAAACTTTCTGAAATTCTTGGAAAATTATTCCAATGTGCTGGTATTAAAAGTGTGATTAATAATAAAACTCAAACGAGTTCCTCACCATTTATAAAGTTTTTAAAATCATTTATTTATTATTTTTGTAAATTTTAGATGATTAATTCACCATACAACCATTTGAAAAGCTTACCTGAGAATATAACATGGTCATTTTTATAATACATTTATACATGAATAATATATTCATTAATACATTTATTATATGAAAAATAGTATGACTGATCAGGTTTTGAACCCGGAACTTTCTGGATAAAATATCAAGATTGCTACCACTCTGTCAGAGGTCAGCGTAGCATATTAATTTTTTTACTCAACAAATTTTATTGTTTTTTCTTGCACACAAAATAAACATACACTGGAATAGAATAAATAAGCAAAGAATTTTTTTGGTGCTTAAGGGACATACAGATACAGTAAAAATCAAAAACAAAATATGTATTTCTGTAGTTAAAAAAGATCATATCATCATGGTTTTACTAAAAGAATCATTATAGCATAAGAGAATAATTGGCAAAATATATTTTTACTTCATAATAAAATGTGGGAAATATTGATGATAAATAAAATGGATAATATCTATAAACGACTCCCTCTATATAACAAACATAAAAAATAAATCATTAAATGAACAACACATATGGTACTAAGTTGTGTAATTGAAAATGCTATGGATAAATTAAATCCACTATTACAAAAGTGGTTATCAATAAATTAAACTACATAATTAATAACTGTAATTTGATTCTCACAAGACACAAAATTAAAACTAAAAAAAAGAAGCATTTTATTCATATTTAATATCAAAGACCAAAGAAGAAATTAACTACATCCCAAAATTATTTGGTAACAGCTAATAAAATAAATCTATTACAAACACATGCTTTAAAAGATTTTGATATAAAAAGGTAACTTATTTCAATACTTTTTGTTTTTTTAAGAAATAAAAAAGCTGGCAAAGTATTGCATGATTTTTCCTGGCTACACAGGTCAAGTCATACCATACCTTGTTTGAAAATCTTTTTTTGTGGATTATTTATGAATGCATTGCAGGTAACAAATTGTTTTAATAAAGTTGTCTCTAAAATGGCAAAGAAAATAAAATTGGTTTTTTGCTATATTTCCCCACCCTTGAATAAAATATAACGAAAATTGATTTGGTCAATCCTGAGATATAAAATCAAAAGCAGTGTAACACATACATATAGTTTTTTTTTGGATTTATCTAGATGAACTAGTTGGATCTTAAAATATAAAGATTTTCAAAAACCCAACATCCCATCTTTAACATGATCACCGTACTTTCTCCTTTAATATCGCCAGGAAAGTAAAATAATTCTAGAATTCTTAAAAAAAATGTTTTCATTTTTAAATCTTCAGAATTTAATAATTTTAATTTTATGAAAGGAAAAAAAAATAATATGGTGTAAGGATGTAAACATTATATGTTGTTATATTGTGAAGGAGGTTGGAGTTGAAAATGTTTTACTTAACATTTTTTCTTTTTGGTTTATCAAAGAATCTGGCATAGAGTTGGATAAATTTCCTTGCTTAACTGAGGAACTGGTTACTGAGGGATTTACATTATCTTACCTACTTAAATGAAATTAATTTGAAAGATTCATCTACATTTTGAGATATAGGATCCATAAGGTTTATATTTTCTACTACCTTGATCAAAATTAAAAATTATCAATGCTCCATTATATAAAAATCATTTTAAATTTCATACAATATGGAAATATCAAGTAAAATCAAGCTGACATACATACTTCTAGAATTTTGTTTGGGTAATTATTTATTGCTAAAATTGTGTTTCTTTTTGTTAGAAGACATCATGAAACATCAAGTTCTGGAAAAACTCCAATATGCAAAATTTGATTTCATTTGCATGGATGAAGTAAAATGAATTTGGAAGATTTATAGATTTGTCTTACTTTTTAAGCTTAAATCTATTTACTTTTTCAAGCAATTGTATAATTTATTCTTTAAATAGAATAATCCATAATATTTTGTTACAATTATGTTTAAATTAGAGGTTCCACTTTTTCTTCTTTCTTTTAGGTAATTAAATTAAAAGTTATAATATAAATGCTGCAGTACTACATTATTAAAAGTATTTTAACTCTAGGTAGAGTGGTAGAATCTCTTATCTTTAATCACTGTGGTTCTGAGTTTGAATACTGGTCTGGGTTATCATTTTTTTACATTCAAAACTTGATTGATTATCATTCATGTTGGGGAAGTAGATAAACAAAAAGATTCTTATAATGGATGTGCAAAACAATTTATAAAGTTAGGTTGGTCGATAAAAAACAATAGATTATTTCTCATTAGTTTTCTTATTGGAAGTGTTTCTTCTATGATATCTAAATGTATTTAATGTTCTACGAAATTAGTAAAAATAATTATAACATAAGCAATTCTTGAAAAATGTTTATTTAGACTGCAAAAAAACAACACTTATAATTCTCACACAAAGACTTTTTTAATGTACTTTTTTTTATGACAGAAATAAATAGTTCATGTAATTCAAAAAGCTGAAAGAATGGATTTTAATACTGTAAAAAAATGATTTTAAAATAAAATTATGCATAAACAATCTCATGATTATGTACACTTATGCAGCATCATGTATGTATGCTTGTCTTTATACTGTCTTTATTTATACTTCACTTTATTATTTGATATGGTCTTTTTTTGCTTTTTGCAATTTACAACCAGTTTTTGTACCTGCCTGTAAATATTAAGGAGAATTATAGATATAGTTTTGTCCTTTTGTGTTGATTTGGTTGAAGTATCTTTTATTCAAAGTTGTGCTTTAACAGTAGATATTGGTTTATTTGTATTACTATTATTAAAAACAAATATTAATTTTTTGTTTTTTTTTTATTATTATCTTTTCATAAAAATATCTACTATTTGTTTTAAAATTAGTAAAACATCACAAAAACTTCAAAACATTTTCTTTTTATTTTAAAGTAATTAAGACTTGTCTCTGGTAAGATAAGAACATAATGTTCTTTTATGAGTCAGTTATTTGACTTTAATTTTAAAATAAACATTTATAAAATATTGTAAATATGTACACATAAAAAGTTAAATTATTTTAAAAAAGAATTATACTTTACTTACAGATATTGTGTTTAATTCAATAACAAGCTGTTAACACAAAATATACCATATGTGTAATGGATGCAATACTAAATAATAATAGATAAGTAAAATATTTTTTAAAACACAGTAAAGTACTGATAACCATAAGCCTGGGCATAAAAATAATTTTAAAAAAAGAGAGGGGATGATGATAAAATACCAACAAAGAAAATAGGAATAAAGGGAGTTGGTTTAACAGCGTCCTTGAACCAATTACTAAAAAAAAAAAACAATCTGCGGTATTCATTTCTTATTATTTTTTTATATACAGAGTGATTCACAAAGAATGTAACAAACTTTCAGGACATGTTCTACTGGTGCAAATAAATAAGGAAATTAATATAAAGATAGGTTCAGAAATGGTTTGTTAGTAACCATTGGGACCTATTAAGATTCAAGTTATTGTGATTATTTGGAAGAACATACATGTATAATCAACAGCAGGCAATATTATTACATACCAGAAAATAAAGTGAAACAGGCAATAAGGAGGAAAATGTCTTGGTTATCTTTCAAAAAGTGTACTTTTTCTGCATAACAAGAAGCTATTCAAAAGCTGGACTGGGAGGTGTTGCCACATCCAGCTTAAAAGTCCTGAACTTGTATAATTAGATTTTTACTTTCTTGTCTAGATAACGCTATAGCTCTAGATGGAAAAGTATTGTAATCGGTCCATCTTCAGCATATACGGTTTTCATCAGATCCTGACATTTTGACAAATTAAGGAATCCAAAAAACCAGATGGAAATTTTCTGGCTGTCCATATGTGTTCAGTGTCTCGCACAATATATTTTCAGAACTAGTGGACCGATTTTGACCAAACTTGGTCAGATTACTTATATATATATATATATATAGGGCATTAATCCCATTAAATTTTCAACTTAAAAGGTCAAGGGGGTGAGATTGTAGGGCAAGGTCACCCTCAGTATCTTGAGACTTTGCCTAATTAATGTCATATTTTTCCTAAGTACATGTGTTAATGATTAAAAAATGAGCAATTTTTTTTTTTAAAATTGCACCCCTACCCAAAAAATGCTGTTGTAGTCATCTATCTTATGACATCATAGATGAGTGGTAGAATTAAATAAATGAACAATATTTAAAGTGTGAAAAGGTAACTTGGTCTAGCTGTCTCAAATTCGATTGCACAGTACCTGGTGTGTTAAGCCTTCTGGCTACACCAGTCTTCCAACTTTCTATGTAAGTTGTGAAATTACATTAGTTTAGTTAGTGCCAACTGGTGCCGCTAATACCGCCACACCTGTGCAAATTAAATATGGTACGTGTGCATGCTTTGGTTAGAATCATTGAAATAAATAAACTAAAAAATATTATATTTAAATAAAATTATACATATTTTATATTAAGTTGTGTTTAAGCTATGAATCAGAAACAACCCACAGTAGTAAGACTTTCCTAGTATGCAACATTGGTCACGTGATGGGAAAGTCCTACACCACTGTGTTGTCAGCTTTTTTTTTTTTTTTTATTTGATTTTCTCGTAGAGATTTTACATGCCACTATCTAAGATGGCTAAAAATATTGATAATCATTATAGAGTACTGAAATAGTGTCAGTTAATAGAGCTAAATAAATCAGTTGGGTTTATTTTGTTACTTTCTAACATGTATTCTATCCACCTGACACATTCAAAGCTGATATCTTCCAGTTTGTATTCATCTGTATATGATTTGTGTATGTTAGTCATCACCTTTATCAAACTGTGGTTTTATATTTATCTTTTCACATTTGTTGTATTTTATAATTTTTTCTGTGTAAGTGTCAACATTTAATTCATTAAATTAATGTTAAAACTTAACTCCATTTTTCGTTATGACAAATTTCTATGAAAAACAGATGATAATGCTGTTAAAACAATATGTAATAATACTTTGTAAAACAACATAAAATAAATTTTAAAAAAATGTCCAATTAAAAACTCACAGTGGCAGGTAAATCTAACATTTTAAAACTTCATAGGGAAGTGGCTAATATAACGAACTTGATTTATGATAAAAAAAGACTATAAAATACATATTACTTTGTTATTTTACAATAAATACAATTATAACAAAAATTTAAGAAAGGTTTATTGATTTTTATGTAAATATTTGATTTTAGCTGGAATATCGATTCTGTAAGAATTTAGCCACATCATTATGAAATTTTGTTTTAATGGAATAGTTATTACATAAATTTCTTCGAATGAGTAGAAATAGATAACATTGTAAACATCTAAAGTACAAAAATATTTTTTAGCATGATAATTATAAAATTATACTGTTAAAATTAATTAAAAATCTTTTTCACTTGCTATTTATTTTTATAAAAACACAATTAAAACTTTACGATCAAAATAAAATTAATCATTTTATTTACAAAATAACAATAATTTATTTTTCGAATTTTAATGTTTTGATCATATTTTTCCATTCAAGAAATGAATATAACAGATTCAGAATGAAGATAGGTATTTGCTGAGCAAGTTACTGATATGAAATACAATTCTATGAGTGGATATTTCTATTGAGATATGGAACTGGATTCCTTTCAGACATAAAGCAAGAGGAAATGTTACAGATTGATGTGAAGAAATGTGGATGAAAATTTTAAAAGGCATGTAAATGAAGAAGACATAATTGGTAGGAGAGTTTGGCAATTGGGCTGCAAGAAACTGCTTGTATCAACTTGTTGGTAATGTAAAATGTAATTATATTTTTAGTTATTTCAATGTAAAATATTAATTTTGAAAAAATACAAATCACTGCAAAAGTATGCAACAAAGATTAAACATAAAGAAAAGTAATAAGTAAAATAGATTGAAAATTAATAGTAACAAAATAGAATTATTCTGGTGCTTAGAAGCAGTTTTGAATTATTAATTATAAAATTAGTAACGTAGAACATAGTTTTTACAAAATAAAGAGTTGAATCCATTTAAAATTTCACATTAATATTTTTAATTTATTTTTATGAATATTTTAAAATCCTTTTTAAACTGAGAATAATAATATCTACTAGTGATCCAATCTTTTTGATAATTTCTTAATTTATAATTATAAATTATAATATTAATGGTGTACTAGTAGTAGTTATTTGGAAAAGACATTGTATTACTTAATTTACTGCATTTTCTATTGAATTATATGTGCAAGGTGAAAAAATAATTCAATAATGATGTTGAATGATCTGGGCATATAAAAAATGAATTATGAGAGCAATGTTTATTATCCAGTTTGTTCACCAAGACTAAAGAAACAGCCACTTGGTATAACTATACAGTATTAGTAAAATAAAATATTTTAAACCATAAACAGTACTAAGAATTACTCACCTGCCCCACTGAAAGGTTTCAAAATTCATATGTATAATTTTATTCTCATCTTTTTTTTTATAATTGTCAATACTAAAAACAATATATAAGAATAGACACCAAACAAATGTTGAAAGATGTGGGAGGGATGTAATGCACATCATGAGGGCTGACCAAGAAAGTAACTGATATTTTGGTAAAAGCAAAAAAAAACTGTTGTAAATTTTATTTACAACACAGTCGTCAAATAAAATGAGACATTTGCCATATCTATAAATTAAATTTTGTTTCCCTTATCAGAAACTTCTGCTGGCTGGCTTAGTGACACCTTCCTGCAATCCCTCGTTATCATCAAAGCAGTTCGTTGGCAACCAATTTTTCATGTGAGCGGAACAAATTGTAATCACTTTGTGCCAAATTTGAGCTGTATGCAGGATGATAAAAAATTTCCTGCAACTGTTTGCGTATGGTGAACAATGTGTGGACATGCATTGTCATGAATAACGAAAATGCCAGAAATCAATTGCTATGTCGCTTGTTTTGGACTGCTTTCGGTAACTTTTTTTAGGGGTCTGCCAATACACTTCTGCATTTATTGTAACACAACACTCCATGAGTTCAATAAAGATTCTGTTCCGGAAAACTGTTGTTCTGAAATAAGTTTTTGAATGCATAGAGTGAAAAATATACGGTACTTAATATAGACTTAAGTGAAATTTTCAGAAACTGAAATGGAGGATTTGTAATGGTAAAAGGCCAATTAGTGTGAATGCTATCAATTTTTGCTAATGGTTTGTCAAGACAAAACACTGGCTGGTCACATTATTTTCACTGCGAATATTCTAGCAGCCATCTTTAAATCTGATTTATCATGACTCACTGCACCACCTTCACATATTACTTCTTTCCTACAAACATCATAAATCTCAAATATGTTTGTAGTTTTTGCCAAAAGAAATCTAATAACCAAGCCTGCTTCACAATTGGTGGGTGGTCTGTAGCAGCACATGTTTTTATTTTTTTTGTGAGCGAAAAATGCTTCTGTTACTATTGCCCAGAGATGATATATTTCTTGTAAGATACAAAGAAATATCACATTATATATCTGAATTAAAGTAATAAAATAACCATCTGCTTTACGGCAATTGGTATGAATATCTGAAACTCACAACAGTAATAGAATACTTGAATGTAAACAGACGACCCTAAGAAACCATAAAATATAAGATAACATTTCATTATCCCCTAAAAATAGTTTGCATGTTAGCCCCAAGGTTAAACTTGTGATGCAATTACAAGTTTATCTGCCACATAGCAGATACAATTCACAAAAATGTGGTGCACTGTCAGTCAGTAGTCATAGTAGACATGAAAGAGTGCATCTGTTTGCATCATCAGATGTCCATTAGTGTGCCCAATTCATAAACGGCAGATAATAACCGTTTGTCGACGGTTATTCCTGCACGAAGAGCTCAACGATGATACAGTATTCTTAATTGGGCTAAGTTTACTGCTCGTGGTAGCATCCCATTCACTTTGCCACTAATTGTGAACTACCCTCTTCAGGAAACAAACAAGATCATTATAAGAAACGCAATTGTTACAAGTAGGCTGAAAACAAGCCTCTTTTGCTGCATTATCTACGCGCTCATTACCTGAAATTCTATAGGGCTGGAGATCTAGCAGAAGTTCACTGTTGTATTATGTCTGGTCATTTGCAAAATAACAGACATCTCATAAACAGGGTGTCTGGATTACATATCAGTAATAGCATGTGCACTCATGGAATCTGAGCAAACAAGTACATGGTAAAATATTGGGCTAATAATAATAGCAAAAAGCTCCGCAACAAAAATACTGGAGATGCTGTGGAGGGTAAACATGAGGTTCTACCATGTGTTCACAAATAAAAATAATTCATATATTTTGGTGAAAATAATAGGTATTTTTTAAATCACCATACAAATTATAATGTACATTAATTCTTCATGTTACATCTATTGGTACACATTTCCATGTATTTAGAAGGCTAGCATATTTTTAAAATATACTGATGAACTTTTTAACTTGTAAAAAAACCAACAAGATGTGTCATAGTCTGGATAGCCACAACTCGATGCTACCGAGTCAGATTAGCAACGTCGACCAAGATGGTACCACTACCCCCCCAATCCTTCGCGAATAATGGCAAAATATTAAGTTACTTTCTGGATACCCCTCGTTATTTTTAGAAAAAAAAAATTAGCTATTTTTCTTCTTCATTTCTGTAATGAATATTACCAAATGATTTGTTTTAATTATTTAATGTATATAAATTACCTTTTTTTTTTTCAATGTTTCTATTTAAGGTGAGTTTGGTGTCTATTTTTATAAACAGTATTTTCACCTTGATTCTGATGAGTTAAAATTATAATTCATAAGTAGCTTGTACATTCAAATAATTTAAAAAACCTTCAAAAACATTATAAAATATAAAAAAGGAGAATATTGTTAAACATGCATTTAAAAACTGAAAGAAAAGTAAAAATCATACTACTAATTAAAATATTTATTAACTATTCAATTTTTTCTAATGCAACACAGTATTACGATAGTAACATCTACAAATTCACTCAAACACATCTGTACATAATGTAAAATAAATATGTATGATTTATTATTGCAGATGGTTTCACAGCTCATAACTCTGGCAATTATAGCATGAATAGTTATTCATGCTATAATTCATATATATTAATCATAAAAACAAAATACTCACGTCAAAATAGCTTTAACTAAAAACAATGTATAGTAGCTTTTATTTATTTCAGTTTAATTTATATATATGTTATCTAGTGACTAGTTTTATCTTTGTCAATATATGAAATGAAAATAAAATAAAAATTATGTATCCGTAAAATGGCAACGAGATACACAATTAACGTGTCATATATAACAAAACTTATCTATGAGTAAACTGTTTTATTCTCATGTTCATCATTGTAAATAATAATTAAGTGAGAAAGCAAATATAAACAAGTATGAATAAACCTTTTACTTTCCCAGCAAATGTAGCAGCAACACTTAGCTACATTAAAGGAGAAAGTATGATGATTATGTCAAAAATGGGGTATCTGATTTTTTGCAAATATTTACATTTTAGGGTCTAACTAGTTCATCTAGACAAAAAAAAAATAAAAATGTGTGTGTTTAAGTTTATGTCGCACAGTTTTTGGCATTCAGGATTGACTGACTGATCCTTTTTTCATCAAATTTGGTTTCAAGTATTTTTCTATACACTGGACCATTTTTTTTCATAATTCATGAAGAGGATGGAGGGAATTCAAGAAAAAAAAAACAATTTTGATTTTCTTCAGAAGCACTTAAGAAAATGCTTTGACAAATTTATTATCTTTGAGTAAATTGCATATATAAATGATCAAAAACAATTTAATTACATTTTTCTAACATGGCACTACTGGTAAATTATTTGTTTACCTCAAGTGCTTTCGGCTATTCTGCCATCTTCAGGAGGAATTATACTTTATGATTAAAATATATAAAACTAAAAAACTCAAATTAAATTATACACATGTGTAATCTCTTTGACGAACTTTAACAAAATGACGATCAATTGTTATGTATGTAATTTAATTATGTAAGTTTTATAATTTTATATACTTTAATCATAAATTATAATTCCTCCTGAAGATGGCAGAATAGCCGAAAGTGCTAGAGGAAAACAAATAATATATTGGTAAGTAGTTTATATTATACACAATAAAAAATTTTATTCAAAAAATCATCCCCCCCCTCTTTACCTTGAAATATGCTTTTTTACTCTAGCTCCCCTTTGATTTTATTATTAAAAACAGTTTTTTTTATAGTTTATACATCATAAAAAAATTCAAAAACTGACTACAATTTCCTAAATTATAGAATTTGAATCTTAAATACAAAAGTCTTTTGAAAATTTTTACATTTTTGTTTTAGCCTTTATTAAAAACTTTAAACCATATATATTGACAATTTAAAAAAAAGACACTACTACACTTTCCCAAAAATATTTCAAATCAATCAGCATTACTGAATATATTTCATATATTCAGTTAAATAAAGACAATGCAAAAAAGAAAAAACTGCTTCATTTTCACTTCTAGAATACTTGCATGGAATGAATAATTTTTGTTCTTGAAAATGGTGTTTATGGATGTAACTTGACATATTTGATATAAAACAGATTTTAATGAATAGAGCGAAGGGTAAGTAAATAACGTGCCATAATAGAACTTTTATTCTTTGTAATTTATTTATCACTTATCCAAATATTCTGAAATTTCAGTTGTGGTCCACAGAATAATTTATATTTCAATTTTTAATTTTTTATGTAATTTAATTAATTTTAATTTTTTTTGTAACTTTTCAATTTGATTTTAAAACTAATTTTTTGTCACAGATTTCTACTTTTTTTTTTTAAATTTTAACTCATTTAATTCTACTAGTTTGATATTAAACTTACATAATTGTAAACAGATTGGCTGTGGTACCAGTTATGTATGTCCTGTATGAACATTTATGGTAAAACGATACATTTTCCCATCAATTTCCCTTCTGTGCAGTAGTTGTACTCTTGTCTATCCTTCCCATTTAATTTTTTAAGTCATACTGAGTAGTTTTAGAGTCTAAATTCTGACATTAATGACCGGTACGGCACCATTTGAATATAAAATTCATAAATAGTTCTATCAATAATTGACACATAGCATTAAAAGTGGCAAAAGCTTACATATTACGGATGTCCTGAAACTTACTAGTGTAAATTTGAATACTGGAAAAGGGGACTTTAAACTAAAAAAAAAAATACATTAAAAAAATACCACAACCAACATATTAAATGATAATTTTTAAAATTAGCTTAAAATGAAATGCAACTATTACCTTAAAAAAAACCTTAAAAATTGAATAAACATGCTGCAAATAGAGACTATAACTGCTATTTCTACGGTTAAACTGCCAACATCACACAATCATTTACAGAAATAACACATTAAGCAAAACACTTTAACAAGCTCTTTCTGTTAAAGTCTTGTAATTAAAAATAAAATAATGCTAGAAACTTTAACAATGGACACAGTTTTCAATCAAGGCATTTTGAAAACTATCAACATAACCTCAACATAAAAACCACTGTCGTCTAGGTTAGAATCTTTTAAAATAGGTTGTGAATAATTATTGCATAAGTGTTCTCAATAAAATTCTAGTGTATTTTATTTTGAGAATGCTTTCTCACAAATCAAACATTTTGTTTCCTTTTTATGAAGAATGGGTCAATAAATAGTTTAAAAAACTGGTAAAGTATTCCACGACTTTCCTGGCTATTAATAATAAAAAGTAAAAAAAAATTAAAGCTGAAAAACAGAATATACATTTTTTAGAGGTGGAAATTAATTTAAAAAAAACTTTTTCTAAAAATATTCATATGTTAAGCTTAACAAATTTGTATTGATTTAGAATAACAATAAAGTTTTCTCTAAATCTGACACCCTCTTCTATAAAAACTAAAGTAAGAAAAAGAAAATTTTCAATAAAACTTTTCTTCATTTTAGGTTCAGGGCCTATAATCTAAAAAAATTGTAGACATTTCTTGACACATTTTCTTCTTACGAAGTATAAAAAAGTTTTTGAAAAATATTTAAACCAAAGGAGGATAGAGCAAAAGAATAAAAAACATACATTTCAATTTTAAGAAGAGTTGATTTTTTGAAAAACATTCTTTTTTTGATTATTTATAAATGATTGTAAGTAACAAAATTGCTTTAATAAAAAAAAGTTTTCTTTAAAATGACTCTTAAGAGAATTGATATTGATTTTTTGTGATAACTCCCTAATCGCCTAAACAAATTTTGAAAAAAATTAACATATCAATGGCCCATACATAGAAATATATGAGCCAAATTTGAAGAAAATTGGTTTGATAAATTCTATGATAAAAGACTAAAAACAGTATTACATATATATGTACGCACAAACATACATGTTTACAGGTCTAGATGAACTAGTTGGACCTTAAAACATAAAAATTTGCAAAAACCCAATAAACATGATCACCATATCATATTTTCCCCTTTAATATAGCTATTCTAGTTATATTTGCCAGGAAAGTAAAAAATATTGGTATTAATTTATTTTACGGATGAACTATAATATTTAACTTGTAATATGCTGCATAATCTAACTATTGAAAAATAAAAATTTTATAAAAAAGAGTGCATAAATTTCTCCTGGAATTAAAGGTTTACCTGTTATTTAAGATCTTCATTCAATAAAGTAATCAATATTCAAACAATCACAATACAAGACCACTTCAATTTAATTAAATGATTATTGTGTAATCATATTTCATCAAACACATTTAAAAAAAATAATAGTTAAATAAAATAAGAAACAAAAATAATAAATTTTGTACCATTAGTAAAACAGCAGATTTATTGCTAATAAGAGGAAAATAGATAAAACTGTACAGAATAAATAACTGTCATACAAATTAATAAAATGTTAATTACTTTTATATGATCTTTTCTCTGATTTTATTGATTTTTTATTACCTATTATTATTAGCAATGTCACAAAATCTATTATACTTATTTTTCAAACATAATAACAATAATTAATTATGCATACACAGAATTTAAAAACACTAACTACTAGAAAAAATGTAAAATATTATTATGCATATATACTATTCAAATAAAACAATTAAATTGATGTACTACATTAAATTATAAAAATTTATTACATCATCATTACTTTCTGTTATAGCTCTGCTGCTGCTGTAAAAGAAAAGCATGAATATAGGGATCAGCCAACATTTTTTGTATACTGATTTTTGCAAATGTTGATGTTCCATGATCTCCTTGGTCCAAAAAACAAAAAAAATTTCCAGAAGGTGTGTATACAATGTGGTGCACAAAATGACCCAACGTTTGTTGAAGTTAATAACCTTAATGTGTTTTATATTGGCAGACGTGACAGCAGTTCATGAATATTTGGTAGCAGGTGGCTACTGTACGATTTCACGGGAGGTGGACTTTGTGACTGTGGGTGTGAAACCAACAGGACTTGATTGGTGTCAGAGCAGCAACAACATTATATCGCCAATATCTTTCTGGGCATGGGGCACTTCCCAGGACAAGCTGCATAGGCTCGGCCTGGTGGACTCTCAGCAATGTGTCTGCAACGAGGACAATTGGACGATGTACATCATGTTCTGTAAGTTTGTTCAAAGTATGAGTTGATATACATGGAGACTATATGCTACCTCAATATTATCGGGTCGGCATTGGATCTCTGTATTAATTGGTGAAACCAAGCTGAATGGATAATAGTTAAGCGTTTCATATACCATTTGGCAAAAGAACAGGGTTGAGATGCCTTTTGCCGAGGTTTTGAAGATGACCTCTGGTAAAGCCCATAAGAGCTAAGTATGGAGGAGGTGTCATCCTCTACCGGGTCAATTCATGAATATTTGTTTCTTCCCTTTCTGAGTGCGCTGTTTGTGTAGAGTTCCATGATGGCTGATAAAGAAGACTGACTGTTGAACAGCACGTAAAGAATGCATTGTTTTTTTTTTTTAATGAAATGAAAAGTGTGATGCTTACATAAACATGGTTTCGTGCATATTTTAAAACTTGGTGGTCACCCTCATTTTAAACAGTATGTAAACTTTATGAAAAATTTAATAGTAATGATTCAGCATTTGAGAGTAAGTGTGAATGGCCTGCCGATGTTCGTTCTCCACAGAATGTTGAAGCTGTTAGAGCAGCATTGCTGAGGAGCCGGGCAAATCAACAAGAAAAGCAGCAACACCACTTGGTGATCTAGGTGATCTGTCCATTGAATTTTAAAAACTGATTTGCATTTGGTTTTTTGATAAGGCACATTTTCACCTAGATGGGGTTGTTAATAAACAAAATGTGCATTTTTGGGCTTCTGAAAATCCACACGTACTTCATGAAAAGGTGCATCATGCTCCAAGAATTACAGTTTGGGCCGCTATCTCAAGTCGTGAGTTAATAGGGCCATTTCGTTTTGAACAGTCAGTGAACAGTGAAAATTATTTAAACATGCTGCGTAATGCAAATGTCATTTTAAACCGATTTTTTGTATATAGACAGAACTAGCTCCTGAACAGTCCTGATTTGAGTCTGTGATTATTTTCTTTGGGGATTTTTAAAGGAAAATATTTTCCAAGGATATGTGACATGTTGAAGTTGCTAGACGTGATGGTGATCATATTGAACATGTGATAAGCAGAACATAATCTCAAGGTGTTGTATAGTAATCATGATGTATTTTACTTTTCTGTATTGCGATTTAAAGAAATATTTTTTAACAAAGCCAAATGTTGAATCATTTCATGTGCCACCTGTACATACATACGTGTATTGATCTGTATTTTGGTTAATATCTCTGGTATGGCTCAATATAAATTCTTTGAATGTGGTTCAAAAGACATAAATGACATAAATTTTATCCAATTTTGGATAAAATTAAAATAGAGGGAGGGCTAGTTTTCATTTTTTACTTTATGTTCAATGGTAGTAGAAAATTGGGCTTCAGTATGAGGAAAGTACTTATTTAAAATTTTAAATCGATCAAATTCCAGGACTGGTGGATATTCAACATTAGTTCTAACAGTTTTTGTCTTATATTTTAAAAATCCATTGACCAAAGAATTGAAATTTGGCACAAACATTAGCTATATATCTCCCACCTTTATTTTGACCCCCATCATAAATGGGGTTTTGCTGAATAACAACTCAATTGAGCCCACTTTTAATTTAAAAAAAATTAAATTAAGAAATACAAGACTGAATGGTACCTGTACTTAAATTATCAATTTTTAAACTTTAATTTTTAAGATTTAAAATCAATCCAACTATATCTAGTATTAATATAAACATGAGAATTTTTTTTAAAAGATTCCTACAAGTCCAAATTAGGAATTAATTTTTTATTTAAATTTAAAGTTTTCCTAGATTTTCTTTTTGTTATATATTTTATGAATAAAAAACTGCTACTAAAGTTTAAGCACATTTCATTATTCTTCCAAAAAAATCAATGATTTTTTTCTTGATTAACTCACCACATAAATTTGTACATGGGAATACATGTAATGAAAATTATATATATACAAAAAATGCCAAGCCAGACCAGGTTTTGAACCAAGATTTTATATGAGACTCGAGATATCATCAATCTACCATGAAAGTCGTCAATGCAGTGATATAAATTTTATATAAATGTTTTTAAGGTGAAATTTTGTACAATCAATTTTTATACAACATACAAAAATAAAAAGGTGTACTACATGAGTACTTAGTAAGAAAAACAAGCCATAAATTTTTGTTTTGCACTGAAACTATAACTTGGTACTAAAAGGACTGAACTCAAAAATTAACTGTATTGAGTTTATTGCCTTATTCTACTCTTTTCACTTATACATTTTCCAGTTCTAAAAGGATCAAACTAAAAACCTATTAATGGTTTTTCCCATTTTATAAAATTGGCTCAAAAGAAAATAAAGCAGAAGTTGCTTTATGTTAAACGAGTCAAAATAAATGTTTACTGTTCTAGCACCAAGCCACAGTTATATTTGTATATAGAATAGTATGAACAAGAGATTACCTACAAACCAATAAATCCAGACCATATTAAATTTTAATGATTCTGGGCAAAAAAATAAAAAATGAATCCCTATGACTACTACAACCCAATTTATTAAAAACTGATGAATGAGTTTAATATTATATTATATTAGTTTAATTAATAAATAATAACATAAATAAAACTAATATAAATATAAACTAATATTATATTAGTTTATATTATATATTAGTATAATATTATGTTTAATTTTATCCTACCATAACCACATATTGCAGAATCAACAATATACTGTTTTGAAAAAATTCACTTATTTTTACATAAACTGCTATACTTAGGGACCAGATTAATATTTTAGTAAAAAAAAAATTCTAGCTTCTATTAGAATTTAATCAAAAACTATATAGGAACTATATCTACCCTTTTATTTTCATGTCTTTGATAAATACATATGGTTCTATATGCATTTTAGCATGGAAAATAAGATAAATAACAAAAGGTTTTAAAAGGGGATTTAAAGGAGAAGAAACCATTCAAATCATTACAAGAATGTTGGGATGATTTTATAGAATGTGTTAAATGGTTTTTTTTTAAATTTTTTATTTTACTTGTTGGGAAATCTCTAACAGAAACCACTGCATACCTCATTTTCCTTAGTAAATCTATAAGATTTACATTTTGAAAATGGTTTAATTCAAGACTGATTTGAATTTAATCAGGTCATCCATCCATAGTCATTTATGGCTGTAGATACAATTATGGTACCTAATGTAACACTTTACTGTAATAATTAAACTGAAATACAGTACCTTTCTAAATTTGTAAATTTGATTTACGTGGCACAATTGTATTTTACTGATGACAGATAAAAACATTTGATAAATGATTCGTTTAGTTTTTATACTCTTATTGATTTCCACCTTACATGCCATTCTTTAAAAAAATGATAAATAAAGGTATAAATAAATTATAAGTAGAAAAAACATAACACACTACAAAATTTAATAACTAAAGGCTTATATAAAAACTGTTTCAAAGTAAACAGTTACATTTTGACCAAAATTAATAAATCATAATTAAATTAATACATAAAAAATTACTTAACAATAAAAATAACAAAAATAATTAAAAAAAAAAATCTTATTGGATAATATGTCACTACTATTAAACAATATAACAAAGATAATATTATAAATTATATTATTACTCCACAATGAAAAATTTTCAAAAAGAAAAATAATAATTTGCATAAATATTTAAAAAATACATTAAATGAATAATTAACTACAACAAACTTAATATATAAACTTATGCAAGGAGTGATTTTTTATATATGCACCAGATTTTACACATGATAAAGATGGTGTGTATAATGCATACTGTAATATTACAAATTTTTAGATTTATTTTAATTGATACCGTGAAAGAAAAAACTTTTTGAATATATTTTATGGGCATTATGAGTTTATATTGCATTATAAAACTTACTATTTTAAATTTCTAAAGCAAGTTGAAATTAAAAATTCATAATTATGTAAAATAAAGAAATTACGCTCTTTTCTCGGTAGTGTAATTTTAAAGCTCAGTTATGAAGCTTTGAAATTATACTACTTCACTAAATTAATTTAAGTATATGAACATTTCATTCCATATAAACACAACAGCATTTTTAGAAAAATGAATACAATTCATAAATGAATAATTATTTTAGAGTGAAGATTTTAAAGATTACAGGTGTATCTTATATTGAATTCTAAAACAACAAATCAACAACATAAATAAAAAGCTTTCAGAAATGTTTGTATGATTTTAATTTTTTAATTTTAAAATAAAGGAAATAATTTTAATATATAAATTTTAAGATGACTAATACAGTAATTGCAATTTTATATCATACATAAATAATTAAACAATGAATTCTTTTTTAATAAAATTAAAAATTGGAAAAATTTTTAAAAAACAAAAAAACAAATATACAATATAATTTTCATAATGAAATTAAATAGAATTGTTCTAAAATATTAATCACTGCATAATAATGTCAAAAATGAATGCAAGTCAGTTTTGTTAAATGTAAGTTAATAAGGTTAAAATTAAAATACTTTTTTCAGAAAACATTTCTGAAATGTTTTATTTACGAATTTGATTTCAGGATTCTACACACATCCACCTGTATTTTTTTAAATCTTGAATCATCTCAAATTATTGATCTTTTAAGAAGATTTTGGTTTGGAAAGTAATAAAGACTTGGTGGATTCAGGTCAAATGAGCAGCACAGATTGAAAAATCACAGTAGTCATAGTTTCTACAAGTCGTGAAACAAGAGCAATGTTCAGATATTTTGGAGATATTTACAAATGCCTCCCAGACATTTCCATCACTGTATTTATGCAACTTACTCTTGCCTTCATTTGGTCTCTTTCAACCATGACCAGCTACAATAACTGACAACCTTAAACTATCAGATTAGCGGATTCACAGCTGGCACTTGCTACACAGTACTACTTTGCAATCTTAATCTACAAATCGGTATAATGATATTCATTTACATATTAAAACTATGTGAAACAATGTTATTAGAGCTACTATCCTGACGGGTCTAACAGCTGGAAAGATTCCTCTCATAGCCCATATATCTATGATTCCTACAGATTACACTTTCCAATTTAAGCGATTTCAGTTCCCAAGTAAAGTTTCTTTTGATATTACAATTAATACAGTTATACATTAAAACACCATTAGCTAACTCATTTACTGTTATTGGTAGCAAATGAATCGTCATGTTTTAAATAAAATTTGTATTTGGTGATATCTATCTTAATCTGCTACAATGTTTCTGTTTTGTTTATCGTTAAGCAGTTTCAGAACGCCGCCTCTTGTTTGGTTAGGCTGTAAACTGATAATGAAGAAATTTTTTTTAATTTTTAAAAAATTAGGGAAATTTTTAAAAAGTTATAAAAATTAAAATATTCACATACTGTTTGTAAGTGAATATTTTAATTTTATTGTTATTATTATTATTATTATTATAGATAATAATAGTAAATTATACATTTATATAGTTTTATTTTATTACTATTTATTCTTTTAATAATATATTATTAAGTTTTAATTAACTTTAATGCGGATTATCAATTCAATATAAGGATTTTTTTTTTATTTCATGTAAGACAAAACTAAAACGAAAATGAAATTCTACTATAAAATAATGTGTTTATTTGACTTATAACATTTTTTTCTCTTAACATCATAGCTGTTCCTTAATTTCATTTTTCAAAAAATGTTTCCATAAATCATATCATTCAACCATGTCTATGCAGTTTTTCAGTTCATTTCTAAAACTCTTCATTGCAGTCTACCATTAAATGTGAAAGAATGTTGTCATCTCATGATGTAAAGTTGACGCTAAAGGGTTGCTGATAAGAAATTTTCTTGCAAAATCACTGCCATATTTTTTTTAACTATTTGATTGTAAGTCGAGATAAAATATGTTAACTCAATCCGTTTGGATGGCATTTTCTTCTTTCTTTTTTTTTGAATAGATTTTTAAAGTTATAGAATTGGTCATATATAATTAATGGTGATTTTTTAATCACTATGTTTGATAGATAGAATTTGTGAGTTCCAAAAAATGACTGTGGTTATAGTTTTCATTAATATACATTGTCAGACATTATTGTCTAACATACTGTATGTCATGTATAATGCTTGGTTCATAAATATTAGAAATTTCTGAATTTTTTTATCAGTTTTTTATTTTTATACTGCGTTCATTACAAATTGATTATGTTAATGATTCTAACCATAATATGAGCGAATTAATTAGATAGAAAAAAAAGAAAAAGCATGTATTTAGTTGTTTTCTGACCACCTGAGAAAAAATTAATTTTATCATATTTAAAGGCTGACCTTTTCTGTGTTATTGTGAGTTTTAATTTATTTTTAAAAAATATGTAGGAAATAAGAAAAATAATATGTGAAAATTCCGTGTTTTTTACCTGTGTCAGTAGCGTAATTTTAATCTACTATTTTTAATCATAAGAGTAGAATTTTACCTGTCATTAACAATTTTTTTTACCTCTTTTCTCTAGTGTTTAATATCAGCAAGGTGGCCATATTTAGAAAATGTTAATGTCAATTCACACTGGACACCTTTTTTTACATACTGAAATATATACACATCACCTGCTATATATTTTACTGTGTGTGCAATTTTTGTCCATTACAAGTCCCCATTGACCGATATTCATGTTAACATTGGTGTGGTGCTGAACACCCGTATCTTGTAAGCTTTGGTCTCTTTAAATGCTATCTGTCAGTCATTGATGAAACTATTTGTGAATTTTATATTCAAATGGTGCAGCAATCTGGTGATTGCTAAGGTTCAGTTTGAAATTAACCCTTCTAATGTCAGAATTTAACTTTTGAATTACTCAATATGATATAAAAAAGTAAATAAGGTGGATAGACAAATAATACACTTAAAACACAGAAGGGACATTGAGGGGAGAACAGGACGGACACTTTTCCACAATGCTCATATAGGATACATGTAACTAGTACCGCAACCGTGTTAAATACAATTACGTGTTAAAATACATGGTTATATAGATTCAATTAATTCTGCCATTGAAGAATTTTCATTAAAACATTTGAGAACATCTATAATCTATTAGAAAAAAAACAGGCACAACTGTATTATTTTTTTAACAGATGCCCGAGATTATCGGCTGTTTTAATTAAAATTATTTTTTCCTTCACAAACCTTATTCTTCAGTTTGTTTTTATTTGAAATTAGGAATATGTACATACAGTAGGTTAAATAAAATTGTTTCGTAGTAAAAAAATTCCTATCTCACTGACTTCTGAAATAATAATTTAGAAGAAAATTAAAAAAAATGTATAATCATTAACCAGTTCAGTGGTACCATAGCATTAGTTGTAAAACTTTAAAAATATCACATGGATTTATTAATTATTTTATTTTACTTGCGTAGAAAAAATATTTGTGTCAAGAAATGAAGGCATATTTTGTGTTTTCAGTATCATATAATCATTAATTCTTATCACCACTGGCCCTTGAAATGATACGTTAATCTGGTTGACACAAATATGCTTACAATTCTACATTGAAAAATTTGGTAATTTTGTAAATAATATTTGTAAAATTTTCATTTGTTTAGTGAAAAATAATTTTAAAATTTACAGTTTGGAGATTCATTATCACAGAATATAATTTTTTTAAATTTCAGTGTTGTGATTAAATTTAAATCAAAACATTATTTTTAAATTGCCAGTGAATTTGTTTAATGAAAAAACATTTTTAATTTCCATTGTAGTAATTTAATAAAATAAAAAGATTTTTTAAAATTAACAATATATTGCATTTAATGCAAAATAGTATTTAGTATGCATTTGTTTTGGTTTTTCTCAGTTTTTTACTTACTACAGTTACCAGTAACAATTAAAAGGCTTTTTAAATGTCCCTTTTTTCATTATATTTATCATTTTGTCATTCACAAAATTTTCATTTATATTTGACATGGTTTTCTTCACATTGTTCACTAACCATTTTAAAAAAACTGGGTTTGTATCATAAGTCACATGATAACTATTGCACAAAATTGTGACTGCACACTTACCCACATTATTAATATTACAACTTAAGCATTATTAAAAGATAAACATCACAAATAAAGGGCTAATAAGGTACACTAGTAGAGAACTGGTGAACTGAGCAGTAGTTGGGGTAATGATGACTAAGACTGTACAGAATAAGACTATACATCCATGACCAATCATCATCATCATCATCCTGATTCATATATATTTTGGGGCATGTAAATTCTTCCCAAAAAATTGTTAACTGCTCATTACTTTCATTTTCATTATGTAATTGCTTAAGTTGAAGCATGTTATCATTGTTGATTAAGCAGTTAAAAATAATTTCAATTAATTCATTGTGGCAGTTATTCTTTAAATCCACATATCAAATAAACAATTTTTTTATATAACTAATAATTTACTATAGTATATTTAATTTGAAATAATTTGCTTTTGTTATTATTAGTAATAATTATTAATGGATTATTAATGCAATTACAAAATCATGTTCAACTAAAGAAATGTATAATACTTGAAAAAATGATACAAAACACGATATATGAAAAATGAATATAAAAATGTACACTAAAATGTTGAATAAAGTTATTGCAAAGGCTAAGGCAGATTATAAACAAAAACAGATTTTATAATAATATCTGACGAAGTAGTGATCACGACAAAGAGCTTACATATTACAAGAAATAAAGAAGCAGTAAAAGTAATATAAAACTGATGGAAATAAGAACCACAGACCTGAATATTATATTGAAAACAATATTAAAGTAGTTGGGATACAAATGTACACCTGATCAAATAAATACTTTTTTACAAACAATGGAAAGAACTAGCAAATAAAATCAAAATAAATAATGATATATCAAAATATAATTTACCTAAAATGAATTGCATTAGCAATTTTTATAAGACTTACAAGTTATTTTGACATAACTGATATAATTAATAAAATGAGAATTAATATATTAATTTATTAATATACTAAATTGGAAAAAAATGATCAAATTTTGTTGTAGTGTTACTAGAATATATTATTAATTTGAACAAAGAAAATTGTATATGGCCTTCAGCCCTTAAAACAGCAGTTATAAAACTGGGAATAAAAGGCAGGCCCTAAATTAAAAGGCCAATTTGCTTATTTCAAATTCAGCTAAAATTTTTGAAATAATACAAACACATTGTATGACTGACAGAATGTGAAATTTTATCAAATGAACAGAATGGTGTTATAATAAATAGAGGTATGAAGAATGCTCTGACTACAGAAATAAGTATTATATATAAAAATCTAAATTATGGACCTCCATATATAGCCACTTTTCTAGATCTGGCCTAAGCTTTCAATACGGTGGATCACAAAATACTCTAACTATATTGATATGGTATAAGAGATTGGAAGCATGTGCATTAGGGAAAAATTAATCAATGGATGGCAGAAGTTAATAAAGGAGCAGAAATTAACTGTTCCTTGGTTAATTTAATTAATTTGATTATTGGGATTCTGATCTTTGATAATCTTGTGACACCTGTTTTAGAATATAGGAGGACTTGTAGATGGGACAGTAATTGCTGATAATTACGTTATATTTTGTTTTGTTTACCGGCCAATAATTTAACAAAGGTTATTATTAAGTGATACCTCTTCATCTAAGAAAAGAATAATAGAGAAATAACAACAATACCTCTCAAAAACAATAGTAGAACAAATTAGTCAACCAATTTTTCATACGATTTTTGTAACTATTTAGGATAACACATACAATCTATTTGTTTCCAGAGGAAAAAATAACAATTATTCTTCAGATCAGATCCCCAGATGAAAATTAAAAAAAACATATGCTTTTCTTTTTTTTAACTGATATTTCTACTAGACATAACACATTTTCAATTAGTAGCATTAAATGATGTGAAAATAGTACAAAATACCAATGCCTTTTTTTTTCAATAAAATATTTTCAGTAGATCAGTAAAGCTACATCACAGAGTTAATAGCTTTATAAATAACATGCCTTTGGAAAGCTACAGCACTGTTTGTTAAGTGGTATTGCACAAAGTCTTTAGCCATTAATCTACTATCAGTTATAACATTCTATTATTTACTCTTTAAGGTATAGCAGTTTATTGTTTACATGCATATTTTGTGTTGCATAGTTAAGAAGATAAATGGCTAATATTCATAAATAAATAAATCAATGTTAAATTTTGCTTAAAACTACAGAAAATATTAAAACTGAAGAACAGTGAAACAAACCATATAGTATGTACACAATTTGTGATGTTATGAACATAAGAGCAATTATTTGTTGACAAACGATGGCCCATATTCAGGTTGGGTTCATCATGTGATGCTCTCACTGGATACATCTGTGAAGTCATGCATCGTGACTGCCATTCTATAGTTTGAGAAATAGCAGAAGAAGAACCATTTCAAAGGATCACGTCATGGTATTTTTACAATAAATTTAGAAATTCATAATTTACAAGAAATACCTTGCTTTTGTTTCACGACTTGTAGAAACTAGAACAACTGTGATTTTTCAATCTGTGCTGCTCATTTTATCTGAATCCACCAGGTCTTTATTACTTTCCAAACTATAATCTTCTTAAAAGAACTATAATTTGAGATCATTAAAGATATTTAAAAAAATAATAATACAGGTGGATCTGTGTGGAATCCTGAAATCTTCAAATTTGTAAATAAAATGTTTCAGAAACGTTTTCTGAAAAAAGTATTTTAATTTTAACCTTATTAACTTACATTTAATAAAACTGACTTGTATTCATTTTTGACATTATTATGCAATGATTAATATTTTAGATCAATTCTATTTAACTTCATTATGAAGATTATGTTATATATTTGGGTTTTTTTATATTTTCCAATTTTTAATTTTATTAAAAAAGAATTCATTTTTTAATTATTTATGTATTATATACAATTGCAATTACTGTATGAGTCATTTTCTTAAAGTTTAAATATTAAAATTATTTCCTGTATTTTAATATTAAAAAATAAAAATCATATAAACATTTCTGAAAGCTTTTTATTTATAGATTGTTGTTTCAGAATTCCACATAAGATACACCTGTAATCTTTTTTTTTTAATATTTTCAGTCACCTAAAAATAACTACACATTTATATATTGTATTAATTTTTCTAAAAATGCTATTATGCTGTTGTGTTTATATGAATGAAATGTTTATTTGTATACTACAAAATACGGATAAGAGAAACCACAATTATGATGCAAGAAATACTTATTTATTTATAAATTCAGCTATATCTATGAAATCTAAAGGATCCATAAAGTATGTTTAGAAAGAAAACGTAAACATTTAATGTAATATTTTCTAAAGCACATTGTTCATTTGATACTTTAGGAGATAAGAACCTAAAATAAAAATGCTGAAATTATATCCTAGTGACCTATCCTAGATTTTTATAATTATATATATATATATATACAAGCGATTCATTGGTACAATTTATTATAACTTAGAAATTTTATATAACAATAAAAAATTACTACTGTTATTATTATCATCCTTTAACAATTTCTGAATTTTTAACATATGTTTTAAATCGTTTAAACATAATTTTCTGAAGAATGTGTGTTTTTGTTCAGGTATAAGTTATTGCTTAACAGGGGTCATTCAATTTGATTAAGTCAGTACCTTGTTTTGGGTTTATATAAATTTTATTGTTTTTTTTTTTTTTTTTACATTATAAACTACACAATAAACAATGATAAATGTAATTTCAATTATTTAAAATTATTTGTATCATAATAATGTGAAAAGGTTCTATTTTTATACATTTGTCAAAGTTAAAAAACATAACTTCATTAAAATGAAAGTAACATTTATAAAAATATTTATAATCATAATAAAATGAAAAATATATACTTTAAAACAATGTTTACTTTATTTATAATTAAATATAAGAGCAATAAAATAAAAATTTATAAAAAGTGAACACTTAAAATGCCACTTTTTTTGCTATATTAACAATGTTGATATACATTGTTAATAAACAATGTTAATCAATCAGAGTCAAGTAAATTAACTAATTTCAGGCTTCTGACACACCAACTAATAATATATTTATATGTCATAATATAAAAAAGATGTAACAGAAATCTAATTTTCTAAGCAAGTACCATTTCTTTTTTAATAAACTTTTTTGTTTAGTTCAAATTACACTCTCACAGCAACACGCTTTTAGTCCGATTATCATAATCATAATAATATGAACACTCAAAACCAAAAACTAAACATTCTACTATAAAAATGATTATAAATAAGTAAATAAAAAGCAAAATACAGAACGATGCGTAAAGATATATAAATAAAAGAAAGCAATTCCTACAACTGCACATTACAAAAAAAAAACTAGTAGAAATAGCACATCATAATTATTATTAACATGCAGCGCAAAAATGAATTCAAGAAAAAAATTAAGCAAACTATGCAGATGGATACTTTAAAGCTCACCTTTAGGCTTAGATTCATTTTCAACACTTTCGTTTACATTTTCACTTCTTGTGGTCGATGAAGTTGTTAATGATTTTATTTTACTCTGATTCAATTTACTTTCTGTATCATCACCAACAGTATCCTTTTTTACATTGTGATTAGAATCTTCGGATGATGCCTTTATATGATCTTCGGTCGCTTCTGAACATTCATCGATAGGCTCTTCATCGATACCATTAACAACAGGAATGAATTCAGGGACATTTGGATTTAAATTTTCAAGCGGTGGTAAATATGCAATCGGTGTTGGGGGACGAGGAAAGACTATGGGAAACGACTGTTGAGGAACAGTCGGTGGTGCAGGTTGTATTGCGGTACGATGTATTGCAGGAGGAACAGAATGTAATGGAATTAGCGGTGTTCCTAGCGGATGCATTGACAAAGGATGTTGTGATGATACGAACACAGGATTGCCTACAGTATCTGGTATTGGCCATTTCGTTGGATCATTTCTAGTGCGAACCTAAAAGGAAAAGAATTAAATTAACATAAAAATAACAAAAACAATCCAAAAGTAAAAACTAATTGCTACAACTAATTATTTAGTTTTTGTTAGATAGCTATATTGTATGGTAAAAATCAATAATAAGAATCTACATGTTTTCTACAACTGATTTTTCTCTTGCGATAATAACCTAGTAACTAGTTCACAATTTGATGAAAGTTTAACAAATATAACAAAGATTCATAAAAGCAACACAAAACTTTTATTTTTATAACCTCTCATGTTCTTAAAGATGCTAATGAATGAGGCTGTTTATGCTGATTGAGTTGGTGACATGCACTTAACAAAATAAAAATTTGAAGAAAACAATTCATCAATGATTTCCAATTGGATAAATTTACACTGATTTAAATGTTTATTTTAAAAGAATTATATCATCTTGAAGTTTAAGGAAAATATTTCAAAATACTGAAATTTAATTCCAACAGTGTAAAGGCTTTAAAGATAACATCTCTTAATTAAACACAAAAATTAGAAAGTTAAACATAGAATATAGAGAAATTCAATAGATGGTCTTATATTCAAATTGATGGTTTTCTGATTTTGTAAAAAACCAAGACTCAAGTTAATTATTATCCAAAGAACATGAAGAAAAGAAAGGCATCAACAATTTAATATAAAATTATATTACTTTTTTAAATGCTGAAAAATGAGACACCTATAACATCCTCTAAAGATAAAAATAAATTATAAGAAAGTAGTAGTAAAAAAATAAAACCAAATAAAAATACACAAAATAAGTAAGCAATAATGAGTATTCATATAAAAAGAAAGTAAACCAAGAGGTAAGTTAACAAGCTCCCATAAAAATTGAGGATAAGCAATCGAAACGTATACTATGTTTCAAGACATCAGTCTTTAACTTAAATATTTAAATATATCAACTTTGGCTACAATATTAGCAAAGATATCACCACAACTGTGATCCAGTTCAAATCTGTTGTAACAATACCATATAAAATGCTTAATTAAAAAAAAGTGACATTATTAAAGCAGCAGTCATCTTAGGGCAGGGTTTCTCAACCTTTTTTTTATGGCGAGTTGGTAAAATTATAGAAAAATATACAGAGACTGGCAGACCCTCAGCTTAAGATTTTTTGATGAGCAAAAAAAATTTATAATCATATTTTTATTTTGTTAGTAATTTGTGAACATTGTTCACTCTAGCAGAGCACACGCGTACTAAAGCTGGAACTAAATACAGTTTGGTTCACCCAGGTGCCCAAAGGACATCATGCGAGACTCACTATGTAGAGCCATTCACTCACTGGCATGATAGCTTCCACCTTGGGTTAGGGTTGTGTCTTGTAAGATGTCGCAACATACCACCAAGTGTAACTGTAAGGAGAAACAGTGTAGGATGTTGTGTATTTGTGTAAGAGTATATGTTCTGCAGCTCTAGGTGTAGTGAGAAGAAAAGCTGCAGAGGATAGGGCCATGGGGATGCCAAGCCCCAAAATCTTATAGACTAAGACCCCGTTGAGGATGGTAATTTCCTGCCAGTTGAGATAAAGCTGCTGTGTGTAGTCTCTTGATAAAAACAATTTGTTGCAGTCGTTTCCATAGCTTCGTTATATACATCTTTCAGTTTTACTTACAGTATTTAGTATTTAGATTTTAGTGCGATAAATAACTCTTTATTTTATTATTTAGGTTAAGTTATTAGTTTCCAGTGTGTAGTTTATGGTATCACCAAACAGTTAGACCTAACTATTTGTATATCATTTCAGTTTGACTAAAAGTAATTTACTATGAGTTTCAACAGGAATTTTTTTAGTACGTGATGAATCCTTATTTTCAAAATATAAATTGATTATTAATTTGTAGTGTGATTTGTATATAATCCAACAGGTAAGCCTAATTATTGGCTTACTACTTTGACTAATAGATTCTGCTATGAGTTTTCAAGAAGAACCTTATAGAACAGCAGAAGAATTGCTTGCAGCACTCAAAAATATTGAGAAAGAGGAAGCAGCATGTGGTGTTGATGCAATAATTATACCACCTGATGTTGATGAAAATATGGATGAAGAGAACATTGATGATAATCAAATTGTTATCAACGATGGGGGTGATATTGTTCCTTCGGATATTGCTGGTTCTTTTGAAGTCCATTGTTCTGCTTCTATTGACCCAACTAAATGTAAAATTACAAAACAAAAAGTAAACGAACCAAAGGCATGTCCAATTTAGAAAAATTCTTTACAAACTACATAAAAAATTCTAGATGTTAGTGAAATAAATAAACTTCTGGAAGAAATAAAAAAACCAATACAGTCACCTAACAATTCTTGAAACTTTCAATTTAATTTTTGATGTGTTCCTGGAGAAAAAATTATTGAGTTTTCTGTCTCACATGACAAGGAAAAGAACAATCATACCTTTTCTTTAACTCGTCCAGACTTAAAATTATTTTTGGAATTCTTATTCTGATGGGCTACCACTCAGTTCCCTAATCTAAAATATACTGGAGAAAGATGGTGATAAAGGTACACACCTATTGTATGAGAAACAATGTCCTGAAATAAATTTGCTGAAATTAAAAAGTACATTCAATTATCAGACAACACAAAACTAGAAATATCAGACAAATTTTCAAAACTCCACTCATATTATAATGCATTAAATGTCAAATTGACCAATGGGGGTGTTTCTCATAAAATTTCAATTGACAAAATTTCAAAATTTTGTGTATTGCTTTTATTGATGGTTATATCTACAGTTTTGAGTCATACGATGGAAAAAATGATGAAATAAACAATGGCTATGGGCTAGGAGAAAGAGATGACTATAATTTGTTAAAAGTACTATAATTTGTTAAATCGAGAAAATCATGTTATTCTTTTTGATAATTTTTTTTAATACTTATAGTTTAGTAAATAAACTGACTAAAATGAATTTTCTGGTAGCTGGAACAATAAGAGAACAGACTACATAATATTCCGCTGATGATATCAATGAAAAAATTTCTAAAAGCTTCAAAAGGAAGTTATAAATATACTTTCATAGTTAGGTGGTGGGATAATTCAGTTGTTACAATAATAACAAATTATGCATTAATAGAACTTACATTAATGTAAAAAGGTATGACCGAAAAAAGAGAAAAGAAGACTATGTAAACAGCCAAATGTTATAAACGATCATATGAGGCTTGACTGATAAATTTTGCATACTAGCATGCTACATGGAGACAAAAGGTACTATCGAGTTGGGCGTGGCAGCACATTGTAGCTAAAATCCCCATCTATAAACCTGTAATAATGCGTTGAAATTCATTTACTAGTTTGTTTTCAATAGCAGTTAAAATGGAATCAAGTGCGGCCAATATGTTAATGTGGTTAAAACAGCATGCAGTGATCAAATTTTTAACAGCAAAAAATATGAATCCTTTCATCAAATAAAAACGGTTTACAATAGTGAAACTGTTGACAGAAGTACTGTAAATAGCTGGGTGTTGAAATTTCACGAATGTGGAGCTAGTAAAGAAACAATTGAGGACACACTTTGCAGCAGACAATCAGTTTCTATGACTGACAAGAAACACTGAAAGGAGGAGGACAATTTGCTTCAAAGTGACCAGTCAATCACCCAGCAACGCATTGCTATTCAGTCAGGCATATCTAAACAATTAGTAAGACCATATTATTGAGCAATTGGGTAACTGTAAAATCTGTGCACAATGGGTAACACACAGACTCTCTGATGGCTTTCTGCAAGCTGAAGTTCAAGCCTATTCCGCATCTGCCATACTCACCGGATTTGGCTTCGTGCAACTTCCACTTCTTCCCTCATCTCAAGAGGGATCTCAAAGGTAATCATTACACCATTGACAATGAGGTGAAGGAAGCTGCGGCCATTTGGATCCAAGAAAAACCGCCAGCATTTTTCAGTGACGGAATGTAAAAACTTGTCACATGTTGGGAAAGGTGTTTCAAATCACAATTAGTTTTGTCCTTACTTTGTCAGCGAAAATTGAAAAATCTCATAAGAATGATAGAAATTTACTGTTAGGACACTGTAGTAAGACTAGTTTACCAGATGATGTACAAAAAGGCAAAATTGACCATATCATAAATCAAAATGAAAATAATACAAGATGAAGGTATAAAATGTGCCATAGTCAAACAGTTTATATTTGCAAGAAATTCAAATGTTTTTAAATGTGGACTGTTTTGAAAAATTTTGGCAAGTCAGCAGATGTAAAAGTAAAGTTATAAATATGACAGAAAGTGCTTTGAATTATTTTTTTTCTTAATAGATTATTTTACGCAAGAATCAGTTGTAAGTTTTCTGTTTATATTGTTTCCCAAAATTGCGTTAACGCAACAGGTCGTGTCTCAAAAACTGCCAATACGAATTCCCTTTCATATTTTATTTTATAAATTCGATGGTAAAGATGTAGATAAAATAAAAATAAAAAAATCACAAAAAATTTGGAAATTGTTCTTCTGGGAAGAAATGGGTTAAATACATAGTAAAAATTTAAAATGATATTTCATCTAACCAGATGCTGGGGTCTGTAAACATGAAGCACAATGATTGCTGGCCAGAAACAAACACTGAACTCATTAGTAACAAAAACAGACTTAAATACTCCATTTTTCTTAGTACTAGCTTTTTACTCTCAATAATAAGTACCATGAACAGCAGAGTTTGTTAAATTTGTAATGAATTAACAAGCTGAGCTTCACAAAAAAAAAAAAAATTATGTAAAAATTAAAACAAAGATACAAAACACAAGAGTCAATTTTAATAGGTTGTGAAAGATACCGCCATTGCTAAAAATAATATTCTTATTATATTAACATAAGCACCGATTCCAGGGAAACCAGCGTCACCAATTGATGGCAGTCAATGAAATATTTGTTACTAAGTGTCTAAGGGGAAAATTATAAAAGAAAGTTTATCGAAAACTAATGTAAGATTAGATAATTATTCATTAGTGTATTGAAAAAGCCATAATGCTGTTCTGAAAAATATAGTATTAGAAGAATGGACAAAGAGACAATCATTAGGCTTCAAGTGTGAATAAAATGTAAAAAGTGAAGTACCTCATATACTATCATTGATAGATATACGAAAAATGATGGATGATGTCAAGATATTGGAAATTACATGTTTGATTTGTTTGAGATGGCTTAATGACATAATGACCCCTAAAACTTCCACCATTAAATTCTCCTTCCTCCCTTGTCCCCTTGTTAGGAAAAAAACTACCATTTTGGAATGGAAAAGTTGAAAAAAAAAGATCACTGTTCATAAATTTTTCCATCTTTTTAAAAATCACTGACATCAACTTGCATGTCACTCTTGCACCTAGTACTTTACAATTTAGTTTTAACATTCTTAAAAAGAAAATTAAACACTTGTCAAGTATTATTAGAATTTACTGTTGTCAACAACATTCTCAAATCTTATAAAAAATATATAATCCAATCAACAGTGAACAGATTCAAGAAGTAGTTTAAATATTTAAAATTTCCTTCCACCAAAAAAATAATAATTACAAATAAAGCTAACCTTAAAGCCATCAAGTTGTAATTTATCAGAAGAACTGATCGCATTTAATATTCTGTTTATATCATTTGTATAACCACGTACACGATGAAAGGATGCGATCAATGTAACTGGTAAATAACCATCACGATCCATTTTACGTCTCATAAACAAATCTTTCATTAGGTTTTCTTCGCTGAAATAATATTCGCTAAAAAAAAATTAAGACAGTCATTTATTACAAATAACAACAACATAAATACACTTAACAGAAAAACACTTAAATATTTAAAGTAGGTTTAAAAATATCATTTATAATATTATTACTGTACCAATGAGAAACAATCCCCCAATATTTGATTGCTCACTTCCTATCCCTTTCCTGTTCCTTCAAATCTACTTCCTGGTATAGGTATCATTACTTGGCTTATCACTAGTGAGCACACTTACTGACACCTTTTCGTAACCACCTTGACTTTATACGATAGGAAAGATGAGTGTAGCTCTTATTTGCTAATTAGAGGATTAAATAAAATACCAAAAAAGTGGCAGAGAAATTGGTTCAAACTTTAAAACAATAAAAGTAAAAATTTAAAGAACTGAAAAAACCCAAGTATTTTATAAATGTTGGAACATTTTATGATGTAAGATCAAAATACTGAATATACTCCAGATTTTGCTTAAATCCACAAGAAACTGTTTAAGAAATAACATTTTTGTTAAATATATGCCAAAAGGATAGACTAATCTTCACTAGCTAATTTACTCACAAAGTAAACATCTTTTCTTTTAACATCATATTTCAATGACTAATTATCAAACTTAAATTTTTTTTTATAATAATAATTATTATGATAATTACTTACATCTGTTTACGAACATATTCAGTAAGTGTTGGTTCATCCAGATTACCGTAATTAAAATTATCATAATAAAATGCCCCCATGAGTGGTACTATTGGGCCAGTGACAAACTTATTAATCTGAAAAAAAAAATATTACAAATTAACTTTAAAAAAAAATAACATTAAAAATTCAGTGGCATATGGATAAAATAAAATTAGCTTTATTAGGATACAAACTGAATTAAAGGCATGAGTGATGATACTGCACAAATGCAAAATAAAATTTTTCTGATTTGAAAATATTCTACATTATAAAGGGATTCCTATTTGACAAATTACTGGCTCCTTATTATTGATTTTAATAATAGTAATATTATTTATTGTATAATAATATAATTATAACATAACCATATTATGGCATATATATTATGACCATATTAAGTGGGTAGATCATTCCTTTATCAATTCAATCCACATGAATGTTGTCAAGAGATTTTTGAGTTACTGATGACAATTACTGTGCAAAGACAAAAACAATATAAACCAACAACATTGTAAAGTTACAATACAAACCAACATCATACTTGAGACAAAGTAGTATTGTCAAACAGTATTGGCTAACAGAAAATAATGGAATGGGATTTTAACTCTTTCAATCTCACACACTATTTAATGTGCTTGTAGTCTATTAAAGTAGATTTTTTGCAAATTTCAATTACACAGTATAAAACTTCTCTCTCTCTCACACAAATACACACGTAGATTTAGAGAATTTATTTTTTAAAAACTGCGAGCATGAAAAAATTTTATTAGAGTACATGAAGCTGTTAAAAGTTTCCTTCAACAGGTGCACACTTGCAATCTATAAAGTTGTTATAACCGTTCTAAGTTAAGCATTAAGTTCTAAGAAAGCGTTAACACATGGATGTACAGTAACTCAATTGGGAGTGGCGTGTGAAGTGGTGTGGGCAATGCTAGTACGGTAGGAGGATGGTGCAATGCGTTCAAGAACCAAGTAGAAGTGCGAACTCAGTTGCCTTCTTGCATTCTTGTAGTTAGTTGAACCACACCACCATATACTGATACCAGTGCTTAAAATCAGTATTTTTCAATACTAATTATTTTTTGATACTACTTTTTTTATAAAGTTTTTCAATACTAATTTTGTTTCAATAATGGAATTTTTAAATATTTAATCTTCCTAATGCCTCATTCAAATTGCAATCACAGATTAGGAAGAGGAATATCTCTAAAACGCCAAGCAAATTTATAATAATGAATGTCTATAGCAAACTAGTCAAAGAAAATCCAGCGATGGTGCATGCCAAAATTCAAGCTCACGTAGCAGACCTTTGTGGAGTATCAGTTCATAATATGCATAAAGTGATAACAGAATCAAATAAACTGGGAGAAAATGAGAATTTTAGTACACTAGGAAACACTTGTAATAAAATGAAAATGAAGTTAACATTGGCAACTTCCAACAATGTGCGCTACATAATATCATAAACCAGTGACTTCCAGTGTACCATGGCATGGCCTCTTCACAGGGGCACGGGCAAAATATTGTAAAAGCTTTATAATTAATTATAACCAAGACATTTATAATTGTTAATTTAATGTTAATAAAGTAAAAAAATAATGAAGATACACAAATTTTATTTATTTTTATCTCTTACTTATGAATAGTCATACTTTTACTTAGGGTAGGGTGCCATGGAAAAATTTTAATTGAAAACGGGCGCCGTGACTGGGAAAAGTTGGGAATCATTGTCATAAACAATTTTCAGAAACAACATAAAGCCCTGCTGACATTGAAAAAGCTTTTATTTGTTTTAAAAACTGAATTATATTTGTTTATTGTATTAAAAACAAGATATACATATTAAATGAGCATTTACAGATGGGAAGGAAGACCAATAATTTTTTCAGATGAATCTTATATTCATTCGACACACAGGAAAAGTTATGGTTGGATTGATGCCTCAAATAAAGGCTATAAAAAAACACCTGTATTCAAAGACTCAAAGCTGATGTTGGTTCATGCTGGCAGTGAAGCGGGATAAATTCAAGATGCTCTTTTAACTTTTACAATAGGCCAAAACAAACGAGAATACTGGAATAAGATGAATGCCGATAATTACGAAAAATGAATAAAAATGAGAATAAAGAAAATCCCACGTCGATTGGTTTTGGTAACTGATAATGCTCGGTACTACAACATAAAGTTATACAAGATCCCAAATTCAAACGGCAAAAAAACATGAAATGTTATTGATACAGATGATAGACCCAATGATATGGATGGGATTGAGGCACTTGATTAAAAAACCCTTATCTACCTCAATTTCCTACCTCTTTTTGTTAACTAAATAAATAAAAAAAAGTTGTAAAGAATAAACGAAATTTCCAAAAGTAATAAAAATTGAAATTGTAAAACTAAAAAAAATAAATACTTTAGCAATTTAAAAAACAAAAAAAAATTAATAAGCACCCAGCTTCCTGCTGAGTGTATGCATGCTCAACACATATGAGTGTGGCTGATTCTTCTTCATTCCACCCATCAGTGTACACCGATCGTCCCACCCTGTGCACTGACCTGTGTATTTATGCTTTCTAAACTTTGAACACTTATAGATATATTCCAGGAACTCATTTTGATATTGCCCTCAGATGCTTTGCGGCATTGTCCATCAACTCATCAGTGTTCTTCTATCTTTTCCCCATCAGGATATTTTTCAAGTAAGGAAACAAGTAAAAATCGGTCAGTGCCAAGTACTCTTTGATGAGCATGTTGATGTTTCTAGTACACTGGTCATGAAAAAGAATCCAATTCTTTGTTTCTCATTTTTCAAGAGCTTCTTTCTCACTACATCCTGTAAATGACTTGAAGATATCAATGAGCAATTCCTTGTTCACTGCCCATTAGGCATGAATTCATAGTGAACGATATTCTGCAAATTAAAGAAAACTTCTAATATGACGTGGAGATGATGTTGATTTTCAATCTGGCGATTGGATATTTTGTCTGTGAATCGTATAAAAAATACTATGTCTAATTTCCTGTTATGATTTTTTATAGAAAATTTACATCTGGATCAGCCACAGTGTGAGCCTCCCACCAATTTCTTGCTAGTTTCTTCCTGATTTTCAAACAACATTTTTGGAAAAAATAATTTGATACACACTATACATGTTTAGATCATTATGGAGAATACTGTGCCAATTTTCGACTGACAATCCTATTTATTAATGTTACATGATAATAATGCTTTTTCTATCACAGTGAACGACATTTTCAATATACTTGATATATTCATTTGTTAAGGTCGCTGGTCATCCAATACAAATGACATCTTCAACACTAATATAAAAATCACCAAAATTCTTATGCCAATCGTAAACTGTAATTTCTTCACTGTTGATTCTCCAAATATTTATTCAAGCAGTTTTAATACCTCTACAATTTTTTAAGTAAAATGCAAAATTTGATATTTGTGTGATGTTCAATTGCAAACATTTTCTACTGCGATGTAAAAAATAGGAAATGTGTTTTGGCTATATAACATCAAAAGTGCTGCCAGCTAAAAAACCAAAAATTTTCTTATGAGATAGCCGTTTTAAATGTAAGAGGCAATTCCAAAATTTTTCTATATGTAAAACTAATTCTGCACCATATGAAATTTCTTTCACTTTCTTTTAAAGTTTTCATATGCTATCACAATTTTTCTCCTACGTGTAAGAACAACTCTTTCTTTTTAAATAATAAAAACTCCAAACTTTCACTATTATTTAGTATTGCCATTGTTTTTAGTCACAAGATATCTGAATCAACAAAAACAAATTAATTTTCAAAAATACATAATAGAATGACTAAACATAAACATGATTGTATACAAAAGTAACAAACACAAAACATAGACACTTAAGCTATGGACAAATAGAATGTTCCTTGTTCCATTACAGTTTCTAAATATCCCTCAGCATTTAAAAAAAAAACAAAAAAGACACTATTAATTAAATTATAACAGACCTGGCTCTTGAATGCATTCACTTTAGTTATGAACGTCCAATCTAACATAGGCGTGGTGGTTTAGACATTAGGGCTATTTACACCAATGCTCTAAGACGTTAATGTTGCATGTTGCTCCAGTGTTCAGTTGAAGTACATCTCAGTACATGGTGTGAAAAAGTGTTAAATAGCACAGGGATTAGATGAAAAGCTTTAAAGCCCGAAAAATTTTCAGAATATTTTGAAAAAAAAAAATCTTTAAATTACTCTGTTTTTATTTCATTTTTGTCATAAAATTCTTTGAAAAACCAATATTATTTGATTATACAGAGTGCTGATGAAACACTATCAAGTTAGCAACTCAAATATTTCAAATTATTATGTTTCTGTTCATAATAAATTAACATTTTTGTTTATTATTAATTAGTTTTTCTATCAATCATTACTTACTACTACTATTAAACTATATTTTATTTATATTTTCAAACAAATTTATGGTTTTAATTAACATTGAAGATTTTATTTATTTTTTTTATCTAGAAATAACTTTCTGTAATTAGAATGCATCTTAAACCTGAGTAATATCTTACTGAACAATTTCAAATAAAATTAAAAAGAATTCAGTGATCTCAATAATATCTCTTAATATCAGGAAGAAAAAATCTGAAATAAAATAATTTTTATGAAGGACAATTTCTAACATAAAAAACTAATAAAAAATAACTACTATAAAAAATAATAATAAATAATTTACGACTTACAAATAAAAATAATTTAGATGATTAACAAATATGAATAATTTAAAAAAATAATATAACATATGACGGCCAACAAAAGAAAACACTGTTGTCATATAACAATTTATTTTAAACTATTTTACATCAAATCAATGATCTAGCCACCTCATTTACATTATAAAAAAAATATAAAAAAACAAATATGTTACATCAATAAAATTAAAAATATTTAACATCAAATATTATTATCTCACAGCAATAGTAATAATAATAATAATCTTCTTATCTAAAAATGCCTAATAAAAATAATATACGCAAACAGTCATAAACAGTATGAAGTAGATAAAATGTAAATGGTAAAATATTAAATAGAATCAAATTTTAAACCTGGATAAGGTTAGTATTATATCTAACAAATGCAGACAAAAATTAGTTTTTTAATGGTGAATTAGAATACCTATAGTGAATGTTCATAGGTAGACATTTTTTTAAGCTACAGAAGGGAATGTATATCCGTAGGTAAACCCTTTTTATAAACCTATGCAAAAAAACATGTCTACCTACGGGTGAAAATATTTTATGAATTTTATTATTATGGTATTATAATATTAAGAAATAAATAACTGATCAGTTAATGTCACCTACTGATACCATTTTCCTGATAAATTTTATTACTAAGAGTATTCAACTTTCTATTTTTGTTTAAAGCTGGTATATCTCCTCTTTTCAGGCTAAAACTCTGAGACTAGATAAGTTCTGATCAATGAGTGATCGAAAAAAAACAGTAATTATATTCAAATAAGAAAAATGATACCAGTAGTACATACACAAAAGGGAGAATATGAATGACAGGGCAAAAGCAATGAACGAATAGAAATGGACAAGATGGATTGTAACTGTGAAGATAGGCAAAAGAACAGAAAACAAAAGAAAACTACAAAAACAGAACTGGCTATAATACCACAGAGACATCAAATTACATTTGGTTTTGAGTTCTGCATTGCTGCCCTATTAATGACACAATTACTGAAATAGTAAGAAAACAAAAATTAACAAAACTGTGAGATGAAAAAGGGAAAAAGAAGTGATATGCTAAAGAATGGAATTACAGCACTATGATAAAAATAAAATTAGGAACAATTAAATTAAGCAACAATAAACTCTCAAATAATCATATGCTACTGTTTAATGTGCAGACAATTTTTATTAAAGTAATAAAAATTAAAACACTTTTTCACTTTAAAGCACATTCTAAAAACTTGTATGCAAGAATACGTTACGAAAACATTTTTAATATAAGCCATATTAAAAACAGGGATTCAAATCCAGAACCTTCTGGATGAAAGGCTGACATGTTTTATCACTCCACTATCAAATAGAATTCACAGAAAATTAATGTGTCAAAAGAAGCATCTTTCTTGGTAAAACCACACAGATAATATTAAAGACAAAATAAGCTTGTTTGAAAACCAGATTATAAATGCTAATTTAAAAAATTTATATTTTTTTCCAAAATTCTTTATTTTTGCACATTTTTTTAACAACTGCAAACAATTTTACCACTTCGTTAAAATTCTAAATTTCAAATTAAACTATTAAAAAAGACACAATTTTGATAAGATTTGAATGAGATAATTTTTAAAAGCAAATACTAAACTTTCGCATAAAATTAAATACCAGAAGTTAATTATAACAGGATTACTGGCTGATATTTTAGAAATATCGATCACAGAAACTTCATAAAGATCAAATATTAAAAGCAAATAAAAACTTCTGCATAAAGCTAAATACAAGAAGTTAATTATCATAAGATTATTGGCCGATATTGTAGAAATACTTATCAGAGAAACTTTATACAAATCAAATATTAAAGACTACAACAAAAATTAGCTGCAAAACCAATAAATAGTCATTAAATTAAATAATAAGAATTTTTACATGAATCATTACGGCTTGCACATGCACAAACACATACATAATCTGCAGAACAGAAAGCACTTCTTCAGATAATGGTCATATCCCTAAAAGTTCTTTCGATTAGAAAATTTTAAATGTTAATAATTCATTCAATTGTCAATATAAACACAACAAATTTTAAAATATCAGTAATAACTTCATATCATGCAGAACATAATGCAAGTGAAAAATTTTCATAAAAAAATTTCACAAATAATTACCTAATATATAAATGCATGGTTCTCATCCAAGATTGAATTTCTCTTACATTACATTCTAAAATATATATATATATATATATATATATATTTTGATATATATATATGATATGATATGATATATATATTATATATATATATATATATATATATATATATACTCTGAACACTATTTTTTTTAAATCTATACTGAACTCCTACAAAAATGTAAAAGAATTATAAAATTTTAATGTACACTTTGTAAAGATACAGCTAAGTTTAGTTTGCTGTTTTACAATTAAAATTATGACTGTGTTCTGAAAATCAAGCAAATGGAAAAATCAATTTATATTCACTAATAGAAACACAAAAAATTAAAAACATGACAAAAAACATTTAAGAAAATCTGAAATGAAAACTGAGCAGTATTTAACTGCATAAAACTGTGAGATTATGGACTTAAAACAAATAAAATGTATACAGAAACTCACAATGAAGTGTTCTAAAACACTGCAGCACTAAATACCAGTTGGATAAAAAAAATAAACTAACTGATTAATAGAATAACAACCTATATGTACTCTGACAGTTTTGGAGAGATATCAATAAAAATATCTGACATTATAATGGGTAAAAATTATAAACAAGACAATGATGAAAAGTAAAACTAAAACAATATAACTTGAAATAATTCACCATTCTTCAGTGGCAAGTAATTTTGAACTACAGATATAAATTAATATTCCTGACTATAAATATTCCCATACAAATATATACGTAATATAATAATTTTTAATTTACTAAACCAACCTGCGTGTATTCTGTTGGATAATCTGGATATTCTGCGTTATTATTGTTACTATTATTATTGTTGTTGTTTTGTCGCACATTATTACGTTCCGAATAACGGGTACTTCGTAGACCACCACGTCCAGCACCTCTGCCTGATCTTAAACTGTGGCGCGGGCCACCTCTTTTATAATACCAATCTCGTTGGTTTCCAGAACCACCATTAACAAAGTCATCATGGCCTAAAGTGAAAACAAAAAATATAATAAAGAATGAATCAAGTAAATTAATGCATATAAAAAAAAAGTTAAAATAAATAATATATACATACATTAATTTAATAAAATCAATTCTTCCTTTATTGCTGTCCATATCTTCCTCTGTACTAATTACATTAAACTATAAATAATTCACCACGGTACAGAATCCAATAATATTTCTTACCTTATTATTACTTCTTCACTTGTACATCAAAAGCACTTTTAAGGATTTTCCCTCATTGTCAGTTAATCAAAAAACTAAAAACTTTAAAATTACTACACATATTAAAATTAAATTAAACTGCATACATAGTGTAAAATATGCAATCAAGAATTAAAATTAAATATTAAACATTCTTAATAACATCAATTTTTTTTTAATTTCCCATTCATACTATGGCCAGCCATTATATACAGTACAGTACTAATATTTTATGAATTTTATTTAATTTACAAAAGTGCTGCTACCTATAGCAGTTTTGATAAGAAAATTGTTACTAAACTCTGTCTGCAGACTAATCATTCTATATTCATAAAATATTTTTCTGAAATGCCCAATTTTTTATCATTATTATTATTTTCTTTTGTAATTTTAATTATTTTTTAATTTGTTTCTAAAGCGGTGAATACTAGTTTGTTATCTATTAAATGGTCAGCAACATAGTAAAATCATAACTCATTGTTTTTTACGTCTAAAATATTCTGCAAACCTTGCCCTAAACAATTATCAGTTTTCCTAATATAAAAATTATTATTACAATCATTACATATTTATAGACACCACATAAATTTGAATCATAAACATCACCATGGAATTTTAAATGTCTTGTTATATGGTTATTTGGATCATATGATGGTTTATATTTTTCATCATTGTTAACATTAATCAAACTTTCAATAACATTATTAGTATAAAGTATTTTATATAGATATTGTCACTGCTATGTTTATTATTTATAGATTTCAATGTTGATGTATTACTAGATTTTAACCTTTGTTTTTTATAAATATTATCATTTAATGAGGTGCTATATCCATTTCTTACTACAGTACATTTTATATTTATTTCTATATCTAATTTTTCCTTCTTGTTCTGTGTGCAGTATATCATACTCTATTCAACATATTTGTAAATATATTAATTTTGTGTGACTAAGGATGATTTGATCTTCTAATAATAGTTATTTTACTTGCTGTTGGCTTCTTGTATGCGGATATTATAATTTTGTTATTTTTATTAATTTCTATGTCAACATCCAAAACATTTATTTTTCTACACTTATCTGTTTCAGATGCTGATTTTAAACTATATGAAATGAATTTTTTCAAAATTAGAAGATGTTCATCATTTATAACAGCCTCAAAGACTACCAAAATGTCATCAACATATCGAACCCATAACTGAACTTTGTGTGTATGAGTAATACCAAAAACTATTTTATTTTTGAATTCCTGTAAATAAATAGACATGTTGGTTATGTCATAACTTATCATTCTAGTATTTTTATTTATTGTTACATTATTGTTAACCAAATCATACCATTTTTTATATTACACTTATTGGATACAAAAATTTTAGATCTGCGTACTTTATTTATTTTTTGGTAATGAAATAACAAGGTGCAGATTTAAAGTTAATTAATGGACGTATTGGGTTATCTTGTTTATGTATTTTAGGAAGACCAATAAGTTTCGGGGCAAATGATTTAAATGGATATAAACTAGTGTGATACCTCATTTTGTTATCACAATTAAAAATTTATAATTTGTGTTAATTTTTTTTTAATCTTTATAAATTTATTAGTTGGGCTAAAATTTATTCATTAATAAAAATTCAACTTGATTAATTTGCACAGAGTTTTTGATAATGCTTTTCTTATCAAAGCTGCTTGCTATAGATAGCAGCACTTTTGTAAATATTGTGTAAAATTCATAAAATATTAGTACAGTACTGTATGTAGTGGTTGAACACAAGCATGTATACAAATTCTAAAAAATTAAAAAAAAAAAAATTGATGTTATTAAGAATGTTTAATTTTTCATATTTAATGTTAATTCTTGACTGCATATATTTAACAATTTTAATTTCTTAATGTTTAATTTTAAAGTTTTTAATTTTCTGATCAACTGACAATGAGGGAAAATCCTCAAAAGCGCTTTTGATGTACAAATGAAGAAATAATAATAAGATATGAAATATTATTGGGTTCTGCATTGTGGTATATTGCTGAGTTCTACTTTTTATCTTATATATATATATATATATATATATATATATATATATATATATATATAAAAAATATGTTAGTGAGATTCAGTTGTACAGATGAATAATGTGATAAATTTTTATCACATATATTTTTTAACCACATTCAGCTTACTTCACTATTAACAGTTCTGCAAATAATGAATAATTTTACATGAATATATTACAAAAGAAAATGACATTTATGTTAAAAGAACAAACAGCGGAGTAATGAAAGGCAATGATTAAATAGAACACTTAGTGTATGATCCCTTGTCACCAGCTGTGGAGAGCTTAAAAAGAAGTAGGACTAATAATAATAATAGCATCACTTTTAAAAATGATACAGCGTATTTATATAGAAATGCATATACAAGAGGAAGAGTGGTGATGAAGTATAAGAACTTGAGGTATCCAGCTGTGGGAACTAACCAAGTATAGTTGTTTTACGTCCTCTTTATTAACAATAATGAAAGGTCAAGAAACAATAACTGCCATATAGGCAGTTACAAAACAAAACAACTGGAGAATGTATTCAATCTATGCAGTATGCATATGAAGCAGTACTGTTAGCAACTTATAAAGAAAACTCATAATAGATGGTCATAGAATAGATAACTGCTGCAAAAGATACGAAAAATAACCTAGCTAAATCCCGAATAAGGTGGATTCTCTATGTATTGATTGCCTTCGTATTCCTACATTTCTGTATCCCTTATTACTTAAGCAAGTAACAAGGTAATTGAGTCGATCACTTCTTTATTTGAACTTAACAGGACAGCACAATTCCTGTGTGTGTGTTTGGGAGTGTGAAACCATCCAAGGACTTAAGTTTTCTATCTAGAGGTTGCACAAAAAGCTAAACTAGCAGCTAAGGTATCAAATCTATTAGGAAAAACCATGCCTCCTTTCCCTATGGCTAATCTATCAATTCAACAAACAGAAGGATGGAAGGTAGCAAAAGCAAGGAAACAAGTAATCAAGCTTTCAAAATAATATCATGTAGTAGGTTGGCAGAAAAATGAATTATAATACAGCCAAAGTCAATCAACCCTTTTTCCAGTGGAGAAAAAGGCTGAATGGCAAGGAAAAGATATCACAGCATATGGCCATTCAGAAGCATATTACAGTTTATAAAAGTTATGAGTTGTTAAAAGCAATCTACTGAATAGGATTAGAAGCAGATTAAAAAAAGCAGTAAAAAAGGAAAATAATATAATATAAATATTATTATTAAAAATAATATTTTCAGGAAAGATTAGAACACATATTATTAGAACACTGTTTAGAGAAGGGAGGAGGGAAGGAGGGAGACAGAACGGATAAGAATATTTTGTTATGTAAAGAATGGTAGCTATTTTGTACAAACACTATGCCACAAGGTAAAAGAGAAGGTAATAAAAAAGTAAAACAAAGTAAATCTTAGTTAAGTAGTAAAATAAAAAATAAAACTTTTAATCGGTATTTTAAATACAGTACCTTTAGGTATACTGTTATTTATATTAATAACTTTTTATTTTTTATTGCAAAGACAATTAAAATAATTAACTTAATTAATTTTATTGAACAGAATTGAATTTAATCTAATAAGTTTTATTTAATTTAGCTTTAAATGGTTCTTTGATTATAGAATTCAAATAAATTTAAAATATTTAATGTGCTCCCAGGTTTCAAAATTTAATAATAACAAATGTGTCATTCAAAATAAAGAAATTAGTAATGAATACAGAAAAAAAATTATCATTAATTTTGTATGTTTAGGATTTTTTATAGCTTTTATTGTTTATACCAAATAATTATCTCCTGAAAACAGGATATATTTACAATTTACAAAATATAATAATTATACAAATCTGTATAAACAATAGTATGTTTGGAAAAATGTACTACACTATAGCTCACTTCTTTCAAATTAAAAAATATTAAAAATTTATTTTATAAATATTCTCTACTGAGTTGAAATATATATATTGCAATATTTTGTTAGAAAGGAATGCATTAATCAGTCACTTTACACCAGTGCAAGTTATCCTCTGAGAGTTCATTATATAATTTGTCCCTAAGATGAGCAGATTGAAGATGTCAGTTGTAGGGTAGAGTATCACACATATTTCATTGGGTTTGACATGCTAATGTACAACCACATATTTCGCTAGATAAAAAAAGGCAACAGAAACCCATTTCATTCCTCACGTTCCTTATAAAACCTACCATGTTATGATTTTTAATGATTCTGTTACTCTTGAGGGTAGCTACATCATTTTCAGAATTGGCTCATGTTAGGTCACCTACAACCTCACGGTTACAGTAATTAATAAATATACATTTTGTAGACAAGCAAAGTATTCATTTCAAGGTATTTAAAATGTATCATTTAGAATGCACATATTGATATTTTAAGTTACTAAAACTATTACTATACACAACAGTCAAAATTATAAATTAAGCATAATGACATCACTAAAACAAGCATCTGTACCTCAGCAGATGACAATGATATGATTTTAGAATAGCAATCTAATATTGTTTATTTAGAATTGTCGGGTGCAAGTGATACCATAACAGCGATTCACAACTGCACATCAGACTTGTCTTACCATAAATTCTATAAACCACAGGAATACTAATATAAATATCACTATCATAAAAAATAATGTAACAACTAATATTATCACATCTTATCTAAGTTGTTTATCCGATCTACTACTTTGTTTACTGTCAGAAAAATAACATTTTAATTTATACTAAAAGATCTTAAATAACTTAGATTCTATAATTTATTTCAGTAAAAATCTTTAAAGAAAATCTATATTTTCAATTGAAATAATATATAATTGAATAATAAATTGATAAATAATTGATAAATAAATATTCATGTTATTTATGGCCAATGTATTTTTAGATATTTTTCAACACCAAATAGAAAAATTTTTTTATAGGTAGGGGAATTTATTATTACATTATTAATTTTACCTTTAATTTTATTTTAAAGAAAAAATTAAAATCAGATAAAAAAATTATAAGAACAAAAATAATGCCAAATGAAAATCAACAAACAATACAGATTAGACCACACTATTTAGTTTTTGTTTGTTTCGTGTTGTAATTCTAATCAAAATGTTGAAATTTGAATTTGTATTTCTACCCTTTTAAGAAGAGAATGGTTCCATTTTTTTTTTAGTATATGAGTGTATTTTTTAGTATTTTTTTAGTATACACTTCTGCACCTATTTTAATAATAAAGAATGTACGAAAATGTCAGACCTTTGATGGGAACTGAAATTGAGAAAAAATGAACTAGAAGCCAGCATCATTTGGCCAGCCATATTCAACAATTAACTAAATGTGAATGGTGGTTTAATGCACAGCTCATGGGCTGTGCATACTCAGTTTAATTGCAGAATGTTTTCCTGAAAATATTTTGCAATTAATAATGAATGACATCATCATAATAATCATGAATGATGAGGTACACTTACATTCAACAGGATGAATCAAAATGAGCAGATTTGTGTTATTAGGCAAATGACAGTCGTCTCAGTCATGAACATCTTCATTGTGACCATGTTGTATATAGTAATCATATAATGTTGTGCAGAAAAAACCTTTGGAACCATAAAAGCAAGTGTATTGTGGTGTCAATAACAGTACAGGAATTCAATGAGTGTTGCAAGAAAAATATGAAAAATATTTCCCATGTGGGTCATCTCTGAATCCAGAAATATTTTTCTTAGTAATCAGATCTGTCTGTTAGTGACTTTTTCTTTGGAGGTAATTTTGGAAATAAGGATTTTATTTAAATATACAGCAGAGCTGAAAAATTGAAAGTTAATATTAATCAAGAAAAACTGCATCAATTCCACTCAAAATGGTGAAATGTACAATAGATTTTTAAATTCACGGTAACAGAATATGTTTGCAATACAGGGAATTGCCATAATTTAAAAAAAATAAGTGTTTCAATAACTGGCATGTTTTTAATTTAATCTTTATATATAAATTTTATGAAAATATAAAACATGCTTAATTTTAATAATTTCCTGTTTCCTGCAACTCTGAATAAATAATACAAGTATACAGGTGTGTGTGTGTGTGTGTGCACACACATAAGTGCTTGTGTGTATAGAGATAAAGAAAAAAATACCAAAACCATTTTGCCACTCCAGTCTATTTTAGAAATTGTAACACTGCTAGTTAATCAGGGATGAATGTGGGGAGCACTTTCAGTAATGGGAACACATACTGTGATCCACTACTCCAGCAAAAGACAACATAACATCACTTTAACTTTTCTCTTGATGTACATAAATGAACAGTAATTTTTCTGAAGTTTCATACTACATTTAGTATGAAGACGTTTAATCTAAATATAACTAATTTACCAAACTATTTTATTAGTTGCCATATTTTATGTACATATTACAGATGCATTTCTGAAAATATTATAACTATCAGGGTTTGAAGAGGCATTTGTATATTTATCATAAATTTGACCAAAAGTGAAGTTAGATCTTATAACATGTTACAATTTTTTTTTTAATAAAAGAATAAAGGTTAGTAATAAACAAAAGTTTAATATTAAATTCATGATTCAATAGTTAAACAATTGTAAACCAAGGGTCATTCTTTTGAAAAGTTTTTCTGGAATTTGTTTATTTTAATAAAATATATCTTGGAACCTCTGTGGAGGACTGCTAACATCCCTGCCTTTCATCCGGAAGGCAGAGAAACTGAAACCTGGTCAGGCTTCGCATTTCTCACACACACAATGATATTCATCCCATCTCACTGAACAAATGTAATTGAGAGTAAATCTGTAGTTGTGAGCGTTAATAAAAAAAACCACAGTTAAATCAATTAAAATCAGATTTAAAATTATTTTTGTAAAGAAAAGGAAAAAAAGTATTTTTAAAAAGTTGACTGATGGATCCTTTCTAGAGCAAAAATAAAAGTACCAGAAGAACAGCAAATAAATTTAGGTTATAGTAATAACATAAACTGTCAAATAATTCAACAAACCTGATAAATAAGTTTACTAAAGCAATTTTTCTAATAATGTCTCATTAACAACTGTTTTAACTAATAAGCATTGATAATAAATTTCAAGTACTTTAGTCATGTCTTTATAATAATTATTTTTTTAAAAACACTAATCACTGTAAAACAGCTATTATGTCATTATTATTAATATTATATTTAGTGAAAAAAAAAAAAAAATGTGTTAATGGAGCAGCATTTACTTCATTACCTAATGAAAACATGATGATAGACTTATGTGAAAGTGAAATAACAGTAACACGAAAATTTTATCAACAATTGAATTTACTTATAAAATTGAAAAACAAAATTTATGATCTTTTAGCAAAAGGTTTTTTTTGTAGGGGAGGCGAAAAAACACATTCAAACTATCATCAACCTTCCCTCCAAAAAAAAAAAAAAAACAAAACTTACAACTACTATCAGAGCTAACACACTACATTACTTAAAAGTAATATCACAGTCGGAATCTTAAAAAATAAGATATACTTTATTCAAAAAGAATGATAAATATAAAATTAAATAAACAAATAAGATTTAGCAAAGTCTGAGAAGAATGTATAGAAGGCCCCCCTTCTCAAGTAGCAAAAACCAATATTATTGGTTTTTGAAGAACCAATATTAAAACCATAATAATAATAATAATAATAATAATAATAATAATAATAATATGATTAAAACTAAAATAAAATATGCATGAATAACACAAAAATTGAATCACAATTTATTGTTGGTGTTGCAAGGAAAATAATATTAAATTCGTGAAGCATATTGATAATTTGTAGCAATAATAATATCAAAAACTTTTTTTAAATTTCTAAAATTCTTTACCACTCCTAGGGTAAGGTGAATGTTTCAAGCAATTTAAATCACAATGCAAGGCTATATAATGTGCAATGCACAAGTATATGGCGCACAGTCAAGTATCAGTCACACCGTAGACATACTGGTGTATTTTCTGATGATATCAGATATCCTTGAGTAACCGCAAAGGACCACTTCCTCTTGCCGAATTTTTCTACTTGAGGTTTTTTCATAGCAGCATCCTTGATGTACCCAAGTTTATTGTCTACTCTATCAATCCAGTCACTTTTCCAATTTGCTCAAAGAGTGGGTTTTACAGAATTAATGAAAAATCGGCAGTAATACAAGGGGTAAAAGACGGTTGACTGCATGCGTCTTAAATGTGGAATAGGGATGTTTCGCACAAAAACTCACTTCTGTATTACAATATTCAACCCAGCATCTTTTTGGATCATATTAGGGACTTTTTGCATCTTATTAGACAATAACAACAATTGTTATTGCCTATCAGGATCTGAATAACGCCAAATGTGATGCCAAAACTAAAGTTCAGTTTTCATAAGGGTAGGGGAAAAGGTCACCAAAACAAAAAAAAGAAAGATGTTTTCAACCAAATATTAAGAATTTCAGGTTTCTTTATCGTGGTAACAGTGTCATTTATTATAGTTTTCTTTGCCTGAAAATACAAATATAAACTGCATTACTATTTTGAAGTTTTTAAAAGACTAAAAAATAATCAAAATAACAAGGATCAAACTTTCCTAGTCATAGCTACTTTTATCATAAAATTGTGCTTTCACATTCAATGTTATAATCTGCACGTACTGTCAAAGAAAAATTGAATGCCTGTACTTTCCCAATAAGGTCTTCAGCAGACACTATTTGTTTCCTACAGCCAAATCAATATTAAATGTTAAAAGATTTTATATAGTTGAGGAGATTAAAAAAATTCACTCAACACAATTCTAAAGTATTTTATTTCCAACACAGAAATAATGATGGAATGATTGTATCAACAAGAGAGAATGATTGTATCACTAATGGTTCCTGGGTGAGCCCTAAAATTTTATACAGCAAAAGTCTGGTTATTTATAAAATAGACCTCATTAAATAATAAAATTTCTATTTCTGTAAACTAAACATCTGTTACATAAAAATTATAGAAATATCAGTTTCATAAATTTCAAAACTGTGTAATCTGGAATACACAGTAATCAACTGATAAGAAGCAAGCAAGTAATTTTTGTTTTTTATAAACATTATTTTATGAAGCGAATATAAAGCACTAAACCTCTGAATATGTTAAGTATATTATATTACATTGTTTAAATAGAACTTTTAAGTTCAAGAGGGAAATTTTTTTTCTTAATTTAGAAAAAATAAAGAAACAACTGAAAGATTTGACAATTGACACAACTGGATGATGCCATTGCACAAACTGATGCAATCAAAATCATAGATACAAACTAATGCATATTAATTTGTTGAGGCTAAAATTTATGAATGTTAATTATTTATTAAATTTTAGAGTTAGTAAAATACTTTAAAATTTACTCAAAAATTATTCTTTGTTTGAAAAAAAATGTCATGTTCATTTAAAAATAAGTATTATATGCAATTTGTTTTAACTTCATCAATCTGCTTTATGAATATTTAGTACACCTAGTGAAAATATATGATACAGCATATTAAACTTATAATTCATCAAACTGTCAGCTACTACGGTGCACTGCCACCACTTTAACATTTGATCTAGGGAAATTGAAAATAAAACTGGTATGTAATTATTTATGTCTATATATCGGCTTAATATCTAACATATGTTATATGTTTTTTTTTGTGATTAGATTTATGTTAGAATTTATATAAATAGTACTTGCTGGAATTTATTAAATCCTATTGTTTTTCCTGTAATGATAAATAATCTTCAGACATTCTCTGTTAAGGGTGGATCATGAAAATTTAATGAAAACTTTTATTATTACTCGTTAGAATTTTAATTTGTTTTATTTTAAATAAAGTTAAAGGCTACCCCATATTACAATCTAAATAATGTTTCACAAATAGTTTATTTGTGTTTTATTGGTTAAGTTATGAAAAACAATTCAAGGTTATTTAAATTAATATAATAGTGATGATACCAGATTGTAAATTACCTTACAATTTTTTAACTCGGTTGCTTGTCAATCGATTTTCAAAAATAAATGTAATTTTGTTTATAATCAAAAGCTTAACATTTTTACTAATAAAATATATTTTTATAAAACAATTATAAAGACATAAGGTATTTGAAAAACTTGGCCACAATTTTAAAATTTGAGGACATATTTATAAAGAAATTTATTTTTTTAGAAAAAGGTGATTTAAGTATGCGTACAAAAAATATGATTCCTTAATCCAATCTAGATAAATCAATTTTTCTATCAAAAAAACTTAAAACAATACAAAGGCAAATAGACCAAAGGAAAACTACCATTAATTATAAACACTATTAGTTTATTTTCATAGGCAGAATCCAAAAATGAATAACCAGGTAGTTTTTTGTTACATATATACGAAAAGGAATTTACTAAATATACATAAGGGCTTGGAATGTATCAACTGTGTATGGAAGACTGTTATTAGTTTTAAGAAGAATTAACTAAATAAAAATGTCTAATAATAAAAAAAAAATAAGTGAACAATTATTAACAACCTCACACTGAATACCAATCAATAGTTTCAGTATGAATCTAATGCAAACGTGATTTTAAGGGGTAGCTCTTATTGAAAAACGCACAAAAAGATCAATAATACTATTTTACTTTTTCAATCTTTCCAAGTAAAATAAATGCAAATATCATATTGAAAACGTGCACGATTAAAGACAATTTTATACTTATATAATTATGCAAAAACAGGATTTCAAAAACGGTGATAGGTCTTCAAATTATATAATGAAAGTCAGATGACTTACGAATTGGTATTACTAGTTATTTCAGCAAAACTGGTTAAAAAACTGAATAATTTATACAATAATAATAATAAACATTTAATAAAATAAGTATGTAAATATAATTTCAGAACAAAATAAAATAAAAATTTCTAACTTACCGATTTCACCATTCCTTTCTCTGTGAAATTTTGGAGAACGATCTCTCCTACTGCGTGCTTTAGCAATTTCGATATCAAGTGGCACCCATTTATGACGAGATGCTAAAAAAAATAATTTATTAATACATTTTCATATTATTAAAACACATTTAAAAGTACGCAAAATATATTTATGTATGTATAGACAGTAGCGTGCAAATTAATCTGAATACAATGTTATTTAATAAAAACTTATTTTAAAAAAAAGTCTTACCTGTACAATTTGTGATTATCTAGTAATTAATATGTCCTCCTTTATTCTTAATCACTTCAAGTACACGATTTGGCATCAATTCAACAAGTACACTATACAATTTTTATTTTATTTCTTTGTCATGAAACCATATGATATTGTTTAAATGAGGTCGATATAATGGTACAATGCACGAGAGAGTCATTTTTTGACTACTGTCCAAAGATTTTCAATTAGATTTAAGTCTGAGGGGATGCCTGACCACAGAAGCACTTTAATGTTATGTTCTTTGAAAAAATGTTCTACTCTTTTTGACAGTACGGCGTGGCACCAAATTTTGTTGTAACACTCCACTGACTTGTGGGAATTTGTTTTGAAGTTGTTTCACAAACCTTTCCTTCAGAATCGTGATATACCCATTACTTTTCAACATACCATCTGCTGGAAGTAATTAACAAGGGCTTTCAAATGTGAAAAACCCCAAAAAAATTTTCTGTTGTAACTGTTAAACATGATAACTGATTGTTAGATATGAGTGTGTAACGTATTTTTATCTGATGCTTTTCTAACATATGGAACACGCTTTGGTCCTCAACATAAAAATCTGGCTTGTCTGAAAACATTTTTCCAGTGATTTTTTTATATAGTTAGGTTAGGTGCTTTGGCCCCAAGTAAAAACAGTTATTTTTACATGAATTTGAATACTAGATCGTGGATACCGGTGTTTTTGGTGGATGGGTTCTAATTAACCACACATTTCAGGAATGGTTGAACTGAGACTGTACAAGACTACACTTCATTTACATTCATACATATCATCCTCATTCATCCTCTGAAGTATTATCTGAAAGGTAATTACCAGAGGCTAAACAGGAAAAAGAAATGTGTTTTAGCCTATACAAGCCTTTTTCTGCACATTGCTGGTGTTAAAAACTGCTTTTTAGCTTGGCAATGAGCTTTCCATCCAGCTACATGAAGTCGGTGTCTAACAGTTATCATGTGTAAATCTGTTCCACTGGCTGCTAATTCTCAATTTAAGTCCATAGCGATAATTTTAGATCAAGTTGACTTTTTCTCACTGTTAACAGATTATGTTTTGGAGTAGTTTTTTTCACAACCGCATTTGCCTTTTGAAGAGAAAAGGAACCAGTTTCTTTTAATTTTTTTAAAACGGTATTCACTGTCCCTAGTCCAAGATCATGCTCAGAAGCTATTTGTCATGTCATACTGGTAAGCTCAGAAAAGAAACAATTTTTGAACACTTTCTGGGAGTTATGTTCATTTTTATAAATTTAAGACACACTGAATAATAAATATGAAAATATGATTGTGTAATAAAAAATGAGCTAAACTTTCACAAACCATTATTTATAACATGAAAATTGCTAAAAGAACAATAATAACCTCACATTAAACAAACAACTTAAAGAATGGATGTTGTTAAGCAGTGTAATCACAACTTAGAAATAAAGTGTTCAGATTAATTTGCAGACTACAGTAGATATAAAAAAAAGTGATTAGGATGGGAGTACAAAAGATTCTCATATGAAATGAAGATGTAAAGCAGTAGAATTCACATTTCGTCAAAATGATTTAAAATTTAAAAAGTTCATCAATTTTGATGACATCATTAGCTATAATACTATACTAATTCTGCTCGCTATTTTAAATTTGTTCTGGATTAGTTCATTATAGCGTACACATTCAACAAGAAAGTGACAAAAAAATTATATTTTATACCTAGGAGACACACTGAAATATCAACAGAAAACATTAAAAGTCTTTCTGTTATGCCTAATATGTAAATGAAACTCTCTTGTAGTAATGATAATGTAGTAATACAGTACTTAAATATTCTTCATTTTTTTGCTGACAACCAACCATTTATTTTGCAACACCGTTTTTAAACAGCATTTCAATAAATATGCTTAATAGTAGATGAATTACACATAATAATGCTAACTACCAAAATCAATGAATAAAGCCATTTTTTTTACATATTTATGAGTATAGTCCTTGAAGTGGCCAAGAACACTTTTTAATAATCTGATAGTATACTGGAAATCATAATTTTTCAAAATCTATTTTTATGAGTACATAACCTGATGCATACTGAAAGTGTTACAGTTTTAATTAAGTTAGGTTAAAAAAATTCAAATTATTTTGTTTTTTTCTATGGACATGGTTATGATGAATATCTATTTACAAATTTTTTTAAAAATATCTATTAAATATGTTTTATTAAAAAAATTCATGGACAGCAAGTCCAATAATTTATAATTCAGTTTTAATTACACATAATTTTGAAAGAAAAGAGATGGAAATATAGAAACAAGTACAAATTAAAAAAAAATAATTTAATTTTACTTTATAGTCAATGAAGTTTTATTGTGATCTCTATGAGTTACCCTCCAAATAGAATATGCTAGTCCAAATCCACACATTCTGCTCAAACCTGAGAGCATCAGAAATGACAGTTGTAATTACCTATATGAATCGGTCTTTCAAGTAGTAAACATCATTGATGAGTATGATGAAAGATTTTGTTTCATAAAATCCCAAAAGTAAAAATCTAGGAGAGTAAAATAGGGGAATACAGAAATTACTTCCAAACATTTCTTCTGCCCATCTCATTTGTGAAATCACCAACAGCGTCTACACAGTATAGAAAAGGGCTGTATTTTGGGGAAACATATTATCTTATTTTATCTGGAGAAATGCAAACATTCCAAATGAGTCCAACTCATGAAGCCTGGTGAATAAAAATAAGTAAAGGATCTTACCTTCCAAATTTGAAGTAATCACTTCAGCTGGGCAGAATAAAAATTAAAAGACAATACTCAACTGAGTGTTTACTATTCTGGTGAGTGAACACTTCTAAAATTTTAAAATTTCCAGTCTTTACTTAATTCGTCATGAATAAAGTTAAGTTTAAACACTTTAAACAGTTGATAATTTCTAGGCTAGGGTATTCGCTTTAACCCACTGGATTGGTCTAGCGGTGAATGTGTCTTCGCATATCAGCTGATTTTGAAGTGTTCCAACATTCAAATCCTAGATCGTGGATACCGGTGTTCTTTGATGGTTGAATTCCAATTAACCATACATCTCAGAAACAGTCAACCTGAGACTGTACAAGACTACACTTCATTTACACTCATACATATCATCCTCATTTGTCCTCTGAAATAATACCCGATGGTGATTCCCCAAGGCTAAATAGGGAAAAAAAGGATATTTGCTAGCTCAAACTGTTTACGTAACTTATTTCCCCATTCATTCAAATGGTTGCTTTTATACATATCTATGAAGTAAAAGTGTTAAAAAGAATGAAGAAATATAAATCCATCCAAATGTAAACAGTTGTTAAAATTTGGATCTGAGTTGAGGCGGTACACTAAGCTAAAGAGACAATATAGAAGTGTTTCTATGTTGTGTTAGTGATCTTGGTTATCAAAGTAGAGCAGCAGAAGATTTTGGTCTAAATCAACAACAGCTTGTAAAATGTTTGATTTTGTTTAACATCATTATTTATATCTAATCTCAATGCAGATGAGTGAATAAAAGTCCTGTTGACACTGAATGAACTGAATGAAGCCCAAGCAACTGGCAAGCTTGTTTCCAAATATCTACAGCCATTGGTGCTCTCAACTGTACATATGTAAAATGAAGAGGCCACATATATCTTTGCTGACAAATACATAAATCGGAAGGGTTATGCTAGTATAAATATACACGTGACATGTAATGCAAAAGAAAGGTTCACTAACATAGATGCACAATGGCCAGGGAGTGTATATGATGGCAAAATTTGGAGACAAAGTGCAATAAAAAGAGAACTGTCAATGTTTAATGGTAGATTCTGATTGCTAGGTGACAGAATATATCCATAGTTTGGTATATCTCCATGGCTCCTTATACTCTTTCTACCATCGATTATTGATTAACAGGGAAAATTCAATTTTTTTACTTTCCTTGTAAGGAGAGGGTCATTATAGAAAGAATAGTTGGTCAATTAAAAATTAGGTTTCCAATACTGACTATAAGAGTATATACAGAAAAAATTCTGAGAGCAATAGTGTGCTTCGTAGTTTTGCATAATGCTATCAAATATTTAAATGACTATTTGGAAATACCAGATGAAAATGTGTCTACAATATGACAACCATACCACAGACCACAGAATAATTTTATTTGATAAAGACGAGATAAAAAATATTGGAGAACATCTACAAATTTTGGGATTATTGAATTTGTAATATCCCTTCCCTTTTTCCTTTCTTTGAATATAGATAAAAGAAATGAAAAAAAAGTACAAATAAATAAACAAAAACATAAAAAAATAATGTAAGTATGGGTAAGTACTGGATGACTCAGCCAGCATAAGGTTTGCTGAGCCAACCAAATCAACAAGGCAGCTTGTCGAGCAGAAGCAATAGTGATTTTATGTTATGATTTTGTTAGTGCTTCATGGGGAAGGGGCTAACTTCATGCACCTGCTGAAGATCACCTTTGTAAGGACCCCATCCACCAAGCTTAACAAGCGTGCAATTTAGGCAGCCAGTTTATTACAAGTATTGAATCTAAAAGAAGGGATAATGGATTTAGTAAGTATAATTTGTATATTTATTTATCAAAACTCAAATAAGTTTGTAATTCTGAGAAAATGTTAACAGCTGTGATAGTTTCATTATTTCATTCATCTGTTTCCCCCCTCTCGTATTTCTCTTTCAGTATTTCCATTAAAAATTCTTCTTTTTCCATTTGCATTTTAATTAATTTTCACTATTCTACAAAAATTTGGCGCTGCTCTGTTAATACTAGTCACTGCAATTCTGTTGTAGGTAATTTTGATGTTTCTCCTATTTCGTCTTTGTTCCCAAAATAATGTTTTCTTATTTTCTTCTTTTTATCTGCATTTCCTCCACTGGTGGAGGAATCTGGATAATCAATAGGATTTTCATAATCAACTGCAGCAGTCGATTCGGTTTCACAACTTTGTCCACCACGGTCTAGGCCAACTGTTATTGTACTGGCCACTTTTGAAAACACTGGATTGTCTTCTTTATTTTAACAAGTCGAACAGTGCTTTTTCTCAGTCGTTCAGCTTAACTGGTTTATTATCTGCTACATGAACATCAGATTCTTTTTTCACAATAGTCTTCATATTGTTCAGATTTTCTTTTAACAGTGAAAAACTTGTTTGCCAATTTTATCACTAAATTTTTCCATCAAAATTTTAGTATGATGTATTTGATATAATCAAATACATCAGTATTTGATTACATCATTCTATAAGTCATCGTAATAAAATACAAACAAATGAAGGCAATACTTCATATATTTCAGTTTCACTGTAAATGAGTACTTATGTATTTATTACACACTTACATTAAAAGTAAACTTTTATTCACTCCAAACCGACTGTATACTTAAAAGTAAATACAATATCCAGAAGTGAACACATTTAAGGTTACTCATCACTCATGGGCGATTACTTTTTTCTATTCACCAGCTTATTGAGTGGCAAGGCAGATTTAAAAGAAAAAAGAACAATTCATTTAGTCTTCCCACAAGAAATCACCAAATGTTCATTCACTTTTGGAGAATCACATTCATGCTCACTGATTAGTCTTTTTTAAGGAATTTGAATATTTTTGATATTTTATAGTACGCAAAATAACTGAAACTTCACTATGTAAATTTAAAAGCAAACATATAGACAGGATATGCACAACTGTTGAATGTATCCTGCAAAAGTTGCATTATGGGGGCTGTTCATCTGGATATTAAATACGTACAAGTAAAAATGGTGATCTGTTCCCCAAACAAATGACTATCACCATCTCATAACGTATCCTCCTGGACAAAGGATACAACAGATCATGTGAATTTTCTCTAGTTTGTATCCTGATGTTGTGTCTATCAACATTTTCAGAAAACAAAAAGTATTCTTTTTTTATGAAAATTGCAGTCTACAAAATGTTGTCATCGTCAATCTCACTGAGAATATATAAAGCAATATCACACACTTGTTTAGGCTATTGTCTTGCATAAGTAATGAACTTAAGCAATTGCACTTAAGTAATAAGAACTCGCATAAGTAATTGTCTCATATTTATAAGACAACGAATGAAAATTAAACAATTACACTAGATCTATTAAAAAGGTGTTTTGACAATAGATATTTAATTGCATCTCATAATGCAGATTGTATTTTAAAACTTAATTCCAAAAAGGGAGAATCTGTGGATAATTTATCCAAATTTATTATAGAAGTATCTTCATATGTCAATGCTCTTGAAGCAATGCATAATCCAATCAATACAGACGAATACCATTTTTCAGAGGTAATATTCTTGACTGGCAACATTATTATAGTTTATCTAGCAATTTAGTACATAATAGAAATGATTTAAGTAATTTACAAGAACTCCATTATTTGCATACCACCTTGAGGATGAAGCATTAGCTATTATTAAAAATTTACTAATTAATATGAACTTTTCATTCCAATTGCAATGTGCTATTTTAACAGAAATAACAGATAGCCTACCGACATTTACCTTTGATATTTTGCATTTTAATTTACCTCATAATCAGTTTTTTGCAGATCCTGAATTTAACATAATAAATAAGACATCCTTAATGGAACAAAATTTTACTTGAATTTTATTTTACCTAGGAAATTTATTCAAAACTTTAAATATCCTGTTCTCCAATTGGGATATATTATCGGTGGTTGTTTTCCTATTAACTCCTAAGAGCAATAATACCATTGCATCTTTTATTTATCGAAAGGATTCTACAAATCTTTTGACTGCACTTGAGAACTTCTGGAAGATTAAGGAAATTAATACTGGATAATAAATAGAAAAAGAATCACTTTGTCAATCATTCATAAGCATTTAACTTGCTTTAAGTTTGATGCAAAAACTCAATCCCAACAACTTGGTCATTTATTCCTCCTTCAACGTTAATTGGAATTTATACCCTGTAAGATGGAGACATCTTCTTAACATTTTATATACAGATTTTTTTTATCGTCTGACTTCATGTGCATATTTATATTACTTAGATTTTCAGGTGCTACAATATAACTCTCTAATTTTTTCAATACTTGACACTGAGAATGGCCCATTTGAACATTTTTTACCCAGCAGCCTCCTGTTTTCTTTTAGCTGCTTATTCCAAAAACTATTATCGTTTCAATATGGAGGACACAATGATATTCTCTTAGTAACAAAATCATGGGTTCAAATCATGCCAGGCATAATATGCAACGAACCTTTCTCTTCATTGCCAAACAATGCATCCTGCACATAAAAGTATATTCTTCCAGCCAACCACTTCATCACACATTACAAATTTTAAAATATTCCTTTTTAACCAGATACTTTTTTTATGTCTTTATCATCTTTTCTTTGAAATATATGGTAAAACTACATAATGAATTTACAGACAAAATGTACACTCATTTGGGATATGTTTTGCAAAGTTCAATTATGCACAGATTTCCTTGGTGGGTAGATCAGATCGATAGTTCTTTGTAATTGTGAAGAATTATAAAGTTTTTACTAATCCAGCAGAAATGGAAACATTTATTACTGTTAATGAAAACAAGACAACTGGATACTGAAAGAAATGAAAACACTTAAAAGACAAATAATGAAAAGAATTACAATATAAAATAGAGTAAAGATAAATACACAAAAAAAAACTCACGTTTCTTTCTTTTATCAACACCGTCCGCTTCATTTATATGATTTTCATTTGGCACGGAATTATTTTGGTGTTGGGGCTGCTGCTGTTGTAACTGCTGATTTTGTTTATCCGTGTTATTTGTCTTAACATCTTTGTTGTTAACAATTTCTTCTTTCGTTTCTTTAACATGTCCATTCTGTTTACCGTTAACTTGAACTACAGTTGTACCTTGCGTAACATTGTTACCAATATTACTACTATTACTATTATTATTATTATTATTATTACTAAGATTACTACTATTACTAACAACACTATTACTATTATTAACTGTATTACTACCGCTGTTGTTGTTACTGTTATTATTAGTTGCTGTTGTATTATTTATCGCACCATTAGTCTGATGACTTTTTTTCTGAAACAAAAAAGACAATAACAAAATGTAAATAATATAAAAACATCTTTTACTTTATTATTATTGAGTATTTGTTCAATGTTTCTACTTCTCTGATTGTTATAATGTAAAGAAAATATGGTTATAAATCAAAATTTAATGCCACAACTCTAACCCCCAGTTATGAAGTCACTTGACCAACCAATACAAGATGTATAAAAATATATACATGGCTAAAACACATTCACAGACATACGATGTGTATAAGTGTGTTGGCTCCTTGAGATTTAATAGTTATAGAATCATGTAATAATTAAAAAAAAAAATCATAACTGGACTATAAAATTATTTCAGAATACAGAAAAAATTTTCTATTAAATTTTGGACCAAATCAAACATGAGGTTTGAAAGAGTACATAAAGAAGGGATTATCAGAGGCTAGTATATCTCTGAATTGGTCTTGATTTTATTAAAAATAGTATAAAGTAAGAGAGCACTTTAAAACTTTAGAAAAAGGTATTAAAAAGGGCCAATGTTGATTATCTTCATAAAACATAAACAAAGAAACTTTTGTAAATTTAAATAAATAACATTAATTAAAAAAGCAATTATATTACTTATACACACATATATACAGTATCTTTCATAAGTTTAAGGACAAGTTAAAAATAACTGAAAAATCAGTATTTCATGACAAAATCTTTATTTTATACAAGTAAAAATTAAAAATAAAAATAACAGAGATAATGCTACATCATTTTTTAAATGTTTAGTATTTTGTATGACCTCCATACGATTTTAGCATGCTGCTACTCTATCAGGCATTGATTCAATCAATTCCAGACATTTTTCTTTCGTCACCTGTTGCCACAGACTTGCGATTTGAAGTCAACTCAGCCTAATTTTAAGTTTTTCTTTTAGCAAGTTGCAGTGCTATCCAATTCCATAAATTATCAATTGGATTTAGGTCAGGACTACGAGTAGGCCAGTCCAAACGTTCCACATCATTTGCATCAAACCATGCCTTGGTAACTCGTGATTTATGACAAGGTGCGTTGTCTTGCAGGAAGATGAAATTCTCACCCAACAGGTTATACACACTAGGAAGCATGAATTCTTCCATTGTTTTTATGTACTGCATGCTGTTAATTGCCCCATCCATTATTCTAAGATGTCCAGCGCCCTCTGAAGTTATGCAACCCCACACCAAGACAGCATCTCCACCTTGCACAGCAGGAATGATGCAGGCTGGTAGAAACTTTTCAGTTTTTTTTCGCCTGACCCTAATTTTTCTGTTTGAATACAAATGGAATTTGCTTTCATCAGAAAAGACAACCCTTCACCAAGCTTCTTTCAACCGGTTCTTCGTTTGCTTGCAAAACCAACGACGTTTTGATTTGTGGACAGCGCTTAAAAGAGGCTTTGCTAATGCGAAATGTGATTCCATTCCAGATTCTTTTAAACGTCTAGAAAGAGTGGCAGTACTAAACTGAATTCCATGATTTTGTGCTACTTCTGTCGCTATATCAGGCAAACTAGCAGACCGATTAAGTTTTGATACTTTTAGAATTGCTCTGTCATGCCTCATTGACGTTTTTCGTGGTTGACCAGATCATGGAAGATCAACTACAGTTTCTTGATCACGATATTTTTTACCAACTTGCTGGACACATGTTTTTGATATTTTTAATTGCTCAGCAATGTCTCTGTATGTTTTATTTGCTTTTCAGAGACCGATTACTTGCCATTTTACTTCTACACTAGCACTTTTTGTACCAATTGTTAATAAAAAAACTTTTCACCAACCAAACCTCAAAGAAACAAATGCTAATTCATCACCGTTTTGGTGGGAAACAGCTGATAACATTGTCAACTTGACATTTTTAATTACTGTTGGTACGCCTGAAACTCTAAGTTGGTGTACCTGACACTTTAAAGTGATTTGTACATTTTTGGACATTACTCTCTTAAAAACAAAAATTTCATGAAAATTTTTAAAATCACTTAGCCCTTTTAACTCAATAAATAAATTTTTTAGAATTTTTCTTTTTACTCTATTGAAAAACTCTAAAACACAGCGTTAAAATGATATCACACTCATTAGCCTAGGTTACATATTTTACGAGAAATAGTAATTTCTTTACAAAAAAAACGGGCTAATTTTAGCTTGTTTAAAATATTTAAATGACTCCATAAAATTTGAAGCATCTAACTTAGAAGCTTGCGGTTTTCACCAAAAGATTTATTTTTTAAAGCTGACAAACAGTTTTTCTAAGGTGTCCTTAAACTTATGAAAGATGCTGTATATGTTAATAACTTCATATAGAATACTCAATATGGTCTGAAAATACTTGCCATAAATTTGTTTTAATAACAAAACTCTTTTATTTGACCTTCTAAAGCCACGGTCCACATTATCAGTAAGCATATTTTTGCCTTAGAAGACTATAAACCAGTATATCAGATCTTTGTTATTGATACCCTAACACTGTTATTAATTAACAATTTAAGGACAAAATTCTAGATATTAAACCAATAAGAAGTAATGGAAGTTTCATTATTTATTAATGTAATGTTTTATCATAAGAAGTACCAAAGAAATTTTAAAATTTTGGAGGTTTTTAACAAAAACCTTCATCTTTATCTACCTCTGTGATAACCATTTCCATTTGCCATAATTATTTTCTCCATAAAATAACAAGTTCCATGTAAATAAAGCAGCATTTAAAAAAAGTTTTTGAATTTCCAAGTAATAAGGTTAAAATAGTAACAAGATATACAGTTCAAGGCTGGGAAGAAAGTTGTGCAACTTTTAGAACTTCACCTTTAAAATGGTATTAAAAGGAAAATTAAGTAGAATATAGAAGTTTTTAATTGTGCAAGTAAAAATTTATGTAAAATAATATTCTACACTTAGAGTGAAATATTGAGAAACAGCTCAGAGATTTTCAGTTAAAATTTTAGAAGTATGGTCACACCACGCATTACATGGTGACTCCTTAGCCATTGCAATTAAAATTAAATACCAATAATTACCCATATTCAGAAATAATACAAAATTTTAAAAAAATAAGTTAATTTAATCTGACTATTCAAGCAAAATGATAACTGATAAAAAAAAGAAAGTCTTATTTATTATCCCCCACCTCTGAATGAAAATGTGTTAATACAGAACTGAAGAGACATGCTAATGCAATGGAATTATTTAATTAGTACAATTAATCTCTTAACAATTAACATGAAAATACTTTGAATATCAGAACATCAAGACATATAAATCTAAACATAACATAATAATGGTGACTAATAATAATAAAAAATATATCTTCAATTCACATATGTGACATGTTAATTTTCATTTAAAAACTTCTCCACTAATGTTTTTGGGTAAAATTTAACAGTATAATTATCAGATGAACTTCCTCAACAAAATAAATGGTGTAATTTAATAACCTTAAACATAAAAAACAAGCGGATCAAATTTGAGGACCTCACCTTTTTTTTAAAGCAAAAACTGTACATTTTAATGCTATCAGGTTTTTTATTAGGAAAAAAACGCTGGGAATACACAAAATTCCATAAAATATGCTCTACTGTAAGAGAATGAAAAAATACTTAAATTTTAAAAAATATTTTGATACTTTCTGATAAATTACATGTATGTAATTTTAGGATCCTTATTTACCAATCCATATACAAAAAATTGATACCCTTAATTAGCAATCCCTTGGAATTAAAAAAACACAATTTAAAAAAAATATGTTTTAAGCATTGGCAATTGTGAAGGTTCTTATGTAAAAAGAGAATTGCCTATTAGAGCAAGATATAATTAAATTAGATATAAACAATTTTATCACAACATGAGAAAAACAAGTATAAATTTGTTCATCATCGTTTTTTCTCATTAACATTTACGAGTTTATGTTAACAGGTAGAAATAGAATGCAATAAAAAATCGCATGAAATTGAAATATTAAATTAACGCTTACCATAAGAAACAAAGTATTCATAATAAAATTATTTCATAACATAATTCAATATGTAACAATAATAATTTTCATTTTGTTAAACTGAATTTAAAGAATGATAAAAAAGAGAAATAATGATCGACAATGAAATTTTTCAAACAATTATTAATAAAAAAAATTAATATTATCATGTAAATACTTTACAGCACGCTCATATCATACTACTACTGAATTCTTTATTGCATTCACAATCATCATCTATCTGATAATCTGTAAACACAACAATATTTACATATATACATATGGGACCTTAACTTCTCTCTCACTCTCTCTCTCTGACTGTCTCTTTTTCTTTCTTTCCACTTACAATTACAAACTGATACTCATTACTGCTCATCAAAAAATAAATAAATACAAGTGTTGTTACACATACAATTACACAATTTAAAATATAAATTAACAAATTATTATCCCTTTTTATTAATAATAATAACGATGATGATGACAAGTATAAAGTTAAAAACCATTGCAATTGAAGCCAAGCAAATATAGATCTTTAAATACTTTAAATAAACTGATTCTGACCTATTTTTAAGCAACCGATAAAATACAAATGAAATATATGACTGATCTATTATAAATTTACAAGTGGTAACCAAAAATTTATTTCTGATTAGTTGTTGAAAATGAAATGGCTACGCATAATATATATATATATATATGTATATGCAACAGCCGTAGGCAATATATATTACTTAAATCTTACTGGCTAAGAGTGTCAGAAAAATGCAGCACTATTCTGTTTCATTTTGTTCGATTTCAGTTAATGAATCTATCGCAGGATGAACATGTGCAAATCATCCTTTTGTGTGGCTATTAAGGTTATTCACATTGTGATGTTGGTAATGAGTTCAACTGACATCATCCGAAGCACCAACTGGTATCACATAGCACTGTGGGAAAGATTACTTGACAAGTTTAAGAAGATGCTGTCGATACTGCTAATTTGCCCCAATTGCAAAGGCCATGAAATGATAATGCAGTACAAGAAGCTTTGATTGCCAAGGTCTGCAGCAATCCAAAGAAGTCAATCTGGCAAACTGACATTTTCTTGAACATTTCTTGATCAACCATTCATGATATTCTGAGGAATGTAAAATTTTACCCGCTCCAGTTCCAACTTCTGTAACACTTACTAGAAGATGATCCTGATCGCAGGTTGGGAATTTGTATGCGATTTTTTAACAGGATTGAGAAGAATGTAGACTTCACAGAATGCCTGACAACAGAAAATCTGCATTACTGGTCACAGGAGAACCCCATCGATACAATCCTTCTGTACAGCACAAGTCTGATCATGTAGCAGTGCAGTGTGGTAACCAGAATGATTTTATCATTGGCCCCATACTTTTTTCAAGTAAATGTGGAAGGCGAAAAATACTGTCAAATGCTTAGAGATTGGATGATGTCCACATCAGATATCATTGGGGAGTGTCGTGAATGGTTCATGATGTACAACACTGGCCTATTTCATAAACATTGGATTGGTTGTAGAAAACCTGTTGAATGGGTTCCATTTCTTGGCATATTTGAAATTTACTTTTCTATTTTCAAATGGTTCCAAACTGGTAGCCAGAAAAGGGAGGGGGTTAATGTTAATGTTTGGTTTGTTAGAGAGAGGAAACTTGGTTAGCTCCTCCACTCTTCTAGTACAAGAAGTACTATTTCTTGTCTTATTAAGTAGCAGTTGTACTGTAGCTGTAGTACTGACAACAGTTACTACAGCTGTTGTCAATATAGCCATGAATAAGCAAGAGGTTCTGTCTTCTGTTGCACAATGTATCAAGTTTTTAACTAATGAATGCGTTAAGCCGGCAGAAATTTTAACTCATTTAAAGGTAAAGTTTGGTACTGCTACTCTGTCCCAGAACTGAGTGTATATGTGGATCAGACAATTTACGAGTGGGTGAAAAATTGTAGAATATGAGTCATGATCAATGCCCAAGATCAAGTCTCACAGCTGACAACATTCGTGATCTTTGAAAGGTGAACACCAGTTCACTGTTGAAGAAATCACGTCAGAAGTGGATACTGATTACAGGAGTGAACAATGCATCATCACTGATTACCTTGGCTTTAGAAAAATTAGTGTTGGATGGGTTCTGAGGTTGTTGACCAAAAATCAAAAACAGGTCAGGTTGGAGATCTGTGAGAACTTCTAAAGCAATTTTAGCAAGGGGACGATTTTTTGAGATGAATCGTCATGTGTAATGAGACATGGGTCCATTATTACACTCCAGAGTCAAAAATGGCAAAGAAAGGATGAGGATTGCCCAGTGAAAGTCAAAACCAGCCTGTAAGCCGGAAAAAGTCTTGCAACGATATTTGTGACTCATGGGGGCTTTCCTCATTAATTTTCTCCACAATCAATGAATGGTAAATGCAACTTAATATTGCCACAGTCAACAAAAGCCACCTACTGAAACAAAAGACAGGGTATGCCCATCAGGTATGTCATCCTTCTCCATGACATCAGGCCGCACACCATAATTTTGACAAGGGATAAAATGGGGAAAAATGCACTGGGAAGTCCTTGACAACCCTTTCTACAGCACAGAATTGTCCCCTGTGACTATTTTTTGTTTGCGCCCTTGAAAGGATCGCTTGGAGGAGAACGATTCGAAAACAATGAAGACATCAACGAGTGCATGCGCAATTGGTTGACTACTTGTTCACAAACTTTTTATCAACAAGGAATATTCAAGCTTCCAAATCATAGGCAAAATGTGTAGATTGTGCAGGAGACTATATACAGAAATGATGAGTAGGTATTGTGTATTTAAAAAAAAAAATTATATTTGATTCGCTCATGTACAACTTGTTTTTGACAAGTTTTTTGTTTGTTTGTTTGTTACAACATACAAGTATTACATAACATTTCTGGTTGTTTTTTCATGTCTGTTGTTTAAACACTTACAATTCCTTTGACAAAATTCATTTTTGCTTTAGAAATAAAAACTTTATATTTTACCTTAATTTTTATTTTTTATTTGATAATTTTCTAATCACTGAATGCTCTCTTTACTCTTTTTAGTGTGAAGATTATTATCTATGAATATTAAATTTAACGATGGAAAATGTAGTGGAAACATTGGTTGTAAGACCTGATGATTCTTATATCTGTTAATAGTTATTTCTTTTTTTTGTCTTCAGTCATTTGACTGGTTTGATGCAGCTCTCCAAGATTCCCTATCTAGTGCTAGTCGTTTCATTTCAGTATACCCTCTACATCCTACATCCCTAACAATTTGTTTTACATATTCCAAACGTGGCCTGCCTACACAATTGTTTCCTTCTACCTGTCCTTCCAATATTAAAGCGACTATTCCAGGATGCCTTAGTATGTGGCCTATAAGTCTGTCTCTTCTTTTAACTATATTTTTCCAAATGCTTCTTTCTTCATCTATTTGCCGCAATACCTCTTCATTTGTCACTTTATCCACCCATCTGATTTTTTAACATTCTCCTACAGCACCACATTTCAAAAGCTTCTAATCTTTTCTTCTCAGATACTCAGATTGTCCAAGTTTCACTTCCATATAAAGCGACACTCCAAACATATACTTTCAAAAATCTTTTCCTGACATTTAAATTAATTTTTGATGCAAACAAATTATATTTCTTACTGAAGGCTCGTTTCGCTTGTGCTATTCGGCATTTTATATTGCTCCTGCTTCGTCCATCTTTAGTAATTCTACTTCCCAAATAACAAAATTCTTCTACCTCCATAATCTTTTCTCCTCCTATTTTCACATTCAGTGGTCCATCTTTGTTATTTCTACTACATTTCATTACTTTTATTTTGTTCTTGTTTATTTTCATGCGATAGTTCTTGCGTAGGACTTCATCTATGCCGTTCATTGTTTCTTCTAAATCCTTTTTACTCTCGGCTAGAATTACTGTATCATCAGCAAATCGTAGCATCTTTATCTTTTCACCTTGTACTGTTACTCCGAATCTAAATTGTTCTTTAACATCATTAACTGCTAGTTCCATGTAAAGATTCAAAAGTAACGGAGATAGGGAACGTCCTTGTCGGACTCCCTTTCTTATTACGGCTTCTTTCTTATGTTCTTCAATTATTACTGTTGCTGTTTGGTTCCTGTACATGTTAGCAATTGTTCTTCTATCTCTGTATTTGAACCCTAATTTTTTTAAAATGCTGAACATTTTATTCCAGTCTACGTTATCGAATGCCTTTTCTAGGTCTATAAACGCCAAGTATGTTGGTTTGTTTTTCTTTAATCTTCCTTCTACCATTAATCTGAGGCCTAAAATTGCTTCCCTTGTCCCCATACTTTTCCTGAAACCAAATTGGTCTTCTCCTAACACTTCTTCCACTCTCCTCTCAATTCTTCTGTATAGAATTCTAGTTAAGATTTTTGATGCATGACTAGTAAAACTAATTGTTCTGTATTCTTCACATTTATCTGCCCCTGCTTTCTTTGATATCATGACTATAACACTTTTTTTGAAGTCTGACGGAAATTCCCCTTTTTCATAAATATTACACACCAGTTTGTATAATCTATCAATCGCTTCCTCACCTGCACTGCGCAGTAATTCTACAGGTATTCTGTATATTCCAGGAGCCTTTCTGCCATTTAAATCTTTTAATGCTCTCTTAAATTCAGATCTCAGTATTGTTTCTCCCATTTCATCCTCCTCAACTTCCTCTTCTTCCTCTGTAACACCATTTTCTAATTCATTTCCTCCGTATAACTCTTCAATATATTCCACCCATCTATCGAATTTACCTTTCGTATTATATATTGGTGTACCATCTTTGTTTAACACATTATTAGATTTTAATTTATGTACCCCAAAATTTTCCTTAACTTTCCTGTATGCTCTGTCTATTTTACCAATGTAAACCAATGTTACCAATGTTCTCTTTCCACTTCTGAACACTTTTCTTTAATCCACTCTTCTTTCGCCAGTTTGCACTTCCTGTTTATTATTATTTTACTTTCTTCATCACTAGCATTCGTATATTTTCTACGTTCATCCATCAGCTGCAATATATCGTCTGAAACCCAAGGTTGTCTACTAGTTCTCTTTATTCCGCCTAAGTTTGCTTCCGCTGATTTAAGAATTTCCTTTTTAACATTCTCCCATTCTTCTTCTACATTTTCTACCTTATCTTTTTTACTCAGACCTCTTGCGATGTCCTCCTCAAAAATCTTCTTTACCTCCTCTTCCTCAAGCTTCTTAATTCCACCGATTCATCTGACACCTTTTCTTCAAGTTTTTAAACCCCAATCTACATTTCATTATCACCAAATTATGGTCGCTATCAATGTCTGCTCCAGTTATTTCTATGATACATATATTTTATAACTTCACTCTTAGAACACTCAAATGAAAATTACATTTTTTTAAATCTCTTTCACGTGTCCTTGAAAATAATAAGAAATTGGCATTTTGAGTAATGCTTTCTTTCCTTTAGTGAGCTAAAATTTATATTATATCATATCATTATTTTTTCTTTTCAAGTTAAACAATATTATTTCCTTTACTCTAAATAAGAAACAGTTCACAGCCGATCTCCGTGGCAGAGTGGTGGCGTCTCAGACTTTCATTCAGAGGTCTTGAGTTTGAGGGAGGTTTGAGGGAATTCCCATTCCCTTAGGGCAAAATGACCAAAGTAGTTGATGCTCATCATCTCGAAATGTTCACATATAATAGAATTAACATAAAGTGAATCATCTTTTTTTAAGTGAAAAGCACAAAGAATTTCAATTATATTTTGGATAAACATTCAAGAATCCAAATATTTAATTTATATTATTAGTAGATTAATTTTCTGAGACTCGAAAAACCTTTTTCTAAGTCATAATAAGTTTTAGTATTGTCATTTATTTTATTTATTATTTATTTTCTGGTTTATTAGTTTTATTTATTGTCATGAAGTTTTAGCCACTTTATAAGATTCTGGGAAGTCATACAGAACAGGATGATGGTTTGTAAAAACTTACAAAGAATGTAAGTTTTTTCTTATATATAATAAAAAACTATAAAATGTTCCAAGAAATGTTGTTTTATTTAACGGTAAACATTTATCATTTCCTTACTGCCCATTGATGATAATTGTTTAACAATTCTAATATCAATTTAGTTTAAGATTTTAATTAATTTTTTTGTAAATAGTTTTTAAGTATAATAGAGTTTTCTAATTCATTTCTATTAAGAATTTACCATTTTTTTTATATATTCCGTTGAATTACACAAAAGAATGTTAGACCTTTTTCTAAAGATTATAAAATTCCCGCAATTTAATATTTTCTCCTGCTCTGAAAAATAAAAAATAAGTGAATCCATGATGACTTTAATTTATTGGATTTTTTGACCCTCTTCTTACTCAGAAAGGTTTTTAGGTTGTGTTTTTTTGCAATGAAGGTCTAACAGCAATAAAAAAAAACCATTTGAAACAAATGTTTTACAGTAATTATTGCCAAAATAATTTTTATCCTGGATTTTTCATTATATCTTCAAAACTGACCAAGTTATGCCTGAAATAACAAAAAAAAAAAAAAAACAAACTGATCATTTCCTTAAAAATGTTTTTTGCATAAGGTAAGTTAAATAAAAAATAATAATTGTTTCCACTTTTTCTACAATCTCCCAATCCTCTATAGGTCATCATCCTGTTCTGCAAAACTCATGCATTTAATGTAAGAAATTCAATAATCCCTAATCTTTTTTCTTACTTACGTATATTTACCACACTAATAAGCCGATTATTGGTCAAACCATTTACATTAAGACAAAAGAATTTATATGAGACAGTTCAAAATCTCGATTTGTAAGATAGGATTATCATAAATAATAGATTATTTGATTACAGATATATTTTACAAATAGTCTGATACTGTCACAAAATTACATTATGACTGAAATAGTCGTTGATAGATTACATTAAGTATAAAATTATTAAATAGATAAAAAAGCTTAATTAAAAATACTTTGCAGTCTCTTGATGACTTTTATCTATTATAACATTTAATAATATAAACTTAATATTATGTGAACAATATTAATACAAACCTCTCTACTATGGACAACAGTTCCTAATGTAGGCCAGTCTTCTGTATCAGTAAAATCACTAGCCTGTAACAAACAAATGAAACAATTAGTTAAAAATTTTGATATTAATTTCTAATGAACAAAGAATACTTCAACAAGCATAATGCAAAAGAAATTTATCTACGTCACTAATACAAAAGAAATATTCCAGCTAATTAACTACCCCATCATTTTCAAATAACATCATTTATTTGGATATGTATTTTCTTCTTTGGAAAAAAAATAATTTTTTTTTTAGAATCTTCAATACGGTCAAATATCACCTGCAATTGTTATTATAAAGATCACAACTTTTTTTTTCTATATTAATTTTGTTTTACAGAAGAATATTTTTATCGATAATTCTTTTTTTCTCAATGTTACAGTTAAATTTCAATGACAAATATGTGGCACTGTTACAGACAGAGGATACACAAGTGGTAATGACCTTGAACTTTTATTTGTCAGTTGAATACAATGCTCACCTTAATTATACACAGACTTATTACTAAAGATAATAAGAATATAATTCAATAAAATAATCAATTTCTTTTTTATATCTTTGCCATAACAAATATTAATAAGTTTTCAGAAACTTCAACTTCATGTGATGAACACATTAAAAAATTATAGGTATACAACTGTTGAATATGTAAACCAGAATGTACAATGTAAACTCAGTATCTGTCACATCTGGTGGTCCAAGTGTAATTTAATCTTATTCATAACCATGTTTTTTGTCAACTATCCGGGATTCAGAGTTTGGAGTCTCATCATAATCAGTTTAGGATTTAGTATCTCATTGTTATCACTTTTGATGCAAACATTTCACCATTACTATCACAGTACAAACCATTTTATATATAACAGTAATTGTTGTTGCTTTCATTCTCTAAAATTTGCATATTTTTTTAATTTCCCCGACTTTTCTTTACACTTAACTCTCCCCAGGTACAAAGAGCCTAGATTGATTTACAATCTGAATAACAATAATTTTTTGAAGAACAAAATTACAACCGCACATTAACTCTGGTTCTTTACAATTCTCGGATAGAGGTACAAAAAGAAATCTAGCAAGTTAAGAAGGTAAAAAACAAACACTACACTGGGCAAATATGTAACTATATACCTTCCTGGAGCCAGAACATAATAATATCCAATAAACATGCTATGCTGCAAAAAAATTACAAAGCCCTACAAAAATTAAACCTTCGTACTACAGAAATTTACATTAATTTTATCATAAAATCAAATTTTAAATACACTTTACGTGATGATAATTAGGGTGACTGTATTAAAAAAAAATTCATCTATTAAATTGTAGCCTTAGTTACAAGTTTGAAAAGCTATCCTCAACTCACAAAGCACAGTTCGTTATTTATTAAAAAATAAAAAAGCTTCAATTAATAATTACAAAACTCATAATTTTACGATGAATTATTCCCTACCTCTGTGATAAAGATTTAAAACTGTTCCTATAGAAAATTTATTTTTCTATTTTTCAATAGAATTATTTATTTCAAATGTTATTTTAAGAAAATCGAGTTTCAAATTAAATAATTTTTAACCTTTATAACCGAGGCCATTTTAAGTTAACAATTTTAAAATGTTAACTTTTTTTAAGTCCATAACATTTTCAGGAATTTTAATTCATGGTATAAATTACCTTCTTTAATCTATATCCAAATATTTAACAGTATACATTTTATGAGAGAAAAAATTAAATATCAAAAAATTTTTAATATGATACAAGTTAAGAAAATATTTTGAAATAATGATCGAAAAAATTACTTAAAATTAGAACAAAAAATACTTTTATCTTACTGAAGAAAAAAATCACAAGAATGACATAAGAAACCTTCTTCATTTTTGTTCTGTAGATAACACCTTAATATGATTTAAAGTTTAAAAAAATAAGCAGATAAGAAAATGTAATAAAATTTTTATAAGACATACAATGATACATAACTAATACAATCTTCAAAATGAAATCAATGGTTTACTACACTAGTGCAAGTGAAAAAAAAAATAATAATAATAAACTTATATCATGCATTGTACAAGCACTTGAATATAAATTTATCTATAAAAATAGGTATTAAATCATGTCAAAATTGAATTACAAAGACCACATTTAACTAGAAAAACTTATTAAAAATAATTTTAAAAACTGACAAATTGAAAGAAATGACACTTATTACAATTTAAACAATGATTTCATATAAAAATTAATTTTTTGATGACTAATGATTGATCCTAACTTATAACAAAACACTTATTATTAAGTGTTAATATTGGTGTTATTTGTCAGTAACCGACAAATATTATTATTATAATTATTATTATTACTACTACTACTACAATAGTTAAAAAAATAAAGAAAAGAAAAAAGTAAAAATAAAAAACATACTTATGTAAATATAAAGGAAATTCCATAGGAAATCCATGAATTTAAGAGAAACACTCATTTTTAATAATTCCTTATCAGAGATGATAATTTTTCTCAAAACCAATGTTTTTACATCTAAATTACCTTCTAATAATGATGGCAAAGTTTTTCACAAAAAAAAATTAAAATACACACATCTCTTTACGATCTTCATAGTGTCATTTTTCTAAAATTTAAAACCGTTTCTACCCATATTGTATTATATAAAATCAAGGTACTTTAAGAAAAACAAAAAACTTGTTGGAAAAAAAAATTAATCATATGAGGGTGAAAATAATTTGTTTACATCAAAAATTAATTTAAATGTCAGGAAAACATTTTTGAAAGTATATGTTTGGAGCATAGCTTTATTGGAAGTGAAACTTGGACGATTGGAGTACCTGAGAAGAAAAGATTAGAAGCTTTTGAAATATGGTGCTATAGGAGAATGTTAAAAATCAGATGGGTGGATGAAGTAACAAATGAAGAGGTGTTGTACAAATTGATGAAGAAAGAAGCATTTGGAAAAATATAGTTAAAAGAAGAGACAGACATATAAGGCCACACATTAAAGCATCCTGGAATAGTTGGTTTAATATTGGAGAACAGGTAGAAGGAAAAGATTGTGTAGGCAGGCAACGTTTGGAATATGTAAAACAAATTGTTAGGGATGTAGGATGTATACCGAAATGAAACGACTAGCACTGATAGGGAATCTTGGAGAGCTACATCAAACCAGTCAAATGACTGGACAATAAAAAAAATGAAGGTGAATCAAATTTAAACAGTAATTTTGCTATTCTACACAGTGAGCACTTCCGAGCTGGATGACAAAAACTGGCAGAAATTTTAACTTCTTTAAAGGTAAAGTCTGAGGATGCTACACTGTCCCATAACCAAGTGTATATGTAGGCCAGACAATTTAAGGGCGTGCAAAAAAGTGTAGAAAACTAAAGTTATGATCAACACCCAAGGTCAAGTCTCATAGCTGACAACATCTGTGCTGTTCAAGAGCTTATCAAAGGTGATCGCCAGTTCACTGTTGAACAAATCACTGTCAGAAGTGGTTATCAGATATGGGAGTGCTCAATCCATTATCACTGATCCTCTTGGCCTTAGAAAATCAGAGCTCTATGGGTTCCAAGGCTGTTGACTGAAAATCAAAAACAGGTCAGGTTGAAGATCTGTGAGAGACTTCTGAAATCGATTTTTGCACAAGGGGGAATTTTTTGAGGCACATCATCACATGTGATGAGACATGGGTCCATCATTACACTCCAGAGTCAAAAATAGCTAGTTAGGAGTGGCAAAGGAAGGATGAGGGCTACCCAGTAAAGGCCAAAAATCGTCACATGTGATGAGACATGGGTCATCATTATACTCCAGTCAAAGATAGCTAGTAAGGAATGGCAAAGGAAGGATGAGGAGGGCTATCCAGTGAAGGCCAAAACCCGTCTCAGTCAGCCGAAAAAGTTCTTGTAATGATTTTTTTTGAATGAAAGGCAAAAATGAATGGAAGGAAAAAGTTCTTGTAATGATTTTTTTTGAATGAAAGGCAAACTAGTAAATTTGCATTTTGAGCAAACCTTCAATAGCAAACATAATCCCTAAATGAATCCACAGGAAAAATCATCAACTCTACTGAACCTCATAAAAGCAGCCACCAGACAACAAAAAGTCTGGTACCTGGGCTCCAAGAGATAAAATTGGGGAGGTGACTAACCAATGAAGAAAAGAAGTTCACAAATAGGTTGCTTCAAATTCTGGATATGGCAGATTAAAACTAAAGTTAATAATTGATCCGAGTATGGTTATTTGTGCACACAATACATGTCACCAACCGCTCCTCGTAATATAACTCTGCAACCGTTCACATTATCCATGGATTTGCAACTGAAAACTGAAACAAAAGAACAAGTGTTCTCTATGGCTTTGGAAGCAGGAATTCCATCTACAGTAGAGAAATTATTTTAGGAACTGAATATCGCACAACTTTCAAAACAGTAGTAACATGTTAATTGCAGGGAGAGGTAAAACGACATCTTGGATGTAATGTAGTTATGGTCCACATAGATAATATCTTCCTATCACTTTCCGACTCCTAAGCAACTTCCATCTGGCACTTTAATACTTATAGAAAAAGTCAGATGCAAAATACTTCTTTTAATTCCAAGGTGTCAAATATGATCCTAAGACAATTATAAAACTTGCAGAGAATCCCAAGTGGCAAACAAACAAAACATTTTTTATTAAAATGTAACAGATGACTTGTAAAATGTTGGAGATAGGTGGATTTTATAAAGAAAGATACAAAGGTATAGAAAAAGTCTCTAAAAAGGAATAGTAAAGAGACAGTTATATAGAAAGGTCCATGATCTGCAGTCCAACCCATTTACAAGGAGAAATGCAAGTACAAATACCAATTTAAAAAAAACCTACATCTAACAAATTGGAACAAAGATAGTATACATAAAAGAGAAACTACAATTAAAAATATGAACAAATACACATACGTATAATAAAACTTACCTTATGATTTATTCTGCGTCTGTCTCTGTTTGCTCGTACCACAGTCGGTTGCGAGGGAACTGTCGCACCATTTTCTGTAAAATATAAAAAAGAAACAGAATATAAATATTAAAATTTTTATGATAAATAAAACTGTGTGAACTACAAATAAAAAACATGAAAAATAATTTTAGTTAATTTCTATATTTAAAAATTGTTTTATAATTACATTTTGTTAAACTATTGCAAAATATAATTTAATTATCAAGCAATTTTTTAATATTCTTTTTTTCAAACAAGTAACAAAAAAGAAAAAAAAACTAGAACTTTAAAAAGAAAGGCACTCTTCTGATGCAGTAACTTAACTCTTGAACTTCTAAAATAAATTATTGTAGCATAATCATAGATTTACGTATATGGCCGTGATTTAGAAATAAGATTTTCTTTAAAAAAAAAGTATACCAATAATTAAAATTCTGCTCTTTCAAGATGAGCTTAGTTGAAATATTTTTGGGGTTAACATTCTTGAGTAGTAAGCACTTCTTGAAGATGAAAAATAAAAAAAATATATAATTACACTGACCCATTAAAATTAGTTATGAAATAATTATGTACTAAACACATATTCAAGAAATTAATTTTTTATTGTTGTTTTTTAATCATAATCACATTTATGTTTATTCTTTGTATATACAAATAACATACTTTATTTCTGTAATTATTTACTACTTTTTAAAACAAATCTTATATATAAATGTGAAAGTTTGTCTATTTATTGGTTTACAGCAGGATGATATGTATGAGTGTAAATGAAGTGTAGTCTTGTACACTCTAAGTTCGACCATTCCTGAGAAGTGAATACTAGATCAAGGATACCGGTGTTCTTTCGTGGTTGGGTTTTAATTAACCATACATCCCAGAAATGATTGAACTGAGACTGTACAAGACTATACTTCATTTACACTCATACATATCCAAATTCATCCTCTTAAGTTTTAATCTGAACGGTAATTATCAGAGGTAAAACAGGAAAAAGAAAGGCCTATACTTTCACTTTTATCAAAAATATGATTTACTTAGATAAATCAAATCATCTTCACTTTTATATTAGTAAAAAATAATAAATGGTTTTTAATTTAAGCTAAAAGTGTACTAAAGTAATAAACATCAACAAAAATGTTAAGTATTCATTTTATTTTTGAAAAGCAAAAGTCATTTTTGTTTTTTATGAAAGGGAAGAGAAATATCTCTTGAAAAAAATTTGTAAAAAAAAATATTCATAATAGAAAGATGTAAGTCAGAGCATAAGTCTTATATTATGATTGTTTCATTAAAACACATGTAAAAAATAACAAAAAAAAGTAATAATAACATCACTAGTGAAATTATGCTGAAAATACTTTAAGTATTTAAAAACAAAAATTATACTCCTCAATTTTCATTTATTTCCTGGAAGTAACTACAGACCATAGTTACTACAGCCTGACCATAGTTATATATGAGACATTTTTGTTGTATAAAAATGCAAAACCTGCCAAGTATTTAAACCAAGAATCTTCAGGATGATAGCTGAATATGCTTCATATTCTCAAAATTGCAGTATGGGTTTAGGAGGCTTGAATCTCAAAAGAAAAGTTACCTTAAAATTATGAATACCAGGATATATTAAATCTTGAAAATTCCATAGAACAAACAAGAAGATTGTGAATCAAATAAACAATATAATAATATTCATAATTTAGAAAAGAAATATAAAATGTATTCAACAAATCAGTAAATAAGGAAACTAATAATGCGATTGTGGACAGCAGATTAGCAAGACGATGTACAGTAAGTAATACAAAAAATTAGAACAGCAACAATGATATCCAACCTCCATAAGAAATGGACACTCTAAAAAGAGAAGGAGAAGCAATGAAATGAACATTTTAACAAAGAAAATTTGAATCAAAAGGTTTTTCATTCGTAACAATGTTGAAAATTTGATAAATTACTAAATGAAAAGGCTTTTAAAAATAAAGCTGTTAATAACAGCATCATACAAATAAAAAAATATTTGATTCTTTTATTTGACATATTTTATTTAAGTATTCAGTTTTACATTTTTAATTTTAATCTAATTTTTGAAGTAATTATAATTGCTTTGATACAAATTATAAGAGAGGACAAAGCTTTAAATACACAAAAGAGATCATTTCAAATGAAAACTGTAAACATTTTTCAAAAACAAAAACCAATTAAACTTTTATTTTATCTGAAAAAATGCCTAAATTCTAACAATTGCTTCAATACACCTGTATGCATGTTCAGGGCCATACCCAAACATTGTGTATGATTTGATATAAAATATCAATCACACTTTTGAAAATGGCATATCCTTTCTTCAAAATAACAATATTGCAAAATGGGTTTACTAAAGAAATGATATCTTGTTGCCATTTGAAAAATTTCTGAATATCAGCATTTCAATCGTTATGAAATGCAAGTTATATTTAATACTACATGTCACAACTTACTCTATTAATAATCACAGGGACTGGCTACACAATAAAAAATCATTACTACATGAAAGCATCTTTGGCTAATTCACAAAAACTGGGACAGACAATGTAAATCAAAACCAAATTAATACATCCCTTTCAATAGGAAACAATGGATTATTAAACAAATTTTGACTTAAAACATACATTTTTATTAAACTGAATTAATGTGTATATAAAAAAACTATTAATTTTTAAAACTAAAATTTCATTTTTAGAATACAAAGATTTTTAATACATTACTTATATATGACCTAAATTGTATAACTACAATCAAAATTATTAATTCAAAATAGAGAATTGGCTATATGAATTTAACTGGTACAATTTCCAATTGATTGATGTATAGAACTTAGTGCAAGTATATAACAATGAGAGGGGAGGTCTGAGCAATAGAGATAAAATGAGAAGAGAAGGGCCTCCCTCCCATACTTCATGCAAGCAAAAAGTGATATATGTGTTCAACAGTGCATAAACTATTGAAAACAACAATGCATATCACTATTTGCCAAATCTAAAAACAAATTTGTAATAATTCTTTACGCTATGCTTACCTTATCATACATTTAACTTCATAAGTCATTAATAACTCACACCCTTTTAATTATAAAACAACAAAAACAATAGAAAAATGTATACACATTCTGGATTTATTTTTTAATTTTCTACTTTAACCGATTGCCTAAATTATCCATTTTCTATATTATAATCTATCCTGCAACCAACTTCTAGCGATTAATTAACAAGATTCCTTAATATAGTTCACTAAAGCTTAATTAAATTAAAATTGAATAACAAACAATGCAGCTAATGTATAAATAACCACTCGGGCATTAGTTTTTTAGTAACTCATCTCTATTCCACATTATATGTTATAACAGTGCAATGATTAATTTTTAAATAAATAATATTAACAGACTATAAAAGATAAAACAATGATAAAGGAATTGTCAACCTTCAAATTAAAAAAAAAATTTTCCCACTACTTTGGTGCTTAGAAACATTTTGTATACGAATATGCATTAATTTCATGTATACGGAGTGGCTTAAATATAATAGGGCACGTAATAGAAACATAACATGAACAAACACTGAAACAACAGAAGAGCAAAATATTGCACAAAGCAGTAGGTGATGCCATCTCGTACACTACTTACAATCAACAACTATTCTCTCATTTTCTGTCAGTTGCAGTTGTTATGAAATCAAGTACACCTACTACATCAGTGCAACAAAAACAAAGCGCAGTGATTGAATTTCTAACAGCAGAAAAAGTGAATGCTTGTGCTTGCATTTAATTTATATTTTGTGTATTTCTTCTGCAAAAAATTATACATAATAAAATAACGAAAAATCAATCTTCTAGCACATAATACACAAGAATCTTCTATGTTTTCCAAAATCATAACAAATTAGTGAAACTAAACATTTCAGAATACTCGGTTGGCTCCTAATTATTTCCTTTTTCAATCTATAACTATTTTTAGTGTATTAAAACAAATAAGAAAACAAAAATTGCAAAGGTTAAAAATTTTCAAATTTAAAAGAATTAAATTAACTCTATGAAAACATTTGAAAAAACCAGTCAGGTTTTTTAAATTTAATTAATTTATAAATAAACAATTTATAAATTTCCCACAAAAGTTAGAAAAATTAAACAAAACCTCATGAAAAATTAAAAATATTAATTTTGTCTGCAGAAATAAAAACATAAATAATAAATCACTCTAAAATAATCAATTTACTAATTCAATATTTATTTAATATAATTTAATAACACATACACATATAATTTATATAATTAACAGTATTTGTATAATAGTAGTTAACTTATAATAATGAAAATATGTAAACAGTAATAATATATATTGCTATAAATGAGAAATTTGTCAGTAATAAGCAATAATAATTAAAAACAATTGAATAATCATTACAGTCAGACAAACGAGTATAGTGTCACATCGCAATTCATCTGTTCATTAAAAAAACAACACATTTTTACAAACAGTTTTAAAACAAATTAATGTAAGGTACAAAACTAAAAACAATATACTCATGAACATGTTCACATAAAAAAAAAAATACGATAAGAACTACGTACTTCACTCCTTTTTTAATATTTATTATTAAACAGCAATTATTTACTTTTAAAATACATACACATCCACCAAAATACAATTTTACATGTTAAAAAAAATAACCACATTTTAACACTCAGCTTCTCAGCATAGGAGGTCCATGGTAACTGGTCAATTTAGACTGGATTTTTCTACTTATCATATTTGTAAAATTTCCTTACAAGAGGTTTAGCACCTGAAAGAAAAAGACATGCACGGATTTGTTCTATGTAACAAAAAGACAAATGTGGCTTCCTAGAGTTTGTGTGTCAGTTGTAATTTCACTTTCAAACGCAGAAAAAAAAATAGCTGTGACACAAGCACTAATATTTTTTTAATTATTATACGTACTTAAAGTTATTTATATTTCATATGTATGTTTAGAAACATACTCTTTCAATGTAATATAAATTCATTTAAATATCACTTTGGAGTAAAATGTTACATCACTGAAAGGAAAACTTTTTTTTAGTAAAATACAGCACAAAACCAGTGTCTGTCTGATGTTTTATTTCCAGTGAATACTACTGTTTCACATACTTCTGATTATTTATACTTGAGAACTAGGTATAGATAGGAAAATTATTATTCTTAGAAACTATTTCATAATAAAAAAAAATTATTATCAGAGTTGTTACGATGTTATGAGGGTGTAATATTGCTGGTAACAGGAGCTGATTAAGTTAAAACTAGGTCTAATTCTAATTCGGTATATAAATAGAATTGTCAACAGAAGTGTTAGGAATTTCAGAAGAAAAACTAAGAGCAGTAATAGTAGTAGCACTAGTACGCCTAGAAGTAGAATCATTAGAATTAATATCACTTACCAAAGAATGTTCAGTTACAGAAACAACAGTTTTTTACTTTTGAATGCCGGTGGTTATAATAATCATCCGATAAATACAAATCACAATCACAAATAGCCAGATTTTCATACATTGGGTCCCTATCCTCATCGTCTAGTTTTCCCCTTCACTATCAAAACATAATTCATTAATTTGTTCATGTTCAAGAGACACAACCTCAATTTCTTAGTCAGCATTAGAATTTTCTCATCGTTATCATTCAAGATATCATACACCAATTTGACTAATTTCGGTCATAAATATCACTCATTTTGCTAATTTTTAAACAATAATAATCGTGTCAATAGAATAAACATTGAAAATAAATCAACATGCACGTAAACAAACTTGCCTTACAAATATCATCTCACTTAAACACAGTCCAAAAATTATCCAATTGATAGCAAAAACAACTTGATATATGAATTCAATATGAAACACTGAACATCCGAGATCGATGAGAGATGACCTGGAGTCATCCTAAAGAAAGATATAGAATTTTAAACAAAGGATGACATATACTCATCCCTCGTTCAACTGAGCAAAGTTGGTCAGACGAGTTAAACTTGTCCATCAATACGTTAATTAGCTTCTTTTTATTCTAAACTGGCATTCTGCGCAATTCATAAACTTGTAACATTTAAAAAAATATTTTTCTTGTTTTGTTCTTTATGTCCATCCCAACCCCCACCTTGTGGGAATTCACCCAAAAAAACACCCACCTTGTGGTGATTCCAGTTGCCACACTACCACCATCTGTTCTGAGTCCTAAGGAACTTTACTGAATGTCGTCTATAGACCCTCTAACTGATTATATCTCGTAGTCATCAATATTTTTCCTGTAAGTTTTGAATTGTGAAATAAAAAAATAAATTAAATTTCAAAGATGAAGAAGAAATTTCATTCCACTCAAGCTCTAAAATTAAATTTGATTGTAGGATTAAAAGAATAATACAACATTTATACATCTGAAATTTAATAATGCACAGTGAAATAAATGTTAAAACTTAAAGAAAATTTGGACTTAAAAATATACAGAGAGGAGAGTTATTTATAACCTTTACAAAAATCAAATAAACCTTAAGAGTAGTTAATGATGAAGAATGGTAAATCTTCAGAAAGGAGTGAGATGAAGTTGTCCGTCATCATTACTTTTCAAAATTGAACGTAAAGGTCTATCAGAATTGTGGGACTGAAGCAACAAACAAGAAATAAATGAAAATTTGAATATCATACCTCTCTGTAAGAAACCTAAGCTAAGTTAGAAGAAATACCAAATGGCATGATTTATTGCTAGAATTTCATTCTAATAAACAGTAAAGAAAGGAGGTAAATTAAAATTAAATATTAGTATAGGAGAACATGTCAGTAATAGGAGAAGACACTTTTTATTTAGGTAGTAAAACTTTAAACAATAAACATAGTAAAATTAAAAGTGAAATTAATATAGTAATACGAACATCAAACACAAATTAGTACAAAGGAGTGCTTTCATACAGCTAACAGATACAGATTAAACAATTATAAAAAAGTTCTTGAAACTATTTACAAAGAGAAAAGAGGTAAAAAAATAAGAAAAGACACAGGGCCAAAAGATTTCACATTTGTACTGAACTCAAAAATTACTTCAATAACAAAAGTGACGCATTTTTTTAATTCATTTTCATTCATTTTTTTTTTTTTGACAGGATTTTAACCTGTGATGAAACTTGGATGCATCAATTTGAGCCGACTTCAAGCGTCATAACATGTAGTGAAAGCACCCTTAATCGCCTGTCCATAAGAAATTCAAAATGCAACCATGGCTAGTAATGCCATTTTAACCAACTTTTGGAGTGCCCATGGTCCAATTTTCTGTGATTATTTGGAGGAGCACTACCAACAGCCTAGACTACTCAACCATGGTTGAGAACAAAGTCAAGTCTGTGTTGAAGAGGAAATGTCTGGAATGGTATGCTGCTTCTTCTTCTTCATCTTCAAGACAACAATTGACCTCATACAGCACAACTAACACTGGAACTACTGGCAAAGTGGGTTGGGAGCTCCTACCTCATACCTCATCCCTCATCCTCCTTACAGCCCTGACCTTGTCCCTTTTGAATTTTTATCTGTTTGGTATGATGAAAGAAGCTTTGCATGGCATCACGTTCAATGACAACGAAAGGTAAAGAAAAAAGTACAAAACTTTCTTCAAAATCAAGGTAAAGAACTCTTTGCTTAGGGGATAGCAAGACTCGTAAAAAGGTGAGACAAGTGCAGAGAAGTTGGTGAGCATGAACTGGAAAAGTAGATATAAAATTGTATAAACCATTTTTGCTGTATAGCTATTTATCTGTTTAATTATTGAATGACCCTTGTACGTAGAAGTAATTCAAAACTATTTTCATTAACAAATCAGACTCATTCTATTAACATAAAATCTTTTTAAAAAAAATGAATGGTGAATTTGTTCTAATAATTCAATGTTCTAATATTAGAATTTCTTAATTTTCACATTCTAAATTGTCTATTTCAAACAATTATAATCCTTACAGGGATGAAGAATAAAATACTTGAAATTTTCTTTCATAAAATTCCTTAACTTAACGTCAACTAGAAATTTGTGACTTTTACAGTCAAAAAATATCTGATTTATATTTTAATGGGTACAACTAGTACATAGATTTTAAAACTTACAAATAACATTTGTATGAGAATTAAATAATCAATGGAAATTAAAATACGATGCAAATAAAAAAATCCAACAAAAAAAAGGGACAGTGAAGAGAAGTTTTTAAAATTTTGATGTAATATTATTGAAAATTATGTGCTTTGACGAAGTTGAAAATGAAAATTTTTATGATAAACTGGAGGAAAAAAATGTGCCTGTGACAGATTTTCAACTGACTTCATGGAAATTTGTGGCACTAGGTGTATGTAATTTAGTACTGGCAGAAACATGTACAACATAGAGTATACAGAAAATTTGTTATCAAATGAACATTTTAAGATATACTATACAAAAGTTAAAAATAAATGCAATTGAAGATGATGAGGTAGAATATCAGAAATAATTACTTCATAAAAGGATTAACATTTTAAATGTTAACATTCAAAGTATTAATTACATTAGAGTAACAATTGAAGTCTACATCGTAACACATACAATTACCATGACTTTGCTTCCCCTTCCATTGCATCGATATTGTAATGTCATTATCCTTCATTAATGTAACTGCTGTGATGACATGTAATTTACACACCAGTTAAAGGTATATTTTTTTTTTTTGTATATTGTATAAATAAAAGATATTTATTTGGTAGACAAGTAACAGAAATTTTTATGTTGTTGGTAAATAAAAAAAATCAGTTAAAACACCCATACTTATTTTTTTGAAGTAACTCAATTAATTTTCAGGCATAGCTCAAACTTTGATAGAGCATGTAAAGGAAATAAACATTTTCCTTCTTGGAATCTTGGTTTTAAGGATTATTTCACAAACCCCCTACTTTTGGGCACAAAATACCTTTACTTACTGATTCAACTGATATCTGGCAATCGCAACATTTTTCTAGGTAAGAAAATGTCTTGTTTAATTCCTTAGATTTTAGATTTATAAAATCAACAAAATTTTAATGAATTAATTAAACTCTACTAAATTTTGTTTAGCTAAACTATTTGTATGTATTAAAAGGAATTACAATGATATCTTTATACATCTTAATATGTCTGTTTTTTTTAACCTCTGGAACCACCAGTAGTTGTTATTGCTTCAGAGGATGAGATGAATGATTTGTAGTGTGTGTGAAAATACCATACCTGACTGGGATCTGAACCCAGGAACTCCAACAAAAAAACTGAGATGCTACCACTCACGCCACAGAGGCTAGCCTCAATGTTTGGTTAGGCTTACAGAACCAAACACGAAACAATTCCCTGCATAATTCCATAGGAATATCCCCTTATCACCAATTCACACAATTATCAAGAATGCAACTACTGTAAGAGTTCAGAGTTCAAACACCCTTAGCATGGATCAAATGGAAATCTAGCTAACATCCCCAGAACACCTTTTGGTGGGGGGAGGGAAGAGGTGGGTGGTAAGAATGGACGCTATGACTTAATGAGAAAAATCAAATACAATCAATCATACAAAGTGGTGATTAAAGCTGTTGTAGATAGTGCAAGACATTATACCATAAATTATCCAGATTGGAAAATCATTAATTATGTTGGGAGTAGCACAATGCCTTTCATCATAACAGATGTTGTAATTATTACTTTTGCTGCGGCCACTGAGGATTCATCCAAAAATATTTTATGCTTCTTTAAAGAAAACTCTAGCCCAAGAGCATGCTAGTATGTAAATAAAAATAGAACATAAAAAATGCACAGGTCTACCCCTGTGCCTGCTACTTAAAGCGATAGAAATTTAAAAAAGAGATCATCAGGGATGGTTCAGAATTTGTCAGGATGTTTTTTGTCAAAACCCATCCCCTGAACAGTATTGAAAGTGCAAACATCCAAGTACATTAATGTTCTGGACAAAAAATAAACCGTCAATCTACTACAATGTGTAGACCATCCTTTCTTGTCACCAACTCATTAATGGATACAGATTCCTGCACCCATTTAAATGATAACAGGAAAGACTCAGGAGTAAGTAGGATGATCAACATCCTACTTACTCCTTTAGGCTGAGAACATAAAGATTTTTATAAAAATTGTGCACTCTTCTGACAACTTACAAGCTGCACAACAAGCCTAATGGTTGAAGTGCTAATCGCATATGAAGCCAGGCTTTTTTGTAGTTTATAACCAATAGGATCTTTATTAAGGGCAAACTATTTGTTAACATCAACAGATAGATTAAGGTATCTTGGATTTAATTATGTAAAAAACTTGCATTTAAAAAAAATAGATTTATCAATATAACATCATACTGTTTTAATAAAACATGGCATAGCCTGACTGCAACTCTAAAATGAAATACCACTAATGAGTATAAAAAAATAACACATATATATATATATATATATATATATATATATATGTATATGTGTGTGGGTGTGTGTGTGTATGTGTGTGTGTGTGTGTGTGTGTGTGTGTGTGTGTGTGTGTGTGTGTGTGTGTATGCCACACAAATGCACAGGCTTACATACTGCTATAATCTTACAGTTCAAAGAATCATGAGTATATATTTAGAATCACAAGATTGGAAAGAATTGAAAAAAAAATCAAATAATCATAATAAAAAGTAAAAGAATTGTTACTCAATTCAAATATATTTATTTATATACTAAAATAATTATTTGAAGTATCATCATTATGACAAGGTCGAGGCCATTAGATAATACATACACAAACACACACCATAAATTGAGAGTAGTAAAATAGATCATAGCCAATAAATATTTGAAATTCAATTGAATTGTTCCAGCGAGTGTTTTTCACACATACAGATATTTAAAAGTTAAAAATTCAATGATTTTAATTATCTAAACAAATTATTCTATTATCAACTTCATAATTGTTTATGTATTTAAATATACAAACTAACAATAGATTGTTGCTAACTTAAAAGTTTATAATAAAAATGTAATTATTTTTTACGGGCTAAGATTAAAATGGCATACAAAAAACTGTTAACAAACCAGCAGTTTCTGAAAGTTGGTCCTTATTTCTTGAGGCATCTATACTAATGCCTTAATAGTTTGGTAACATATACAGATTTATAAAACCTAAAATCCCAGCTTCATTAATACTTGGAATATCCCACTTTTTCATCATTCACTGATCTATTTCAATAGTAAACAAAACTTTACATCGTTTCAGTATAAAAGTAAAACAAGTGTTTAAATCCCACAACTTAATGTTTTACCTACATCTGAACCAAGAATCGGGCAGCACCATGAGCTGATGTAGATATATAATCTAATAATCTTCTAGTGTTAGTGACAATTGGAGACAACGTTACACTTAATGCTAAAAACTCATCAAACCAGAGTTCAAATTGGCAATTTCTATTTTAAAACATTAATTGAAACACATTAAAAAAAAAATCAAATCTTTTTACAGAATTTCCAAACTGAGATAAAAACTGGAGTGAGACAAGGCGATGATCTCTCAGCAATACTATTCAAATGTGCTCAAAAAAATAATTTGAGAATGGAACAGGAAAATCCAAACACTTAAGACAAATGAAAATATAAAACTGTAGACAAAATTGAAATCTTTAAGTTGTACAAGTTTCTGCATTAACTGATGATCTGGCAATTTTGGTAAAGTCATTAGAAAGATGAAAATCAAAATTCAAGAATTAGACAAATATGTAAACAAAATTGATCAACAAATTTAATATGAAAAACAAAAGTGATTTTTCAATAAAACAGTAGACTCCAAACAATAAGAATTTCAGAAGAATCAAACAAAAGAGTCCAACATTTTAAATATTTCAGTGAAATAATTATTCTGAATGTTTCAGAAAGGAATAGATCACAAAAAATGGAAGTGGATATCATTATTTACAATAAAAAATCATCCAAAAATGTGGAATTAAGACACCATAAAACCATAGTTTTACCTGGTGTTATAGATTTCAAAGTCGAGAGTTCTAAGGTTCAAATCCTAGTAACGGAAATTACTTTTATACTGATTTGAATACTAGATCATGGATACTAGTGTTCTTTGGTGGTTGGCTTTCTATTAACTCTGAAGTAATACCTTATAGTTGTTCCAGAAGATAAACAGAAAAACAAAGTCCAGAAGGGCTACAGAATTCTCAGGAAAAGATGTATTAAATATAAGTAGTTATTATCTGGTAAAATACCATTAGTATTATTCTATTATCTGGAAGAAAAACCTTTTACTTTTGTAGTATGTATTTCTGCATTGGTTCATGAAAAATTAATGATAGGCAAAACACTGCTTCCATCCTGGGCAAAGAATTGCCACCTGATCCGAATTCGAAGGGGATGAACATTCAGATGTGGTTGTGATGCATGTAGGTAGAATTCTTTCCCTTGCTTAATTAATAAAAATTTGCAAGTAGATCATCACCCTTTCCTCACTATTTACACCAAGATCACTTCAGATTTGTACCAGGTTACTCATTTCATTGCTAACCGATTTTGGATTCCCTGTCAATTTGTTTACACCGCACATTTTCAACTTTCTCTTTTATATTTGTTTGTAAGTGTGTGTGTGTGTGTGTGTGTGTGTGTGTGTTGGCGCGCCCACGCCAACCGTGAAAAATCTTTCTAGTTTTATTATTGTTCAATACAATACTTGGACCTTAAATGTCGACCTACATTACAGCCAAATTAAATAAACATTTTTTAAATCTGAACATTGTTGTGGTGAACATTCTTAAATGTAAGAGATCACTTCTACCAAGAGATTTACCAATTAACCTTGCCAAAAGGTTTTGCAGGAATTTAAAATGGTCATATCTCATACTAGAGATAATCAAACGAGTATTTTCTTTTAAATTCACCAACCCAAAAAGTTTTTTTTACATACCTTAGCTATCGCTCTGCAAACATCCAACCGATAATCGACTTCTGCCCAGGTCCGCTGGATCATCGCCGGCGTAACTGTGGCAATAACAGCGGTGATTCGTTATCTTAAATGTTGTACATTCCTGGTTTTTTTCACTTTGTTTTTAACGTATACCCATAGAAAAGAGTCTACGGGTCTCAAATCTGGGCTTCTCAGAGACCAAAGCACAGGACCGGCCGAACCAATTCAACGATTTTTCACTGAGATCGAATCGAACGTCAAAGCTAAAGTGTGAGGGTGCACCATCTTGTTGAAACATTACAGCAATTTTACCTTCTTGTTCAATTTGGTCAACTTGCGAGAAAACGTAAAATTGTAACGCGTCTAAATAAACATTACCTGTGATAGGTTCATGAAAAAAGTATGGGCCGATCACACGATCGGTCATCAAACCGTACCACCAAAAGTTTATTTTTGGGGAATCTCTGACATACTCAATAAATTCATTCCCCATACAATTACGCCAAAACATTTAAGACAACGGATCACCGCTGCTACTGCCATAGGTACGCCTGCGATAATCCAGCAGACCTGGGCAGAAGTTAATAATCGACTGGATGTTGCAGAGCGATAACGGGGTTTATACTGAAACATTCTAAGGTATGTACCAAAACTTTTTCAGATCTTGAATTTAAAAAAAAAATACTCGTTTGATTATCTCTAGCAGTTTCTGAGATAAGATTTTTTTTTAATTGCTGCAACCTTAACAATGATCCTATATAATAATCCACAGACCGAAAAATTATCAAAAACTGTAAATTTTTCCCACGATTTTGGAATTTCAATCCTCCTAGAAATATATTATAACTGTCAATAATCTAAAATAGTACTTCTTTAATCCAATAAAATGTTTATCGCTGATTCTTCAAATCAGCGATAAGTTAGGAATTTTAATTTGGCGCCGATTAAAAAAGTCGAAATTTCAAGAATTTAATAAGTACAATTTTCTACGCATTAGTGCAGTGTAAGCCGGGTTTCCTCTTATTTTAAAAGTATATTTTATGAAATCAAAACTTCCTTTTTTTTCCACAATTATCTTTCATTCCGCAATTATTAATATATACCATCCTATGACTCCAGAGATGAAAAATAACGATAAGGTAGCTCAGGAAATTATATGGAAAGCCAGTTGCAAGATTTCTTTCAAGACTGAACAATCTGAACGATGATTTTTAGACGTTTTAGTATGTTCAATGTATAAATTTATAAACTTAAAAGAGGCGTACACCTGTGTACCGCATCACACCTTCTTGCAGGAGGCCCATATTCATACCAGGAAGATACAAGTACAAGTTTTGACGCACCTTTCGATGATAGTGACACAATAGTTTTGACGTAACTTTCAATGATATTTCGTCGCTACATTTTCAATTTTGTACTAATAATTAACGATACAATAAACTTTGGGGACAGATCCCTATGTGTGGCATTAGAAAAAACCACCACAGCTGTTATATATGTTCAATTTTGGGAAGAATTCTTCATTATTTCAAGCAGCTTATTTTCGTCGTTAAAATAACTTATATAAATGCGCACCGAGATGGTAACAATTATAATAAATTAAAACAAGAGTAAAAATAAAATTTGATATCCAGTTGTTTTTAAAATTATTTACAATAATAAATTACGTTTAATGGAGAAATCAAGTTCGGAATAAATTAGTTGCGTAGTGTTACGTACGGCACGAATTAAAAAATTTTTAAAAACAGTACAGTACGATGTATTTTTAGTAAACAGGTATTACGTGCTTCACAACTACAATGTAGTACCGACCAAACATACATATGCGCGCAAGGATCCCAGGCACATACATCGTTGAGATTCAAAAACATTCACTTAACATAGGTCCACATTCAAGTTCTATGTATAATAATGAACAATAAGAAGACTATTTAGAAATAAGTTCATGTTCACGGTCGGCGCGCGCGCGCGCGCGCACACACACCACAAAAGAGAGAGAGATGAGAAAGTTTAAAATTAAATGCGTAAATACAAACTGACATGGACGCCAAAATCAATTAACAATGAGCTGAGAAACGCGGTACAAATCTGAATCGATAATAGAATTAAATTTTAATCACAACACTTAATCGAATAAATATTTATTACAAGAATCTTCACCCTTGAAAAAACCACCGATGCTCAATAAAGAAAAAAATATAAAATAAATTTTTTTTATGTACGACTAATCGTCGTATACAAATATTAGACGGATCGCTGCACATTCAAGCCAAATATTTAGCAAACATAAAATCCCTAAAGTAGATTTTCTATCTGAAATTTAAATAATTCGCAAATTTTAAATTGTTTTAAAACCACTAAAATAGCAATAGTGGCCAAAAAAAAATCACCAAAATACCGAGTTCCATATCGAAAGAGTATTCTCTTTAACTTTCAATCGGATCTTTCTGAGTTCGAATCTTTTAGCCTACAAAAATACGTTTACCATAACAAAAAAAAGGAGGGGAAGTAAGTAGGAATAACACTACAGTTAACGGAGACAATAAATGAATATAAAGTAAGACCATTAAATTTTAACATACATAAAACTGTTAAAAGTCTACGAGGCGGAATTAACGATGTAGCCTCGCACAAAACATTAACACTAGCCTCACACACCCACGCTATCGATGCGCAAAAAATAAAAAAATCCATCTACAATGTCGGTAAAAATATTTTTTTCTATCGTAGATCTAAACAGAAAATTACCTACTCTTTCTATTGTTAACACACTTTTGTTAGTAGGATAGGTTCATCCGTTTCTTTCAGTGGGTTGTTGCCAGATTGTTCGATTTTGCAACATTTATGAAAAAAAAGGTGGAACCTTACAGAATGTCACATCACTGACAATTTACTGGTCCGAATAAAATTTGCAAGAAAGACCGAACTCCTCAAACACGGACTATATTGATGAAATAAAGACATGAATCGGAACCTGCAGCCTGGTTGAACAGCTAATTACCAAAACAATCATATTATATAAAAATTAAACTACGTATTTATATTTATTACGGATTTTTACCGGCTTGGACACATTAAATTATTTTCAAATTTATTTAAAATTATCCTTATTTCATGATTACTTGTTTAATTTTCTTGTTTTACTTTCCTGTCTAGCGCTATAGCAGAGCTATAGTTTTAAAAGGTAAAATATTGTATTCCTTTTAATTTGGGCATATACGATTTTCACCGGATCTTGACGTTTTCACACCTAAGGAACCCAAAAAATCGTATGGCATGTTTCGGATATTCGTATGTACGTGTGTTCGGTGTCGTCCTCTAATATCTCCAGACCTACACGACCGAATTTGACCAAACTTGGTCAGATTATCTTTATATATGGGGCACCGACGCCGTTAAATTTTCAACTTGAAATATCAACGAGGTGAGGCTGTAAAGCAAGGTCACCCTTAGTATCTGAAAATTTCGCCTGATTAAGGTCTTATTTTTCTTAAGACACATTTGTTCACAATTACAATATTCAACAATATTCCCAAAAAAAAAACTTTTTGCAAAATCGCACCCCCGCCCAAACAAAATGCTCTAAATAAACTAGTGGCTAAATGGGTATACTACGTCTATACTACCCCCTCTCACCACAAGGAGCACTAGTGCAGCAATGACATACAACTGCTGTAATCGCCTGCTATATTGCGACGTCACAGGTTAACGGTAGAATTAAATAAATTAATATTTAAAGTGACCACTAGTAGCGCCACACCCGCGCAAATGAAATACGGTATGCGCGCGCGCTTTAGTTAGAATCACTGAATTAAATAAACAAAAAATATTATAACTAAATAAACTGATAAATATTTTAAATTAAGTTGTATGTGTAAGCCGTGCATCATAAAAATGTGGCGATGAAGTCCTACAACTGTGTTGTCAACTTTTTATAAAAGTAATCGTAACATCTTTCAACAAGAGAGATTTTGAATTTAACCCGTGTTTGTTTTTTAAGTCTTTTGAATCACTAAATGCACCGATTTCAGTTATTCTTTTTAATTTATACAGTAATCTTCTGCATTTTAGAAAATAAACAAACGGGGAGGTATTATTTCAAAATTAAGTAAGAATAAAAATGTATAAGAAATGGAAGATTTCGACTACAACCGCTACTTTTTAATGTATGGGAAAAATTCGTAAGAGAAAGCTTTTAAAAGAACTCATAAAGGTAAAATTTCTTAATTCCAGTTTCAGCTTACGTATATGTTCATCGTAGACCTTTTTTATATTTTATAATTTGACTCAAAACTTTATTAGCAACAATGTTCTTTTTTTCTGTTTAGAGGATAAATGAGGATAACATATATGAATGCGAATGAAGAGCAGCCTTGTACAATCTCAGGTCGACCACTCCTGAGAAGTATGGTTAACTGAACTACCAAATAACACAGGTATCCACGATCTAGTATTTAAATCCGTATAAAAGTAAACTACCTTTACTAGGTTTTGAACCTTAGAATCCTCGACTTCGAAATCAGCTGATTTGCGATGACGAGTTAACCACTAGATCAGCCCGGTGTGTTAGCATCAATGCTTTGCATATAGAAATCACCACGCCAAATTAGAAAATGGTTTATCCGGCGAATCCCAGGTTATAACCTCAAATAAAAACGAGCACGCGTGTGACAAATAGAATAACCTTATTTTTCCCACAAAGTACATAACCCACCGATCTAAAAACAACACCAAATACGGTGAAGATTATTTTTGACCCTTTTTTCTCCCTATATATAATATATACTATATTATTATTGCCGATAAGATAAAATAATACTTTTCAAATAGCTTCAAATTTCAAATTCCTGAAGTAGGCGACATATAGAAGTTAATAAACTGTTTTTCAATTTGGCGTCGATTTATTTAAATTCGAAATTTTACTAATTCAAAAATTTTAGTCGAAATTTTTTTGTTTCTTAATGTAGTTAAAATAAGTTATACCTAAAAAACAAAATAGTCATTTATATTTTAAAAAAATCCTGTTTTATTTCCATCCTTTTCCTTTACCAGTATAACAATAACTTAAAATATAAAATATGGAAAAAAACGATCAAACAAAACCACAACCACAATACGTGAAAAGTGAAAAAAAAAAGAAAAAGAAATTAACACTAGTAGAGAGATATTCTGGTCCTACATTGACTGCCTTTGAAAAGTAGTAAAGGAATGAAACAACCACACAACTATGCGAAAGGCACATTGTGGTATCTAAATCATCCAATGGCATACCTTTATTTCATTCTCAATCAGCCTAACCAACATATGCGTTAGTAAATAAAACAAGGAAACCAAAAGCAGCTGAGAGCAGCACATTTAAAATTATTCTGAAGTTGAAAAAGAAATTGTAAAAAACTGCCCAATTGTGGTTGACATTATTATTAGTTGTACTAGCTATTTCGTACGTGTACATATAATTTCAATAACCTACAAAACCTTTTAAACAAACCTTTTTGTAATTAAAAAATCTTTTTTAATATATTACTTTGTAAAATCAATTTTTTTTTTTTTTTTAATTATCATTTACTACACTTATGACAAACAAATTTCTAATTTTAGAAATCCGGATCATAAAAAACATAAAGTTTTAAAGGAACGAAAATTTCAATGACTTCAAACTTCAATCGAAACGTTTAGATTCTTAAAAAATACATTAAACGAATTTTTTTTGTCATAGATTTTGATAGATTGCAAAGGCAGCAGTATAAAACATGAACAAAGTAAAACCTTTAAAATAAATATACGAACAATAAATTTTACTCTTATGAAGTTTTGAAAAAATTACAAAATCATTTTTCGCAATAAAAAAAAAATGGAAATCAAGACAGTCTAACAAAATAAAATTTTGACGGCCGTGGTGGTATCAAACTCCAATTGACACCAAAAAGTCTGCGTTCGATCCCCGTCTAAGAAGTGGAAAATAAATAGAGGCAACCCTAACATAGTCGCCAATTTTTAAGATGATACGACTTAAAATAGTGTGTAAAAAAAAAAGTCAAATAGTTTAATTCTTTAAATTTCGACTTACAAAGTTGTCGCCTACTTAAAAATAAACCAGTACTATAAACTATCAATCCATAATAATATTTTTAAAGACTTCAAAAAATAGAAATCTAATGGACAATTGAAAGGTTATTTTAGATCGGGTGTGTTCTTAAACCGATCATTTTTTTAATTAATTTTAAAATAACATTCAAATAATATATTTTACGAATAAAAAAAAGAAATTCACACCAACTGCAATTGCAACACACTAAGAAAAAAATGGCAAAAACAATATTGACCAACGAATAGCGTGGGTGAACTAAGGCCAAGTAAAACGTTTGAAAACTTGAGATAAAAACCATTATTCCCGACTAATTACCTTGGAATTTCGAAAAATTTCTGCAAAAACTATCCCTGGTAGGTAGCGTCGATGTCGAGATACTTACGAAACAAAGAAATACACACAGACTTTCTTCTACATGTACAAAAGTCAATGTTCTTAATGTGTGTCCGTTATATACTAAAAAACTACTGGACCGATTTACGCGCGGGAAAAAGTGAAAAATCAGAAAAGGGAAGAGGAAAAAAAGAGAAAAAGGGATAAAGTGAAACGTTAAATTTTGTGAAGTTTCAAAATGTTCATTTTTTAATGTTTTATCAAACTTTCAATTGTGTTCAATATGTATCTACACCCACTCAAACTCAAATCTAGCAATAGCGAACCACTATCGGGTCTGCTAGTAAACAAATAAAAATATTAACAATCGCATACATAACCGTGAAATTTTTCAATTACAAAATGTTTTTCTTTCCGTAAGTACGCATTCAGACCAGTTACTAATCACTTAACTAAATATTTTTTCTAATAAATTTTTTGTCCCTACTTGTAAAAACCAACTGAATTTTCGATTGACATCTTGAGACAGTTCAGATGGTTTGGAATCGGTCCATGACGGTTTCCAAACGAATATTCCCTTAAACGAAAAATCACAAGACAAAATCACAACATTTTGTGGTCAATTGATTGTTTCTCAGAGCCTTAACCACGCGTGAAAAATTTGAACAAGGTCGTCTGTACATGATAAATATCGTGAGAAGATTAAATAGATATAGAATTGAATTGTTGATTAGCTCAAGGCATAACATTTTGTAACGTCTCATAATATGAATCGCGTGTTACACTTCCATCGAAAAAATGAAGATCAGTTTTTTTGTGAACCCATAAAAAAAATGAACGAGAAAGTACCTTTTCCCATCACAATGATCCGCGGTTGATTAGCGCTCCGCGAAAATATGTTGGTATCTGATTGCCTCCCTTCATAGTCTTATGCTACCCTCTGGTGAAAAAAATTCAAAAAATTACAGTATATTAAAGAGATTTAACAAATTCTGACAAAAAAACCGTTACGATTGGATATTTTTTATGCCTGTAACAACAAAAAAAAGTGAAACAGTACAAAAATTACGATAATTTAATTGCAATATTTTTTTGCGCATTTCTACCCCGTTTTTTATTAGCGAAATTGTTTTTTTGCTGTGTTTATGAAACATAGTTTGCTGATTTTTAAAATAATACTTTCAAGCAAATCGGTTGAAAATTGGGCAAAATATGATGAAAACCCCGTGTCATAAATCACAGATTAGTAACATATGTTAGTATATAAGTGAACGTAGATTCAGAAAACTTCGTTTTATAAAACTTCCCACCACTCTAAAAAAGGATATTCAAATTGACAAAAAACCATTTTTACTGTATACTCTTATTCATTAAGAATCGTTATGTGTTACATGTTTACCGATATCATTTGTCAGAAAAGATATTTAGACTTCAAGGAAAAGTGACGTATTTATGACCACAAATTCCTTTTTTTTGTGTGCCGTATATCATAATTTATTATGTGTTTCAATACATCAATATGTTGCTAGTAAGATAAGTACATCCTAGATCCCTAACAATTTGTTTTACATATTCCAAACGTGGCCTGCCTACACAATTTTTCCCTTCTACCTGTCCTTCCAAGACTATTCCAGGATGCCTTAGTATGTGGCCTATAAGTCTGTCTCTTCTTTTAACTATATTTTTCCAAATGCTTCTTTCTTCATCTATTTGCCGCAATACCTCTTCATTTGTCACTTTATCCACCCATCTGATTTTTAACATTCTATTTCTGTAAATAATAAATAAATCCGTAACCCTCATAGCAATTATAAACACACACACACACACACACACACACACACAGAGAGAGAGAGAGAGAGAGAGAGCACATTTCTGAGAAAAAAATGGTCATTTCTTTCTAGTCTAAATAAAACATTTTACGTCGTACAAACGTCGTTCAAATTGTGCAATAAAACCGATTCCTTTGTGAATACAAAACAAAATAACTGACTTAGATACCATATAAAATTATTTTGTAAGAGCGTTTTAAAACTGACGCCGTGCATAGCCAGTTCAATGGCTACATGATCTGAAAAGGTTAAGCTCTTTCTTCTTAACTAAATGAAGATTTTCATCATCACCATAACAATAAACAATTAAATCGGTTTACTATACACCCCCTTTTTTCCTGTTTATCCTCCGGTAACTGCAGTTAAGATAATAATACTTCAGAGGATGATATGTATGAGTGTAAATGAAGTGTAGTCTTGTACAGTCTCAGTTCGACCATTCCTGAGATGTATGGTTAATTGAAATCCAACCACCAAAGAACAACGGTATCCACGATCTAGTATTCAAATCCGTGTAAAAATAACTGACTTTACTAGGACCTGAACGCTGGAACTCGACTTCCAAATCAGCTGATTTGGGAAGACGCGTTCACCACTAGACCAACCTGGTGGGTTCGGTTTACTAGACCAATTTGTTTTATGCTCACTTCTATCAACCGTATCATTGGGCTAGAAAAATGAAGATATGTTTCACAATGAACAATAAAACAAAAAGTTTCTCGTAAAATTCCATCCTGATGTTGAAAAACCCATCTTCGCAAAGTGCGTGAAGTAATCTTAGGCGATAACATTTAAAATTCAATCACTCCTTTAAAATCATTCGTAAACTATTTCTGGGTATTTCCGACCAACCGGAAACTATTGTGCTCAAAGTTTAATCGATATTAACTGCTTCCGCAACTAAAGTGTTAGTAAATTATTTTAGGTCTTTTTTTAGATTTTTTCTTCTGTATTACTTGTATAATATAGGGTCGTATAATTTACTCGCGTAAAATGGATTTTATTTTTCCCAGTCTTAGCCGAGAATCGAAGCGGACCTTTTTGATATCAATCGGAGCTTGATCTACCTACGCCACCGGTGGGTGGTTAAATGATTTTTTGTTATTCCACTTCAGTCTTGAGTTACGTCAAATTTACTGTGAAAAATTATTATGTCATTTTTTCGCTTGTTTTATGAAAATTTCGCAAGAGTAAAATCTGTAGTTCGTATATCTATTTTGAAATTATTACTTTGTTTACGTTTTACTGCTCATGTTGCGTTCTATCAAAATCTTTGGCAAAAAAAATGAAACTATTTTACGAATCTACACGATTATGATGCGTTTCCAACACCTCCAGTGTACACAAATTTTAAATTGAGCTTACATAAATGTTGATAAGTCAGTAGTTATGGCGAATTGGTAATCTGACGTGGAGTTCTTCACGAATTATAGCAGTATTTTTCCACAATGACGCATAAAACACGTTTGTGATCATAAAACGCACGTCATTACTGTAGTTACAGATACAAAAAATCTGATGTGGGAACCACGTGACTTCCTTGTAGTACGCCTATTAAATTACATATACACATTTTTTGCTGCACTTCATTTAAACTTATTTAATTTGAAAGTAAGGTACAATCCTGCAATTGTTTAATAAAGTGGGCACTTACACAATTGCTGAAATATTAGTTTTTTTTATTAACATCAAATACTTAATCTTACATGAAATATAAGGATACAGTCAAATATTAGTTTTTTTTATTAACATCAAATACTTAATCTTACATGAAATATAAGGATACAGTCAAACAAAGTCCCTTTATTACTCGTATTACTAGATCAGTATTATTCGTATCTTCGTCAGTCGCTGATTAACAAACGTTTCAGATTTCTGATGCGTCCATTAAAAAAATAGTAATTAAACTATTCCGTTTAGTGTACTCCTATATACTGGTTACAAATGTTAATTTTGACCTTACGGTGTAAAATATTCAGTTTTTATTATTGGATTATTTGGTGAATAATCAAAAATCAAAAACAAACAATCATACAGAAAAAAGAAACATAACATGAAGAAATATATCTCAAAAAAAACGACAAAAAATAAATATAAAGAGAAAGAAAATGTTAAAACCAAAGAACAATAAAAAAATTAAGAGATGATAAATATAGAGGAAAAAAAATATTAAAACCAAACAAAGAATAAAAAGGAAGAAAATGTAGCAAACCAAAAAATAAATAAATAAACAAAAACAGGAAGAAAATTTTGCAAAGAAGGAATAAAATGATCAAGAGAATATGATAAATATAAGGAGGAAGAAAACGTTAAGACCAAGGAAATAGTAAAAAGATTAATAGAGGATGAATATGGAGAGAAAATTTAAAAACTACAGAATGTACACAAATTAAGATCAGAAGAATTATATCAAACCAAAGAGCGATTAAATCACTGGCAATAAAAAACAAATTAACGATATTAACGAATAAACGATTTCGATGATCAACTCCGACGAAGGAAGAATGTTGTCCGACAATATCAGAGTAATTAAATAAAAGAGACAAGAATATTTTGCAATTAAACGTGGGGCATGTATACTTCAGTGTATAGGTTATTCTTGTAAGAGTCTATTTCTCAGTCACTCTGTAGTCAACTTTAATGTAGATAAAATTAAACAGAAATTCCAGAACAATTAAATAAAATTAAACTAGAAAACCAAAAATAATACGATCTAAATTCTAATTTTCAATATTAAATTATCAGATAATTCAACAAATCTTTTTCTTTCTTCGGGACATCTGCCGAGAGGACCCAACCCCGACAGTTGTAAGGAAGCGGCCTCACGCCGTACTGGACGAACCACCGTGATGGTGCGGTGCGGGAGCCGAGAATCGACAAACCAGGCTTAGGGGCCTCCATATCGCATGAGCCACAAACGGAATAGCGCGTCAGAGGCGTTTCCGGGGTCGCGAGTGCTTAATTTCCGCGAGTTATATAGTCTGAAGACGTCAAATACGGTAGTCGCGCATAAAAACAAAAACGCCGTCAAAATTTTTAAATATATTTTTTTTTTTTTTCTCCCGCGTGTGTTTTGTTCTGTTTCTCTTGTTTCAGAAACGGGAGAAACGTGGATGTGGTACGACTCGTCGTGCCGTCTTGGGAAACGGCCTTTCCGTCCTCTCATCCTGCCAGTCCAAAGAAAAGTAAAAATTAAACTTTTTTTTTTTCCTCGTGTGTGTGTGTTCTGCTTCTTTTGTTGCAGATACCAGCAGCCACCGCAGGACAAATGGTTCCTTCACTGCGGCCACGCGGTCCCCCCAGCCCCTTCTCGGACACACGTGTGTCTGAAGGTTGATAGTTGCGTGGAGTGAATAATTTCTGTTTACTTCTAAGAAAATCGCGCCCCAAAACCGCGATCGCGAATAGGTTTCACCATTCTGTAAGTTCCCTATTACCTTCCTTTCCTTTCAAGAAAGAAGAAAGAGGGAACGAGCCCAGCAGTCACCTGCCCAGCAGCCACTGACAGCACAGAAGAACGAAGAAACCTGCACTTTCCCCCGTTCAGCCCTTCGGGGCTTCGGGAATTCCAAGGTTAATGGTATGTAACTTCGGTTACTACCAATTCTTGGAAAGTGCAGGCCAAAGAAGAACGAAGAGGTCTTCGGAAGAAGAAGAGGATGAAGAGGAGGGAAGATCCTCTACTCGTCCCAACATCACGGACTGGAGTCCGGAACAGAGCCCAGCAGAGATGCGTCCTGAAAGGCAGCCATAACAGAAGCGGATGAAGAACTTCTGCACAACCTTTCCTTTAACACTTACAAGTAAATGAAATTAAACCAGCAATTGCGACTCCTCCGGAGTAGGGGTCGCATTGCTCCCTCCTGATAGTTAGTGCCCCGTTGTGGTGTATTCCTGCTAGCCTATGAAGCGTTAGCACCGAAAGGACTTCAGTGGACGGTCTGAAGGGGAATTGCGTCGGGAGGACAGGTTTCATAAGCCTAGCCTTCCACGGTCGGCCCATAAAATGGGTTCGATAACGCCGGTTTAACAACGGATTGGAATGCAATTAAATCCGTCCTTAAAATACTAAACTATAATAATAAACAAAACTTGAAAAAATTAGACCCGCTATTAAAAATTAACCCTTTTAAAAAAACAAGCCCGATTAGAATGATCCAGCAGCAAGGGACTCTGTCCAGGTTCTGCGATAAAGTAGGGAGTAATAAACTCCTGCCAACTTTGCATTCCATTCCATTCCATAGACATTTTTAAAAGCACATAAAATATAATTTCACTAAATAACTTCTGATTTTTTCATTTTTTTTTTTTTTTGTTATTGAATAATTATTTATTGTAAAACTTTTTTACAATCACGGGTTAATAACTTAATAAATCAATATATTTCAATTTAAAAAAATATCTAAAAAAAAAAGTTAAAGTTAAAAAAGGAGATGAAGTCTGTTCGAATCGATGAGCCTTTCCTTGTAAGATCCAAATACTTCATGAATTAAAATTTTATTTGGCTGTAACTCTGGAACCAATGAAAATAAATACCACTTATGATATATCGTTGAAAAGCTCTCAATGAGGGCTTTTGAGCTTTTTTGAACACTTTTGGTTTAGTCGATTGCAATCAAGAGGGGAGGTGTACAACTAGAAGTTACAACAATCCTAAATCATAAATTTCAACATCCTACGGCTAATCGTGTTTGAGTTATGCGAGATACGTACAGACGTCACGCCGAAACTAGTCAAAATAGATACAGGAATGGTCAAAATGGATATTTCCGTTGAAATTTAAAAAACCGAAATTTTTCGCGATCACAATACTTCGTACTTGAAGGTAAAAAATAACCTTTAAACTGAAATATCAGCCGATTACTAACCAGAACCAAATTTCCCCCCGAGATATAATTTTAATATGCGTGCAAGTTACTTTCAACTAGACAGTTTTAATTTTTATATATTCTAATGAAAAAAAAATCTACCTATATTGAATATTAAATTGCTAAAAATAGAAGTAAAAATAATGGTAAAAGAGCAAATAATAATTATTTTAATACGCAAATGTAAGATAGAAACGAAACGTATCTTCTCTTACACATACTACGATCAAATAGAAAATTCTAACGGAATTAGTAGCATAATCAACAGCTCGCGTACCTTAACAATGAATGTACATACATAAAACAAGCAAAGAATTAAACAACTGTTACTGAAAAAAAAAAAAGAAGGGAATCACAAAAGAAAATATGGGACTTCGTAGTTTTAAAATATATATATATATATATATATATATAGGTATACCCAATGAGATGAATATGTAGTTAATTATAATTGGTTTTTAAATGATTTAGATGACGTAATAACAAACAACACAGAATGACTAACACCTACCTATATTATATGTGCACGTATATTCTAAGCGTTGAAATATGAATTTGAAGAGTCAATAACCTGATAGAAGATGTATATTAGAAGTATTCATAATAGAAATCGACGAGCAATACAACTGAATAACATTTTATAAAAACCACATAAAAAAGTACTCCCTTTATGATTAGTTACCTCATTATTTATTCACCGATTTATCGATTATTCATAACGTGTATTTTAAGCATTAAACCGCTATATAACTAGAAATTTCCATCCCCACGATAAATAGTCCAGAGTTCCTGATTTGGAGCCGGCGCGCAGCAGCGTCTCTCGTTATTAAAATACGTTGTACGCGTAGTAGTAAGTTGCTAACTCGTGTATCGTCAGGTCACAATTTATTGTTAATTAGAAAAAAAATGGAGGAAGAGAAAAGCGGCAAAGAACTGTTTGCGTTAAAATATAACTGGTTCCGTCGGACCTCGAACTGTTAAATTTCCCGTATATAGTGGCTAACACTCTTAACTACATGCGATACTTCCGAAACAGCTAAAACAAATTTGGAGGTTTTTTTTTGGAATCCCGAAACTTGTAAAACAAATACCCTAATCGAACATATTACTCGCGTGTTAGCCGGGAAATTTACGCCACTTATCTAGCACACTTTCTGATGCAGATTCATAATTTTATGACGAGCTCTCTATGCAAATGTACGTAAACAGGAATCTATCACTACACTGTACGTCCCTTATTATCGATTGCTTCGGGGTAATAGCAAAACGATTAAAATCGTTGGAAATGCATACCCGCAATACGATAAACGGAAGGTTCTCGATGACTGACACTGTAAAGTCTCATAGATATCATTTCTTCGGCTCAAAAATCTGTGAACGCGTCTTCCCAAATCAGCTTATTTGGAAGTCGAGAGTTCCAGCGTTCAAGTCCTAGAAAGCCAGCTATTTTTACATGTATTTGAATACTAGATCGTGGATACCGGTGTTCTTTGGTGGTTGGGTTTCAATTAACCACACATCTCAGGAACGGTCGAACTGAGAATGTACAAGACTACACTTCATTTACACTCATACATATCATCCTCATTCATCCTCTGAAGAATTATCTAAACGGTAGTTACCGGAGGCTAAACAGGAAAAGGAAAGAAATAGACAATAGATAGATATACAATAATAGATAATAAATTTTTAAGCGTTCCATATAGTAACCAAAAAATAGAGAAATATTGTTACAAAACTCTTACCGACCCGATTTCATTTATTAAACAAACTAATATAATTAGCAGGGGTAGTATAAAGTGATTACCCAATTTTTGTTAACTTTGGCAATTATAAATTTGCTAGCAGAAATTTATTATTTACTAGCGTTTATTCGTTGTTTAATAAATGAAATCGTAAGAGTTTGTAACAAATTTTTCATTTTTTACTTATTATATGGAACGCTTAAAAATTTGTTATGTATTATTGTATATGTATGTATATATATATATATATATATATATATATATATATATATATTGTCTATTACATATATTTAACATGTATATTTTTTTAAACAAACTTCTTAATTAATAACAACAGATTTTGATAATAGAATGTAGTCTCTTAACCTTTTTTGATATCAGTATAATTCTGTTAAATTTTTAAGCTGAAGAAATGATTGCTCCGAGACTCTTACCGTACGATTTTCAATTTCATTGTAAATTTTTTGATTTCACCGCGTTTTATTCTAATAAAACGCATAAAAAAATAACGAATAATCTATTATTCGTTATTTTTTTTATGAATTACTATTGTTGTCTTAAGGATTTATTATTAAAATTTATTGCTTTTCTAGAACAAATAAATATACATTTTTGAATTTCCCGGCCATATCATTCTTCACTTCATACCATATTTTTCCTTTTTTAATAAAACTAGTATAATGACCTTCACGAATTGAAGATCAGTGATGTAATATTGCACTTATTACTTTGTAAGTGTGAGCTCGATTTTTATCGTATCCGTGGAGACACTTTTTATATTATTATTAATAAACTTTTTTTTTTATTTCGCCATCGATTAGTTCAAATAGCTCTAATTGTAGAATAAATATTTTACCGATCGAATTTATTTCTGTTTTATGTAACAAATCTTTGTTGCCACGTTTGCAACACTTCCCTACTGTTCGTGTTTTTATTAGAAACTATAATCTCTTGTAAACTAATACTTTTATTTTTATTTAATAAAGCGATGGAAATTTAAAAAAAATTGTTCCACTTCAGTACTTTCATTTACATAAGAACATATACTATTAAAACAAGCTGTAGTATATTTTCTTTTAAATGTTATTATTCCAAGTACATCATTAATCACGTTTTTGTGCGCTACCTAGTACTATCAAGTACTGCTACCTAGCGGCGCGATTCGTAAAATCACCTTTTTGAAAAAAGTGACATATTCGAGTCTCGCGGTTCATGAAATGGAAGAAAAAACGTCTAACAAAATTAGAGGTATTTTTTGTAAGTATTTTTTATTAAAAATCTAATTGAACTGAAGTATAATGTTTTTATGATTATTTTTTCCTCCACATTAATTTCACTTTTAGATTTAAGTTAGTTCATCTAGACATAGTTCGTTGACTTCGCCGTGCCGTCCAGTGCTGCGGACTCTTACCGGTAGAGTTCGAAAGAACCTCTTGATGATTGTGCCAGATAAAATGATAGGAGTGATCGGTCCATTAAATCATATAAGAATAAATATTCACTCGTTTCTCTGCAAACAACTCCGAACATCCATTGAGCAGGATAAACCTATCCTACTTCATGTTTCCGCTTAGAAAAGCACGATTCATCGATTTCTATCGAACGTCCAGCCCTTCCTACCGATCATAACCGGGTTAATGACTAAGAAATAAGCATACATCTCCCGCAATAACACTTACAAACTGTGATCGCTTCCGTTCCCATGCAGAGTTCATCGGCGCAGAATTTGGTCGTGACTGCATTCCTTACTACAGAAATAAATAATGGAAATCTTATCAAACTGTATTCTCCAACCACGTCTCCTTATTACGTGGACAGATTTCCGTACTGCATCCGTAACGACCGGACCGCGCACTTAACCGCATTAGCGTTTGATGCTGCAAGGACACATCCTTTCACGATCTAGAAATCCGAATTGCTGAAAGTACCGTACTGGATTTTCTTTCAAGTTAACATTTTGAGTAAGTTCAAGAAAAAAAACCCTTGTACTTCAACCGTACATCTAAAACAATTATACCCGAACAAAGTAAGTTATACATCTGCAAACTATAAAAGAAATTAATCAGAAACAATTGTATTTGATATGAAAGGTAACAACAAATTTTAATATCCCCGACATTAGAAGAAAAATGTTTTGAATAAGAACACAATCGCAAGAATATGATAAGATAAATCTTATAAATAAAGAGATGCGAGGAAATTCCAAAAAAGAAAGAATAAAGATTTGCTTTAAAAAATTATTACAAGTAATAAATATTACGCGTAATTGCATATCAAAGTGGGAAAAATCGAACATTTATCTGATCATATCAAACTTAAAAATTATGGTTTTTGGACAGGTGTCAGATAAAAACATAAAATAGGCAATGTATAAGCAAAACAATCCTTACTATCAAACTGCAAGTAATAAGAACGTAGTTTTTTATTGTTACCATATTCCTGAAACCGATCCGGCCGTGACAGTTTCTGGCCCGAATCCCCTGAAGAGTTCAAGAAAAATGAATGAGAGAAGACTATCTGTCGACAGAAGGATTGACAAGACGACCCACCACCTCTCCTGTAGGAGTTCCCTCTCAGCACCAGGCATTCATCTCCACTACCATTCCTTGAGACACCTTTACCCAGAATGGGAGTCATATAATTGATTATCAATCATTTTTTTGGACCAGATAAACACATGCTGAAACACAATACTTTTCCTGCAGATACAAAACACCTACTTCAGAACAAGACAAATTTCCAATTTCAAGAACTGTGTGTACAAATGCAAGTAAATAAAGAATTATCCATCAGAATAACCCGAAATAAAAAAAAATTTACACTTTTTTAATATATATATATGTATATATAAATTTATTTTATAAATTTACCTGAAGATTATTCATAACTATAGCAAAATAATAAAACCACGCGAGGAGATATCAAGTTAACGTGATTTCAACGATCACAGAATTAACAGACGGACAATAATTGGACACTGCTAGTAGACTCAAACGTTTTCGTCTACAATGTTGATCATCGGGTAATCCCTGCCATCAAAATATACGATAGCAACTGTCAGGCTTCGAAAAATCCAACTTAATTCGCCGACATATTCGATAAAAAAAAAATTGTAGATAATTTTAATAAAAATAATTCGATGAAAATGTTGTTTCTGAACGAGATATTTCTTACACGTTAATAAACGGCTAAAAATTGATACTCGCCAGGTAATAAATTTCAGGTATCTATAAAAAAATAAAGTTTTGATAGATGAACTTGCATGAATATTTTTTAAAACTAATATTTGGTAGAGAATATCCGAAACGTATTCAATCCTCTAAACCAGTGGTTCTCAAACTTTCCCGAATCGCGGCGCCCTTTTTCAATTACAATTTTTTCATGGCGCCCTACCCTAAGTAAAAGTATGACAAGTCGTAAGTAAGAGATAAAAATAAATAAAACTCGTCTATCTTCATTATGTTTTTTATTTTATTAACATTAAATTAATAATTATAATTGTCTCGGTTCAATTAATTATGAAACTTTTACAATACTTTTACAATATTTCGTGACGACCCTGTGAAGAGACCAGGGCGCAAAATTTGGAAATAATTACCATAAACAATCTTTGAAAACAAAATTACTGAAATAAATGAGAACCCCAAAGAGAGAAGGCAATTTTTTTTTAATATAATGGCAAAATACCAAGCGAAGGTAATAAAAAGGAAAATAAATTGGAAAACGGTTCCTCCTGACTTTTAAACACTACACATCGATACGCACAAATGCGTTCACAAACATACATAAAATATTTATTTAAGTTTTGTTAACTGTTACAGAATACTGGCAGTCAAAATACAAAATTAGAACGAAACACTGGCATTTTACCAGACGCACGCTACCCATTTATTTATTTAAATACACATTAACACAACGTACTACATACATATCAACATACACATGCATATAACGATTAGCATACACATGAATCGCTGAGTATTACTGCACAGAAAAAAACCCAATTACAAACAAATCCATAGAGTTAGCTAAACCCTAAATAATAATAACAAATTTTAAGGTTAGTCCTAGGTCCTCTCGAATGTTTAAACAATAATAATATAACGTACGACAGGCGGATCAATGCTACCTGCGACTATTTTTAAACGTGTTAACAATTATATCATTACAGAGGTCAAAGTTTTGTATTTTTAAACAATAACTGGCTTTGATAAAATATTTTTAACAGTAAAGAAACAATACGAACTGGTAACTCGAACACCGTTGTTAAAAACCGCAAGACGTACATGAATAGAAAACAACAAAATAAAATCGTTCATCCGATAACTTTTTCACGTAACAAGAACCGAACAGTATCCTACATACATATAATTCATGGCTGCACCACTCTTCAAGCAAATCAAAAATGAGGTCGATGATAAAACAGAATGTTTTTGTAAATTTAATATAATAAAATTATTTTTTAAATAAATCATTTAGTTATTTTATCACTAACGAATAATATTTATCGACAAACAAGTTACGAAATACCGAAGAATCATAAAAGTTGAGCCGCTTAGTTTAATTTTTAAGGTCAATGAATGAACGTTTTTTCCCCTATGTTATATTGTTAATGGCGCTGGATTACAACAAACAAATTTGTCGTCGTTGGAATACTTAAACCGTTAAAAACATAAACAGATATCATCAGCGCTATAATCACAACTTCATTATATAAAGTACCATATTTGTAATTGTTTCACGTATCCATATAAACTACTACCATCCTGTGACATGCATCACAAATTTGCATGCATCACAAATGGTTTGAGGACACAAATTTATTGATTTTTACTTTCCCGGCTATAACGATATACGATGTTGTACCAGCTATAACGGGAAAGTATACAAATAGGTAAAAATAATCTAACAAGAAAAAATTTTTTAAGATGTGTACCTTAAGGAGACATTAAAAAAAATTGTAAATAATTTGCGAAAAAAATATTTATCCTAACGCTTTCCAGTATAGATAATCGACTTTTGTCAGACGGATGATTATGCGTACGTTGACCTGAATTTGGTATTACAACTTTGGACCCCCGTTTACCGATTTTCTTCAAACTTGTTAAACAGGTACAACTTTCAGTGTGAAAGAACTGATTAAATTTTTGCAAAAACTGTAAAACATGGAGTAGTTTTATTTCTGGGCAGAATAAAATTTCAAATCTTCACTGGGGCGCTTTAAGAAAAAAAAACGTACAAAAATTGAATTTTTTTTTATCAAGATCACAAATTACCGAATATATTATTTAATAATAATTACCGCTCCCCCAAAAAATGACTTTAAACAGAGTAAGCAACATTAAACCAAACCCGTAGCGTAGTCGCTGCAGAATCGGTCGATTATGTTGTAATGACATTTTATGAATGATACGGATAATTTAAATAAGAAAAGCATAAACGTAATTTAAATATTGCATTTATTTACCTAATTGTTAGAAAAGATGTTCAAAATGACCACCCTAGGCATCGATGCACTTTTGTGCTCGACTGATCGTATTGAGAGTCGTCCGACGCAAAAGTAGTTGTCAACTGCGTTGTTGTCCCGTCGAATGTTCTCACCTTCAGTTCATCAATATTTTGGGAATTAGATGCATAAACTCTTTCCTTTAAGAAGCCCCAAAGGAAAAAATCACAAGCAGACAACTCTGGGGAACGTGGAGGCCACCGTCCCCTGCCAATAGTTCGCTGTCTGTCTCCTTCAACTGTAACGCGGTACGGTTTCAATTTTAATTCGTGAAGAATTTTACGACAAAATGTGTATTTAACACTAGATTGTTGGGATAACTTGCGTAGTAATTTTTTTGGACTGGCAATAATTCTCCTTTCAATGGCGTGTGGAGTCCTAACGGAAGGTTGCCTATTTCGTTTTGCATTTGAAACCGAACCTGTTGTACGCCATTTTATAACTAAATCGTGTTTGCTACTCAACTCTAGAATACAGGCATTCGGACATTTTTCTACGAATACTTGACGTGATTCTTCCAACGATCCAGAACGAATAAAAGCTCGACTTCAGCTATCCTCTCCTGGCCTGAATAAAGCATTTTACACAAACACAACCGCACTGCAACAAAACTTACACTGCACTGCCACGTAACCACCTGACAAACGGCAGCAATAATCAGTAGTAACATATACATCCACCAGTCGCGCTAGCTGTGTTTTTTCATAAATAGTATTGGGTAGCGGTTTCATTACGGGTTCGGTTTCATGTTGCACATCCTGTACATGACGGGTGACACATGGGAGACGGCCGGTATCACGGTAGCAGAAGAATGTCGAGGTGGATATAGTTCTGGTCCTCACAAGACGTGTTATCGAACCGCTGAAAATGGCGCTCGATACAATCACATGCTTCAAACTTTTTCAGGCCAGAACTTCGAAGACGAAGAATCACTTTAAAATATGTTTACTTCCAACAAGATGATGCTACAGCAAACACCGCAAACGCGATTCGATGGCAGTTCTTCGATTCATGTTTGCTGTACACATGATCTAACGTTTAGTCAATGTTTCGTAGCCTCCAATATCTCCCGACTTATCATCCTGTGACTATTTTTTGTGGGGGATGGCCTCAAAAGCCGTGTCTAGAACCACAAACGCAGCAATTTCGACGAGTTAAAAAATGCCATAATTCAAGAAATTGCTAACATTTCTTCACAGGTGTTGGCCCTTGAGAACTGCATTCATATTGATGGATGTCACCTCGAGGACATTATTTTTCATAAATTAAGGTGAACATAATTTTACATTCAAACGGCATGTATAGAGCTTTAATTTCGTGTCAATAAACATAATTTAATTTTAAAATTGAAGTTTTAAATTAAAAATTAAGTACTGCTTATTTAAAAACCGCCCATCACCATCACCATCACCTCTCTATATCTCTCTCTCGAATTATTTCTTTTTGGTTTACGGGGGGGGGAGGGGGGTTTAAATTATGATGAAAGTTTTTCTAAATTATTATTAAAAGTTTATTATTTAAACTTTTAATAACATTAAAAGTTTAAATAATGAACATTTCAGAAATTCAAAAAAACCATAACCCATTTTTTGACCGATTACCATACTTCCTTCTTCCAGCATAGGTCTACGGCTATGATGTCAGCAAAGTTGAAGTAAAAATAATACTTTTTGAAGTCTTTAGATTTTATCCTCTTCACTTCGGTACTAAAGAAGTTATACGCGGTTGGTAATTTATTTAATCTTGTAAAATCTTCAAAGATTAAAACCTTAAGAAACTGAAAAAAAATATTAACTTTTAGCTTTAATTAAGCTTGCCGGCCTCTGCGATAGCCAGCGGTAGCGTCTCGGCCTTTCACCCGGAGGTCCTGGGTACGGATCCCGGTCAGGCACGGCATTTTTCACACACGCTACAAAGCATTCATCTCATCCTCGGCGGAAAAAATTGCTTAACTGCGGACCCGGAGGTTAAAAAAAAGTTTTAATTAAGCTTAAAATATAACAATTTTTCTACTATTAAAGAAATCTATCAATAATAATATGGAGCAGAGCGTGTCACTTATTTCCGATTTAGTAATATTACAATTTTTATTTGATACTATAGAATATAGGTTGAAGTTTAGTTTACTCAAATTTTTGAGGTTAAATTAACTGTAATGTCTCTATAATGTTGACCCTGGATAAACCACAAACTATAAACTGAGATAAGATCATTTGTAGTGAGAGAGGCATTATAATTTCGAAATAACAAAAAATCGATTAAAACTCAATCACAAACACACATGGCAAAAAGAACGAATAGCTGGAGGGGGAGAAAAGAGAATAAACGTTAAAAGGGAAAACATACAAAAAGGAAGAAGAAATAAAGGCGGGAAGAGAAACGTCTTTTAAATTAAAACAGAGAGAAAAGTTCGGAGAGAGAGAGAGAGAGAGAGGATGAGAGGGAAAATGGAAATACAAAGAATGAAATACGGGTTCCCAACTAAACAATATTACTATAAAAGCATTTGGTGGGGGAAATTCCACTAAGCCACTATTTAGCCGTCACAGATTTTGTTATTTAATCAGCACAAACAACACCAAACTACTCATATACAAACGCGTGCGCGCATACAAACACAGCAAACGCAAACTGTTCGTTCACGTACAAACAATCAATACAACAACTGCTAATGATAATGATAAATATAATATTTTAAAATTATAACGATATTAATAAAAACAGAACTGATCACAACATTAGGAAAATCCCCATCATTTATTAAAACTTACAAAACATCTTCAAATAAAATTTATACTCTCACAACTTAATAAAGGTTGCAATTCTAAAAATAACTGGCTTACATTAGATTTTTAGTTATGGCATGCTAGCCAGCATGCTTTATTCATTAAAAAAACAAACCGTTATCAGGATTTTTATAATTCGGATATCCGGTTAATTACTCCGGATATAATCATATTTCTAGTAAAAATTGTGGATAAAAAACCCTTAATTTTACAATGTATAAAAATAACGGTACTTTTATCGAATATCAAACTAATTGCCACTATTTGTTTAAATTCCCAATTTATTTATTTATTTTTAACAATATAAGAATGCTATTTAAACATTAAATACTTCGTAACAGAAAGGATAAGATAAGAGCAAATTTCCTTATCGCAATGAAAAAAATTGAACTCTGTAACTATATCTAATGTACTGTAACCCAGTGGTTCTCAAACCTTTCCGAATCGCGGCGCCCTATTTCAATTAAAATTTTTCCATGGCGCTTTACCGTAAGTATGACTACTCGTAAGTAAGAGATAAAAATAAATAAAACTCGTATATTTATCCCCTGTGAAGAGGTCGGCGGCGCACAGTTAAGGAATCACTTAATTAGGCGTTTTATTCGTCACCACATTTAAATAAAAAATAATTTATAAGAGTAAATAACAAAAAAATTGAAATCGTGGTGTTTTATCTTGTAATTATGTCAAATGACTTCTATATTTTACAATCACGCAGTCGCCTAACATACATTACGTCAGACAGGCAGACGATAAGACAGTGTCGCTGTAATAAAACTTTTAATATTGCTAATAAATAGAAATGATGCGGATTAATTTACGAGAAAATATTATTAAAGTTTTTTTACTCGTAACGGAAAATACAAAAAAAAATGTCTGTGGAGTCTAACCGAAACTGACGACATGCGACTTGATAACATTATACTAGCTAATAATAGAGACTTACCTGTTAACTGCAATTTTTTTTTATTTCATAAGGAAAGCCAACCATATGGTATGTCTTCACACCAAAGGCGAATTGGAAAGTAATTCGAAGACCGTGCTGTTTAATAATGGAAAGGAAGGGGGGAGAGATCGCTTTTTTTTTACATAAGTAACAAATCGACAAAACGAAATTTAATGAGTCAAAATATATCCGTAGAACCTCTTTGTTATAAGAGGCAAGAATAAAAGAGTGAACCTTATTTACCTCAGATAATGAAAAATACAAATATACAAGGATATTAGTGACGCAAGTCTTTACAAAAACCTAAATTTTTTATTACTTCTAGTTATTCACAACATATTATCTCACTGATAAATCGTAAAAATTATCTTATAATAACCAGCTGCTTCTATTTTATGAATTCGAAATAATCCTATTTTTACTTTTACCATTTAGCGCTGTAACTCAAGCGAAAGCATTGTAATCGGTCCAATTTGGGTATGTGCACTTTTCACCGGGTATTGACATTTTGATACCCAAAGAACCCAAAAAACGGAAATTTTCCGAATGTTAATGCATGTTCTGAAAATAACCGAACATTTTTAATTACGCGCCGACAGAAATATTTAATGACTTGCGGTTGGCAACATTGTGTTCCACATAACCTCCTTTGTAACCACATGTTCTTGGATTGTTGATGTCTTGCTTAGTTTTTGTATTACTATAATTTGATTGCAACGTATTTAAGTGTTCCGATTTTTTGATAGCTGAACTTCTGTCTCGATGTCAAAGTCGTAAACTCAGCTTTCGTCTCCCGTTATGATCCTTTGCATGAAAGTTTCATCATCGGTTTGTTCAAGTTGCCGACAAACGTCCACTCGATGTTCTTTCTTCTGTTCGGTCATCAAACGACAAACAAACCTGCAACTCGATGCGTGTTCAATTGATCAACCAAAATGTCATGGCGTGATCCAATCGAGATGCTAACCTCTTGAGCAAGTTCTCCGACAGTCAATTGGCGATTTTCACGCACCAGATCGTTGATTTTCTGAACGCGGGTGTCATTAGTTGAAGTCGAAGGCCTTCCTCCTGATCGAGCGTTATCTTCAATCGGTTGACGACCACTTTTAAATTGTGAAAACCGTTCGTAACTTTGAGCATCATCTACGTAAGCTTGTTTCAAAAGTTGAAACGTTTCTGTGAAGTTTTCCTCAGATTCACGAAAAATTTTTCGTTGTATCGTCGCTCCCGGAAAATTGCACATTACAAAAATCGCGCTATTAACACTTAAACACGTCGCACTCAAATAACAATAAAACTAAAACTAAATGAGATATCAACAATTCAAGAACATGTAGTTACAGAGGTTATGTGGAACACATGCTGACAATCCTACGTCACTAAATATCTCCGTTGGCGCGTAATAAATGTTCGGTTATTTTCTGAACAACCCCCGTACGTTTGTGTGTGTTCGGTGTTAGTTTCTAATCACCTTCTATTCTCAGAACTACTGGACCAATTTTGACCAAACTTAAGTCAGATTACTTCTATACGTACGGGGCATTGATGCTATTATATTTTCACCTAAAAGGTCAAGAGGGTGAAGCTGTAAAGCAAGGTCACCCTCAATATCTCGAGATTTCGCTCAATTAGTCATATTTTTCAACAATATTGAAAAAAAATTTGCAAAATCGCATCCCCACCGCAAAAAAAGCTCTATACTACTATGTTGTGACGTCAAAGGTGAGCGGTAGAATTAAATAAATATTATTTAAAGTGAAATAAGTAACTTCTGGCTGGGTCTCGGTACCTGGTGAGTTAAACCTCGCGGCTACACCAGTGTGTCGACCGTACAAGCGAAATTTGTTCTATGCAAGTTGTGAAATTACATCAGTTTAGTTAGTGCCAACCGTCACGGCTAGTACCACCACAACCTCGCGAATTAAATACGGTATGCGCGCGCGCTTTAGTTAGAATCATTGAATTAAATAAACGAAAAAATATCATATTTAAATAAAACGATAAATATTTTTAATTAAGTTGTGTGTGTAAGCCGTTCATCAGAAACATCTGTGTTGTCAGCTTTTTCAGTATCTACATGAATTTGACAAGATGGCCGTCTCTTGTCTGTAGTACCAATATTACATTCATTCATTTTTTTTTTGAAAGAAAATTTAATCGATATACAGGGTTATCATAAAAGAATGGTGCGGTTTCAGTAATTCATAGGAAGATTGTAGGGAAATTTCTAGATGTTATATTGGTATCCCTGAAAGCCTCCAACCCAAAAGTTTGTTTATCAGCAATTGTAACCACAACGTCAGTTCTCATATTGTTGTTGCGGTGAGTTTAGTGAGATACTATGTTCTCAGATAAAGACAAAGCAAAGTGTGTTTTATTGATACCTTAATTAAAATCCATAATTTTAGTTCAACGTGCGTTTCGACGTGAATTCGGAAGAGATCCACCACATAAAAATAACATAACACGTTGGTTCAAACGATTCGAAGAAACCGGATCGGTTAAGAAACAGAAATCAACCGGCAGACCAAGTGTACCAGACGAAACGGTTGAACTAATTAGACGATCGGCGATTATAAGTCCTGGGAAGTCCATCCCCCGTCGAAACGTCGAATTAGGTATTCCAAAATCAACAGTTCACAAAGTTTTACATAAAAAACTGAAATTACACGCTTATAAAATCCAGATACTGCAAGAATTGAAACCCGATGATGGTGTAAAACGTTATAATTTCGCTGTTGAAATGTTGGACAAAGTAAGTGAAAACGAATCGTTTTTAGATGATATAATTTTTACAGACGAAGCTACATTCCATGTAAATGGATGTGTTAACAAACACAATTCACGAATATGGGGCTCTGAAAACCCACACGCAATTATTGAGAAACAACGCGATTCGCCTGAAGTTAATGTTTGGTGTGGTGTGATGAAAAATCGTGTAATAGGGCCTTTCTTTGTCGTTTGAGACGACAAATTTGAAAAATAAAAAACATAAACTGTAAGTAATTCTGTTTTAATTTAAACCATGTTCAAAACCGCACCATTCTTTTATGATAATCCTGTATATCATGAATTCTACAGAAGGTTGACCCTCTCCTTCCTCTGGATAAACACCCCATAGAAATCTTTCCACGAAGATGTACGTCTCAAAACCAGAATTTTTGCATGAAAATATTCAACGCAACACAACAGTTGCGTAATCAACAACTTCTTTATCCGGTAAAGCACCGATGTAACTTATACATGCCGGTATACCATAGCAACAACAGAGGTGGTTGTTTCAATCTAATCGGACTTGTGTTATTAATCGATTAAACTGTACGAGTGGTATTACTTTGCACAATTTTTGAAACCTTTTTAACGCATTTTATTGGAATCCTTTTCCTTAGCCGACTAGTAGAAATAGTTTCGTGGAAGAATATAAGAAGGGATACCTGCTTGTTTGTATTATAACTTTATTTAAGTAGTTTTAGTGAGAAGGTCATGCGATAACCGCATCGGATTTTTTATTTCTTTACATAACAGATAACTACTAGTTATATTTAACCGTACGTAATACTTCACAGTAATTATAAGATAAACCAAGTGCGTTACGTCAGTAATAAATCAGACTTTAATATCATATCAAGAAACCAAAATAATAACTAGCTAACCACAATTAATCGACACAGCTTGCTTAATATCCAAGAAAGTAATGATAAATTGATTTGTTTTAACTTATTAAATTACAACCGATTTTTTAATACGGAAAATGAAATAAGATAATAACAGTACGGGTTTCGTTTTATACAACGTTATTCCGTATCGTTATCTTTGTAACAAACGAATCGAATTATATTATATCTGTACATTTATCGAATCAACTGATTTATTTTAGAAACGACCGGAAAGCCTGATTTTACTTGATAGTAAATTCAACTATTAGTATTATCATGAAGCTACATTAAATATAACACAATCCACCGCTACCAAAGATGCACTGATTCTATAAGTCTGTTTGTCCTTAGGAAAAGGATCAGATTTGATACTCGCAGAACCGATTAGAAAAAAAAGAGAAAAAGAATGGATATGTACGGCGTAATATTAATAAAACAGGATCCTACCAGAAAGGTGCAAAAGAACTACATTTTCAACCAACGGGCACATACCTCTCCCACAATTCCTTTGAAGATCAGGACATTTTTTTTTATTTTACTCGGATTAAAGCAGTACATCCACAATTTTGTCTCGATACACTTAAATATATGCGATAAAAATACCTTCACCATAAGAAAGTAGAATTATATAGGATGCCGATTTTTCAGGATGTCCAACTATCCAGACCGCTTACATACCCACTAGGTAACTTAAAAAAAATACTTTATTTAAAAAATATAAAATACTAAAAAAGGTATGCTTCAACAGGAATTTTTTATTTTTGAGTTCTTTAATTGACTTTTAGACCTGCGTTAAATTATAAAATTAACGCCTGAAAAGAGTGATAGAAACAGATTAATTAGTCAAATATTATCAGGAGATTTTGCGGCCTGTAAACGAAGATCAATACTGAAGCATGTAAAGGTTATAGATCTTTTTAAAAAAATATTTTTTAAGGTACGTTTTGATTATACTGACTGTCACAAAGTTTTATGTTATAAAACGTACTGACTTATTAAACGTATTTAATTCGCGCCACACCCGCGCGAATTAAATACGGTATGCGCGCGCGCTTTCGTTACAGTCATTGAATTAAATTAAAAAAAAAAAAAATTATATTTAAATAAAATGATAAATATTTTTAATCAAGTTGTATGTATAAGCCGTGCATCAGAAAATAAGTCGCGTGACGAGAAAGCTATACGACTATGTTGACAGCTTTTTTTTTTTTATAAAATATTGGGGGTTCAAAATTTTAAATTATTTCACATAATTTTTGTAAATCCAGATTATTTTATTAGCAAATTTGTACTTATTCGACTTTTGTAACTGTTTATTTGACATTACTGTAACCGTTTTTTTATTACATCGTACGTGTGTTGTGAGTATTTTTTTAATCTTACTGAAATACAATTTTTTTTATATTTAATTTTCATATTTTTATTAAGTATGATATTCATTAAATATTTCTTACGTATGATAAGGCTTTTATAAGTTTTCAATTATTTGAATTTCTGATTATCTGAATTCGGCCGCGCAAAAGTCAAACCGGAGTATCCGCATTCCATTGTACCGAAAGAGTAAAGTATTCCTGAAAGTAGGAAAAGGTTTCTGAAGTTAAAGCAGAGTTCCTGAAAAGGAATAAGCTCGTCCAACCCGATGAAATTGTACGGACAACCGAATGAACATTTATCGACAAATTAATCACCTCGTCGTTCCGATAATTCTTTGCAGATTTAAATAAAAAATAAAACAAAAATCAAAGACTTCATAAAATTTGCAACAGGCTCTACTTAAAACAACGGGCGAGTTAGTAAAACAGACAATTTTTTTTAATGACATTCATTACATAATGCACGAAGCTTAGGCGTGTAAATAAGTATGAAACTTTTGTACCCTATGAAAAACGCTATGCCTGACCGTGATTTGAACCCGGGACGTTCAAAAGATGAAAGGCTAAGACGTTACCCTCCACTACGTTTTAAATTACTAGTTCTTTGAACTGTACTTTTGAAAGGTCTTAGGGTTTAAAAAGGTAAAAAAAGGCTGAAACGCTACCACCACCACTTTTACTGGTACATTAAAGGTATCCCAAATTACATTCAAATCCACACCTTAAAACAATATTTATTTTTTAAACAGTGAAATTTTATGCGTACATGAAATTAATGTGAAATTTTATATGTAAATCAAAAATTTTAGAATATTTCAACCAGTTCTCGGGATGTAACTGGTTAATTGTGAAAATTAAGTTTTCGTAAAGTAAATTTACAGGAAAATCTGCTTACTTTAATCTCCAATAATATTTCCCGGGATTAGTAATGAAAATGAACGAATAACCGCAGAACTCTACCGTTATGGTAATGCTTACATTCTTCATTTATAAGTGCAAGGTTATAAATCAAAGTATAAAATACCATGATTAGAAGGGTTTGAATTCCGGTCGAGCTTGACGTTTTTCATACGCAATAAAATTTATTACTCGTTACTCATAAAAATAACTGAATGTGCTTGTAGTTACTATGCAATGTTAAAAAACATTAATTCATCAATGATTCAGAATCACAGAAAAAATCAACATAGAACATTTTCAGAATTATTATAAATAAAAAAATAAAAAAAATAACTTGGAATACAACTTATTAAAACTACGAACACAAACCCTTACTAAAACAGATCAACTGCACTTCAAATAGATGAACTTCAACCTTATAAAAAAGTTAGCAATAAAACGGAACATTTAAGTACATAATACTAAAACGACTGATTATTCATCAACATACGCACAAGATTGTGTGTGTGCGTGTGTTCAAATTAAAAGACACGACCGCAGTATAATTTAAACACTAAAATTTATTTCATAAATTTTTATTTATTTTACTCATACGATTACATAATTATTTAATTTATATAAGAAAATAAAAATGAAGACAAAAAAAGGTGGTATAAATTTTTTTTTGAACTTGGCAACATAATCCAAGAGGAGACAGAAACAAGAAAAGACAAAGAGGAACTACAGCTCTTTACTGGGTTGGGGTGTGGCAAGAGAGCAAAGACGTGAGCAGCTTAAAGCCAGCCGGCCTACGAACACTAGTAAACTAGCGGGTAACATAACAACGCACGCCTGGGCCGGCCTGCTGTTATACTGTGGGTACTGCGTAATAAATGTACTCCCCTCGAACCTAGGAAACGCCTGAATACAATAAGTAAATAAATACTGAAGAGGGTTCGCAATATGAATTGTAAAGTTCTTCAAAAAAGAAAGGGAGAATTCAGTTACACATTAAGCTATTTCAAAACTGATAAAACTAGCTAAAAAAAAAAAAGTCAGTTTTCCTCTTCGTTTAACGAGAAATCAGATTCTTCAACTGATCTTCATTTTCTTTTTTTTTTTTTGATAAAGAAAAATTAATAATAATAATGTTCGTTCACATTAGAAACTAATTTACTACGTTTAACTGAAAATGAGATAAATTATTCAATATCGTGTACATTTTGGGAACATTTGACCATAAATTAGTTAATTTCAGTAATACAGTAACGGACTACAAACCAAATTAAAGTTATTAATTTCATTTCAAGTAAGTCTTACTTAGGAGAGTTTATATCACAAAAACATAGCTTTAAAATTACGTTTAAGTCAAATGAAATAATTACTTAAACACATTCTACAACAGTATTTTTTTTTTTATCGTACAGCGACCGAACAAAAAACTAAATTAACGGAAACCTAAAAAAAATTTAAAAGAACCATTATCTTGACTCGTTAAAACCTTACTGTGGAAAATATTCTTAAAAAAAGGACAGGCAAGTTTTTTTATTTTTGTTTTTCTGGGCGATAAACGCTTTTGCGTTATCATCGCCCGGACACGATAAATTTGTTGTAAATAAATGAATGTTAAAAATTGGCAATTAAAATTTAATTAAAAACTAAAACTCAGCGACGTAAAAATACACCTCTAAAAGGAAAAAAACCTGTATAAAGTATTCTAAAAGCGAAATAAAAGCGTAACGATATATGGAATTATTTACCTCGATTAAAATAATAATAAAATTACCATCTGTTTTACGACAAATGGCATAAATTGCTGAAACACACTATAGTAATTCAAACATTTGAATATAAACGGACGGCTCTAAGAAATCGTAAAACATAAGATAACATTTCGTTATCCCCTAGTTAAACTAACGACGCAATGCGGCATAAGAGATACAACACACAAGGTTGTAGTGTACTGTGTTAGTATTGGCAGTCGTAGCGTGCACAAACGGGTAAATCTGTTTGCGTCATCACATATCCATGAGGGAAGCTAGTATGCCCTATTCGCAAACGGCAAATAATAACCTCTCGACGGTTATTTCTGCATGAGGAGCTCGACGGTGACACAATGTTCTTAATCGGGCGAAGTTTATTGTTTCGTAAGGTAACCGGATTCTTTTTTATTTTTGTATTTTATTTATTGTATTCTTTTTATGATACTTACAAAAACCAAAGCAGCAATTAACGGCAGAAGGCCGCCAAAGAGGGTAATAACACGCAGCAACAATAAGAACTGGATGTAACTACATTTAAAGCTGAGAAAAGGCGCTGAACTCTGATGCCCATCGTTGCAGTAGATCTCGGCTCTTCTCGGTATTGTTTAACATGCCGGTTGGAGAATACAGCATCAAAGGATGGATGATTTGGTTGCGCTTTAATCCGAGGCACATATGAACATATTATTTGTTTTTGTCTATTCCAAACAGAGGGCTCAACAATGTCCACCAGCAGATTTACCACGAAACTTGAGCAAAACTCACCTGTAGCAAGACAGATAAATGAATGATGGACTGCATCGAGGATCTTCAGAGCGGTGACCCGTGCTTACGAATAAGCTATGCAGCCGTAGACTAAGCGGGAACGGACCAGAGCTCGGTAGAAGCGAAACATGCATATACGATCGGCTCCCCAACGACTATCAGGTATAACATGTCTAAATTTTTTAGACATTTTACCTTCAGCCCCTTCAAATGTGTTACCCACGTTAATCGTTGGCGAAACCGCATTCCTAGAAATATAATACGCGTGCATGCCTCAACTGATTCACCATGCCAACCCCAACCACAACATCCCTACCCCGTAGGGGGAAGACACCCACCTTGTGACGTTACCGGTCGCCACACCACCCCCTCCGTTCCAAGAGCTGAGGGGGCTTTACCGGAGGTTGTCTTTAGACCCTCTAACTGATTACATCTCACAGTAATCAGCCCGGCCTCGTTCGGGATGCCAGCGATGTAAATGTCTCGGCAGACATTTGCATCAATAAATACATAACAAATTTCGCCTTCACATCCAACCTAACATGATTCCCTTTTTCGGAAGCGGTTTTCGGTTAGTTTCAACATGTTTCCTCAATCGGGAAAAGCAAATGCACTTCGTTTTTACCAGAGAAAACACTGAAACCAGTAAGATTTACACTACGATTCTAAGCGTTACTGTGTTTTGAAGCAGCCTAACTAACGTTCTACACGTTACATACAATAGAAAAATCATATACAAATAAAGAACACAACGGGTTTTCGCACGCCATTTGTCACACTATTTATGGTTACGACAAACAAAATAAAACTTAGGACACTTCCTTGAGGTACTCCGTTTTCTAGTGTGAAACTTTCAGATACCGTCGTTCCAACTCGAACTCGGAAGGACCGACTACACAGGAAACTTCTGATAAATGCGAGGAGATTCTTGTACAGATAAGAAACTACCGGCCGCCATCGATCGTATTGTGGACTCATTGATTATGAATGGAAACGTAAAACGTAAAAATTCAACACGCCAATTTTCATAGCTGGAAATGTCACTGATGCTGAATTCTATCCTTTGCAACGAGAACGTACTTCTAAGAACGACGATTCAACTGTCCGATTCGTTCGTCATGTGTAGTGCCACATACGACTCAAAAGTCTGAACTTTATCATCTAAACTCGGGTTAAAGAATGAAGGCGTATGGAAATGGGATTTGAGAGGGTCGAGATTAAACATAAAGGATCGCTAAAAAATGATATTCGAAATAGAACGGAGTCGGGATAGAAAGCATGTTATAAAAGAAATGGGTGAACGAAAAATATTTCGCCACGGAAGATACTCGTACAATCCTATGATGTTTTTGCTAGATAAATAAGGCGATTTCGGAGGCGGTATGACTAATTTTGTACTTTAACCGCAATAATAATAATAATAATAATAAAGTTTTTAATCCCAACTAGAATCAAAGCTGCAAACTTCCATAAAATATTTTTAGGGGTCCGGATCCACTTTTAATAGAAACTACTTTTTTGCTATAATATAGCTAAATATGAAGAAAAAAAATACTATTAGTACAGCGCAGCATTTATATTTTAGGTGAACTTAAAGAGATCCAAACTGTGATTTATTGGAGAGGTGCACAAAGGTAATTTTTTCTTAACAAACCAATACCACGGATACAGATACTGATAATACCTGAAACAACAAAACCCAAAATGTAGAATAACAGATCGATGTTAAGATAAAGCACTTAGGAAGAAAACGGACCATTTGTAAAAACAAAAAACAACAGCTTCACCAAAAAAACAACTTTAGCAAGAAAATTCCCTTTCAGATAAAATGAGCCACAACCCATGAAATATCGGGTCAATTTTACCTCTCTCTCTCTCTCTTTTTCCTGTTTAGCCTCCGTAACTACCGTTTAGATAATTCTTCAGAGGATGAATGAGGATGATATATATGTATGAGTGTAAATGAAGTGTAGACTTGTACATTCTCAGTTCGACCATTCCTGAGATGTGTGGTTAATTGAAACCCAACCACCAAAGAACACCGGTATCCACGATCTAGTATTCAAATCCGTGTAAAAATAACTGGCTTTAATAGGACTTGAACGCTGTAACTCTCGACTTTCCAAATCAGCTGATTTGGGAAGACGCGTTAACCACTAGACCAACCCGATGGGTTGGGTCAATTTTACCTAGGTTGGAAGTAGATCAACGATTTGAAATTGACAGGCTAATTAACAGAAATTGAATCTACAAATAAAAAATAATTTTAATAAATGTTTTTTTAAATTCTGAAATCGATCTTCAATCAATTTCTGCAAAAACGTTTAATTCTATATACTCCAATTGTATTTTAGCGAAAAATTGTAATATGCGCCTAAAATATCATATTTTAAACTATATTTTTATCTATAACTCGGTAATTATTTAATTTTCCTTGTGTGACCTAAGCTTGTTTTTGGACATATCTTTAGTACCTACATTTAAGACAACTCGTCTCGGCAATTACTGAACAAAAATCAACCTCTGTAAAGCATTTAAATAAGCATCTCCGATCTAGGAAACGCATACCTGATTTCACAAAGAATTACGGGTGAGACGGCCATCCAACATCAGAAAGAACTTTTACCTCTGGGTTATAAACTAGTAAATCATTATTTCTAGTTACTGTTCCTGTTTCTATTATTCGAATCTCTTTTTCTCCGGAGCGATCCGCAAATTTTGCCAATGGACCTACTATATTCATATTACTAGAGTTATTGCGTTATTGATATTTTTAAGATTTGGCATCGGGTAGGATTGCATGTGAACTTATCCGGAAGTTTTCTTCCAGTCCAGCAATTACGTAATAAGTTCAACCTTTGGGGCTGAAATCCTTACGGGTTGAAACAGCTTCTTAATCCTTACGTACACTACCGCCTCGATCTAAGATAAAAATATGAACGCAACTCAAAACAGGGAAAAAATCAAAGCACAGAAAATTTATGAAGGAAAATTATACATGAATGACATTCAAATTTAACTTAAAAAATTTTAACTATACTTTTTATTATATATAAAATTCCTTTATGCAAACGAAACCAATAAAAACCACTTAGCAACAGCTCTTTTATTGTTTTACAACATGCGATCTATTTAAATAAGGTTTCGAAACGCATTAAATATAAAGATTTAAGCGTGAAAATATAAAATAAAATGCAGGCGCAAATATGCATGTACATAGTTTAGTACAATAAAACGTTCGTAATAAAACAACTATTGTTCCACGGTAATAAAATTAGAATAATAGTCGACTATCACATGTATTGTAACTATGCATATAGCTTACGACGTAAAATTGGATCCAAATTGGTACCTATACCTTTTCCCACAAAAAATCCAATAAGATTAACTTGTCCACACGTCACTTATCTTTTTAACATACGGGCACTGACCGTTTCACTAACTCTAATCATCACTTGCATAAGAAACATGATACAAATACGCGGTACAGGTAAACGTGTAAACATATTTATCAAGGTCATATTTTAGAGGTCGTGTCAAGATCACATCAGGAAGATTAATATTTCAATACAAATCTGGTTACACGGTTTACGGTTCAGCTGCATACCTCCATACAATTCTAGGAATGGTCAAGGCATTTCTTAATGAAATCTTGAATCTCTTCACAAACCTAGAGGAAAAGCAATCTGTTGCAGCATATATCTGAACTGTTCGTTACAGAATCACAACAACCAACAATGTTTTGCTTCCGTGCTTGGTAAAGATAACCGATCGATCCCCTGAGAAATATGAGAGGGATCCCACTATCTGGAGGGAGCATATGTTTTGTTGAAGTCGTATGCCTGTTTGCGTCTGCTCTGTAAACAGATCGTCTTTTTCTTGTTAACAATCAATTTTTTTTTTTACCTCGGTTATTCCTCTCCGATGAAGTACAGAGGATTTTACCTAGATATTCATTCCGCTCACCGGACGATTTTTGATTTGCCTACGAATCAAATCAAAGATTTTGATTTCCTAACCTATGACTATATAAGAAGCCTAAAATTGAACTAAGGTACTTTATAGGGTGAAACCAAGCACCTTAATTCCAATGCAAAGCAGATGCAACTAACATAGACCTTTCATTTATTTCTATCTAGCCTCCAGAACCACCGTAACGTATTACTTCAGAGGATGATATGTATTAATGTAAATAAAATGCAGTCTTGTACAATCTCAGGTCGACCATTCCTGAGAAGTGTGGTTAATTGAATTCCAAACACCAAAGAATACTCGTATCCATGATCTGTATAAAACACTAGTATTCAAATTTGTAAAAAGTATTAGCCTTATTCCCCCTCTCCTGAGCCGTATCCACGGCTAAGTGTAACTCAGCCCAGGGGAGTGTCCTTGTAACTCAAACGGGCCTTCCCGCCAACCAGCTGTACGTCCGGCAAGGCAGGTCGGCCAGCCGGTTGGATCTTTTTTATTGTGCCAGCCTCTAACCGTCTACGAGGTGACTCCGGATCAAGCAATGCTGCAACCTTTATCCCCTCGCAGAAGTTAGGGTCTCAAGAAGGGTGCCTTATGTCTCAAATGAGGGGTCCCCCCCCCAACAGGATCCCCACTGGGACTCTGATCTTAACTCCCCCGTATTGGTTCTGAAGATCTTCATCACAACGGGGAACTGTCATAGCAGTAAAAGACCTGGAAAATTCATTCTCAACGTCTGTAACCAAAAACTTAATAGAATTTGGAGAAGCTACGTTAATTAAACTCATCACTTTATTATGAGATGATCTGACTGAAATTTCTTACGTAAATTTAATTTTTATAAAAGAACTGGATTAGTACTAAGTTATCTAACAGTACTGAATTAAATTTTGTTAACAACCGTAATACTGATAAGGGGTAAAGTAATCTCTAATAATGCTTGATCGGTATTCATAAACTAACAATTTTTGTTAATTAATATATTCTCATGAAGTAGAATTTAGTGAACTGCGGACATGAAAAATGGATCCAACACGTGAAAAATAAAAGTTAATATATCGAAAAATGCACTGGACAAAACAAATAAATTTAAATTTTATATTAAAAATCATTTTGATTTTTTATACATACTTCTTTCCAAATGTTGTCCTATAAAAGAAACTTTTATAATTTTAATAAAAACATGTTTTATTAAAAATTAAAAATATGTTAATAAAAAAGAAAATTTAAGTCATCTGAACTACCCAACTTTACACGAGTTGTCAGTAAACAAATATAAGGAATAACGCCAACAAAAATATAATTAAAACATTAGTTATAAATGCAATTCGACCAGTTCACCGATCAACAATAAACGGCCTTGATCAACTCAATAGTTTTTATCATCTACCTTGATTTTAACACACATGCCGTATTTAAATAATAACATTAATTAGATACACATTATTATTAGCGTAACACAAATTAATTATGATAATTAAATAATATATGTTTACATATTTAGACAATTTAAATTACTAAATTAATACTAACATAAAATAATAATAAAAACAACAGTTGAACTATAATTCTACACGGTACCCCCCTATGCTAATTTAATTAAAACTAGATACACTTAACGGAAAAAATCTACGATTTTATCAAAGAGAAACCACTCTTATGAAAAACTAATAAAAAATAAATTGTTACTAAAACAAAATTTTATTAATAAAACTGGCACTGACGTTGCAGAGCATGAGTAGAGAGTTAAAAATATAACCCTAGAGAAAAAACTGAAAATAATTACCCTCAAGAATTTTTTTTTTAATTTAATTAATTATACGAGGTGATTTAAGTAAGTAAACAGCTTTACAGTGCATATCTGAGAGACATTTAGATGAAGAAAGAAATTGTGTAATACATGTTTTAAAAAAAAAAATCTGCACTATGGTGGGTTTTTAATTTTTGCCTACCATCTTCGATTCGCCATATTGAATCAACCTTATTATTATTATTTTTTTTTTAATAGGAAGGTTTTTAATAACACACGATTTCAATTTAAAATCTTACAAGAAAAATAACGGTGAAATCCGTTTTCTGTTAATGCCTTCGTTATCGACTTATAAGCATTCAAATCTGCAATGACAGAAAAATAGTGTTAAAGAGTAAAAAACGCTGAATGAACAATTTTACATTCATAATTCACACACTAACGAACTTTAAACAGTGCTATAACATTGATGATAACAATACACAATAAATTAACAACACAACAAAGTAAATGGCTGTAACAAATGAGATTTTCTAAAAAAAAAAAAATTAGCTTCCAGTGTTAATATCAGCTGATATTTGTTACTTATTAGCTGTTAATTTACAACAACGCAGTTTGTATTACGTTGAAACAATGCAACTTTTTAATTCCTCATTTCACTTTTTTACTTACATATTTGTAACGCTAAAATTTAATAGTGCTAGTAAAAATTAAGTTGTAGGCCTAGCGGTTCAAATTTTATTTTAGATGAAAGTTTATAATTAATTCATTTATTTAGTTTTATTAAATACTAGCAGATCCGGCAATGCTTCGCTATTGCTAGATTTGAATATATATAGATTAAATATGGATAAAACATTAACAAAATGTACAATACGAAACTTCACAAAATTTAACCTTTTCCCCTTCCCCCATTTTCATTTTATCATATTCCCTTACCACCGCTTTCCCCTTTTCACTTTCCTTCCCCTTGTTTCTCCTTTCCCCATTCCATTTCATTTTCCCCGTTTTTCTCTCTTTCTTTTTTCCAATTTTCCCCTTCTTCTTTTTAACGTTTCTGATTTTCCCTTTCTCCCTTTTCCCCCGTGCGTAAATCGGTCCAGTAGTTTTTTTGTCTATAGCGAACACACATATCGGAAACATTGAAATGAAATCGTAAAATATTTAGTATAGCGTGTGTTGCTTTTACGTCCAACAGATAGCGCTGTTTTTCAAAAAAATCATGTTTGATAATAATCCCAGATAAAAGTCGGAAGCTCATACACAGCACCCTCAGAAAATGAACATTTGGATGGGAATCGTCGATCATTGTATTGTAGGATCTTTTATTTTGGATGACACCCTTACGGCAGATGCTTACTACAACTTGTTAGCCCGTAGGATTTTAACCAAATATCCGGGAAAATGTTGAACAAGAATTAAATAATAACGTATAGCTTCAGCACGACGGGACACCACCACATTATTATCTAAGAGCACGGCAAATTTTAAACAATTTTCAAATCGCTGGATAAATCGTGCAGGAGCCATAGGATGCCCTGCCAGGTGGCCCAGAAATGTCTCCTCTGGATTACTTTTTTGGGGTTTCTGAAACGAAATGTTTCAGAAACTAAACCTACAGACAATTGACGAATATAAAAGAAGAATAATCGACGAATCTGCTCGTGTGCTACCAGACATGATACAAGTTATAAACGGATATTACTCGAGATTAGCACACTGCCAAGCTGTAGAAAGGAAGCATTTAAAATGAGCTTTCAAAATTAATTTTATTGGTAATTTACGACCGAAAATATTAATCTAAAATGTTTAAATAAATACTGTAATATTTAAAGTAAATAATACAGTTGATATAACCGTTTAATTTGCTGTTGTGTTAATTATTAGTTATTGTTAATTATAATCGTCAATATTACAGCACTGTTTAAAGTTCCTTGTGTGTATTATGAACGTAAAATGCAATTAACTTGTTCATTCGGTGCGTTTTACCACGATTTATTGTTAACACAATTTATCCGTCATTGCAACTGTGAATGCTATAAATCTATAACGAATGCGTTAACAGAAAAAAAGTTTCACCATTGTTTTTCTTGTAAAATTTTAAATCGAAATCGTGTGTCATATTTTTAAAAAATTAAGCTTGATTTAATATGGCGGACAAAATTAAAAACCCACCATAATGCAGATTTTTTTTAACTATATAAGACCTCATCTCTTTCTGCTTCCAAATACCTCTAAAATATGCAGTATTAAGCTGTTTTTATGCTTAAATATCACTCGGTATAATAATTTATCAAAAGATTATAGTCATTTATATTTAAAAAAGTTTATTACTGCAAAAAAGCAATTTTAAGTTAAACGGTTGATAAAAACTAGTTCACCTAAATCAGACCTTTAAGTTTTGGCCAATAGGAGACCAGGGGCAACCTATATATAAACACACACTTTCATTTTATAAATACTCTCAGGAAAATAGCAAAACTGAACAAACCGAATTTTACCACAAGTGAACTTGTTAAAAAAAAATCACGTTACTAAAAAAAAATCTGATAACAAAGTTGTTATACTTCTTGGCATGGTTATTTATTCCAACATAGTGAAAAAATAATGATATATGAACAACTTTAAAAAATATAAAAAATTCTTTACTTTTTTCTACTACCCGTACCCAAAATTACCTCCGAAGAAAATTCCACTGAAAAATATACTACTAAAAAAAAATAATCTAAGATTTATTTTTTGTTGAATAAAGGGTGAATTATGATGAAATTTTGTAGTAATATTATTAAAGTTAAAAAATTTTTTTTTTTGTAAATCGATATTTTTAAACTTTGATCGATTCCCCCACCTCCCTGCTCCAAAGTATTTTATTAAGCCACTTACACAACAATTATGTTCAGGAAGACAAAAAAAAAACGTTTAATAAATAAAAAAATAATTTCTTCCATTTTTGGGAAAGGAGAAGAATTTGGGAGCAATTTTTTTTTTTTTTTTAAATGGAGCATGTACATTAGTACTAAGCGTAATAAACTGGAGTTATGTTGTCTCAAAATTTTGAGAAAATTGACCCGAAAGAAATTAACTACCCCACCCCTTGGAGATATTGTCCCTAAACATTTTATCGACTAATTCCTCCATATCTCTGCGCCAATTTTTATCAAAATCGGTTTATCCAGTAAAAAATGATTAATCTTCAAACACCAAACATTTACATAAAAATTATACTTTTTTTACGAGTTATACTTGACCGTACAGCCGGGAAAATTATACAATCCTTTGCCAGCTTTTTTTGTTAGTGCAATCGAAAAATCTTGAATTTTTTCGATTGCTTTATTTTAATATTTTGCTATATTTTTTTAAACGTGATATTTCTTTAACTTGATTTAAATCGATTTTATTAACATTAGATTCCACAAATTTTTTATACAACTCTAAAAAAAAAACAAAAACAAATGTTTTCCGCTGATTAAATACGTTTTTCGACCCCAACGATTTGAGGTTAAAAAACCTTTTTTCGAAATCTAGCAAAAATAAAGAGTTCTTTCTTTTTCTATTTACCCCTTGAACCACAGTAAGGTATTACTCGTACTTCAGAGGATGAATGATGATGAGGATGTAAACGAAGTGTAGTCTTGTACAATCTCAGGTCGACCATTGCTGATATATGTGGTTAATTGAAATCCGACCGCCAAAGAACACCGGTATCCACGATCTAGTATTCAAATCCGAATAAAAGTAACTGCCTTTGCTAGGACTTGAACCTTTGGGCTGTCGATTTCAAAATCAGATGATTTGCGATGACGAGTTCAACACCGCTAGACCAACCCGATGGGTTACAGGTAAGAGTTCTGGAATCAATTTTCCTCCCATCCCTCAAATCAAATATCACAATTAAACAATTAATTTGGTATCATAATTTGCGTTTCAAAAATTTTAGTACGGCATTTTTTATCTTTGGAAAAGAAATCAGAGCAAAATTCTCCGCTATCCGTAGCTCGAAAAAGAAAGATTTATTTAAGACTTGTTTATATAAAACAGGAATCTACTAATGTAATTAAGTAAAAAAACGTTAACACTCCTATATATTTACAGGCTTAAAGGCCTCTTAAAATTAGTACGCAAATGAATGACAAATGAATCTTGTAGCGTGTAAAAATGGCATACCTAACAGGGATTCGAACCAGGGACCCCCGGATGAAAGGCCAGGACGCTACTATTCCGCCACGGAGATCGGCGGATGTAATGACACTATGATTATATATAATCGGCGCTATAATTTTTCTTACCGAAAATTAAAGCGATACATAAATACTAAATCTAAAATAAATACTACATTTATAGGGCTAAGTAGAATGGCAACAGCTGTAAACAGTAATGGGCGGAAACTGGTAATCTTGCGGTTTAATAACGCAGAAAATAAAAACACAAAACCTTTGTCATATCTACAAAATGGCGCCTCGCGTATAGGCACTGTGGAACTCCAGCACCCCCTATTTCCACTTGATATCATCGATAACATTTAATATAACGAGTCCTTTTTTCTTTAATCTTTTGTTTATACTTGTAAAATCCATAATCCTTAAGCATAATGTCAGTAACCAACCCCCAGTTTATGAAAAAGATACAAAAATCTTTGTACGGAACTGTGCGCTTCAGAGTTCCAGCGGCGTGGTGTTTGGCTTTTGTACGCATGCGTACATAAGAATCTGCACGCGAGGTAGCGAGAGCACTGTCGCTCCCGCAGTGCCGACCCTGGCGTGCTGGTGGAAGGTAGTTTTTTTTTACTACGCGTGTGTGTGGAACGCTCCTTGTTCGTTCCCTTTTCTAGTTTGGTCGGTGGAAGGAATACGAAAGTGGTTTACTTGTTTTTTTAAGCACTGATCAGAAGATGGCGGAAAGCAAGCAAAATACTCTGGAAAGGCGAAAGAGAAGGCAATTAGTAAAAGCTAATTATGTAATTGTTTCTGTGTAGATAGAAATTTAAATCACCGTTGGACTATAGTGTTTTTAAGCGGGAATTTTATTAAGTTATTATCTAATAATACTAAAAAATATAATAAAATCAGAACTGACATTTTATTATTTATTCGGTTAAACCGAATACGGTGTTTAAGAACATATTCGTGTACCGTATTATAGAAGGTGATAAAAGTGTAAAATTAGATTATTATCCTACTTCCAGTTGTTATATTCTATTCGATTCCTTTTTTTCGGTTCTTTTATTTTCCCAGAAAAGGCCCAGAAAAAATTTTCTGAAGCAGCACCCCCAATAATTTTAGCTAAGAGCCGCCATTGTATCTTAGATACAAAGCAAATAAAATAAATCATACATGATAAAGTAATAAATTATGACACGCGCGAGAATGAAGTTACGATTATTTAAAAAATTATTTATTTTCTTTATTTTAATTTTAAAATAGATTAATTTAAATAAATATTTTTCTAAAATGTGCTCTTTAATTATATAGATTCAATATGCATTTTAAAATATCGCATAAAATAAAAAATAAACATAGTTTACACTATTTGCTCTAATTGAACTAAAACTGGTACGCGAAGGAAAACAAATAACTGCTGTTAATGCAACCAATAAATGTTTTGTTGCGCATTCGCTGGCCTTGAACTTTTTTTTTTACGACAGTTTGTCTCCGACTTAACGCAAATTTAGAAATGAAAAATAATTAAAACTGGTAAGAAAGGATGTGGAGTGGCACATCATTCAAAAAGAATCAACAAAAAATGCTATACTGTATTTTTCATAGTAATTACGTTTGAAAGCTTCAATTGTGTCTACATAAGACAACTTTATTTTTTTTACTGCCGATTAAACAACCTTTGTGTTTAGCAGTTTATTATTCGTCTAAATTTTTTTTTGAAAGGTCTTCAATATGTAAAGAAAATACTGACATCTTTGTACAGAACTTTAACATGAAAATCTAAAATATATTAATTTTTTTTCTACCAGCCTTCATTACTATTACTATTATCCCAACGTTTTGAACGCAAAAATGCACCTTCCTTTATCTGATAAACGACAAATTTATGTAAAAAAAAAGGAGTAGTCCGAGTGAAAGGTTTAAGTAGTATAATTAATCTGCTACTTTTCTGCTTTCAATTTGGAACGACCAAAACTTGATACGAAATTTTGTAAATTTTTTTTCCAGATTTTAACAAACACACATAAAAACACTTTTTGTTCCGTTTCGTAAGGATTGATAATTTATAAACTTCTTCTTTCGTTACCGCCGACTAAAGACAACTTCACAATCTTATTTCCTTCTCCTTTGTGGATTACTTATCTTGCAGTACTTTTTGTTCTTTTTCGCTATGCGTTTTTTTACCTTTGTTACGACCACTTTGTTCCAGTTCTCTTATCCTTTCTATTTTGAAATCCTATTTTACGCACTTCCCAACAAATCACATATTTTTCTGTTATTTCATCCTCTTTTATTTTGTTTCTTTCCAGATCGTTTTCGATTTCTTGTATCCATCTTGTTAACTTCTTTTCTCAAAGGTGCTTGAAAAACCGTTTCGTTAACCTGTTGTCATTCATTCTATATAAGCACCCAAAGAAAATCAAAATTAATATTTTTTAAATATTCCATGATTTATTTATTTAAAATGATAACACCGCTTCCCTCAGATATGATCCCTCAGAACAGATGTGATGAGTGTTAATAAATGACTTGAAGGAAATTAAGCACAAGTAACTTTTATATTTTCCGTTTATTCTGTCGATGCATGATAATGATTTTTATACTTTCCCGGTGAATATAGTTAGAACAGTATATTAAAGGGAAAAATATGATGATCATCTTAAAATTGGAGTATAGGATTTTTTTTAGGATCCAACTAGTTCATGTAGACCGAAAAAACATACACTTGTTTGTTACACTGCTCTTCTTGTCTTATAGCTCAGGATTGACCACGCCGATTTTCTTCAAATTTGGTTCAATATTTCTTTTTATATACGGTGCATAATTTTTTTTATTTTGATTTTATTCATTTTTTTCAAAATTCGTTAAGACGGTGGGGGATATCGCAAAAAACAATTTGATATTCTTCAAAGGAATTTTAAATAAAAATTTATAAACACAATTTTTTTACCTACAATTACTTAGAATTATACACAGAATCCCAAAATCTTTTTTCAAAAAAATCAACCCTACCTCTTAAAATTGAAATATATATGTTTTTCTGTTCTTTTACTCTATAACCCTTCAGTTGAAATATTTTTAACAAGTTTATATTTGTTACATAGAACTATCAGAATATATCTAATTTTTTTTCTAAATTTAGACTCCGAACCTAAAATATAAAAAGATTCTCTTGATAATTTTCTTTTCCTTATTTTAGCGTTTATTGAAAGATTTAGAGAAAACTTTACTTAAGAAAATTCGATAAGCTTATCCTAAACATGAATACGAGATCTGTTCAAAAAATAACAGAACATTTTTAATTCCGCGCCAACGGAGATATTTAGTCACGTGCGGTTGGCAGCATCGTGTTACGTATAACCTACTCTGTAAACACATGTTCTTCGGTTGTTGATATTTCGTTTAGTTTACGTGTTTATTTGAATGCAAAGTAAAGTGTCAGTAGCGATTTTTGTAATGTGCGATTTTCGGGAGCCACGATACAACGTAAAATTTTGGGTGAAACTGGGAAAAACTTTCAAAGAACTTTTCACGTTTTGAAACAAGCTTACACAGATGATGCTCTGGGTCGTAAGCAATGCTGCGAATGGTTTTCACCCTTAAAAGTAGTCGTCAATCAATTGAAGATGATCCTCGACCAAGAAAGCCTTCGATTTCAACCGATGACAAACACGTTCAGAAAATCAACGATCTGGTGCGTGCAAATCGCCGATTGACTGTCAGAGAACTTTGAGAAAGGATTAGCATTTCGACTGGATCATGCCGTGACATTTTGACTGAAAAATTGAAAATGCATCGAGTAGCAGAAAAGTTTGTTCCTCGTTTGACGATCGAACAGGAGAAAGAACATCGAGTGGGCAATTGCCGGCAATTCCTTGAATGAGCCGAAGACGATCACGAGACGAAAGCTGGGTATACGGCTACGACAATGAGACAAAAGTTCAATCATTAAGAAATCGCTACTAACATTTAAACATTTTGTACAGAAACAACAACACGAAAAACTAACCGAGATATCAACAACCTAAAATCATGTGGTTACAGAGGAGGTTATGTAGAACGCAATGTTGCCAACCGCACGCGACTAAATATCTCTGTTATCAAGTAATTAAAAAAGTTCGGTTATATTTTGAACAGACTTACTACTTTTAGAAAACGTTTTCTTAAAATTTTCCCCACCTCTAAAAAAAATACATGTGTTCTATTTTTTACTCTATTTTTTTTAAAGTTTTAATATTAATAACCGTACAGCACTTTAGCCATTTTTTTAGTACAAGCCATTTTTTTTATAAGGTATGAAAATGTTGACCGGGACTTGAACTCAGAACCTCCGAATGAAAAGCAAGACGTTACCACTCTGCCACGGAGACAAATGTAATGAATATAAATAGACTCTTTTTCTTATTTGTATATACCTTTAACCCTCCCTCCCCCCTCCCCGTAACTACTGATAAATATTATTTAATAAAATGTAAATCTAGTTTCAGATTCTTATGTAGTTTTTAAACGTGTTACAGTTAATAATTTTAATAAAAAATTCAGCGTAATTCTTTTTATATATTTTTTTCTAATTTTCTGTAATCAATACACATCCGGTGCCAGTCACTGGATCGAGATAAGAGTTAAAACTGCATTGAAACCGTATTTATAAAAATTGTTTAATTCTATTAAATTATTCACTGGAACAGCGTACGTGAAGTGTTCTACCGTAGCTCGATTTAGTTCTGAAATTTATTTTAACTGTAATACCAAGGCAAGAGGAGAATTTACGAACACGTTACTTAAACGTTTATGCAAAAGAGAAGAAAAGAAAGAAATAACAAAATAATATAAATTCAAAAATTACCAAAGATATAAAGATAAAAAAAGGAATTAATTATGAAACGAAAAAACTAAATGTCAAGATGCCAATTATTGTGTTAAAATAAATAAAATACCGTTAAGTAAAATACGGTAACGCCTTCAACGCATAATATACATACATCGATAAGTAAATATCGATTAATCTAAATCTAATAAGTAGTAGATTCGATAGATCAATAAAAATTCCTACTTTTTTAACCTCTTTTTTCTGTTTATTTCGCTCGTTGGGCAAGAACATTAAAATCTCACTGAAATTCTTTATAAATAAATACATTTATAAAAAATTAAAAAAAAAACAACCTCGTGTAATATAGATCAGTTAAAATCGACCAACACAAGTCGGTTCGGTCGGATAGGATGTATAAATGGACAGTCGCACGTACAGTGGTTTTTTTCAGAAGAGCAAGAGTCAAGGTCAAGAACTAAGTACAGTAAGTTGTATTTTGTTGGCGGATCTCTTAACAGTCAGTAGATGTCCTTGGTAAAACAACAAAAAATAAATAAATAAATATAAGAATCGAAAGAGACAACAAGTATTATATATAGGAGGACAAGTTGAAAGTCAGCTGGTAACAAAAACCGTACACCTAACATTTCTTGATATTACTATACATGGTGAAATAAAACTCCCTTCATCAACATTAGGAAAAAATGAAGTGTATAATTTACGGTAGACGATATTCATGAAGCGACCTCGAGGCATCTGTTTATATGAAGCGTATCATCGCACGATTCGATCTGCAGAAAACTTCTACGTTTATTTATCTATGCATGAACCATCAAACAAGACGCGAATAGAATTCGTACTCTATAAAATTTAGCTTTCAAAAGTCGAAGAAATTTTTTTTGAAATAAATAGTTTTGGAATTTTGAAAGAATTCTTAAAAAGATGAAAAAATGTATTATATATATATAAAATAAAATAAAAATGTATTAAATATATATATATATATATATATTTTAGAGGTTATAAATTTTAAGAAACAATTTTTTTTAAATATTGATATATTAAGCTTAACAAATCAGTTTAAGTAAAATATTTCTTTAAATCTAACACCCCCTTCAATAACGGCAAAATAAGAAAAATATTTCAAAAAATGGTTACTGCATTTTATAGATCTATAATTTTAAAAAAAATATAGGTATTTCTTGATAGTTCTATATATAAAGTATAAAACTTTCCAATAATCTTTGAAAAATATTTAAACCGAAGAGAAATAAAGCAAAAGGAAAAAAAACATAAATTTAATTTTAAGGGATGGGGTTGATTTTTTTTTTAAAAAAGAGTGGATTATTTATATATGCATTGTTGTAAGAAACAAATTCGCTTTAAAATGCCATCAAAAACTTCTCTCCTTTTACATTCCTCTTCAAATCGTACTTAAGCAATCCAATTAATTTTCAACATTCTTTCAGTAAAAAGGTCAAGATTCTTTATCTTTGTGCTTTGCCTAATCTCCACATTTCGCTACCATAAAAAGCAATACCATTTATACATTTTTTTTTTTTTTAGAAAATCTAATATCCATTTTGGATACTAGCAAACGTTTTTGCTACATTTATTTTTTATTTTCTTGTGCCGTTTTCTACTTCTGATTTCTACCTTATTTCGTCCATATTATCGATTACAATTAATTCAAAATCAATTATATGAAATTTTTTAAAAGATGAAGTAGGGTTAACATCTGATATTATATTCAACCAACATAATATTTAATTTTATGCTTTATAAAATTAAAAGAAAATAAATTTAACAAAAATATTTTTTTTTTAATGCCAAATACACGTGACCATTCTCATAAAAAAGCACACGTTTTTTAATCTTTTCTAAAATTAAAAATAAATATTTACTAATGATACCATCTGGAACGTGCCTAAATAGATAAAGCATACATAAATTATTTATTCGAAAAAAATACCAATAATCTTTTATATGATATATTAATTAGTAGTATTTATAATACATAAAATAATTTATTAATACATAAAATAATAGTTATTAAAAACAGTAACATATGTAATATAACATAATCTTTTTAAAATAACAGTACAAGAAAGATAATTAACTTTTACAAATAAAAATTTGAAAAAAGAAAGATTTTTTAAATTTTTAATAAAGTCTACAAAAATGATACTTAAAATCTACTAACCTACCTAATTGATTATTTCGATTGTTAAACGAACATCAATAAACACGGCAGGAAAAATATATGAAAAAGTACTAACAATAACAACGCTGACATACTACGAAACTATATACATTTAAAAAAACCTGAATTGGCTACACATGACTTCCTTGTACGCCTATTAAATTACATATACACATTTACGTAAATAAAATTTTATTTCACTAATAACTTCTGATTTTTTCATTTTTTTTTTTTTTTTTTTGTTATTGAATTATTATTTATTGTAATCTTTTTTACAATCACGAGTTAATAATTATTAATAATCAATATATTTAAATTAAAAAAAAGAAAAGAAATGAAGTCTGGTTCGTACAGATGCGCCTTCCCTTTGATCCAAATATTTCATTAATTAAAGTTTCATTTGACTGTAACACTGAAACCAATAAAAATAAGTACCACATATGATATATCGTTGAAAAGCTCTCATTACTGCAGTTAAGAAAATATCCAAAATCCAACATTTTTTTTTTATTTTAAGATTTTTTGGATACTTTTAGTCCGGTCGATTGCAATCAAAAGGGGAGAGAAAACATACTTTTTTTTAGGTTTTGAATAAAATAACTGAATAAACGAATAAAAATGTCCAGTTAACTTTGGTAGAGAATTTAAATCTGAGAAAATTGATGTAAATAAAGTCTATTAAAATTTAAACAAGAATTTCAGAAGTTGAAAAAATAATCAACTTGCTTCTTACAAGTCGGAAAAACAGATCTCAGAAGAGAAAATTCAGTATAGAGAAATTTTTAGGAAGAAATTAATAAAAATTGGTCGGTTCCGAAAAAAAAACAATTAAGGTCTAGCGGTTACAAGAAAAAAACAACACAAACAAATGATGAAATATTTGAAAGAGAAAACAACAGAGTTAGAAGAAATAAAAGTTGTAAAGCGTACCAACTGGCCAAATAAAAATCTATCGCACTCGTGTGTGTATATATATATATATATATATATATATATATATATATAAAAGCTAGTGATTTCAGCGAGTCTGTTACTCTTTTATGCAAAAACTATTTAACAAACACACTGAGCTGAAATTTCTGGGAAGAATATTGTAAAATGTTCCACAGTTTCCAGATGATGGCCGTTTTAATGACTTGAGGTAATAATCGGATCATATTCTTCTTTCTTTTCTTTTTCCTGTTTAGCCTCAGGTAATTACCATTCAGATAATACTTCAGAGGATGATATGTATAAGTGTAAATGAAGTGTAGTCTTGTACAGTCTCAGTTCGACCATTCCTGAGATGTGTGGTTAATTGAAACCCAACCACCAAAGAATACCGGTATCCACGATCTAATATTCAAATCCGTATAAAAGTAACTGCCTTTACTAGTACTTGAACGTTGGAACTCTCAACTTCCAAATCAGCTGATTTGGGAAGACGCGTTCACCACTAGACCAACCCGGTGGGTTCAGATCATATTCGTTGTCGATACATAACTTTAGTACGGCCAAACCAATGATCAAATGAAAGTAGGAGAACCATTAGCAGTATTTGAAATTAATTTTTTTCCCCAAAAAAAGTTTCTTCTTTTTCGATATCTATTTCGGTTATCGATAAAATTGGCTTTAAAGGTTCGACGGTATAGGGAGCAGCGGCGGCTGAACCAACACAACCACTACCACTGTTACAGTGTGCGCAACGCGAATGGGAAAATCCTGTCTCCATTTATCTAAAAACCATAAAATAAAGTAAAGTGAAATAAAGTTCGATCACCTCTTCATGGTACTTGTACGGTAACGCTATGAACTGCACAAAATGCATTTTGGGTAACCGTCTACTGTTTTTAAGACGAAGGTCGACAATTCTGAAACCCGCATCCTTCAGATCACTCAAAGTTTTGAATCCTGTACTGATTTAACTATCGCTCTGAAAAGATTATAATAAACTGAACAGGTTTTAATCGCTATTTATTGTATTATTCTCACAAGCACGAGGATAATGAATACAGTGGGGGTCCAGAGGGCAATAAAACTAAACCAACACTACAATCAATAATATACTGATAACAGAATGCTAACGCGAGAGGAAAAAGTATTAAAACACTAACCTATTCTCTCGGCTTATCTGTTAACATTGACTCATATTAATGAGGAAAATACAACCTTTGTGGTTAACAGTAGAAACCACGTTTAGATTAGCAGGTTCAATATACTTTAGGTTAGTAGGTTCATGCGTTTGATAAATATACAAACAGGAATGTGCACGCGTGCATAAGCGTAATTTGTTACTCAAAAAATAATGTTCCATCCGTTCGAAAAAAAAAGTCGTCTACACTAGTTGCTTTATATCTTTACTGATTAGTTGGAATCTTAATAATTCGATAATAATAATTTATAAAAACTACTTACCAAAAACCTTTTATGTGTTCAAGTATACTTTCGGATACCAAATCCATCTTCAGGAACTCAAAAAAACTTATATATTATTCTTAAAATAAAAAAAAAATTAAATTCATTCATCGTATGTAAAATGTAAAAATATGTAACAGTGGTAGTCATGATTTAAAAAATTGAAATTTTATTGTGATGGACTTAGCGTCCATCATAATAAAAGTTTCCACCGTTATGCTTTACTATGAATTTTTATTGTGACTGGACGCTAAGTCGACATAATATTTTAAAACATGACGACCACTGTTGTATGTTTTTATATTTTACATAACGACTTACATACGATGAATGAGTTTTTGTTATCCGAAAGTACTTGAACACATATAAAAGGTTGTTGGTAAGTGTATTTTTATAAATTATTATTATGTAATCATACCAATGGGACCATGTTTAATAAAATTATTAATAATTCGATTCGAAATAACGATAAAACATCGACGGTGATCTTAATATAGTTTCACTTTAGTACAAAAATGGTGTTTAAAATATTGAAAAAATAAACAAACGTTTTCTTTTTCAAATTTTTAACTTTACGCTAAGGTACAATATACAAAAAAAAGAAGAGAAAATTAAAAATGTGTTAACCGTGAAAATATTTTTAAGTGAATCGAAAAATTTCCATTGTAGCGGTAGACCGATGGAAGTTTTGACTGACGCTTTGAAAAATTATATAAAGGAACTTTTTCGCAAAGACAGACCCCCTATAAAAATTTGGGAAATAGCTGAAATTTGCCATCATCCATTCCATTACCCATTATAAGCTGAATTACCGCAAAACGTGTTACAGATGGGTCCCGAGACGATCGACATAAAATTACAAGAAATCAATTCGTATTGTACGAAAATTAAAAATTTTTAGCGGACGATAATACTTTTTTAAATATCACCAATAACTTATGATGAAACTTGGATTCATCATTTTGAGTCGGAATCCTAAGGTGATAACGTATAATGGAAACAACGCTAGGCAGAAAACAATTCAAACCTACGCGTCAGCCGGTACAGTGATATTAACTGCGTTTTTGGAATACCTCAATTTAATGCGATGATCTGAAAAAATAACGTACAATAAATAGCGAGCAGTAATGCGACACGCCAGAAAATAAAGCCAGCGATAATGAGGAACAACCATGCTGGTTCTTTCTAAAAAAAAAAAGCGTAAGTCTTCTGTACGACAACGACTACCAACATACTGCTCAAAAAAGAAAGGAAGCTATTCGAAAGCATCGAATCTACAGGTATGGTCACATCCACCTTAATTTACAGACCCGACCTCGCACAACCAACTTTTTTTTTGTTTGCCCCTAGCACAGAGTTTTTACGTAGCACCGAATTCGGTAGGTCAAAAATAGCTCTCATATAGAAGTAAGCAATTTTTTACTATTGTAATAAGAAATTTATAGGAAGATGGGACAAATAGTTAAATTTACTCGGGGATTGGATTGAAAAGTAGCTTAGTTATTGAATAAATAATTTATTAATCATTTATCTCTTTTCATTATTCTACAACAATTAAGAAGATCTCGCTACTGATTAACAGTTTTTACGTAAAACCATCTTTAAAGTAATACCTACTTTAATCAGAAGAATTATTTATTTAAAAAAAAAGAAACCGTTATTTTTAAATACGTTGTAGGACAAAAGGAAAAAACAATTTTTTATAGTAATGATAATGTAAGTAGGAAAACGTGTATCACAATGAAAAACACTTATACAATAATTATACAGCCTAAAATGGTTGTATTTAAATTATGAATATTTCATAGATTAAATAAAATAAGTTTGTCGGTTGACTTATTAAACATAAGTATTATTAATACTTATAACGAAAACGAAATGAATTTTGAAGAAAAAAGTTGTTACTGAATAACTGCTGTGGAGAGGAAAGTATTATAATGCTACGATATACTATAGCCTTTATTAATGTTAATTATATATTTCTATTTGTAAAACAAAACGCATTCCACCGTTAATTATTTTCTTATAAAGGTAAAACTACAACAACGGCATTAACATAAAATATTTACAATTATCAAACATTTTCGTATGTAATTTAAGTGTTTTTCATTATTACACTAATTTCTAATCAAATTATTATTAATTTACTTTTCTTTTGTTAATTAATAAGGTTCTTTTTTTAATAAATCAAACACAGCCTGACGTCATTCAGATATTTTCACAAGAAAATATAACAGTAAGAATAAAGAACATGCTTACATGATGGAACATACTGTCCGTCAAAAAATCATACGATTTTTTTCTTAAATGTTTGTAACTAATAAATAGTAATAGCAAAAATAATAAAATAAATTTTACTACCGTAATTCAATCATTCAATATGGTTAGCAAATCTTAAAACTATTTTCGTTACAAATAAATCTGCACTGAAAATACTATCGATTACCCATTTAGAATCGTATAGACGAGTTTTTACTTCCATGTACGAAGTAAAGAAGTACCGCGAAAAATTTCGGTTTTCACCACAATGCAACTGTCCACCTTATTAAAAAAATGAAGGATCGTATCTCACTTTCAAATGAAATAAGCTTAAATGAAGTGCACCAAAAATGTATATAAGTAATTTAATAGGCGAACAAGGAAGTCAAGCGGTATCAAGATCAGATTTTTTTTGCCTTGCAGTTACAATTAAAAATACATATATGCAGATTTATATAGCCTATGACACTCCCGGTAACGTAAGGATCCAATGCGCGGTCATACATCTAAATCGGTTCGGCCGTTGAGCTGCAACGGTGGAAAAAACATACATACACCCAAATTACTTAGAAAAAGTAGAATAAAAAGCATTAAAATCCTTATTGGACAGTCGTGTAAAAATAATACACGTTTACTGCACTCCAGAAAGGTTTTAACCGACTGATGTTTGGTAATAATCTCTTTACGATATTCTTTCTACTTTCCTAATAATTTTTGTCTTGCAAATTCTTGCATTTTCATAAGGAAAACGTTATTTTGTACGCCTCACATTTTAAACAAAACAAAATCCAACAAAAAAAAAATTAAGTTTTTACTTTCCTGTGATCATAGATTTAGAGCTATGCTGCAAGTATGATAATCACTGAAAAAATAGGGTATGGGTTTTTTGGCATTTCTCGACGTCTCATGACCCAAGCTAGGGGAGGGTACTTATGAACGTCCATCGGGAATGTTTGAAGCTTAATAGCTTTTGTCAAGATCAACCGATTTGATGAAATTCATATCGTTTATATGGGACAAATTATGGGTAATATTTTGAGTTCAATCTTCGAAGGGGGGAGGGGTTTTGGGTGTCAATTTTCTCAAGATTTTGCAAACAACCCCACTTTATATTAAGCTCCAGTACATGTGTGCATTCCTATCTTAGCAATTTTTTTTTTTTTTATTTACTCCAACTTTCCTTCCCATCCCCAAAAATCGAAAAAGTTGATATTTTATTTACTTCATATTTTTAACAGAATTTTTTAAATGACTTCCTAGGCATAGTAATAGTGCAAGCAACTTCCCAAAAAAAAATCGAGGGCAATTAGGAGTGGGGGAGCCGATCTAAGTTAAAAAATAACGATTTTTTGGATTTCTCAAAATTTTTCTTTTAACAGCATTAAAATAATGAAGTTTTAATAATAACATTAAAATAAAATTTCATCATAATCCATCCCTATCCCCCAAAAAATATCTAACTTTGTAGTGGTTGTACATATTTTGTAGAATTTTTTTTAGTTTCTTCTGTTTAACACAGTAATCATAGAAAAATCAGAAAATTTTCTTGGAAGGTAATTTTTTAGGGTGGAGAGCAGAAAAAAATAAAAAAATACAGATTTTTTGAATTTTTAAAACTTTTTGTGTTTATTTAAACAGATGATAATTGTACAATAAAACTTCATTATAAACTATCCTCTTCCCAAAAAAGGAATCTTCTAAGATTCCTTTTTTGGGATTCCTTTTCCTAGTATAGTATCTATACTAGGAACCTTCCTAAAAAGGAATCTTTTTTTATTTAATAACTATTTTTCTAATACATAAGAATACAAATACCAAGAATGTATTACAACTTTGTTATCAGTTTTTTTTTTAATTTAGACTTAAAAAATAATACAAAAAAATTATGATACGTGTAAACTTTTGTGAAAATAAAAATATTCAACTTCGATCTGCTCCCCACTACCAGAATTGCCCAAAATTATTTTTTACCAGTTGCACTACTACTATGCTTATTTTAAAATACATAAAAAGTCTGTTAAAAATATGCAACATTAGATAGCTTTATCGATTTTGGGGGAGAGGGAGAATTTGGGAAGGGAAATAAAAAAAGGTAAGATAAGTTGTATGAATGTACTGAGAGCTTAATATAAAGTGGAGTAAGCGCAAAATATTGAAAAAAATTAACCGTAAAAAGAAACTATCTACTCCATCCCCAGGAGATACTAGCCCCAAACTTTTACCAATAAATTGCAGCATACACACGAATCTCTGTACCAAATTTCATCAAAATCGGTGAATCCAGTCAAAAGTTATTAAGCTTCAAACACGCCAATGCACATACATACGTATAAAGATTACCCCCTCTCTTTTTTTTCTATTTTGGGGTCCCTGGGTCATTAAACGTCGAGAAAAGAAAAAAAAACCCGCTATACCAGATTTTTTAACCGAATACCATACGCTATGATGCAAATAAAGTAAAGACGGACTAAAAAGTAAAAAAAAAATTCATTTTCAATTGTTATTACGAGTTTCTGAAATCGAACTCCAATAAGGTTAGCGGCTTGTTCCTTTTTTTAGAGCATTATAAAAAGTATTATTTTTAATTTTTTCAAGCAATTTTTTTTTAAGGAAATTAATTAAAAATAATTTGGCAATCTCTAGTTCTGTAATACAAAAGAAAGAATTCGTTAAACATAAGCACAAATAGAATTGTACTTGTCTGTATGCCGTTATCTACGGCGCGCGGTAAATAAAAATTTAAAAATTATTGGTTTACTGGACGAGATCATTAGAATAAAAAAACTAAAACTGTAGGACAAATGAAAAAAATTTATATAAATTACAATCAAAATCAATCGCTACAAAGATAATTTAAAATATCATGGAGAAAGGAAAGAATTTTCTTTCAAAGGGCAAACAACCAGATATTAATATTGTTAGAATACAAACAAAACAAAGGTGCACTTTAGTTTATTAAAAACATTTATTGAGTTTTATAAATAAATAAAAAATTAAAGTAAACAAAAACAATAGATATAATGTAAGAAATTAAACATTAATAACAGCTGTACTATAATGACAGTACAGTAGAAAAAAATAAAAGCAAACTGGGAATGATAAAAAAAAGAAAAACAAAACAAATGGACAATACAAAAATCCGTGAAGAAATAATAAATAAATGTGTATATATAAAACAAAAAATACACCAAAGAGGCGTGTAAAGAGTTACCACCCAGTTTTGGCAGAGATAACAAAATATCAGTTTTACAAATATTATTATATTAATACTAATAAATAAAACACCGTTAAACAAATATCTCTTGAATTAAAAATTTCTGAAAAATTAACATAATACAAAAAGATCACACCACAATATCACTAAACACTCCCTCTCCATATATTTCCCATGAATTAGAGCATAAGAAAAATGGAAATATGTTAAAATATATGATACGGTAAAATGATAAATTCAAATTACAGAAATCATTAAAACCTCGATTTAAATTTAATATTCACGGAAATGTACCTAAACATAATTAACAAATAAAACCGAAGAAAAAACTTAAAACCTATTGAAATGCGATGCTGCAAGAGGATATTGGAAAATAAGGAAGAACGGTAAAATTTATAGAGTTCTTAAGACAAACAGATGGAAGACTGAAGCCGATTCTTACAGAGATAAACTACTAGTGTCATACATTAAAACTTTCAGGCTTCGTTAATTTGGTAGCATAAGGATGTGTAAAAGAAAAAACTATAGAGTAAAAACGGTTGGAATTTATATAATGTATAATATGTTGAGGCTAAAAGATTACCGTGCAACAGAGACATGCGCAGAATCGAAACGGTCAAATGAATGACGATGCAAAAAACAAAAATTTTAATTATAATATTATAGAAGAAAATCTAACTCTACTGACAAATGACAAAAATATATCGCAGTAGAATAGTGCTTTTTCTTAACCTCTCTCCTACAATTAATAACAATTGAACTGCAAGTTGTCTCTAATAAGGAAAGAATCCCAGCAGGAAACTTTGGTAGTAAGAAAATTATGTCACGAGATCTGGTAATTTATTTCTCAATAATATATAGTTTAGTTCCTTCTTAAAATTTCCTGAACAGATTGACTTTGATGATTGTGAAGTTAATATCGACATAATTTTTCCAAACAGGATTGCTAGGAATACTAACTCGTATCCCTTACACCAGATTTGGAGATTTAATCCTCATAGATAGTTTAATTACTCTTAATACTCATGAAGCGGTCGACTTTAATCTAATGAATTTCAAGTTAGATATCGATGAAATTTTCCTAAATAACGATTACTAAGAATACTTCAACTCAAACCCCTTCTCTTTTCATCTGCCTAATACCCCCCCCCCCCCCCATATAAGGATTAATTCTCCAAACAGTTCATTACAGAATTTTGGAGACAAAGTTATCTCGAAAAGTACCATATTATATGGGATGAAAAAAGAAATATTAGATCTGAAAACCAAATATGTATAGTTGGGGAGGGAAAGGAAAGGAATTTTTCTGTTGACAGAACTTAGTTCAAAAAAATTATTTGTATGAAAAGAAACAAAAAGAGAGAATTGAGTGGGATAAAAAGGTTACCGAAAGATGGGTCGAGGTAAATACCATGCCAAAAAGAACAGAATAACATAAAGAAAGAACTAATTTTAAACTTGAAAAACTTAATTTCTCAAATTATGAAAATATATTAACAAACTATCTTTTAGGAATAATTACCCAGCCTAATGATAATTCCATACTTCATTAACAGTATGATCTTTTCAAACTTTACATTTTTAAAAAATCATATCACACAAATAAGGTTTTTACCAAAATTTGCCACATAAAATTTTGGACTGGGATTTTTTTATTAGTAAGTTGATGGCCTTAACTCAAAAATCACTACTGAAATCACCCAAAATAGTTCTCAACGACAGTTCAAATCCATAGTATAAAAAAAAAATATTGAAACGATTTTGTGTTGCCTTCTTTTCTAAATTTAATAAACTTTTACACAGTGGCATGCCAAGCCCTTCAAAACGCTGATGATATTTATTCCTACAAGCAAATTTTCATTTGAATCATTCATATGAACCGGTCTAATAAAGAACCAAAGTTTGGTGGTTCCTATCAAAGGAGGCAACTCTTGACTGGTTGCTGTAAGACCTCATATAATTTTATCTGCTTTACACCCAAATAAAACCTGAAACAGATCTAAAATAACAATACTCTACAAGAAATAAATTATACTTCGCCTCGATTATGTATATGTTATCTTTTAATTTAAAAATGGGAAACATGACATGTCCTTTCTTATATGCCGAATTGTAATGAGAAGTTTCAAAAAGACAATTGTCATGATAATAAATAAGTATACCAAACAGTATTCTGATAAACCATTTTGGCTCTTTTCTGTTAGGCGGTTCGCACCATGTTTTTTTGTTATTTCTCGCAAATTTATAAAAAATTATTAAGTAATATCATTTAAATCGGCATATTAAATGATTAAATAATGTCGCAGGTAAATAATTTTGTAAAACTGTTACCTGTGTTGGCCTGTATGGTTTACAGATAAGACCGTCAATATCTTGCTTGTTCTGTCACAAAACTTAATGTGCCTACGTAATAAAATTCCATTTTTTGAACTATTGTATCGGTTAGTTCAGTGTATAGAATATGTAAAAGTGCAAGTTATCTATGTAGCAAAGTTTTAAAAAATACTTTACATATTACTTTTCTCTGTAAGCCTAATCTATTTTTGGATGACCTATTACAAAATGGTAAATTAAAGTTTGCATTTTGTTAATATTCTACTATTACATGTTTCTTTGTGAAGTTAAGGTAATATTTCATTAGTTGCAATTTAAAACTGTTGTTGAAAAGCATTAATATAAGCAATCCAACTATATGAGCTAAAAATTGTCCTGCTCTACTGTAAACAGTGGCGAGAAGAAAAGTGCTAGTTTTCTGTTCACATGCTTTTAGGTTCCATATTCTGGAAATATGTGGGGAAAAAACAATAATTTGTTAGTTACAAATAATAAAAAAAAGGAAAAGAGTGCAGGGTGCATAAAAGAAAAGTCCCCTTTTTCATTCTTAATAACTCATTCCAACTTTCCAAAGGCGCCAGCCACTTCAAAATGGTATATTTCAGAAAGAAAATATATGTATACAAAGTCTGTAAATAAAGTAATGAGACTAGTTTTTTTTTTTTTTTGGCAGCCAAAGTGGCAACACTGTAAAGTTACTAGTAAACGTATGGTTATACGAACAGCTGATTTATATTAGGTATTAATATTTTTAGTTTATTGTTGCCATGTGAGACGTAAACAAACTTTTCGTAAAATGAGTTTTTGTTGTGCGTTACAAAAATGAGTGATACAAATTATGAGCAACGTTGTGCAATCACGTTTTGTGTTAAACTGGTGAGAATACTACTGAAACCTTTTCAAAATTGAAAACGACATATGGAGATGATGCTTTATCAGGAGCACAAGCTTTTAGGTGGTTTAAAGCATTTTAAGATGGTCAGGAATCATTTGCGGACAATCCACGCTCTGGAAAACCGTTAACATCAAAAAGTGACGACAATGTTAAGTGAATCAGACTTGATATGATTTGAACTGTACCACAGTCCATCAAATTTTGACAAACGAACTGGACATAAAAAAAATTTGTACAAAATTGGTCCCAAAAAACCTCACTGTTGAACAGAAAAAACAACATGGTGAAAGTGTGCAGAGATCTTCTAGGGCAAATTGAAACTGATCCTGATTTTCTAAAAAATGTTATTACTGGTAATGAATATTGGATATCTGAGTATAACCCAGAAACAAAATGCCAGGGCAAGGAGTGGCACACTTCGAATTCACCACGTCCCAAAAAAGCAAAAATGAGCAAATCAAAACCATGCTAATTTGTTTCTTCGATAGTAATGGCATTATCCATAAGGAGTTTTCCTACAGGACAACTGTAAATCAATATGTTTACCGATAAATGAAAGACTGCAGAAAAGACTTGCTCACATGAGACCAGTCATATCAACAAGAAAAAAACTGGATGCCCCTTGTCACACTACACTCTCAATTAATGAGTTTTTGGCAAAGAAAAACATTTCTGTAGTTCCTCAACCACCTTATTCACCTGACTTCAGTCCCTGTTCCAACACCTCAAAGGACACCAATTTGGAACAGTAAAACACATTTTAAAAAATGTAATCAACCATCTGAAGGATATTCTGGTTTCTGAGTTCCAGCACTGATATGAAGAGTGGGAAAACCATTTGAAGTGTTGCGTGGCTTCCCAAGGGAACTATTTCAAAGGTGATAAGAGTCCATGTATAACTGGATTGTAAATAAAAAGTTTTTCTGAACCACTCTCATTACTTTAGACCTTTTATATCATCCCCTTCCTGTAAAATACAGTCATTCAGTTGTAAAATTAAAACTATTATTTCTAAAAAAAAGTTCAATGTTTTTGATACAATAAAAACCTAAAAATCAATCGGCATCATTCAGTTTCCTCCATAAAATTTAGCAGTAATATCTTATTTATATCCCACCAAATGAATTTATTTATTAAAATTTTTAACTACTAGAATAAAATTTAACAAAATTATTTACTTTATGGAAGTATATTAAAACTGGAATATTTACTATTGGAAGGAATAAATATTATTTTAATTACTACAATGGATGCCTAGATTATAATATCTTTCTCTTCGCTTTTTATAATTAACAGATTTTATGTTAAACTTAAAGTTTAAAACATCTTAATTTAATAAGTTATGTTATTTGTATTAAATAAAGTCAAAAGAAAAGTGTAATATTAAAAATGTTTTTTTTTTTATAAAAACCGTTTTTATTTTATACAAAAAGTAAATCTAACAAAACTAAACTAGTCCTTAAATCAAACAAAAAAATTACTTTAAAGGCAAAAATATGACCATACTATTTTACTGAAATTTTGTATAAAAAAATAAACTGTAGGGTATGGTATAAAACCTTTGTGGGATTCATTTTGCATAATTTTGGTTAATTTATTACATATTCTTGAATATGGAACTCACTGCTAGGAATATTAATCCATGTTGGTGGCTCCGCAAATTCGGTAGTTTGTTTTTTTAATGGAACCACAAATTTTCTTTTGGGATTAAGATTTAGGTTTTGTAGTTGCCAATCTAAAATACTAAATTCCTGATCACTGAACCAACTCACAACTGAATTCACTAATTATTTTGACTCTTGACCCTGTTGAAAAATCATATCAGTTTCCCGCAACAGCATATTAAATTAACTGTATATAATTTTGATTTTAAATCATTTAAACATTCATATTGACTCATAACCCCATTGATAAACACTTATTTTTACAGTCTATTTTCTGAATGCTTCTTTTTTTTGAACCAGTTTCTGCAATCAATGATGTTTAATTTATTACTAAGCCAACAAGTGTTTGTTTAACTTAAAGATGACATTTAATCTTTTGTCCAGATTTGAGTTTTCAGTGTTTTTACTTAATTTTTTCATTCTTTAAATGAAATTACCCGACGTAAAACCTAAGTGACATACTAATGTAACAGAATCATTTAATTATTCCAAGAATGTGACTTCTATTCAAGTCACAAATTCAAGTAGTGAAATAACAAAAAAGGAAACATTTTTTACTCCCTCCCACCATAGTGTTGGAAGGGGGGATTTGAATAATAACCAAATACCATCAGAAAATACCTTAGATATGTAAGGGTATTAAATTACGATCATGAAATATAAAGCTGCAAAAACCTCATCATGAAAAATATGAGCCGATTAGCATATTTCCCTCACAAAAAGTTATTAATGAAAATTAACTTGTATTTTAACAATTAAATACCATATTTAATAGTTCAAGTTTATATTTTTGAAATATTCATTTAATGTGTTCTCGGGCTACTTTCAATGACTTTTTTCTGAGATAGGCAAGGAAGATATATTTAAAATGTAGTCAGGGTACAATGCAATCTGAACTTTCATTGATCATTTAGTAATTGACTATTTACTTCATAATATCAGACCATATTAAAATGTGATCTTTTTTGTATACATGTAGAATATCAATTACTGACAATACTAATTCTACATGTACAAGATGGTAGACAAATGTTGATTTTACATTCCTGTAAAAATCTTTCACAAGTCCATTTATTTTTCTTTGAAGATGTACACAATTTGATCAATGCAAAATATTCTACAGTGGTCAATTTGCCGTTTACAAAGTTCATAAATTAAAATAATTTGGCATACTTATTTAAAATGACAAACAGGTTTTCCATAGAAAATAATTCCACAGACAGTTTTCTGTTTTCATATAGTAAACAGAACAAGCAAAACCGGAATTTAAGTGATAAGACCTGTGATTGACCTAATCAAATACTTAAATTACAATGCCAACCTTATTTTGTATTAAACTGAACAGTAAATGATTTTGTAATAATTTTTTTTATAAATAAGAGAAACTAAAGTAATTCTTTTTTTTGTCGGCTTTTACTTTCCCCACCGCCTATTAAAAAATATTTTTAATAAACCATCACGAAGGAAAAGGTGATAATATTATTCGTTATATAAAAAAAATATTTTAATGGTAATAACTATTAGTGCCAGTTGATAAATTTTCATAATGAGTAATAAGAAACTAAATGGATCTTAATTTCACTTTTAAACCATCCTTGTCATTTTTTTATTGGAAAAAAAAATATATAAATATATACACTGATATATACTAATTCTATAACATGAAATAGGAAAAGCATTCATACAAACATATGGCCAAAAAAACACTTTGTTATAGAGTTAGAGAAAACTTTTTCTTGATTTCAGTTCCCCATTGAAATGAGGTGATACTGAAATTTTTAAGGCAGTAAATTTATAAAGGGGTAAACTTGATGGTTTCTTACGTTTTTTGACCTAAAAAATCTAATAAAACAAGTCCTAAAATGTATCTCCTGTGGTATTTATGATATTCCATGGAAAACAGATAAAAATTCTGTGCTGAAAACCTTTTTTTATGTTTGAAGTACGATAACTCCTAATACCTATTTATTTGCAAGCTTTATTTTTCAGCTGGAACTTAAAACAGGCTTTCAGGAAAAAATTTAAGAAACCTTTTACATCTACACAGTACTTTCTTAACATTACAAAGAATTAATCAAAGCAGCATCTCTTGATATAGAGATAATTATCAAATAAAAAAAAAAATGTGATTGAAGTCATTATTATTTGAAATACATAATCATGAAATAATATTTGCAGAATAAATGACAATTTACAAGGGGTTAATGAAAATTATTTGACCACAAGTTTAATGGGATACAAAAAATTTCAGGATATAAAAAAGATGTTTTAATTAGTATTATTTTAATATTTTTAGACACTAGTAATTTTGTTTTTGTAAAATAAATTTTCTTAATTGTATTTTAAATAAGTTAGTGGGAGAATATTCATTAAATGGTCAGAAAAATTCATTTCTGGTTCAATCCATTTGAAGTGTCCCAAAAAAACATAAACTGGTTGTTTGACCAATTCAAAGAAATTGAAACATCCACTTGTTTCCTACATGTTTCAGGACCTTAAAACTATTTTTTGTTTTTTTTAATTTTTTATTTAAGCTGTTTACCTATAGCGGCCAATTTTGTTGCGGTGCACACACCTATTTTTGTGATTGGAAGGGTTTACGGAAAAAATCATAACTAAAAAGCTATTGGTCTTGGAAGGATGAAACAAAAAGCAGTTTAATTATATTTACTCAAGGTAAGACTGGCCCAGAGGTTTATTTACCTATATTTCTTCTTTCTATGAGAAAATTACCAATAAAGTTGAACATGAAAAACTGTGAAATTTCACTTTTGATAATTTTTTTCAAGAGGCAAGAACAGCATACACAGTTTGAATTATTTTTTTTTTTAAATGTAGGTATATGTTAGTAGTTTCACCCAAAATAATATTAATGGTGATATACTTACCCATAAATTTTATGAATTTTTGAACAACTAATTTTTTTTTAAATCCAAATTTTGGCTTTAAATAACTCTGATGGGGCTGGTGATAAAAATCTCAAATTTGCACAAGTTGCAGTGTTTTTGTAGATGTTTTTGACAAATAAAAAGGTTCTTGTGTATTTTACTAATAAAAAAGTAATAACCTCTCAAAAATCATGAAAAACCTGTTAAAAGCAATATCATTTTGACTCGCTAAATAAGTGCTCCAATGGGGTTTCTTGTCTTCTTTCTCTAATAATAAAATTATTTATAATATATTTGTTAATAATAAAAACTAATCAAAAAGTTTCAAAATACATACAACAGAATTACAAAATTATTAATTTTTAACGGTCTTCAAATTGCTTAACTAGTTTCAAAGTTTTATGAATAACTTGATTTTAACCAATTTTGCAAAATACCTACATTAGTTTTGAAGAAAAGTTCCCACCATCAGTTATAATTACACTAGTCCATTATTGTCAAAAGAGATGAAAGAAATAACAAGACAAAAATAATTTTAAAAATTCACATATGCTAAATACTATACTAAAACATGCACTATTCCATAGTATACCATTCTACAGATAAAACCAACAAGAGTGGAGTGTATTTACCCTACTGTATATTTGTATAATATGATTATATTTTTGTATTTTATATTATTTTATTTCAACTTCATAACCTCAACAAAGTTTTGGGAACTTGATCCCAAAGCATCCTGTTAATACACAATGACAATGAATGGGTTGCCAAATCAAGGCATTAATAGAATTCACAGACGTGATAATTCAATGTTTAAAAAAGTAGCCATATGGACAATGTCTATTATTCAAATTTTCATTAAAAAACATTTCTAACCTCTGAAAATAAAAATGTGACTGTAAAATAATAACAGTCTGAATGATAAAAAAAATACATATATACTTCAATAGCCAGTAAACATGATGGGAAAAATAAAATTCTGAAAGTAATTTGTGATCAATTTTCTCTCAGAGATAAGGTGTAATAGGTATTTTGGACTACACAAGGATATAGATTATTAAGAAAGAATTAAAATGATTTGTTCTTAGATAAGATAACTTTCTGTTAGTAAGTTGTAATCAGTTCTCTAACAACCAGTCTTAACACAGATTCTGTACATAACATACACATATTCTGTCATAACACGTAATCTACATATTACAAAATGAATTAAACTTAATATAAGCCTGCAATTATTTGCTTATAACTTCAATTTATTCTATAACTTAATATGTGTTCTATAACACTCAGCACTGGATTTAGTTTATCAGCCTATGCATATCAAACAGAAATGAATTTTAAAGTAATTAGAATAATCAACATACAATTTAAAATTAAATACAATGCATTAAACAGAAATGTTACATTTCATGGATATTACAATGTCCAAATAAGCTTTTGCAGCTAATTGATATTTTTTTTCTTTTTAATTAGATCAGTATGGTATGTTAAAAAATACAATAAATACACTAATACAATTTATGGTGTTACATTAAAAAAAATAGACTTGTTTACAACAACCTTACATGGACTAATTTCTATAACAGAAATTTTCTATTTCTAACTTAAATATGAATTAAATCAATGAAAAAAGGTTTTTACAAAATTAAGTTCTCTTACAAAATTAGGTTGAGAGTAATATTCTTACTGAAAATAAAGATATTTAAAAAGTCTTTGGGAGAAATATTTTAAAAGAAACTGTAAAATCCTTTCAGATTAAAAACAAAATTTTTTACTTGACAATACTGAACTGAAATTCATGTTATACTTTTTAAAACAAAAACTTAATAAATTACTTGTTCACTCAACACTTAACAGACAATCATTGGGTTTGGTTAAAACAATTTATAGAATTATTTTTTTGTTTTCTCTAAGATTACAAAAAACTCATTTTTAATTCTAAAGAAATAATTCATCAAAAAACAGTTATGATTGTAACAATGGGATAATGTAATTTTTTATTAAAAATTTTAGTGTATCATAAGTATTTAACTATTTTTTTTTTCTTTCAATACATCAATTAATATTTAACTATCAATAAATACACTTCAATCAACCTCAATAAAACAACAAATATTTTTTTAAATTAACTGAATTCGGCATATTAAAGGACTGAGAACTAAGTAATTAGAAACCAGTAAATAGTACACAAAAAACACATAATTTAAATACTACAATACATTTAGATTGAATAAATACATAAATCAATAAAAATGATAATTACAAAAAAGAAGGAGAACAAGATAAATAACTATTCTAATCAGCTGCTAATAATAAATAATAACAGAATTAATATTAATTTTAATGTGGAATGAATTTCTTAATAAACAATGGGCAGGAAATTTAATTGTCTTAACTAAGGGAAAATAACTAATAAAGAGACGCTTAACACATTAAATCCGATTTACCGTTTCAATGAAAAAAGATTACAAACAAAACTGAATATTACTTTAGAAAAGCAAAGTATGTGTAGTGTAAAAAATTAACTTACAGGATTAATTTAAATAAACAAATTCATACAAACAGTAGAATTAAAATAAATTTACGTAATTAAGTTATACTAACCAACAGTTCCTTGCTGATGAGGTTGCAACACACGTTTTTCCGAAGTTGAGGAAGTCGTTTGTTTATGTTCAATGGTAGTTTTACCGGTAATAACAGAGGCTGCATTTTTATTCACAGTCCACGGATTAATCTTTGGTAATGGTGCTTCGACCAATTTTTTCTTTTCGGGAACATCTGCAACCGGTTCGGGATTGTTTACATCGGTTTCGTTACTACCCGGACTAGTTTTTTGCTTATCTGTTGAAACACTGGTTTCCGATTTCACAGACACATTACTTTTAACTTTATGATCCTGTTTTCCGGGTAGTCTTTTGCTAACACTTTTACTATTCCCGGGATTTATTTGTGGAAAGTCTTCATTACCACTCGGTTTACTAGCTGAAGCGTACGAATTCGGTTGTCTACCAGGTTTATGTTGCAAACTGTTTTTAGCTTTTGTCTGCACGTCAATCGCACCTTGTTCTGTCACAGCACTAACGGGTGCAGCGTTTATATTTTCCTTATTGGAATCCATATTTTTTAAATTCAAAACGGCATTAGCATAAGACACACCAACGTTGTCTCTGCTCTGAGAGCCATCGTTCGACTGATTGGTTAATTGAGCAGCCATGTTTACAATAGCAGGGGCAAGCGCACTCGAATATTGGTAACACGAGGAAGACGCAATTAAAGCAGCTCCAGCCCGGAACGTAAATAACGGTTAATAAACGCTACGGTCCCACAAAAAACAGAAAATGAAGATCTCGAAATACTTAATAAGTAGTTACTAACGAATATTAAATACATAACTTCAATGAAACTCACGAAATAAAACAAATAAACTGGACAATATGTTATCTAGTGTCTGTGAAAGCATGGCGTTAAGGCATTACTGAACAACTTATTTACTGTATTAATATAAAAGTAGTAAATGATTCTCGAATTCATCAAACCTCTGAAATATATAAATTAACTACAAAATCACAAAATACACAAACATAACAACAGCGCTGCCACAATACACGGCACAATGTATCCAGTCAGTAATGAAAACACGTCTGTGCCTGGTCACAAATATGTCTTGTTACAAGAAAATACAGCTTATACTCATAATACAATACGTTTGATTATACCCACAAATTAAATCGATTATTATGAAATACAGCTAAACAATATTTATCGCGTACATGATAAAAAATTCTATAAAAATCTCTTTTACTTAACGTTCCAACCATGTGGTCTGACAAGACGGATCACTGCAATATTTGTTCACCAGATCGTAGCACTAAACACGAAGATAAGTTGCGCACGTGTACAACGAAGTAAATACATCGTTTATACAAATGATGTATTCTCTTTGGTGTGTTTCATAATTAATAATTATATAAAAGGATATGAAAATGTAGCCATAATAAACTATCATTGTCGATTGTAATTGTACATAATAAAGCAATTTTATTTATTAAAAATTGAGTAAACTGTATAATGCAGTAGAAAATTTTATTCAGGTGCCGTTAAAAATTAATTATTAAAAAAAAATCTTAAAATCTATAAATGTCAATACAATCTTATGCATCATTAACGTTTTCCGACAACACAATTTTACCAACAGAATTAAGTATCCTTGGTTTAGTTTCAGAAACAAGCAATGAATAAAAATGGTGGTCATTTTTTACGCGGTAAAGTGTGTGTGAATGCGAAGTTACGAAGAACAATAACTGTAATTTTACCCTTACGAATTTTGTTGGAAAGATGTTGATTTATGCATGCTGTTACTATGACGTGGTGTCCGTAAACAACTATTTGTGTTTACTTATTATTCTTACTTATACTTCATTAATTACATTAGCTTATATTTGTTGTACATTAAGATTGGGTTTGGATCATTATTTGTATATTATGAAACAGATTCAACAGGTTAAAACTAATAATGATGACAGCAGTTACCCGAAATTATTAATTTTCCATTACAAACATCAGTAAAAATGCTTTAATATAGCTTTTATGCTGTATGTTTTTTAAATATTTTGAACTAAATTTATCCAATATAAAATTTTCTAAACAATGTTTTTGTACTGGTGTGGTAAAAAAGATTTATTTATATATTATATATGTACTCAGCTTTAAAGTTTAATCTATTTTTATGTTTCCTATGTTAGTAACAGTTTACATTGGTGTACAAAAAAAAACACAACCTTGATATTCTATACATACGCAAAAAGGACCACACTTTAATACTGAACATTATGAAATAGAAAAACAGAATATTATGAATGGCAAATGAACAATCAAAACTAAACTAAAATTCCAGCAATATAAGTTGACGCCATTGCCAAATCATTGAAGATGGCCACAAGAGCAACTTAGAACATTACAAAATTATTTAAAAACCATATATTAAATAAATTTGATTTACTTTTTCATCACAAACTTATCTCTAATAAAATGTAAAAAAAAAATAATATAATAGGGATAATTATATATGTCATTTGCAACTTATACATTGGTAAATTAATAAAAATGATATGAGTTGACATTTGTACGGAAGAATCTATATAATAAAATACTTGGCAAATTTGTGGGAGTGTATGTAAACGTTTAGTGGGTATTTGCCCAAACTATTAGCAAAGCTTTAGTGGGTATGTACATTTACAAACATACTATGAAAAAACAAAAAAATATTCAAGCACATTCTCCACTAAAAAATAGATAATGCTAACAAACATTATGTACAGTATTTAATACAAGACTGACCATATTTTTAGAAAAAAAAGTTATAATGTTGCTTTTAAAACTGTAAAAAAAAACACAATCTTGCAAAACATAAAAAAGTGTACACTGATAAACACTGCATTCAAGAATATACAAATTAAACTATACTAACTGTACTAAATATTATATTGGGCAAACAGGAACACAAGTGAGTAATGCAAAGTTAATAGAAAGATCACAAGCAAGCTCTATGAGTGCATATCAGAATCAGCTGCAAAATTACTCATCAAAATGAAAACAATACAGATAAAATACACTGATTGACAAGATATGTTTAAACAAAATAAAAAAAATAAATAATAAATAGTATAAATTTAATAATAATTATCATTATTAAATATTTATTATGCTACATATATTCCTATATAAAGTAAACAGTATCATTTGTTGGAGTTCCCTCAAAAAGCAGAATAAGTATTCAAGGTATGAAAATGGGCTGTTAAGTATGAATTATCTAGACCAGTATTAAAACTGTTTATTAAAAAATTTTTGAAGCGATTAAGCAATTGTTGCAATTTTAATTGCTTTTATAATGAACTATCTCTTAAGAAATGAAATTGGATTTTTTGTTAGGTTAAGTTTTAAAAAGTATACCTGAATTTCAGTTCAAATTCTGTGAAGCAAAGGAATTTATGACTTTCATCCAAACAAATAAATGCAGAATAAAAAATTCTGTAATAATCTTGTAAAATATTTTTAATTAATTTACAGTTTTCTTAGAATGGTTTTCTCAATTATTAAGAAAATCTAAGATGTAAAAACTTGTCTCCATTAATTTAATATAAGTGGGAAATTTTAGTTTTATAAACTAGAACACATTCGGTTATGTTAGAAACAATTCCAGTTTGTAAATATATTTTTTTAAATGTATCATAGATTGATTTATTTAATTTAGGGTGTTCATTTTTTTTTAAACCATACTTAATATTTTATTATAAAAATCACCTATATATTGCAATAAGCATATTTGGTATGGTAACATTCACAAACATTTACTGGTAATATTTTTGTTTAATGCATTTGGCATACTTTTTGGTCATACATTGGTTATTTTAATTAATGTAAAATTAATTTCTGTTTGATATCCACAGGCTAATAAAGTGGATTAAGTGCTGCAGCAATCTTTAGAACAAATAATATACAAATTAAATTTCTAAACAAATAATTGCAGTGGTAGGCTATTCTTAATTTTGTTATTTATATATTAGGTTATTATTATATACATGTTATGACTGACAGAAAATTGATCACAACTTACTATCAGAAATCTATTTCTCCATCATGCTGAAATTTGAAAATTTTTATCATTCAAGCTGTTCTTTTTATATTCATTATTTTTTTTTTAAGTTTGTCCTGCCGATGGGTAGCACTGGTAGAGTTCCCTTCTCTACCAAGTAATGGATTCACTATACTGTCTGTCCCACTGAAGAGGACACTTAAGAAGAATTGGGGCTGGTTCTTTCCAGTAGTGCAGGATAGAAAACACTTTTTTGGTGGGCATGGCATTGATAAAGTAGATTAAATTCAGACTACTTGAAACTGGTCTTCCAGGTTGGAGGTTGCTGACACTCCTATATTGGTCAAATTGATTTGTTCAGAAACACACGCAAGTCTCAGAAGTGGTACAGAACTGTCCAATAAATTAGTCTTCTTTCCCTTAGAACACTAATATTAAGCATGATAAGAAATGGCTAAATCTAAAATACTTAAAATTAATAAAATATCAGAAAAAACAAAATATATCAGATGTAATTAATATAATTGTCCTCCATCTCTTTGGTACCAAGTTCATCTTAGTTGACGTTCTAAAAAATTTGACACATAAAGACTAGAAAACAAAAAAGACTAAAGAGGTATCTTTGGCCAAGGTCTATAGTATATAGCAGCCAGTTCCTTTCATTTGTATCTAAATTATAAATTACCACAAATAAGAAGTAATAAAGAGTGTGAAAAAAACAAAGAAACATATCATAAGGATAGAAATTTAAACGTCTAACATCTACAATACTTAAGTAGAAAATACTTTTAATTGGGATTGAACTATTTAATTGACATACTTCTGTCTTTTCTGAAGATAATATTTTTTTATCATTTTATAAAGAAGTTTCTCGTTTCAGCCTGTAAGTTTTAAAATATAGTTCTTACCTTCTCTTATAAAACATAAAATTGATTTTGTTGCATTTTATTTTTCTTGAAAGAAATTCCTTTGGTTTTTTAAAAAATGTTAAAAGTTAACTTTATAAAAGATTAATTTTTTTATGAGAAATTATGCCTAATTGAATGATTTGAGAATAATTTTCATTTTATTGATGTCAACTTTGTTTTGTAATACAGTTTTATCTTATATTATTTATCTGTAGCAGTTACATTCAAAGAACTGAAAAGCTTAGCCAAAAAATTAACAAAATTTCATATTCTCGAATTACATAGAACACTTACTATAGGTTTTTTGCAGTAATTAGTATTTTTGTGAGAAAATTCGATGAAACTATTTAGTAAACTAAAGGTGAAATTTTTGTTGTACCATACTAGTACTTGTTTATCTCACAGTTTCATTCATACTGCAACTACATGAAGTTTTCTGATCATATGTTTAGTGGAATCATGACAATTTAATTCCTTAAGAAATTAAATTTGTTAATATAAATTTTAAAACAAAAATTGCAGTGATTTATGCTATCCTTTTTTGTGATTTAGCAATATTATTTGTAGTTTTGAAAGTTTCAGACTTTTCTGCAAAATGGCGAGTTACTTTTTTATATGATTTAATTATTCAGTGGATATCAGCATGTGTTTTATGTTACCAACTGTTTTTTTTCCCAAAATGTAAGTAGAATTTCATATGCAACTATGAGTAGTTGTAAAGACTTTGGCAAATGTGTTTTCCAGTTCTCAGAGTAGGGGTCTAGAACTATCAGGAAACTGAAATTGTTTGTGATGGCTTGCTAAGTCTCTCCAGGTAATTCATACTCTTTTTAAAAAAAATCCTTTAAAAAAATGTTAATTGCGCATTTCTCTTTTTTTATTGTTGTACGTGTTATATCTACTTAGCCAAAGAGAACTTTTGTAGTATTAGAATGTAAATTGTTTATTTAAATAGAAATCTTGGTATTAGATAAATAAAGCCCAACTTTATTTTTTCTTTTCTTGTGAGCTACACATTTTTTACGATTCACAGCTTCTTAAATTTTGTGTAGTGTAAAGACTTTCTGAAAAAAACAGAATCTTTATCCAGTTTGCAGATTATCCACTTGTACAATTCTTGTGCTGTCCCCGGATTGTAAATGGACTGATCCCCTTAGGGAATTCGATCACTACACCACCTCTGTTCTTAGCTGTGATGGTGGGCTTTACCCGAGGTTGTCTTTTAGACCCTCTAAACTCGATAACATAGCACTGTCATTAGTTTGGACTCAATTTCCGTGGCACTTATACAAAGGAGAAGGAAAGAGGAAGAAAAAGATCAATCCATACAAAGTATTACCTCCAATAGAAATTGACTGGAAAAAATTGGATTATCGTCTTACTCAAGACCATTCTCACTTATACAGAGTGATATTAAAGTATGAAAATGGCATCATATTTCAAAATTGAGGGATATTAGAAGATAGAAACAAGTGCGGATCAATGGATCTATGCTCTATTGGGCATGCCCTTCTATTGCTTCTCTACAACCTATCCAGTGATCTGGAAAATTGTCATATAATATTTCTTGTGTTCTTAGATTGTAGTGAGGTTGCCTGCCAGGTCCACAGTTCTGTCTCTTCTTTTTGGGATTACATAAAACATGTATACAAAACAAAACCTGTAATCATTGACAACTTGAAAAGGCATACAATTCACAAATCTATGTATACCACCAAATATGATACAAATTATTATAAACATATTGTTAAGCCAGTAGAAGGGAAGCAAGCATTTTGAGTATTTCTTGTAGAATGGTATGCTTTCAAAATCTGTTATAGTAGGTAGTTTAGGATCAAAAACATTTAAGTAACTTTTAAAATTAAATATATAGATAATTCAAGTAAATAATATCGGTTGACCAAGTCATTTAATTTGTAGTGGTGTTGTAAATTATTAGTTATTGTGTTTTGTTAATATTAGAGTTATTTATTATTGTGAAGGCTGTTAAAATTAGTTTTTATGCTATGAATTCTAACAATAACTCTTCAAAGCTAGTGATTGTATGCATTTCTGAAGATAATATGAATTAAAAAGTTAATATGGGCACTTTATCTCGTTTTATTAACAATTTTTCCATTTTTGAAATTTAATTGCGTATAACTCAAAAACGATGGATTTTATCGAGAAATAGGTCTCACCATCAATTTTTTTTTGTAAAATCTTACATCTAAATGATGTATCACATGTCCACCTTCTTATTAAAAAAGAAGTTTGATTCAATATATAAGACAAAAATGTCAAATACTATAAAGTAGTAATTTTGTAACTATGTTGATCAACTATATATTTTTCTACTTCCTAGTATCCTTCAGTTTTGAATAATGAAAACATTTCCATACTTTAATATCACTCTGAATACTATCCACATTAAATCACATTTAAAAACGTAATGCCAATTACTCTGATAGATCACATCCTTCAAAATGTAAAACCAGTTTATCCAGTTTATTAATTTCTTATCCATTAGTTTCTCAGGATTTCAAAATCCCAGATACCTATCAGCCCTTCAATTTGGTAAAGAAAATTGATAATTTTTTTTTTAACTTCTACATAAATTTGACTATAGTGTAAAAATATAACCTGTCGGTTAGTCTAATGGTTAAACTTGTCATCTCAAAATCAGTTGATTTTCAAAATCAAGAGTTCTAAGGTTCAAGTCCTTGTAAAGGCACTTTAGCTTTTAAATGAAATTGATTGCTGGACTGTTGACACTGGTGTTCTTTGTTGGTTGGGTTTCAATTAACCACAGATCTCAGGAGTGGTCTACCTGAGTCTGTTTCATACTACATGTTTACCAGTACATTTACACTTACATTGCAGTACGTCTGCAGCTATGTCAGGCCTGAAAAACTAGTAGCAGTAATTGCATTTGCTTATATACCCAGACCTGGAGAAGTTGGAAAACTGGTTGGAAGAATATAAAAATGTAAGTAAATTTACCTTTAATTCAGATAATATCAAGATTGAAAATGTTTTATGTGAGAAATATTGTTTCTAATGACGTCAGAAATATTTTTGATATTTCGAATCAAGATTTCTCATCCATTTTTGGGAACTGATATTTTGTGAGTAATCTATTTAAGAATGTGAACACTGTAATAAAAAAGTTCCATTCACATATAGGGGAAAAAATCATTTAATAATTATAATAGCAACGTAAAATAATTAAAATGCTCAAAAAAGATAAAGTAAAATAAAAAATAATAAAATTTTATTCATTATTATTTATTTTATAAAAGAAAATGGACGATAGACAGGGGCGTTAATTATTTATCCACAATCAATTTTTTATAGACTTTGTTTAATATCCAGTTATACAAATTTAATCAATATAAATGGAAAAAGGAATTTTGAAAACATTAAAAAACATTCGTACTTTAATAGTACGTACAGTTTTACAACTGAATGTGAATTTAAAAAAATGAGATTCCATTCTGAATTTCTTGTTTTGAAAAATACCATGTCTCTTCTTCACTCTGTTTTTGCTATGGAAGTGCTCCAGCAGTGGTGGAAGTATACTGTAGGTAAGTAGGTATCCTGGATGATTAGTTCCAAACTATTTAAAACTTTTAAGTAGAGCTTTTTACTTTTATTTTGTAGTACTTTTAATAATCTTTAAGAATGGTATACTAATCAGCACTCGTGTTTCATCTGAACATCAAGTAAATCCAAGTGCAGCCAGACCCACATAAGTAACAGTGGCAGTTGTGTTGGTTGAGCCACTGCACCAGATACCATCACACCCTTTAAAAAAATATTCCAAAAAATCCAAAAATGACTTTTAAATATTTATCTGTAGAGTATTTGCAAGCTCAAATGAAGTGAATTTTTCATTTTGAGTAGTTGGAAATGGTTAAATTTGCAATCATTGTTCAAAATATTTTTACCACTTTCAAGGTTGAATTTCGTAAAATCTAGAAATTAGTTCTTATTATTTTACATTTACGCTTATTTGTTTTCAGATATTCGCCAAGTATTGTATTAATAAAAATTCTAAAACTGTGATAATACCAAGAGTAGCATTATATAATAAAATTTTTTATAAAGCATTTTTCCATTTTCTCCTTGTAGACAATTGGAGTAGAGAAATACAAGTAAATTTAATGAAACATTTTTGAATAAATAATTTTAACAATCTTATCATCTAAATTCTAAAGCTTTCAATCATTTTGATCTATTAATTTTACAAATTTTTTTTCTTTCATTTTCATAACATTTCTGGGTAAAAATTTTCTCTTTGAATACAATAGCTGTTAGTTATTTTGATGGACTCATAGCATTTATTTTTAATTATTTATTACTAATTTTGACAAAGGATTAATTAAAGTTACCTCAACAAACAAAGAACTTATTGAGATTCCACATATATAAAAATGAGTATAAAATAAGTGGAAGAACAATTAACCTAACTAGGGGCTTCCTACCATATTCGGAAAATTTAGGAAAACTGTCCTAAGGAAAAAACTGCCCTTTAATTAATATTATAGCAAAGGAATTGTTTCTCATTTTGGATCTAGAATATAATGTAGGTGCAAAGATACTATAATTTTAATAGCCTTTAAATGTTAAATGGCGAAGAAAAATACAAAAAAATATTTTATTTAATAATAAAAATTAAAAGTTAGATCCAAAAAAAATATATTTTTTTAGAGGTGGGGGATAAATTTTAAGAAAACCTTTTCTAAAAATATTCATACAAAAGTTAAACTTAACAAATTTTCTTAAGTAAAGTTTGTTTTAAATCTAACACCATCTTTAAAACAAAAAAAAAATAAAATTTTCAAAAAACTTTTGTTTTTTATGTTCGGGATCTATAATTTAAAAAATGTAAACATTTCTTAATAGCTATAAAGTAAAAACTTTCAAAAAAAATTGTAAAATATTTAAACCAATGGGAGATAGAGCAAAATAACAAAAAAGAATTCAGTTTTAATTGATTGGGCTTAATTTTTGGAAAAAAAGTTTTGTTTTTTGATTATTTATGTGTATTATGTATTGTAGGTAAAAAATTATTTTTAATAAAGTTTTCTCTAAATTATGCCTGAAGAAAATTAAAATTAGTTTTCTCAAAATTTTCCCCACTCCTTACCAAATTTTGAAAAAATAATACAATTAATGTCTGTTATATAGAAATATTTGAGCCAAATTTATAGAAAATCAGTTCGATCATTCCTGAGGTATAAGGACAAAAGGCCATACATACGTATGGATATACATACATAGATATATTTTTTGTCTAGAACTAGTTTGACCGTAAAATGTAAGGATTTGAAAAAAAACCAGACCCATTTTCAATGTGATCATATTTTCCCGTTGAAAATAGCTTACATGAAAAATAATGGACCATATGTTAAAAAAAATTGTATAATCATACACAATCATACATATCATGATTCATTTGTGCATTACATAAATTGAAAATTATTTAAGGGATTATTATGTACTAGTATTTCCTAAAATTAACCCACTGAATTTAGTCTAGCGGTGAACTCGTCATTGCAAATCAGCTGATTTTGAAGCCTAGAGTTCTAAGTTCAGAAACTAGTAAAGGCAGTTACTTTTATATGGATTTGAATGCTAGATTGTGGATACCGGTGTTCCTTCGAGTTGGATTTCAATTAACCACACATTTCAGGAATGGTCAACCTAAGACTGTATAAGACTACACTTCATTTACATTCATACATATCATTGTCATTCATCCACTGAAGTAATATACCTTATGATGGTTTCGAAGGTTAAACAGAAAAAGAGAGAGAGCACTTCCTAATCTTAGAAGGATCATTTTAAAACATAGAATTAAATAAATAATCTCAAAAACATTTTTTTAATTAATTATATTTATTTTTCATAAAATAAATCATAAGACAAATAATAAAATAAAATTATATATTTTCTTGTTATAATTAATTATACAAGAAAAAATATAATGTTAAATAAACTGCAGAAGCAACATTAAACAGATTTTGGTTTAGAAAAATCTACTAAAACGAAGCTATAAAATAATGAAAAAAATTTTAAACAAGGCTAATTTATGAAATAATAAATAAAATACTATTGTATGAATACTAAATTAAATCATCTTTTTCTTATATTAAAATTAAATTTTATATTTAACAACATAAATTTATATTATATCGTTAAAGAATAGAATTTAATTAAAATAATAGAAAATAAAAAAATAATTTAATATAAATATTCGCAATATCGTTCGTTTAAAAAGAGAAACATTTTTTTTTTTTTTTTTTTTTTAAATATAATGGTAAAAATTTGTTTTATATTTTGCATCCAAATATTTGTATTTTTAATTTTATACTATCATTTAGTACTAAGAATTTTTTTGCAGTAATCTTTTGAAAACCAATATTAAGAAATTTCTCTTTTTACATTTCTTACAAATACATGTAAAAATCATATCGAGTAAGTTTCACTTTTCCTTCACAATTTTTTTTATACTTACATACAGCCTCGTTATAATAACAATCTTTTTTTAAAATTAATTACAAAACTCTATCATCATTAAATTTATTATATCGAATAATGAGTGTAATATACAATAATAATAATAATATATTTAACTATTATAACTATTCATCAAGTGTGTGACTAGATAGTTGGACTCGATTAATAAAGAGTGTTAATTAACTACTATTTTGATTTATTAATTATATTTTAAGTACAACTTTGTAAATAAATAATTTCTTTATTAATTTTTCAACCTATGTATTACAATGAATTTAAAACAATTCATGATACACAGTCTGAATATAGAAAAACAGAGTATCATATACAGTGCAAAAAGTATTTACAACAATTGAAAGAATATGTACTGCGAAAAAGTGTTTGTAAACAATACAGTACTAATTAATAAGTAAATAAAAAATAAAACTGACCATTTCAGGGAAAAGCAGGCTAATTATAAAAAGAGGCAACACTGGTTTGCTCTGAAATTTTGATCAGCAGTCCAGTTTTATGTTGAGTTAATTCAATTTATAAGGGTGTTAAATCAATTTCTGTGACTTACCTGAACAATAATGGTGTCTAATTGATTTTTATCATACTAGTGGTAGAATTAGCATACTGGTTTATGAAGTTATCAGTTACTAATTTTCTAACAGCGAAGAATACTAAACCGAAAGAGTTAACTAACTACTTTTTTAAACTATATTAAAATCAGAAAAATGAAAAGTAATATTAAGTAAGTAGTATTCTGAAAATATCAAATGAAGAATCCTATTTTTAATAAACAGATTTATTTTACGCGATATATGGACTCAATACTTAATTCCTTAAAATTATAACACTAATTATGTAGAGATTAGATTAATTGTAAAAGCGTACATGAAAAACTGCAAAAATTATATATAATAAATATTAATCAAATAATAAATCCAAACCAAGTCGCACACTAATTGTTTTTTTTTTAAATTAAATTTAACATTTATTCGCTAAAGCCACATTTATAATATTATTAATGAAAAATATTTGATTATCATGACAGTGGTTGATCCTTTGTAATTTCTCATCCTTATGTAGTGGAATTCATCAATCACAAAATGCTCAGCATTATTTGAAAGGTCATGAGTTCAAGGAGAATGAATTGATTTTCTGGAGTTGACTTAATTGCTCGATCAGTATACAATTATGATGACTATATTAAACTTTAACTAAAAACAAGAGCAGGTGATGACAATTATTTAATAATATAAATGCAGCCGAAACTTATTGACAATAACAGTTTTAATAAATTATTCTATTTATATCACAAATAACATACTATTTTTTTCATTTAAATATTATATTACATAATATTTTTAGTATTTTTGCCCATTTTCTAAGTTTTTCTAAATTTGGATGAAAATTTTTAATATCCAGATGCCTTTTGTATATTACTGTATTCTGATCAATGGTAATAAATTTATTCACACACACCCAAACTTTTTTTATGGCAATATGATGGAAAAATGGTGCTTCAATATAAGATTGATACAACCATACTTTTTAAAAACATTTATTAATAATTATATATAACAAAGAAAGTAATAATGGTATGGATAGATAAATCTGTTAATTTTAAATTATTTCACATGTTGTATAATTTTTTTTTTTAATTAATATAAATGTTTTTCTTAAGCGATTATAGAAAAAGATCACTTTTAAGTTATTCCTGTAATTTTAAATAAGGCTATTTTCTTGATTATAATTTTAAACTATTTCAGTTAATCCAGATGATTATTGTGCTTATGAAAACCACTTCATTTAAACGTACAGAAATAAAGTAAAATGACTGATTATTCCTAGATTCGCTAGAAGAAACATGACATCATTACCTGTTATTATTAAAATAAATGGCAGTATAAATATTAATATTTTATAATAAATATATCTATAAATAAATCTATAATAAAATAATAACAACACAGAGGCAACACTGATCCCTTGGTTCTTACACCATCATTTATAAAAAACAATAATTAATATTATTATAAAAAAAAATAATAAACACGCTAGGAATGCATCTTTATTTGATCCCACTAGAGTTCATTTTTTTTTTTTAATATATATCGTTTCATAAGAAAAAATAAACTCCAGATATATGTTAAACAATCTTACGTTAAAAAATTGATTAATCTAAAGATACAAAATTTTTGAAAAAAATAACCAAAAATTGTTTATTTAATCTAAAAATATTGCGCAATAAATATTTTTAACAAAAGTTTGTTCAACATATTTATCATATATCCGCCTCTTTGTTGATATAATTATACTCAGATTTATTTCCATTTAAAAACTTTCCACATAGAGTAATATTATGAAGTATACCTTAAGTACTAATGCGTGAAATATATAACAAGTATTTAAAGCAAAATGAAACAAGTAAACAAAAGCTATGATTTCACTTAATTTCATCATTATCACCCTAAACAAAAAAAAAAAAACAAAAAATTAAAGTAATTATGAACAAAATAAAGACATTATTATTATTATTAAGTTAAAATAAAAGCTCATTTATTTATATACCCCAATCATTCTAAACAATTTATATATATAATTAATAAAATTTTACAACCCTTTATTCATTATTTATTTTTTTTAAATAAAATGATAATGATATTACAAATATTATATATCAAGATATTTTATTATTAAAAAAAATAAAATAAAAATACGATGCACCATATTAAAATAAAATGAGTTTAAGCCATTGAAAGTATACCGGCGCCTAAACCAAACCCACAACCTTTTGGACCAAATTTACGCCCATAACAACCGCGACAATATATATCGCCATCAGGAGCATCATTTAAATTGGTTGAATCAAGTGAACGATGGCAATCTGCACATGAGAAACAACGTTTGTGCCAGATCTGTAAATAAAAACAAAACAAAGAATTTATTTATTAAAATGTATAAAGTTCTTAAACGTAGATAATTTTTAGATTTAATTCAAATTTAACATTCATAAAAATAAATATAGTTTTATATATCACATTTTGAAGATTTACCAATTAGTTCTACTATTTTGTTCTGACAAACAGTTATGTTGTGCAATTTAACAACTTCTACGAAGAAAATGCAAAATTTATATGTACATATCCCTGATCTTATTTTCATTTTGTGTAAAAATTGTATAGCATATTTATTCTCAAAGCACCAAATAGGCTTATGTCCAATTACAGTTACTTTAAGATAGATGAATTTATAACGAATGAAAAATGTTAATCCTAATCAGGATTTGAACCGAGAACTTTCCGAATAAAAGACAGAGATGTTACCCATCCATCACAGACATTAGTGAAAGAGTAGAAAATTCCAAAAGTTTTATATCAATGATGATATATAATTTTTTGTTGTACATAAGTATATAACTTTTTCCCTAATTACACACAATTTTATATGAATGCATTCAAATTAGAAATGCATCATATAAATTTTTTTTATCTGTAGAGAAAGTCCAATAACAGTAGTAATAAATAATGAACATTGGTATAGCAAAAATACTTTTATTATGAAAAATATTTTACCATCTTTAATAGAAGTGAGTTTTTGAAACTCAAAATGTTTCTGTGTGAGGAATTTTTTGTTGTAATGTTGTTTATTCTTGTTTAACACAACTTACAAAAAACTTATTCCAGTCTGAGTTATCTTTTAATAAATAATTTTGGAGAGAGAGAGAGAGATAGAAAACTTTTTTGTTTTGTTGGTTTGATAATATTAGATCTTCCTCCTCTGGGTAATAGATAGGTGTAACCAAAATGAACACTGTTGGAAAAGTTTTAAAAATCCCATTTTTATGATGTTAATTTCAAAACTTTAGTAGTTCTTCAAAACTGACTCGAAAAAATATTGTAAATATTAAATATATCTGTTTAAAAGTACTACTACACAATAATTAGATTAGATTTTATGGGAAACAGGAGGCTTAGCTTTACTCAATGCTCATCTCTGCTCCTAGTTTGATCTTAATGGTACCTTTAGATAGGTAACAGAGTCGTCGAATGGTTCTACAGGCACCGCGCACCTATCCCACCTCGCTTTAATAAATTAGTGGCTCTGATAATTAATGAATTAGAAGGTTTCACCAATGATGTCACAGATAAAATTATGATGGTAACTGACCCAATTCCTTTAACACACATCCACATAAGAGGTGGTAAAATAAAGAAATAGGAAGGGAGAGAAAGGAGGATTTACCCATGAGTAACTGCGTTTTTTATCAGAATAGTTGTATAATAATACTTACTCTACTTTTGCTGATCATCTGCTCAGCAGCATATACTTCATAGCCACATCGTGGGCAACCTTTACCTTTTGCTGCTTTTGTGCCAGTCAACGGTCTACCTTCAGGGCTGTAACAATAACAATACAAAAATTAATTAATTATATTATTGGCTACATTATTATGAGGTACTTAAAAAAAAAAAAAATTAAGCAAAGTAAGAAATTGTTAGGAGAGAATTATTTTGATCAAAACAATTACACATTTGCTGTTATGAGGAACATCAATTCATAGAGTATTCTAGTAAATGATATTACTCCAACAGTGAAATACATCTTTGAACAAACACAAATTAAACAAATCTAATATATAAAACTTGTTTATCCATCATCACTTAAATAAATCCCTGTTTTAGCTCATAAAAACTTATTAATAAAAATTAGCTAAACTAATCTAACTAAATAACCCAACAGACTGCATTCTAGTGGCAGAATAAAATTATTTATAAAAATGAATCTTTCCATCTTGTACTGCTTTAATATTTAATTTAAATTGGTATAAAAAAAAATATTTTTATATATTAAAAACTATTTCACACCAATATTTCCAAGTGTCATGGAAGACAAATATTCTTATGTAAATGAAGAAAAACTGGGATCTAAACGCAAACTAAAATTGAATGCTATCATTTACTCTCGGTTTTATGCCCCAAATCACAATTTATTATCAGGTTTTAATTAACAGCACATCATGGCCTAGAAGGTTTAAAAATGTCTGTAACAAGACTATTCAAATACCATCACTTCATCAATAGAGATGTTTATGGATTTCAGCAATAAAATCAGATGCAAGATATCGCTGAGACTTCAGTTTTATCATGTGAATTGTTTAAAAAGAATATTAATTCAACATTAGCAGTTGGTTTTATATTCTCAATCTGAATAGTTCTCCACAGTCATTAATTGAAATTAAACAATTAAATTTTGTAAATATTTCAAGCACTCAAATCCATTTAAAAAAGTATTTATACAATTTGCATAATTTAAATGTAGCTCTTGCAGCAATATAGTACATCTATCAAAAATTTATTGATAATGATATCAACTTTTAATGGTGTATTATAATTTATCAAACAAAATCTTTTTAAGATTTATACAAGTGCTAAAAAGTGTTCAAAAGCATATTCTATTAAAAAAAAAACTTTTTAACTTACTATTGTACAGTAGACTCGCCACTAGTAGAAACAAGAGTTGGAGCGTGACCATAACCAAATCCTTTAGGTCCAAAGTTTTTACCATAACATGCCCTGCAGTAAATTTCCTTATCAGGGCCATCACAAGCAAGCATTGAGTCAAGAGGACGATGACATTGTCGGCAATTGAAGCATATTTTGTGCCACATCTAAATTTTGGAAAATAAAAAAAAATTATCTATTAATCATGTCTTAATTTAACAATTGTAAAAAAAATATCATTAACAATTAGAGGCTTACTAACACATTTGCTGTTATAGCTACGAAACTGTAGATGAGCTGTTTCACTTCTACTTGCTATGCTCACAAATCTACATCAAATATTTCTCATTACATGGATGGATCATAGCAAGTTACAAAATATTATGCAGAAAAAACTTTTTATTAGAGTTCAATTCATTATAAGTACAGTTTTTTAAATTAAATTTTATTGAATAAAGTTGATATTTTTTAATCAGATCAGTTATTTTTTTAATTATTTCAGAGTTTCTGTTTGCAGTTTCAAATTCTCAAAATTATGATATAAATATGACACCGTTTGAAATATAGTTACAGCTTGGATTTTCTGGTACTTATGTTGTTATAACAAGAATACACTTTAAAAATTAGATTTCGTTTGAGCAAAAATTGCTTTTGATCATATTGATAACAATTATATGTGTATTTTTTATCATACATCTTAAATCACAACCCAAGTTATGATTTAATTTATTAAAAATAAACCTTGTTTACTTATCACAATAAATGAGTAAACAGAATTATTTTCCAATTTTTATGTCACTGTAATACTGTTCTTACATATCATTATTGCTATACTAAAACTATTCCACTTTCTTGATGATTTTTCTAGATTACTGTTTTATAAAGGGGGTCAGCTGACATAAGATTTTGACTTTTCCTCATTTATGAAATGAATGAACCTGTCCAGCCAAAATTGTATTATTATTTTTTAAGAAATAAACATCATTTTGTATTATTCTTCATTCACAGAATATTTAAAGAAGCAATAATAAATTATAGCATATATTTAAATAAATACAAGATTTACTAAAATATTACTATATTATAAAATTTTATTTTACACAGTAAAAAATACTTTTTTTTTTGGTACAAAAATTAAAAACAATTATAATAATTGAAATTTACTTTTGTAGCTGTAAAACAATTTTTTTTTTCTCAGAAAGAGAATGAGTATTATTTGATGCACAATATTGCAGTATATTCAAAATACACAGGTAAAAAAATATTTATGAAATGGTGAGAATCATGGTATCAACTTTATTATTTTAATTATAATAATTTTTCCTTGTATTCTAAAAACCACCAGGAAATTGAAATTACATAAGGTACTCAGTCAAACATTTATTTGTAATTAAGACTTCTGATACATCAAATAGAATTTCTGTCGATGGTATGAAAATATACAATCAATATAATACTATATACTACAATAATTCTTAGATGAGTCACATACACAAATAATAATAAAAAATAAACTTACAGTGCCCTTAGCAAGTTGTTGTTCAGCGGCAAAGACTTTACCACCGCATCTTGGACATCCCTCACCAGGTTTTGCTTTGATAGATGTTGTATCTGGATTGTAGAATGGTCGAGAGGCTGAGATCTCATCCTCACTACAGAAAAAAATAAAATAAAATCTTTATACTTAAACCATATGTTTGGGTAAAAAAGTAATAATTATAATTAATTATTTTTCTTTTTTACTTCTTAATAATTTCAAATAAAATAGTAAACGTTTTATATTAATTCATAAGAATCTTTATTAACATTTCCACAGTAGCATTGCAATTATCATTTCAAGCTTGTGTGCTTCTATCATAATTGTAATGTCTATCAGATTTCAACAATTTACCATGCCATTAAAAGAAAAAATAATTGCATTTTCATTTCATTTTATCAATTTGAAAGGGATGTTTTATGAAATACACAAGAAAGTTTGCTAGTTGTGAAATAAAATCTGTAATTAACTTTTTTTTTAAGCGTGAGAAAATTGAAACTTAATGAAATACATCAGCAGATATATAAAGTATATTATCAAAACATCATGAATGATATTGTAGTGAGAAAATGGGTAGACATGGTTCATTGAAAGTTACAAAAATGTATATTCATATGTAGCAGGCATCTGCATAAGATATTAATGTATGCAATTGATTAAAAACTTTGACAGACCAGACAACTTATCTCACTATCATGAAATTAAAAAAAAATAACATCATATAATTATAAATAAAAGAATGCTTTGTCAACAAGCATTCTTTGGCATGTGTTGTCAACAACAATGCGTGGTTGCACACTGATATTCAAACTGAAAAATTCATATCATCATTTGGCTAGGAACAAATATATTATTATTCATTAGAGCCTAGACAAGGTTTAACCTTTTTCACCTGAAGGTTTCTTTATATCTAGCATTTCATTAACAACAATCAAACAACACAAGCAATGCAGAGGTGATTGTTTCTGCAACTGGTTTGGTTATACAATGAGGGAGTCCATCATTATGACAAATTATTCTATTAAGATGAAAACCATGTAGAAAAATTAGAAGATATTGCTGATGAGATCAAAATAAATTAAATTCTACTTTTTGTAGCTTAACAATACAAAATTTCCAAATACTCTGCATACAAATTATGTTATGATAGTTAACACAATCATAGAAAAAATTATGAAGCGATGCTTTGTATGATAAAAATCTGTAAATTTTATTGGTATAATGGTAAAGTATCTTTATTGTAAACTGAAAAGGTAATTAAAATAAAGTAATTACAAAAATAAAAACAGTAAAAGGAACTGCAAAGACTATAAAAGATAGATAGATTCTCAATTAAAGTTAAGTAAAAACAAACAGCACCTATTTTGCTACACATTTTCTACATGTTGATAAGAATTCAGAAGTTTATTGTACAACTTAAAACATAAAAATAGCAAATTATAAATAAATTCTTGAATTTTATTTTAAAAACAATTTTTAAATTATAAATTATTGTTGAGTACTCTTTTCTTCAGCAAAGTCAGAGGAATGCACAATATCATTCAATTACATGAAGTATAATTATTTACTTAAATCATCTATAAAATATGAATATTATCAGAAAGAAGGAACAGGTACTGGGCAGATAGAAAAACAGAAAAAAGAAACAACCATAAATAAATAAATGATCTAATGTGTTCCAAGGTGAACTATTTGGGAAAAAAATATGAATATATACTTACGTCAAGCCATCAGTTTGAAGGAAGCCAGCACCGTTTGCAAAACCATAACCATGAGGACCCCATTTCTTTCCATAACAAGTTTTGCAGTAGACATCAGAGTCTGGACCATCACAAGCAATGATGGAATCCAATACTCTGTGGCAGTCCCTACACTTGAAGCATTTACGATGCCATTCCTGTTCAAAATGACATAAAATTTATTAGAATATAAGTAAAATAAATATAATATATATTTATATAATATACATAAACTGCTTAACAAGCTATTAGCTTAATTTCACTAAAGCACTTGGTAGCTCTTATATGGGTTTATATTGTTTTATCCTGATAACAATTAACTAGACCCCAATAACTAAAATTAATTGATGAGTAATTCCAGATTAAAGTAAATGTTTACTGAGACTTGAACCTTTGTCTTTGGCATTGCTTAGCAGTTTAATGGAAATTATATTAATAATTAACTCATCAATATGGGTTAGAGGTTATTTTTGTACTCAGTATATTAAGAACAGATTAATGTCTTAAATTTGCTTTATGTGTTTTATTTCTTGAAAGTTAGCGCAAGCACTACATAAAATAACTACAATAAATAAATCTTCACTACATAAAAGTACTTCATCATAAAATATAACCTTTTTTTATAAACAAAAAAGACAGCTTTTCTGGTTTACACAGAAAATTTGTTTTAAATTGAAACATAAACGTTACTGGCAACAAAATGTTGAAATACTTATGTGTTCAAGTTGAAACTTTACCATAACTGTAAAAAAAAAACAACTTTTCAAACTGATATCCATCCAAAGCTAGAAACTGTCATTAATGTTTCTTAATTATATACTATAATTATTATATATTATATTATAATATATCACACTTGTTTTTATCAAACAGCCCCCATAAAAAAAATCATAAATGGCATTTAAATTTGGTGATTCAGGTACAGCCACCAAATTTGTACACTTGTACAGTCACAAGTTAAAGTTCACTGTCCTATACAATCCAGTTACAAGGAAATTCATCAGTTTTACACTGTTAGCATTGTGAGCTAAAGCACCATTTTGTTTCAACAAGATGGTACTTTGAAAAAAATTATTATCAACAAATATCATTTCTGAACAGTTAAATGTGAGATAACAATGATTTTTTAATGCATCTATATATAATAGTATTAAGTAATAGTATTATCAATTATTTCATATGATAAAATATCACCAACAATATTTAGCAGAAGATTGAAAGGTCATCATTTAATTTTCATATAACAGTAGGTTCATATTTTATGGTATATGTTCTACAATTTGTTTTTGTAAACATTAAAATTTCAGCTAAATGATATCTTCAGACAATTAAACATACAAACTTATCTATGGGACCCACTGTACAAAAGTACTATTTAAAAAATGATTAAAAAACAATAGAATAACCAAAATGATATAGTGAAGTTAAAGTATATTCTGTGACATAAGATTTCTGTGGCAGATTGACATATCTATCTATCATTCATGAAATTCCATATGAATATCCAGATCAAAGTATACATGTATGTTGATCATACGTATAATTTATGCTTATGCATAAATTGCTCAGAAACTATTATTTATGCATACACACACTGTGGTTTTTCATAAATATTTACGAGTCTATACAAATTTTAAATATATTCATGGACTTAATCCATCACCATCTGTTAAATTCAGAATATTTATCATACACCAAAAAACTTATTAAAAACTCATTTTAAATACTAATATAACTTTATTTTATAAGACTTATAAACTTATTTACTTAAACTTATAGACTTATTTTATAGCTTATAAGATTTATAAAAATTTACACAATTCTTATAAAACTCTTTTTATTATTTTATTTTGTTCCTTTTACCCCATTCAAACACATACTTAGTCATCATGACCCTCAAAGTATGTAACACTACCTGAATACACTGAACAACTTTTCTAACAATAGATACCACAGGTAATGAAACGGCAGCGTTCTAACTTGCAGCATCATAACCCAACCACACACTAACTTGCCTTGCTCGAACTTTTTTGACCTTAAATAAAGTGAAACTTACGGAATCAACCAATCTTATAAAATTTTCACATGCATAACTTCAGATACCACTACTACAGTATAGCTAAATTTCAGTGAAATTTAGATTTTCAAATGACAAAATATTATACACGGGCCTATAAGTAAATAAATATATATATATATATATAAATATAAGGAAACCCAATTAAAGTGAATGGTTTTTTTGTACTCCTCATACCTACAAATGTAAGGAAAATTCATTTCCACCCCACTCCCACCACGCAACTGAAAGTAATACTATACTTTTCTTTGAAAAATCTGTAAAGGAAATGAGTATGATAAAAATTGTTAATACAGTAAATAAAAACTTACACGGCTCTTAGCAAGCACCAGTTCAGCAGCAAAAACAACACCACCACATCTTGGGCAACCCTCACCTGGTTTAGCTTTTATAACAGCCGTATCCAAAACTGTTGTATGCAATGGTGCCAATTCACTTAAAAATAAAAAAAATATAGGATATTAAAAAATATTACTCTTATCTTATTTCATTACATATAATCATTAAAAAAAAAATTGTTTTTATCTTTCTTTTTTTTAGCCTCTGGAACTACCGTAAGGTATTATTTCTGAGGATGAACGAGAATGATATGTATGAATCAAGTGTATTCTTGTAGAGTCTCAGGCCAACCATTCCTGAGATGTGTGGTTAATTGAAACCCAACCACCAAAGAACACCGTTATCCACGATCTGGTATCATCATATAATTTAAATATTGTAGTAATAAGATAATAAAAACTAATGTAACTATTTCTGTAAACATTTTGTTTCTACTAACATATTAGTAATTAAAATATTTAAATGGTAATAAACTAATTGATAAAATGAAGTACTTTAGAATAATTTATCTTGGATAGATTGTGCTCAAAATTTTATCGGATCATGTCTTAGAAGAAAAAAGTATAATTAAATATTATTCATATCAAATCATCATTTCCTAAAGAAATATAATTGATAAAAATTTAGTGACAAGTACATTATACATATATAAAAACATGAACATGCTTGTAAACACACACAAAACTTACTTTTTAGTAGAATATTAAATAAGTGTGCTAAAATTCTGTAATGCTATAAAAAGAATTAACCATAAATTTTTACCAGGAAAAGTAAAAGGACACAATTTAAAAAAAAGAAACTTATAAAAGAGAAATAAGTTTTGAGTAAAGCATAGTTTGCAAAAGAGATCTGTCTAGGAGTAAAATATCTTAAGATGAGTCAATAATTTAATATTTGTATCTACCTACATTTAAAACTTACAGGATTATTGTAACTTTTCAATAACTGATTAAAAATACTACATTAAAAAAACATAAATATTAAAATTACTTTCTTTCTACATACCATTCAACAATACATATACAAGTGAGCTAAAGAAGCAACAATTTTCTCTGACTCTGACTTTCTCATACTTTATTGTATTTATAATTTATATAGCAGCGAGACTGGTGAGGTTTAAACTGTGGTAAACACTCTGAGGGTCATAAGAATGCTATAGTTAAAATTTCATAATGATCGATTCAATAGTTTTCGTAGTTGTAGGGAAATTGAAAAGGCATTGTTTCTGTACATGGTAATACGTATATTATAATATAATATAATATATAAGAGAAAGTATGATAATACAGTTAAATTTTGAATGTCAGAGTTTTTCCAGATCTTTACGTTTCATGACACCTTCTAGCTAAAATACACAATTTTACAATAGACAATTACAAAAGGATATATCTTTTTCTTTTAGCCTTCATGGTAGACAGGCAATATCTTAGGGGGAAGTCACCAGGATATGGAAGTCATCCATATCTGAACAGAATGTGGAACAGATCCGAGAATCTTGTATAAAAAAGCCAGTCATTAGCAAGACGCAGTTTAGAGTTAGGAATACCTAAATCTACAGTGTACAAAGTGGTGCATAAGAAGCTTAGACTATGTGAGTATAAGATACAACTTTTACTGGAAATCAAACCTAATGACAAAGTGAAAAGGTTGGAGTTTGCGTCTTTAATGCTTAACGACATTGATGAAAATGAGGACTACCTGAAAAATGTCATCTTTTCAGATGAGATGATATTCCACATCAGTGAGTCAGTAAATGAACACAACTGCAGGATTAAGGGGATCAGAACCACTGCATGAAATTATCAAACATCAACATGACTTTCCCAAAGTCAATGTTTGGTGCAGACTAATGAATGACCGTATTGCAGAGTTGTTCATTTTTGTAGAAAGCACAATTAATGGGATATTTTCTGTGATATGCTTGAACTTTACATCTTCCACAAATTGACAATATTTAAGAAGAAAAACGATTAATTTTCTATCAGCTAGGTGGCTTTGCTGAATTACAGCAACCGTGTCCATCACTGAATTAAACATTTCATTTCAAAACAGGTGGATTGGAAGAGGAGGGCCGATCTCATGGCCATGGAGGAGTTTAACCCCAGTATATTTCTTTTTTTGGGGGTATGTGAAAAACATTGTTTATTCTGAGAAAATCGATGACACCGGTTGATGTCATCGATGTGATGTCAACAAAATTCCTCTCACATAGGTGGTTCTACAGGAGAGGAATTTTGTTGCAGTAGCATCCATTACACCTAACATGCTGGTGAGTACATGGGAAGAGCTGAGTACTGTTTAGACATGCGCATAGCAACAAATGGGACACATATCGAAGTGCATTAAACATGAAAAAATACTTCTGAATTTATCTGTTCAGAATATATACTCATGTAAAATGATTTCTGTATATGAGGCACTGATATTATGAAATCTTAGTCACAGTTGGTCAAGGGGTAGGAAGATATTGACCTCATGGATCCTGCATCCCAAAACTTTTAGTAAAAGAATAAGTAACAATTTAAATCCACTGGGCAAATTCATTCACAGGTGATGGATAATAAGCCTAATATTTTTGCTTCAGCAGAAAAGTTATACAACCTTTTTCCAGTCTTTTTATAAATTATTTTCAAAATTTTTTCTCTTCTTTCGGCTCACTCTGTACTTGTAAAAACACTCGCTTCTAGCATATTTACATAGTTAGATGCAATAACTAAGTTTAAACTAACTACAATATATTTATGATTGAAAATAAACAATATTCATTATAAGACTAAAATAATATAACAACAATATGTAACAACACAAATATAGTGTACCAAATAACAAAATGCATTCACCATTGTCAATACAAAACACCGTAATTATTTTATTTTTAGAAAAAAATAATGAAGAAAAAACATTCCTTAGAATGAATGATATGTCTTTCCCAGCTGAAGAAGCTTATAGACTAATAAACAAATTTACCCAAATTATATATATTGAAAGAAATTAATAAAAATAGTAAAACAATAAATTTCTTCTTTTTTATTTTTGATGTTGGAATAATGTATATATATTTATTAAATCATAATACTTATTTTATGAATAATTTCATTATAAGAGAAATAAATAAAATATTGTGAAGAATGCTTGTACCAACAAATTACATTATTGTTGTAGTATAGGCACAATTAACAAAATTACTTAATTTTAAAGATATGTCATGTTTTAAAATTCTTATCTCAATTAAAAAATTCACAAAATTGTTGAAATTATGGGTACTACTTCAAATTTCTTCAGCATGTTAAAAACATTACACAATTATACTGGAAAGAAAACATTGATAAAAACATGAATCATACAGTAAATTTTAACAAATTAAAAAAAAATTGCATTCAACACATTTAACAATCAATTATATCAAGAAAATATCATTTTTAATAAAAGCAACAAATTGATAGATAGATAAAAATGAAAAATAATTTACGCTTTGCTCTTTTTCTATTTATCAATAAAAGAGCTTATATTCCTGTCACTAAAGATCTATAAAAGTATAGATATAAAAACATAACAGAAAAATTGCCAGTTGTTTTGCTTATAAAATAAGGAATTGAAAGAGTTAAGACAAACTGAACCAGACGTTTAATCTTATGTTTGATAAAACCAATTTGGTAATTTCAGACACATTTACATGAATAAAAACACAATTTATTAGTAGATTGGTAGACAGCATACAGATATGATTGACTTAACAGATTTAATTCTGAAGATCAGCATGAATCATTAACAAAATTCTAGATATTCAAAATATAACAAAAAAAAAGTTTTCAAAAAGGATGCATAAAAGTATAAGACATTCCCAAAGTAAAATGCAATACCTAGAAAACAAAAATGAATGTACCAAAGATAAATAATATTGAATCGAAACACAATAGATAAAAAAATAAAACAAATCATAAATTATGTCTCAACATTTTTATGATAGAATTCATGATGCAGGAGGGATCCATCCACATCATGCAAAATAAAAAAAAATCCCAAAAAAAACTCATTCATCATTTCTACCTCTCATCACTAATATCACATGTAAGTCCAATAGAACCCCCTCCAAAACCAATACCTCTTGGACCAAATTTTTTTGCATAGCACACTGTGAATCAAAATTAAAAATTAAAATAATATATTAATATCTTATACATAAAAAATGTGATTAAAAACAAGTAAACAATCATTATCCAAAATAATATTCATTCTAATTCTAATTAATGTACTTTTAATTTAATGACAATAAGAAGCATAACAAATTTGTTTTTTACAAAAAAAATAAGTGTTTTATAAAATATTTTTGGAATTAAAGTATACTTCTTTTTGTGCATTATACCCATTCAACAAAAAATTATAACATCTGAGATGCAGGTGTAAAACATTTTATAGGTAAACATGTTTTTTTGTTAAAAAATAAAATTCACTTTATTATTAGGTTATATTTTGATGATCATTGCTAATAAGAATATAAAATAAAATAAACATTTTTTTTTAACAAAAGAACCATTCACTACAAGCTAAAAAATAACACCTTAATTTTTCTTAATTGTCAGTACTTAATACATTTAAAGAAAATTGAGAGTAATAATATTTTCAATGTATTTCTTAAATTTTGTTTTCTCTTATAAAAGTTCATTTGATTTTACATCCTTAATATAAAATATTAGTCGGCTTATAAAAAAAAAAATGCTGTCCGAAGAATAAAATCATTCATAGGAAATGCAAAAGGTGAGAAATCTGCTTCTTGATAAAAATAGGTACAGGAATATAAAAAAAATTATTTAAAGAGCCCACAATATTAAGAACAAACAAACTTGGGTTCTCTACAATGCAGTTGTATGTAATATGTATTATTTTGCTTGACTTAAGTTTTACAAGTGATTTTTTTAATTTTCACAAGAAAGTACTTCAAACATCAGGATATCAGCCCATACTGGGTGATTCATGAAGAATATAATACATTTTCAGAATTTTCTACTGGTGAAAATAAAGAATTAAGTTAATATAAACATAGGTTCGGAAATGCTTCATTAGAGTGTTGACTGGTGAAAGATTTTGCCGTGAATTTTGCACCTTAGATAAAATTAAGCTAGACTGTAATTCCTGGAATCCAAATTAAGTGATAAATCTAGTGGTTTCATGTGAAACCTACTTTGAATAAAAAATGGAAAAAAAAATAGATCTGAAAACTGTATTTTTAGTAGTTTTCGAAAAATCTGGGATAAAAGACAAAAGATCGGGGCTGAAAATCACACTATTTTATGTTTGATTAATTAAATAATGGTTGTTATATTTGGCTTAAGTTTAAAATAAAATTGTAGAGAATTTGATTCTGAGTAAAATGGTATGTATAAAGTCCACAAAAACTAAATAAAAATGTAAAAATTTTGAAGTATATTAAAAACAAAACAGATTAAGATGTTGCAGATTTTAACTAGATATTGGGAAACAAAATTTCCAATATTTTTTTCTGTTTATGAAATTCTCCATGGATGTAATTTGTAGAAAAATAAACTTACAACATTCTCATTAGAGATATTTTCTCAACAAAATAAAAAACAAAAAACAGCAATTGAAATTATCTAGTTAGTGAAGAGTAGCACTAAACATATATTAGAAAATTGTCTAGTATGTACAGATATAATTGAGAACCACCCTTTTTTATTTAAAAAAAAAAATTAGATACATTCTTAAATAAATAAAAATCAAGATAATGTTAATTTAAAATTTATTTTATTTCAAGACAAAATTTAAAAATAAAACTATAATTCTTTAAATGAACTAGATAAAACAAATTGGATAATGATTATTTAAAATATAAATAAACATAAAATAATTTAAACAATAACTATGGCAGGGCGAAACAAACATACCCGTTGGCGACAGCAGGGTCACTCTGGAGGGCACCACCTCCCTGACCGTATCCATAACCCTTAGGCCCAAACTTCTTTGAATAGCAAACTGAATAAAATAACATTTCATTACAATCATCACAAAATTACAATGACAGTAATAAAAGTAAACTTAATTAAAAAGTTAATTAAGTTTTAAATTGTGTGATTAAATAAATCTACATGTTTAAACCAAATTTTTCTGCAACTCACAAAATTTCCTTTTATTTGTTATTCAGTAAACATTTTTATTACGAAAGAACTAACTACTAATTTTTTATAATCTATAATTTATTGACCCAAGTTATACTTACAGCGCAACTTAGCCTTTATGTAACAACTATATAACAGTAGTTATGGATTCAACCACCCTTAAGATAAATAATTGTAGTCATTCATATGTTATGTGATTTTTTCCTGTAACTGTGGATGATAGTCTTCACTACAGAAATTTGTTTTTATTTATAATGATTTCACTAAACTACACAGTTAAACTTGAAATAATATAGGAATACATTCAGAATATTATAAACAGGATCGATCTATGTGCAAGTTTTGGGAAAAAATATTACTGAAAAATATATCGATATTTCTGAAAAAATAAACTAAAAAGAAATACTTGGATTTTTTGAATTTGGGAGCTTATTTTCTGATTTCCCTCATATTTTAATTATTTTGAATCTATTCATTTCAGTTTATAAACGTAATTACATTTTGACAATATTATTACAATCAATTAGTGAACAAAAATAAATATCAAGAAATTTTATTTAAAATAAAAAAAAATTAATAAAAATATTTTCACAAATTTTTAATCCTTTCAGTGCGAAACAGAATTTTATAACTGGGAAGAATTACACATCATTTTCTAGCAGTCCTGCCAAATATCACAAGCAGTCTGCAGTAATTAAAAAGGAAATTGTATCTTTCTTAATTTTAAATAAAAATTGATATATTGGTTTTTATATATTGGTTTTATGGTTCAAACCATAAAAAAGTTTTCTTTAATATCCTGTAATGCTAATTTACCACAAAAAAATTTTTTTAAAGTTTTTTATTTCTTTACAGTAAATTATTTTAAGCTGTACATCTTGTCATGAAAAACTGCAAACATGATAAAAATTCTGATTTTTTTAAAAAAATAATGTAATTTTGACAGTTTTTGTAGATCACATCTATTATATAAAAACAATAATTAACAGCTTAAGTAAAATAAAATTAAAGGTCAAAGTAAATATTTAAATATAATTATAGTCAAAATATTTATATTTTTAAAAGTGTATGTATTTTTTTTTTTACCTGGCAAATTGTATAAATTCAGAACAGCATTTAGAAAGCGTCAGTGTAATATAAACTTAAAAATCAATATTTTTTCTTTTGGCATCAGCTTTTATACTGATTTATCTCCTTGCAACAATGATTTTAATGAAGTTTTCATATTTGGAAAAGACTACTTTTTGTCTCAAAATAAAGACAACTGACATCTACAATCAAATTAACTTATCCCATTGACAGCTCTGGAACCACCGGACGGTATTACTTCAGAGGATGAATGTAAATGAAGGGTAGTCTTGTACAGTCTTAGGTCGACTATTCCTGAGATGTGTGGTTAATTGAAACCCAACCATCAGAGAATACCAGTATCTATGATCTAGCATTCAAATCTATATAAAAGTGATTGCCTTTACTAGGATTATCCCATTGAAAGCTGGTGTGTATAGAATCATTACTAATAAAAACAACTAAAGTGATTAAATATATATTTATAAAAAGTAAATGAATAATTTAAAATTATTATTCTTTCCAAATTGTTTGACATTATATAATAAATTATTCATTTTCTTGATGTCCATTTGTACAAAAATTTGCAGATTTCAAATATATAAAATTGTCTGCATAAGAAGATATGAGAATTTTTAGTACAGAATGGTAACATTTGTAAACCCAATATTGGACTCGAAGGGTATAAAATTATTCAAATTAATTTTTAAATTGTCAAAGATTCTAAATTGCTTTAACATTCAAAATTTATGAATACCATGATTAAAATTAATCTTGCAATTTTTTTATTTGTATGTATAGATATGTTTTGGGAACAAATTCGAGCAGTAGGTTGTTTTTATTACCAATTCATTATAGATTTTGCGATGAAAATTCATTCTTCTATGGTTACTTGTTGAAGAAACTTTAGGGATATTTAAAATATAAGACTACAGAATGAGATAGTTTTTGTTTTTTTTTAAATTCAAAATGTGTTCTACGTGTAATAAATTTATGAATTTTTATACTATTTATCTTTTTATTTTGTTTTAACTTCGTCATTACAAACTACAGTAATGAACTAGTATAAAGACAATAGATGATAAGAATTTGTTCTTGAAATACATTAGTCTGTATAACATGGATTTAAATCACAGTATTTATCAATTTTTACATCTTAAATTGTTCAACAAAATATTTGGCTTAATAAATAATTAATTTTTATTTTTTTAATTTTCAGTTATACTTCTTTCTTTGTAGTTTTAAAGTTTTTTACATTGTTATCAACAATATATATATTCCAACATTCATATGTAATGTAGAGGAGTGATAAAAAGTAGATCCTATTTTTCAATTATAACCAAAGATTAAATTATTTTACATATAAACAAAATCCATTAAATAAAAATAAAATAATGCTTATGTATATTTACCTCTGCAGTAAATGCCTTTATCAGGTCCTTCACAACACAATAATGAATCAAGTCTCTTAGTACACATGAAACATTTAAAACATTCTCGATGGAAAGCCTAGGGAAAAATCACACAAAAAAATAGGAAAAATGAAAAACAAAATCATGCACAACCAAGGAAAACTTCTTTCATGAAGTTTTAAATTGAATTAAAGAAATATTATGTACATGTTATATTATTATTAATAGGTTTATGGAAGGAAAGTTGAATAGAACAATATTTTTGTTTTTTTATTTTAGGTAATATTTTAAAGAATACATTAAAAAATATATATATATTGAGCTGTTAAGCAGCTCTTTCATCAGTGATGTTGCAAATGATGATTTTTAAAAATCCATTTTGTCTAAGTGAACCGATTAATGGTTAATAAATGGTAAATTAATATCATTGTATTTTCTGTGCTATAAACTGATGTACAAAGATCAATTCTATTATTGTATAATACCACTTGTATATATTCTTTATATCTAAGGTTGAATGAACACCCAGTCTGCCTGATGTAATATTTGGGTGAATTGATTAAAGTTTAATTTTTGTAATTCTGTATTGTGTTTATCAATATCTGATTTTTTAAGGTATTGATGTTAATAATTTTGATAACTTTTTTAATAATTTTCTTTCCAAAAAAAGTATACTTTTTAAAAAGTATATCGTTAGTTATAATATTAAAAAAATTTAATTGATTAAAAATGTAACAGCAAAAATTAATGGAAAAAATTAATATGAAGTAAGCAATAAAATGTTTGTTTTTATAATAAATAAGAAAAAGGAGAAAGTTTTTTAAAAAAAAAACATTATTTTTATGAGCCATAGAAAGAATTCAAAGGCATAAAACAATAAAAATGATAAATAATATGAAAAGAAAATTACAATATAAATATTACATGAAAGAAGTACCTAAAAAAAAATTGGGGTAACAGTGAAACCAGAAAAAAGACAAAAACGTTTTAAGGTTCACTTTAAAACTGTGTTTTCACATAGAAAATCCATTTATAAAATTTTTTTAAGGAGCTTAAAAATGACTAACAAAAATTGAAACATATATGAACAAGTTGAAAGAAGAACATACTATGCAAAGCATATACTAGGAATAGAACCCAATAATTTTCATTACTGAAAAACTTTTAATTTTTATTATTAGAAATATTAACAAATTTTAATGTACTTTTTTATATTATACCAAATTCATACCACATGGTATGATAAGGACAAATGAGTTGAATGACCCGAAAGAGCCAAATTACCCAAATGATGGATCATCCAAGAGCATTTCTGTACTATTGTATTGTTTGAGAGGTTATCCAAAGAGACTTGGTTAGATGGGATCCAAGTTGCAATGTAATTCAGAAGGTGATTGACTGGAAAGACAAATTTCAAATGATCTCTAGAATCTGATAAAGAAATCAATAAGATGTAAGGATAAAGTAATATAATATTTTTATGTTTTTCATGGAGACAAAGGAAGGTAACAGATTAAAATGCATAATATATACTAGTTATATTAGAAAAAAAAACCTGCATCACCATAAAATTAAAAAAAAAATTATCTTCAAATTTTTTTCTATATTTCTAATTTCAACTGATTTAGCTATAAGTATCTACATATTACACATCAAACAAAAGAAAATGCCAAAAATACCCAATCTACACATATTAATGCTGATGTAAAGGCATTTAAAATATGTTGGAATGTGGTAAAAATAGAAAAAAACACACACAAGAAAAGAGAAATCATTAAAATAAACATTATATAAATGGAGAATGCAATATAAGGAAATTTAAATATTAAAACAATTTGTTTAAATAAACAATGTGGATTAAAAAAATAATTTAATCACAACACAACCTAATTTAGTTATCATATAATTTATATGAAATAAATGCTGTACGTTTGTATTTAAGAGCATAACACTAAAAGGGCATTACAAATTAGAAAATATCTTTATCTTTGTCAAATTAAGAAGAAAGATATTTACAAAATGTACCACACATGCTATGGAAAACTTAAAACAAATGCAATTTTTTATAATAAAAACTAAAAGAGTTTTTAACACCTACAAAAAAGGAGAAGATATTGTGTTTCTTTTTTTAAACTTACATCTACAGTAAACCTCTTTGTCAGGACCATCACAATGTTCCAATGAATCAAGGGTTCTTTTACATTTTACACAATGAAAACAGCTTCTGTGCCATGCCTAAACAATATTTACACATTTCTTAACGGTACATATATTAACGTTGTTTGTTTTAATTATTGAAATTTTTTTTTAACATTTAAGGATGAGCAGATTTACAATCTTTAGAATGATTAGGAAATTATTTTTTTTTTTTAAATCAACCCATTTAATTTAATTATTTTTCTTTAACCTTAAGTTTGTAGGCTACCTGATACAAGCTAATCACAACAATAACTTCTCTATATCCAAAACTAACAAACATTCCTCAGCAAACTTATACAATAAAAAGGAAGATTAATTTGATTTTCTACTGTCATCATCACTGATACAAATATACCAAAATAAAATATATACAAAAATTCCAAACCATTGAATTGTAGGTGATGAACAGTTTTACAAGCATACCTTCACTTCATCTACCATAGGGACTGGTTATACATTGACTGTAATTACTCTCAGAGAAAGCAATACAGATGCTTCTTATAGGTCAACTGTTTTACATACATCACAATAAACATTTGAACAAATAATTTGAAACAATAAATTAATTTAACCCACATGTCAAGAAACAATTCATTATCATATACTGCTTCTATGCAGTAATAAAAACTATTATGACAAAGTTTCTTTCTCACAGAGTTTAAGATACTGATTACATATAATCAAGTCCTGTGGCTTGTAAGGGTAAATGTAATTTAAATCTTTATAGGGCCTGAATGCTAATGCAGATTGTATAGTGGAAACACTATTTTAGATAAATCTGAATAAAGATTATTCCAGCAATGATTTTTTCTTCCAACTGCATCAAAATTTCTTTTATACACTTATATAAAATATGAAATAAAAGTAGCAAACAATAAGATAATAAGTAATATATCGATCTACAAATCAAAATATCTATGCTTCTGTTTATTTGTTTGTATTGATGTTTACTTAAACCTCGCAAACTGCTTGGTCAATTCTTTCATTATTATTTATTAAACTTTAAATATATGTAAATTTATCAGAAAATGCTCATATTGATTTAGCACTAAGACTTAAACTGACACCATGTATTTTACAGCATAAGTTTTCATGCTGTATTACGTAGAGTTATCAACTAAATTATTCAACAGATAGCTATGTGATTCTCGTGATTGATGAAGTTTAGGGGATTAGACTAAATTTTCATAAATCAAATTTGGGTAAACTGTCACAGGAAATATCAAAATTTAATATAAAACTCTATTGCTTTGCATTTTTTCTATATAGGGGAGTGTTATAATTTTGTATGGTGTGCATTATCTATCTATACACTGTGTGTTCATACACAATTAAAATTATAAATGTAAATTTCTAAGAATTCCTTTTTTATTTTCTTATTATTTCATATCATATAAAACTGGAGAAAAATAGATCACACTGTATTAAAATTATGGTACTGTTACATGTACCCCATAATCTCAATTTGTGTCTTTTCAGAAATAATGAAAAAAGTAAATATCCTGGATTAGTCAAATTTTTTAACAATTTGTGGTGTCAATTAATTGTATCCTTAATATGTATCTTCCCAAATTATAGACTGTAACATACCCATTACTTATTGTGTAATATTGAGTCTCTAAACCCCCAGGAAATGGTTTCTTCAATTTTTTAACAGTTTTTTTTTTTGGAGATATTGAAATCATACTTAGATTTTGTTTGCATTGAAAGTTGGACAAAAAAATCTGTTGTTAGAAATTATTTAATAATTTCTTTTTTGTTTGTAATAAAACACTGCATAAAAATAACATTAAATTGAGTAACTAATTAATATTTACTATTATCTTCAAGGATAAAAGTCAACTACATATATCAATTATAATAATCATACTGCAATATCTAGGAATGTTAAAAAGTGCGGTATAGATAAATATTTACAAGATATTTTGATTTTAATAAATCTTTTTTTAATAGTTTCTTTAATAAATTAAAATGAGGTAATTAGTTTACTTACTCGTCCTCTGGCTAACATCTGTTCAGCAGCATAAACAAAGCCACCACAACGTGGGCATCCTTCGCCATCAGGAGCTTTTGCAATTGCTCTTGGCTCAAGTGCGCTATGAGGCACCTCGCTCCTGAATAAACAATTATAAAGATTAAATATTTTATTCAATACAAATATAAAATATGAAATATTATTAATATTTTTAAATGTTAATAAACTTTTATACTATAACAATTATAAAAGTGTACAAGACTTTTATTTTTTTTATTAACAAGAAATTTTTCCACAATTCCTTCTTTGGCACTTTGTAAAAGAAAAATCATTTTTAAAAACTTATTACAATCTAGTTTTTACTAACTATGACTTAGGTTTGTTGTAGTTCTCCTTTGCTTTCTATTCTGTGTTGATCTCTTAGCCTCAATATATCTCTTACCTATCCTATCCTAGCTTTTATCCTACGTTTTTCTTTGTGTAATATTTTTACCCTTTAGTCTTAGGTTTTGAGTGAAATAATAAAGTCTTTGGTTGTCTTGACATTTGACTGATAATCTTTTACATTTTCATTTTTTTTTATAAGATCTGTCCATGAACATATCTCTTTTGCAATTTGTTTCAAAATCTTTTACTTCACATTTATCAACTTATCTATTTTCAAATATTTACTTGTATCAATACATTTTAAAAACTTCTAATTCTTGTTTTTTTGGTTTTCCTATTGTCTTTATTTAATAAAATGCTTTATAAAAATATTTTTTACTTTCTAAATGTATGTTTGATACCAGCAAATCTCTTTTCTGCATGAAAACTCTTGTAACTTGTACATATATTTTTCATTTCTTACTCAGAAATACTAAGTAAGAAATTAAGAAATATATTTCTTATTTAGTTTACATTTGGTAATTTTACTTTTTTATTTACATATGTTCTGTTGAATCTCATATTCTTTGCTTTGCTTTGACTATTTTTATAATAATTTTTACTATAGCAATGAATCCAGTCAGCCAGAATAACAATATCATTTACAAATATTAATTTTTTTAAAAATTTTTTGACCCTACATTGTTTCCAGCTGTCTCTAATTTTAATTTCTTTATTCCTCATTACATATACTAATTAAAAAGTAAAAGATAAAGGCTACATAGTCATACTTATCAGATTCCTTTATGTAGAGCAGTTTAATCTTTCTGTGTCTTTTATTATTTCAAACAAATGCAAATTACACGTAATTTTTTTCTATATATTTCAGTCTTACTTTTTTCAAATTCTCAAAAATTTTATTTCATTTGACGTTATCAAAATTTCCAAGTTTATATTTTCCAATTTTTCTTAAGCATAAAATATTATATGATCATTTATAATTTGATAAGTTAAAATTCTTCCTAAAATATTAATTAACTTATGTATGCATGCATTGTAAATTAAGTGGCTGGTCATTTTATTGTCAACAATGACACATTCATTCTAAAGAATATTAAATATCACATGCCAGGTTTACTAAGAAAAGAAAGATAATTATATATTTTTTTAAATAATTAAATTAATAATAATAATATTCTTTTTTTTAAATCTAACCACTAAGAATTCTTTTCTATTAAAACAAAAAACAAAATCATAACAATTAATATTATTATTGTTATATAAGTATAAAAAATGGAAAAATTTAGTAAAAATTGTATAAATATATATTAACTAATTTATTAGACATGTTTATATATAATTAAAAGAAAAAAAACTAAAAATAAAAAGAAAGGAAGAAGAGAAGAACCAAAGCTTAATGCAAGAAAAATAAATTAAATAAAGAAAAAATGAAAAATGTTACTACAATAAAAGCTAAAAATTAAAGTAAAGAAAAAATTATTAATGTGTATTAAACAAGAAGTAAAAATATAAAAGAAACAACATTAAGTTATTCATTAAGAAATTACTATAAAATAAAAAAATATATATATATTAATTAAACACAAATATATTAAACAAAAAAAAAAATTGTTTTAAATATACTCTATTAATGGTAATAAAATATATTTTTTTTAAATTTTAAGGGCATTTTCCCAAACCCCCTGCTTCAATGAACATTTATATTTAGATGCCAAATAAATACAATAAATATATATATATATATATATATATATATAAATAAATACAAACATGCAGTAGTACAATAGAAAAATATCTACAGTAGAAATATGTACAAACTATGTAATAAAATATAAGAAAATATCTAATATATTTATACTTGAATAGCGATTTATGATTTAAAAATGCATATAGTTAGATATACTGAATATTCTTTTTAAAATAATAAAAGTTTATGCATAAAAAAACTACAACATTAATTTCTATCAATCTAACAACGTTCAATGCGATAATGTTTTTTTTAATTTGATAAGTAATTTTGACATTTACTTCAAATAATTAAAGGACACTAATTATAAAAATGTATTTTTTTATTTAAAAAAAAGGTACTGTAGCCAAATATCAATTATATAAATATAAAATATTATTATTATTTACTTTTTTAAATATTTACAAATACATATAGTTCCACTAAAAAGGATATGACTACCAGTATATTTGTAACATCTAGAGAAGCACAATCAGCTGATGATATGTTAATGGTGAATTACTTGGGGGTTAATTCTTGCTAAAGAAATGGCCATAGCTCTACCAAAGGGTTTTCTCACTACTTTATATGTTTCACCCTTTTTTGCTTGTAAGTGTAGCAAAATGGTGTGCTATTACGTTATGTTCAATAGCAATAATTAACCCCACCATCCAAGACATATTTCAAGTTGCTTCTCTTGATATCACAATTATAGAAATAACATCTTCTCAAACATTAAGTAACCCTTATGTAACAGTTCCCACTTCCCGCTACATAGTATATTCACATCCAAAACAGGTGATTATCTTTTTTACTTTCAAATAACACAGAATACTGTTTTTTACTAAATTGAAAAGAATTTTCCTGTTACATTTTCTTCTTTAAATTAAATGATTCAAGATTTTTCTTTTAAGAATGTTTAAAAGTGTCTGAAAACAGAAAAGAAAGAAAAATATTTATTAGCCTAAATAATTATAAATATATCTCTTTAAATTTAAATAAAAAAGATATATTACTGTTTTAGTATTATTATTTGAGTTAATAAATATTAAATAAAGCTAAAGATTAAGCACAGAAAGTATACAAAAGAAGTATAGTTTTGATATTTGTAATCCTCTATTTTTCTGAATTTAATATCATAACTACATCTATTAATATTGATTTTTAATATATATTAACATGCACTAAAGCGTAAAAAGCTAGCAACAGCGAAACAGCGATACAGCAGTAGCGATAAAAGAGCAATTTTTAAATATTTAAAATATTTCCTCACCATTTTCTTTTTATATAACATGATTTCATGTCAGAAACTCGCCAGGTTCTTCAATATGAATAAACAGCTTCCATAATTTTCAGGTAATAATTATTATTTTGTTGATACTTAGTTGCTGGGTTCTAAAAATGTACATGCACATGTATGTGTGTGTGTGTGTGTGTGTGTATGCATAAATATGTTAATATGTAAAATATATTATTATAGATGTACTGATATGTTATATATATGTGTAAGAGAATGTCTTGATTGCATTCTTGATATGAAAATGGTTGATATATATGGAAATACATTTTTTTTTGGCTGGTGGTTTAAAGAGACTCTGATAATTTGCTTATGCATTGCATGAAAACTATTAAACCTTTTTCTTTCTTAAATTTATCTGGTCTTTTGTTACAAATTTTTTTTTAATAGATCAAGAAAGGTTAAACAGTTAACAAACAAAACACTTAACAAAAAATTCAGTAAACCAGATAACTTCTTAAATATTTTATTGTGCAATGTTTAAATTAAAACAATGTAAAATTTTAATAACATTAACAAAATAATATAAATAATAATTATAATAACAAAGTAATAAATGCAAAGTAATTAATGCAACTAAAAATTTATTCACCATCAGTATCTGGCTTAAACTATAATTTTCATTAAATAATTAACTTTGTTTTGATAAACAATGTATTAAATCAATTTTTTTTATAAGCTTAATTCTTTTTTTTGTATTTTCTCCTTACAATTACTGAAAAGAAAATATTTAAAAAAATAATAACATATTAAAAAAGTCCAATTTTTAATATTTAGTGGTTTTTTAAAGAGAAAAATTTCATCTCAGTTGGACATTTTTCATTTCCCTTTTTTAATTTGTGTTTTATTTTGTTTAATTTTAGAATATGTAAAAAGTTTATTATTATTGCTTGGGTATTAGTTTATACAGGTCAATTAACTAAGAATGGTAAATTTACAATATAGCATTAAGTAAAACTAATTGTAAAATTGTCTAACCTGACCTATAAATAACCTAACCAAACATATAAATAATTTAATCAAACCTACAAAAAATCTGATCTCTACACAAATAAAACTGTATTTAGAAACATAAAATACACTAATATGATAACAGCAATATTATGGTCATGCTTACAAAAAAAAAAAAAAAAAAAAAAAAAAAAAAAAATATATATATATATATATAAACAATGAACAGGGTAAATTTTAATAGCAATAGATGACTAACATATATCAATACACATAGAAGCAAATTTACCTTTACAACAATTATATTATTTTTAAATATTGTTCATAATATTTACAAAAGTGTCTCTCTCAACTATTAATGAATGTTATTAGTTGTGGCTATGGAAACATCAACGATTCACTCACTTATTTTAATATGCTCTGTCTTGCTATTAAGCACAGTAATATACTAACTATGATATGTAATATTTCCATAATGTACAACTATATCCATTGCTTTAATCCTGAGTCTGACACATTTGTAAATATTAGAACTTTAGTAATTAAAAAAAGTAAGCTTTAAGCTTATTATTTATTTAATTTAAGCCAAAAAAGCGATGGTGAGAAGCCATGTTTCAGCAAAATCATAACAAAAAAGATAATAATTATAATAATTTTAGCTGCATTAATTAATATTATTTTTGTTATTATTAACAGTTTTTAAGTTTTCTATAGAAAATATTCTGTGCAATATTTTTTAACTTTTTTCAATTTTTTTTTGAAATATGATATTCTATTAAAAAAACTATTTAAAACATTAGAATTGTAATATTACAATAATTTGACAGTCTATTTTATTTAATTTATAATGGAAGGATGGATGAAATGAAAATATTTATAATTACAGACTTATTAAAAATGTTAAATGACTTACTTTTAAATTAATGGAATTTGTTCGTTCTACAAAATATCTATGAAAGTTAGTTATCATCACTTTTTATAGATTTCCTTGTAGTATATTCATCTAAAAAATGGTACCCATCTAAAAATCAGGTTAAGAAATGCCTTAAAATATTTTATATGTATTGTTAGATTATATAATTACATACTTAAAGGATTTCCTAATCATTTTAACTAGACAAAATTTACAACAATGGCACTAGGAACTCCAGGGAAGAAGATGCTGATAACTAACTCCAAAAGATCTTTGGAAGTAAAAGTTTCATTAATTTTAATTTGAGCCGTTTAGGGTTTTTAATAATTTAAAAATATTATCACATTTTTATTATGTTGTTTAATGGACAGTTATGAATTTCAGTAATTGCCAAACTGTTGGATATAATCGACAGAAACATTTATGGAAGGGTAGCAGAATAAAGTAATCTTTTCAGGTATTAAATTATTGTTTTTAATTTAATCTAACAAAGTTCTAGATTTCATATATATATTTTATGTTGATATAAAAGCACAAGTCAACATAAAAAATTAAACATGAAAAATTAAAATTTTATTAGATGTTACGATGTGAATTTGTTAGTAAATAAATAATAAATTATAATTTTATAAATATTGAATTAATCTTAGTTGAATTTATTTTAATAACATTCTTCTGATTTTAATGATTTCTTTTTAACTTTTGAACAAAAAAGTTCAGATATTTTAATAAATAATGAATATTTCACCACAGAAAGCTCTAAAAGTTTTCATATGAAAATTGCAAATGATACTGAGAGCGTATGAAAATTGCAAATTGTACTCATAGCATATGAAAAATGGCTACAGTTGATGATTCAAGCACAAACCTTCTGGATGAAAGACAGATGGTTAACTCCATCAAGGAAGTCAGAGTATCATTATTTATTACCGACTAAAAAATATTACTGAAATTTTTTTTTTTTACATAAATATTTTCTTATTACAAAGTAACAAGAGTTACTCAGTTTTATTTTACTGTACTAGAACAGGAAGCTTCTCTGCACCACATATTAGTAAAATAGGAATGCTCTAATGTGGTAAATTATTTTTATGGACTAAAAATTGTTTCTATAATAATAATAATAATTAGATAGTGGAACTATATTTTGTAATCTACTTAAAAAATATATATGAAATAAAATAACTAATTCTGTGTATATAGGATAAAAATAATTGTTAGTACTTCTGCATTATCTTAAACTAACATTATCTCTTTCTTTTTTAACTAAGCTTATTTTATTATGCATTTGTTTAACACATTATCACAAACATTTTATAATACTATAACTCAACTTGTTAAAGGAAACATTTAAAGAAAAGAAGTGCTTACTTCTTTCAAGAAAAAACAATTATCATAACAGAAAATTTGATTTAATATAAAGAAATAACCAAATGAAGCATTTAAGATCGACAATGTTTTTTTTATATTTTTTAATTTGATTTAGTGTAATAATTAAAATATATAAATTAAAAAAATAATATTAATAAAATTATTACAAAATACATGCAAGATTAAGATAATGCTAAAGTATCTAAAAACTCTATAATTTTTTAATTAATAGATAAATAAAAAACACAATTCTGTACTGAAAACACAAGTTAACGAACTGAACTTGTTTCACCTTTATTGAAAAAATAAATAAAAGAGATTAAATAATAATAATACATTTAAAATATAATTAATTATTTCTTTACATTTGTATAAGAAATGAATCACAAAATAAATTAAATTTAAAAAAGAATAATAATAAAATAAAGACTATAATAAAATACTGGAATTTATTAATTAAAAATTAATGATAATAATAAATAAATGTTATGAAACTGTATAATAAAATAGTTATTTTAATAACTTTTACATCATATACAAATAAGTTACAAAAAAAAAAAAATGTAAATAAATAAATTTGTATAATATTATAATTCATATATATACAATATATATAAATTACAAGCTAAAAAAATATACAAATTAGATACATAATACATGAAAACAGAATATCTAATATTCTACACGACTAAAAAAAAAAAATAAAATAGTTTTATATAATTACTGTCCTTTTAATCAGACATTAAATATGAAATAAATAATGCGCAGTTTTTTTCTATTTTTATTGTATTGTTTAATGTAGCAGTGGAAGTAGTATAAAGAAATGTTGATCTTGCGCTGACCATCATGATAATTTGGTGGATGGAACCTTTGATGGATGAATTGACCAGTAGTAGTATATTATATATATTGCAGATTGATTTTGTTTGATCTAAGGAGATGGTGGATGTCTAGTGACTGGGAACAAAACAGGATGTCGAAAAATCATGCATGGTGAACTTTTTTTTAATTTCACAAAAAATTACATAAAAAAACAACAACAATAACAGTAAAAGTACAACCACAAAGCACAAACAATTCCTTAAGGTACAATTAAGGTATTTAATAAAAAAAAATAAAAAATATGTATGTATATAGTGGAGCACGTTGAACATTGCAATACTTAAAAATGCAAACATTGATTTTGTAATGTATAATTAACCTGGGGCCTGGGGAATTCTATTACTAACAATCGATGTCACCTTTTTTGATCTTCTACCAACTGAATTCAAATAAAATTTTGGATTTGAACACTGGTAATACCATAACATGGGAATATTTAATTAAATGCGTTGTCTTGGGCCAGAGATTAAAAGAGGGCAAACTAAAGATAAAAAATTGGGCTGATATACCCTGTTGTAAATTTGAACCAATATAATAATTGAATAGTCCAAAAAAAAGAAAATATTTTAAAATTATAAAAATAATTATATATAAATAATTTTAGACAGACGCATGCACACACACACACACACACACACACAAAACAAATAAGATAAGTTTCTAATAAAGTTTTGTTGATATTAAACAATTACTGTTTAAAGAATCAAACTGGTCATAAATAAATCAATAAAATTAAAGATTTTGTGAAAAATAAATCACTGATAAACAATGCAAAAGAAAAATAAAATAAAACTTTTATGTAGTGGTTAACAATAATACAGATGATAATGAAACATCTCAGGTGTAGCGATTGATTCAAACAATATTTATAAAGTTCTAATAACCAAATAAAAACCATTTATGGCTGTGTATCTTGTTATGACAGCATTCTATACAGTAGCTATCTATAATACATCTTTAGGTCACCACAGATCAGAATAATTTTATTAATCAATGAGGGATGAACAATGCATTTTAATTTCTATTCTAGTTGTTTTAATTTTATTTTGTATTTTCTGTTGTTTTAATTTAAAATATTGTTAAAAAAAACTTTATGCGTTAAACATGCTCAACTATACATATAAATATACACACACACAACCATGAAACTTCTCTTTAAAATCACCATCGTGATTATATATATATAATTTACTGCTAAACATAGCAAGTGGTTCAATACAACAATAATGACAACTTATTCAGTAAACTGGCATTACTTATACAAATCATTTTATTTTATTTTTCAAATTAATTTCTTTCATTTTCACATAACATCATTTATTGGACTGAAAACTTTCTTTGTGATGGTTATATAGGTGGACTATTGTTAATCAACATGATGATATACTATTTTATTTTGCCATGTTTTTATATTTATTTTAGTTATAATTGTTTTACTTGTTAAATATTTATATTTACTTGCTAAATATCACTTTTAAAATAGTATTTAAAAAAAAAAACAAATGAAGAATATTGATACAACCTATGACAAGAAGGTGTCGGTTTGATTCCAAACGTTACATGGAAAGAAATGAAATTTTGACCAAAATGAAATAATTCACATATGCATTTAAAGTGAAGGTTCAATTAAAATTTATAGGTGCACGAAAATTGTGCAGTGTAAACAATATCTACACATCTAAATACTACATCACAAAAAATCTAAACATTAATATTTTAAATGAGACCAGTGAAAATGAATGAATTATTTACATCAAGCAAATTATATAATTTGGCTAATCCTATATAAAAATGTATTGATAAGAACAAATTTTATGCAAATTGGAAATTTTATATGCTGCAATAACTGAACAGACTGAAATTTAATTCATTAATGACTTATTACAAACAGTAATTTTACAGAGAAGTTTCACAGTTCAAGTATTTGAGATACACATATGTATATAATAATTTAAAATTTTCAAATATTTTATTTTTAAATAAGAAAACTCTCAAAGTAAATAAAATACATAATAATAATAAAAAAAAAAAAAATACCAATCAAAGTTTATATAAACTACTAACAATAACCCAAACAGACTCTTACCTAGCATATTTTGTATCTTAACAGGTTATAAGAAAATCTTATTTTAAATTGAATGCTACAGCTATTCAGAGGATAATAAAAAAATATATATACTGTATATTATTATACTATATAATTGGTATAAATATATATACTGTATATTATTATACTATATAATTGGTATAGTTAAGCAACTCCTTCCAATTCAAAGGAAAGAAATTTCTTTCCTTGGATCCTGGGTAAGACAGTATCCTGATGGGATATTCATCAGGATATACCATCATGATATCCTGATGGGATTTCTGGGTCACTCTTATATTTCATCCTTTCTTCTCTGGATTGTTATCAAAGAAACTGGACAGTTTGTTATTATGTTTCCATCTTTATAACTGAAAGCTATAGCAGTGGAATAATCATATTGTTGATGTATTGTCTTTTGCCTATTGGGTTGTTTAGAATTTCCTATCTAGGTTGAACAAAAAAAGTGATTAGTTTTTGACAAACATAGTAGGTAAAACTACTTCTACTGTTCCAGTAAATGAAAAATCGGAAATTATTTTCAGAAAAAAATGAGGAGAAACAGCGAATAAACACTGAAATTTGTACATTAATTTAACAAGTTATGATAATAGTTGATATTTTTTAAAATTGAATATAAGATTTAGGAAAAGAACAAAATGTTTGTTATACTACTAATAACATATTACATTGTTTTATATCTATCTCTTTTTAGGTTCTTTATACCACTGGATAAGAAAAATCACTGGACAGGTCAACAAGTGAACCATTTCTATCAAATATCACTAACACTGAGGACACAGTATATCAAGCAAATATTTGTCACACCATTATCATGGATCTAACATAAGTACAGGAAAATCTATAATAAAACTATTAAAAAGGTTAAAGGTTAAAAAATTAGGGAAAGAGTTTGATGGTAAAATAGGATAATTTTCCCGTTAAAGGATCATAAAGTATGACAAACAACCTGCCAAAAAGAGAACTCACGTAATGGACATCCATCTTGCCCACAAAACAAAACCTTGGGAAATTGGAATATTTTTATTCAAAGTTAAATTAGAACATTGATTTTGTGCAGACCAGAAAAAAATAAGTGTTACAACAAATTTCTTTTCCTCCAGGTACTGAAGAATCACCTGAAGTAAAGGTAAAGTTACCTACAGGAACATACTCATTTACCAGAATTGTGCTATGTGTGAAACCATCCAGTTGAACTACATAAATCATTTAGCCAGATCTCATTTTATTAAATATGTATAATGTATTAAAATAAGCAACTTGTAGAGATAAAACTCTCCTTAAAGGAATTCTTTATATAATCAGATCTATAGGTACATAAATATGCTAGGCAAGTAAATATTAATAAATAAAAAATCAGATATTAAAAAAAACCTTTTAAAAAAGGTTTTAAAAGGGTTCGAATTTAATAAAAGATAATTAAATCTAAAAATTAGAGAAGTAACAAAAATTTTATATTGGATATAAAGAATTTTTTTCTTCTGGGAAATTATGGGAATAAAAAAAAAAATAAATCACTTATTGGTGATTTTAACTTCATGCTAAAAAAATTAAATAAATAAGGTAAGTAATAAACTACGAATATTAAAAAAGAGTACAAAAATTTGATGGGAGGTCATCAAGTAAAAATTGTAAAATATCATTAAAAATTATAACATTACCCCATATTTCTTGAAAACATTTTTAAAAACTGGAATTTGCTAAAGTTATACAAAGAATAAGAAGAAACAAATTAAAATTTTTAGTTGAAAGATTATAATATATATATATTTTTTAAATTAATAAATTAGTAAAAAATTAATATATATCTTTAAAAAATGAATGTATCTCACCATATAATAAATAACGCAAATGTAAATGTCCTTATTCTACAGTGAGCTGTTAAATTTGTATTATAATTGAGGTGTTACATGCACATCAGGACAGTACATATTGATTTAATATTTGTTAGGACCATATTTTATGCTTTCATAATTAAATTTCAAAAAAGAAATTTATTCCCATCAATAAACAACTGAGACAAACTAATTATTATCAATATTTTATAATAATACAAACTGTCAATAAAATTAAAAAGACCATGATATAAGGATAAAATAATCTGAAATTAATTTTTTTTTTAGCAAGTTGGTAAAATCGTTTATTATTCAGTTATATAAAAGGAAAAAGTACAGTTTTTAGTTATATTTATATATATATACATGATTTATTAAAAAAAAAAAACAGATTTTTGAAGTATCACACTAATGCATCACTACTCACTATAATAATAACATAAGAGGAGTCTTTAGAAATCATATTCCAGTTACCATAATTTCATTTTTTTTCATCTACAAAAGTATAAGCATGGTTGTATTACATCCTTTAATGATTTTCTGATATCAAGAAAATTGAGATTCTTAATGAAAAAATGTGAAATTTTGCTTCAAATTGAGCAAGATATTAACAGAAACTTTGAAAACATTGCAAAAAGCTTGCGAAGAAGAATTATGAACTGCATGCACTATATTATGCTTGATGTCAGAATTTCAAGTCAAGCATATCGAAGTTGCTTAAATGTGAAGATGATGTTGAATCATTTTTTACTGAAATAGTTTATTATGAATACATCTCATGTGTAGTAATAACATCAACAAAAAGTCTCAATTTGAAAGCAAAATGGTGTTAAAAGGAGGCTGTGAGAAAGGCGAGACCTGAAATATTACTTAATATCTGATGATGCTACTTTAAGCATGGGCAACAAAACTTAGATGTTACCATAACATCCTGATCGCATAGGGGAAGACATCTTCCATGTGATGGTTTTGGTTACCACCTCTGTACCCAGCCTTTATGGGATTTACTGGAGGTCATCCTCAATACCTAAGCTAGGATGCTACTATAACAATGATCCTGCATGTTTGTGGTCCTTATTTGAGGGTTTTTGATACTCAACTCCTAACGCCCCTATTTTCCTGACCTTGCACCTGTTGATATCCTTTTATTTCTGAAGAAATAGGACATTGTTTCCACATGATCAAATAAATTAAAGAAAATTTGCTATCTGATTTGCATGTTGTTCCATGTAACACATACCAGAAGGCACCAACAATAGGGAAAATACTGGTAACAGTGACAACACTGTTACCAATGACTAACACAGTAACACTGTGAATGAATTTATTTAAAGCGGATAATCTAGTTGCAGCTTTATAACAAGTAAATAGAATAATTTTGAAAAAGTCTGATTTTTTTGGTCAAATATTATGTGATATTCTTATGAAATTGTAGACGATTTTTACCAATATTTATTAATACCAGCAGGTATTTTTTCATATTATGCTTTACATTATTGGCTACCATTTTGGAAATATTTAAATAAATAGGTTATCTAGTTTACATATAATTAATGTCATGAATGATATAGGTGAACTTTTTCAAGGATTATACAAATATACAAAAAAAGCTCATAATTTTTCTGGAAAATAAAGGAAAAATCTAGATCAAACTTAAGTATAAAAAAGAGAAGTGGTTATAATTCGTATCAAACTGTAAAATAATTATTACATGATGGAAAAGTGCTAAAAATACAAAAGAATAATACAAATAAAATCAGTTAGATTGTAGCAAATATTCTGAAGAATTAATTGATAAATACCTGAGTAGATTTAAATACTTGATAAAAGAGTACAGAAAATTAGGTTTTATGTAATTAATATTATTTTTTTAAACTCATTGAAATAGTAATACTGTTTCTTTAAAATAATACTTTTTAATTTAATTTTAAATAAATTGATCATAAGATCTATTGGATAGTTGTATAATTTAAAAAAAAAACTGAAACTGAATTATCCTTCCTTATATGCCAAAGAATTATGCTGTATAACGTGATACTAGTTATGTGGTTCATAATATCACATTATATGGTTTTATATTAGTGAATATTGTTATTTTTAGGTATAAGCAATTTTTTTTAATCAAAGGTAGCATGTTTTTAATCATAGACTCATAGAAATGATAGCATTATTAATTTATTAAAAAATCAGTCAACATGAATTATAATTAGTAGCATTAAACAAAAATCTGATTCTCATTTTTTATATCTGTATATACAAATAATTTTTATTTATTGAAATACTTTCAAAATCGAATATTATATTTTAGACATGAATACACAAAGCCATAATGAATATCAGGGGTGCAAAATTGCATATCAGGGGTTGTAAATTTTCCAATAACAGAAAGTTTGATTTGTATTACAGCAGACTGCAAGAAGTATTATTTTGACCCTCAGCCGTGCAAGACAATGTAATGAAAAATGCACATTTCAATATTTACATTGATAAGAAGCAAAACTTATTTTTTTCATGTCAAAAGTTTAACTTTTTTTGTGAATTAAATTTTTAGTGACTTTTAATCATCGTTTGTCTATGGATATCGAAAAGCAAGGACCATTTTCATACAATCTGTTTTTTGTACTTCAGGTTTTATCTTTTATCATCTTTTAGAAAAAAAAAATGATATGAAAGGACAATTTTTTATTTCTCCCAAAAAGTAGTACTGGAATGGCATTCCAAAAATGGTACCATGCATCCCCCCTTTGCAGTAATGATTGAAAAAACTATTTAATTTACTAAAACAGTTTAAAGCAAAACAAAATCAGTTTGATCATTTCACAAAAATTTATTATTTAACAAGAAACCCAGAACCTTACAAGTAAAAGTTCTTTCTAAAATAATTGCTTTTAAATATTGAAGAAAATAATTGCATATACTTTAATTGGGTATGTAATTAAAATTAAAAATACAAGGATATCAATGATAATTTTGTTAGAAAGGATTACTACAGGTAAAAAGGAGGCAGGCTAATGAGAAGAAGTGGTTGATGATCTGGTGTCAGGGGATACAAAGAATGAAGAAAATTTGTTGATATTACAGGAATATGGGGGGGGGGGCTGTTGAGGGGAAGCCAAAGCTCATAACAGGATATAGTACCAACAATAAGAAAAAAAATATATAGCCTTAATAAGGCAGTTTGTTATGGTTAGAAAAAAGTTTGAATATTAGAAATTTTGATAATGCAAATGATATTTAGAAAGTGTAAATTACACAAAAATATTATGCAATTTATTGACAGATACCATTTAAGTATATTTATTTTTTTTTAAAAATCAGATTAATTCTTAAAAAATCCGAATGGCTAAAGTACACTAGATATCAATTCTACAACTTTACTCAAGTTGGAACTTTAACACAACTGTACAGATCGACCCAGTCTATATTATATTTTATGATTACTTCAACTGAATATTGTAAATCTCTAAAACATAATAAGTTATTATTTTCATTCTTGTTTTAACTGAATTTTTCTAATTCACAGAATCTACAAATGAAATAGGAAATGCAATATTTTACTTTTAATTAAAATAACCATTAAGATAATTCACTAGTAGTAAGAACATTATAAAAATAAAAATTAAAAATAACACAGTAAGATTTATTAGAACTGTGTAAAATATTACGTAAGTACAAACTGTTTGTATTAAACAATATGTGTTCTATTTTAGTACACCAAAAGTTGAAATAGAAAAGGGGAATAAAGACAGAAGGTATGCAAACAGTTCAGCCTCGTGTTTAGTTAACTTGGCACAGTAAACCAAATACAAAAATAGAAACGTGATAAATAATAAGGAAAAAAAGAGTTAAGAAGAGAGACAAATATATTATTTTTGGATATCTTCCCTGCACATAAGGCAATATTTTACAAACACCTTTTTTTATAGATAAAAAAACACACGTCACTTTTATATATAATAAATATGTTTTTGAAGATTGAAATTAAAATGAAAAAATATATAAGAACTAAATTAGAAATATTTTTTAATTTGTCATCGGATCTATTTTCCACCCAACCTACTATTTTTATTCTATTTTTACATTTATGCAGTAAACATTTTAATTGAGATGTATTTTAAAAGAATTTTCTTTTGCTATTATGACCTTGGAAACATTTTATATAGTTATTTTAGCAAACAAGAAGATGACATTAATAAAATGACTGCTATAAAAGTGCCAGTTTATTGTTGGGAAACAGACCTGAAACCAGTTAATTTAGAAATTATGATAATACTTAATCACCATTAAATATATTAGAGAAAAAACGGTTTTGTGTGTATATAGTATTCAATGTTAATAAACAGTTAAGCTAATTGCATAAATATTGTTTATGATCTTTTTTTGTATCCATATAATATTTGAGTCAAATTTATCAGTAATTATGTTATAGCTGACTAAAAATATATAAACCTATTCGTAAAAAACACTTTATAATGTATGCTTAAAAAAAATCCACTGAAAAAAATATCATTAATCTTAAAAAATGGATGGAATAGAAGTTATTATATATTATATAAATCTGAGCAGGAATAATTTCTAATAATGATATGATCAAACTTTCAAGGCTTGGAATCAACAAAATAACAAGTATGACATAAATTTACAAGCTCCTAACAGTAAAAATGGAAGTTATTTGAAAATAGCTAAATTTAAGAAAAAAAAAAATTTTGGGTGAAGCAAAAACCTCCCTCTATGTCATACGTGGAAAAAAAAATATATGTATATATAAATCCACACTCAAGCAGTTATAAAATTTTCATCTTGACTGTGTTTTTCTGATTTGGTTGTAGTAAAAGCAATATTTCTAAAATGATAGCCATATAAAAAGATCAAAATATTTTTTCAATCAGAAAGCCATTTATATATATATATATATATATATATATATATATATATATATATATATTATATATAAATATTATATATATTATATATTATATATATAAATAACGATTGATCGGTAAAATTATGTAACAAATCCACATTCTATGGATATCAAATTCATATTATCAGTTTTCAAGAAATTAAATTAGGAAATCCAATATTTTTTTATATAGGATAAAGGATAAAGTTTTAGTAAATGGATCCTTACTTTTTTTTTTAGTTTCAAAATATAGTGAATAATGATAAAAAATTACTTTATTTCAGCATTACGGTTCTAGATTATATTTTAATACCATAAAAAGAACACATTTATAAAAATAACTGCTTGTAGTTATTAATACATAACTGATGTATATTTTCTAGTTTTACGTTTTCTAATTCATCAATATCTTTCAATACACATACAAATAAATTAAATGATGCTGTTATAACTCTAAATTACATACTCTTTTTACTATATACAGATTAATTTTTTAACTTGCTGTTCATCCAGAAATAAGTGTGTGCATTTGAATTAACATATGATTTCTAGATTTCCTGTATGCTTTAATAAATCAAACGTGTGGTAGTAAAAGTCCTCACAAAAACTTAGGACCAACTGTTTGAGGTTTATTACTAATTTTGTGTGTGGAACATATATTCAATTTAAAATATTATTTCATACTCTACAACTAACACTATGAGTTTATATGTAAAAATAAAGGGTTTAAATAAAAAATAAAGTTTGGATATGTTAAAAGAAAAATACAAAATCATTTGATCAATAAAATTACCTCTAAATGACTTAGAAAATTTTGTTTATTTTATAATTAAATTGATCAGCAGTGAAAAGGGTGGAAATAATAGAGAAAATAGCTGAATTTGAATAGTAAATAATAAAATCAAATGGAAAGATTAACCATGAAAAATACGGTTGTATATCTAAGAAAGTGTTCTTAATTAACCATAACAACTGCTAATAGATATAACACAATTGACTAGTGTCAGGAACGTATTTAAAGGCATACATGATCACATCTTAAACAACGAGAAAATTTTAATTTAAATGAAATCGTTTTAAGTGTATATTCTATGGTACCAAAAAATTAATAGCTACTTAAATGATTATACCAAAAAAGTTTTTAAAGTATTGGGAATCAAAACTGGAATATAGAAATAAAATTTATTTTCCTTTAAAAGTAATACAATTTAAAAATAAAATATATCTATTCCAATTAATTATAATATGTTTTAAATATAAAAAGCAAAATAATAATATATAAATATCTATAACAAAAAAAAAAAATAAATAAAAATGCTAATAAAAAGGTAGGAATACTAGTAAAATTATTAATTCAACATACAAACAGCATACACAAAAAAATAATACAAAATCTACAAATGTATAATCAATTGAAAAAGGCAAATTGTAGAGCCTAATTTACATTAAAAATTAAATACATAAAAAACTACTTTGAATAAACAAATCTACACGAAAACAAAGACACAGAGTATAAGGAAAATGCCCTTCTATATTACATGAAATTAATGAAAATAAAGAAATAAAAAAAAAAAAAAAAATACTAAAATTATTTAATATAAATTGTATTGCATACATAAATAAAAAAAATGCTGTCTTAAACACTAAAAAAATAAACCTAAAAAAAGACAACTACTTCCTAAAATACTTCTTCAGCCTACTTCAGGCTTTCTATAATAATTGATGGTATATTTTGATAATAAAGCTTATAATCAAATCAAATTAGAGTATATAATAAAAAATTATTTTCACGTAACAAAAACTGTTGGTGAAGGATGGAGAAATTGGTCGTTATTTTATACCCCTTACATTAAAACTCCACTTCAATGATATCTAGCCTTTATATAATGACAAACAGTAGGACTACTGATGTAAATGTTAATATTTGAATTTATTACAACTGCATTTGTACTAGCATAATTAAGAACAAAAGAACGGGTTCACTGTAGTGATCAAAATAAAATTTGTAATGCCAACGTAAGATTACTACAGTGAAATTTTATATAATATGAACTGCAGATTGTAAGTAAAGTAAATGACATGTAGATGGCAGCATTATTAATGAAATTATTTGTCAGTTCTTTTTTTTTATTGTTGAAATGATCAAATTGTAAGAATTGGTTCAGTATATTACTTACTTTGTATTTGACAGTCCAGATCAGTAGCTAAATTTAAACATAGCCAAATTAGCTCTGAAGATATTGATTATAATGGGCAGCTAATCAGTTGACAACCAGAGAAATGATCAGAAAAACCCATAAGACGAATTTGGTAGACTGTAGATTAAAAGTTAGAAAAATAACTGAGGTGGTAAACATCTTAATTAAAAGTTTCCCCAGTATCTTACAAGGAAGATTTGAAAATGAAGAAATGATGGGCCTGAAATAAATGAACAATCAAAATAATGCATTTCAAAATGCGGGTGGATGTCAGAAATGGTAATCAGTGCCTCTGATAAAGTTGTGACCATTTTTTTTATGGGATATGAAGAGCATAGTTTTATAGACTATTTTACAAAGGAAAGAATAATCAGTGGTGAGAATAAGGCCAATATACTGCAATGTTATGAGGAGCGAATTCAAGCACAAAAATTGGGGCTAACAAAAAAAGTACTGTTTCATCAAGACACTTTAATAGATGCATACACTAAACTGGCTGAAATTCAACTTACTACTTTGTCTGCCATATTTGTCAGAATTGCTACCTAATGATTTCCATCTATTTCCAAACTTTAAGTTGTAGCTCAGGAGAAAGAAAATGTATTGCTGTGAACGGCTATTTTGATGAATTGGAAAAAAAGTTGTATAAATGTAATTTAATTATGATATACTGAAAAATATAGTTCAATTTGAATAATGTTTGCTTTTTCATTTACTTTACTTATCAAAGCCTTTCTTATCAACATATATTTGAGAAAAATGTAGAAATTTAGTTAATGGTACAAAACAAAATCAAAGAAACAATTATTTCCTTTAAATTTTAATTTTATAAATCATTAATAAAACAGCATTTTATTTATTCATAAATACAAAATGTATCTAATTAATTAATACTATTATTAAATGCTGACAAACTGTCATTAATCAAAAAGTATTTAATGTAAAAAGAGGTTATTTTAATTTAGAAACTTACGATTCGACATTTCCTAAGTGTTCACCCTTGTCCATGCTAAGGCAACCTGCACCACCTCCAAATCCATAACCCTTTGGTCCAAATTTACGGGCATGGCATACTTTGCAGTAAAGTTCACCGTCATGTTCTGAACAGTTGGTGGAATCAAGTAACTTATTGCAAAGACCTGTTAACAAAAATAAGTAATGGTAAACAGATATCCATCAATTAGTGTAAGGTAGGTGTGTTTCATACATAAATTTACAACATAGACAGACACTCATTTTATGATGGTTAGAAATTACTATTATGACAAGTATTAATGTACATAACTATTTCATCAATCATTTAACAAATACAAGTTGTTCAAAAATATATACTTTTTCAACAACATTCACTAATAAGTTGGGTGTAAAACTACGAAAAATATTACTCCCAAATGCTCAAGCAAGTTTAAAGTTTCATTTATTGAGCAAAATTTTACAAATGGTTTGAACAATTTAAAAGCAACCAAATAATAGTTATTGAAAATTTGTATGAGGGATAATTAATCCTGCTTTATTTTTATGATTGATATTGCTACTCCATCTTGTGAATCTCCTATTACGGTATTTAATAATAGAAGGATTGCTGGAAGTTGTTAAGTAAGATTGTTTACTTATAATTTACTCAATTATTCACAACAAAGTTAACTATCATAAAATATATGCAAACTGCATTGAAAGACAGGTTATTGTCAAATGTACAGAAACCATAACTTGCATATGAAGGGAAGTCGAATAATGACATTTGATTGAAAATGAATTTAAAAGAAAAACATCAACTTGAAGTAAGATATGGATACACCATCATAAGCTAAAATTCAACAGGAAAGCATAAAGGGCAAGAATATCAGTTCCAGAGTTCCCAAAAAATTCAAACTACAAGTATAATCCAGAAAAATTGTTTTGGATGGTAGAAATTCAATTTACTGGGATACGGTCAGATAAGGTCAGTCAGGGTATGTAAGGCATCAACTGGTATAAAATAGTATCAAAATAGTCTGATAGATATTACAGAAAAGTAATAAGAAAATAATTTGTGTAATAATCTATAGTTTCTAGGATAACTGGCACAGCTTTATTTAAGTACTTGTTGGTAGCTGCATCTCATATGCCTGCTTATGTCAAAGATTTATTATTATCATTTCATGAAGTGTTAGTAATTATAACTTAATAAATAATGACTCAGAACCGATGATGTTAATTTTTATATTATTGGCTAAGCCTAAATGCACTGAATTTCTACATGACACATGTAAAGAAAATGCTTAAGTTTAGTACTTCCCAGACAGATTTTAAAAATAAAAAATTTTACTTACCACATTTAAAGCACATTTTGTGCCATTTAAGGCCACCAGCTACTCTTTCTTCAGCGGCATACACTGATTTGCCACATTTTGGGCACTTTGGGTTGTCAATTGGCTTGAAAGGCATTTTTTCTTCTGGAGGCTAGGGTATCACACAGTGAAACCTATAACAAAACAAAAATAAAATAATAAATACTTTTTCTTTTAAATTATGTAGATTATTTATTAAAATGTTACATACGAGATCAGATTAAGATTATACCTAATTCAAAATATGTAATTTTTGTATATACATATTTTTTTGTATTTAAAAATATATTTTAAATTAAATGAAAATAAAACAATCAGTAAAAAGATACATTTCAGGAAATAACATTTAGTAACTGCATCTACAAAGATTTAATTAACAATAAATAATAATTTATCATTCATTTTCTTATAGGAAACAAATGAAATAAATTTACATTTTATTCACTGCAGTATATAAAATAGATAGATCATTAAGTAACTTCAGACTGACCAATTTGAATTTTCCAAGTCCTAATCAAGGAAATCAAACCTTGGGATCTTTAGTATAGTCAGTGTAGTAAAAAAGCACAATACCAACTGTGTAACCAAGACAGTCAAGAGTTTATATAATTTTTTATAAAAGTAATTATTTTAATTTAATTGATTGGAATATATATCTTAAATTGTGTGATAATTCATCAAAACTGGTGATGAAAGCACAAAAATTGCAAGATGTTCTATTTTCAAAGCCAATGTTTTGTTTTAAGGAATAAATCATTTACATAAAAAAATAATAGATATTATATTTATATATATATAAACACATAAGACTATTAACATTTTTAGTTTACTAATTATAGTGTATATGATTGATATTAAATTGCATGAAACAATGATCCAACGATCAATTTTTGTACTCTGAAAACTTTTTTTAATCCCAAGAAGTAATATTATTAGGTGAGAATATAAATATATGTATACAAGAATAATACATAATATTTAATAATTATCACAAGCTTTTCATTTTAGTAAGATATTTCTATATGAAACAATGTAGATTGATAAAATTATTGAAACAAAATTAATTTCATTTACCTGTTATTTACCTTGTAGCAAGTTAAGCAAAAATTTCCTTTAAAAAAATTCATACTTGGATTGTGGGGGTGAAATTGAATTTTCTTGAAGTTTTGAGATATGAGGAGTATGAAAATACATTCAACAATAATGTAGTTTCTTTACATATATATAAATTTGTGGCTCTAAAATCTCCTAAGCTACTTGATCAATTTCATTGAAATTTTTATATTATGTAATAGTGTATCTCAAGTTGTGTTTGTTAAAATTTGATAATGATTAGTTGTGTCGTTCTTAGTTACGCTCCATTTAATGTCAACAATATGTAACTATGTATTGGTGTATTTTTCAAATGCGCTTATGCAGTGTCACACGAGTGAGTTAGTTTAAACTTGATGATTGTATGTAGGGTCTATTCGTTATTTTTTAATTATTTCATCAAATTTCGGTGATAATAATTTAATTATATTTACATTAAATAAAAAAAGAATATATATACTACTTTTAGATTTATCATTTAATTTATGTTTTGTATATTTCTTATGCAAAAAGTCATAATAAAGTTTAATGTATTTAATTATACGTATGTAGTCTGTTCGCTGAAAATCTTTGTGAAATAGTGAGAGCAATGAAAACGAAAAGTCAGTCTTCTTGCGCAGAACTGCGCAAGAATTTCTTTTCATTTTTTGAATGAATTATTCACCTATAAGCTTCGAAGCTTGTGCACGGAAATATGAAATGGAAATTTGTAGCGTATGAAAAAATTCCATGCCTGATTGAGATTCGAACCCGGTACCTACGGATGACATGCCGAGACGCTACCATTCCTCCACGGAAATCAGTGTTTGAAACAGAAAACTCTAAATTAATTAACCTGAATATTAATATCAGAATATAACTTACTTTAGATAAAAATTACCATCATAATTAACGGAATCTGCTTGGTATATACCCTTAAACTTTATTTATTTTCACCCCAACAAATATATTCTACATTATTATTTAGTACAAAATATAAAATTAGCATTTTTAAGGAATTAAACATTTAAATTTAAATGCACATTTTAAAAAGCATTTCTTCTTACATTCATCAAATTTTTTAAGTATGGCTTTAAAGATAGGCTACTGATGAATGTTTACAGGAAAATGGAGAAGTTAAATATTTTTTTCAAGTATGAATTATAATACAATTAAAAAAAAGTGAACAAGTTTTTTACTTAAGAAAGCATTTCAGTATAAAATTAGACATTATATGGAGAATATCAGGAACGGTTAGGTAATTCATGGATAAAGAAAAAAAGGAACTGACCTAGGATTAATCTGGAAAGATCAATCTAAATTATTGTTAAATCTTGATCAAAGCAACATTATAAAATAAAAGATTAACAGAAGGCGGTAAGCCATATAATACAATTTATAAAAATAAATAAAAAAAAGAAAAACAATTTAGAATAGATAATGAAAATTATTTGAGTCCAGACTTTTTTAAAAATTAATACTATTTAATTTTTAATAATTCACTGGGAAGATCTAAATAAATGATTAATTTATTAAAAATGGTAATAAAAATAGGTTATAAAAAGCTTTTTAGATATCTCTGTCATTTAATAAATATGAATATTGTTATTTTTTTTAGAAATATATATTTATTTTTTATTATAATTGTTATAATTCAGGTTTACTTAAATTTAAAAATAAAAAAAAATAATACAGACTAAACCTTCATCAGAAAAATAATACAACTAGATATCATATCAATGAAAACAATATTTCTTCAACTAATCAAGTAGCTAATTACAAAAAATAAATAAAATAATAATTATAATGTAACATCTTGCATTATATTGAAATACTGCTTTCATAAAAAAATGCCATTAAAAGTTAAGTAACATAGCAAATTATTAAATAAAGGATAGGCAACCGATTGTTAAAATCATAAGCTATTGGCATTTGGAAGACCTCCACATATAAAAATTTTGTAAAAATGTTTTCATAATAATTTACTGTAAATAAAAATATATAGTTTTATAATAGATTATAAATATAATAATATAGTTCATCATTAACTAATCAACTAATCTGCGAAGTACAGTAAAAAGTAAAAATTATAATATATGTCGTTGATGTAATCAATATTATATTATAAAAATACTGGTTAAATTAAGTATCCAAGAAGAAAAATTTCTGAAATTCAAAAATATTTAAATTAATGATTTTTGTTTCTAGTTAAAGTTTTATTTTAAAATTAATATAGATTTAAAAAGAAGTAATTCTAAGAACACCTGGCGAGTCCAGTTTAAAGTTATATGAATCCACCACCACACACCAAATTTGGTTGTGTTAAGAATAGTAGTTGCAAACAGAAGTAAGAGACGCTAGGGATTTGGTTCTATACTTGGCAAAAGCCCATGTGAATTCTCTCTTTTCCCCCTGACTACAGTTTTGTACCGTTACTAGCTTTTAATCTTACCCTTTCAATCACCCAATCATTCCATCTTTCTTAAACATTTCTAAAACTTAACCGTTCTCCTAACCCCTCTACTCTTCATTACGTCTTATACAAAGACATTTGTCAAGTCCAAATATACAACAAATACAAGCCAAACAAAAATTCCCACTCTTTTTTTAAACCCCCGCTACCATCCTCATCATCAAAGATAAATTTTCCATACCCCTGTCCTATACCGTACTTCTGCCATCCCACTCCTATTACTTTTGGAATTCATCCATACTTATTTAATGTTATGAAATCCATTATAACCTTAGCTTAGTACGCTTTAACGAGATTTTCTGCAATAACAACCGCCCACGAATCAGTACAAATGATACAACACTTTTATTACAAAAAAAAAAAAAAAAAAATCTGACTCGCATCCAAATATAATATTAGGTGTTAAATTACAATACATGAATGATAAATATAATTAAGATAAAACATAAGAAAAACAGAAATAAATTCATCTTCTTGAAACAATAGAACAAACTAAAAAAAAATGTTACTAAAAATTGAATGATTATTCTTATTTAAATTTTCCATTAATTTTTTACTTTTTGAATTATATACCAAATTAAAAAAAAAAATCACCAAGAACATGTTAACCCTTTTTTTTTTTTTTACTTTTTAAACATCCCAGGAACAACTGGCATCTGCCTTTTGGGATTACCTCAATTGCTTCCGAGTGTCATGGCAGCAGATTGCCCCACCCTGTCTGCGACAGGGTGGGGCATTTTTACATACATAAAAAAATATAATTTTTATATGGTTATTTATTAAAATCAGTTATGTGTATTACTTTTTTGGAGTTTATGATATTTTATTTAAAATACAGAAAAATCCTATGAAAAATCATTCAAAAGCAAGGTACTTTCATCTTCAAGAAAATAGAAAATGATTTTTTAAAAAGCCTTGGGGAGCTATGGCTCTTTGTATATCATCATGTGTAATATTTTTTAAAAATATTACTCTTGATATAAAAAAAAAATAATTTCTTCTATTTTCATGCAAAAGTTTCATTAAAATGAAACAAAAACAGAATTAAAAAGGAACTACCAAAACAGCTTTCTTTAATACTTTGCCTTTAAAAAGTTTTATTTTTTAAAACAACTTTGCTAAGTTTTTTTTGTAACTGTAAAAAACATGGCAAATAAAAGAAAATAATTAAAGACTAAATGAACTTTTAAATTCTGAAAGTTTTGAGAATTTTACTGTTTTCCTCTGGTTTTACCATGAAGGATTTTTCAATTTGTTATATGTAATCGATTACTTCATACTTCACATTTCTAGCAACTGATAAAGGTTTTCTTTAGAAAAACCTGGGCCCATTTTTAAGATGGCTATTTTACTTAATAAAAAGGAATTTGATACAACCATATATTTTTGAGCTCAGTAATAACAAAAAACATATTACTGGTCAAAAATGTGGTGTTGCTAACCTTTTTTTTTCCTGTTTAGCCTCCAGGAATCACAGTCAGATATTACTTCAGAGGATGAATGAGGGTGATATGTATGAGTGTAAGTGAAGTTTAGTCTTGTACAGTCTCAGGTGGACCATTTCTGAGATGTGTGGTTAATTGAAACCCAACCACCAAAGAACACCGGTATCCACAATCTAGTATTCAAATCCGTATTAAAATGATGCAGTGAGCACTCTTGGCTCACTGTCAACCTTTAATGGCTGTTTCTGACCTGAGTAAAGATAACCCAGTCTCCTTAAGAGTAATGGGCAGGATGATGTCCACTCCCTAAAAGGGTTCTAAAGAACTCCTTTGGGTGGAGTTTTATCAATTTTGAGATTCCTATAGAGGGAGAATAGATCAGCTTGTTTCCTCATCTAATGCATACCCTTATCATTATTTTAGCCATTTTAGGATCTCTTATTATTTTAGTTAGCCAAACACACTATCTGTGAAAAGGATGGTAGTTCACTTTTAAATTAGTGTATCGTTTGATGCTGGATATGCTTGGTAGGAGACAGCTCTCCTTACAAACCTATCCTAAGTCAGACTCTTATTTCATATCTGGTGACTAAACAAAACTAGTTGAGGAGGTGATCTTTCTTTGTTGTTGAAATACCTGTAATATACATATATATACAAGTCTCCATCTAAGTTTTCATTGACATTTTGATACCATTCTTGTAAATTTTATTTATTAGAGATCTCATATGATTACTGAAATAGGACCATTCAGAAAGTTTTCACCTTGACAAAGAAAACAGAAGACTTTTAATAAATTTTTATTTTTCAACTTAGTCACTTTGAAATTCAATAAATTTAGATCAATGACTTTCAAACTTTTTAATATCGTCAGTAAAATATGATTTGTCCAAGTCCACAAAATAAATGGTTGTTTCAGCTTTGACCTCATCATTTAAAGTGACTCTTCGTCTAGCAAGTCATTTCTTCAGGTTTGGAAAAAGGAAGTAATCGCTGGGAGCTAATCCAGAGAATACGGCACATGTGCTTTAAGCATATGTAAAGAAACAACCTGGGATGTGTTTGCAGGCTCTCATTATTGTGGAAAAAGAGCACTTTCCTTTTGGCCAGATGTGATTGTTTAGACTGAATAGCAGCACCCATCAACTGGTCCAGTAGTGAAACATCCTTCTTTAAGAACAAGATCTGGTCCTTTTTTAGTCTATGAGCACCAGAACATGAGAATACAAGAAAAAAACCGTTGTTACTACTTTTCTTGCAGGTGGAACCTTTTTGTTTTCCTTAGTGAACTTTCAACTGTTCCCACCCTCTGTTTGTTCCCTGGTGTGTAATGGCAAATCCTACTACTATTATAAAAAATCAAAGAACCTCAATGAAATCATGATTAAATAAGTCTAAACACCTCCAAGAAGTGTATAGTCAAATGCGTTTTTTGTTATTAGTTAACAAACACAGCAGCTTTCAAGTGGAGGTATTTTTAATTGGAGGCAAAATATAATGGGCATGGTGTATCAAGATGTTTATTATGATAGCAAGCTTACATATCTTAATTTGGCAATTCTTTAATACGGGGAATTTTGTGACGATTTTATCAGTCGTACTGATTTTTCCCATCTTGAGCATTCATCATCTTGAATGGATGTACAACCACATCTAAATTTGGAAGTTCACTCATTTAAAAATTAAACCGTCTATTAATAATATAATACATATAACAGAGTAACTCTTCAAATAAAAAAAAAAAATTCATTAAGGTATCAGATTTCTACCTGTGTTTTGTTAATGAGTCAAACTTAATAAAAATACAAAAGAAATATGATTTAATGTAATGAATATAATTTAAATAACAAACAAATAAAGTAATAACATTACCGTAATTGCTTTAAAATAAATTTTACCAGTCCGATGCAGATGTAATAAAATTAAACATTGATGTTCACCAATGAAAATATAACAATAATAAAATATCATTACTTTCATATAAGAGCAATAAAACAATAGAATTAAAAGTTCAAGGGGTTTTTCTATAATAGGTAACAAAATAACCAAGTGGCACAAGGTAATTTTTACTACCATAGTTTATTATTAATAAACAGTAATGTTAACCGTATTTGGATATACTGAGAGAAAACAGCACTAAGCAACGCTATCTATACATAAATTATCTGAACTAAAAAATATCGTGATTTATCAAAACATGGTTATCAGGTTATCATGTTTTCGTATTGAGGCAACATGTTATTACTTAGATGACGTAGTATTTTATTTACTATAATTTGCCTAGATATAAATATATACAAATAATATTTTTTGTTTTGTCAAAAAATACTGTAATAAAGTTTGATATTTTTCCTTATTAGAACTTATTAGTTCAGTGAAAAATATAACCTCGAGCGCAATCTAATGCAAACAAGACGAACTGTCATCAGTTGTATTAAAAACAAATTAGATTCTGAACAGTATCTTTTTTTATATTATTTTATTATAGTATTATTTTAAATTAGCCCATTTACGACAATAATATTTAAAAGCCATTTTTACCTAATTAAAAACTCGATATTTTTTCGTTTATACATATATAAAATAAAAAAGTACAACGAATAATTTAATAAAATTTTATTAAAACTGATTCAGCTGATGGAAAATTATAGTAGTAACGTGAAAATGACCTAGTTATTCATTTGAGACGACCTTGCTTCGCTCGGTGTGTTTACGTCTAGCCAACACAATATATACTGATACAACTAATTTGATACAAGTAATTTTACTTATTACAACAAACTGAAATTAAAATAGTCGAAGACGTGCCAAGAAATGAACCCAGTACATTTAATTTTAAAATAAACGATATAAAAAGCAGTGAGTAATCTTTGAAAACTAAATTTATTCTCAACTGTTATTCTGGTACTTCTTGCAGTTTTGTTTATATTTCATTCAGTACTAATACGTGTGACATTCATTAGTTCATTTCAGTTATCTGCAGCGAAAAATATCACGTCAGCAAGATCTACTTGCCAAGTACATGTTGTATGTATGAATGCATCTACAAACAACCATTAATAATCAATTGGAAATATAATAATAATAATAATAAAAAAATAAAAATAGATTGTAGTTACTTTTTATTTAAAAATAAAAGCTAATTTGGATTTAAATGAATTAGTTTTTTTTTTAACTTTAAAATTCTGTTTTTAAAAATATAGACTAAGAAAATTTACGTAAATTATAGTTATCATCCTAAATCTGAGGGAAGAAATTCTGACGATTTAAAAAATAAAATTCGAAACATTATTTTTAATGTATTTTTTGTTCTAGTATGGCATATAAATTATAAATAGTTATGTAATATTTATAGATAATCATATGTAAAGCAAAATCTGTCAATCAAAACTAAGCAAAGATTTAAAAAAAAATTAAACTTTGACAAATCATGAATATGTATAAATAGCAATATTTCTCCTCTAATGGGTTAATCAATTTATTTAGTAACAATAGGCTGACGTTCAATAACAGTTAATAAATAAATAAATTTTATAGCGTATAAAAATATGCCATATCTGACAAGGGCTTTAACCCGAAACCACCAGTTGAAAAATAGACCCTAAAATGTATAAAACAATAAAGGGAAAATTTATACTGATTAACCATGATTTTTTCTCAGATTTTCGAATTATAAACGAAAAATTCTGAAAGTAATTTGTCTTAGATATTCTTAAAAGGGTCTTTAGGAAATAATAAACATCATGTTAATCCCGTCTCAAAAAAACAAACAAAAAATACGGGAAATTTTCAACTTTTCTGTTTCTTTCAAAGGTGAAATTAGGAATTGTTCTTTCTCAGATTTTAATACGATTTGGATATACAATCACCAAAAAATTTTAAAGTAGTTTAATCAACTAATAATGATAAATTTCTGTTTATTTTGAGTTTGATTTTTTATTATAATTTCTATTTATATCGATAAATTTTTATTTCTTTTAATAGATAAAAAAAAGAATTAAGTCTAGAAAAGTTATAAAATAATATTTAAAAAAGAAAGATGTTGGCAAATATTTTCATTTTTTATTTTTTTATTTAAATGGGACTTTGATATCTGTTTTTTTTTCTTTAGAAAAACAATTGCTTTTGTAAATTGCTTGCTCTGGATTCTTTTTAATAAAATTTATAAAAGTATTCAAAATTTACAGTTAATAAGAAAAAATTTCTTTTTTAGTTTTAATCAAACTTCGGGTAAATTGTAAATTGTAAATTGTTCAAGAAAAATTTAGTTTAAAAATAGGTAAAGATAAATAAAAGATAATGAATGAAATGTGATAGAAAAGAGTTTAGTGTAAAAGAAAACACAAAAAAAATGCAAAATTTCCTTTTTATGCAATAAAATTATAAGAAAGATTAACGAAAAGACAATCAAAAAGATTTTTATTGCAGAAAAATAAATTTACGTGTTGTCATAAAAAAAAAATTAGAAAGATTTTTTATTTTTGTGTTAAAAATAACATTTTTTGGTATCAAGCCATGATTGGTTAGGAAAATCAGAAAGGAAAAATAATAGAGAAACTGAAACGTAAAATATGGTATTAAGCGAGAATGTTGAAAATTAGGTAAATAAGATATATGAAATGAAGAGTTCTTAAGAATGAATAATAATCGATGTAAGAAATATGTGTTAGAATTTTCTAAAGAAATAAAATAGGTTACATGATAATTTTTATTAATTCATTCAAGATTTGTTAATTTGATGAGTAAGATGTAAAAAAAAACTTCAGAGGAAGACAAAAATTAGAATAAATAATTGATAATATAATTATGATAGAAGAGAAAAGCATGGATCATATCATCAAACCAGTCAAATTATTGATGATTTCAATGCTTCAAAACTTTTATTACATTTTTTATAAATTAATAATAAACTTTTTAAAAAATCTATGATAACTTATGATTCTGATTCCAGTTCAATTATATATAATATATAACTGATTTTCATCTTATTAATTAATGGGGGTTTAATAAATGGCACTATTTAAAAAAATTTTTTTTTTCCTCCGGGACCACTATTAAGGATTGCTTCAGAGGATTTTTTTAGCGTGTGAAAATACCATGCCTGACCGGGATTCGATCCCGGGACCTACGGATGAAAGGCCGAGAGTTAAGTGTACCATTCGGGCCACAAGAGGCCGGCAAGAAATCATGATGAGCTTGCGAGTCCATAAGATAACTTCAAATGTGCATTTAGGCTTATATTTCATTGCAGTATTTAATTTATTTGTTTATTCTCCTAATTATAGGCTGACATCTAATCAAATTAATTTTTTTCATGAAACATGATTTTTTTTTAGTCTATGAGAAAATGGTCAACCTCAAACCTTCCAGATGTATATATATATAAGCTATAAGCTACTTTTAATAAGCCCTCTTTTTTTCTTTTTTCCTGTTTAGCCTCAAGTAACTACCGTTTAGATAATTCTTCAGAGGATGAATGTACAAGACTACATTTATGAAGTGTAGTCTTGTACATTCTCAGTTCGACCATTCCTGAGATGTGTGGTTAATTGAAACCCAACCACCAAAGAACACCGGTATCCACGATCTAGTATTCAAATCCGTGTAAAAATAACTGGCTTTACTTGGACTTGAACGCTGTAATTCTCGACTTCCAAATCAGCTGATTTGGGAAGACGCGTTAACCACTAGATCAACCCTGTGGGTTATATATAAGCCCTATCTCGCTACATTTTTCCCCTCTGTCCGCCATTTTGTTTTTTCAATAAAAAAATTATTTTTTAGGAACTGATTGAAATATTTCAATGAAAACTGGTATATATATATATATATATATATATATATGTGTGTGTGCGCGCGCACACACACACACGTGCACCAACAAATCTTCTATAAAATAAGTAAGTTCGAATTTTTTAATCATTATTAATACCTTTATTAATGTTATTGAATATTGTTTTAATTAATAAAAATTTCTATTATTAGTAATAATAAATAGAACAGGCATTGAAAAAAAACAAAATGGCGGATAGAGGGGTGAAAATGAAGTAATATAAGACATATGTCCATTTGAACGTTTTTATTTATTCTGATGTCTAATGTGTTCCTTATGTTTGGACAAATCTCTTAAGATACTCTCTACATGTAAAACACATTTTTATTAAAATATTTGATATTTATTACAATTAAACTCCAAATCGATTTACTATAAAAAAATTTCTCTAAAATTTTATACTTTTAAAATGATTTAAACTTCATTCAATTGAGTATATATGATATCCTCAGCTATCTAATTAAAAAATAATAATAATTTTTGTCATCCTTTGTTGTTATTCTTCTCTATATAATCCTCTTTAGTATTATATTAATTAAATCTGATTTTTTCGTCATCAGTAATTTGACTGGTTTGATGCTATTTACAATTTTTTCTGTTCTATTCAAACCACCTATTTATATATTTTAATCGTTCTCTGCTTCTATAGTTTTTACTTCTGCACGTCCCTTTAAACAAAATTAACTGTACTTGGACGTCTTAAGACACACCCCCACCAACCTAATTTGTCTCTTAGAAAATTTTACCATTAATATTTCTCTTCTCTTATTTATCTTAATATCTCTTAAGATATTAAGATAAATATCTTAAGATATTAAGATCTAATTCATTTCGTATTTTGTCTCGACCCTCCTGATTTTCAGTACACATTTATGAAACAAAGTTTTTCAAACTTATTCATATTTTTTTTTTCAATTCTGGCTTCAATATTATCAATTTTACGTTAAAATAATAGAAAAAAGTTTTTTTTTTAAATTTGACCTAAATATAAAGAATCTAATTAAATAAAAAATTATCTAATTTTTATACAGATTTTAAATTAAAAATTAAAAATCTAAAAAATAATAAATAAATTCATTTTTTACTTTTTTTTGTTATTTTTATATTTATTTAAAATATCCACCATCTGCTCTTTGATTGCCCAATATTTGGAACTATCCGACAAAACTTAGACCTGGGTTCAAATATGAAATCTCTACGAAAAGAAGGTATAAAACGTCTGTTGCGATTCCTCTCCTACAGCGGAATAAAGAATACAATTTAGTGGTTTTTCTTTGATTTATGTATTTTAGTTTTTATTTGTTGTTGTTACTTGTCTATGTTTATTTTTGTTTTTTATGATCATGTACTGTTACTTTAGTCGCTAATGACTAATTGTTGATGCGACTATAAATAAAAGCATTAAAAAAAATAAATATGGGTAGATCTACCAAAAAAAAAAAACTTAAACTGGGAATTTCATTATTATTTTTTAATTCAATTTTAAAATTTAAATTACTAACTAATAATATTAAAAATTAGTTGACGATATTTAATATATAGGATTTAAATGAAAGATTATATTTAAAGGGAAATAAAGATGTCATCTAATTAATTTTTATATAATCTTTTTTGTATTTCCTTTATGTAATATTTTCATTTAATTTTGAACTTATTTGGTAATTTAATATTATTTAAACTTTTTTTTTCAAAAAGTTTCTTTAAAATATTTAACAAAACTTTCGATATCAGATTACATAAGTTATTCTTAATAAACAAATGTTTTATACAAAAAAAACTTTTTTATATAATACTATTTTTCTCGTTACTTTAAAATATTAAATTTTTTTTGTGATCTAAATTTGGAAATATCATATTACATAATTAAATATAGTTTTATATATATACATATTTTTAATTTTAAAAATATCACATTATTTTAAAAACAAATTAATTTTATAATATATTATTAATAATTTATAAATTTAACTCTAATATTTCATTTAAGTTGGATTTATAATAGTTTTTCAATATTTCCACATAAGAAAAAAAGTTAAATTAGGCGTCTTCAAAATCGAACATACGAACAGTGTTTTATAACTTTTCGATTTTACAAAAAATCTATCCATGTATGCAGTTTCAATGAAATTTAAAAAAAAATTAAATTACAGTATATTTTAAGAAAAACGTATTTACTTATAAAAGGTTAGATACAATTATTCATTTGAGACAGTAATAACATATTTTGGTATTAAGTTATATTTTCTATATTTTAGGGAAACTAACTTCTTTATTCCTGTATTTCAATCTCTATGCTTCCAGGTTTTTTTTTAATAGATACATTTAACATAATTTTAAATTTAATTCCCATTTATAAAAATTTATATGCACAAATATAAAATTCATAATTAATCAGTAATCCCTGATGATGGAGGTATAATCCGAAAGCTTGAATAGTCAATACTCAAATTTTTGGTAAGTGGATACTCTATTTTTATATAAAAAGATATACTTAAAACAATTTTTGTAAGTATTTTTTAAAAATTACGATAATTAAATAGTACAGATATTTTTTTAAAATAAAAAATCATTTTTAATTTATTACACCTAAATTTAAAAAAATAATTTTTTTTTTTTTTTTTTATAAAACCTTTTAGTAAAATAATAATTAAAAAATACAAAAAAATAAAATATTTTTTAATTTTTTTTTTTTTTTTTGTCTTCAGTCATTTGACTGGTTTGATGCAGCTCTCCAAGATTCCCTATCTAGTGCTAGTCGTTTCATTTCAGTATACCCTCTACATCCTACATCCCCAACAATTTGTTTTACATACTCCAAACGTGGCCTGCCTACACAATTTTTCCCTTCTACCTGTCCTTCCAATATTAAAGCGACTATTCCAGGATGCCTTAGTATGTGGCCTATAAGTCTGTCTCTTCTTTTAACTATATTTTTCCAAATGCTTCTTTCTTCATCTATTTGCCGCAATACCTCTTCATTTGTCACTTTATCCACCCATCTGATTTTTAACATTCTCCTATAGCACCGCATTTCAAAAGCTTCTAATCTTTTCTTCTCAGATACTCCGATCGTCCAAGTTTCACTTCCATATAAAGCGACACTCCAAACATACACTTTCAAAAATCTTTTCCTGACATTTAAATTAATTTTTGATGTAAACAAATTATATTTCTTACTGAAGGCTCGTTTAGCTTGTGCTATTCGGCATTTTATATCGCTCCTGCTTCGTCCATCTTTAGTAATTCTACTTCCCAAATAACAAAATTCTTCTACCTCCATAATCTTTTCTCCTCCTATTTTCACATTCAGCGGTCCATCTTTGTTATTTCTACTACATTTCATTACTTTTGTTTTGTTCTTGTTTATTTTCATGCGATAGTTCTTGCGTAGGACTTCATCTATGCCGTTCATTTTTTCTTCTAAATCCTTTTTATTCTCGGCTAGAATTACTATATCATCAGCAAATCGTAGCATCTTTATCTTTTCACCTTGTACTGTTACTCCGAATCTAAATTGTTCTTTAACATCATTAACTGCTAGTTCCATGTAAAGATTAAAAAGTAACGGAGATAGGGAACATCCTTGTCGGACTCCCTTTCTTATTAGGGCTTCTTTCTTATGTTCTTCAATTGTTATTGTTGCTGTTTGGTTCCTGTACATGTTAGCAATTGTTCTTCTATCTCTGTATTTGAACCCTAATTTTTTTAAAATGCTGAACATTTTATTTTTATTTTTTTTATTTATTTTTTAATAAAAATTCATTTTTAAATTATTACACATTTGCACAGAGCACAAATTAAAAATAAAAAAATCAACTTGATCACTTCTTTTTTTTTAATTATAATATATATATTTTATAAAACCCTTAAAAAAATAGAATAATTATTAAAAAAAAAAAATAAATAAAATAAAATAAATAATTAATTTTATTTTATAAAAAAATTAACTTATATTTACCTTTTCGAAGTATCAGTTCGTTTGGCAGAAAGCGGTGTGGGACGTTTAACACTTAACACTCCGCGAGCTACCACTGTGTTCGAATGGTGAATTCGGCCACCGTTACAACGGTGTATTCTCATCGAAACCGATGCACACGGCACCAACTGAAGGGGGTAGAGACTATTCTGCCGGTGTAGTAGAAGAGGGTGAAGGTGGGAAGCGGTCTAGCGGGGAAGTTTCAGTGAGCGGGGTAAAAGGGAAAGAAAAATCCTACTATTTCCATGTCACTCGCACAATAACCCCACCTGTTCTCAAACAGATCCATCTGTGGACGACAGATTAGTCAAGCTAGCCCGCCAAGCCCCGCGCGTATTCCAGTGCGGTTACATTAGTATGCGACTAAACCACTTACAGTTATCAACATAGTTTTATACTCATTCGTATTTCATTATTTATTAAAATAATCACGCTAGTTTAAATTGACAATTATTTAACGATTTATTTACTACAATATAAATGTGAAATTAATTAATTATTTTTATCTATTTATTTAATTTATTTTAGTCATCTTTATTTAATGGAAGGTGATCGTTCTTTTCTACGACTCAATATATTAAAACACTTCTGCTTTAAAAACATATTACGTTACGAACATGCAGATTTTTAACTTTTTACAAATATAGGTTTTCTATATCGTATTAATTAATATATTTTTAAAAACCCCGTTTTCGATATAAGTTTATTAAAAAAAATAAAATAAAAAATTGTAAATTTAGGTAATACGTTGTTTTGTAACTTTAGATTTTTCATTACGGGATAGGGTTTGATTAATATAAATTTAAAATAAAAAAATAAAAATAATAAACTAGCATAATTAAAAAAAAACCTTTTTAATCATGATGAAAAAATATCTTTTGGTTTCTTCTAATCAAATTAACAATCTGTTGTAGATATATGTTAAAATTTTAAATCTAGATAAAATTCTAAATCCATTTATGTTACTGAATAATCATAGAAATCAAATTACTATTTTTAATGTAAGAGACGTTTAAATGAAAAATTTTTCATGTCTAATATTCATTGGTTGTTGAAGATCAAATATTTTTATGATTATAATCTGCACGCAATATTTTTCTATAATATGCTATTTTAAATATCAGCAGAAGATTGAAATTATAATTTACGAATATTAAAAATTATAAATAATATTTATTTAACGTTTTGATTTTCTTCGTTACATTAAAAGAAGTTTGGTGTAATATATATGGTTTAGAAAATAATAAAATGACCTCAACTTAGGTAAATTTAGAAATGAAAAACTTGGTAAAACCGGATTAATTTTTACACCATATAAACGGGCACAATGCTATTATATGATTTCTTTAATTCTCGGATTTAACAAACTAGAGTACTGTTATTCTTAGTTGGCTCTATCTATAAAAAAAATTAATTTCTTTTTTAGGTAGATTTCATAAGAAAGCTCTCTCTTTTTCCTGTTTAGCCTTCGGTAACTACCGTTTCGATAATTCTTCAGAGGATGAATGAGGATGATATGTATGAGTGTAAATGAAGTGTAGTCTTGTACATTCTCAGTTTGACCGTTCCTGAGATGTGTGGTTAATTGAAACCCAACCACCAAAGAACACCGGTATCCACGATCTAGTATTCAAATCCGTGTAAAAATAACTGCGTTTACTAGGACTTGAACGCTGTAACTCTCGACTTTCCAAATCAGCTGATTTGGGAAGACGCGTTAACCACTAGACCAACCCGATGGTTCATAAGAAAGCTACTATTGTAATGGGTACTATGATTCGACTTACGAAATATTTCGACATATCTTCTCTTCACATCCCCCAAACCCCAAAACCATCGTCAGTTTTTATCAAGAAGAGTTAATTTAAAAGATAGGTTGTAAGTAAACGTGCACAGTCCGAGTTGAACTGGTAGATGGATAAAGCCTATGATTTTTGATCAGACCACGAAAAATGATTACGTATATTCTAATGATCCAAATGAACTGTGCAAGAGGTATATATACCTCACTTTCTTGTAGACACGATAACTGCCGTAATTTTACGCCAACCACTTTCAAATTGATACGTAAAATATAGCGATCCAAAATCTCAGTCGAGTTCGTTAATGGAAAAAATCGGACCGTGGGGTGGTAATGAGCGGGGGGCTTTTTCGAAAAAACGAAATATCGCTATAACTTTATTATTAAGTAAAATATCGAATTCGTTTAAAGTTCCTACTATTATTTGGATAAGGGCCTAAATCTTATGTAAGTACAGTTTTTTTATGTCGCCAATCATTGGCTCAGGGAGTGGAAAAAATGGGTTTCGAAGACAAAAAAATCATACCTCCCTTAATAGGCACAGTATCGAATCGGTTTAAAGTGGTCGTTAGTCTTCTAAACATTACCTGAAACTTTTGTCTGAAACAATTTTTGATATGACCAACCCTTAAGGCAAAGGACGACCAAAATGTTGCTGAAATTGTAAGAAGATGGGGCTTGTATGTTAAACATGTGAAATTTTTTTCACATGCAACCATTGCTGTATTGAGTAAATTTGAAGTTTTTCTTAACTTTAAGGTGGGAATCTTTTTTACTCCCTAATTAGCACCGGTGAAATCTACTTACGCCTTCCGGTGTGCAGAAAGGGATTTTTTTGTTTAAATTATGATAAAACAATATTTCTGTTAAAATTTTCACAGTATTTCCGCTAGGATTTTCATAATTGATTTGAGTGTTACTTTCTACCCTTCCTTGTATTGTCACTCACTGACAATGCTTTAGAATTCATTGCTAAAGCACTCACTCACTTTTATCACTTGTAGAATGCTAAAAGTAATTTTGAGAATTGATGTAATCCGAAACTTATCAACTATTAATGTTACGAGTGACAATGTTAGAAACGGAAGAAAATAATACTCAAATAAAATTTTCTTTTACTTTGAAGTTTTTAAACATAAATAAAATTCGACATTTTGTAAACAAATTTACGAGACATTAATTAAAATCACACCTTCAATTTCCACTACTTTTTTTTTTAAATTACTAGACTATCTTACCCGTGATTTTTCATAACATTATCATTTTCCTAAAAAAGACTCGCATTATATTTATAAATAGAATTCACATAGACTTGTGTTAGTCGCTGATAAATGATGATCTATAAATTTAATAACTTTATAAAACGAGAAAAAAATTTTAATTTGCCCTCTCTTTTACTTGCTTTTCTTTAACTCACTTTCATTCCACGGTTGACGTTTTGGTTCCACGGTGTATCAAATGCACAATAGCTAGATAAGCACTTTAAATACTAGATCGTGGATACCGGTGTTCTTTGCTGGTTTGGTTTCAATTAACGTCTCAGGAGCGGTCGACGGACTATGCAAGACTACACTTCATTTACATTCATACATATCATCCTCTGAAGTAATTAATACCTTATGGTGGTTCCGAAGACTAAACAGAAAAAGAAAAAAGAAGGTATTTACGCACGAACGATTCATTCGTTCGAACGATTTATAATTCTTTATACGAACGGTTTATCTAAATTTTTTTTTTCTTTTTAACCTCCGGAACCACCGTTAGGTATTGCTTCAGAGGATGAGATGGATGACAATGTAGCGTGTATGAAAATACCATGCCTGACCGGGATTCGAACCCGGAACTTCCAGATGAAAGGCCGAGACGCTACCATTCGCGCCACGGAGGCCGGCAACATATATTTGTGTTTTGGGGATCTATTCCCTTACAGTATTATTGGACGTAAGGAAACTAAACTAATTAAATAATTAGTCAATTAAATTAGTTTTTATTATTACTTCAGACTTATAATATGAATCAGCATCTTGTCTACGTCTTGTCTTGCAGTACAATTTTGTATTAGTTAAGCTATTTTTTACCCACGCCGGAACGGAGATAGTATGTACGTTTGGGGTAAGAGGTTGTGTGTATGTCTGTTATCATTTTCCTCAAAAACTATTGGACCGATTTCGGTGTAGTTTTTTGCATTACATAGGTATCACCTCAAAACAGGTTCTTAGATTAGTTTTACGGCTATAAGCCGCCAAGGAGCGCTGCAGCAGATGTGTTTCTTCAGAACGGCTTTTGAATGTTTCTAAGTCTTTCTAATTCCAGCAAGGCTACATTATTGTGTGGTTTATTAAATAATATGCGCCGGTCAAATATACTAAACTTTCATTATCATCATCATCAGCCTATAAACGTCCCACTGTTGGGCACAGACCTACTAATCTTTAAAAAGTAATAAATAAAAAATTAAATGAAAAATTTAAAAAACCTACGATGAATAAACCTTAAAAAACGTGAAATAATTAAATAACTGTATTTTTACCTTATAATCCTCTGTGACATTGTGATATTGTTTTTAAGACAATAAAATTTAAAATTTAGATTAACCGTCGTGCGTGACCCGTAGACTGCATAAATAAGCTTTAGTTATCATCATAGATCGCGAAAAATTTCGATTTTCAGATTTCAACGAAAATATCCATTTTGATCATCCCTGAATCTATTTTAACTACTTCTGGCGTGACGTCTGTATCTACGTAGTATGTATCTAGCATAATTAAAAAACGATTAGCCGTAGGATGTTGAAATTTTAGATTTAGGACTGTTGCAAAATCTAGTTGTGCACCTTCCCTTTTGATTGCAATCGACTTGACCAAAAATGCCCAAAAAAGCTCAAAATTCAAATAATTTGGATTTTGGACTTTTTCTTAAGTGCAGTAATAAGCCCTCATTGAGAGCTTTTCAACGATTTATCATAAGTTGTATTTATTTTCATTGGTTCCAGAGTTATATCGAAATGAAACTTTAATTAATGAACTATTTGGATCTTAGAAGGGGAAGGCACATCGGTTTGAATCAGACTTCATCTCCCTTTTGTTATTTAACTTTTTTTAAATTTAAATATAATGATTTATTAATAATTATTAACCTCCGATTGTAAAAAAAAATTACGATAAATAATATTGCAATAATAACAATAAAAAAAATATATATGAAGAAATATAAGAAGTTATTAATGAAATAAAATTTTTTGTTGTTTTCATTTAAAAAAAAATTATATATATAATTTAACAGGCGTACAAGGAAGTCATGTGATGCCCACACCAGATTTTTTTTGTAGATTTTTTAAAATACTTAAAAATTTTTAATTTACGAAAATTTGACAATATAGTATTATTTGAAAAGATAATTTTTGAAGAAAGATCAACATTTTATTTTACATTGGAATAATATTCACGAAAATCGGACTTTTGATTATCCAGATAGTAGGAGCAGATATGAATCTATAAGTGTTAATATCAGCATATAATTTTTAAAATATTTATGAAGACAGATTATTTAATAAGATTAAAAATAGAATTCGGTACTGCTTAATTCCAGAGAAAAAAGAATTAATCAACTTTAAGAAAGAAAAAACTATTTTTAGTTGCTTTTAGTTTTACTGATACAAAATACGTAAAAATTATTTAAAGAAAACTAAAGTAGATAATATAGCACCGCCACTTCTGAAATTAATATTTAAGTACACATAAAATATAGAAAAACATACTTACGATAACAAAATATATTCAACTAAGATTTAATATTTTTAAATATACAGAGTGATTCACGAACAATGTAACAAATTTTCAGGACTTGTTTTACTGATGAAAATAAAGAAAAAACTTCATATAGGTTCGTTTACGAAGCGAAACTAAGAATTTCAAAAAGTCCTTTCTTACTGTGCATTTACACCGTAAGAAGAACATATTATACTAATTTTCATCAATTTATCTTCAGTAGTTTTTGCTGTGCTTGATTATGAATCAGTCACGACATGTTTTATGTAGATACACAAACGATTCAAGAAGAATATAAACAAAATTCCTACCCGCTCGGGAATGTTCTACTGGTGAAAATAAAAAATAAATATTTTGTAAACATAGTTTGGAAATGCTTCGTTAAAGAGTGTCGGCTGGCAAACGTTTTCGCCCTGATTTCATGACCTGAACAATTGAAAAAATAGGTCCCAGAACTAAATTTTTAGTACTTCTCGAGAGATCTGGGGTTAAAGACAAAATATTGGGAACAAAAACGTTCTATTTTATGTTTGACGTAAAATAACTTTGTTAAGTGGGTAATAAACACATGGAAGTTAAAAAAAAAAAAAAACAATTTATTAGACATTCAGACCTAATTGCTGGAATCGGTTGTACTTCATAAGTATTGCCAACTTATGAAATAAATTACTTCAAATAGGTTTAAATAAAATTGACATTTAATTAACTAACTATAAAGATGTCTAATAAATTGTTTTATTAATGGGTTATTTTATTTTTTCTTTCTTTTTAAATTTTTATTGTTTATTTTTTAAAAATATTTAATTATTTTTTGTAATATTGAAAAGTTTGTTTCGTTATACAGTGTTAAAATCTGCCACATTTTGATGTATTTTTTTAAATTTAATTCTTAAATTAAACTCTATAAATTCTTATATTTATATTTAAGTTCTATGGGCTTTATTCATACAATTTTCTACTTTCATAACCTACTTTCTTCTTTTTTTTTAACCTCCGGGACCACCGTTAGATATTGCTTCAGAGGATGAAATGAATGGTTTGTAACGTGCGTGAAAATGCCATGCCTGACCGGGGTTTGAACCTGGGACCACCAGGTGAAAGGCCGAGACGCTACCACTCGCGCCATGGAGGCCATAACCTATTCTAATCTTGAAAATATTGAAAAAAGTTCTTGTAAACGTATGTTCTAAAATGCTTCGTTTTCGATTTATAAGTTAGTGATTTTTTATGGTTTTTGACCTGATAAATTGAATAAAATAGGTTTCAGAAACGGCAGTAGTTTTTATGAAATCTGGGGTGAAAACCAATCTCTTAATGTTCAGTATTAATTGTGATAATTTTGCAGCCAAATCTATTTCCTTATTTAAATCTTTATTCGGGATCTTTATCCCGAAAGGGAAAAGATCCAGCCTCGCGCGGAGCGACCGAGCAGCGAGGGCTGAATGCACCGGAGGTTCCGGAGCACAAATTACAATTATTTGCGTGAAAAAATATTGAGATCAAATTCTTTTATGACACATGTTGAAAGTGTCCACCATTTTCATAAATGCAAGCCTTGACCCTCTTTTTAATTTTCCGTGGAACCTTTTGAAGTGTACCACTTCTTTCAGTTTCTCGTAATTCTTGATTTATGTTGGCTTTTCAATTCTCCAGTCGTGTGTAGATTATTTTTGAATGCTCAACCTTTTAGATATTCCAAGAGAAAATATTCTACAGGAGAAAGATCAGGTGGCCTAACTGGTAATTAGCCAACGGATATTACTCTTTCACCAAGAAATTTTTCAAAAGGTCCGTTGTTGTTTATACCGTATGACTTGTATCATACGGCACATCATCAGCAAATCGTAGCATCTTTATCTTTTCACCATATACTGTTACTCCGAATCTAAATTATTCTTAACATCATTAACTGCTACTTCTATGTAAAGATTATAAAGTAACGATGATAGGGAACATCCTTGTCGGACTCCCTTTTTTATTACGGCTTCTTTCTTATGTCCTTCGATTATTACTGTTGTGGTTTGGTTCCTGACACCACACATTTTTGTGTGGTGTCAGTATCAGCATGTTATATTAGTTTACCTATAGTAATGGGTACCATGATTCGAATTCTATAAAATTTCGACATATCTTCGCGTTTCACATCCCCTAGACCGTAAAGCCACCGTTAGCTCAACATTTTATATATATATATATATTTTCACTTTCTTGTGGACACGATAATTGCCGTAATTTTGCGCCAATCACTTTCAAATTGATACAAAATGTATAACGACCCAAAATCTCGGTCGAGTTCGTTAACGGGAAAAATCGGACCATGGAGTGGAAATGGGGGGCTTTTTCGAAAAACAAAATATCGCTATAACTTTCTTATTAAGTAAAATGTCGAATTCGTTTAAAGTTCCTACTATTCTTTGGATAAGGGTTTAAATCTTATGTAAGTACAGTTTTTTGATATCACCAATTATTGGCCCAGTGGGTGGAAAAAAGGGGATTTCGAAGACAAAAAAAATACCTACCTTAATAGGCACAGTATCAAATCGGTTTATGGTCGTTAGTCTTCTCAACATTACCTAAAACCTTTGTCTGAAATAATTTTTGATATGACCATCCTTACGGCAAGAAATGAATAAAATGTTGTTGGAATTGTAAGAAGATAGAGCTTATATGCTAAACATGTGAAACTTTTTTTCACATGCAACCATTGTATTAAGTAAATTTGAAACTTTTCTTAACTTTAAGGTGGACATTTTTTTCTCCCCTACTTAGCATCGGTGAAAACTACTTCCGCCTTTCGACGTGCCGAAAGAAAATTTTCTTTGTTTCAAATCGCTCAAGTAGTTATGTAATGCATGGTAAGTGAGAACGTGTTAAAGCCGTAACCATGGACACATCGGTTCCAATCCGACTTCATATACATATATTTTTTTTAACTTTTTAACAAATTTAAATATATTGATTTATTAATAATTATTAACTTCTCTAAAACTTTTGAATTAAAATGAAAAGTACATAAAATTTTATTTCACTAAAAACTTCTTATTTATTTTCATATATTTTAACTATTGTTATTATTAAATTATTATTTATTGTAAAACTTTTTTACAATCAGATTTATTGCTGTTTTCTTAACTGCAGTAATAAGGCCTCATTGAGAGCTTTTTAACGATACAACATAAGTGGAACTTAGTTTTATTGTCTCCAGAGTTATAGCCAAAATTAATGAAGTATATGGCTCTTACAAGGGGAAGGCATCAATCGGTTCGAATCCGACTTCATCTCCTTTTTTAAATTTCTTTTTTTAATTTAAATATACTGATTTATTAATAATTATTAACATCTGATTGTAAAGAAAGTTTAAAATATATAATAATTCAATAATAATAAAAAAAATGAAAAAATATCAGAAATTATTAATGAAGTAAAATTTTATGTACTTTTCATTAAAAAAAAAAAAAAATGTGTATATGTAATTTAATAGGCGTACAAGGAAGTCATGAGGTGTCCACATCAAATTTTTAAATTTAATTTATATAAATATATATAATTAATTTAATATAAATATTAATATAAAAAATGTAATCAGTTCTATACAATAAAATTTCTTCTGCTGATTTACATTCTTTTAAGGCTCGTATTCTAAAATTAATCTGTGAACCAAAGCAGCGTCTCTTGTACTCATGCTCTAACCCGAATTCTTTCTGATTTTGATTAACTTTTTATTTTGTTTTGTCTTCAGTCATTTGACTAGTTTGATGCAGCTCTCCAAGATTCGCTATCTGGTGCCAGTCGTTTAATTTCGGTATATCCCCTACATCCTATATCTCTGACAATTTGTTTTACATATTCCAAACGTTGCCGTCCTACACAATTTTTCCCTTCTACCTGTCCGTTCAACATATAGCGATCATTCCATATTGCTTTAAGATGTGATCTATAAGTCTGTCTCTTCGTTTAGATATATTTTTCCAATTGCTTCATTCTTCATCGATTTGCCGTAACACATCTTCATTTGTCATTTTATTCACCCATCTGATTTTTAACATTATCCTATAGCACCACATCTCAAAAGCTTTTCTAATCTTTTCTTCTCAGGTATTCCGATCGTCCAAGTTTCATTTCCATATAACGCTACGCTCCAAACATATGCTTTCAAAAATGTTTTCCTTGTGTTTAAATTAGTTTTTGATGTAAGCAAATTATATATCTGACTGAAAGCTTGTTTCGCCTGTGCTATTCGGCATTTTATATCCCTCCTGCTTCGTTCATCTTTAGTAATTTACTTCCCAAATAACAAAATTCTTCTACCTCCATAATTTTTTCTCTCCTTATTTTTATATTCAGTGGTCCATCTACTTTATTTCTATTTCATTTGATTACTTTCGTTCTGTTTTTGTTTATTTTCATGCGATAGTTCTTGAGTAGGACTTCATCTATGTCGTTCATTGTTTCTTCTAAATCCTTTATATTCTCGGCTAGAATTACTATATCATCAGCAAATCGTAGCATCTTTATCTTTTCACCTTGTACTGTTACTCCGAATCTATCTATCTATCTATCTCCGAATTGTTCTTTAACATCATTAACTGCTAGATGCATGTAAAGATTAAAAAGTAACAGAGATAGGGAACATCCTTGTTGGACTTCCTTTCTTATTAAGGCTTCTTTCTTATGTTCTTCAATTATTACTGTTGCAGTTTGGTTCCTGTAAATGTTAGCAATTGTCTTCTATCTCTATACTTGAACCATAATTTTTTTTAAATGTGAACATTTTATTCCAGTCTACGTTATCAAATGCCTTTTCTAAGTTTACATGTGCCATGTATGTTGGTTTGTTTTTCTTTAATCTTCCTTCTACTATTAATTTTAGCGCTAAAATTGCTTTCCTTGTCTCTATACTTTTCCTGAAACCAAATTGGTCTTCTTCTAACACTTTTTTCATTCTCCTCTCAATTCTTCTGTACAGAATTCTAGTTAAAACTTTTTATATGAATTCTTAATAAATTTATGCAACCTTAAATTTCAATACTAAAAACACAATGAAGTAAGGATACCCATAATTTCCCCAAATTTCTAAACGTGTACTTAAAAAAAAATTATAACAAAACCATCATTTCGAAAAAAAATTGAATTTGCGTATGACCTAAAAACTCATTTATTTGTTTTTAACATCGAATATTACTTTTCAAAGACAAAATTATTCTTTCGGATGCATACTATTTTTTAATAAATTACAGAGTACGTATGGCTATAATTTTTACAGCGTACATTAGGATAAAAGTAACCGATCTACATTTCGTTACTTCTAGTTAACTACTTTATTTTAGAAATCTATTTTCGTTAATAAGATGATATAATTTGTATTCTTTTTCCTGTTTATTTATTTTTATAACTATTATTATTTTTTTTAAATGATACTTTAATTTTAACAAAAGTGTTAAAGTGTGAATGTTCGGCGAAGCGTATATAAACATTAACGAGTGAAAAGCAAATTTAAAATCAAATAAATCGTCTGCTTGTTCAATAGCCCATATGCCTAACACCCCATACAACATACACATTTAATCACATTGGCTGCATTACGTTAACTTTTTTTAAAGGGTCCAATAATAAAATATGTTATCTAAAGTAGTTCGTTCTTTATACTTTATATAAATATGTGTGTGTGTGTGTGTGTGTGTGTGCGCGCGCGTATATTAGTACTAGAGTAAGAAACTGCATGTAGTAGTATTAACCAACCACTGCCATCTAAATTGGCATTTATCCATAATTTTTGTACCGGTACCCTCTTCTCATTCACCATTCAAAGCATAAACTTTGTATTTTAAACATTTCATAATATGAGGATGGTTCAATTATAAACAAGAATTTATTCGTGTAAATTACTACATAATGAAAATCGGTTAGATTTTTTTTTTTAATTTTATAATGATTAATTCAAGGTTGAGATGTTCATAGGTTGCCTCTCAAATAAATTATTTTAAATTTAAATGCGACATTATATGAAAATAATATTTAAAAATACAAAAATATTATAAGAAAAAACTTAAAAGGTATTTCCGGTTACGCAAGTTAAGATTACCAAAATAAAATTTAAGCATAAAAATTTCAGAAATTTATAAATTAAAAAAGTTTTGATTGTAGGTGTTGGTTTCTTTACTCAGGAAAAATTTATTTATAAAGACAAGATATCAGACAAATATAAAATTAATTAAAAAAAAAAATCTTTAAAAATATTGAATAAAAAATTACTTCTCATTTCCTGAATATAATTAAGTGCCAAGCTACTTTAGGTAATGAAGAGAGAAAAAAATTCTTTTTAATAGTAACAATTAATTAAATCCGAAAAAAAACACAGAACATTGTATGTTAGAAATGAGGAATAAATTTTAAGAAACGTTTTTCTAACGAGTTTTAAATCTGTTAAAAATTAAAAAAAAACACAACTGCCAAAAAATAAATTAAATAAAAATAGAATTTCTTCTGGGCACCTTCTTAGCACGGTTTTTGAAATTTGCATTTGATTTTCAAATGAACGCGTTAGGCGTGCGGATGACAAACGTTGCTTTTTAATGTAGGATAATTAAAGATCCTACGGGTGAAAATTTTGTATATACAAAATTGGGTGTCACATATAAAACGCAACCCAACCTTATATTGGTAGGTATTGAAATTATAAAAAGGCATATGTAAATGTAATTTTTATTATTACCATCCATTACCTTACATATAGAGTAAATGTTGGAAGTGGCCGCCATCTTCTTGAATAAAAGCTTCAATTCTTTTTACAGCGTTTCTTGCAACTTTTTTCAAAGTTTGTGGCTGGATATTTAATACAGCTTGTTCAATATTGACTTTCAATCGTTCAAGTGTTCGTGGTTTGTTGCTGTAAGCTTTTTCTTTGAGGTAATCCCGTAGAAAAAAATCCGCCGCAGTCAAATCTGGAGATCTTGGTGGCCACAAGCCTCGACCGATAACACGATTACCAAAGAATTCTTCGACAAAATCAGAAGTTGAACCTGCGTAGTGCGACGTCGCACCGTCATGTTGTAGCCAGCAGTGTCTGTCTTCCTCTTCCAAGAGTGCAATGAACTGAAATAAAATATCCTGATATCGTTCTGCATTAACGGTGTACTCAAAAAAAATAGGACCGATTATTTTCTTCCGCGATATCGCGCACCACACGCCCAACTTCTGCGGGTGTAATTGTTTTTCGTGATAAACGTGGGGATTTTCAGCGCTCCAAATTCTACTGTTTTGGCTGTTTACGTAGCCATCAAAATGAAACCGTGCTTTTCTGCGAAAATTAACGAATCTATAACATTAATTCCCTCACGCAGAAATCGACGGAACCGTTGACAATATTGTAGCCGTTTGTCTTTGTCGGGCTCAAGAAGTTGATGAACCATTTGAATGAGATAAGGTCGTAATTGTAATTATTTGGTCGCCCGATGAACAGTTGATTTAGACAAATTAATTTCAGCAGACAACGTCTGATCGATTTATTTGCCGAGGCGAGTAATGGGTCTTTGATTTCAGTGACTGTATTCAACACTGACACAGATCTTTTGTGTTCCTTGTTATGTGTTCGTACTGAAGTACGACTCAACAATGAAAACACGTTCACCTAGCGAAAACACCATCTTGTCTCTAGCAATACACTGAACGTTATGATTGCATTGTTGTTACTATCGGTAGTGTTCTACTGCGTTGCCGCGATGTTCAGATGTTGGACGAGTCCATTTCAGTAACGAGTAGGTGAGTAAGCTTGACTTTTGAAATTTCATGGATGAGTGATTGATTGGGGCTATCCCCCCTTTTCTCTTTTACCCCTTTTCCCTGTTTCCCCTTTCCCCCTTTTGCCGTTTCCCCTTTTCTTATTTCCCTCTATTTCCATCTTTCCCTTTTTTATTTTTTCCATTTTCCCTTTTTCCCGCGCGTAATTCGGCCCAGTACTCTTATTTTACAGCGGAAACACATGCTAACATTGCCATATACGAGGTGCGACAATAAAGTAATGAGACTGATTTTTCTTTGCAAAATGTGGCAACCCTACAGCTTGCGTAGGCACACCATCTTTGACCTTGGTCTATAAGCTACTTCTAGTCCAAGCGGCACATTGATGCAACTGCTCAGTCGTGAGTTGTGCTGTAATAAGTGAACACGTGTTTGTGTCTCTCGTCACAGAAATGAAACCGCAAAATATTGCGCAACGGTATGCCATTTCTTTTTGCGTTAAATCGGGTGAAGACGCGACGACAGGGGACAGACGAAGGGGAACTACTTTGAAGGAGACAACACTAAACATGACTAAAACGGTAAGCAACTTTTTTTTTCACATCAGTCTCATTACTTTATTGTCGCAACTCGTATATATATATATATATATATATATATATATATATATATATATATATATATATATATATATATATATATATAAGTATATATAGAAGAAGAAAGTCATTTGTAAATTTGTTTGTTTCGTAAATGTCTCGACACTGGCGCCACCTAGCGAGTCCATTTTTAGCAAAAATATTTCATTTCATGTAACTAATATACATTCAGAAAATATATCATTTTTAAAAATATCTCAACTCCAACATCATCTATACATGGTAATTCTTTCCATGTATAACACATATTCCGAATATGAACGAAATCGGACCATAAATACAATTTTTCGAAATATGTCGACTCCAGCGCCACGTGGCGAGTCCAAACTGATTCAGAAACCTTCGTGGGTGTGCGCACAACTCACCAAAGTATCATTGCAATCGGATGAATGGTATACGAACGCATGCGGTACAAACAAACTAGCAAACAAACATTTATTTTTATATATATACTTGCAGACCCGGCAATGCTTAGCTACTGCTAAATTTGAATATATATATATAAAAGAACACAACTGAAAGTTTGATAAAACATTAAAAAACTGAACATTACGGAATCCACAAAATTTAACCTTTCAATTTATGAATTTCCCGGCTGAAATTCATCAATATTTAATCAAAGTGTTAGAAGAAGGTGTGATGAATGAGGCAAATATATGAAAATGGTGTCAATTATTTATCAAAGGAAGAACAAACGACATGATAAAGCAAGATCTGGACGCCCTTTTGTCATCACTGATTACATATACACATTTTTTTTTTTTTAAATGAAAAGTACATAAAATTTTATTTCATTAATAAATTCTGATATATTTTTTATTGTTATTATTGAATTATTATTTATCATAAATTTTTTTTTTATAATCAAAGGTTAATAATTATTAATAAATCTATACATTTGAATTAAAAAAAAAAGCTAGAAAAAAGGAGATAGTCTCTGATTCGAAGTGATGTGCTTTCCCCTTGAGCCAAATATCTTATTAATTAAAATTTTATTTGGCTATAACTCTAGAACCAATGAAAATAAGTACCACTTATAATATATCGTTGAAAATCTCTCAATGAGGTCTTATTTACTACAGTTAAAAAAAAGTCCAAAATCTGTTTTGTTTTTGGATTTTGGGCTTTTTTGGACAGTTTTGGTTCAAACGATTGCAGCTAAAAGGGAAGGTGCACAATTAGATGTTAAATTTACAGTCCTAAATCCGAAATTTCAACATTCTAAGCTAATCGTTTTTCAATTATGCGAGATACGTACGTACAGACGTGACGCCGAAACTAGTTAAAATGGATTCAGGGATAATCAAAATGGATATTTCCGTTGAAATTTGAAAACCTAAATTTTTAGCAATCACAATACTTCCTTTAGTTCGTAAAAATGAAGAATGAAAATCCTAATTAGTCATGTATTGAGAAATGCATTAACGAAATAAAAAGAAAATGTCCGGAAATATTACATATCACAAACACACACGGCGTTTGAAAAGTAACTACATTCCTATATAAATACGATAATGGGTTGAAGGACGGTATTCCGTGTGTTAAGAGTAATGTTCTGCGCAAAGGTTTGTAATCCTGCGTCGTGTGCAGTTTGTTTCAGCGAGCCATCAGCCCGGTGACCTTGATTCGAAAAGGAGCGCCTGGTTCTTTGTTGTTCATTACGTGTCGTCGCCTATGAACGATTGAGATCGTGTCTTTCAATGTGAGCTCAGAATGGTGGTAACTTTAGAACAGCGAATATTTCTCACTGAATAGATGTTCCTTGAGGATGGTGTACACAAAGACGATGTAATATTAGTTTTCCATTAAATTTCCAGATTCGCCGGTTTCTAATCGACGTAGTATAAGAGCGCTTATAGAAAAATCTAGGAAGATGGGATTGTTAAAGGACTATAAGCGAAGTGGAAGATCATCAGTACTTAATGAAGAAAAAGTACAAGACATGTCAACTGCTACGTAACGTAGACCCAACAAATCCACGCGAAATTTGACCTGACAGAAAAACATCGGTGTTGCAACTGCACACAGGTATTTCGTAAAAACTTTAGTGTCATCCCACATTAAGTAAAAACGGTGCAAAAGTTTTTTGCCACAGACTATGGAATCCGAATTTATTACTCTGAATGACGTTTTTGTCGATACTTTGGGCTGTTTTCTATTCCAATGAGGCAAAGTTCCATTTATCAGCGTATGTACACGCACAGAACTTACATTTACGGTCTGCCAACAATCCGCATGTTGTACATGAAATTCCTCTGCATGACCAGAAGATTGGGGTGTGGATTAAAATATCCAGAAGAAGAATAGACGGCCCAATATTTTTCGTAGAAACAGTAAATTCAGCTCGTTATTGTGAAATCATTCACCAGTTCATGAGCAAGCTAACCGAGTAGAAATTAATAATTTTTGTATTGAACAAGATGACACGATCGCGCATTTAGCTAAGCTGTCGATGAAATTACTAGAAGAATTTTTCGAAGATTGAATCCTATCTAAGAGATTGTAGCTATCTCGTTCTCCAACTTTTTTTTAACCTCCGGGACCACCGTTAGATATTACTTCAGATGATGAGATGAATGATAATTTTTATAGCGTGTGAAAATGTCGTGACTGACTGGGATTCGAACCCGGGACCTACGGATGAAAGGCCGAGACAATACCATACGCTCTCGTTCTCCGGACTTAACACCACTGGATTTTTACTTCTGAATTAATGTAAAAGTAATCTTTATTAAGAAAATTCCTTCCGGTAGTTCAAACTGCAATTCGTGATATTACCAAGATCATTCCTTGCGAACAACTTGTGAGAGCTTTCGAGAACAAGAAGAAACGTGTGCAGATATGTCTGGTTGTTCACCGGACTGTTTCCATACGTTGATATTACGTATGTTGCATGACAAGTATATAGTTACTTTTCAAACGGATTATATTTTTATTTTTTATCCCAGAAATAATTTTATTTTTAAACACTGGAATAACAGATTTTTTGTTTCATGAAATAAATCTAATGTTTAATATAAAAAAAAAAAAAATAGACAAACACGTCAATGTTAATTAATTTTGCATTTCATAGTAAAAATTAAAATAAACAAAAACTATTTTGATGAAATAAACATGATGTAGAAGTACAAAATTAGCTTAGTTTTTTAATAGTAATATATTTTAAGAAAATATATAACTAATTATTTATTTATTTATAAATAATAAATTAGTAAAGTTATAGTTAACAAGATTTAAATAATGTATGATTAACATTCATACAATTACGTAATTAATAACTATGTATTAGTTATACTACTAACATAATATATTAGTTAGTTTTAATTCCACTAGTCGCGCTAATATAGTTATAGCCCACACATTTTATATTGGTTTGCATACGTATTTCTGGAACATTTCCACCGCCCACTATATTTTCTGTATATTCTAAACTAAAGATTCATATTAAGAGTATATTTTCTTTATAAAAATTATCAACCAGTAATCTTACGCAACTGTTATTTATAATAATAACTATTACTATTATTTAAATTAAACTGGCAAGAAAATTATTTTAATTTTTAAGCCATCGTTCCTTTCCTTTATATTTATGAAACACGATTACTATCTACCCGTACGTTACCGTAATTCAATCAGCTGTATAGTTTTACATTAAAAACAAGATACTTTTTACTGTCTTGTATGAAGTAAAGGAAGTATTCTGATCGCGTAAAATTTAGGTTTTCAGATTTCAACTGAAATATCCATTTTGACCATCTCTCAATCCATTTTGACTAGTTTCGGCGTGACGTCTGTACGTACGTATGTATGTATCTTGCATAACTCAAAAACGATTAGCCGTAGGATGTTGAAATTTTGGATTTATGACTGTTGTAACATCTAGTTGTGCACCTCCACTTGATGAGGTGAAGTGAATCAGACTTCATCTCCTTTTTTCTTTTAATTTTTTTTTTTTTTTTTAATTTTCATGTATTGATTTATTAGTAATTATTAACCTCAGATTGTAAAAAAATTACGATAAATAATAATAAAATAATAACTATTAAAAAAAATATATGAAAAATATCAGAAGTTATTAATGAAATAAAATTTTATGTACTTTTCGTTTTTAAAAAAATGTGTATATTTAATTTAATAGGCGTACAAAGGAAGTCATGTGGTGTGTACATTAGATTTTTAAGTTATATCTTGCAAAAATTTAATAAATATAGAATTTCTTCTTCATCTTCAATTGACGATAATTACACAATTTTTTTTTTTTTGAAATTAAATTCTCTATTAAATTTTTTTGCAACATTTTATTTATTAAGTAGCAATTTAACGAAGTTATTTTATGTCAAACCGAAATAACTGTGTTTTTCGACACCAATTTTTTTTTCTTTTATCATAATTTTTCTGAAAAACTTCTAGAGATTCAATTCTGGAACTGTTTTATTAATTTTTTTTTTTTTTATTAAATTCATCAAATTTAACCTTTAATTTAAATTACAAGAATTTCAATATGGAAAACATCGGCCTGGTCCAGGCCGATGTTTTCATAAGAATATCTCGCAAAACCCATGTTTATTTGAACTTGGGTCATCATTTTTACTAGTAGAGAACATTTTATAAGATTCGTTTCATTTTTCATGAGATATATTGTACGTGTGTGAGCGCGCCCGTGTATAAAATTGATTTCAAAAAATTCATTAAAAATTGAAAAGCCGGTTTCGTATATTTTTTAAAATCTATTTTTGATTATTACAACATAACAAAGAATTAATTTTTTTAAATATTTAACAAGTTTTATTTATGTGATAAAGGTTGAAAACCATTTCTATTCTGTTATTGCTTCGTTTAAAAACAAGATTAAATAAACAAAATTAAAAAAAAAAAAAAAATTAAATCAATCGATTAAATCAGAAGCAAGAAGTTAGAAAATTTATAGAATTCCTTTTCTTTTAAATTTCACAGCGATTATAGCTATGAAATATATTAAAGGAGAAATTATGGAGATCGTATCAAAAGTGGAGTATCGGGTTTTTTTTTGCATATTTACGTTTTAGAGTTCATCTGTTGATCTAGACCAAAAGAAGCATATGTATGTTTGTATGTGTGTCGTACTGCTTTTAGCCTTATCTTAAAATTATTCAAAGAAATTTTTTCAAATCTTGCTCAAATATTACATTATTTCTTCTTTTATATAGATATAAAGTGAAAAGATGAAAAATCTATCTACAGCGATGCGCACAACTAAAAAAGAATTTTGTTCTTATTGTGGTGGTGAGGGTCATCAAGTGAAGGATTGCCCGAACAAGTAGAAACGGGAGTCTCCAGTTAACTGAAGACCAGTTAACCCTGTTAACTGTTCTCCAGTTGGTAAATCAGCGTTACACGATTGTAGATCGGATGAATGTCCCGCGTTCGTGCGTGCGCGGGATATGTTGGGTAGTAAAATTGATTTTTGGATTTACAGCTACGTGGTCACAGGCTGGGGTCCTCTGGAATTGTTTTCTTGAGTTGATTAGTTGTTTTATGTTTAGGTTTTAATCGGTTTCTCTGTTCTGATTTGTTTTTGTTGTGTGTTATAGAATAAGTTTTTGGTTTATTAGTGTTTAGTTAGTTGTTTAATTGTTGCTTTGTTTTTGTTTGGGTTTATGTTTGTTTTTGTTAATGTGTGATGTTATTCTTTTTATTTTTTTTTACCTTCATTCCCCCCCCCCCCCGGAGCCGGAGCAAGCGTTTAAGCATTACTCAGCTCCGTGTAGTGCCTTCGCCTCAAACTATCCCGGCAGAACACAAGGTCCCGCCCAGGTAGCGGGGACTCGGTCTTGCAGTACATGCCACGCCTCTAATGAGAGGACCCCAAAGGGGTCTCTCACCGGGACTCCGGTCTTAATGCCCTGCCTCTAATGAGAATCTCCCACCGGAACTACGGTCTTACATTCCCTCCCCCAGAGACGCTGCGAAGGAGTCCCCGTCCAATCATTTATGGTGGGACGCGCCGGAGCCTCCCAGCCCTTCTGGACGAAGCTGTCCCCCACAGACACCCGTCAGAACTGTGCAGGCGCCGCATCTTCATGTCGCAGGTGAAGCCCTGCATCCCCTACTCCCGGATGCATGTCCATGCAACCGACAGAAGGGGACACCAAGCCTCTCGCCGACAGTCCTTCCGTAGATGACCGGCCTCACCGCAGGTGAAACAGTGGCCACTACGATCTGGCCACACTCATGTGGATGTACTCAACACTCATCCTCAGTGGTGAGTACATTCACATCCTTAATAAGGACGTGGATCCTCTTACCACCCCTCCCTGTCAGAGCCGTAGTGGTGCCCTCGACTTTCGCAGAAATAATCTTGCTTATCCGTTCAGCAGCACCACTATCGGCCCGCACCCGGATGTAGAGGTCCTCACTCTGACCCTTACGCGTGGAGAGGACCCCGAATTCACCTGCCGACACAGCTTCAATGAGCGGAGGAAGTCAGCGTAAGTTTTCCCACCCGCTTTGACTACCACTGTTGTCGTCGGCGGGCCTACCGGCCATTTCCTGCCGACATCCTTCTGTATCGACACTAACAGGTGCACAAAGTGTTTCTTTCCGATCCGTCGACTGGAATATTCAACTGTGAGGCTCAATAGTTGCCCAACTCGCCCAGATTGTCCTGAAAAACACACCATCCGACTGTGCCCATCCTTCATCACCTGAGGAACCGACCGGCAGACGATGGAGGCCACCTCACGGTCACCAGCTGCCGAGGTAATTATTAGGGCGTAATCAGTACGACCAAGGTCAATTTTGGAACCAATGTGTGGTGTTATTGTGTTAGTTGTTGTTAAGTTATTGTTTTACTAGGTTTTTGTTTTACGAAGTGTGTGAGAAAAGTAGTGAGACTGGCGAGCTATCTGGCAACGCTATGTCTGCCGGTCTGTGCTAGACCGTTTGTTCATCCCTTTCACATGCTCAGTACGAGTTTCAACTCCGTTCAGCCAACACTTTATTTTTGACAGCGCCATCAGTGAAGTTGTGTGTTACGAAAATGGAGCATCGGAATTTAGAGCAACTTTGTGCAATCAAGTTTTGTGTTATGGCCGTGTCTCACACGGCCATTTCCATCAGGGAATTTTTGACCTCAAAACGCATTCCTACGGTTCCTCAACCCCCCTCCCCTAATTCACCTGATTTGAGTCCTTGTGACTTTTTCCTTTTCCCGAAATTGAAACGTGTCTTAAAAGGACGTCATTTTGGAACTCTGGAGAACATTCAAAAGACTGTGACCGACCAGTTAAAAGGCCTACCAGTTGAAGCCTTCCAGCGCTGCTACCAGGAGTGGGAACAACGACTCCACCGGTGTATAGCTGCCCAAGGAAACAACTTTGAAGGGGATAATATTGTTGTTTGAAAAAAATAAAAACTTTGGTAAGCAAAAAGTCAGTCTCATTATTTTTCTCACACACCTCGTATATATATATATATATACATATATATGAATGTGTGTCGCACTGCTTTTGATTTTATATCTCAGGATTAACTAAACGGATTATCTTCAAATTTAGCTATATATAGGATATTAATTATATTATTTTTTCAAAATTCGTTAAGGGATATCGCGAAAAAATCAATTTCGATTTTCTTCAGAGGAATTTTAGAGATAAGTTTATTAAAACAAATCTTTTATTTATAATACATATATAAATAAAACAATAAAATCTAAAAAAAATCTACGCCCATCTCTTAAAATTAAAATATTTATTTTTTGTTCTTTTGATGTATCTCCCTTCTGTTTGGATATTTTTCAAAAATCTTTTGAAAATTTATAATTTATATATAGTATCAATAAAAGTTTACAATTTTCCCGAACCTAAAATGTAGGAAAGCTTTTTTTTAGAAAATTTTCTTTTTCTTATTTTAGTCTTTATTGAAGGTGGTAGATTTAAGGAAAACATTACTTAAGTAACATTAGAGTAAATTAGTTATATATACATTAATATTTTATTTAATAATTTTTTTTGTCTTCAGTCATTTGACTGGTTTGATACAGCTCTCCAAGATTCCCTATCTAGTGCTAGTCGTTTCATTTCGATATACTCCTTACATCCTACATCCCTAACAATTTGTTTTACATATTCCAAACGCTGCCTGCCAACATAATTTTTCCCATCTACCTGTCCCTCCAATATCAAAGCAGCTATTCCAGGATCCCTTCAATATGTGGCCTATAAGTCTGTCTTCTTTTAACTATATTTTTCCAAATGTTACTTTCTTCATCAACTTACTGCAATACTTCTTCATTTGTCACTTTATCCACCCATCTGATTTTTACCATTATCCTATTGTTATAGCATAACAATACCGCATTTATTTGTAGGATACCGCATTTCAAAAGCTTCTAATCTTTTCTTCTCAGGTACTCCGATCGTCCAAGTTTCACTTCCATATAAAGCTACGCTCCAAACATATACTTTTAAAAATGCTTTCCTAACTTTTCAATTAATTTTTAATGTAAACAAATTATATTTCTGACTGAAAACCCGTTTCCCCTGTGCTATTCTGCATTTTATATTACCTCCATAATCTTTTCCTATTTTTATATTCAGTGGTAAATCTATATTATTTCTAGTGCATTTTATTACTTTCGTTTTGTTCTTGTTTATTTTGCTGCGGTAGTTCTTGCGTAGGACTTCATCCATGCTATTCATTGTTTCTTCTAAATCTTTTTTACTCTCAGCTAAAATGACTAATCATCAGCAAATTGTAGCATCTTTATCTTTTCATCTTGCACTGTTACTCCGGATCTAAATTTTTCTTTAACATCATTAACTGCTACTTCTGCGTAAAGCTTAAAAAGTAACGAGGATAGGGAACATCCTTGTCGGACTCCCTTTTTTATTACGGCTTCTTTCTTATGTTCTTCGATTATTACTGTTGCTTTTTGGTTCCTGTAAATGTTAGCAATTGTTCTTCTATCTCTATATCTGAATCCTCAATTTTTTTAAAATGCTGAACATTTTATTCCAGTCTACGTTATCGAATGCCTTTTCTAGATCTATAAATGCCATATATGTTGGCTTGTTTTTCCTTAATGTTCCTTCTATTATTAATCTGAGCGCTAAAATTGCTTCCCTTATTTTCTTTTCCTGAAACCAAATTGGTCTTCTCCTAACACTTCTTCCATTCTCCTCTCAATTCTTCTGTACAAAAATCTAGTTAAGATTTCTGATGCATGAGTAGTTAAACTAATTGTTCTGTATTCTTCACATTTATCTGCTCCTGCTTTCTTTGGTATCATGACAATAATACTCGTTTTGAAGTTTGACGGAACTTCCCCTTTTTTCTAAATATTACACACCAGATTGTATAATTTATCTATCGCTTCCTCACCTGCACTGTACAGTAATTCTGCAGGTATCTCATCTATCCCAGGAGTTTTTCTGCCATTCAAATAGTATTATAATTATAATATTATTTTTATAAAATAATATAATACATTAATGATTGTCACGTAATAATATAATGCAATCAATGAAATTTTTGTAAATATTTTGTCAGTTTTTTGGATGTAATAAAATTATTCTTATCTGATAACGACTAATTTAATGAAATTTTTTTTCATTTCAAGTTAGTAATGGAATAAATAATAATAATTTAGTGCTAACAATAATACGAATAATTTGAAATTGATAATTTCAAATTAACAGTATCCAGTTTTGAAGGGGTGGGGGTGTAAAAACGTTTTATTCTGGGATAGACAAAAAATTATTTCAATCCAGCTGATGCAGGAATTTAATAAACAAAATGTACCTACGTATTACTAATAAATAACATTCAAGGCAATTATTTAAAAAAAAAATTGAATTAAATTAAAAAAAACAACGACAAACGTCTTTAATTAGAAATTTAATTTACTTTATTAAATTAGTTTAATTTATCATATTTATTATTGTTATTTCATGTGTAGTTTATAATTAAACATTTTAATAGAATGTAAGATGACATACAATTTGTGTAATTTTCTCTCTCTTTTTCTTTGTACGTATATAAATATTTCCACACCGATATGTTTGTCATCAACGTGGGTTATCTGCCGTAATGGTGGTGTTAAGCTAGTTGGCAGGTGGGGTTGGACATGGGACATAACGCGGCCAGTACGTGATTCATAGTCTTTCCACTGTCCAATGAGCAAGAATATAATTAGTATCTTTTAAGTAAGTGGGAGTGATTTTAAATAATCATGTATCAAACCTGTTTAATCTCACACACAAACCCAATTACACACACCTTAGCATAATACCGGGTGATTCAAAAAAGATTTCACAATTTTAAAAGCACATAAAAATTTATTGAAATAACTTATACATTCTGTTGTAGTCTCATTTCATAGAAAAACACATCAAGTTTGCCACCCAATATTCACTTTGGTTAATTTTTATTTGTAATGCGACGTATATCCAACCTGAAGTCGATTTCATTCTAAACTGTAACCAGCAAGTCGGGTGTTACCTCTGTAGCTGCGACGTTAATTAGAAATCTTAGCTCAACAAGATCAGCAAGTAAAGGTGGTATATAAACCCGATCTTTAATGAATCTCCACAAAAAGAAATTTAGCGGGGTCAAATCTGGGGAACGAGGTGGACATGCGATTGGACTTTCTTGCGACTGAACCAATCCCCCGACCTGGGAATTGAGTATTAAGAAAATCTCGGAATTCAAGGTAGTAATGAGGTGGTGCCCCGTCTTGCTGAATACTAGTGGCGTCCGTCTTGTTTTATCATCGTCTAATTAAGGAATTAAAAAATTTTGAAGCGTGTCCAGATAAACAATACCATTTACCATTGGTACCTGGAAAAAGAACGGGCGTTCAGTCTGGAAGAAGAACAACCTGTCTCAACGAAGGTTTGGAGCCAAGAATAAACTGTATGACTACTAGGTGGCACCCTACCATACTATTTACAAAAATTATGTGAAAATGCAGCTGCTGACTGCAAATCGTGAAACCAAAACACATAGCTAGCACGTTCCGGCACGTTGGTGACAGCGCTGGTGACCGAATTTGGTACCAATGAACTGAATGAGTCAAAACTTGATGTGTTTTGCTATGAAATGAGACATCAACCTAATATGTAAGTTATGTAAATACATTTTAATATGCTTTTAATGTTGTGAAGTCCTCTGTGAATCACCCGGGATATGCGAATGTGTGTGTGTGTGTGTGTGTGTGTGTGTGTGTGCGCGCGCACGATCATGGGGTACGGTTTGTAGAGAATCCTTCAGGAATTTCTTGCCTGACTGAGCCTCTTGCCGGAAAACTGAGCCTCTATTGTTGAAACATCTAAAATTATTCCAGTGAATATCTTCTGAGTGACGAAAATTAGTTTATGATTTATTTATGATTATTTAAGATTTAACAATTTTCTAGAAAATGATCAGAGTAGCCGTAAAATTTTTATTTTATATTTCTTTCCCTTTTAAAGTCTTTTCCGAGAGGGATTAGGCAAAATTTTATAGCGAAGTATCCAGTATGATATTAAATTATTAAAGGATTTAAGCATAAAGTGCCGTCTTTTTTTTTCTTCCTGTTTAGCCTCCGTGAATCACGTCAGGTATTAATGCAGAGGATGAATGAGGATGATATGTATGAGTGTAAGTGTAGTCTTGTACAGTCTCAGATCGACCATTACTGAGATGTGTGGTTAATTGAAATCCAACCACCAAAGATTACCGATATCCACATCTTGTATTCAAATCCGTATAAAAGTAACTGCATTTATTAGGATTTGAACCTTATAACTTCGACTTCCAAATCGGCTGATTTGCGAAGACCAAACCGGTGGGTTATAAACTGCCGCCTGGATAACACCTATCCATTTACTAATCATATCCGATATTGCTTAAATTTGGTTTTTTCTACAAGAACAAGTACATAAACACGACTAATACGAGGCTCGTTTAATAATTAAAAAGACAAATTAATATAGAAAAATAATTATTTTTTCAATGATAATGGACTTACATTATTTCAAAGCATAATCTCCACAAACATTTAGGCTTTTTACTTTCCCGTCTAGATAGCGGTACAGCACAGCTATACCTCGATAAGGGAAAGTACTGTAATCGGTTCAATTTGGGCACATGTGGTTTTCACCGATCTTGACTTTTTGACAAATAAAGAACCAAAAAACCGGACGGAAATGTTCCGGATATTAACGTTCGTTTATACGTGTGCGTGTTCAGTGTTGGCCTCTAAATCACCTTATATATCCAGAACTACTGAACCGATTTTGAACAAACTTTGTCAGATTACTTCTATATGACATTGATGCCATTAAATTTTCATTTTAAAAGGTCAAGGGGGTGAGGTTGTAGAGCAAAGTCACCCTCAGTATCTCGAGATTTCACCTAATTAAGGTAATACTTTTCTTAGGCTCATTTATTAACAATTAAAAAATAACAATATTTACAACAAAAAATTACAAAATATTACCTCTACCCTAACAGATGCACTAAACTAGTGGCTAAGTGGGCATACTGCATCAATAATACCCCCTGTCACTAGAAGAAGCGCTAGTGTCGCAGTTCGCCATCTTTTTTCCTGTGGGAAATTCCCTTTCCCCTCGTCTTCTTGGACAGGAAAATTTTAAATTCCACAGGGTCGCCAACCAAATTATTTTTTACGCAATAAATATTATTTAATTTATTTAATTTTTCAAAGATTGGTAGCATTGACGTACAGCTGTTGTAGTCGTCTGTTATGTTGTGACGTTACAAGTGAGCGGTAGAATTAAATAAATGAATAATATTAAAGTGTAAAAACGTAACTCGGTCAGGCTGGGTCTTGAACTCGAACAACCGATTGATTCGGTATCAGATGCGTTAAGCCTCGCGGTTACATCGGTCTACAGTCAGACTGTACAAAAAAAATTTGTCCTATGTAAGTTGTGAAATTACATTAATTATTTATATAATATTTTCCACTTATCAACAATCTTTAATAGTATGTTCGTGTGGTTTCGAATTATTATTCTATCCTCAGGGACATTGATGTCCCTATCCTGAGGGACATGTCCCTGAGGATACATAATAATACATAATTATTATACATAATAATAATAATACTTAGTAATACATAATTATTATACATAATAATTATTTACTTCATATATCATTAATTGTACTGAATTGAATTAAAAAAAAAAAAAATTATAAATATAACAATTAATTGTCAAAAGGTAAAATAATGTCAACGTTATCAGTCATGTAACTGTGAAGGACTTAATTGTTACCTAAGATAACAATTAGTTCTTTAAAATTCGATATAGTATAGTTAAAGATATGTGAAGTAAATAATTATAATGTATAACACATCATTGTTCCTGAGGATGGATTAATAATACGAAAGCGCTCGAACATACTATTAAAGATTGTTGGTAAGTGGAAACTATTAAATAAATAATTTATAAATCAATATCAACGGGCCATGATTAATAAACATAAATTATATTAGTTTAGGTAGTACCACTACATCCGCGCGAATTAAATACGGTATGCAGTGCGCTTTAGTTAGAATCATTGAATTAAATAAACGAAAAAAATATTATATTTAGATAAAATAATAAATATTTTTAATTAAGTTGTGTGTGTAGGTTGTACATCAGCAACAGAAACAACACACTATTGTAGGACACCATATAATCTTTTGTAATAATTTGATACATGGTTTAATTTTTAAAAGAGTTACATTGATTAAATTTAGTATACTAATATGCCACCCACCGGGTTGGTCTAGTGGTTAACGCGTCTTCCCAAATCAGCTGATTTGGAAGACGAGAGTTACAGCGTTCAAGTCCTAGTAAAGTCAGTTATTTTTACACGGATTGAATATTAGATCGTGGATACCGGTGTTTTTGGTGGTTGGATTTCAATTAATCACACATCTCAGAAATGGTCGAACTGAGAATATACAAGACTACACTTCATTTACACTCATACATATCATCCTCATTCATCCTCTGAAGTATTATCTAAACGGTAGTTACCGGAGGCTAAACAGGAAAAAGAAAAAAAGGAAGATAAGATCCAACCGGCGGGCCGACCTGTCATGCCGGTAGGTGGGAAGGTCCGTTAAAGTTTCAAGGACACTCCTCTGGGCTGAGTTATTATACTTGATTGTAGGTCCGGCCCAAGGGAGTAGGGATATAAAAGAAAAAAATAATCTAATATGAAAACCGAAGAATTATCTCTTTGATGAATCATTAAAACATTGAAAAATGAACAAAATATGTCCGTTTAACAAACTGTTAATTGAATAACAAGTTATAGAGTCACTGAACTCTTTTTAAAATAAAGAAGAAATCTTCCCATCATTTCATATCTACAAACATAGTGGTGAAGATTTTGGAGATAAGCAGAATGAAAAATCAATAGTTAAAAAAGAAATTATTTGAAAAACTTCTTCGGTCAATTATTTTTAATATGTGAAGATTGTTTCTAGGAGTACATCACGACAGACCAACCTCAACAAAAAAAAGATTCACAGATTACGTATTAGGGAGCATTATTCAATCTGACTCTCTTTCCACCTAAAATTTGCACTAAATTCTATTGTTACGAAGGTTTGAACAAAACAATAGTAAAACCACTCGAAACAGCTTTTTTAGCATCATACAAAAATATGTTTTTTTTACAACTTTTCAAGATAAATTACAGTAATACTTTCGGTTGCATGGTTTAAGTAGGGCGTGAAAATGAATTTTCTTTACGTTTTGAGATATGAAGATTATGAAAATACCATTCATGTATAAAATGTTGAGGCTTGAAAATGTCGAAAACTACTTAATCAATTTCAGTGAAATTTTGATATGCTGTAGTAGTATATCTGAAGTTGTACATGTGAGAATTTTATGAAGATTGGTGGATTCATTCTTGAGTTATGCTCAATTGTTCCAAAAAACTTGAAAATTCTGTGGCACAAAAATCTAAAAACTTACTTGATCAATTTCATTGAAATGTAGATCTACTGTAATACTATATCTTAAGTTGTGTATGTGAAACTTTGATGAAGATTGATTAAGTTGTTCTTGAGTTACGCTCAATTTAATGTCTAAAACGGTTGAGGTTATGTTGACTGTGTTAATGGTAGATATTTAATACGCGCTTATGCAGCGAGTCACAGTGGTGATTAAGTTGAAACTTGTTTTTTTTAGATTTTTTTCATTGTAATGTTTTTTTTTGACATGTAACTATTTTTTATGGATAAAAGGTTTTTTTGTTTTGTAAAATTTTAGATTAAAATGAGTTGATACGTTTTTAAAAGAAAACAAAATAAAGTAACGGAAATTCTGTCGGCACACACACACACACACACACACACACACACACACACACACACACACACACACACACACAACATACATACATACAAACACACACAAAATAACTAAAAATTGTGTTGTTTTTTAACACTACTCGTTTTAGAAATTTTAAAATAATGATTTATGTACTGGTTACATAAAATCACGTAGAGTTTACATGACTTTTGATCTTCTATACTGAGCTCATTTTCTAAAGTTTGTTTAAATAGTCTGGAGTCTATTTAAAGAAATCTTTAATAGCAACTTATAAATATAACAAGTATGAGATAAAAATTCCACCAAAAGATTTTGAATTTCTTAAGAAACTATTAACATAAGAGGAGGAGTAAATGAATTATGCAAAAGGTTTTTTCACTTTTAATTCTTCGAAAAAAGCTAGAAAGATACTTCTTATTTTAAAAACAATTATATAGCAATAACAACAATACTTCCTAGAATTTAAAAACACACTAATTCGTTGGATAATATTATTTTTAGATAGATTTCATAAGAAAGCTACCAATTGTAATGGGTACAATGATTCGAATTCCCGAAAATTTCGATATATCTTTGCGTTTCACATCCCCCAGATCCCGAAACCACCGTCAGTTCAAAAGTTTATATATATATATATTTCACTTTCTTGTGGACACGATAACTGCCGTAATTTTGCGCCAATCACTTTCAAACTGATACGTAAAACATAACGACTCAAAATCTAAATCGAGTTTATTGATGGGAAAAATCGGACCATGGGGTTGGAAATGAAGGGCTTTTTCGAAAAAACAAAATGTCGTTATAACTTTCTTTTTAAGTAAAATATCGAATTCGTTTGAAGTTCCTACTATTCTTTGGATAAGAGCCTAAAACTTATCGCAGAAAAGTTTTTTGATATCATCAACCATTGGCCCAGAGGATGGAAAAATGAGATTTCGAAGACAAAAAAACATACCTTCCTTAATAGGCACAGTATCGAATTGGTTTAAACTGATCGTTAGTCCTCTAAACATTACCTAAAACTTTTGTCTGAAACAATTTTTGAATGACCAACCCTTACGGCAAGAGATGACCAATTTTTGCTGGAATTCTAATAAAATGAAGCTTGTAGTATGCTAATCGTGTGATACTTTTTTTCACATGCAACCATTGTCGTATTGAGTAAATTTAAAGTTTTTGTTAACTTTAAGGTGGAAATATTTTTTATCCCCTACTTAGCAGCGGTAAAATCTACCTCTGCCTTTCGGCGTGCAGAAAGGGATTTTTTTTAGTATGAATTTAATTTACTTTAAAAAACTACTGTATACTACCCAAACATTGAATATATTTAGAATTTATTCAGATTGTAAAATTTATAGAATAAAATAAATTTTAAAATGTTAAAAGCTATTATTAATTATAATTATTAATAATAGTTCATAATTAAAAAATGCCAAAAAGGGATGCAAAATTTTCCGGACAACTCTATCTACTGACGGCTTTGCTCTTGATAGATATTATTTAAAACGAAAATTAAGTAACGAGCTCCTAAAAGGAACATCCGATTTTAAAATATCTTAAATATGCACCTTTTTATCCGTTTTGATCGAGCAAAAATGTTAGAAAGAGGGAACTCTCGAGTTTCACGCGATTACCGCTAGGTAGCAGCAGAGCTTCGTTCCCATCAGTGTTAGAGAAAAAGCTACTCCACAAATAAAATCATTTTGTGTTCTACGCTTTGCGCAGTGTGATTCGTATTAATGTTCAGCGTGATTTTCGTAGTGAATTTAGGATCGTATTCGCTACGTTTCACCCGTACCGCTCAGGACATTAGGCGATGATATAGACAATCTAAAGACACGGGTTATCAGTGTAAGGGAAATGAAATTGTCGACTCCGTGTTTCAGACGAAGATGTGGAACGCATCCGTCAGTTTCTCACGCAGCTCCCGAAAATTATTAGAGAACTAAACATTTCCAGAATGTCTATCTAGCATGTTTAGCGTCGACGTTTCCTTATGAAACCGTACAGGATTCAGTTTTACTGCAACCTTTTTATGAAGATGACAAAAAAGTGTGAAGTTTTGTGAATTCGATCCTTAACAAGTTGGCAGAAGATGACAATTTTGTAACACGCTTAGTGTTTAGTGACGAGGTTGCTTTTCACTTAAGTGGGAAGGTAAACCACTACAATTAAAATATGTGGTACGGAGAAGCCACATAAATTTATTCAGCATGAGAAAGACTTTCCCGAAGTTCATGTTTTTTGTACAATTTTTCGGGAAAAGTTGTATGGTCCTTTTTTCTTGGAGAACACTATTACAGGAACAACGTATCTCGATATGCTTTTAAACTGGCTTTTCCCTCAGTTAGAGGCCGATACGGAAGATTTCATTTTCCAGCAGGAGGATCACTACCTGGAATACTGAACGTTCGACAGTTTTCGAACGATAGGATTTCTCAACGGTGGATCAACCGTATGGGACCAAACGATTTAGCTTTACATCACTGGCCTCTTTCTTTTTCCCGTTTAACCTCCGGTAATTACCTTTCAGATAATACTTCAGAGGATGATAGGTATGAGTGTAAATGAAATGTAGTCTTTTACAGTCTCAGTTCGACCATTCCTGAGATGTGTGGTTAACTGAAACCCAACCACCAAAGAACACCGGTATCCACGATCTAGTATTCAAATCTGTGTAAAAATAACTGACTTTACTAGGACTTGAACGCTGGAATTTTCGACTTCCAAATCAGCTGATTTGGGAAGACGCGTTCACCACTAGACCAACCCGGTGGATTGTATTATTGGCCTCAAGATCGCCAGACCTCATTGCATGCAAATTTTACTTCTGTGTTTTTGTAAAAGATTCCGTCTACTTGCTTCCTCTTCCGGCTACAATGGTCGAACTGCGGAATCGCATAACAACAGCCGTGGCAGCAGTGAGTAGAGAAATGCTTGCTAAGGTGCGAGACGAATTCGACTACCTTTTGGACGTATGCCGTGCATGTATATTGGGCACCTATGACTTTGTATGTAAAAAAACTTCTTGAATAAACCTTTAATACAAAATTAATCTTTTGTATTCAATATTTTTCAAATTATAAACAGTTCATACCGGATTGTTCTTTTTGGAACACGCTTTATATATCATTAAAATAAGTAAATAAAGAATTTTGTAAAAATTTAATCGGAAACCATATCTACCCTCACACTATTTACCAATTGTAACCAAAATTAAATGGCTTTAATGGCCCATATTCAGAAGTAATTGAACGAAATTTCATAAAAATTTGTTAATCCAGAGTGAAGATCTTTTTTTTTTGTTTTAGAAATGGGGAATCCATTTTACAGACGCCATATGGCAGTGTCGGGGTCGCTAACAGCTTCCGCAAGATGTTTTTAAATGCTTATGTGTACCTGCGCACTACCGACTAAATCTACACCCCTGGCTACCCGCCCTTCCTGGAATTGCTTAAAGAAGCATTACTTCAAGAAAGGGGATGATGCGCCCACACACACATTCATACACCACAATGCAATTCATCACCGTCCAAACAATACATAGCAATAACATTACGTCAAGAAAACACATCCAACGACGGAAATCATGATCAAACAAAATCAAATCAAAACAGAACATATATACAACAAATCTAACAATGTAAACTCAGACTAGTTCACATCAAACACCACATCAGCAAAGAACATAATTGCAGATAGTACATCAAAACTTATCAAATCAGCCCCTTTCAGAGGTCATCATATGTACAAAGTCCCACGATCATCCAGACAGATCACAACAAGGTTCAGAACAAAGGAAAAAAACGATAACATAATACACAAGCACAATACTTCAACATCATAGTACAACATAATACATCAAAGGGACATGTCAATCATATATACAACAGAGATAGCAAAATTATACAGAAGACATCTCAAAGTCACAAAACAAAGCACAGCAAGATCATATCATAATAAAATGTAGCGACTATGAAAAGAAAACTTCTACATACAAAATATATTAAAGTGTAAGTAACATGAAAAATTACTGTCTTAACCAAAATATTACCCATGCTCCATGAGAAGACTGAAGATCTAAATGATAATTGACATAAAGCTAAATAATTAGGCTGACTTATTATTTCCTAAATGAAATTGCTCAGATGATTAATAAAATGGCATACTAATGTAATTTCATCATCTAACTAGTTCAAGAATGAGATTTTGAATCCTGAATCGAAAAAAAAAGAAAAAAAAGAGTTTTTTTATCCCCCCATCATTTTATTGGGGGGGAGATGGAGGAGTTTGAAGAAGACTGAATACCATCAAAAGCTATTTTAGCTATCTACAGGATAATATATAAAAAAATTTACAACCTTTTCAGGAAATGTTTGAGATAGGAGACTCATAAGGTCTTCCTATCTTCCTGGTTTCTTGAGTAATTGTGACAAAAAATTAAATAGCACAAATTTCCTATACATAGAAATCTATTATGCCAGATTTTATCCGAATCAGTCCATCTAGTCTGGGAATAACAACAAAAAATAGGCTAACATACAAACATTCTTACAAAATTCTTCAATGCTAAACTTATGTTTTTTTGATTAGAGAGAGTAATGAATTGTCAAGAGCTGCAAAAACTTCTATATGAAAAATGTGATCAGTATACCATACTTTTCCTTATGTAATTAATACCTGTTTAGTTTTACAGTATAATTTTATAACCGGAAACTAATAGTGTACTTTTTATAAAATGGTTTTTCTTTCTTTCCTCTTCCTTTATCATGACATGAAACATTTAAAATGGAAAATTTGAGAGAATTACTTTTGATTTTTTGTACATAAAAAAATAAATAAAAGCGTAATAAAACTAATAGATGAAAAAAATATTTTTCACATTCTGTTATAACTACTTGGTGATGTACACTACCATTTAAGTCCAGCTGAAATTAAATCTGAATCTTTTAAAGTTATAGGTGCTAAATATTACAACCATACGTAACCTTTAAAAATAAACAACTCCTTAAAATTATACATTGTCCATCTCTTTTAATCCAAAAATCTTTTTAAGTTGTGACATTGAGAAGGTTGTTCATAGGAAAACTGACGGCTGTCTAATGTACTTATTCATACCATTAACATGGTATGCATGTGGTAAAAGAAATTTAGGAATGCCTAGAAAGAGATGATGTAAAAGAGCTCGAATTAGTCTTTGTGCCAGATCCGTAATTGGTAGAAAAAGAAAAAAAATGAAAACAAGAAACAAATAAAAATATTTGTTAAAACTTTAGTTTTAACTGATTACACATTAATAAAATATTTTAAACGCTTTTTTGGCATATAAAAATTAAAAAAATTGTTCTTAAAGCATTAATATTCCATACTTGGCAAACTTTCTGTAAAACGTTTTTTTAATTTTATTTTAATTCTACAGTTGTTTACAGAGTTAATATCTTGGATCGATGTGCATATAAGAGTATTTTAATTAACTGAATTAATATAGTGAATCAGACAAGTAACAGTTGTAAAAACAAAACGAATACCAATCTGTTGCCAAGAATTGAACACGGGACCTTCAGTAATGCATATCGTTACGCTACTTACAATTGTGCCACCAAGTAGATGACTCATTGTAATAGTAAACTTCTTTATACATTTGAAAACAATGTTATTATTATTTTTTAAATTTAAATAATTTGAAATACAAGTACGCAGTAATTTAATTACTAAAAAGAAAATCAGTTTACTTATTAGAGTGTATTAGATAATTAAACATTACATCTGACAGGATTTAAAACAAACAGAAGAAAAGATTTGGCAAACATGTAGTTTATTTTATTTCTAGGTATTTTAATATAACTTTAAATTTTCTTTTCTTAAAAAACTAAATTTAAAAATTAACCCTGTTTACTTATTTAATATAAAAAGGAAAGATAAAAACATTTTTACGACTTTTCGATGAAAAGTCGGTTTATAAATATATAGGCATATGTATAAAATTTGTGGCATGAAAATTTCAATAACTACTAAATTTCATTGAAATTTAGATATGCTGAAGTTGCGTATGTGAGAATATGATGAAGATTTGTGAGTCATTCCTGAGTTATGCTCAATTATTCAAAAAGATCAGTAACTTCCACGGGTAAAAAGCTACAAAATTACTGGATATTTCATTGAAATTTTGAATTGCTGCAGTAGTGCATCTCAAGTGTTGCATGTGAAGATTGATTCTTTCTTCAGTTATGTTCAATTTTAGGTCGACAACTGAAAAACATAAACTCAAATTGAGTTACGTTGATTTTGTATTAGTGTATTTTTCATACCCGCCTGTGCACTGAGTCACAGTGATGAGTGAGTTTAAACTTGATGCTTGTGTGTAGGTTTACTGGTTAATCGGTTATACTATTGTGATTAAATACTTACGGTAGTAAACCGTGAGGACTGTGCATGGCAAGAAAATCTGCTGTGTTGATGACTGATTGTGTGTTGTCATTGGTTTATTTACCTACACTGATTAGATAGTTACAGAAGCTAGGGCAGTGACATTGTAATTGGTTTATTTTCCTACACTGATTAGAGAGTTAAAGAACCAATCTGCTAGGGGGTGATGTTGTGATTGCTTTATTTTCCTACACTGATTAGTTAGTTACAGAGGCAATCTGTGAGGGCGGTGAATGTTAACAGTAATCTGTGGTAATGAAAAGTAATGTTTGTTGTCATTTGTTTGTTTTCCTGTTCTGATTAATTATTTACAGAAGTAATCTGTGAGATCGGTAAATATAATGAGTAATCTGCGGTATTGAAAAGCAAATGTGTTGTCATTGGTTTACTTTCTTACTCTCATTAGGCAGTTACAGAAATAATCTGTGAGGTCGGTGAATGTTAAGAGTAATCTATGGTATTGATGAGTGAAAGTGTGTAGTCATTGGTTTATTTTCTTATTCTGATTAGATATACACGGAAGTGGCCTGTGTGCACTGAATGGTAACAATAATATTGATATTAAGCTGTATTTTTAATATTGGATATATAATGTTTGGATATTGAATAGTTATTGAAGAGTGAATGTGTGTTGCCATAATCTGTGAGGGTGGTGAATGTCAACAGTAATCTGCGGTAATGAAAAGTTAATGTGTGTTGTAATTTGTTTGTTTTCCTATTTTGATTAGATAGCTACAGAAATGATCTGTACAGCAGTGAATATTAAAAATAATCTGCTTTATTGGACAGTGAATGCTTGTTATCATTGGTTTACTTTCCTATTCCAATTAGGTAGTTACAGATGTAATCTCTGAGGGCTGAGAATGTTAAGGGTAATCTGCAGTATTGAAGAGTAAATGTCTGTTTTCATTGGTTTATTTTTTTACTAAGATGACAGTTACAGAAGTAATCTCTGAGGGCAGATAATGTTATGAATAATTGGTGGTAATGATGAGTGAAAGTGTGTAGTCAGTCATTGGTTTATTTTCCTACTCTGATTAGATAGTTACGGAAGTAATCTGTGAGGGCGGTAAATTTAATGAGTAATCTGCAGTATTGTAAAGCAAATGTGTGTTGTCATTGCATATTCTAATTAGATTGTTACGGAATTAATCTGTGAAGGCGATGAAGGTTAACAGTAATCTGCAGTATTGATTACTAAATGTGTGTAGTCATTTGCTTATTTTCTTATTCTGATTAGATAGATACAGATTTAATCTGTAAGGGTAGTTAATTTTTAGAGTAATTTGGGATATTGTACAGTGAATGTGTGTTGTCCTTGTTTTATTTTCCTACACTGATTAGATAGTTACAGAAGTAATCTGTGAGGGTGGTGAATTTTAAGAGTAATTTGGTGTATTGAATGTGTGTTTTCAATGGTTTTGTTTTACTCAAACGTACGTTGTTCGTTGTACTCTGACAATCAGGAAATTTTGACTGTTAAATGTTAAAATGGTTAAATGGAAAATGAAAAGTGGCCGTCTTGCGCAGAAGTGCGCAAGAGCTATTTATTAGTATCAAAAATATTATTATTTTGAATTAATAATGTTTTAAAACATTTGAAGAAAATCAATTTTATCATGTATGTATGTATTTACAACTATAATGTATGTAAGTTAAAAAAAATTCTCTTAAAAAAACTTAGTGAAAAAAGCAAAATATTTTTTCAACACTTCTTTAAACTTTAGTAAATTAAAATGTTACTAAATTTGATGAAAATTGAAAATAGATGTTTGTACGTAGTATAAAATATCACTAATCAAACAATCGATGTGGTAGCGTCTCGGCCTTCATCCGGAGGTCCCGGGTTCGAATCCTTGTCAGGCATGGTATTTTCAAACACGCTACAAATTATTCATCTCTTTCTCTAAAGCAATACCTAACGGTGGACCCGGAGATCAAATGGGGACAAAAGGTATATATAATGCTAAAATTAAACTAATTCACGAACTTTAGTCAGTGTTTACTGTTAATCTATTTAAAATTGAAGGTTATTTAACGATAAACAAAATTCCATCCACGGAACTACACATGAAGGTCACTTTATCTTAAACGATTTAAAATACGAGTAATATTCTACAAAGTTTATAAAAAAATTTATAGACAGTCAAAAAATTTAACTGTCCAATAAAATTTAAAGAAATTTACTTTTACCTGCTAATCGGCGAAAGCCTAAACATCGTAAGCTAAACATATCGATTTAGATATCTATCCTTCATTGTTGATTTGCTGGTTCTTAGCACCCATTTTCTGCCCAGCCTATTTCCTGTTTACCTGTTCGTGACCCAGTATTCTGTATTCCTTCCACCCGATCAATCCATCGCATTGGGTATCTTCCACAAGATTATATTCTATCAATCCATCGTTTTGGTTATCTTTCACGAGATCATATTCTATCTCCAAAGAATGCCCAAGTCTCAAAAGCAGCAATTCTCTGGTTGGTACTTACGTATTAACGCCACCGCAGCTACAGTTTTATTTAAAAACAAAGTAGTCAATCGGATTTCGGTGGAAAATGGGCCGACATAGAGTTTAACATAGATTCAAAACAGTCTCTTTATTAATTTTAATAAATGGTTATTTATATTTATTTATTTTATAAATATAATTTAACCAAAGTTAACCTACGCTCGCTTCGCTCGCTAACCTTGACTAATTAACACCGTAATTTTTTGAGTACTTATTTAATGAATTCAGGAATTATTGCAATTATTTATTATTTAAATAATAATAACGCCACCGCAGCTGTAGCTGCGATGGCGTTAATACGTAAGTACCCTCCGGTTTTTTGCTTTAATTGTCAAACTTAACGGTATCATTCTAAAAAGACTGATGTCTTTTTACATCTACAGGCTTCCAGCCTTTCTTAATCTCTGAATATTCGATGTCGCAATCCTATGGATTTTCTTCAATACATTCTGTCTTACGCGAAACTGTTTCCCTCTCGGGGATCCAACTGAAGGGCTAGTTTTATCTACATGTTGTTTAACAGCAAGCAAGTCCATGTAAGGTTTTCTTGGAAAAACAAATTAATGGGATGATTTTTTCCTGTTTGAATATAGCCACCCTAATATGGGGAATAGCCGCCCATTCCGAAAAATAAATTAAATAAATAAATTTAAATAATAAAATTTATTTAAATAAATTTAATTAAAATAAAAAAATCATTTTAATTTATCAGTTTTTAACAAATATTTTCAGTCACAATTTGGTACTGAAAATTGAATTTGGTTACTTCATGATATACAGAATTCCTACTTAGCATCTGCCTATGAAGAACAATTGTCGTACTGCAAATGCAAACAAAATACATTTTACGCGAGCGCGCGCGCGCACACACACACACACAAACACACGTGCATATGTATATATAAATTTATATCCAGGTGAAAAACGTGGAGAAACGAAAAGTACTGGACGTAAGTCCTACAATTGTGGGTTGTTTCTTATACACGGCGTATACACACAACTTAATTTAAAATATTTATCATTTTATTTAAATATAATATTTTTTCGTTTATTTAATTCAATGATTCTAACTAAAGGGCGCACGCATACCAAATTTAATTCGTGGGGGTGTGGCGCTACTAGCGGCAACGGTCGGTACTAACTAAACTCTGATGTAATTTAACATTTTCATAGAACAAATTTCGCTTGTACGGTAGGCAAACTGGTGTAGCTGCGAGGCTTAACACACCAGGTATCGAGTCAACCGGGCAATCGAGTTGGAAACCGAGGTAATTTTTTAACTTTAAATAAATATTATTAATTTATTTAATTCTACCGCTCACCTGTGAGTCATAACATAGCAGTAGTTTGGGGTTGGGGTGCGATTTTGCAATCTCTTTTTACTAATACTATTATTTTTTAACTGTTAACAAATGTGCCTAAAAAAAATAATTAGACGAAATCTCGAGTTACTGAAAGTACCTTGATCTATAGCCTCAGCCTCTTGACCTTCTAAGTTAAAAATTTGATGGCATCATATAGAGAAGTAATCTGACCAAGTTTGGTCAAAATCGGTCCAATAGTTGAGGAAATATAAGGTGATTTCGAGACTTACATCGAACACACAAACGAACATTAACATTCGGAAAATTTCCATCCGGTTTTTTGGGTTTCTTAGATGTCAAAATGTCAAGATCGTGTGAAAACCGCATATGCCCAAATCAGACCGATTACAATACTTTCTACCCTAGAGCTATAGCGCTATCTAGACGGGAAAGTAAAAATGTGTTTAAAATAATTGTTTGTCAATAACGGTTTATGAATTTTGAATTATTTTTGAGTTTTATTAAATTCATTTTTTTTTTTATTTAATTTATTTACCTTAACATTATTTAATTTGTTTGTATATTTAATTAAATGATGTGGAATAGAAACATATCTATTTTGTATCTTATAATTTCTTTTTTATCAAATACTGACTTGGCGTATTTGTATATAAGAGGTGTGATCAAAAAATACGGTGAATAATTTTTTATTAAAAAAAGTAATAAGGTTACATAGAATTCGATTAATTCTCTTTCAAAGTACTGTCCTTGGCTAGTAATGCACTTATTCCTACGTTGACTCCATGACTGGAGGCATTTCTGGAAGGCGTCTTTCGGAAGGGCTTTTAGCTGCTCGGTCGTGGCCCTCTCAATCTCAGCAATGGTGTCAAAACGTTTGCCTTTAAGCACAGTTTTAATTTTTGGGAAGAGCCAAAAGTCGCATGGAGCTAAATCCGGTGAGTATGGCGGATGTGGACAGACAGGAACACTTTTTTCGGCCAAAAACTCGCGAATGAGAAGCGAGATGTGACACGGCGCGTTGACGTGGTGAAGAAGGAAGCCATTGGTCCATTTTTCTGGTCGCTTTCTTCGTACGTCGTTTCGCAAACGTTGCAGTACACCCTTATAAAATTCAGAGTTTACAGTTGTTTTCCTTGGAACGAACTCTGATCGCACTATGCACTCACTATCGAAAAAAAGAACGAGCATGACCTTGATGTTGGATTTTGATTGACGTGCCTTTTTAGGGCGAGGAGATGAACTGGTTTTCCATTGGGAACTCTGTATTTTGCTCTCAGGGTAATAGCCATAGACCCAAATTTCATCTCCAATTACAATTTTGGCCATGAAGTCCGGATCTGCATGAAGACGGAAGATGAAGATCTTCAACTCCGTGCAAATTGACACACAATTTTCCTTCTGTTCGTCAGTCAAAAGTCTGGGAACAAATTTTGCACTCACTCGTCTCATTTGCAATTCATTAATTAAAATGTTTTGAACGGATCCGTATGAGATGTTAAGGTCTTCCGATAGCTCTCGAATAGTCATTCGCCTGTTTAAATGAACCATTGTTTCCACTTTTTGCACATTTTCAAACTGTTTTTGAGGTTACTGGACGTTCCGCACGCTGCTCGTCTTCAACAGACTCATTTCCGTTTTTAAATCGGTCATACCACTTGTACACAGTCTTCAAAGTTACCACATTATGGCCGTACACCGATTCTAACATTTCGTGAGCTTCTTTGGCACTCTTTTGCAACTTAAAATAAAAGTTAATGTTAATGCGTTGTTCAAAATCCATGTTGCGCGACAGACACTATAAACACAACCTCACTCTAGCGGCTCTGGCAAGCTCGAACGTGTTACAACTTGTCCCTGCCTGTCTCAGTTGATCAAGCTATTGGACAAATTACAGCATGTGGATGTAGCGTCGGCAGTTGCCGCTATAAAAATTCATTCATGTATTTTTTGATCACACCTCGTATATATGTATTTCTATGCACCGATCAGGATAAAGATTTTTTTTACTTTGTTTTAATATGAAAATTTTAAAACCACAAGAGATTAAAAAAATTGATTAAAGATTTTTTCTTTTATGGAAAAAAAGAAATGAACAATTGTTTGGTTAGTGAAATAATATTGTTATAAATATCCTTTTTACTTCCTTGTAAGAAATAAAGTATTGTGATAACGAGAAATTTCGGTTTCCAGATTTCAACGGAAATATCCATTTTGACCATCCCTGAATCAACTTTGACTAGTTTCGGCGTGATGTCTGTGCCTATGTATGTATGTATGTACGTACGTATGTATCTCGTATAACTCAAAAATAAGCCGTAGGATGTTGAAATTTTGGATTTAGGACTGTTGTAACATCTAGTTGTGCACATCCTCTTTTGATTGCAATCGATTGAACCAAAAGTGTCCAAAAAAGCCCAAAATCCAAAAAGAAATTGGATTTTGGACTTTTTCTTAACTGCAGTAATAAAACTTCAATAAGAGCTTTTCAACGATATATCATATTTGATAATTATTTTCATTGGTTCCAGAGTTATAGCCAAATAAAATTTTAATTAATGAAATTAATAAATTTGGATCTTAGGGGAAGACACATCGGTTCGAATCAGACTTCATCTCCGTTTTTTTAACCTTTTTTTTAATTTAAATATATTGATTTATTAATAATTATTAACCTAAGATTGTAAATAAAAGATTTACGATGAATAATAATTCAATAATAACAAAAGAAAAATATATATGAAAAAATATCAGAAGTTTTTAATGAAATAAAATTTTATATGCTTTAAGAAAATATCTAAATGTAATTTAATAGGCGTACAAGGAAATCATGTGTTGTCCACATCAGATTTTTTTAAATTAATCTACAAAATACATGATCTTTACTAAAAAAAAAGAAAAAAATTCCAACCGGTTCAACGTTTTTAAAAATATTCGCCTAACGGCTATATTGTTTACTGTATTAATGTACATACATAAGTATAAATATAATTTGTCTAGCCGTGTGATGAGTTACAAAATATTTTACACGCAATTCTATTTCTACCTTATTCTAAATTTTCATGTTTTATTTATGGCCCTGACTAGCAAAGATACTAATACATAATCGCCCGCACACGCACTCACGACCACCAGAAAGAAATGTCATCGTTCTTACCATCGCACTCGTTGTTATTTGTGATTTGAGTCATCACTTTTTTTAAAGCACAAACACATTCATCTATAGTATAACTGTACTGAATATTTTGCCTTTAATATATTGTAAACAAGCTATAAAAAAAAAATATATATATATATATATATTTTAATCGCGTAATTTTTAGTTAAAAAATGACTCATGTATATTAGATTTAATAAAAAGAATATTACATTTCTTTAGTTGACATTATAAAAGAGTTTATTTCTAAGCTGTAAAAATATTAAAGTACTTGCTATTTATATGGATGGATGGAAAAAATATGGTTTATCTATATTTTTTTTCCAAAAAAATCTGTTTGGAAACAAAAATATTATCATTAGTGGGAATGCGCTGTTTTTAATTTTACTTTGAATCATCTTAATAAGACTTATAGTTATTGATGTCAAGATCTACCATGCCAAACTCCATGGTAGAGGGGTAGTATCTCAGCTTTTCATCCATAAGATACTGGATTCAAATCCTGGTCATGCTTGGTATTTTCATAAGCTACAAAATTAATTTATTATTAAAAAAATCTGTAATTAGGCGTAAATAACATGTTATTTTAAGAATAAATAATAAATTTTAATTATTTATGATAAGAAAGAAAAGCTAATTTATGAAATTTTAAAAAATATATTCAAAAATAAATTGACAAAGAAAATATTTTAATTTTTTAAAGAGTAAAAAATTGAATTAACTTGGTTCTCAAAAGTCAGAAAAGAAGTGAAAGAAAAACAGATCTATTATGAGGAAATTCAATATAGGAAAAAAAAATAAAAATTAGAAGATTTTAAAACCAAAATAAAAAAAAGAACCATGAATTAAGATCCAGTGGTCGGAAGAAAGAAAAAAAACAGTTTACTGAAATGATGAAGGCATATTGGAAAAAGAAAAAGTAACAACTCAATATTTTTCTAATTATTTGTTTGATGAAATTTTTACTTATTACAAAATTTATTAAGCACTTTATTTTGAACAAAATGACATCTTATTTGAAAAATCTGTTAACAAACAATCGAAAGTCAATTACAGACAATTAATCCGGAAGTACCCTTGTGCACCGTAATGCAAGGTGATAATTTTTATTAATTTACTATAATTATTTTTTATTGATAATTTTTATTACATTTATCGGAGGAAATAAAAACAGACAAAACATTATTGATTGATTATAATAACGGATTTTTACAAATGAAGTGTCATTTTGTTCAAAATAAAATGCTTAATAATTTTTTTATAATTAAAAATTTCAACAAACAAATAATTACAAAGATACTGAAAATTAAAAATTAAGATGGCCGCCGTTTTGAAATATTTGAAGGTGAGGTTTTCAATTTTTTTTATCTTGTAGAATAAGACACGAGTCTTAGATCTGAAAAATTTAATTAAAGTAGGTTCACCTGTTCCTGAGAAATAATTTTTTATTGAAAATCACAAAATGGCGTCCAGAAGGAAAAAAAAAGCAAATAGGACGTATGTCGATATGAACGTTTTTGCTCATTTTGATGTCCCGAATCAGTACCTTAAGTTTGGGAATTACATCCCAGAACAATCTGTATATATAGATTTCACTTCTTTGTAACTTTAAATATTTTTAAAAGACTTAAACACACACACGCATAATTTCTGTACAGCGGAGAGTTTAAAGTATTGAATATTTTTAAATAATTCTTCCTTTAGCATCGTTAGTAAACAATAACATTTTTTTTTGTCAACTGTCATGTTATAACAAGTCAGACATTAGTATAAAGCCAAATCTCTGTCAAATATCCATCTAGATAAACCTTTCAAGTCATTCACCAGGTGCTAAAACTGTTATAATATTACATAAAAACACTGGCTATTTTTTTTCTTTTAATAATTAAATTACATTAGTTTTTTTATACATTTCATTTATTTTCTAATAATACAAATGTCAATTAGCCTATTTAAGAAAAAAACGTAATATTTGGAAATCATATAACAAGTAAAATTAGTTATTTTTTACTTTTCTTATGAACCAAATTAACTGCAAAAAATAATGGGTTAAAAAATATTGAGAGAAAAAAGTGAAATGTGTGATGTTTATTGATATAGCAAACATTCAAAGATGTTTCCAAAACAAGCAAAATCCTGTACATCTTCACTGAAATCTGTAGATCTATTCAAAAGCTACAGTCAAAGGAAGATATGTAGAAACAAATTCAAAATTAAAATATTTTTTCAAAGCAGTAATTTGTTATTGTAAAAGTACAAATACCTCTTTTCTTAGCCAATGATAAGGAATAAAATAAAATTTCCCACTATAAAATGAACAAACGAACTAGAATAACAAATAAATAATCTTATAATCTCACTCACAAAATAATACGCGTATTTACAACTGCTCCATATTAACAGAAACCTAGAGGTGGAGGAACCCCATTTACGGGCGCCTAAGCAGTATCAAGCTCGCTAACAGGTTCCGCCAGTTATAACCGCCAGTTATAGTGCGCAGGTATGTATACCTGCGCACTACCGACTAAACCTCCACCCCTGGCTTCCCCCTTCCTGGGACTGCTTATAAAAACATTTCATCAGTAGAAGAGAGAACTGCCCACACACACACAGACATAACAATCACACAATGTCACACACCACACAAACAACACTACTGTAAGCAACACATACAGCACATCACACAACACCACACAAGAACCTGCAGAAAACAGGACACGCTACTAACATCCACAACACCCACGCATTACACACTCACACAGCCATCAAGACAGAAATCTTAAAAAATTACAACACTTACCAGAAGCCACCATCAGACGCACGAGCAGAGTGTCTCCGGCCTCATCGCACCCAAGCAACCCCCCCCCCCCCCCATGTACGGGGGGCTCAATAGGCACTCAGTCGAGGACCTGTCCACCCCGCGCCCTCCGGCGCCATTCTTCTCTGCGGGACTCCTCATATAATTTGAGCTTCCTCATGACCGTTCTCACAAATCTTTCCACTGTGCTTCACCTTGTAATAGTACTCAAAACCGATCCCTCAAGCTACCGCCCTATTTCTTTAACAAGCGTGTTGTGTAAAGTAATGGAGAGAATGGTAAACCGCAGGCTTGCATAGTACTTGGAGAAACATGGCTTTCTTTCTTCGGAACAGTGTGGTTTCCGACAAGGGAGATCTTCCATTGAGCATTTGGTCTCAATGGGGACAGCCATACAAAGCGCCTTCCTGAACCGCCAACACCTCGTTTCTATCTTCTTCGATATAAAAAAGGCGTACGACACGGCCTGGCGACGTGGCATTCTTGACACCCTTAGGAGGTGGGGAATCAATGGCAATATGCTTGCTTTTATCCGGGGGTTGTTAAATCTCCGAAACGTTTCGTTTTCGTGTAGACGATTCACTTTCAGAGAGTGTCGTCTCGGAAAATGGTGTACCTCAAGGTAGTGTATTAAGTGCCATTTGCTTTCTGTGGCCATAAACAGCATTACCAATTGTGTACGGGCTCCTGTCTCTTGTTCTCTTTTCGTTGATGATTTTGTTATTTACGTTGCGAGCGGCTCTGCACCCACTGCGGAGAGACTGATACAGAACACTATATTTCGCCTTGAGGCTTGGTCAAGAACTACTGGTTTCACATTTTCACCCGACAAGACAAAATGTGTAGTCTTTTCTCGGCTACGGAACCCTTCTAATCCGCGGGTTTTTCTGGGCAGAGAGCTTACTGCTGTCTCTCCTTACGTTAAGTTTCTAGGTTTGCTTTTTGGTAGCCGTCTTACCTGGGTCAAACATACAAGGGAATTGAGGACAAAATGTTTCAAACTTTTAGATATGATGCGGGTCCTTAGTAACACCAACTGGGGGGGCCGATCGGTCATGTATGTTACGTTTGTACTACTCCATTGTTAGTTCCCGTTTGGATTATGGTTGTGTCGTCTATTCTTCAGCTCGTCAAACCGTACTTAAAATGCTGGACGGTGTGCATCATGCTTTTCTTCGGCTTGCAACAGGTGCGTTTAGATCGAGCCCTATCGCAAGCTTAATTGTAGACAGTGGCGAGCCATCACTTTGGGATAGACGAGATCAGCTTTTGTTGTCGTATTTTTCCCGTCTCAGCGGACAGCCGAATCACCCAGCTTTTGACCCGGTTCTTAAGAATCCTAATTTGAGGAAGTGTTGGGGGGGTCTCTTCCACCTCGCACTCCGGAATATTAATAGAAACCTAAAAAACATAATCAAATAATGAAATAATTTTATTCTTGTATCACATCACAACAGACTGAAATCATAATTACTGTCCAGGATTAATGATTATTGTTAAGTTACTAATTGTCCATCCAGAGACAGACTTAATAACTGAACTCAAAATATTATTAGCATAGTATTATGCTGGACTTCATCTCCCTAGTAATCCCTAAATTTCCAAGTGATAGATAAATGTGTGTATTACAATTTCAAAATTTAAACCACTCCTTATAGAAAGTTTTTAGTTTGTTTTTTACTTCAAGATTATTCTGCTTATAATTCTGTGCCCAATTCAAATCCGATCATGTCTTCTCACAAATCAATTATTTCTAATACAATGCCATGTACTGAATCCAAAAAATTACAGATAAACTAATAACATGGGTGTAGCATGAACTTTTCTGTTACAGGCTAATATAGAATTCTTTCAGATGTAAATGGCCAAAGATTAGATTGCATGGACTTTTCCTTTCACAACTGGCAAGACTTGTTCCTGCTCCAACTTGGAACATACATTGGGGAACAAGCTGAATAATTTATAGTTCATATCCTTCGTATCGAATACAATTCTGGAGAAGAACAAGCGTTTTCTTTAAGTAAACCTGATCCTGTTCTTTAATACTCTATCTGGAAAAAACAACTTTGTTGCAACATACAAAACCAATTGAGTTGGTCAGTAAAGCAAAACTATTGGTCAGTAATGATACTGATCCTATCCTAGGTAAAGAGATCTTGATCGACTAAAAAATTGTGAACATAATAGAACCTTCATTTTGGAAAGGTATTTACAGATTCCTTTGAGTGGATTTGTTTATCTCATTTTGCAATTCTTTTATAAATAAATTATTACTTTCTCATTATCCACTCTTCTTTTCATCCTTAATTCATTCTTCACTTTGGTGTACTCTAGGTTTTTGTTGAATATCCACTTGATTTATACTAAGGATATTGAACCTGTAGTTACTATGCCAATGTATATAATTTGGTTGAGATGATTCTGCCTATAAACTTAAGTATTTTCTACTTTTTTTTATGTTTATACAAAAAGCATGACTTGGAGCTGAGATATTGTTTGGATAAAGCTGGGCCTTCAATCCTACAACAGGAACAGATATATGCATCATTCATTCAATGATAATAATTGGTAGTATATGGAGAAAATTTAAGAAAATCTGTCATACATTCTTAGCTTGACAATTAAGTGATGCGGCAGATTTTTATATTGATCAAGTTACAAACTTATTATCAAAATAAGAAAATGAATTCAAAAAGATCATTCTGTAATTCTGAAAATGATTTTCATATTAACAGTGAAATAATTTGGTCTAGAAGGTCACTTCTAGCCTTGTTTTAACTACATAACTTGTGACAATTACCAAGAGATATCATTTAAACTGCTCATAGAGATAGCTTCTTGAACTCAACTAAACAGAGAATAAAACTTAGTATTTTCTTTATGATCTTACAAATAAACTTGTAAGTGTTTAATGGACATTACCAGAATTTCTGAAAAACATTTTTTTTTCAAAAGTCTAATACAGAAAGAGTGTTAGCGTTTATCTGTACATTTAAGGATTTATTTTCTCTGAATTTTTTTATGATGCATAATAAATCAATGGAAATTTTTATTTGAATGTTATGGAACATATTGGGGTTTATCATATTCAGTTCAAGCACTCAGTACTCGACTGACAGTTTCTTCTTACAATCTGACTGGTTCACAAGGTAGTAGTTATCCAGGAATTTTTGCCCAAACAGAAGTCAATTCTTAGTTATTCACCTTATTCACTAATTTTGTCTCCATGTGATTATTCCTTGTTTCCAAAATTAATATTATCATTGAAAAGCCATCTTTTTTTAGAGTACTGAAGTATATCAAATCCAACAGAATTTGATATAAACTCATCAGGTTGTACCAAAAGAAGATTTACAGAGATTATTTCTAGATTTTACTATTTCTTACATCAATGAGGAATGGATATATACTTCGAATAAACCAGTAGTAATATTTAATTTGCTTTACGCACAATTAATTCCGTGATATCTTTCTCATTAATCAAACTAATATTCACGTCATTCAGATAATGGATCAGCTATTATACTATTATCTGGTACTGTACAATTCCAAAACGGAAAGGAATGTAATTTACTCCATAATTCTTAGGTTATAACCTTTTACCATATTTTTTTATACACCTGATTATAGTATTTAATTATAGTATTTATACACCTAATTATACATATATAATTATTGGAATAATCTTTAAACTTAACTAATGTTTTATAACAAAAAAATTAGGTGCGACATGATAAAAATAACACAATTTTTATGCGTTTATACTAAATAAATTACTTAAAGTTACATTTTTAAAATGTTAATAATAGATAAAATAATAAATTTATCACAAAAACTAATAAAAATAAAAGAAATAGAAGTATTTGGAGCAGAAGCACCTTAAATCCATTATTTTTCATTCTGGAAAATAAAATAAAATAGAAATGCGTTATAATGTGTGAGTGTGCAACAAATATAAGTTAAGTATTTGAATGTGTGCAAGCAGTGGAACGAATCATCACCACCATCAACTGGTCTAAATATAAATGGCCTCATTTATGAGAAGGAGTTTTAGTTCATAGTTTATAAAGACTGTGGAAAAAGAGAATTACCAGTCAATTTTTTTTTTTACACTTACATTATATAACGACTTATTTAATTTTTTATCCACAATTATTTTGCTTTAAGTACTATAGTTTGCTGCCGCCCTTCTCCCTAAATTTGGATAAAATAATTTCTCTCTACATGTCATTAATATAAATAAAAAGTTAACATTTTTATAAAAGAAAGTTATTTTGAATTGCTTTTCTATTAATGTTTTATCCTTATAAGACATTTCTTATATTTCAATTCTAACTATTCTCTGCATGATTCTGTAAATTTAGACTAATTTGAATAGTCTAATATTCTTCTAAATTTCATAAAGTATTAAATTTTATTTTAGCCATACCCGACTATTAATAAAAAAATTATAAGTGTTAGAGTCAAATAAGAAATAAAAAAAAATAGAATATATATTTTTTAGATGTTACGGAATATATTTTAAGAAAACTTTCTCTAAAAATATTCAAATATAGGTTTAAGCTTAACAAATTTGCTTAAGTAAAGTTTTTTAAAAATCTAACACCCCTTCAATAAACTAAAATTAAAAAAAAATTTTTTAAATATTTTTGCATTTTAGGTCCGGGATCTATAATTTAAAAATCTGATGTGGACAACACATGACTTCCTTTTTTTTTCTTTTTTTTAACCTCCGAGTCCACAGTCAAGCATTACTTCAGATTATGAGATGAATGATATGTAGCGTGTGTGAAAATGCAATGCCTGATCGGGATTCGGTCAGGCACATGACTTCCTGTATGCCTATTAAATTACATTTAAACATTTTTTTTTTAAATGATAAGTAATAAAAAATTATTTTATTAAAAACTTATGATATTTTTTCATATTTTTTATTTCTTATTATTAAATTATTATTCTTGTAAAAATTTGTTTATAATGAGAGGTTAATAATTAAAAATAAATCAATATATTTAATTAATATTAAAAAACCCGCTTACCAACAATTCTTTTATATATGCGTTCAAGTGCTTTCAGAATAAAATTCCATCATCAGGAACTAAAAAATTGTTTATGTTATAATCTTATTAAAACTGAAACTTCTTCGTCATGTAAATTTGTTTATGCAACGTAATATAATATAACAGTAGTCGTCTTAGTTTAAAATTACGTCGACTTAACGTCCTGTCATTATGAGTGTCTCCACCGTTATGTTCATAGGCAATATGTTAATATTACGTTACATAAATAATTTCCATGACAAAGGAGTTTTAGTTTTAATAAGCTTAACATAAATAATTTTTTAGTTCCTGATGATGGAATTTTATTCTGAACGCATATATAAAAGAATTGTTGGCAAGTGAGTTTTTTAATTATTAATTATATAATCATACCAACCATACCATATATGATAAAATTATTATAAATATATTTTAAATAAAAAAAGAGGTGAAGTCTGATTCGAACCGACGTGCGTTCCCCTAAGATCCAAATATTTCATTAATTAAAATATTATTTTGCTATAACTCTGGAACCAATAAAAAAAAGTATACTTGTGATATATAGTTGAAATGCTCTCATCGAGTGCTTATTACTGCAGTTAAGAAAAAGTCCAAAATCGAGATGGTTTTGAATTTTGGGCTTTTTTTTGGACACTTTTGGTTCAGTCGATTGCAATCAAAAGGGGACGTGCACAACTAGATGTTACAACAGTCCAAAATTTCAACATCCTACGGCTAATCAATCGTTTTTGAGTTATGCGAGATACATACGTACAGACGTCACGCCGAAACTAGTCGAAATGGATTCAGGAATGGTCATAATAGATATTTCCGTTGAAATCTGAAAACCGAAATTTTTCGCGATCACAATACTTACTTTACTTCATACAAGGAAGTAAAAATATTGTGGACATTTCTTGACAATTCTACATAAGAGGAAGATATATTCTATAACAATATTTATACCAAAGGGAGATAGAGCAAAGAACAAAAAACATATATTTTTATTTTAAGAGTGGAGGTTGATTTTTTGAAATGTTTTTTATTATTTATTTTTGTATTGTAGGTAATAATAAAGTTTTCTCTAAAATGCCTTTAAAATTGGGTTTTTCGTGATATCCCCAACCGTATTAAGAATTTTGAAAAAAAAAATTAATGTGATCAATGGCCAAAGTTGAAGAAAATCGGTTTAGTTAATCCTGAGATATAAGTCCAAAAGCAGTGTGACACACATTCATACAGTATGATGCAAATTCATACATATAGATTTTTTTGTTCTAGAACTACACGGACCCAAAACGTTAAGATTTTCAAAACCAATTTTTGACATGATCACCATACTTTCCCCTTTAATACGACTATTCTAGCTATATTCGCCGGAAAAGTAAAAGGATGTTTAATATTTATGGTTTGTTTATTTATTTATTTAAAATAATTTAATAGTCGATAGATTGCTTAATGACCTGATAGATCGTTGAACAGATGTATTAAAAATTAAATTGAGTGATTTCCTTTTACAGGCAAAATATTACTTTATTGATGAGCTTTTAAATAAAAGCTGTTAATCAGATAAAACAGAAAGTGTTGTATACTCATTTAATGATATACCGGGTGTAGAAAAAAGAATATCGGGATTTTAATTTCTTTGGATGAGTTGTACAGCGTTGATTTAAGGTTAGAATCAAAGCAAAATAGACAGATTTAGTTGCACGCATCGCTATAATTGATTCCTCATCTTTCCGTTTTGCCACTAGCAAAGGTTGCGACTCCTGAACAGAAAGCCTTCTATGTTCTGGAGTTTACTAAATTTAAATCTATATTTACAGTTCAACATGAGTTTAATTAAAGTTGTGATCCTCAAAGTGACAATAACATTCGTTGACGGCATAATCGATTTGAAAGGACCGGATGTCTACGTACTATGGAAAGAGTACAGGACGACTAAGGGTGTTTGAAGAAAATGGTCAGGGTGTCTTTCCTGCGTAATTCTAAAAAATCTATCAGTCAGGCTGGCCGCGAATTAACAGTGCCAATGATGATGATTGTTTTAAGGAATCTTACACAGGCGTGTTTCAATTATTACAGGCTTCGCGAACGAAATGTTACAGCACGAAGATGTCTTTATTGATCGTATTGTTTTTAGTGATGAGTTAACCTTACATCTTATCGGGAAAAGTTAACATACATAACGTTCACAACTGGGGGTCAGAAAATTTCCATGAACACGTACAATGAAAAAGACACCCCAAAATTAAATGTTTTCTGTCCAACATTCCGACGGCAAGTTTATGGGCTGTTATTTTTCGCTGAAACAAGCGTAACAGAAATTGCTTAATAGATATGCTGCGTTCATGGCCCTTTTTTCAACTGCAAGATTGACCGGTAAGTTTTATTTGGTAAGGAGGCGAACAGGATGGCTCGCCTTCTTGCCGGTGTATTCTGTACGGAATCGGTTGACTGACATTTTCCCGACCACTATTAACATGGTGACTTATCCAGATCAGCATAGACCCCATGACAGAGTTTGTTTTCGGTGGCATCCAAGGTCACCCCATCTTGGAAAGGATTTTGTGTATACGCTTCCGCTACCTAACGATATACCCGACGTCAGGCATAGGATTGAAGAAAAAGGTTGGCCAAATTTTATTTGATTAATTCAGGCTTTGTCCAAGGTAGGATTATTGATGCACCATATGTCGAAGCTGAATGTACCAAAGTAGTTAAAGAGCTTGCGAGGGTCAATTCTGGTTTTGTTCTGCAAGTTAATTGGAAAACTGAAAGGGAATGGAACAAAGCTGCTGGCTTCCTAAGATTGTTAGCCCTATACAGGATCGCTGATGGGGTCTGATGCTATTAACAATGTATAGGTAAAATAGCGAACCATGTGGCTAGGAATCTGCCTGGATAGGCATCCCCTAGCTAAGATACTTTGCCAAGATAGGCATTTTGGCATCAAATCCCGGTTAGCTAAGGTATTTGATGTTAGGATGAGAATGGATTTATTGATAACTTTGTGATGGATGGAGCTGCGGTGTGGGGAGTGTAGGTTTTGATCTCGCACCTGAAAGATAAACCTGAGTAGAGAGATATAAGGAGATAAAAGATATGTTTTCATTAGAAGCTTATTAAATTTTTGAATTTTTTTCTTGATTTTTGAGTAAATCAATAGATCTTTCAGTAAATTGAATTGCAGAACAAAATTGTTGTTGCGATCAACACTTGTTTTGTTGGAATAAAAATAGTATTTTTTATGTTTACAGACTCAATCAAGTAATGATCTGAATGCATAGTCTAACTGAAGTTAGATATGAAAAGAGTTTTGTGTGAAATCATCACTGATAGAGGAAGGCATGGAGAGATCACGCATCCCCGTGAATTGGTTAATTTGATATTTGAGGGTTGTAAGGTATGGGAGGTGTTCATGATTGGAAGAAGCCATATGAAGACGACAGTAAGTTGTGTAAATACACTGATGGAAATAACTACCAGGGCATTTGCATCGGTGGCATCCTGATAGAGGCCAAACGTATAAATATAATGTGTTTTCAGGTTTACAGGGTCTAAAAAAACGACCTCCAGTAAAGCCCATCAAACCTAGGAATGGAGGGGGTGGTGAGGCAATTGGGATCATCACAAGGTGGGTGTCTTTCCCTATGGGGGTCAGGGTGCTCAAACTGAACACTTGTAAGAATAAACTTTACTCTTTTATTTTATTGTGATTCTTTACTGTAAGTTAAATGATATTAAAGAACTTTAAAACCCCAATTTTAATTTTTGTACTCTATATGTATTGAAATATTTTTCAATTAACACTTTAATTAATATACAGTATTTTGTACTAATTTTATTTATTTGTTATCTTAAAGACAGTTGCTTCATTATTATTAATATATTTAAATTTTTCATAAAAATGTAGTGGATGTAACCCTTTCTTTTCTTTTTTATTCATTAATTTTGAATTTATAATGTTATTTTTTATCAAAATCCATTTCTTCTTTATTCTTCTTTACAAATACTGGAATAGCTCCTTTTTGTCATATGCTGAATAATTCTGATATCGTTTTTAAAAAGATTGTATAATTACACTTTGAACTAAATAATATATTTATTGTAATTAAAAATTAAATAAATACTGATGGTAGTAAATATTTCAAGTAACTCATTTGTATTCGATTAGAATTTAAAAAAATGAAAAAAGTAGTTAAAAAATTACCTTTTATTTTTACGATACAAAATTTGTGTCGCACAAAAACAAAAAAAAAACATCCATTTTGTAAAAACGCAAGCAATAAATATAACAACCTAAGTAATAAAAAATTAAGTAAATTAGTATATAAATATATATATTTTTTAAATAGTTTCTCATTCTGTTATAACATTGAATGTTTATGAAATATAAAAGTTCTTTTGTTATTGTGATATTTAAAGATATTGTGATTCAACATCTCCGTCTGAAAGATTCTATTTTTAATCTGTTTTATATTTTATATTTAGAATTGCAGTAATGGATGAGTAATGAGAAATTAAAAAAAACAAAAAAAAACAACAACATTCATATAGTATGATTCTTATTGTGGTTGGTGTGAGCATCTTACTAGATGATATGTACTGACATATAATTACAACAGTTTGCCAATAATTTTGACTTTATACTTTATATATATATAATGATGTATAATAAAAATAATAACTATAAAATCATTTATATTTAGGCTAAAAGCCAGAAGTCTTTATTAAAGTTTGGCTCTTATATTGACACTTTAATCATTTAACAAAAATAATTATATCTTTCAGAAGATAGAAATTATATAAAAATTTCCTCTCTGAAGAAAGTTAACCAAGCATAGCGGAAAATGCTTTGAGTCAAGTAAAAAGAAAAAAAATTATCCATTAAATTTTGAATTTGGTTTGGTTCATCTAAAAAATTATCACAGCCAATATTCACAGACATCAAAATTTTCAAATTTTAACATTAAAATTAATTATTATTTAATTATCACAAACAAACAAAAAAACCTGATGCATACGCAAACTTTGGTGATCTGCTTGATTGATAGATAACCCTTTTTTACCAGACACTGACTTAGACTTCCCTTTTCCTTGATTTTTTTTCCTTCATTATCAGTTTTGAGGGTCCTAAGAGATTATCCATGCTAAGGATATAATGGGGAGATTATATACCACTATATAATCGTGGTTCATGGTATATAATGGGGAGAACCTGTGAGCCAAATCAGGAATTTAAGTTTGATGGTCTATAACAAATTACTAAACAATAAGTAGGCGATGCCTATTGGGTAAAGTCAGGCCTCCTAATCTCCACCACAATAATTTTAATAAACACATGATTTACTTCAAATAAGAGAGAAATTTATTTACTTTCCGACGTCCAGTTATTTATTTAAGGCAGGTACTCAGAATAAAAAATAAAAAAAAAAATGTTGGACAATCTTGATAATCAAATCCAGACCTAGGTAATAGGGTATTTAAGCGATTCAATATATCTGAAACTGATAAAAATTGCATCAACTACTATGTTTATTATTTGTTAAAAAGCAATAGCATGCAGAAATTACACTTGGAAACTTTCCTTAACATCAGTAACCTACAAAAATCAATTCATTTAAAGTGGTTTTGGCATTAGCAAGTTTAACTCTCATCTTTCGGTTTCCATGATCGCTACAATCTAAAATGTTCCACATACTGCAGTACCATCAGCTTCTATAAGATGTGTTTAACATCTTACAGAAAACTGTTTTTCACTTATATAATAAAAAAATTTTTTAAAGTTAATTTATGACATAAATGTAAATTTTCTGCACAGGAATATGATGTAGAGATTTTTTGTATGATAAGCCTGACTGGTATTTGAATCTGGACCTTCTGGATTAAAAGACAGTCATTCCTTAAGAAAATCACTAGCTACTTTCTTAATACTGAAAATATGCTTCCAAAAGATTTTTTCAGAATTATAATCCAACTCCTTCTTCAGTAATCATTGATATGGTGACCTACATCATAACAATGGAAATAATTGCATTATTGTTCTAAAAATATATTTTAGATTCATAATTCCTTGATTTTAGAGTGGGGGAATTAAATTTATTATTTTATATAAATTTATATTTTATTTCATCGCGCTAATCTATAAATAATATTTTTTGCCTGATTAAGAAGACTGATTTCACAATATAGAATATAATAACAGTTGCATTAAAATGTACTAAAATTGTTCAAAAATATCATAGAAGGCTGGATAAATATAAATATGAGGTAGAAAGAATTTGAGGTCATAATTAATACACAGATAAAGCATAATGACATTTTACCAATAACTGATTGATTCGGTGCCAAATGTAGGGCAAGTAAAGAGATGAACATAAATTTTATTTTAAATCTGCAACTATTTAACTTATCTTCTGACTGGAAAGGGAGAGTAATTCTTGAATAGAATAAGAACATTTTTCAATTAAAAATTACTTCAATATTTTTATAAATTTTTTTCTATATAACCATTCTGAATTCTGGTTACTTTATTTGTATTTATATATTACAAAACAAAGATATAAGGGGCTGATCGAAAAACTAAATTTGTTTACATGATTTGATACCTAGTCCAAAATATTCTCATGAGAAATACACTACTACAGAATTTTTTTTTTTTTAATATTACACTCCATATATACAATACCACCATACATTAACTAATTTTGATTTATTCTGTTTTTAAACCAGATCCTTTGTTATGCACATCCATTTTTGTTACATTTATTTTTAAAAAAAACATTCAATTATGTGTTTTCTTATCACAGAATGAATGTTTAGTTAATGATATGGAAAATGATTAATTGTTCAACTTAATAAAAATAACATGCTGTTTGGTAGCATTGTATATAATTTGTATTTTACATGACAAATAAGCAAATTTTATTATTTCACATTCATAGGCAGAGGAATGATGTAATTTTCTGCAGTAAAAGGCCTCTGTACAAGGTATGGCTGAAATATAATTCCCACTCACATAAAAGAAACAAATATTGCTTAATGAAACAAATATGGCATAAAAGTATATTTGCTAAAAATCTTACGTATGTTTTTTCAAATAGAAACTCATCACTCATTGAAAAAAGAAGTGAAAATCGCAGGGCGCCAAATATGGTGAGTATGGAGGGTGTGGAATAAGAAAAAATGTTAATTTCACAAGTTCCTTAGTGAGATGTGTGTGGCCGTGATGTAGCAAAATTATCGGCTCCATGATTGTCGAACACAACTCATGCATCTTCTATGGTATTTTAATGTTTCTATATGCACTGCACAGAATTTACAGTTGATCTAGTTCTAGTCAGTCAGCCATATGTTTAAAATCCCAGAACACTGTCAAGAGACTTTTTTTCAGAGGATTGTGTTTTGAATTTTTTTGATTGCAGTGAACTATAATGCCAATATTATATGCCGGTACTATGCTGTTTTTCTTCTGGGTCGTAATGATGCACTCAAGTTTCGTCTCCAATTACAATATTGTAAAGGAAGGAGGGCTCTGAACCTCTTTCAGCGGAAACATTTTTCCATTGTGTCATCTCATTTAAGATACAATTAAATAAAAAATTTCAAGGGGGGAAATGAAAGGAAACAAAATCTTTAAGAAACCTTTTCCAGGAATTTTTTGAAACCCCAAATGGCGGGTTATTCCAAGAACTCAATGACTTTTGTGGAAATTGCTTTTTTAATAAATCATTAAACTACGTTAATTTTTTCAACCTTATTAAGTATTTTCAACCAAAGAGAAAATAATAATTACAGTTGATGAATTACAACACATTTTTACTATGAAATATATACTCTGTGTAACCAACCTAATATGTGAGAGCATGCATTAATAGAGCATCAAGGACATTTATTTATATTCTTAAAGTATGTATTAAATAAGAGATCAAAGAGCAAGATTATTAACTAACTAAGAACAAAGAGTAACTCATTTATTTAAACACCTGTAAAAAAAATTAAAATAACAATAAATTCAATCTATATGGCTAATGGTTAATTACATTTATAACTACATTACTTTTTAGCTGTACGAAAATAACTTTTAATGTAATTTCTTTGATGATTATAACATCTAATATGCTTTCATACCCTCATAAAAGGTAGCATATAAAACTCCTGACCATTGTCAGTAATAAAACATAAAACAAGCAGATTTAGAAGCTAGAATAACTAACCAGTACAACTATTCTTGACAGTTGATTAATTTAAATAATTTTTTTTTTTTAATTTCTCATTCTTCAAATTAAAGTTTTTATAATATGATTCCTTATTTTAATGTGAAAAATATTAAAATGATCCTGGGCAAAATAGTAAACTAACCTGATTGTTAGATCCTATTTTCTCTACCATTATTTCGTTTTATAGATGTAGGACTAAATCTTCTAGGATCCCATGCTGGAGATGTCAGATATTTGATAAAACAATCATTCTATCCTTGATGTTATTTAGTAGGGGGTGGCCTATGAAGCAACTCTTTCTTGTTCGATGGCCACACAATAAGCATAATGGCCGAGGTGATTAATGGATAAAGCCAAGCCTCCTAATTTCCCTCAAAATAGTACTTAAGTATATATGCCTCACAAACTGCCCAGCCAATTGATTTACCCAAAACATATTTCAAACAGCAGAAAAAAATCAGACTATATGCAATTACATTTTTTTTAAATCCAATGATGACAAAAAAAAATGAAAATTAGTTTCAAACCATTCATATAAACGATTTAATTTTTTGTTTAAAAAATCTTTCACAGAAGATTTTAGGAATGGGATTACAAAGAAATTTCCTTTACAGAATAAAAAATCTAAGGCTTGATTATACATGAAAAATTAAATATAATTACAATAATGTTTAGTTCAGGGAAAAATCTAAACATTAAATTCTATATATACAAGTTTATCTTAAGAAAGTTGAAACAATGTTGAAAGCTTATTTTACGAGCGAATATGATTATTAGCATTGTGAGTTAGAAGTTCATTCTATTTTTTTTCCTCTAACAACTGTAAACTGTAGTTGTTTACAGTAAACTATATTTTCTTATAGTTTAGTAAGTTCATAAATTACATTTTTTTAAATAATTTATTTATCAGAACTAATTGTAAAAGTAACCAGTTAGAACAGTGTAACACGTAAATCTATCATCCAAATAAATAAACAGAATGAAAAAGAAAATAGGGTCAGTACGTTTATTTAAAAGAATATAATTGTGCATATATATTTTATATTTAGAATTTCACTAAAATATTTAGTTAGATTGTATATTAAACAACATCGCAATAACAAATAGACCTTGCACAAAGTTGGAATTTAATTAATCATCAAACCATTTCATTTATTTTAGTTTCGTTTATAATTTATTAAATTCCACATAATAATGTGACCAATTATTTTAAATAATACATTATGCATTAATAATAATGATAATAGTCATAATAAACAAAAAAATTACTGTGCTAGCCAAAATGTTTTACTAAAATATTGCTAGAAATTTTATGCTGTTAATTAAAAAGTGAATTTAATTTTTAAACAATTTATATTATTGTCATTAATAGAATAATAATAATTATTAAATGGAAATTAATTTTAAAAGAATTTTCAGAATTAAATATGAATATAATTGGCAAAGTTTCAACAAAAATTCTGTATAGCACAAATAATATATAACCACATGTAAGCAAAGCCATTTACTTGTTTAATTAACCAAGTTACCAGTGGCTAATCTAACAGTTTAGTTAAAGTTAATTAAATTTGGAAGTGATTTTGATTATTTTACAATTAAGTTATCCAATTTACATTATGTTTATTAAACTGAAAAATAAAAAAATGACTACCTCATATGATTATAATTATTTATAAATATACGATTCAGATATATTAATATTATACGAGTATGTAATCAGAAGAAATAAATAAGAAATGCTTAAGTGCTAGCTGAGAACTGAATGAAGGAATGTCAGTATGATACTTGGTATGCTAATTGGCATACCAATAAATTTGTTAATACTAATTGATCAAACTAAATGTTTAAATATTAGTGATACAGTTTTGACCAAACAAATTTCCAATTCTTGAAATTTTGTAGTATGTTCTGTTCCATTACGTGAAACATTATATACATATATATAACAATTTTTTGTAAAATTATCTGCTTCAAAATGGGAGATGTTATTTTTCTTAGACAAGTGATGCAGATGTGTATGGGTGGGAAGTTTCCACGATTAAGCCACCAACATACGCTCTTCTCTTTACTTCTAACACAATCTACTTTTTACATCACCTATTTCTTTTAGTTTATCTCAGCTTAACAGCTGTTGTGTAGCTTAACAGCTACACAACAGATATTTCATTCATTAGGTTTTCACCATTCTTTTGCGTATATGTCTGCGATATCATTCTCCTACTACTGTATGACACTGTAATTTTCTTAGTATATTATTAAAATATACTGGTTGATAAACCTTTTTTTTTATCATTATCCAATCAGACATATTATTTACAAAAACCAAACATTAAAAAATTTAAAAAAATTAAGATATAGAGGAAATATCTCCTTGACAGTTAACAGTCAGTTGTATCCACTATTTCTGAGAAAGAGCTTATTATATTGCTAATATAGTATTTTTTGAACACTGCTTAAATGATTCAAAATCAGTTATTTTTTTCTCTTTATTATAATTTTAACTTTATTAATTCTTGAATTTCATTATTGAGCTCATTTTGTTAAATTCATTACAAAGTGAGCAAGGTTTACTGTTTACATAAGTAATAGGAAATAATTGTTAGTTGAAACTCCAAAAGTTATAAGATGATTAGTATCTGTTCAGAATAGACAAATATAACCTGTTTATTCATAATCTGTGTCTCTCTTTAATGATACTAATGTTCTGTGTAATAGTTGATGATACAAGTGGTAAATTAAAACCTACCTATAAACACATATTAGATAAAAATACTTAACAACTAATAATACTTGTATATTTATTTTCAGGGGATTAATCCTTAACCTTTCAAAAAAAAATATGTAAAAGAAAATATATTTAAAAGATATTATAGACTGACAAAGGATGGAAAGAGATAAAAAAGCTCTCAATTACGAGAATCATGGAGTTAAATGTTAACTAAGCATTTTTGAGAAGATAAAAAAAGAACATACCTGATGGGCAGTGCATCTACAAAGATTAACAGATAATTAAATAATCTGAATTGTGTATACAAAATCCAAGAGGAGAAAATAAAGCAGATATTTTCAAGATCAGGTGGTTATATATTATTTAGGATTTGAAAACAAATTTATGACAGATGAACATTAAAATATGAAGAAAATGGCCAGGATACAGAGAGAGCAAGTGACAGATATTATAAGAATATGAATGATCATATGAATAGGAGTGTTAGGAAGATTGGTTATACTCTAAGCACGATATTTTGTACAAGCACTGTATACTATTAAAATTTTATTATGATTATTATAGGCTTCATTGTTGTTGATAAGCAAGTACGTCCCTTCCACCCACCAGTCAAGTAAAGAAAATTATACTGCATATATACTGAGAACAAGACAATACAAACAAAAACAAATAAAGATGAATAAGACAAATAAAAACAAAAACAATAAAGACAATACAAACAATTATAAACAGCTACAAAACAAAAGTAATGAAATGTATTAGAAATAACAAAGATGGACCACTGAGTGTGAAAAGATTATGGAGGTAGAAGAATTTTGTTATTTGGGAAGTTGAATTACTAAAGATGGACGAAGCAGAAGCGATATAAAATGCTGAATAGCACAAGCGAAACGAGCCTTCAGTCAGAAATATAATTTGTTTACATCAAAAATTAATTTAAATGTCAGGAAAAGATTTTTGAAAGTATATGTTTGGAGTGTCGCTTTATATGGAAGTGAAACTTGGACAATCTGAGAAGAAAAGATTAGAAGCTTTTGAAATGTGGTGCTATAGGAGAATGTTAAAAATCAGATGGATGGATAAAGTGACAAATGAAGAGGTATTGTGGCAAATAGATGAAGAAAGAAGCATTTGGAAAAATATAGTTAAAAGAAGAGACAGACTTATAGGCCACATACTAAGGCATCCTGGAATAGTCACTTTAATATTGGAAGGACAGGTAGAAGGAAAAAATTGTATAGGCAGGCCACATTTGGAATACGTAAAACAAATTGTTAGGGATGTAGGATGTAGGGGATATACCGAAATGAAACGACTAGCACTAGATAGGGAATCTTGGAGAGCTGCATCAAACCAGTCAAATAACTGAAGACAAAAAATAAATAAATATATACTGAGAACAAAGCATCTCCTATATAATGCACTGTTTTCCAGGATATACAATTACTGGTCACTTTACACATTTCTTAATCTTTAATCTTTCTTTAGATTACGATGCACATAAAGCATCTAAGTCACTTATGTTATAAATTACTTTCTCTGAGAGTTGTGATGCTCATTAAACTAAGTAATACTCTTAGGTGAAGAAGACAACTGTTGACAGGGCTAAAGTTTAACACCATTTTAATAAGCTAGGCACAGATTTACAAAAGTATATCCAAAACAAGAAGGTGGCAGCGAACCACTTCACTCCTCATTTTTCTTGCCTGGCATGGGATTTGTTATTCTTGTGATTGATTACACTGCTTTGCAAATGCCTATAACTATTAGGTTGTGGCACCCCCAATGCTTTACAAAATACAACCTGAGCTGCAAACTTCAGATTAAAGGAATAAAGTAAATCATTCCTATTCACAGTACTAATTATGGACACAATAATGGCGATATTAATTTTTTATTCATTTTCACCCCAAAAAACTTGTTCATATAGACTTTATATAATTCAAAATACATTTATAAAAATATAAAGACAGTTAATTTCATAAATGTTAAATGGTTTATGTTTCATTACACAAGATTTTGTTAAATGATTTTGCCAAATGTAACTAAATAATAACCTTCATGAATTTAGCGCACTAACAACAACAAAAACGTTTACAACGAAAAACATCAAAATCCTGAATATTTTAAGTTATTTTTTGAGTTGTAATTTTATAACACAGCTCTATCCCCAATGTTTTCCTTTTTTATCCCCAAAACACAAATATAATTTTAGATAAATCGTTTATATCAAGAAGTACAAATCGTTCGTGTGCTGCCCACCACACCACCATTGGTTTGCTCTGCACCAATAGGAACAAAAATAAAAATGTGAGCACATACACAAACCAACCAACGCACCATCCTTTTTTATGGGAAAGATGTTTTAAAATAAATAATAGTGTTTTTTTGAAGATCAACTTTAATGAGTGAAATGCGTATTAATTTTATAATAAAATATATTAACATTAATTAAAAGAAATGTACGAAGAAAAGTTTATATTACATTCATTTTTATTCAATTTACCTCTTTCATTATGCCCCAAATTCTTTCAGACGTTTTTAAAAAATGTTAATAGAATCAACAATATAATGTATTATCATTCTAATATTTCGAGGTAAACAACACCTATAAAATAAACATAAGTAAATATCAACAAACACTCTTACACCGAGAATTTTTTAACCATGATTTTTATACTTTTGAATTTTTGGCCTTCAAAACATCAAGAAACATAAATTTTTGTAAGAGGCAGAAGTCATTTTATTTTGACAGCAATATCTTCCTTCTTTTTTTACAACTTGGGAAAGTAAAATAAATAAGGCCTATTAATTAAAATTACCAATAAAATAACTCGCTTTCAATTTATACATACTTTTGCACTAAGTATATATTAATAACAAATGTTAAAAATGAATGAAGTGTGGTGGGTTAAGAAAATAAATGTTGTTTTAATTTTTCAACAATAATTTATATATAACAGTGTTTCAATTAAAAGAGATGAATGAAATAATAAATGGAATAATGCCAGAACCTCACCGAGAAATGAACCAGAGACCAATTCATTCAGTAGATAGCATGTGACCACTACACTAATTTCTTGGCTTTTAGCCAGGCACTTTTTTTGTATTTCACACTTAAATTCTAGTCTACAGATGAAACATAAAAATCTTTAAAATATCTTAATTCAAATACTTTATGATAAAATAGGCTAAACAAGTAATTTCAGTTATTTAATTCATTTTTAATTTGCATCTCACCTCATAAAGGATGTCAAAATATTCATCTCAAGCATTTTATTACCCATCAACTTGTTCCTTCATATTTATATTGCTGCCGAGTTTTATACTGGCATTAGGAATGCTGTCTTCATTATTTTCCTCAACATCAATGTTTACAGATTGTGTTTGAAAACACTAACTTTCCGAGCAACCCACAAAAATACCTTCTGGTCTGAGAATATCTCCTGTATATTCTAAGGTTGTCCAACGGGATAAGATTGAGTCTTAGCTTTCAATGAGCCTTTTAACAAGCTAAGCTGTTAGAAAGCTCACTAAAAGATCCAGGTAACATCAACATATCTGCAGTATACTGGAATGAGTTGGTTACTGGCATTTCTACATGGAAAAAAACCAGCCAAGGTCCATCTGAACCAATCATGTTTTAAATCTTACCTGCTTTTTGATTCCTTAGGCTTCTAATTAATAACAAATGCTGGCATTTGTTGTTTTTATTACATCAATGGATGTAATAAACTATGGGCTCCACATCAGGAAAACTATCCTAAATAACTAGAGACATTAAAAAAAAAGTGCATAAACTTACTTACTTACTAGCCAATGCCTTCCCTTGGCTGTTGAGTCATTTGGCAATGCACTGACCAATAAAGACAAGTTTCTGTGAACTCTGGGCTCTCATCTAGCTGGGTGTGGTCCACGGACAGAAAATCTCTCAGGTGATCAGCATCCATTGTCCGCAACCACACAACAGACAATGGATCAAACTATATATATTTTGGCTTTTAATATATTCCTATTTGAAAATAAAAAACATGCTTTATCCAAAAAAAGAAACATTGTCCAAAAAAGCATACTATCTTACAATAAATTTCTGTACAGTAAGAAAAATGTATATTAAAGTTAATTCTCCATGTTAGTGCACTATTCAAATCTGAATGGATGTAACATCAGTTTTATTGTACCCTTATGAACAACACTAAGGGAAGCCAAGACAGCATGAATTTTGTGGACAACATAATAATGAAAAATATCTTACAAGTGTCACGATAAAAAATCAATAGTCGACTACTGTATAATTAATTATCGGCTTCATTACCTATTTCATAAAATGTAGTAAATTGATGAGAAGTAATTGATTTATTTGGTACAGTATCATCATCATTTGATGTTCTACACAGCAAGAGGTTTCTTAACATTGCTATCTCCATCCATTGCTGCCCCAAGTCTTCTCCTTCATCCCTTTATGGTTTCCAATCCTCACCTCATCTATTAACATTATCTTCATTCTTCATAATTCCTTCCTTTCTCCTTCTAATGGAGAAGTCAAGATTCCATTTCCTCTAACCAATTGTCCTTACCAGTTTCCATTTCTATTGTGTTCCCTCTATATAAATGTTTTTTCTTCTTTAACCTTCAACTGGTGAGGTGACATTAAAATGACTGTGTGCATCTGGTCGCTATGTAATTACCCCTTCTTTGATCTCATAATGAAACATGCTTTGCAGTAGCTGGTTATTTTTTAGTTATAGTTAGATTGCCATGCACTGAGAATTTTTATAGTGTCTGATTTTTCTCAATCAAGTGTCCAACATCAAACTAACATGTGCTCTATGTAAGTACAATCTCCTTTCATAAAATGATCAAATAATGCAGATTTTTGTTTAAATATTAATTTCTTTCCATCTACTTGTTTCAACTTTAACAAGAAATCGTAGTGATTTTTTCCAATGTAAAAATGAACATGAAAGATCAGAATTTCAAAGAAGCAATTTTTCATGAACTGGATGCATAGGAAAGCGAGGATTCGGATATTGATGAACCAATTACAGGTCACAATAGGGAACAAGGTGCAAATGGTATCAAGAATGGGCTAGAAATCGAAATCAAGGGCTGGTTACTGGAGGAAATGAGGAACAGGCTGTTGATCGGAATGGCTGTATTGTCAACAAACATGACACAGATTCTAAGTTGAAGTTTCAGGAGGTGGTGAAAATGTATGGATTGATAAACATGGGGAAGTAGATGAAAAAATTTATTTGAGTAAATCCAATTTTAGATGGTGTAGAGTAGAACTGAGAAGAAACGTCTGAGTTGTGGCACATAATATATTACGAATTGATAACAGGTGTAATATTCAAAAAGAAAATGAAATTGAAGTATGGAATAAACTATTTTCCTATTTCCTATTTTAGAGTTTTACTGTATTAAAAATGATGTAAAGTATTAAAGGGGTTTTAAAAACCTTCTTCATTCACTTAACAATAACTAAATGTAAAAATTTATTTAAGAATAAAGTAAAAAGTAACAAAAGTCTAAGGGGTGTCAAAATGATGTCACCTCACAGTATGTGTCAGTGAAACATCACCTTAGCTACTCATTATTTCCTTACTTCTCAATTTACATGTTCATTTTACTTTCTCCATATCCACATTTTATAATTACGATGTATTGCTTTTGTACTGCTTAATTAGGAAAATTAATCCAAAAATCATTCTGCCATTCTGAATATAACTTTCATCAGATAATGTTGCACAATGCACTTGTACACATAATGTGGTTGTTTTAATTCTGTGATACTCCCAATTCGAATGGAAATATGATGCGTCATGTGGTTTGACTTTAATTTGATAGTAAAATCAAAATACTACCGTGCCTAGATTGTTGTAACAAGTATATTATAATGGTACCTTTTGCAACAGTTTTGTATTACAAAAGAATAATTTTTTTGTTAACTTTAACAGTAAGAATGAAGTAGAACTGTAATGCACAGTAGAAAAAAGAGTACAGAAGTAACAGAGCTCAATGGCTCACTGAACTTCAGTATGTTAATTATACTTGTACTTAACTCTTGTAAATACTTTCTCCCTACTCAGTTGTTCAGGGTACCTCAGAACAAATTTGTTCTTGTCAGAATGTAGCTGTAACATTAAAATGTTTTTTTAAAATTAAGAATACATAAATTAGACTGTACTTAGGAACATGGTGCTGTTTTTCTATCTAACTGTATGCTTATATATATTAATAACCAAACATTTAATTACAAAATTAAATTATTTGAGATCAGACACTATGAATTTCAACTTATCTTTACCTATGAGATAAGACAGCCACAATCTACAGAGATAATGAGTAAAAAACAAATTGGGTTATACTACATCTTAGGTTTTTTGTTTAGCAATTCTGAATAGTTAAAAACCGTTAATGTAACTGCAAATTTTTAAATCATAATGCAGAGGAAACATTTCCAATGAAACATTACTCATTAAACTTAAAATTTGTTTTCATAAAAATTAGTTTTTACGAAACTATTGATTAAAATGTTGTCTGGCTTACGGCAATTTACTCTAATTATGTAGTCTTTTTATTATTATTTTTTTATAAAGTTACTCACGCTAATTTTCAACATTTATTCATATTATTTTTCAGGTTCGTTGAGAATGACTATTAGAAAGTTTCTTGGTAAAGTTGTTCTAGTAGTCTAATTAAAAATTGGCTATAGTAGAATAATCAAGAAGTAATCAACATAGGAAGGAAACAGTTCTTAACAAAGGCTAAACAAAATTATCAGATTTTAAATGTTAGTAAAATTTTATTCATAAAAAGGAAAGTAAGATTTATTTAGTGAAAAAAGGTGTATTTAAAATCAAATTTTTAAATAAAACTATTCTGTAATTGGAATCAAGTTTTTTTCTTTTTTACTCTCCTTCAAAGTATAGATTAGAATGAAGTCTCATATTTAAAAAAAATTAGACTTAAAATTTATTTCCAGTCCATGTGAGCATTCTACTGGATGGATTGCGGTGAATTTTTGTTTTATTATGTTTGAAATGGTCCAAAGATATGTCATCAAGTCTTCATCGGACCCCAAACCTGAGTCTCATCTGAGAATTTCTCAAAAAAATACTCATTTATTACTTAATTGAGGAACTTTCCAAGGTTATTACACACAGGAAAATCACTTTGAAGGTCTATCGATGCTTGATAACATACCTGCAGGCCATTCTAAGCAGAATAAAAAAATTGGCTCGCTCTGCCCTACAGAATGTGTGGACAGACTGGAAATAGATTTTGAGCATGCATTTTACCTGTGGTAGGAAAGAAAAGAGAAAAAAAAGAGATTTGGGGGTGAAAAACAGTGAATGGAATAGGTTTTTAGCTGATTTTTAAAAAATATTGAACCTATTAGCGAGTCTGAGACTTTGCCTATACATGGGATTCCTCAGACAATACTGCCTTTCTGTGGAGCTAAATCACACCTCACAACACACACACTGCACATTTCCATCATACTAACGCAATAAAACACATGAAAACAGAAAGAAAAAATATATTTTTTAATTCAACGCTCTCCTTAGGACATATCCCATTAAGAGATATGAATGTCCTCAATGTCTTATTTGCACTTCGGCAACTTTTTTTTTAACCCAGAAAGTAAATTTAAGTAAATTAATTTTTTAAATATTTATTTGCTTTACAGGTTTATATACCACTGTGTGGATATATATACACCTGTACATATAAATAGTAAGCAAATAAAGGTGATAATGATTTTTTTATTTTTCATTTTAAGTGATTAAGATATATTAACTGGCACAATATCTAGTAACCATATGTCACTTTTAAAATGATTAAATCTAGAAATATTTGGCAAAGTATATAATTTATCTTCTGCTAAAAAAAGTTTAATTTAATTAAAAAAAAAAAAAACCATTTCATAATTTAAAAAGTTATTAATAAATAATATTGGTGTATGATATTATGCAGGTAGATTGAACAGTTTGTTTGTTTATTCTTCTATTTCGGAATGAAATATGAACAATACACCTGCTGGTTTCCTTGGCTGTTTTGAGTCATTCCTACTGTTCATCTAAAGATATTATTTCAATATTAACTAAACAAAGGTCACTGTTAAATATCCTTTTAGAATATTAATAAATGTTTTTAAATAACTTGAAAATCATAATTTTGTACTTGCTAACAGTTTTTTTCATGTTTTAGTTTAATTAAATATTTATTATTTATTATGAGAAATGGATTTTACATCACATGAAGATTGCCAAGCTGGGTCTGCATTCAAACTCAAAACCTTCTGGATGAAAGTAGGAATGTTACTTCTGTATCAGGTTAAAACTTATTTATATAGTAGCAACAAATTATGCCCAATAACTGTTACTAATGAATAGATGACAATGAATTTGAACGTAACTATTCAAGATATTCAAATACAGAAATGATCTTTAGTTTTGTATCGAAATTATGATTTATATTTACATATTTTTAAATAGATTTATTCATATTTCAAATTATATATATATATATATATATATATATATATATATATATATATATATATATATTACATTATTAAAACCTACTTAATTATACATATATAATTTTACTTTATTGTACAGCATTTAACAATAAAGTAAAATTTACAAAAAAAGTTATAAAAATAAAAAAAACTTCAAAAAAATGAAAAACACATTTAGACAAGCATTTTATGTACTTAAATTTAATATTAGGAACTGCATCTGTTATTCTTAACTTAAGTAATCTACTTCTATTGTTTTCTCTTACTATGAAATTTTACATTTAAAAAAACAGGCATTATCATTTGTAAGATAAAATCATATTTTTCTTGGTGAAAATTAGGTGAGAAATGTTAAAAAATTTCTCTCAATCAAATATTGACTATAGCATTATTAAATATTTTAGTGAAGGTAAATTATTATTTTACAAGGATTCAGAATTTTTTGAGAGCATTGTTAATATACCTATGATAATCCACCAAGTTGATCTAGTGGTGAACTCATCATTGCAAATCAGTCGATTTCAAAATCGAGAGTTCTAAGGTTCAAATCCTAGTAAAGACAATTACTTTTATAGTGATTTGAATACTAGATCATATATACCAATGTTCTTTGGTGGTGGGTTTCAATTAACCACACATCTCAGGAAGGGTAAAAAATTTTTTTTCTATTTTTTTTTATACCCCTTACCTCCCAAGACTGTCCTCGCCATCAGGCAATACTTAATCTTGGAGTGGTGCTTTGTAGCCTCTTGGAGTGGTGCCTTGTAGGCTGCCCCAAAGGGCCTCCGGTCTTAATAAACCCTTCCTATCCTCCCCTGCAGTCCCCATTTACTCCCAAATGAGAACGTCAGAGAATCTCACCTCTCCTGAACAGGGCTGTCCATCCAACCCTAATCTGATATCTCCACAGTTCCTACAGGTCCCATATCCTCAACTTCTTCCGCTGTCTTCCTCTTAATGATATTGTTTATCATCTCACTAACCACCCTCCAATTATTTTCTCCATGAAGCATCACCTCTACTATATTACCTGGGGTAACCATACCCACTTTGTGATAAACCTCCTGGCTCTCTTCATCCCATTTCTGGCAATGAAAAACTGTATGCTGTGCTGTTTCCTCTTCAATACAGTAGAGACATACATCGGCCCTCCTCCTTTTTCTCTTAAATAAGTAACTATTAAAACAGCCGTGGCCCATCAAAAATTGGGTGAACTGAAATGACAACTCCCCATGTCTCCTTCTATGCCACGGCTTAATGGACAGGATCAACCTCCGCATTCACTAACCGACCTCCTCTCTCTCCTATCAAATTTGCTACCTTTCTAACAATTCTTCTCTCACAGTCTTCTTACTCTTACCCTTCAACCTTTCCATACCCAATAACTCAAGAGGAGGCAACGATGCCACAACCAAAACAACCTTCATAGAGACCGTCCGATATGCATAAGCTACTCCAATAGCCAGCTGCCTCCAACCCCTAATAGTAGGCCCTCCAACTTCCTGACAGCCTTCTTCTTCTCTAAGGTTCTATTCCATACACAGACCACATACAGGTTGATGAACTGCACCACCGCAGCTAACATCCTATGCTTGGATGTACTCGGCCTGCCAACCCTACTCATAAGCCTGGAGACAGCTGATAGAGTCCTAATGGCCTTATCAACTGCCTCCATCACATGCGACTGAAAGGTGCATTTGGAGTCAATCCAAACTCCAAAATATTTAGCCTTCTTCACCAGCTCTGTAGCCTCTCCTCCAACTGTCAATCTAATTTCTTCCAGACTCCTCCTCCCTGCCATTACCACTAACTTTGTCTTCTCTGCCACAAGATTGAGATTTCTCTCTCTCAACTACTTATCCACCATACTGATTGCAAAGTTACCTCTTCGTATCACCTTGTCCTACATCTTTCCAATGATCACTAGAGACACATTATCAGCAAATCCTGTAATATGTAAACTCTCAGGATACTTCAACCTGAGGATGTTATCATAAGCAAGGTTCCACAGAGTCGGCCTTAGCACTGAACTCTGTGGAACCCCACACTCCACTGTGGCCTTTAATACATATCCTTCAGCCATTTACTTGCAACCATTTCTTCCAAAATAATACCTCTAGGGTTGGTAATATTACCTCCAGGCCACATTTTTCGCATTAAAATCTCCTGCCAAAACCAAGTCCTTCCTTGTTTGATTTAACATCACACACAAGTTCTCTACTATTTCCTTGTTCTCTTGCACACTACAATTGGGAGAGATGTACCCACTAACCACCACCACCATATCAGTGAACTCCATAAATACAAAGCCCCTACCACCATTATTTCTTGAGAGTAGAGATCTACCTCTAAATATGGACAGCGCAACTGTTCCAACTGGAGGAAGGGTCAACCTGAGACTGTACAAGACTACACTTCATTTACATTCATACAGATCATCCTCATTCATCCTCTGAAGTAATACGTTACAGTGGTACAGGAGGCTAAACAGAAAAAGAGAGCATGCCTATGGTACCAATTGGCATTTATGAAACATGCCCTATCAAATTTAATATTTACAGTTTTGGGAATTATCTGCAGTTTTGGAAACATCTACATTAGTAATGATATTCAAATTTAATATATTGACATTATAGAAAAAAAACTGGCCAAGTATTGTATGACTTTTCTGGCTACAACAATTCATGTTATACAACACCTTGAACAACTTTTTGATTGCAAAATCTTTCCAGACAATTCAAACATTAAGCGTCTGACCTTTATTTTAATAAAGTAAATTATAACTTTTATGAAAATAAAGAAAAAAATTAATTCTAATTTAGATTTCCAAATATAATACAGGTGTCAAAGCTAGTTTTTTTAGTAGCCTTTTACGTTATAAAGAGGAAAACAAACATTTTTTTCAATAATAAAAATTAAAACAGTTATATCCAAAAAAATTAAAAACAGAAAATACATTTTTTTGAGATGGGGAATAAATTTTAAGAAACATTTTTCTAAAAATACTCATATTTAGGTTAAGTAAAGTTACATACATATTTACTTTAAATTTAACATCCAAAAGGGTTAAAATAGGAAAAAGAAAATCTTCAAAAAACTTATCTGCATTTTATTAGGCCTGGGGTTTATAAATTTAGACAATACTTGTAAAAAAAAAAAAATGTCTATATTTGAAGTATAAACTTTTAAAATAATTTAAAACTGAAGGGAGATAGAACAGAACAAAAAACATACATTTTAATTTTAACAGGTGGGGTTGATTTTTTGAAAAAAAAATGTTTGGATTACTTTCAGTAACAAATTTGCTTTAAACTTTTTTTCTCCAAAATGCTTCGGAAGAAAATTGAAATTGGTTTTTTCACAATATCCTCTACCCTCTTAAAAAATTTTGGAAAAAAATTATATGATCAATGCTTTTGGCAGTACAACATACATACTACATACGTTGTTTGTCAAGATGAACTAGTTGGACCTTAAAATTTAAAGATTTTCAGCTTGACCTGATACCCCATTTTTGACACGATCACCACACTTTTCCCTTTAATATAGTTAGAATAAAAAAAAAAAAATAATTAACCTATGAAACATGCCAAAATATCAACTTAACAGAGACTTAACCGTTAATATAAAAATACTTTTTGAATTTATAAATTTATAAAACACTATACTGCGTAAAGTATTACCATAGTGTTGCATGTACATGAAACCTAACAATTTTTACATATACTGGCAGTAATACAATACATAATTCTGATATATTATTTTCTGATGATGAATCCACCAATCACAAACCTTTTACAAAAATATATACAAGCTCGTTATTTTAGTCTGTAAGTGATTTTTATTAAATTATTTATTGCAATACAACATGTTTAATAATTAAAATGAAAAAAGTATAAAGTAATTAAAAAAACCTTGCTAATTTTGCGTTCATTATTAATCTATTAAACTTAACAAACCAAAAATGAAAATGTAGGGTTTTATTTCTATAAAAATCAATATTTATGAAAAAATTAAAATTTTTTAAATATATATATATATATATATATATATATGATTGAAACAGAGTAATTGAAAAGTTCTGCTATGGTAAACAATATTAAATTTAATAGAACAGCAGAGTAAAGAACAAGCTAACAAAATTTTTAGAAGTAGTTGGCTGGTTAGCAGTGTATACGTTTTCTAGTTGAGAAAAGAAGTAAAATAGTAACATAATATCTTATGATTACGTAGCCAAGGAATGTGAATATGGTTAGAGGGGTGGGGTATAGGAGGAGTATACAATCTCAGATGATGGCTGGATCCATTTTTAGCAGAATGAATCCCTGTTCAGTTACAGTTTAAACAGAAGTGGTACAGTAGAAGAAGAAGAAAAAGAAGAAGTTGGGTAGTGTGTAGGCAGCAAAAACAGAGAGGGAAGAAGTAAAATAAAAGGAAAGGATATGGGGGGTGGGGGTGGTGATGGTGTTGTAAAGCATTGAAGGGGTGAGGAAGGCAGGAGGAAGGCTTTACTTACTCTCTTAACTAGCAAACTAGCCTCAACTGATGAGTCATCAAAAAAGTTCATAAAAACTAATTTCTTCCATCTTACTCAGTTATGCACACACGCGTGCATGTACACTCATACACATGCACACACAAATTATCATCTGCTATAATCATTTCTATTATTTATTAAATTAAATTAAATCTTTTAAATTAAAAGAATTATGTATTAAATTAAATAATATAAAATTTTTAATTGATAATTTTTTATTCATCATCTGAACATTACATACATTATTTTTAATAAATTTTAATATATATAATGAATGAAAACATAAATGTAATATTGAAATTCCATACCATACCAAAGTCAATGTTTACTAAATTACATCAAGTAAATTTCATTAAATTCAATATTCATCAAATTTCAAAATTTTGTAAACACATTTTTTTTCAGAGGTTTTAAAGATATTTATTCCACTTTTAAATCTGTTTAAGAAGCATAGAGATCATTAAAAATTTTAAATAAAAAATGCATTACAAAAATAAAATTGAAAGAAAAAACCGAATGTCCAATCTGACATGTTGAAAATACTATATTTATGAAAATTTGATTTTTTTTTGTTAAAACAATAATTTTTTTTAAATTTTGTTTCACACAATTTCCCAAACTAAATACCAGTGATAAATATTAATTTAATTTAAATTACCTTTCCATATTACTTTTTAAACTTACTGATTTATTAATAAAGTCCTAAAAATATTATTTAATTATATTTGTAAATATTTCATTATTATTTTGTCAATTTTTTTTTAACTTTTAAATCTTTTTCTATGGTAATATTGCTACAGTCCTGTAATATACAGTATCCCTGAGATACATAAAAAAAAAATTGAGCATAAATTCATTTAAAACACTTTCCCGGCTACACCTGCAAAACTATAGGGTAAACAGTTACTACTCTATTCGTTTGATTTCCATAAAAAATGTAACTTCAATGATCCATACACAAGAATGATATTATAATATGGAAACGGCTTCATATTTTAAAACTGAGTTACAAATTACTTCTTTATGATATATTTTTGTCTGCTAGCTTGCATCCACCAAATTGAATATAACTTTGTTTTGAAAAGGAAAGTGGACGACGTGTGATGCAAGATTTTAATGTAAAATTTTACGAAAAAAGATGGCAAAAATCATTTCTTGATAAATACTTTCATTTAGGGAGTTGCACTGGGAGAAAGATGCAAATATCTTCCTAATCTCTTTTGACAACTCTTACTTGCATATTCATTTTTAAATTATTAAAACCATGGGGTAATTTGCATCTTTTCATTTTATTTATTAAAATATTAACCATTCTATTGCGATCAAATATCATAATAATGTTGGAAAAAATGAAAACTAGTTTAATATTATTTCTTATGACTCAATTATTTTCTGGTTTTAAATTTGAATATTTAGTTACTTTACCAATCTCCTGAAAAACCTGGTTATTTCAATGTATTTAAACAAATGACTTCTCATTTGTTTAAATAAAAATTGTATAGTAAAACATATTTTAAAAATTTACTTTGAAAAGTTTTCAGTTGTCTTCTCCAACATCCTCAGTACACATTTTTGGTTATATTCTTAATATGAGTCAGCCCAATTAAAAAATCAGCTATTAGTAACACATGTGCGAAAACAGCAGCACTAATCAGTGAGGATAACTAAAAGATCACAGAAAATATTTTGAAATATGTTTTTTTAGAAACATTTTTTAAACAACTTGGTTTTATTTGTCATTACAAATGTTTAAATTTTTAAATTAATATCACATTTAGTTATTTTTTCAAAAAGAATGTTGGTTTAAACACATACTTTTTATTATCAAATTACTAATCCATTCTAGATATATAAATTCATTCAGGTAGACAAACAGAAGCATTTTCAGAAATAAATTTGCAGATACATTTTAATTATTTTTATGTAAAGAAACCAGTTTCAGAATTTTTCAGTGTATTTAATACACACATTCTGAGTATAATTCTGAAATTCCCATTTTAAAAATGAATTTTTAATATCTTAGTTAGTATAGTTGAGAAAAAAGTACATAATATTGGCTATCACAGTTGGGTTTGTCTCAACATCACAGACTCTCTTTTACAATTGAGATAAATGATTTTATACATCTTTCATGAAAATTTCTGCGTCATCATTCTAGAATTACAGGAGAAAAAAAAATACATTTTTACTATGATTAGCTGGAGGACGAGGCTTCGTGGCATAAGCGGTATCGTCTCGACCTTTCATCCCAAAGTCCTGGGTTCAAATCCTGGTCAGGCATAGTGTTTTCACACGCTAAAAAATTCTTATTTCATCTCAACCTCTAAAGAATACCTAACAGTGGTCGTGGAGGCTTAAAAAAAAATTACCACTTCTTTAACCTTTTATTTTGATACTTTTTTTGTAATGTAAACATTGCAATCTGTTCAAATAGTAAATAAGCAAACTCCCCACAGGCCGATGAGATGAGATGATATGTATGACATGTAAATAAGGTAGTCTTGTACAGACTCTGGCCAACCATTCCTGAGACATGTGGTTGAATATTTTAACATGCAAAAATGTTTTGTCTAAATGGATATAAATATGTAATTTATTGTTATATAATATTTAGTAATATTACACAATTTTTACTAAATATATTAATAAATATTTAAATAGCATGATATGCTCAATGGAAAATCACTGTCATATTATACAAAAATAATCAAAAAACATAAAAATGAATTGTTTTTTAATTTTCCTTGTTTCTAAGTTACAAATAATTTTTAAGATTCAGGAATTAATTTTTCATTTTGTGATTTATTCACAATATTTAAATAAAAGATATTAGGGGAGGCGGGCAAGAACTCAAAAAAAATTGAAGTGGTAACAAGTTTTGAAACATGTTTAAAACAATTTTTTTGAAATTTTTACTAAGGTTTCACATACTACTTAACTGTTCAACTTTTCTTTCTTTTGCATAGAAAAACATTGGCTAATTATCTTCCACCTTCATTTCTTTTGTTCCACTACATTCAGTTTTATATCATACTTGAATTTACAGGATGAAAAATAACACAAATAATAAATCTGTAATTAGCATTAATTACATAAATAATAACTGGTATTAAATGGAATGATCATTAATTACTAATAAATGCTTCACACAGAATGTAATAAAACCAGACATAAGTTTGAATTTTGGTAAATTTATGTTTAATGATTTCCTGAAACTTGTTTAATAAACATGATGTGTGCATTTTTATATATAGGCTTTTTATAAACCAAAAATTTGTATATTTTTTTAAACAACAATATACCAATAACTGAACATAAGACACAGTTCACAACCAACATAATTTTTGAATACATTGTAAATATGTCTTCCTAAATAAAAAAAAGAATTTCCAAAAGTAACAACAAATAACACAAGGGCAAAACTGTAGCATAAGTCAATATGGTCCCAAGAGCAACTAAAATTGTTGCAAAGTAAACTATTTAAGACATTTTATTTATAAAATAGATTGATGGGATATTTCAAAAGTTTATAGTTTTAAATATATTTTTTTGTGAAAAACATCAAACAATAGGCTCAATTACAAATACTCATATTGAGATCTGAATAATCAGAAACATTATTATTGCCCAGCACAAATAAACAGTGCCAACAATAGTTAAACTTTTTAATTAAATTATTAATCCCTTGAGTTCAACTATTAAATTATTTCATTGTGTAAATAAATAACAAAATATTTGTAAAGTATATAAAAAATAATAATTTTGTAAGTATATGCCATATACTACCACTAATAAAAAAAACATGTTTATTTTTGAAATCTCAAATTATTTATTTAATTAAAGAGATGTTCAGTATTAATCTTCAATTTAAAAAAAAATAAAAAGTTATGAAACTTTTAATTCTAAATACAATCCTACAGAAATTATACCTTTATCACCTATTATATCATTCCAAGTAATTTCTTATTCATATTCTATTAAAAAAAAATCACCAAATGCTGCAAGTCCTTTACACCATGCCAGTCTCTATTCTTTTCTATTCTCAGCTAAATTTTTGAATTCCTGACACCTCCCATTTGCTTTTAAATATTATTAATATCATATAATTTTTACTTTTTTCTGGCCTCTCTTCATCATTGCTTATTCTGATTTGTCTAACACTATTTTAATAAACTCTTCTCATCTATATGTTCCACCCAGTTAGCTTTTCTATTTTGAACTGTTCGGGTTAGAGGCTTCTATACTCATTAGCTCTCCTCATTATTTCTTCATCTTTCACTCTATTTGCCCATTTATTCTTCTCCAATCACTTCCATACCCACATTTTAAATTTCTCTAACCTTTCTTTTTCCCTTTTTATATCCATACATAAATACAAGGTAAGATTAAGAAATATCCAATCTTGGTTCATCGAAACAAAAATACGTAACCTATTTAGTTCAATGACTTGTCCACTTCAAAGTAGACCACTTCTGATGTAATACACTTACAAAATATGCTTTCTATATAATACGCTTATCCCAGCAATGATTTTATTGTTGGAGGGAATTTTAGTGAACACCATAAGTCCTCTTGTTGCATTTCTTTTGATTTCTTCTCTGTCTTTAATTTCTTTCTCTAAGTGGAATTTTAAGTTTAGGAAAAACCCAAGTCTGATGAGTAACAAGCCTGATGAAGTTGTTTGACCCTGTATTTTGCCAAAAAACATTGGATAAATTATGATGTATGGACTGGAGGGTTGTCGTGATGTGTGCTAACTGTCTTTTTTGATTACCAAGGCTAAGTTCAAACCTGAAGGACAAACTGTCAATAAACAGGCTATACATAACAGTATTTTGTTGGCTAAGAGATGCTGCTTACACAAGAGACCACAGCTTTGGGAAGATGCAATTGGAAAATTCATCATCATTCCAGGCTATCCATAACAAGAAATCCCAGAGATATTTGGCAAAACACAGGATCACTTACTCCCCAGATATGGCTCCCTGAAAATTTTTGACTCTTTACCAAACTTAAAATTCTGCTTAAAGGAAAGAGATTTGAACATAGAGAAAATATCAAAAGAAATGCGAAAAGAGAATAATGGTGCTCAATAAAAATGACTTTGAAAAATGCTTCCAACAATGGAAACATTGCTGGGATAAGTGTATTACATCAAAAGGGATCTACTTTGAAGGGGGATGTTATTGAACAAATTCGGTAAGATATTTTTGTTTCTATGGCCAAGGTCGGATACTTTTTGACCATACCTTGTATATTCTTCGCGTAACTCATTTCACAAGGTGTGTCATCAAATCTTATTATATAATAACTACTTCTATCAACTGCTTTCTTTTGCTTGCCTTTCTTTTGTATTTTCCCATCTAGATAGCACTACAGTAAGCTACAGCTTAGAAGGGAAAGTATTATGATCGGTCCAATTTGGGCATAATGTCAAGATCCGGTTTTCACCAGATCTTGATGTTTTCACACCTAAGGAAGCCAAAAATATGGATGGAAATTTTCCGGATGTTAATGTTCATACGCACGTGTATGTGTTTGGTGTTGGCCTCTAAATCACCTTATATCTCCAGAACTACTGGACCGATTTTGACCAAACTTGGTCAGATTACTTCTATATATGGGGCAATTAAATTTTCAACTGAAAAGATCAAGAGAGTGAGGCTGTAGAGCAAGGTCACCCTCAGTACCTCAATTAAGGTATATTTTTCTTAGGCACATTTGTTAATAATTAAAAAATAACAATATCTGCAAAAAAACAAACTCCCAGCAAGTGTACATACTGCGTCAATAGTACCCCCTTGTCACTAGAAGCGCTAGTGTTGCAGTCTTCCATCTTGAAATTTTCCTTGTGACAAATTCCCTTTTCCCTCATCTTCTTGGACAGGGAAATCTTAAATTCCACAGGATCGCCAACCAAATTATTTTTTAGACTAAATATTAATTATTTATTTTACAGTATAATTTAATTAATATTTCAAAGGTTGGTAGCACTGATGTACAGCTGTGGTAGTCATCAGCTATATTGTGACGTTGCAGGTGAGCGGTAGAATTAGATAAATGAATAACATTTAAAGTGTAAAAATGAAACTCAATCTGGCTGGGATTCAAACTCGAACAACCGGTTGATTCGGTACCAGGTGCGTTAAGCCTCGTGACAGTACAAGCGAAATTTGTTCTATGAAAGTTGTGAAATTACATTAGTTTAGTTAGTGCCAATCGTCGCCGCTAGTACCGCCACATCTGCACGAATTAAATACAGTATGCGTGTGCGCTTTAGTTAGAATCATTGAATTAAATAAACAAAGAAAATATTACATTTAAATAAAATAACAAATATTTTAAATTAATTAAGTGCCCGCACACGCATGTGAGCCGCACAACAGGAAAAACTGTGTTGTCAGATTTTTTTAATTTTTAATCTTGCAAACTGCTGTTAATATGGTAACTAAGTATATCTACTATTTTACTGCATTTATATTTACAATCTACAGCTTGTTACTTCTACTCTCATTTATCTTTCCAAACATTAATTTTTCTAACATATTTTGTCATATTCTAATTTTGAAATCATCAATTCATTATCGTTCTTAAAAAAAAAACCTTATTTTTAATATATAAAAAAATATTAATTTTTTTTTTTTAATATCATAGAATTTTATACATTTCATGGTAAATTACTCAATATAGTAGGTATACTGTTAGTAATACAAGTTTTTTAGTTTCCTATTCATTTAGCAACTTAAATGCAGTATTACTAAACAGATAAGAAAGTTGGCACAAATTTCAAAGATTTTCTTTTTTGAGCCATAACCCAAAATTAATAATTTTAACTTATTTTGTTGTGCAAAAAATATGAATTCATTTAAATAAATATCAAAACATGCGATCAAATTTTATTTAAAAATGTATACAGATAAAAAAACAGTTGTCCTTAGAACAAATGTTTATTTGCAAAGATAAACATGATGTGAAAGAATTATAAAACTGTTTTATTTTTACAATAAAAATTACATATCTTTGCTTAGTTCAGTTTTTCTGTAGATGATATTAGTAACATCATGATTAGTGAATGAAAATTTGTGAATCTTATTTATTTGCTGGGATAATAAAAATTGATTCCATATTCTTTTGATTCACCCAGAACTGGTGATCTACTTTTCTTATGGGCAACAATTACATGAAATCATATAATTATCCTTGCTGGATTTCAGAAAATTTTTCTATTATTCGATTTTATACCTGAATTAAATTAAGTGTTGTATTGAAGTCCAATGGCATTATTTTACTTTTAGCAATTAGAAAATTTAATATTGATGACATTTATTTTACAGTATAATTTTTTTCTTTTTTTTAGATAATGGCCAAGAACTATATAATAAAAACAAAAAATATCCACTTAATGCCTTAATGGTTTCTTTGATATTCAGTTGCTAACTGCTAATCTGTTCCGTTTACCATTCTCAAACGATATCCTCTGGGCACCTGAGCGAATCCAGCTGTATTTATCTCTAGCTCCAGTACACGCACGCTCTACTGGAATGATCCGTTCAATCGCCAGTACTTATGGGAACCGCACAGAAATCCCAAATAATAAGTCTTTTGGTGGTTGTTGGTTCAATGATTCCTGACCATGTAAAAGTTGGTTACATTTCGGTCTATGTGCGACCATATATACCAAATCCCAGACGCTGCTTCCAGTGTCAGGGTTTTGGGCACACCAAAATTAGACCCACAAAGGGACAGTTTTGTGCCCGTTGCGACTGTACTGGTCACGATGACAATACATGCGCTGAGGCAAAAATATATAAAAATTGTAAAGGTCCACATTCAGAAAGATCACGAGAATGCCCTATTTATAAAGAAGAAAAAGCAATCTTGAAACTCTGTACTGAGAAGAAAGTGTCCTTCATTTAGCATGTTGACAATACAGAAATTCACTCAGCGTGAGGAATCCTGTTCAACCTGGAATTAGTTTTCTAAAGCTGCCTACAACAATGTACAAAACAAGAAGAAATGCGCATCATGTAATGAACTAAGAAAATTGATAGAGGCTTTGTCAGAACAAGTAAAATCCCTCACGGCTGCAATTACAACATTGAATACTGGCAAAAAGATAACTTTTGCCAGAAAAACTGATGGTGGTTTATCTAAATCCACATCAGTCGTTATACAGATAACTAAAGTTGCTAACCGAACCAACAGTTCCTGCTGTACTAGTTACACAGCAAACAACTAAAACCTTGAGAAGGAATCAAATAAATCATCTGGAATGACATATCTGTCCCCCCCAGGCTACCAAGTCCCATCCACCATCTCCAGATTTCATTGAAATCTTGAAAGAAGCAGAGCACTTTTAAAAGTATTAAAATCCAAAAAGAAACACTGGATAGTATTTTATAAACAATTGCATGCACAGTTTTTATGTATTATACGAAAAATTACTACCTATGGCTACAAAAATTATTCACTGGAATGTTTGTGGTCTCCGTTCTCACCATGAAGATATTGAATCCTACTAAAGGAAGGAAATCCTTTAATACTGTGTCTGCAGGAGACTCAACTCCATCCCCAGGATGATGTGTTTTTTTGCGGATACGTATTTTTGTGAGAAAATGTGGCTGTTTTCCTAAAGGAAGTAGTGTCAACCACACATACCACTGCATACAAACATCCCTGCAGTCTCAGTGAAGATAATGGTGCAATTTAAAATGAGGTTCTGCAACTTATAACTGCCTCTTAATTCTGATATCAGTGAGGACGATCTGCCCAGTCTGGTTTTCCAGATTTCTGTAAGCTGCCTAATAATTGGCGATTTCAATGCCCACCACCATTCTTGGAGCTCATCATCATGTTCTTCTCGGGGAAGGATAGTTGATCAACTGAGGCTCAACTTAAATCTCTGCTTATCGAACGATGGATTGTTCATCGATCTGTCTTTTTGTTCATCATTATTTTCACGTCTTCACTGGCGTGTTAACAAAAACCTTTTTGGAAGTCACAGACTGGTTATTATCTTGATTAGTGGTAGGAATTTGCCTCAGTCAGCTACAAAGATGGGTGGTCAGGAAGACGGACTGGATCAGGTCCAAAGATTCATTTAGCCAGTACGATGAAGTGGTTCATGATCCAGCAACTTTCAATGCAGAACTGATACTCGATAGTGCAACTGAATATATGCCCCTAATATCTGGAAAACCTAGACGGCCTTCTGTTCCTTGGAGGATCAAAGAATGTAGGACGGCATTGGGGGATCGTAATTTCAATTGTAGACCTACACGGAAATGCTCTGTGCCTACCTGCGAGACCTGTCTGCCATTGAGTGTTTCGGTGTTTACTTTTTAAAGTTTTGTGTTTTAGGTTTTAGTGCTTAGTGTTTAGTTGTGTAAGTTTTGCGTTTCAGGTTTTAGTGTAGTTTTCAGTCTTTCTTAGTGGTTTTTTTGATTAATGTTTATTTTGGTTAGTTTATTGTTAGTAATGTTTCATGGGATAGTTTAGTTAGTGATGTTTTATGGAACTGTTCAGTATGTTTTTGTTCAAATTTTTGTTTAGGTACTTAGCATTCGACAAGGTTGCGTGTTGGATTCAATCTTCTGTCGGGTAGGTAGTTATCAGCTCATTTGGAATGGTCTTGTTTGAAACTTTTGAGTAATGTTTGTAGGATCCGTTTAGATTTTAGTGCACCAATAGAATTGTCACATGTGGCATTTGTATCAGTGGCATCTTGACTGCAGCCAGACTGCAAGATGTCTTGAAGCCTATTAAAGATGACCTCCGGTAAGACCCGTAAGGGCAAGGTACGAAGGGGGTGGTGTGAGGATTGGATCCGTCACAAGGCGGGTGTCTTCCCCTTCAGGATCCAGATGTACTAACAAGAAATCAAGGCTATCTATATGTAGATACCATTTCTCGGACAACTCCATCATCGGTTATTTGAAGGAAGGCACGGGCCATGTGTAGATCAAGATAGGTTGATCTTGATCTACACATGGTGGTGAGATCAAGATATCACAAGACAGTGATCACAATGCACCGGATCTAAATTTCGTTCAGTTACCAATCTCCAAGTCTGCGGAAAAAGCTGCAGGGCCTCGAGATGGAAGCATGGCAGCTGGAATGGGACACCACTACTAAGGGAAGATCCCTGTACAAGTTTATATGGGATCTGGGGGGGATGGTATGCCTTGAGTTCGTTTTTAAGGGCAACGGGTGCCCGGATGCTCATCAACCATGTTAATTTGACCAATAACTGTTTCGGTTCCGCTTGGCAGCTGATGAGCTGTGCGTCTGCGGGGAGATCCAGTCAAATGAACACCTAATGTTTGACCACCCTGCTCTTGGAGGGGGGGCCAGAGACCGAGCCACCATGGAACTTACAGGTCAAGAAGAAAATTGGCCACTCACAAGCGGCGAGTTAATATGGCGAGAGCTGCATTGTTGAACCGTGTGGGTTGATGCAGTTGCTATATTCAACCGACTCAGTAGTTTACTTAAGAGAAAGACTTCTACCGTACTGCTGTTGGAAGCTAACCTAGAGATATATGGCTGACCACCCGCCAATTAAGGCTCCAAGCGCTTTAATATGGTGGACAGTTACTTGTTGGCATTCAGCAACCTAGGCATGGCAGCGAATTGCAGTCTAGATGAAGTACATTTTAATTTACAGATATCATATATATATTTTTAGTAGTTGGCGGGATGCGCCTACCTGTTTTAGTAAATATATGACAAGTGAGCGGTTGGGACATATAAGCTGGTGATGTACGGCACCGTGCTTAGTCCGCTCATGCCGTTAGGTAAGCTTTAGGAGCTATTTAGGACACTGGTCGATAAACTGTTTTGTGGCTCAGTAGCTGTTTGAGGCACAGACATTCAGTCTTATGCTTTAGGATGACCGAATGGGGTGGCGGCAGGAGAAATGCCAAGCAAACCAATCTTCTTTAAATGTATTTTTTCCAAATGCTGCTTCTTCATCAATTTGCCCCAATACCTCTTCATTTGTCACTTTATCCACCCATATGATTTTTAACATTGAATGGTGAGAGAAGGAATCTCTATGACCATGGGATAGACGCTCTGGCTTCTTGGCCCTGGGGAGCCCCTGAGTTGGCTCTGGGCTGAACTGAGCCCTGAGGGTCTAGGTTCTGGCTAGACAGGCCAGCTAGTACTTAAATATTTGTGAAACATTGTAAATTGCAGTTATACAGGTATTTATTTACTTTTATTTTATTGAAGGAAAGAAATAAATAGGGCAAAAGAGCAAATGAATTTAATGTGAATATGAAAAATTCCATAAAAAGCAAGAGAAGAATGAATTGGTTTTGTTAAGGAAGCCAATTTAACCTGCCTCTTACATTTTTCTTTGTCATATAAGAAATGATGACAAGAGATCACGGAGAAAACTCAATAATGAATTAAGAAGAGCAACACAAAAAGTAGAGAAGAAATGGCTTTGTGAGACCACTCATACATAGAAAATTCATAAAAAAACAGGACAGTATGGACTTATGTGCAAAAAAGTAAAAACAGCAACATGGAAAAAGTAGAGGTACACACTAAAAAAAATGTTTTACTGGAAATTTTTTTAGTGTGTACCTCTACTTTTTCCAAATTTTAATGTTATAGGAGGAGAAAAAGATATTTGAAAGGTGGAATAAGTATATAGAGGAACAAGACTGCTCAAAAGCAGGCCAAATGATCTTATAAAGGCTGGAATAGAATGGAAAAACCTGAAGTAGAAGCAGCTAAACTAAGATTGGTAGTTTTTATAAGCATCAAGAGAACTGATTAAGTCTTAAAGGAGGAGTTCAAGAGATAACAAGATTACGTAAATGAGATCTACAACAGTGGGAGATAGTCAGATTTTCTTAAAGCAATCATGATTCCATATCCCAAGAAGCAAGTTGTTAAGTTTTAATCTTCTCTTCAAAAGAAAGACCGAGTAAAAAAAATGAACACACGATTATATAAAACAAAATAGATTTACAAGGAATATAGGCTCTACAGATGCGATTAGACTAATCAAAACTATTTATTAATAATAGATATATAGAAAGAGATAAAGAGATAAGTATACCGTGTCAAATAAAAAAATTAATGTAAATAATTAAAAGACAAGGAACAAATGTACAATCCAAATATAAAAGATTCATTACAGAACTGCACCTGAATTGGAAACTGGTTATTAAAACAAAGGATACTCAAATTGCGTTTAACCTAGGAGAAATAAGCAAGGACGCTGCCTTTAATTAATATGTAGTTGAAGATATGGTCAAAAATGCTCTAGAAGATAAAAGAATAAATCTAGGAGAAAGGAAAATAAATTGTAAAATGTTTACAATGATTGTACAATTTCTTTTTTTTGGAGATAAGCACATGATATTCAAAATTAGAATACATTATTGCAGAATAGAGTGACAATGAATGTTAAGAAAACAAAAGTAATGAGGTTTGGAAAAAATAAGCCCATGAATATCTACAAAAAAAAACAAAAAAACTGTTGAACTAGTAAAACAATAATGATACTTAATTAGGTATGATGTCAACAAAACACTGAAAAAGTGAAAACAAAATAAAAACAAGAATAGTAATATGTAAGGAAACATTTAAAAAAATATATAGTTATTGTGTAGCGGGTTGGTTGATGAAGTGTCGTGTATATACTACCATATGCATATAAAATATAGACACTATGGGAATGGGGGGAAAAAAGGCTAGAATATCTGTAAGGAGAAGAATGTTGATTAAATGAATTTATGGACTGCAAAATAAACAGATGGACTGAAAAATGAAGAGAAAATAATAAGACTGTTTACAAGAATAGAAGCTTAATCAGAAAAAAATTCAAAATAAGACCTAACTGGCTGGGACATATTTTTAAAGAAGAAGAATTGGTTAAAACAGTGTTTTACATTCTAGATGTCTGTAGCTGGAATAAGCAAAATAAGACTGATTTTTAAAGGCCTTTAGACCTTCTTCCTATGATTCCAACATGCGATATTTTTTTCAATAGGAGATATTAATGTAAATATTAATGAAAGAATAAAATAGTAATGGTGAACAATATCTAGAAATACTTAGTATGAATATGTACAACTCCTTAGATAATACTGATTAATATAAACACACAATGCTTCTAGTGCTGTCATTCTAACACATTTTAATGATCATAGGGCTTTTGCAATAGTTATTTCTAAGGACAGAACTCAAAATAATTTTTAAAGGATTCTAAAGAGGTCCTGGATTGAGATCATATTTATATGAACATGACTGAAAGGAAATTCTTGATGATGCTGATTTTCAGTTTAATAACTTTTTAGATATTATATTACGGTATAATTAATTAATTATATTAGGGTATTAATCAAAATCTGTTATTTATTTTAAGCCATGGTTAAAGTTGGGCTGTGCATTACTACCATTTCACAGAAACTGGTTGCATAAAAATTCTCACAGCCACAAAATTAAGACTGTATACATTAAGTTTAAGAAAAAGATGTGTGGATTATGGCAGCTAAAAAACGGCATTTTAAAAATATGAAGGAATTACCAGCAAAGAATCAGTGGAGAATTAAAAAACCAGTAATCTTCTATGCCTATTAAATAAAAAATATACGTATATGTTGTTTCTGATAAAGGTAAAATTGCTAATATTTTTAATGAATATGGTTCTTGGATCTACTATTAATTTTATTAATTTTTATTATTGTCCTACTTTCTCATAAATTTTATGGTACAGCTACATCTTTTTCAGGTGATACTGCTCTAGTATACTCATAAGAATCTTGATAGGTTGCAAACTGCAATGCAGAGTGATCTGGCTTATAGTTTTATGTTAGTAAATTAGTTCATAATGCTTTAAAAATCAAATATCTAATTTTTACTAAATCATCTGCTTCCAGCTTATTAGTTCCATTAATATACAAGAATGGTACCTTGTATACAATGCAACTGTTAAGTAATAACAACAGGTGAATTTTATTACTAGGGTTGATGGTTTTTAAAATTAATGGGATTTGCATATACAGAGTTTGAAGAAATATTTGTTTATATACATTAAAACAATTTTATTATATAAGGAAGTTTTTCCACTAGATGTTCTTCACCAGATGTACTCTGTTCTAGTTCATTTGAAATTCAATTACAGATTGCATTGCTGGGGATCAACGTAAGAAAAAAATTGGTGTGGATTATGGCGACTAACAAACAATATTTTATAAATGAGGGAATTACCTGCCAAAAGATAGTGAAGAATTATAAACTATTACACTTGTATGTCTACTATTACAAATAAACTATCAAAAATATATATAAATGGTAATGTTGTTTCTGATGAAGGTGAAATTGTTAATATTATTTTTACGAATACTTTGTTGGAGTATCTAATGAAATTATCAGTGGCACTGGTACATTGAATGATAGAATGATGCATAATTATTATGATCACTTTAATTCTCCCATTTCACTTAAATCTTATTAGTTATTATGAGCATGGTATAGGTATATAGTTTCTAAACCAGGTACATGTCCAGATACCAATAAGATTTCTTCTGCTAGTGTTAAGGAAATTTCTGTTCAAGTAATCCCAATCTTATATGCTATATATAATATAGTCTTGCTATGGGTAAATTTCCTTCCACCCTGAAATTGAATCCAGTTCATAAATCATGATCTTTAGATGTGGTTGGCAACAATTGGCCCATTTTACTATTTCAGTTTTTTTTTTTTTTTTAATAATTAAAGTTTGTGAGTTTTTACCCAAAAATAACTTTTTTACTTGTGTCAATTTGGGTTTCAAGATTAATTAATTTTAATTTCAATTTAATTTTAATTTCAAGATTAATTTGCAATGCATATTTCTGTATTACTTCTTGATATTTATTATGAATTTGATACAGTTTCGTCATCACTAACTTTAAAATGGTTTGTGTATTAACTGGAAGACACAAGTAAGTGCATAGTTGTGGGCGATTGTGAGCAATAACCTTCAGGTGAATTATACATTCCCCGGGGCCCCCAATTATTAAGGACCTATTCCATTTATAATTTTTATTAATGACCTATTTCACATAAATTTTACGGTAAGAGAAAGCAATATATCTTTTACAGTTGTTGCTCTAGTACATTTATCTAAGAATATTGATAGGTTGCAGACTGATCAGGAATGCTTTAAAAATCAAATATCTAATTTCTTCTTTTCATCTACTTCCAGGTTATTAGCTCCATTAATATACCAGTGCTGATTGTGCTCTTATTCAACTACAATGCCACTTTTCAGTCATATCTTGGGTGAATTCTAGAAATACTTAAGATCTGATGGTAGATGGCAAATTATCACGAAATTTACATATATGTGTATAAGAGTTTTGAAGAGATATTTGTTTACATGCATTAAAAAATGTTCTAAGTTTTTTTCAGAGGATGTTCATCAAATCTTCTTTTCTCTAGTTCATTCAAAATTAAACCGCAGATTGCATGGCTGGGAATCAACTTATTGCCTACCTTCATCTGACTATAATTTTGAAAAATTCTATTGTACACGTTATGAGTGGTGCAAGTAGGAAAACATTCTTTCCCTTTATTTTCAGAAAATATCTGTATTTTGCATTACATCTCTTTGTTCATAAGGTCTTCTAACCTTTTAACAAATGAAGTGGTAACATCGGGGTGGTGACAGCTAAGGGTGAAGGCAAACTAAGCAGACTTCTGCAGACAATGTTACTCTTCCAAGGCCTTATTGTGCATTGTTTCAAAAACCTTTCTTTTTCTAAAATCTAAGTTCTTTAACTCCCTGCCAAATAGTGTAAGAAGTAACTGTAATCTTAATTTAAATTTAACTTAAAAGAGTGGAGTTAATACTTTACAATTGATGAGATGGAAGCACAGTATTCAATGGTGATTTAGCATAAATGAAAGAGTAGTCAACTAAATTTATGTTAACATACATGGTTGATGTAAATACTGTGCGAGGGGAAGGAAGAGATAACTGAAGAAAACTGGGAGTGTGTAATAAGTTTTTTTTATTTTAATGTTTCTTTTTTCTAAATATAATTGCTGATGTGATACTCCTACCTAGCTTTTACTTATTTACCTACCTACCCTACTACCTAGCTTTTACTTATTTACCTACCTACCCTACTACCTAGCTTTTACTACTGCCAAGCTTTTACCTTATAGGTAAAATATTTTCATATAAAACTACAGTAATATGAAAAACGGTGGGCTAAACCGATCGACATAATATAATTAAATGTGTATATGCTAAATTAGTAAAACATTGCTTGAAATTTGTCATAACCTACAAATGTTACCTGAACTTAAAAATAAACTAGCACTTAGTTCTACAGTACACGTGCTTTTCATCTCTTCCTAGACGAGTTGCAGTTTTTAAACTATATTTGGTTTTTCGAGGCCTTTTTGTAGTTAACAACAAAAACAAAATAACAAACGAACGATAAACTCAAACTACTAGTAGACATTTCTATCCAGTGCTTACATGAAGCTGCAATAATTCTAGCGGTAAAGCCAAAAAATGAAAAATAATTATTTTTAACACAAAATAGTCATTTGAAAGGCAATATTATAAATTATAAAAATATTGTAAATTATTCAGAGATAATACTAAAATACGACAAGATAATCTTTCGTGGGACAAAAATTCACAAACTCTGATCCCAGCTGTAATTTAGGTTTATCTGCAAAATTATAATTTAATTATTTGAAAAAATTAAATTAATATCAAAATAAATTACTAAATTCGCGTACCACCTCCTCTTAAACTACTATCAATTACGAAGCATAAGATAAATTTTGAAGGATACATTGGTTGCATGTCCTTTCAAACAATACCTAATGGTGGTCTCGCAGGATAAAAAAAAATTTTCCAAAGATAAAACTTGCTCTGTTATTTGCAGTATCTAAAATATTAAATAAGACGATTGTCAAAAAAACTGTTCTTTAATATAGGTTAATTAAAGAGCGTGTTAATGACAATTTTGTATATACTATAATTTGCTGAAATGTGTGAATAGCCTCCCTCTACGAATCATGAGACCTTACCGATGGTGAGGGGCTTGAGTGCTCGGTGATATAAAGTAGCTGGATCGAAGGTGCAACCATATTGGAGAGGTGTCTGTTGCGAGCCAGACTAAGGAATGATTCCTGAAAGAGGGCAGCAGTTCTTTCAGTAGTTGTTAAAGGCGTAGGTCAGGGCGACTTAAGCGACCATATCAACATCAATAATCTGAGTACTGCACAGCTGAAAGCAATGGAAAACTACAGCTGCTTTTTTTTCCAAGAAAATGTAGCTTTCAGCATTTTCATATAACAAAGATGGAGGCGCCTTCCTTGGTAAAATATTACGAAGGTAAACTAGTCCCCCATTCGAATCTCCGGTTGGCGACTACTAAGGAAGGGATCACCAGAAAATTAAAAAAATAATAACATTCTACGAGTCAGAGCATGGAATGTTATAAGTCTAAAAAAGGTTGGTAGGTTAGAAAATTTAAAGAGGGAAATGGATAGGATAAAGGTAGATGTAGTAGGAATTAGCAAGCTTCAGTGGAAAGAGGGAAACACCTTTGGTCAGGTGATTTTAAAATAACTGCTTCAAATAATGGAGACAGGAGTAGGTTTTGAAATGAACAAGAAGATAGGGAAGAGAGTAGAATATTTCAAAGATTTACAAATCAACTTGACTGCAAAATACCATGGAACAGACATTGATAGAAACGATTTTTTAGTGACAATGAAATGTAGATTGGGGTTTAAAATCCTGAAGAAAAGGTGTCAGATGAATCTGTGGATTTACAGATGCAGAAGATTTTCGAGGAGGACATCGCAAGAGATCTGAATAAAAAAGATAAGGTAGGAAATGTAGAAGAATGGCAGAATGTTAAAAAGGAAATTCTTAAGTCAGCAGATGCAAACTTGGGCGAAACAAGGAGAACTGGTAGAAAACCTTGGATTTCAGAGGATATATTGCAGCTGATGGACGAACCTAGAAAATATAAGAATGCTAGTGATGAAGAAAGTAGAAGTAACTATCAACAATTAAGAAATACTAAAAACAGGAAGTGCAAACTAGCAAAAGAAGATTGGATTAAAGAAAAGTGTTCAGAAGCGGGAACAGAAATGAACATTGGTAAAATAGATGGAGCATACAGGTAAGTTAAGAAAAATTTTGGGATACATAAAAAAAATGTGTTAAATAAAGATGGTACACTGATTTATAGTACAAAAGGAAAACTCAATTGGTGGGTGGAATATATTGAAGAGTTATATGGAGGAAATGAATTAGAAAATGGTGTTATAGAGGAAGTCAAAGGGGAGAAACAACACTGAGATCCGAATTTAAGAGGGCATTAAAAGATTTGAATGGCAGAAAGGCCCCTGGAATAGACGGAATACCTGCAGAATTGCTATGCATTGCAGGTGACGAAGCAATTGATAGATTATACAAGCTGGTGTGTAATATTTACAAAAAAGGGAAGTCCCGTCAAAATTAAAAAAAAGTGTTATAGTCATGACACCAAAGAAAGCATGAGTAGATAAATGTGAAGAATACAGAACAATTAGCTGAACTTAGTCAAGCACTAAAGATCTTAACTAGAATTCTGTACAGAATTGAAAGGAGTGGAAGAAGTGTTAGGAGAAGATGAATTTGGTTTAAGAAAAAGTATAGGGACAAGGAAAGCAATTTTAGAGAACAGATTAATAGTACAAGGAAGATTAAAGAAAAACAAACCAACATACTTGGCATTCACAGACCTGTAAAAGGCGTTCGATAACATAGACTGGAAAAAATTTTCAGCATTTAAAAAAAAATTAGGGTTCAAATACAGAGAAATACAGTTGCTAACATTTACAGGAACCAAACAGTAACAGTAATAATTGAAGAAAATAAGGAAGAAGCCGTAAAAAGAAAGGTAGTCTGACAAGGATGTCCCCTAACCCCTTTACTTTTTAACCTTTACATAGAAATAGCAGTTAAAGAACCAATTTAGAGTAACAGTACAAGGTGAAAAGATAAAGATGCTACAAATTGCTGATGATATAGTAATTCTAGCTGAGAAAAAGAGATTTAGAAGAAACGGTGAACAGCATGAATGAAGACCTACGCAAGAACTAACATATAAAAAAAAAGAACAAAAAGTAATAAATGCAGTACAAATAACAAAGAGAAAAGATTATCGAAGTAGAAGAAATTTGTTATTTGGGAAGTAGAATTACTAAACATGGACAAAGCAGGAGGGATATAAAATGCCGAATAGCACAGGCAATACGAGCCTTCAGTCGGAAATATAATTCATTTACCTCAAAAATTAATTTAAACGTCAGGAAAGTATATCTTAGGAGCATAGCTTTATATGGAAGTGAAACTTGAGACGATTGGAGTACCTGAGAAGAAAAGATTAGAAGCTTTTGAAATGTGGTGCTATAAGAGGATGTTAAAAATCAGATAAAGTGACAAATGATAAGGTGTTGCAGCAAATCGATGAAGAAAGAAACATTTGGAAAAATATAGTTAAAAGAAGAGACAGACTTATAGGCCACATATTAAGGCATCCTGGAATAGTAGCTTAAAATACTGGAGGGACAGGTAGAAGGAAAAAATTGTGCAGGAAGGCAACACATTTGGAATATGTAAAATAAATTGTTACAGATGTAGGATGTACAGGGTACACCGAAATGAAACGACTAAACACTAGATAGGGAATCTTGGAGAGCTACATCAAACCAGTCAAATGACTGGAAGAAAAAAAAAAAGATTATAATGACACTTCAGTCATACATCTAAATTGGTTCAATTGTTCAGCTGCTATGGTGGAACATACATACATCCTAAATAAATTACAGTCCCTTTTGGGTAGTGTAAAAATTGAGGTTCACCAACATTCAATGTTCTTTCAAAAATGGATTTTACATTCACAAATATATAATCAAGTTAAGAGGGAGATTCAAATACTTTCTTGCCCCACTAAGGCTTTTTTTATTTTTCCGGTTTCAGATATGACTTCTGAGGATGATATGGATGTAGTCTTGTATGTTCTCAGTTTGACCATTTCTGAGCTGTGTGGTTAATTGAAATCCAACCACCAAAGAACACCGGTATCTACAATCAAGTATTCAAATCCATATAAAAATAACAGCCTTTACTAGTATTTGAACACTGGAACTCTCAACTTCCAAATCAGTTAATTTGGAAAGACGCGTTCACCACTAGACCAACCTGGTGAGTTAAGCTCCACTAAGTCTATAGCCTCCTTCCTGCACACTTAATACTACAGTGTTACAGCTTTGTTTTTCCAAAATACTATCTGCCGTCTAAAAAAAAAAAAAAATACAAATTATGTTGAGGAAATTCACATATTGACTCAAGTGAATCTTAACCCTAAAGAGAAAAAGGACATCAACAAGAAGTCCAAAGATTTGTAGCAATAGAAACAAATCTACTTACAATTAATATTTTACACCTTATGATGTTTCTGATTTGATATTTACAATTGACCTTAGATCTACATGTTCTAGCAGTTTTCAATAAAACATCTTATTCGATAAATAACTGCAATATAAGTTGTAAAAATGACTACTTAGTAAGCCATACACTACATTTAATTTTCTAATGTTGTATTTTCTAATCAAGGGATAAATTTTCATCAAAGAATTAACTGTTACAATAGGCAGTTAATAATTGGCGTTTTTGTAAGAGACTCTATGAATTGATTAGGCTGAGAAATGCTGTGTGTAAGGATGTAATTATATGTGGTGACTTCAATGCCAAGAATGTTGCGTGGGGCAGCGGTGTTACAGATAGATGGTCTACTTTTAGAAGAGGTGATGGCAGGGGTTGGGACTCATCTGTCTCAATGATGGTGAGTTACCAACCCTAGTCCGAATAAATGGAGTGTCCTTTGTTTCACTGGGACTTGCGAGGACAGCTAGGTGTTGGTCAGTGCTGAAGGAAGAAGAGACACTTAGTGACCACGAGGCGATATATTTTGAAGTTGGTGTCTCGTGGTCGCTGGGTGAAGTAAAGTCTGCTAGGAGAGCTACAAGTGTGCGGGGACTGCTGAAAGTAATAGGTCTTATAAATGAAAGAACTGGACATATGGAAGAGATTACTCCGTTGTTCCTTACGAAGGTAGTTGTGAAGGCCTGTGAGGACACTTTGCAGAGGAAGAGGCCCTGTAGAAAAGGTGTCAATTGGTGGTCTCCCCAGGTAGCTGTGGCCAGGCTGAAGTGGATACGGGCTCGTAGGACATTCCAGCGTGCTAACTGAAGGGGAAGAGCTGAGGAGATTGAGAAAGCACAGAGAGTACTTAAGTTAATGAAAAGGCGGTATAAAGGTGACACAATGAATAGAAAGAGAAAAGTGGAGAGCTCTATGAGTACAGTTAGATGTGTTCGCATTGTTAGTGGAAAGTTTGGACAGAAGTTACCGGTGCTTTCAAGTGATGTGATGCAGAGGTGTTTGATGAGGAGGCAACAGGGAGAGGTAGAGGAAATTGCAGCTGTGAAAATTCCTCTTTTTACACAAGAGGAGATGTGTGCTGTAATGAAAATGAGCAAAAGGAAAAGTCCGAGCATGGATGATATTCTGACGGTGACTGCAACAAAGTTCCCGATACAAGTATTGTTTGCAATAAGGTTTTATTGGATGGTGTTTTTCTGCGAGATTGGAAAACTGTAAAAGTTGCATTGCTGAAGAAGACAGGAAGGAAAGTGAATGACCCGAGTGGTTATAGACCACTGTGTCTCCTCAGCTGTATGGGGAAACTTGCTGAGTGGATGATTGTCATGAGGCTTTTACATGAGATTGAGCGAGCGGAGGGTTTTTAGCTGGAATCAATTTGGATTTAGTAATGAATATACAACTACGGCAGCGATAAATAAAATCATGAAGATTGTTGATGAAGCTGCGTCTGGGACATGGAGAACCAGATCCATCCCGGCGGTGGTGTTGTTGTACATGAGTAATGCGTTTAACTCACTGCCATTCAGGTGGATCCTGAGTGAACTTAAGAGAAGATGGGTCAGCACGTACTTGCGATGCCTTATTCAAATTTACTTACGTGGACGATTGCTGGTAGGCTGTACTGAGAGGGCCCAGATTAAGATTGAGATGCAGGCCAAAGTACCCCAGGGTTCAGTGTTAAGGCCAACATTGTAAAATCTAGCCCATGATGGGGTGATCCGCATGGATTATCGAGGACGTGTACCCGACAATTTGCCTCTGGTTATATCGGCTAAAACAGAAGATGAATTGGTTGAGGAAGGGCAATGAAGCCACGCAGATGGTACATGCCTGGTTCGTTGAGAGAGGTTCATTTGGCCTTAGAGAAGACTCAAGTTGTGGTTATGGTGGTTGGCTCCAATAAGTTTAGTAGTAGTAGATGTGGAGATTGTGCCAGTAGCCAGGGCAAAGTACCTAGGAGCCTGGCTCGATAATAAGAGATCTTTTCAGCCTCATGTGGCTGTACAGAAAAGTAAATGAACAGTGGTTCTGGTGTGCAGGATTGGCGAAAAACTCCACCACCGAGCTATTGGCATCGGTGGCTCGGTCAGTCGTCATGTATGCGGTTCCAGCATAGGAATGAGCACTGAAGAAGAAGGCCCAGAACCAATTATTTTCAGAGGCCCTTGGTAATTGGGGCAGTTAGTGCGTATATCGTACAGTCCGAACGAAGCGGCATTGGTGATAGCTGGGAAGCCGCCATGGGATCTTGTAGCGGACAAAATGGTGGAAAGAGCAGAAGGATGACCTAAGAGTCAGGCAAAAGGGGAAATGTTGGATAAGTAGCAGCAGAGATGGTCAAGGAGTCAGGGGGTAACTATGAATTGGCTGTCAAGAAAAATGGTGAAGTCAACTATGAATTGACGTAATTCTTGACTGGCCTTGGCTGCTTTAATAAGTTCCTCTGTGGTAGGAAGAGGAGGAGGTCGCTGAGAGTGTAGGTATTGTGGGCAATGCGATACAGTTGAACACAGTGTTTAACTGTTGGTGCCATAACACCACATAATGTGATAGAGGCAATGTTGCATAGCCCTAGAAGCTGGAATCTAACTGGTAGAATGAAAGGCAACATTTAGAAAAGGAAGGCGAAGGAGAAAGTTGAAGAGGATGGTGCCCAGTGAGTGAACGAGAACTCTTGCGGTGAGTAGGAAGGGAAAGTGTAAAGACCGAGTCTCAGAGGTTCCCTGTTTCAGATACCTCTGATTTGAGACAGGCACATAAAGACTTTGACCTGATTAGGGGGACCCCTGATTTGAGGCAGGTAATTGAATTGAGAGGACCTTGTCCCGGCTGACCGGGTGGTACCCCATATCGGAACAGCATAGCTGGCTCCAGCATGGCACCCCTAGGACCGAGTGTGCTTCTGCTGTGGGTCCGGGCCTAGAAGGATGGCATTAAAAAAAAAATAAGAGTCAAAATTCATTATTAGATTGAATTCTTTTCCATCATGTATGCCACTTTGATAAAGGCTTTATTGATTATTGCATGAACATCCCTTCAATAAATAATTAGTATAAAGTAACTTTGAACCAGCAGTAAGGGGATACAAATAATGTTACAGTTATATATTAGAATATGTTTGGAAAATTATGTTAACTTTTATGTTATGTTAATACAATAGAAACAAACCTGCAAATCCACTTCTGATTAATCATTCAATCATACGTCCATCTTCCCTTTTTAATTATACTTATGCTTAGCTGTAGATCTGAATAATACATGTGCTGTTGCTGCCTTTTGAGGTCACAATCAATTTTATCATCAAATATTAGATGAAATCATAATCAATGATGATATTATAGTAGTAATGGTTAAAATGTAGGTAAATATTAACATTAAAAGTTTATTTCATTTTATTTGATAATGCAAGTTATTTCATGTGTTCTTGCTGCTTTTTACTTTCCCCGCCTAGTGCTACAGCAGTAGAAGGTAAATTATGGTAATTGATCCAATTTGGGCATATGTGGTAGAAACCAGATCTTTCTGTTTTTGACACCTAAGGAACCCAAAAAACCAAGGGGAAATTTTCCAGTGGTTGTATGTATACGTGTGTGTTCAGTGTCACACCCTAAATCACATTATATCTCCAAGACTGCTCAATCAATTTTGGCCAAACTGGATCTACTTCTATACATGGGGCATTGATGCCATTAAATTTTTAACTTAAAAGGTCAAGAGGGTGAGAAGCTTAAGAGCCAGTACACCCTCAGTATCTCGAGATTTTGCCTAATTAAGGTCTTATCTTTCTTAGGACACATCTATTAATTAAAAAATATTTCTAAAAAAACTTTTTGCAAAATCTCACCCCACCCCAAAAAAATTCTCTAAATAAACTAGTGGCTAAGAAGATATAGTGACTCATTAGTCACTATATCATCACCATAAGGAGCAGTAGTGTACCACGGATGTACAACTGCTGTAACCTCTGCATGTTGTAACCTCGGAAGCGGGCAGAAAAATTAAATTAATATTTAAAGAGTATTTAAAGTGGCTGCTAATACTAACACACCCACACAAATGAAATGCAGTATGTGCGTGAGCTTTGGTTAGAATCGTTGAATTAAATAAACAAAAAATATTTGCTGTGTGTGTAACCTGTGTATCAGAAAAAAAAACCATGTGGCGGGAAAGTCCAACAACTATGCTCTCAGCTTTTTGAAGCCACAAATAAAATTTTGTCATCAAATAATTAATGTAATCTTACAGCAATTCTTTCCATAATTACCCACCGATATAATAATGGACATTTGGACCAACAATTTGTGTGTGGACTAGAGTAATGATCATATACTGCTATATTATAGGATCTGTAATAATGTTAATTTTTATAATGGTTTTATTGTAAATGGTGATGATTGATGATCGCTGAACAATGATCTGTGACCCAATCGGTACTCACTGAACGATCTGATCTAATCGGTGCTCTTTGAACAGGGATCAAATGCACAATGAACGGTGATTTATGACCTGATCGGTGTTCAATGAATAATGGTGATTGTGATCTGATCAATGACAGCTGATTTATGATGGTGGTGATTACTATTTATTTTATTTATTTTATGTTAATGCACAAAACAAACTCAACTAAGTTTTATTGTGTATTTGTTATTCCTGCTGCTACAAGTAAATTGTTAATAAGTTGGCAAATATTTGTAAAATAAGTTGTAAAGTTGTTTGATCTCTTAGTAAGCCGTATACTGTTATATTTTATAATGTAAATCTAAACCCCATACAATTGGTAGACATGCTACGAGTTGGTGGAAGCAGTATGACAAACACTGTGGTAGTGGAAAGAATAATGTTCTGTTTTTTATAGCACTTTCTCTAGAATCCCTTCTGCAACTGTTTTTTTGCGATATTCATATGGTTTACAGAAAATTGTAATGGTTTTTAATACATCTTGATAATGGTTTTATTGTTAATGGTGATGATTGATGATCGCTGAACAATGATCTGTGACCCAATCGGTACTCTTTGAACAGGGATCAAATGCACAATGAACGGTGATTTATGACCTGATCGGTGTTCAATGAATAATGGTGACTGTGATCTGATCAATGACAGCTGATTTATGATGGTGGTGATTACTAATTATTATTTTCTGCTATGTTAATGCACAAAACAAACTCAACTATGTTTTATTGTGTATTTGCGATTCTTGCTACTACAAGTGAATTGTTAAAAGTTGACATACGATTTGTAAAATAAGTTATAAAGATGCTTGATTCTTAGTAAGCCACATATTATATTTTATTTTAAATGTAATTCTATACAAGGATAGATATACATCAAATTAAATGCTACATTATACAGACGACTGGAGTAAAGAGATACTATGAGTATGTGAGGGGGTATGACACACTGTGGGAGTGGCTAGAATAATGTTCTGCTTTTTATAGGACATTCTCTAGAATCCCTTCTACAACTGTTTTTTTTTTGCGATATTCATGTGGTTTACAGTAAATTGTAATAATGGTTTTTAATACATTTTGATAATGGTGATGATTGATGATCGCTGAACAATGATCTGTGACCCAATCGGTACTCATTGAACGATCTGATCTAATCGGTGCTCTTTGAACAGGGATCAAATGCACAATGAACGGTGATTTATGACCTGATCGGTGTTCAATGAATAATGGTGACTGTGATCTGATCAATGACAGCTGATTTATAATGGTGATGATTACTAATTATTTTGTTTGTAAATAAAGCTACAGCTTTATTTAAAAACAAATAAATACTCAAAAAATTACGGTGTTAAAATTAGTCAAGGTTAGCGAGCGAAGCGAGCGTAGGTTAAGTTTGTTAAATTATATTTATAAAATAAATAAATATAAATAACCATTTATTAAAATTAGTAAAGAGACTGTTTTGAAGCCATGTTATACTCGGCCCATTTTCCACCAAAATCCTATTGACTACTTTGTTTTTAAATAAAGCTGTAGCTGCGGTGGCGTTAATACTAAGTACCTTATTTTGTTTCTGTTAATGCACAAAACAAACTCAACTAAATTTTATTGTGTATTTGTGATTGCTGCTGCTGCTGCTGCAACTGAATTTTAAAAAAGTCAGCAGACATTTGTAAAATAAGTAGTAAAAATGCTTTATTCTTAGTAAGCAGTATACTATATTAAATTATGTAAATCTAAACGAAGGATATATTTACATCAAAATATTAACTGTTACATTATGCAGACATTTGAGAGTAAATAAAAGTTATGTGTTTGTGAGGGGTATGACAATCACCGTGACAGAGGCTTGAATAATGTTCTGCTTTTAATGGGACTTTCTCTAGAATCACTTCTACAACTGTTTTTTTTTCTTTTGCTTTCACTGATATTCATGTGTTTTACAGAATTAATTTAATTAATCTCTTTTTTTTATGATTCTTACAAATATCAAATTGATTAGACAATTTTTCAAACATTAACTAAACAATGATATACACCCCCAACATACCCGGCCACCGCCGTTAGGCTATGCACAGGATTGTAGGAGTGTCGTGGCAGTCGACTGCCCCCCTGTCTTGCCTTTTCTGTGGCGTCCCATCGGGGTCCTCTCAGTTTCATCAAGATGCAGTAGCCCTCCCTTCTTGACGACCACTACATCCCTCCGCTGAGAGGCTACCCTTCCCGTCCCTACACTAGGTTGCCGGCTATGCCTTGCACGAAGCCGGCAAACCACCTCGTCCCCCTCTCACACCTGAGGGTCCCAAATGCATCATCGGAGCACCCCAACTGACCTTCAAAACAATAACATTCTGTGCCAACTCTTTCCCACCTCTACTCAAGAGAACAAACAGTAGTCAAAGAATTTTATTGAGTAAAACTAAGAATTCTCCGGGAAATTTATAAAATATCTTAGTGAATTTTACTTATGCAATTAATAAGTGTTCTTACCTATAACTTTTTTCCAGTTACATACCTGGGCATTATTTTAATCTTTGCTGTCCATCATTTCTGTCTGGAAAATATTGAAAATAAAATCTTGCAATAATAAAAAATAAAACCAAATTAAAGCCTCACATAAAATTATGGTGTGAAATTATGTATTAATAATTAACAATTTTTTCAATAAAATTAATATTTATGAAAAAAATGATAGGTAATGTATAAATATAGGTTTTCATAAATTTTATTTAAATTTGTCTAAATAATTCTTAATTTAAGTTCATTTATTATAATTGAAATACTAGTTGCAATATACTTCACAAGATATTTTTGCTTAAAAAAAAAATTCGTTTTGAAAATTGTTACACCGTTTTCACAAGCGATTGGTACTTTATGTACGGTTGTAAAAAATTAGAAAATCAAAAAATCCAGTTTTTCTTTAGATATAAAAGTAAACCACTTGTTATTCAGTGTGGCTTAATTTTAAAAACCTATTGAAAACAGTTCTTTAGTAAATATAAAAATTGAAAACCCATGTTAAATTTAAAATATCAGTGTCATACGTTCTTAAGTTTCATGTAAATATTTTAATTCAATCGAAATGACAAGAAATTAAATATAACAATTCAAGAACACGGCGTTGCTTCATTCATCATATACTATCTCATCAAAACTACAGTACACACTAGCTCTAAATTCTACCAAGATATTAATCGTATGAAAAAATTAGATATTCGGAATTAATATTTATTTTTCTATAATTCCTAAAGCATACGATTCAATAGGGAATCTCTGGTTAAAATATTGAGAGAATTTATGTCAATAACACTAAAACATTATAAAATAAACATACTCAAAGGTTAATTTTTGGGTGGAATTTCCAAACCCTTTCAAATAAAAACTGCAGCGAGACAAGGTGATGGTCTGTCACAAAATTGTTCAATTGCGTTCTGGAAAAATTAATTGCAGAATAGAATAGCAGACTACAAATACGAAAATATAAAAATGGGGACACAACATCTAAATGTTTAAATGTAAACATTTTACTATTAGCTGATGATCTGGTAATTTTGGAAGACTTTAGATACAGGAATGAAAATTCAAGAATTAGAAAAATGTGCAAACAAAATTAAGCTACAAATTTTATAATATCCAAACCTTGAAAATTTCAAGAGTAAAAAAGTTTCAATATTAAGGTAAAATGATTACCCTGAATGTTTTAGAAAAAAAAATAAAAAATTAGTGACACAACACAATAATAATTGAAAGTGGCTTTCGTCTTAAAGAAACATAAAATAAAAAACACATTTAGAACATTATAAAACCCCAGGTTTTACCAGATGTGTTGTATAGTATGGAAAGCCTACTAAATTTCTTAGGAAAATCTAGAAATTGTTGAAAAAATTATTTTAAGAAAACTCAAACATAATACTTATAAATTAAGCAAATCTGAAGAAATTTACCAAAATTTTGAAAAGTTATACAATTAGAAAAACTCAAATTTTATATGGTCACTTCAGTGGAATGGTTGAAACTAAATTAATAAAACAAATATTTAACTTTGTTTTAAAAAAAGGAAAACCATTAAGGTAGTTCAAAAGAATTGATTTCTAATTATTAAATATCTCCAAAGAAATAATTTTTGATAAATCTTTCAGAAAACTAGTGGATGAATCTACATTTCTAGAGGAACAGAAAAGGAAACACAGTGAATGGACCAAAGAAAGAAAAGAAACGTTTAGGGAAAAATGAAGTAATTTGGAAAAGGAAGAACTCTGGACACTATGCATGGGTGATCCTTACAAAGGCTGATGGCAAATTTTCTCAAGAAATCCTAAGACTTACATATTTTTTAAACTGTAACTTTTTTTTATAAACTTAACTTAAACTATAACTACAGTGGCTTCTTCAAAACAAACAATATAGTACACATTTAAGAACTCATTCAGAGTTGTACGTTACTGTGACAATGTTTTATCTGCAATTGTCTTCATGAAAAGAATTTCATTACAGTGTATAAACATTGAAAAGTATTTTTTTGAAATAATGATTGCCTTTTCATATATATTTTAAAACAGTTATTCTCAAGACACTTAATGCTAAGCATTAATTTAAGCCGCTTAAGTAACCAGCTATGTACACACCCATTTATGTTTCATTTACTTCTGTTAGATTATATAATTGTATGAAAGTTTATTATAAAAACATCAAGCAAGTGTTCAATAAATATTATATTCACTCAAAAAAGTGAATCTGACTTTAAAAAAACAGTAGTTTTGTCTGAAAGTCTTATACTGTTCCAAAGACCTACAAAATTTCTTTGGAAAAACCTTATAAAACAACTAGGCTGGCCAGGGGTTTGATTGACTGAGGTTTGTTAAGCCCTTCATCATTTGGCAATTAGCATTTTACTTTACTTTATAATCTTCAATTTGCAGGATCTTACTCCACATGATGTTGAGGAATCATCAAACTGTTAGGAGCTGTGGTAGGGTATCATCTTACTCAAGCCTCCCTTCCACCACAGAGTTAGTTATAATTTAGTAATGGAAATAATGATCTACTGTAAAAACTATGATGATATATAATGTTAAGAATTAATTAACATTGAGATCAAAAGATCTCAATGACAAATAAAAATAAATTTTGAACTGTTTTGTAAAAGTGTAGAGTTAAAATTTGTTTTTAAAAAATTAAAACAAAATTTGTTTTCTTAGGGAAAAACTAATTCATTAAGCTCTTCTATCTTTTCTTCCCATAAAAATCTCAATTCTAGTTTTAGTTCTCTAAATACAATTTTTTATATTTAATTTTAATTAATGAGTATATATTAGGTTTAAAGTTTGACTACCAGTTCAGAATAATGAAACACTTTCTTTCAAAATGCCTTATGCAGCTATTACTGCCTCATTCCTACTTATTATTGGAAGGAGCCAATAATTAGCTACAAATGAACTGGAAGAAAAATTACATTAATCTGAAACTCAATTATTAATAACTTTATTTTTATGTTATTTTTGCAATGTCATGCTCTTCAATGAATAAATGCACTATGCATTTTACAAACACATTATTACAAATTTGAGTTTATAAATAAAGTTTTTGAGAGTTACATTTATATCATTTGTGTGAGGAGGAAGTAAATGTTCAAGCATTTCTTCAAGTACAAACATTAAACCATTAATATAGATAGCTGGGATGGGTAAATCATTTCAGCAACAATAACCAGTATGTCTTAATATTAAAAATAATTATTAACGCGGAAAGTAGAGCTAACAACAGACAGGAATAATAAAACGAAAATTTGTCCACGGGCACAAAAAAAAAATATTAAAGAAGTTTCAAATAAAAGATACATCTAAATTCACTATAAACATGGCGTCTTAAAAGTTACTTACAGTTTTATATTATTTAGATAACACAATTACTATTTAGTACAACTGAAAATAATTAATGTAAAACGGTTCTCAAAACTCACATTCATATGTGTACAATTATGATTTAACTATATTTTTATATATTTAAATTAACTATATGTCGTTCATTACATACTTTTAGTAGAAAAGCTCTGAGAAAAATAGTATTTCATTATTCGCAGAAACAGTAAACATTCAAATAAAATTATTAGAACTAACAAATTAAACTACATCGTTAAATTTAATATTAACCGTTAAGAGTACGTTAGAAAGGACGCGAACAGTACACACTGTTAGGTAATGAATTTTACGCGTTCTCACGTTGCTTACTAAAAACAATGCCGCGATTTTTAAAATCTACGCGGGAAACAATTCAAGTGAAATGTATTAAAAACAACATTCTGGAATTTATCAAAACCTAATAAAGAAGATAGATTAAATTAAAATATTATACTTACATTATTTATTCAAACTAATTCATTATCTTTTTTCTATTTACAATTACAGTTTGGATTATTTTCTTGGAATATCCTTACATTATTTACAAACCGATTGCCTGCGTTGTCAGTTTTAATTCTATTATTGAATTTATCACAGCAGAAAAAAATATTGATATTTATTTTACTTCCATCAAATTATTTAGTATGGATTAGATATGTATGTGTTTGATATTCTCTTACCTACTGTTTTTTTATGATGATATCTTAATTAATGCATTCTATTACTACAAACCTGTAAAAGAACTTAGTTATCAGTTTTATTTTCATTTATTATAACATTTAGCTACCATTTCACATACCGGTTCATGGGATTGTTCCAGCCCTACCATTATACTATACAGTACACTACTTGCAAATCAACATAAATTTTCTACCTAAACAGTATAATCCTATCATTCATTTTAATTTTCCTAAGTAAACTCTAAATTTCTGTGGTGCTCCAATTTCAATATTTCTTTAATTTCCTATTCCTCCCAGTTACTCCCTTTTCTACTTTACAAATAACAGTTTCTTATATTGTAGCAATGAAAACACAGTAGCCTGCATGTGTTTTCATGAAATATCACAATTCTTCATTATTATAATAAACATGTTTATTTTTAAACCATAATAAATGATTTTGTCCACTTATGTTATTTGGTTAAGACATTTTAGAAACATCATCAACTTTCACTACAATTCATCCATTTTTTGCGATGTAAGAACCATTTTTCCTACTTAATTGCAATGAAAGTGTTTTTTAAATTTATTCTAGTCTCATACATCTTTGCATAAGCTTGCAGTTACAATTTCTTCTACTGATATTATTTTTGTTTTTCCTTTCTTCCCAATATGTCTAAGCACATCTGCTTTCTTTCTTCATTCCATTTTAAATCTGGATTTGATGTTTACTCTTCAATTTGAGAATCCTTTATTCCTTTTATCAGTCTTTATAATAAAGAGAGGAGGAGGTATTCAATGAAAACCTTTTATTCTGTTAATATTTCTACCATTCTTTCAACATTAAAAGAGTTAAATTAAGAGTAATTAATTTTAAGAGTCAAATTTTCTTCTTAGTTTTTAACTTCTATTTGGAACAAAAGAGTATTCTGTAATAATTTTACTTGAAAAGAAAATATAAGACATATAGTAATTCCTAAGTGATGTCAGAAACTGGTTTAAACAGGAATTGTGAGTTACTACTTACAGAAATATAAATGCCTTATCTTATTTATTTTGTTTTTACTTCCTTGTACTTCATACAAGGAAGTATTGTACTGGCAAAAAATTTCAGTTTTCAGATTTCATTGTACATCTAGTTGTGCACCTCCCCTCCCTTTTGATTGCAATCAACTGGACTAAAGTGTCCAAGATAAGCTCAAAATCCAAAACATTTGGATTTTGAACTTTTTCCTAATTGCAGTAATCAGTCCTCATTGAAGGCTTTGCAACGATGTATCATAAGTGGTACTTATTTTCATTAGTTCCAGAGTTATATCCCAATAAAATTTTAATTAATGAAATATTTGGGTAAAGGAAAAGAGGAAGAAACCCCCCCTTTACAAGGGGAAGGAACATTGGTTCTAATCCAATGACTACATTTCCTTTTTTTTTAATTTAAATACATTGATTTATTAATAATTATTAACCTCTGATTGTAAAAAAAAAATTACAATAAATAATTCAATAACAAAAAAAACAAACATGAAAAAAAAGAATATCTAATAAAAAAAAAAAGTAATTTAACAGGCGTACAAGGAAGTCACATAGTGTCCACATCACATTTTTTGAAATCACCTTAAAATCTCTTAATTTGAATTTTATCAATTCACTGATTATAAATACATTTCAAGAGTTTTGATTTGATGATTACTTCACCATATAAACTCAAAGTTTGTGCCTGGGAATATGAAATGTACACTTGTATAAAAATGTCATGTCTAAACGAATTTGAACCCGGGACCTCCAGATGAAACGCCAAGACACTACTACTCTGACATGTAGATTATTTGATTAAATGTTTTCCAAATGAATTATAAAGTTATGATTGTAGTAAACGACTGCACATATTTACTAAAGTGTAATTAAATATTGTAACTAATGGAGTACTATGCCTTTTCTTCTTCATGTTAATCCTTTATTTAAGTTCTTGGATTAGATATTGAATTATGTATCTCCCTATTTTAACTTAAACTTTCATTCCTCTCTGTTACTATTACTTCACATATCTTGCTTATATCCTCCCACACCTTGGTTCTCTTTCATTTCTCGCACCCCAAACGTTTACAAGTTTTTCACCTGGAAATATTTCAAAATGTTTATATCTTAATAATGCTTATATTTTTAATATGTTAACATGGAGAATGTTTAAAATTACTAGCATCAGTATTTCCTTTTATTTGGAGTTTAGTAATATAAATGATTATATTAGATTATTTCTCCAACCAGGTTATTGTTATTATCAATATTTCCTGCTATTTTGAGTTATTTCCAGGTGAAAAACTTGCAACAATTTTGGAGGGGAGAAACAAAATAGTACCCTCAACTTAGCTATCCATCATTTCCTGGATCTTTCTTTTGGTCTTATTTCTGCCTACTTTATTCCTATAATCTTCTTACCATTCTCTTCAGATTATCTGCATCTAGAAATTCTCTTTGACAGTTTACCATACAAGTATACATTGTCCAGAATCCAGTGACAAACAAAAGATGTCTATGAAGTAGATTTGTACCTTTTGTAAATTAAAAGGATGAGGTTTATCTTTTCAAAGTATTTGCCAAACCTCATTTTGTGTTAAATCAATTGTGCAGTAAAGATACTGATGCCCAGGCTAAGCTTTTAGTTTTTTAATGAATAAAAAATATGCTGAATTACATTTTCTTATTCCCCAATAGGATGTTCTTACTGTTCGGTATAATAAAATGAAGAAGGCAATGGTCCAGTGGCATGAAAGCACCGTAATACAAAAGCAAATATTTTGTGGCTTGGAATCATATTTGGAAATTTATAATATTCTTGCTGTGCACGTGGTGCGTTTCCAGTGCAGAACCCGTAAATAAAAACAATGTCTAGTTATTCTTTACTGAAAATCTATAAGCCACTGTTAGATTATGACTTGTACACTATTCAATCACTTAAAAAATAATTTTTAATTATCTTTAAAGATATTTAATCAATTTTTTATTTGATTTTTTTTAAAAACATCTAATGATTTTATTTTGTGATATTGAAAATTTGGTTTCAATATCACAAATGATAGTTAAAATCTATCATGTTATATTTTCTTCTTTTTTTTTAATAAACTTTGAAATTATTACGTTTGTGTTTAGTTTCTCTAGACTTTATACAAATTTACTCAGTATCAAATTCTCTACAATTGACTAAAGAAGTTTTCAGGTTAAGCTTTATCTCATAGTCCCTTCTGAAACTTTGAAATTATTACGTTTGTGTTTGGTTTCTCTAGACTTTATACAAATTTACTCAGTATCAAATTCTCTACAATTGACTAAAGAAGTTTTCAGGTTAAGCTTTATCTCATAGTCCCTTCTGAAACTTTGAAATTATTACGTTTGTGTTTGGTTTCTCTAGACTTTATACAAATTTACTCAGTATCAAATTCTCTACAATTGACTAAAGAAGTTTTCAGGTTAAGCTTTATCTCATAGTCCCTTCTGAAACTTTGAAATTATTACGTTTGTGTTTGGTTTCTCTAGACTTTATACAAATTTACTCAGTATCAAATTCTCTACAATTGACTAAAGAAGTTTTCAGGTTAAGCTTTATCTCATAGTCCCTTCTGAAATACATCTGTATTAATGTAGAGTTTGTTTTGAAATATATGATCACAATATTATAACACAAAATTTTGTTTATTTTGTGAAGGACAAAATAAATTAATTTTGAAAAATAAAAAATTAGTTTAGTTATTTTTTATTTACAAAAAGTAAATTACTTTATTAATGTTGGAAAAAATTAATACAACCATTCTCACAAATAACAAACATTTTCAGATAGGTTTATTAAAAAAAAAAATGAGGAGTAAAACTGCCATTCTGTTAACTATTGACAGTAGTGATTCATTATTGTATACCCTGTTCAGTAACAATGAAATTATAGAAACTATAATTAAGAAACCAATCCCATGATGGAATAAGTGTACTGAAGTCAGTGGGAATGATAGACAGAAAAGTAACAGTTTTGATTATTTTTAAAAATAAAATTTATTTAAAATAAACAAGAACTTGTTTCATTTCTTCTTATATGTGAACCAATTTTATAAAACTAATCCTTTGTTCATTCTCTTTTTAGTTGGAAAATAAACTAACAAAATATTAAATAAAAAAAAAACAACAAAACATTTATTTTTTTCATCATCAAAAATATCAACAGCAATACAGTGATTAATAATTATATTAATGACAATAATTATAATCGTAAATGTAAAATCATAAACTAAAACCTTTTTGCAGATTTAAAATATAAATTATAAAACGTGTATTTTTTTTTTACTGTAAATAATTATGCTTTTTAAATTATTATAATGGTAGCAATTCATTTATAATTTCATAATGTGATACAATGATTGTATCATACATATGTTATGTTTTTATTATACATAAATATATTTTTTATGCATAATGTTATTTATGCTTGAAAACAATAATGGTAATAATTATATAAAAATAAACAAAAATATATTAACAGAACAATAAAAATAACAAAAAATTAAATCAATCTTTTTACTTGTTACAAAAAAAAATTCTTTGGTTAAGATAAAGCGCAAGAAGTGGTAATATTAATTTGTTTTATTACACAACTCAAAAAACAGTATTTTTTTTTTTAAATACTTTGTTTTCTCAATATTATTCTTATTTATATAAAAATAAAAATGAAAAAAAAAAACAAACTTACAAACAACAACAATATTAATACAAAATTCACAGGTTTATAAATTATTTTTAGTAATTAAAAGAAAATAATAATAATTTAATTTTAAACTATAATTATAAATGTAAAAAATAAATACATAGTCATAAAACATGATTAGATAGGATTTCATTAATTACTTATTCCATTATGAAATAATTTTTAAACTAAAATGAATAGAAAAACTTATTTCCAACTGATAATGGGGGGTTGCTGTTCTTAAGTACTCCTTTGTAATTGAATAACAGGAAAACTGGATTTGTTAAATTTTCATTATATAAAATATATAATTAATAATTTTATGGTTGGTTTATTACAAGGATATGATGGATAGCCAATGTAAAATACTAAAAACAACTATACATTACTGTGTTTTAACATATATATTATCAAAAGTATCTATTTCTCAACTTAAATTAACTAGAAAATATATCAAAATCATTTTATTATTATACGAACTGTCAAAAAAAAAAAAAAAAAGTGATCGATTCCCTTTTATAATTTCTTTAACGTAATACTGGTTAGCATGCTCAGAAACAGCATTGATAAATGTGGAAAATTTTTTTATAATTATTCTAAACATAGATTAATTAATATTCAAAAGAAGCGAGAAAAAAGTTTTTTAATTTAAATGAAATTCAGTAATATTTTAATGACTAACATTTTCTAAAAATCATTTTTTAATTTCATGGAATAATGTTTAATCAATTAAACTCAAAGATAATACAAAAAATAAAAATAAAAAGTTATATAAGGATTCTCTCTATATTTTGCAAGTGGACACCAAAATATTTACCATATTAACAATGAAAAATGAAAAGTTGTAATTTAAATGCTATAAAAGATCTCTAGTGAAAGTGTGGTTATTTGAATGTAAAGTAGAGAAATTTCATTTTAGTTAAAAAGCAGCCATAAACAAGAAACAGACCTTTAAATCCTCTTTTCTTTTTAATGTAAATTAAATAAAAGGTACTAATAATAATAATAATAATAATTAAGTAGCTTAAGCACAGTAGCAATAAATTGAATTTTTTGCAGAGGTTTAAAAATGCCTCATGTATAATCAAGAGTAATGTGATGACTAGCATATAAGTAATACTAAAAATTATTTGATTACTTCAATTTGTTTATGATAATTGAAATATATTTATTAATGTAAATGTTACTATAAAAAAAAAAATGGAAATAAGATTATTAGTATTAATTTTGGTTTGCGGTTAAAGAAGTGTGTAGAGAACTAATAAAAATACTAAAATTAAAAATAATAAATACATATAAAGTATGACAATTTAACTTCTGGAACAGCTGCATAATGTGAATGAGTTTAGGCAACTGCCTATATGATTGAATCACATGAATAATTGTATTTTTATATATTTTAAGTAATGCAATTGTAAAACTCAAGCTATTAAGCCATTAGTTAGTTGGATATTATGAAAACAATAAAGATATGTAAACATTGGTGTATAAATGAGCGATTAAAATTAAAAAGCTATTGAAGAAAGTGGTTTATGGTGTGAATGACATAAAAAAATTAAGTGTACGAGTGACTTATGATTTGAAGAAGTGGGTAGTCCAAAAACAAAAATGATGAACGCAAAAATGAACAGATTGCAAAATTGTTTTGGGAGTTGTACTCATTATTAAAGAATTTCAGGTTAAAAAGTTGACTACCGACTAAGATATCCTGCTTATTTACCAAAACACTGAGCTAAAAGGGTGAAGATTTTTCATCATCATTAATATTCACCATAATGTGATAAAAAAATTCAAGAGTATTCAGGAAAAACAGTTCCAGGTCTCTTTCCAGAAATGGGAATATAATCTTAACATGTGTATAAATACACAAGGGGAGTACTTCAAGGTGACAGAAGCCAGTAATATACAGCTCTCAATATATATTTTAATTTTTATATTTATATTAAGGGAATTAATTTTTATGCATTGAATAATATAAATGTAAAAGTCCTTTTCATAAAATTGCAGTCAGAAAGTTTATTAAAAAACAAAAAATACTATAATGTATCAAAATTATAATTTTTATAAGTCATTAAAAAATGTATGTAGAGAAATGCTAATTATAATATTACACTGGACTTCTGAATTAATTTCTTACATAAAAAAAATTTTATCTTGGTTTATCTTGATTTTGAAACTGGTGGATTGATTAAGGTGGCCCAATCTTTTATACTAGAACAAGTGATATATTTATTAATAATTTCTTTTAAAAATGTTATAAAATTAATATTTATATTACGGCACTTTTATTTTTTTTATCTTCCCCAAGTCTCAATGCTAAATATGTAAAAAATTAATACTTGTTTCATGCTATGTAACCAAATAATTGGCTGGTACTTAGCACAGGAGTTTATAAACCTTTTTTAATATTAACATTCCTTAGGCCGGACAATCTTCATCAATGGAGTGAAATCTGGGAATTACCTATTACAATTTAATTTTTTATTTTCTGAGGGTAAAATTGGTTGGTGTTTCACACAGGTAGTGGCATGCGAGTATGATGGTAAAAATAATTAAAAACTGTTGTTTTTTATGAAGAGTCAATATATGAATCAATGAACATATTTTTTTTTATATATTTCTAATTTGATCTTCTCCCACTTGCTTAATAAAATACAAGATGCCTTATTATCAATCTAAATTACCAGTTTTCCAGTAAAGAGTATAATTAAATTACTTGCTTAAAAAATAAAGTAATAATTTATCAAACAAGAGTTATAAATGTCTAATTTAACGTAAGAGGATAATGGGAAAAAACTGATTGCTCTTATTAATGATACACAGAAAAATACAACTTCCCCATGAGAAGGACTTTCTATAAGAGCGATGCTCGAAACTCAATACTACATGTAAACATTGATCTTTTACGCACAAAGAAAGCATAATCTAAATTTAAGTCTGAGACAATTGAATCACCAAAATCATCTAAGCGTTACCTATTGAAGACAACTTGAAAATACTTCTCTGAATTGCGGTAATATAAATGTACTTCTATTTATAGTAAGAAATAGTAATAGTGAAGAAAGGATCATCTCCAAAATGAAAGAAGTCACTTAACATATGTGACAAATCACATGTGATTCAGCAGGAAGCTGAAGAATTATAAAAAAATGTTTATGAAATCTTTTAATTTATTCTTTTTATTTATAATATTACTAAATGAACTGGTATATATAAAGGAATCTCTCATCAAACAAATTTCAATGATTTTACACACAATAGCGAAATCTGATATTTCTTTCACAAAGATTATGGAATTAACCTGACCAACTTTTATTCTTTAATGTTATTAAAAAATTTAACAGAAAAACTTCCTGACCACCCCCTTATAACAGACGTTATTTGCATTCAATGAAATAATGTTTGTAATACATATAATTATTGAATGAATTTGAAGCCAACTTGTCTGAACCTTGTTGATGAATACAAGTAATAAGTACAATTCATACACATTTTGAAAATTTAAACATAAAATGTATAAGAATAATATCCTAAACAGGAAACAAAATGAAGAAAGAACTTTTTTTTTACAAATTATTATTTCAACTATATTTTTTCCTTATTATACTGGTACATAATTTGGATGTATTTATAGTTAAAAAATTAAAATTCTAAAAACAAACAAGAGCTAAACTGTGAATGATGAAATGGCAAATGAAATATGTAAAAAACTTTTAATTATTTCGTTATAAATGGAAAGAATCAGGTTATAGAAATAAAAAAGACCAACATCACAAACGTTCTATTCACAGACGTTTTAGCTACAACTGTACACCACTGAAGAAATATAAGGTGTAAATATCAGAAAACTTGCTTGTTCAGAGAAGTGTTAATTAAGTATCCCTGTAATCATATTTTTATGTCATAAACTTCTTTAAAAAAATGACTCAACAAATCTGTATTGAATAAGTTTTATTAAAATCTCCCTTCCCCCACCAGCAAAAAACCCCAACATATTTGTGACAAAATATGTGCATGTTTGGGAATTTTTATATTAGCTTTTTTTTTTAATTACTAAATGTGGAATCATAAACTCCTTAAGCTTCAATCAGGATCATAAGTAAAAAATTGTGTTGAATTTCTTTTTATGCAAACTGAACATGTGGTACTGAAAATGACATTTCCATCTTTGAAAAATATACCAGAAGACAAAAAATAGTTATTGAGAAGGAAACTAGTGTAAGTTTTATAGGATTTTTAGCTTATGATGAACGTGATGATAATAGATTTTAGTATTTTTCTAAAATTGTCATTATTTACCAGGTAAGGAACACCTTTTTGTGATTAAATTATTTGAAAAATAAAAAAACCAAGATACTAGGAAAATATTTTTAATAAACAAATTATGCAACAAGATATGAAATTAATATAAGAAAAATAATAAATAAATAATAATCTGAACCAGACTGTTTATTAAATTTAGAGAAAATATTTATTAAATTGAAATGGAGTACAGTAGGAATTAAATCATTCCTTAAAAAAAACTTATGAAATCCAATCCATATTTTTCAATGATTGTCTTTATTTATAAACAAACAATTATGTTTCTTTTTTCCACTTCTTTTTTTATTTTATCAAAGTGTAATTTTCACACACATTTCAAAATAATATTAGTAAAAATTACTGAAAAAAAATACAAATCAACAAAAATTATCATGTATATAACTGAATGCATATTTCACTAATAAAATAATATACAAAATATTATTTAAATTAATAAAATATAAAATAAAACAAAAAAGAAAACTCATTCCTTTGATCAGCCAGTGATAAATCAATCAATCGAGCGCAATACAATAATAACAATATAACTACATATTATTAATAATTACATGCAGATAGTAATAATTAAAGTTTGGTTGTTATTATTTTGTTTTGCTTATTTTTGTTATGTTAAATTATCATCATCATTGTCATATTGTGTAAGAGTATAAATGATGTATATTATTATACGTTTGTATCAGATTTTATTTGGTAGTCGGTGGTTGCCAAATATTTGAAGTTGAAGGATTGGGCGACCAAATATTGCTTAATGACCGAAAAGGATGATACTCAAGACCTTGCTGTAACAAATTAATACATTAAATAATATAAATTTAATAATAAATAAATAAAAACAAAATTTAATTAATAAAAATACTAATTGTTAATAGCACTAATTTTACTGGAGTTTTGATGCCACTGCACTGACGATTGTTTTGACTCTAATTTTTATAGGAAATTCAGGTTTCATCTTCCAGTGATGGAGCAGTCAAATAGCCCATCCACTTCATTTTCAAAATGCTGCAAAAACTTTTCACATGAAGTTTCTGCTTGTACACGTTCATTAACATTTTCAGCATCATCATCACTACAATTATTTGTGATCTAATAACTCTCTTACAATTATGGAACGAGAAATATATGCAGGGGGTTCCCACCGAATTTTAAGATTCCTTTTTCCTGACCAATTTAGTAAAAATTTTCTGACTTTCATAATGTTACACTTATTGCATTTACTCCACAAAATAGATATTTAATTTTTTTGCAGCCTCCACCATTGTTTAGCTGCCCAGCTAATGCCTTTTTTTTGTTATTTATTATTACAATCATTTTTAAAGTTTATTTTTTAATGATTTTATTTGTAATATACATTTAAAATTAGGCTATTTTTTTGTGATTGATTCAGTAAATTATACTGCAAAATACAAAAAAAAATTTTTTATAAGTTTCTTGCACAAAAATGAACATCATGGTAACTAAATGTAACACACATAAGAAATAGAAACTAATTAAAGCAATTTTTAAAAACAATTGGCTTGCACTTAATATTGCAAAACATTTTTCACAAAAACTAGCCTACATTATTTTGTAGTAAACAAAAACAATATTTAATAACTTGGTTTGCTAAAAATGCTAAGAAACACAATTTCAATTTCAAACAGAATTTCAATTTAACAAAGAATATATGTATGAGCACAACTTACAGGAAAACAAAAATTACTGTGACTAAAAGTAATACAAATAAGAAAACTAAAACAGAACATCTTATTTTGTACAGAAAACAAATTTATTAAAATTTACTTGAAAAATATTTTGCCATTACTATTCTAGCGTATTTGCAGAATGTCATCAAAGTGTGATGCAAGACCATGATTAATGATATAAGAGCATTTAGTAGCTCCAAGCTGGAATTTTGATGTTATACAGCTATCGGGAACATAATTTTAAAAGATGCACCGATATCTTCACATTAACTTAAGGATAACTTATTTTGTACAACATTGAGAAGCCACATAATCTCCACTTTAGAAAGATCATCTTTATAACAAAAAAAAATAATTGTGTTGTCGTTTTGTGTAAAAAAAGTTAAGGATTCAAATCAGTCATTTACTGCTGAAATGCTATTACAGGCAAAGAACACACAGATGTATCACAACCACTGTTCTCACAACTGTTGATCAAATCTTAGTCTGCTGAGTTGAAGTACCGCTGGGAGATAAAAAGGTTTTCAGCAAAGGCTGAGAATTACTTATCTTAATTATTCATTATGCTGCTTCCTTTACTGTGTGAAATTACTGCCTTTCGGCCCATAATGTCCAGTCCAAGATGCTTTTTTATATGCATCACAAAAAGCATGATATGCATCTCTACCTCAACAGGCTGAATTTTGCCTGTAAGTTTGTATCTAATCACTGATCATTAAACAGAATCTTTTTAGATGCCATTTAGAAGCAATTAATTACCTAAATTACATTAAGCATTATGATTTCACTTAATTCCTATATTCTAAATAAAACAAACCAGGATATGTAACATCTGATTTTGTATAGCTTGTATATTGCTTACTCAAGGTATTTTAAGTAAATTCAACCCCACCATCATGCAGTATCTTATGGAATGACTCATTATTGATTTTGCTAACAAAAAAATATCTAACAATGTTAACATCACAGTTGGTGAGATTATCTATCATCATACTCATTCTTAATTACTCACAACTATCATACAGCTGACTTGACCACTGACTAATGCCGAGAGCTGGGTCATATTAAAACACAACCCATAAGCAACCCTGATTTATTGCTACAGATGGCAGTACTTTAAAAACTGATTTTTACTTTTAAAAAATGTACCTTGCACTATTAAATAATTTTTAAATAATTTATTTATCATAAAATATTTATTATTTTTTGAAAAACAGTATGCATTAATAATATTACACATGATATTAGTTTAGTTATTTTACAGACAAAATTAAAAAATTAATTTAAAAAAAAATACATATTACACTGATTTTACTTAAGACAATTTGAAAATATTTTTAACTTTTGGCATCACCATCTCTTAATGAAGGTTTGTTACAGCATAACAATTTATCTCAAAATTCATTTTGACGTATTAACCAATTTCACAAGAAAATTCCAGAAAAATAGACAGCTTAGGATAAAAATTCATATAATACATTTTGCAGAGACCTTATAGTAAAACTGAACCGGTCACATTATTTTAGGTAGATTTCATAGAACACTTACCTTTACTTTTTTATGTGCAAAATGTGTAAATCTGTTTACATTTACACATTAAATTTTATCTTTTTACTTTTATTTTGTAAAAATTGTCATAAATAAAATTAAAAAAAAAAAAACATTAAAAAAATTCACAACAAACATTTGTTCAGCCAAGATAATGAAAAAGTATTGCAGTAACTATTAATTTATCAATATCTTATCTTTGTATTTCTATGTTCAATATTTACTGTTTCAATTATTTTTAAATTATAGTATAATTATTATTTATTAAGTGGTTGGCTACATTTGAGAAACCTATTTTTTTATTTTTAAATGATCTAAAATGTTCATTAAATCTATCTTTAAAGAACCTATTCGTTTTACCAAAATATATCTTTTTGCAATTGTTCAATTTTATTTTATAAATACTGGAAGAATCATATTATTTTTTACTTTTTTATCATTATAATATTTAAAATGTTTTATTACATGATTATCAGGTTTACAAGCAGGCTTATATTTTTTATCATTATATGCGTCAATCAAGTTTTCTATAATTTTATTTGTATAATAGTGCTATTTATAAATATTTTCACTGTTTTTATTTTTATTTATGGATATTAATATAGTAATGTTTGTGTTATTGAAAAATTCTGGATTACATTTTTTATATATATTATCAATCAACAACATATGATATCCACTTTTTATAACTATAATTTTTATATTATTTATTTCATTATACAATTACTGTTTATTATTTATTTTATTACTCTACTTATCGTGTTTTTAAAAATATTAATTTTTTAGGACCAAGGATGATTAGAATTCTTGTTTATAATGTTTTCATTTGAGGTAGGTTTTTTATATACCTACCTCTAGTTAGTTTATGGTATAACTAATATGGTCCTTTAAAGATAGATTTAATGAACATTTTAGATCATTTAAAAATAAAAATCATAATATAACTAATTTATAAAAAAAATTGAAAGAGCAAATATTGAATATAAAAATATAATACAAAATTAGAAATTAAAAAAAAAATTGTATATATATACAGATATAAACGTAAATTCAGCCTTATAAATCTGCAAACAGAACTTGATGGGGACATTCTTATTAAAATTATTTCAGTTGGCATACAAAGATACAATATTGATAGATTAATACTTACTGCAATACTTTTAATTCTCTTGACTAAACAAAAATACTAATTCTGAATTATTAAAATGTTTTAAAAATTTTGTTAATGACAATTTTTATGAAATAAAAATAAAAAAGATAAAATTTAATGTGTAAATGTAAGCAGATGAAGAACTATTAAAAAATATCACTGAAGATGATGGGCTTAGGCTTGAAAATGTTTTTAACATAAAAAAGTAAAGGTAAGAGTGTTCTCTAATTTTGAACTTTGTGATGGCTGAAAAAAAAAATTATATTATACATATTTATTTAACGTAGAGGAAAAAAAGTGGATTATAAAAAAATTAATTTAAATAAATTAACACACACACACACATATATTTCACTTTTTTGTGAACACAATAATTGCCGTAATTTTGCGCCAATCACTTTCAAATTAATACATAAAATATGACTCAAAATCTTGATCGAGTTTGTTAACAAGCAAAATTGGACCATGGGGGTGGAAATGGGGGTTTTTATAAAAAAAAATGAAATGTCGCTATAACTTTCTTATTAAGTAAAATATAGAATCTGTTTAAAGTTCCTACTATTCTTTGGATAAGGGCCTAAAACGTATGTAAGTAAAATTTTTTGATATCATCAACGATTGGCCCAAGGAGGGGAAATGGGCTATCGAAGACAAAAAAAATATTATACCTCCCTTAATAGGCACAATATCGAATCGGTTTAAACTGGTCATCAGTCCTCTAAACGTTACCTAAAACTTTTGTATGGAATAATCTTTGATATGACCAACCCTTATGGCAAGGGATGACCAAAATTTTGCTGGAATTATAAGATGATGGGGTTTGCTGTATGCTACACATGTGAAACTTTTTTCACATGCAACCATTGTTGTATTGAGTAAATTTGAAGTTTTTCTTAACTTTAAGGTGGAAATCTTTTTTATCCCCTACTTAGCACCGGTGAAATCTAGCTTTGCCTTCCAGCGTGCCGAAAGGAATTTTTTTTAAATGTAATCGTTTTTTACAAAAGTGTTATCACAATTTTCATCACATAATAGAACAATATAAGATCATGGATAAAATATATAATCATTGGATAGATTATATTTTAGGTATGAGCTGAAAAGTTTCATAACATATTTTTTAATATTTATATCGGTTCCATATGCTCATTAGGATAATTAACATTTTGTTAATAAAATATTAATGTGACTTTAAAAAAATAATAAACATAACATACATCAATATCAGATGAGAGGCCAGTAGAAGTAGTGTTACGAGGACGTGGAGGTGGTGCAAGACCAGGTGGTGCCCATGGAGCAGTTGGGGGAGCCCAAACATCTGAACCCCACATCGGGCATAGCGGACTGCCGACTGCTGAAAGCTGAGGTGCTGTTGAAGATGAAGATGTAGATGTAGATGGTGGTGTATATAATGAAGGCGGTTCCCAAATAGAATTTACATTTGCCCATGTGTCTATGAATAAAAAAATAAAACTTTGTCATAATTTTTAAGTTTGTATTACAAATTAATTTTTGTATAATCAATGTCTATGTAATATAACTAAAGAAATCAGGTACTTAAAAGCTATTTATACATATAAATAGAAGAATCTTGAATAAAAACAATAAAAAAATGTATTTTTTTAAACTAGTAGTAAGTTATAAATACATTCTTAGTGAAAACTCTTATAACATCCTACAAAAGGATTTTGATATATTTTCCTAAAATGACTACTTACAAATTAAACATCTGTTTTTTTTTTTAACTAAAAATATGTTTTTCAAAGAATCATATAGGTGTCAGTAGTAATGTAGATTATTGTAATATTTCTTCATTGTAAAAAGTAAAATGTCTTTCCAAAAACAGGAAAAGGAGGCAAAATAATGTTATTTATAATACAAAAATAAACAGCAAACTTAGTTATTAATCTATGGTAATTCTGTAGAAAACAAGACATTAAAGAAACTGTGTTTCTCTATTTTAGGCTGTACTTTGTTTGGTAAATTATTCTTAACACATGTAAACAAAAATATGATGGGACTGATAGCTGTTGAATAATAATTGTCCTAACTTTTCAAATGATCACATGGTATAACAGTTATAATTTAACACAGAATTTTACAAAACAAAGGACCAGTATGTTCCTTTGTTTTATAAGATTCTGTCGTTAATTTATCTTCTTCAATTCATTTTAAAATTCTTCTTCATATTCTATTTAAGGGACTTTTGTTCAAGACTTTTTACCTTCTCTTCATTATTATTACAATTATTTATAGATAAAATTAAAAAATAAAATGGGTAGGAAAAAATTCTTATCTCACCCTTTTTCTACTTGCCTTTTTACCTTTTCTATCATTATTACAGCTAATGATTTTTTCCTCTATAATAAATATCTTTTCTGTTAATATTACAATCTTATTCAAATCTTAAAATATTTTATTCCACTCAACATTATCAAATACTTTTTCAAGATTTACAAAATGCCATGTATGCAACTTTTTTCTTTTTCAACTTTCCTTCTAAAATTAATATCCTAATAACAATATTTTCATAATTAAAAGATTTAATAACTATCCGAAGTCATTAAAACATTACAGTTAAATCATAAAAAAATGCATTAAGTCATCGAGCAAGTAAAGATGAAATATACCCCAATATTCCAACTTAGTCTGCTAATTTTAATAAAAAAATTAAAGTACCATTTTTTTTTTTATTATAAAGATTGATTTTTTAATGTAATACTGGTGCAAGAGTAGGTGTGTATAGGTTACTAATCTGAATATCACTCTGTGTAAGAAATATGAATAACAAGTATATAATGAAAACATGTTAAACATACTTTTTACAGAAAGATTATGGAAAAATAAAATCTGTACCTTTAAATGCACATTTAATTTTTTCATTTGCACATTCCTAATAAAACCTGACAGTTTTGCCATTGCTAATATACTTTAACAACAACCTAACTTTCTTGCTTATTTTCCTAACTTACATATGTTGTTGCAATTAGATATTGTAAAAGACCATTAAAAATGATACCTTTAAAAGCAATCTGTGCTTGTTGTCTTTGCTGTAACTCTCCGGCTTCTTGCAAAACTTTTAAAACTAAACTGTTAGATACTGAACAACCACTAGCAGCACTATTAGTGCACGGTACAATACCGATGCCAGTGGAACCAATTGCCGAAGAACTAGAATCAACTCCGACTCCTTCAGACCATCCAGAACTGCAAACTGATGTATTTTGTACCTGTCAAAAAATTATCATTTACTACTGAAAATTAATAATAATAAATAAAATGATAAACAAGATAAATATAATCATTTGATTGGCTAATTAATCCTAAGTTAAAAAAGACTACTTATGGAGACAAAATTCTAATGTTGAACCTTAAACATGGCCCTAAAAAACAAACTAGGAAATGTTTTGTTTAGTTTATGAAATAAGGAATATCATGAAAAAAGGGCTTAGCTAATAAAGATGTAGGTATGAAGATCAGATTGAATGGACATATAAGGAAAAAAATTAATAAAACCTATTAAAAACAAATGGAATAAGGTATAATGCTACCTAAAAAAGCATTTGTTTGGAAATACAAAGCTAGAGGACATTAAAAAGAAGAAAAATTGTTTATATAGCAACTTTATGACAAAGAGATAGCTTCAGGAGTACTCAGACTGGACAAAATGGATCCTACTCTGTAAATAAAAACTACCACTAGTAATTTGTTCCTCTGGGTTCAAATTTATGGTAAGTAAATGCTTTATCGCACAGAAATACACAAGCATTCTTTGACTTCTGAAGACAATTTTTCCTATCGTTTAGTAATCATGGTGATTTTCTAATAATTATAACAAAAAATGAACAAACTTTCATCCTCCATCACAAACAGATTTAAGAATTCTTTATCTTTATATCCATTTTAAAGGATTTCTCTTGCACACTGCACATCATGTCACTGATCATTTAACAAGAAATATGGCACAAACCAGGAAGTAATAACGTTCTTCCCAAAATTTTCCAATACAATTGTATCTCTTTGTAAACATAAAATCCGTTTCTGATAAAACTCAAAACTGCACAACGATCTTCAATCTATTCTTACTTTTAAACTACACTTAAGTTCTGAATTTCCATGCAGAAGATAAACATGTATCCAGATACTTGCCTCACCAACTGAACAGTTTAAGGTTCGCTTTTTCCTAAATTTAAAAGAGAATTTTATAGTGCTAACATGACAATGATTTCCTACTGTCTGTACAAGATAACTTTCCCATTATGCTTGGTATTTGGCCAGCCAATATGTGTTGTCTGACAGAAGATTTACCAAATATTAGAGGTGTGTTTATGTTTGGTTGGGATAAAAATCTGTATCATAATTAAATTGTTTCAATTTTTTTCATAATACATTAATTCACCACAGAAGATTGTGAAGTTTGTACTTGTGAATACGAAAATGGAATTTTCTTAATATGTTAATTAAAAGTTTAAATTTTATACAAAAAGAAAAGGTCACTGATATACTAACTAACCTGAGATACAGTTGAATTATTCTTCTGATCGATGCCGAATAAACTTGTGCTCGTGTTTAAGGATGAAGCTGCTGATGCTGATGGTGACCCTTGCTGTTGATCTAACCATATTAAATCTGCTCTTCTTAATTTCTTTGAACCGATTGGACCTGTTCAATACGAGAAAAAAAATTAGACTGCAAAACATACCTTTAAAAATCCTAGAAAGTAGATAAACTTTCTTGATGAAGAAGAATATTTACTGTGATTATATTATATTAAATATACATTTTTATATTTACTGAATAGCTGAAGACTGAATGAAACTGTGACAGGGATGTGCACTTTTGGCAACTCTGTATGCTACTGTATGTTAAACAAAGAACTTTACAACTAGTAGTAATATAATTTGTTAACTAATACATGCATACATACATCCTTAGTGTTAACAATCTACGTATGATTCATTCTGAACAATAATTCTCCAGTCCTTTCAGTTTCATTTTCCACTCTTTGAATAATCCAGCTATTCTTTGATCTTTTCATCTTAACCTTAATAATGGTAATTATTAAAACTGTGACAAGTTACTGTGGCCATAAAATAAAGTCGCAGCTGTGATTTTCCTTGAAAACGCTTGATTTATTATTTTACTTTGCATATTCATGTTTACTGTGGAAGATGAATATTAAACAATATTCCTGTTTCTGTGTAATGTTACATGTTCCGATTTCCCTGTTAGGACAGACATGAATGTTTTAATTAAAAGAAATCTCTTTCATATGTCTCTGAAATTTCAAAACTTAGCATGGTATCGCAGTAGATCTTCTAGTGTGTAGTGATACGCACTCACTAAATTTTTATTTTGTGTTAAGCAATGAAATATATTAAACACAATAATACTACATCAGATTTTGCCAAAAGCTCAGCGATACCTGATAAAATTAAGTTGGCTTTCAAAAGCAGTGCTATGGGGTTGTACAAATTAAAGAACGGTAAATTTACTTATCCATTGGTACAGCCAATAAACCAAATATTGGATATCATTCATAAAGTGTGCAGTTTGATCTTGGAAAACTACCAGAACTATTAATAAACAGTATTATTAAAAGGTTCTTTATGGACTTTGAGATGCAATTCAGTGCATAAGACTAGAAAAATATTGGAATCACACAATTAGCAGTTGCATCATAATAACAATCCTGACATCACAACAATAACAATGACATCACAATGGGCAGTCTTCATGTTTCATCCGGGATTTCGTAGTCAAACGGAATTCCCCGGACTCAACAGGTTGCTTATGATTTTTAGTTGCTCTTGGAGCTACAGATGCCAAAAAAAGATTTAAGAGCTCAACAAAGGACATTAAGAAGAACATGCAAGTACAGCTGACAGCCATATTAAAAGGACGTTTTAGAGATATTTTCAGCAATAGAAGAACTGTTAGTTTTGTGGAGTCACATGGGAACTATTTTGAAGGATATTAGAATTGGAAGCTGACAAGTAAGATTTGTTTTTCCTCCTCTATGATCAGATACTTTATAAACAGACCTAGTATACTGCTTCAAATTAGAGGTAAACTAAATAATCAATAATTTTCTTTAATTTATCTTTACTGAAAAAAGAATCCCAATTTTTATAATTAAAATAATATGTACAAAATGTTTACACTAATTAATAAAAATAAATACAACACTGTTAACAGAGCTCTCTAATTAGTTGCCAAAAAATTTATGTACACAGATCATATTATGTGTAAACCGACATTTTATGAATAACAAAAATGCATTTATTTCATAAAACTGAAATCACAATAATATCAACTATACATAGAATAACACACACACACACACACACACACACACATATATAAACATAAAATTAAATTAATACAAAATACAAACTGACCAAGACCAGCAGAAGCGGTAGTCACATTTGCAATATCGGATGATGTAGATGATGATAACGATGAAGATGACAGAGAAGAAGACACAGAAGGACATGATGAACTTGAAGAACATGAAGATGATGAAGAGGAAGATGATGATGATGGAAGTCTTACAACAGAAACCGGTCCATTACTAGTTCTTGCAACAACATCGCTGAAAGAAGCTCTAGCTGTGCTGATCGGAGGAGGGCTTACAGTGGTCATTATTTCTAATTAAAACAAAAATTGATTTTATTTTCTTGTTTGTTGGCAATTTTGAAATTATTATGTAACACATATTAAACAATTTTATGTAAATGAACAAAATTTTTTACATTAAAAAAAAATAAATTCAAAAAATAAATAAGTAAAAACAATCTTAAACAGGCAAAACATTTCAGGCATTCAAAAGTAGCAACATTTTTCTAAATGCCAGTTACACCACAATTGTTAAAAAAAGAAAAAAACTGATGTAAACAAATAAAAAAACAGTTTACATTAAATAATTCATTTAATTCTGCTTAATATTTTTACAGGCAGTACTTAAATTTGTTAAAATACTTGTGTCCTTCATTGGATGTTGCAATCAACATTGCATAACATAAATAAATTTTTTATATCAGAACATTAATGTGACAAATTAATGACCAAATATTAATCCGAATTTTGTTTTTAGCATTTATTAATTAGTTCAGAATAAAAATTTAAAAAAATAATTTTTCTAGCCACTCTGAAGTTCAGAATATCTTTTCCTATGTGTGGTGAACTTGTGGCTCCCTTTTTAAAGTTTGATGACCTTTTACAAAGTAAATGCGCATACACTCTTCTACTCTGTTATCGTACTGTAATTAATTCCTCCCAGTGCTTCCTTCATAGGCCCAAACAAAAAGAAACTGCAGGAGGAGAAATCTGGACTGTACAGGAAAGATTTTCTAAAGTTTCCCATTAAATTTCATCCAGTTTATCCTGAATAAATAGCTGTATAAGGCTGAGCATTGTAGTGAAGGAGAATCCCATATTTCATTTGCTGACTGTGCTTTTTTTCATGTAAGCACTTTTCATTTTTTCCAAGAGCTGGCAGTAGTATGCAGCACGGCAGTGAGGACTTTTCCAGGTATGGATATGTTTTCTCCTTTACAGGGCAAGACTCTCCACTCACAAAAAAAAAAAAAATCATGAAATTTTTACAGATTAAAGGTGTTATTACAATAAGTGTGATTATGAAAAATTAACACAAGACCTTGTTTTAATCTGTGTAAGTAAACTAATGGTAGTGCAACAAGAAGTCATATTGAGATTATACACATAGGGGATTTGGTGGAACAGTTTGAATTATCACTAACATTCTTATTTTCTTTAAAAATTCTTAGTTAAGAAGTAGACCATAACAAAATTTTGAATGTAACAGTGGGCATGTCTCCAAATATAGAAATGGTTTGGAAGAATTACATACACAGCCTGTGTGCTAATTATATTATTAATAATAATCCAATGGTGACTGGTGAATTCAGCAAAAGTTTTTATGCAAATAGATGAGTTATGCTTTTTGTGAAGAAAATTTCAAGTTGTCCAAAGTTAGGAGTATTTATTGTAAGGAGAAACAGTCTTTTCTTTTTCCTGAACTGGACAGGACCATTAAAACACTTGTCATTATTCAAGCTACCATTTCATTTGAGAAAAGCAATTATATTTAATTTGTGTACAACGGATTCCTAAATTTGCCTAGAATGAAACTCAGGCATTACACTATTAATCTTAGTCAGGATTTTCAAAAACCCAGTTTGGGTACCCACATACAAAAACAATGTCACTATTTCTATCTTATATGTTGTAATAAATGTAAAGGTAGAAGCCATAGATTACTTGTTCAGTTTTTGTGGATTTGTGATAACTGCTGTAGAGATTTGATTCAATTAATTTGGATGGACATATATACAGTCTAGCTGCTGGAATACCACAAAATGTACAACTTTGTGGATACATTAGACTAAGTTAAAACAGGGGTAATTCATGGAAAATCTTAAAAATGCATTCTATCTGTAATTTATATTAAATGTAATATTTACACTACATCTAATAGCAGTTAAGAATTAAACAAAATTCATCCATGTTTTGTGTAAAAATGAGGACTAGTCAGGATAGGTTGTTTTATCATGACAGCAGTTGTTCTTTGTATACTTATCTGCAAAAAACGTGTTTTCTATGTTTGTTTATGCTTGGAAAAAATTTTCAATTTTTCACTTTACTAAAGTTTTTCTAGTATTTTTTAATTTTTTTAAATGCAAGGTTGATTGTTATATTTTACTTTGATTTGTCAAAATACTTATAAAAGATATATAGCAATAAATGAAGTAGAGATTTATTAAAAAAAAGATTTCTTTGATATATTGTATGTACTAGCATCCCCACTGTGTGGCTTTACCTGCTCTATATGGTTACTTGTGTTCCTGTTGCTGTCAATTTTTTTATTTTATGTTTTTAGTCAAGTAACCAGAGGCAGATGCAGCCAATTACATTGCACATGCAGTAATAATGGCAGTGGCTTTGTTGGATGAGTTGCTCCACTGTACACTGTTGCACCCCTTAAAATTAAAAAAACAAAAATGGTTTTTAGATATCTAACTGAAGAGTATTTGCAAGCCCAAATATACTCTGAATATTTCATTTAGTATAGTCAGAAATAGGGAAAATTTGTAATCATTGTTCCAAGATTAGAAATTGATTTTTAGATATTTGCATACAAATTACACACACCAAAAATCAAGTTGATGTCTTCATTTGTTACCGATAAATTAAAAAATAGTTGGATTTCAACAAAAAAATAAAATATCCATTTTAATCCTTTAAAACTTGAATTTAGAAAATCATAAAAATTGGATTTTATATATTAACATGAAGATAACACACATTAAAAATCAAGCTGATACCTGCATTTGTTATGAAACTACAGAAAGTAGTATATTGTTACTCCATTTAAACTATTTAAACCCAGAAATTAAAAAAAAAAAAAAAACCTTTCTCAGTGCACTCCAGAAGTACACTGTAACTAACTTTTAGTATGTCCATCAGGTTAATAAACTTTTTAAAACTAATAATAAATGTAATTAATAATTTATAACAGCTTCAACATCAGTTTTATCCATTTTACAAATAATCTCAAAACTTGTTTGCTTTATTCAAACATCACAAACAAGCAGTTTGTTTATAGTTCTTAGTACACTATAAGAGGAACTTGTGTACAAATTTTATTTTCAGTTCAGTTTTATCTTCAGTAGTTTTTGCTGGGCGTTGATTATGAATGACTTATATATTAAATAAAAATAAAAGTAAAATTCAGCTATCCACCACAGTACAGAATCCAATAATGTTTCTTACCTAATCTCATTACTTCTTATTTGTAATCAAGAGCGCTTTTGAGGGTTCCCCTCATCATTTGTTGAACATAAAATTAAAAAACTTCAAATTACACGTTAAAAAATATGTCAAGAAATTAAAATAAAAGTTAAACATTCTTAATAAAATAACTTTTTTTAAAAACTTTTAAATCTCTTAAATATGCTTGCGGCTAGGCACCACATACAGTACTGTACAAATATTTTATGAAATTTACTTATAATTTACAAAAGTGCTGCAGCAGTTTTGATAAGAAAATCATTATCAAACTCTGTTTGCGAAAATCAAGCTGAATTTTTTTATCATTATTATCATATTTTTTTTTATAATTCAATTATTTTTAAATTTGTTTCCAAATCAGTAATGGTATGTTTGTTTACTATTATTAAATGGTCAGCAACATTAGAAAATCCTAAATTATTGTTTTTATAATGTCTAAAATGTTCTGCAAAGCTTGCCCTAATGATCTATTTGTTTTCCCAATATAAATTTTACTACAATCATTACATGTTATTTTACAAACCCCACATGAATTATTAGAATCATATTTTCATTATGGAATTTTAAATGTTTTATTATATGGCTGTGGCTTATACTTTTTTTTGGTTTGTATTTTTCATCATTATAAACATTAATAAAATTTTCAATAATATTATTAGTATTGAATTACTTTATGTAGATATTGTCGCTGTCACGTGTATTATTTCTACGTTTCAATATTGTTATATTACTAAATTTTAATTTTTGTTTTTTATAAATATTATCAATTAATGAGATACTATAATTTACATTTTTATGAGATACATTTTTTACTGCAATACTTTTTATATTTATTTAATGTATCCAATTTAACCCTGTTATTATGTGTGAAATGTATCACTCTATTCAATACATTTGCAAGTATATTAATTTTGTGTGACCAAGAATGATCTGATCTCCAAATAATAGTTATTTTACTTGCAGTTGGTTTCCAACATAGGGAAGTTATAATGTTGTTATTTTTATTAATTTCCATGTTAACATCTCAAACACTTATTTTTCTGCATTTATCTGTTTCAAACGTAGATTTTAAACTATCATGATATGAATTAAGTTTTAAGATGCTCATTATTTATAAGGATATGTTGATGACATTTTGGTAAGCTTTGAACGTGTTATAAAGTTATAAATGATGAGCATCTTATAATTTTTCACGATATTTGTCAAGAATGATCTTTTAAATGGCATGTAGCAAAGTTTCAGATGTGAACGTTTAACTGCTTGTTTGTGATGTTTGAATAAAGCATAAAAGTTTTGAGATTATTTGTAAAACGGATAAAACTGAAGTTGAAGCTGTTATAAATTATTAATTACATTTATTATTAATTTTAAAGGGTTTAACCTAATGGACATACAAAAAGTCTGATTCACTTTAAGGATGTTCCTTCAATTTTGATGGTAAAAAATTGGATGACTGAATTTAAATGTGGTCCTATCTCCTCCATTAAAGATGATGAATGCTTGGGACCCCCAAAAAACTGCTACAACTGGTGAAATCATCACAAAAATCAAAAATGCTGAATTAAATAATATTCACTGTTGGAATACAAGCTTGCTAACATTGGAAACATCTTGATAGATCGTGTTCAACAAATTAAAAAAAATCAATGATATTCTTGATAGATCATGTTCTATATTTTGCATGATTTTTTGGGTATGAAAAGGCTTTCTGTGAGATAAGCTGTGTTTGTTAATAGTTGAACAAAAATATATTTGTCTGAATGCTTCTCAAGGGTGTTTAGGTTTATTTAAACGTCATTCAACTGAGACTTTTTGACATTTTAACAGTAGATGAAAGATGGATTCACAATTTCATGCCAGAGATCAAACAGTGAATGGAAGCAGGTAAAAGTGTGCCAAAGAAAGCAAAAACAGTTCAATCAGAAGGAAAACTCGTGACAATAGTTTTTGGAATTCTTGTGGTGTAGTGCTCATCATAGAGTACCACAAAAAAGGAAGACTATCAACGTGGAATATTATTCTTCATTTCTAGACCAAATCAAGGGTGTTGCTGTTCAGGCTATATGTCTACAAAAAGAAAGTGCTCTTTCACTGCAATAATGCACATGCACACATATCTTGGGTAGTTGCTGCAAAATTCTATGACCTATGCTTCGAAGTGCTTTCATATGTGCTGTATTCACCAGATCTGGTTCCCAGCGATTAATTAATCATCAAAATCTGAAGAAATGACTCACTGGAAGAAGATGCATTTCATTAAAATGATGAGGTTATAGCTGAGACAAACATCTATTTTGTAAAATTGGAAAAACCACATTATACTGAGAATATTAGTAAGTTTAAAAGTTGGTCTAAATGTATTGAATTGTAATGCGACTAAAATTTCTAGAAAATCTTGTGTTTTCTTTATCAGGCTGAAAACTTTCTAAACAGCTCTCGTACATTATGTTTTTTTTCTAGCTGTTAGTTATACAGTAACACAATTAAAGTCAATTTTAAAAATTTGTACAATTGTGATGACTTTTTCTTATGAGAGGTATATAAAAAAAAAAACATTAAAAAAGATTAATATCAAATACCTTTTGGATGAGGTAATGTGATTGATGAACCAGAATTAATTGTTAACAGTGTGTTTGCTTTATCACTGACAGGTCTACGTTTAATTGGCGTCATCTTATCTTTATTACGACCACTATTGGCAACATTACTTCCTCCAACTAAACCTGAAGAACTTTTTGGGTTATTATTATTATTACCACTTGCGGCATTATTTAATCTTGTGCTATTATTTTCTTGTCTATTCAAACTACTATTACCAACAACGTTGTTAAGCTGTTGTTTATTAATGTGATGATTATTAGATGTATTCAATGATACCTGAAAATGAAAAAAAATAGTTTAGAGAATCCAAAACAAAATAAAATGTATTCCATTACAACTTAATAATTAAAAATCTGACATTAATTCAAGGTCATGTATAAATGAAAGGGTATCCAAAAAATAACAGGAATTGCTAAAAAAAATTTACTTGTTGAAACTTTGATCTACTTCAAAGAACTCTATGTGACTGAATGCTTGTATCCTTACTACTGTTAATACTTTTAGAATTCCTGAAGAGAAACAATGCCCGATGCATGCAGTGATTTATCTTTGAATTCCTTTATTGTACAAAAATGCTTTTCATACAGTTCTTTTTTCATAGTCGAGAACCAAGAAAAGGTTGCATGAAAAAGAATAAGATGTTGCTGATTGTGAAATAAAAAAATTATGACAAAAGAACTTTAATTTTTTTCTAACAACCTTTTTTTGCACAGAGCTTCTTGTACAAATAAATAATAAAAGTCTCATCGAAAGAAAGGTGGCAACCACTGGTTCGCATGTTACGTTAAGAAGATACTGTTAATATTTCAACCACATAATTTGTTATAACTAGTTCATTCTTAAAATTTCATTAAAACTGGTTACATTGTTCATGTTTAATCTTATACAAACAGTAGAGCTGATTGCTCAATAAGAAGTTATCTCAAATTTCAATAAAAACATAAGTAAAAGGATCATTCACATCAGTTCAATGGTTCTTGAATTTTAAATGAATATCAGTACAAATGAACATACAATCATTCACAAGGACATTCTGATTTAAATTTAAAGATAGTAATAACAATTCAGTAGGAAAATTTTTTTTAATTACCTGTGATGTATTATTGTGCTCATTTGAACTGTTTTTATTCGCCTTAATATTATTTCCATTATTATTTCTTCTAATATTACGATTACCATTGTGTAGCTTTTTGTTATTATTATTTGAAGAATATGTTCCACCTGCTGAAGATGTTGTCGACAGAGAAGACAAAGATGATGACGATGAGGATGATAAAACTAACGGTATATGAGATGAAGATGGCTGTGATGTGGCAGTTGCTGTAGTCAGTGATGTGCTCATTATTGTCGATGAATTTTGTTCGGTAATAGAGTCGTCTTCATCGCCTTCTAATGATGATACGCTACCACCAGCTGTTCTGTAATTATTTTTATCAGTCTTTTTTACTTCATAATTTGTTTTATTATTATTATTACTATTCCCACCACGACACTGTCTGTTGCCATTATATTTTGCATTATTATTATTATTATTCTGTTGTGTATTCCCTACTTCGATATCATTTTGTTTCATATTGTCATCCTGAAAAAAAAGCATTCAATTATGAAATACATTGAAGAATTAAAGCTAATACAGGCAAGGAAAATGAAGTATGTTAAGAAAACAAATAAGAGATGCGAGATATAAAGATACAAAAAGAATGTAAAACACGGCTTATGCACATAACTTAACATATTTATCATCTTATTTAAATATAATATTTTTTCATTTATTTAATCAATGATTCTAACTAAACTGTGGCTGCATACCAAGTTTAATTTGTGTGGGTGTGGCAGTATTAGCGGCGATGGTCAGCACTAACAAAACTAATATAATTTCCTAACTTATATACAACAAATTTCACTTGCATTGTTGGCAAACTTAATCTACCTGCAAGATTTAACGCAACAGGTACCGAGTCAATCAGTGATCGATTGACTCATTTATCAAATGAAGGTTGAAAGATTTATACAGCAGATGGTATTATTAAGCCTTATTAACTCAACATTCTTACTTTTAAAACAGAAAAAAAGAATTTATTTCTTCTGAACATAAAACAGTACTAGTGCTATTAAAAATTAGCTCAAATCTTACGTAGATACACTGAATTTAAAGTTGTACTCAAATTATAAATGAGACATTAATTTTTTTTTAAAAAGCTTTCAAGTGAAACTGGCAAAATTATGTAACTGTGGCTACTGAAAGCTTTGCCCTTGATGGACTACTTTTTAACAGGGAACTTAAATGGAACTTGAAGTATGTAAGCAAGCAAGTAAATAATTAAATAAAATTAAACTATTCTACTCTGGTAAAAATTTGAGATACGAAACCCATGTGATCCTCCGCATCACTTTGACCAATTGTAACCAAAATTAAATGACATCAGTAACCTGTAATCCAGAAGTCATTGTATAAAATTGTATAAATGTCAGTTAATCCAGACTGAATATTTAAAACTAAATACTGATAACTGATGAAAAAAATTGAAATGATCACAAACTTCTGAATGAAATTGCCCAAATACGTAATCCAAGTGGCATAATAATATAATGGAGTCATTTAATTAGTACAAAATGAGTCAAAAAAAAAAAAAAAAATTCTTTCTGATACCTTTAAGAGGGGGTTTATGAATACGATCAAACTCAATCAGTAAGTATCTTGGCTATCTTAGGGGCATTAAATTACATTAAAAAAATTTACTTACTCTTTGAGTAAAATTTTTAGATAGAGGACCTATATAAGGTTCATATCTTAATGAATAATGGCAAAATTAAACGGCACTGATGCTTCATATACAGAAATCATCATGCCATATTTCATCCAAATTAGTTCATCAGTCCGGACATTAAGCAAAAACACAAGTCATCATACAAGGCCGAGTGAAAAATTATCTACACTTTCACCATAACACCTTCAAAGTTGTCATAGTGCCCTTCTGCGCATGTGTATGAAATATGATTTTGATTATGTCACTTGCTTGCTTCGGCTATTACAGTGTAAACATGTCCGCTCTGCTAACTGTTTATACCAATTAGAACAAGTAGTGAACCGATTTTTCTGGTCAGAGTGTGAAAGGGGCTGAAATTCTTCCTACAGTGCATTATTACATAAAATTTTTTTTGTGGATTGAGAAGTTTAAAAGCGGCTGGATGAGTGTGATACATGATGAGGGAGCAGGATACCCATCAACCTCCACTGTGGACAAAATTCAGTAAGATCAAGAGATGGTTCTGGCAAATAGATGAGTTACCATTAATTAGGTAGCATCTTCTTTGAACATTAGTCATGGTTTTACCCATCATCATTCAAAATGAGCTCAGCTTCTGTAAAGTCTGAGCAAAATGGATACTAAGAGAGCTTACTGCAGAACATAAGCTCAAATGTGTTGATATTTGCCAACGCTTACTTGATCGGTTCAAAAGGAAGGCGACACATTTTTGAGCAGAATAGTCACCGGTGATGAAAGATGGGTTCATCACTATATGACAGAATTGAAACACCAGAGTATGGAGTGGAAACACCCAGAATCTCCAATGAAGAAAAATTCAAAACTAAGCCATCAGTGGGAAAGGTGATGTGCTTACCACTTTTTATGAGATGAAAAGGCCTGTACTGGAAAAGGGGACTACAATCAACAGTGTGAATTACAGTGAAATATTGAAAAACAAGCTGAAGCCAGCAATTCTCAACAAACCCTGAGGTCTAATGTTGAAGAAAATGTTGTTACATAACAACACCTGCTCCCCACATGGCTTGCCACATCATTCAAACAATTAAGTTGCACTTTTAGGTATTCGAACACCCTCCCTACAGCCCACATCTATCTCTCTCTGATTTTCATCTGTTTGGGCCACTTGAGGATGCTTTGTAAGGTAATAGATTTTCAGGCAAAGAAATGCAGAAAGTGAAGCAAAAATGGCTTCGTGACCATCTTCTTAGAAGGAATACACAAGCGTGTGGACCACTGTACCAAGTGCATTGACAAGGGAAATAGCTATGTAGAAAAGTTATGTTCACGTTGAACCCCAACCTTTGTGTAGATAAATTATAGAATGAAAAGTGTAGATAATTTTTGATTTGCACATGAATATACATCCTAATGGAATTTTTCAATGCTAAATGCTACAACTGTGTTTTTTGATTAGAGGGGGGTCATGATCTGCAAAAATCCTGACATGCAAAATTTTACCCGATCAGCATACCTTATACAGTATACTGTACAGCTATATATTTAAACAATATAGGTGGAAAAATAAAAATTAATTTAATGATAGAATAAAGAAAATAAAAAAAGATTACAACTTAAATTTTTAATATATCAACTTCATGCCATCCAAAAGTCCTTATGTTCCTCGATAAAATAAAATGTTGGCCTTAACAAAGCGTTTAATTTTAAATCTGCAGGAAGCACATTAATTCATAAGTGACGTGATTATAAAAAATAAACTGAGAATGTACCAATCACATAACGTGGAATTATGCGGCATAAAAAAAATATCCGTGCAGCAATTTTTAAGTCTATATACCTTTACTGAGATTAAATTTGCTGAAATTCTGCCTGAAAAGTTAAAGTTTTGAAAAATATATACAGTAGGGAATGACATTTAAATTTACAAATACTTAAAATAATCAGGAACAAAAACAAATTAATTCAAAATCTTTCATCTGTTTTAATACAAGACTACAAAGTTAATATTAAAAATATTTTGAAAATCAGTAAATTTAAATCTATTCCAAAATATCATAACAATTTTTTATATTTTACAGGATGTTTTGTTGTTGGGTATGATTACAACAGGACTTATTTCATGTTTTCCAGCAATAAAAGCACTAATTTATATAAAAAATACAGTTCGGAAAGAAAGTACAAATAATACTGCAGTAAAAGAGCTTATACAATTGAATAATATGGCAGACACCATTTAATGTTATTAATGGTAAATGCTATCATTTATACAAAGTCCCAATCATGAACACAATTTCTTTTTTTCAATATGGCAGGACACAGAATTAAACCTCCCGATAAAGTTACAAGTGTCATAAAAAAGGGATGTTTGGCTCAGTAATGTGTGTACTGCGTGAAAATGTTTACCATAAAAGCGATTTTAAGAAAATAGGAATAGGTACTTGTGTAGGTGATGTCATAATAATTTGACCTGAACATGAAGACCCAAACATAACCTCAAAAAACAATAATGAAAATTTGGATTCAAACACAAAATTCATCATAACACAAATTAAGAAATATGATTATTAAAAAAATAAGCAAGATTTATTTTGTAGTGTAATTAACAGTTTGATTATATCTTGAAATGATGCAACATTACTAAGAAATGATGAGTATCTGGATTTGCTAAGGACTGAAAATCTACTGTTACAACAACTGAATGAAGAGTTGAAAGACAAAAACAATATGGTGAGAGAAATAATGAGTATCATTAATAGAATAAAGCATTTATCATATGCTTTGATCATGAAAAAAAGAAGCAATACAAAAGGAATTTCTGCAAGGTATTACTGTATAGCCTAAAAATCAAAAGAATAAAGAAAAAGCTTAGAAAAAACTTGTTGAAAAAGTACAAAAGGAGTTCCTTATCCAATGAAAAATGTCTTTGCACATAAAAATGGCAGCATTAATACAAATTATATATATATAAAAGTGACGTTTCTTTTGTGGAGCAGATCCAGTCTTGCAAAATGGGTACAGATTATGAAGTATTGATTAAACAACTTAGCAAACCTAGATTAGAAGGGTCGCAGTAAGAAAAAGTGCAAAAATGTGCATCCACTTTGGTGGCAAACACAATATTATTACTTGTACAAGTGAACAATTGTGCTGCTTTAACTGTACATATGCTAATAAAATAGACACCAATCATCTTTCTACAGATACAGTAAACTGTAAAAATTTAAAACTAAAAATTGAACATTGCATTGATAATACTGACACTGCCCCATCTATCTGGATATTTCAAGATTCATAGCAACATAGGCAGATATATCAAATCTTCATCATCGACGATAGATATTGCAGAAATTTAAAATATGTGATAAATAACAGTATGTTTAAAACTATTCTTAATATTTATGTTAAGTGAAGATTTGAACATTAATTCTATAATGGAACATGAATTTATTCACAATGATATTGATAATTTCAATTGTAATAATATCACTTATGATGGTATTCCTGTAATGCATGTAAACATTCGAGTGTACACAAAAACTTAATTCACTGAAAGTACTGATAGCAGACCTAACCTGACATTAATTTGTACTGAAACATGGCAATTCTCATGTGCCCCTTTTCAACTAAAAGGTACTGCAATAATAGTAAAGTTAATAAAGCTGATGGTGTTTTACTGTATGCCAATGAGAAAAATGAAGCTCCAAATTCATGTTGAAAAATATGGTAACTTGTCGATTATAAGTGCATTAATGAATACTAATGTGCAGGAAGATATTAAAATAAGACATTACGATATTAAAATACGACATTACTAAAAAAGATTTTATTTAAAATATTTTATTATTTATACTTTCAAACAGAAAGTAAACAGTCAATTTTTAGCTGGTGACTTATATATGGATACATTGAAATTGAATAATGAAAGTGAAATCCTTCTGAATATCTTTTCTGATCATGATTATCTTCAGTTGTTTTACAGCTTCACAAGATATAATAATTCTAAAGGTACTTGCACAGATAATTTTTTCTGTAAATCTAAAAGCATGAGGGTTCAATCTCATAAATCAATACACAAACTTATTGACCATGAACCAGTTTTTATCCAAATTGAGGCTAACAAAAGAGAGATTATGCAAAAAAAAACTAACGTCAAACTCAAAAAATTAAATCTCAAACTACTTTTAAGATTGTTTGAACAGAAAAACTGGGTCTTATCACTAATTCATAGCATTGACGAAGTCTTAAATGTTTTTTTTTTTTTTAAACAAATTACATGTGCTATTCCAAAGAGCCAGTTTAGACAAATTGAACTAAATAAAAAGAATTGGATAACATATGGTATTATTAAATTTATTAAAAGGACATGCTTTACAAAACTTGAAAAAAGAGCCCTTAAGTGTTGAACTAAAAAGAAAGTTACTTAGGCGTACAAATTAGATAAAATTATTGATTTAGCTAAGTTGAATTATGGTAGTGAATTTGTAAATATGAAAGGAAAGGATAACAAAAGAATGTAAAATTTAGTTAAGAATAAAATTGGTGCTAAGGCTAAAAGTTACCAGATAATTGATTTTTTGAAGTCTGACTCTTGAATATTTTAGTAAAGTAGATGAGAATCTAGCTAGTAATTTCAGAAATGATATCAACATTGAAGAGTGTACCAAAATCTATTCTTAAAATACTAATGTGTTGTTTTTGAACCCTACAATTTCACATGAAGTCGTGAAAATAATAGATTCTCTTAAAAATAAAGCAGATGAGGTGGATGGTGTACATGCGGCATTATTAAAAAATGTTATTTGTTATCCATAGGCTGACATTTTCAACAAGTGCATTTAAAATGGTTATTGTCTATCTCATTTCAAAAGCATTAGTCAATCAGATTCATAAAACTGGGACAAAAGATAATGTACCTAATTATAGACCAATATCCCTCATATCAATTATTAACTAAGTAGATATCGAGTGAGAAGTTTAGCTTATAATTTACTAAAAAGTTACTTAACTGATATATCTTAAGTTGTTGAAATTAGTAAAACAAAAAGTGATTCTAGAAATATGATTTTGGAGTCCCTCATGGTACAATAATTGGGGTATTAACATTTATTAACAATCTACTGAATTTGTCTACTAAAGGTGTTGTTGTTACTTATGCAGATGATATCACTGCTTTATGCTCTAAAAACAATTGGAAGGATACAAATTTTTCCACGAATAGATTATTATCGATCTCTGTGTGGTTAATAAATAATCAATTAACGCTGAACACTAACAAAACAGTATATATTCCTTTTGTAAATCATTTAGCTATATTCCCAATTTTAAATGGCATCAGAATTATAATAAACCTATAAAAAGGGCTACTTGCACCAAATATCTAGGGTTAACTACAGATTTGTCCTTAAAATGGATAGAACATGTAAGCAGTATAACATAAAAAAACAAGATATCTTTTGTTTATCTTTGTAAAACTTTAAAAATACTGTTAAATACTCAAGCTTTATGAACTATATATTATGGAATTTTTAATAGTATTGCAACTTATGGCTTTACAGCATGGTGACCTGTTAAAATAATGCGTTAGCACCCATATTAAACTTGCAAAAAAGTATTTTAATAATAATATTTAAGGAAAATGATAATAATAACATCAAAATGGTACTTAATCATAGTCAAACTTATAATTTATGAGTATTATTATATAACTGTGCATTATTACAATTTGAAAAAAATGCATAATTTGCATAGAAGCAAAACAAGAAACAAATCTATTGCTTTAGCAATGGTTGACTTGAAGTGGGCAAAAAGAGGCACTTGTATGATTCTATAAAAATGTTTAGTAGCTTACCAAACAACTTGAAATTATTAAATACAAGTAAAAATATACTTAAATCTAAACTGCAAAGGTGGCTATTAATAATTAAATAGAATATTACAAGAAAAGGTTTTTTTTTAATATTTATAACAAATTATATAAGAAGTATTTTAATTAGGTTAATTTTAGATTAAGTTGTTATATAGACTTATGATTTGAAATGAAGTTTATATAATATTTTTAGGGTAAGATTATTGTTTCCTATTTTTTATTTTTAAATTGATATCAGCGTTTGTGTACGGGTTTTACAAACCTCCTACAAGTTCCAGTGTAGCTTGTGTAATAGAAGATTTTTATATGTGTGTACTGGAATATTGTAATGATGCCAGGTAAATAAATAAATAAATAAAACATACTTCTTTTAATCATCAAGCGTTTGGCTAGTGTTATTATATTTTGACATTCTGATGAAAAAAAAAATCATTATTATTTATCAAAAAATTTAATCTGTTATTCATTCAAATTGGCTCCATGATAATGTCATAAAAAGAAAGATCAAGAATTACTTGTATGGTGTGTGTGTATGGATTAGTTTTATGGGGTGTGTGTTTTATATATAGTACAAATCAAAAGGCTTTCAACTTCTTTTTTGTCTAACTGGATTACTGTATAATTACTTCATATATAAATAATGATAACAATTGTTTTTGATTTAATGAAGATAAATTAATTACGCTAGTGTGTTTGCAGTTTTGTAAAGTCAATATCTTTATTAGACTGTACTTGTAAATATATTAAATACATGATTTATGTTATTTTGAACAAGTGGTCAAAACATTTACTTGGTTACTTTTTTAGTTGTATAGATTAGCTGTAGACTAAGGAAAAAGGAAGTGGGCTTAGAAAAAATACATCACAATCTAAATACCAACAAGCTGAAATTTTATAGGAATTTATTATAACTTATCCAAAATAAGCCACACTAGAATTAAAAATTTTAAAGCTACTTTTTGAAAAATCATGACATTATCAATCGATTTTAAACATTCTAAATTTTAATGGAAATCACAATGAAAAAGATAAAAAGATAGAATCTGCATTAAAACTGTTCTTCCTACACATTTGTGAACCAAGATATGAGTTTCGCAATGCAATAAAAAACTGAAGATATTGCAAAGCTGATGTGTAAAAAAATCACTGTGACAGGGTTATTTTAATTTTATCTTTGACAAAAAAAATCTTAATCCTTTACAGGTGGAAACCTACATATGAGTACTTAAGCTGGAGGGCGGAAACCCATATATGGGTCTCTGAATATGATCGGCTGTTTGTCTTCATGTAGTTACTTATAAACTCCAAGAGATGGCAGGAGATGTTCTTTCAATCATTTTGAGACTGGAATTCCAGATAAAACATGATTAGGAACCATTCTACTTCAGTTATCAGATGAGTTCAATAACCGAGCGTATATAACAAGACGCATGAATTATTTTTTTCGTGTTTTTGCTCATTTTTAAGTTAAATTGTTTGTAAACAATTTGTTTACAAACTGTTCCTTCCAAAACTTCATTTTCGGCTTGTTTCGTTTGAATTCAAACAAAATTTTCGAGAAAAAAATTCAGAAGGAAATAAATTAAAATATTTATATTATTATTATTATTATAATAAAACCATATTATACTATTCTCTGCCTAGGTGCACTACTTCAAAATTGCTGTTTTTATATTACCATCAACGTTACTACTGTTACTTTTATTACTCAGTGTCTTTTACATAAAAAGATCTCAATGGAAAACATAACCAAAATCATCACCTATAGTTTGTAAATTCTAGTGCGCTCAGTGAGACTTGTACTGTTTATGTGTCGTCTTTTTCTTACGAGATAATTGAACAGAGTTCCTTAACCAGATTGGTGGCAGAATTCAGCAAAAACACAATGTATATGTTGTTCTTATGCATGAATGCATGTTGTTTTAAATTACTTTAAAAATTTTTTGCATGAACTCTTTTTTTGAAAATGTCTTCCTCCTACAGCCACAAAACATTGCTGTCTGCGAAGGGTTAATAATAAAGATATAAAAGGTGAATAGAAGGCTTCCCTAAATATAAAATGCTGAATTGAACATAAGTGGCCAAAAATTAATTCCTGATGTAATGTTTATACATAATAAAGTTTATTTACCTTGAGATTGAAAATGTTCAAGTATTTATGGTCAACATATAATAAAATAAACAAAAAACTTAGTTTTCAATTTATGCAGGGAAGAGTTTTACATTGTTTTTCATCTATATGAATTGGGATTGTCTCAATTTAAACATAAGTGACATCTACTGTTTATTAATTTAAGGAAAGAATAAAATAAACAGAAATTACCTTATCACAATCATCGTGCATAGAACTTTCAGTGGTAGTTGATGAAGAATCACCGTCTTCATTATTATTAACATTATTTACTGCCGACAACAATGATGAAACATCCAACAATCGTTTATTATGACTATTTCCTCCATTGCTGCTATTATTTTTCTTATTACATTTATTTACTGTTGAAGAACATGAAGAAGAATAGGAAGATGTCGATGAAGATGATGAAGAAGATGACAATGATGATTTACTTCTTTTTGTGCACGAGGAATTAAGATCACTAGTGCGTAATATAGGCACCACTGGTATTGTTGAACTTCTATTACTATTGTTATTATTATTATTACTACTATTACTACTACTACTACAATTACCAGTAGAATGGGATGATGACGATAAATTTTGTAGGAAATCAACAGAAGAACAATTACTAATATTATTATCAGCTGCTGCTGAATTAATATTACTATTGCTATTATTATAATTATTATTGCTTGTTTTCAAATTATTTAAATTTGCTGCAGCAATTTGTTTTTGCAGATTTGCATTATTACTATTATTATATGAAGAACTACTAAATTGTGCTTGTTGCTGTGAAGAATTTTGACACGATCTGATAAAAAAAAAATCATAAAATTAATTAAGAATAATAACTCTTTTCTGTTTAACCTCCGGAACTGCCGTAAGGTATTACTTCAGAGGATGTAAGAATGTGAATGAAGTGTAGTCTTGTAGTCTTACAATAACAACTTGTAAGATATTTAAATTACTTACATACATATACACAAGACACACATATATATTAATTTATCTAAATTAAATTTTTTAGTCCATATCTTCTCCATACGTACAATCTAGCTACTAATTATCTAATATAAAACTTATTCCGCCACTCCTAAAAGTACAGAATTAAAGAACATTCTTACTTTACTTTTTGATTAAAGCGCTTTCAGGCATAAGCCCATCTTAAGTAATGTTTTTTTATAAATTTTACTTATTTACATTTACACAATAGATTACATGATGCATTAAAATTTATAAACAAATATTTGTTCAGTAAATAAATAAAAAAATTGTGTAATTACACACACACACACACACATGAGATGTGACTAAAAAAAACCAGACTACTGGTATAAAAATGTTTATTTTATATTTTTCACAATTTTAACATTATAACCTTCTACATAATCCCTTCCATGATTCCTACAACGCTCCATGCGAATTTTCTATTTGTCCAAGCAGTGTTGTAAGTCATTCTCAGAAACCATGTTCAAGGTGTCCGTCCCTTTGCTTTCAGAGCTTCAACAGTCTTAAATCTTGTTCCTTTCAATGCTGATTTCACCTTGGGTAACAGAAAAGTCACATGTGCAGTGAATAAGGCAGTGTTCCAACACAGGATTCCGTGCTTGGCCAAAAATGTCTTGACAGACAATGCAGTATGGCTGGGGCATTGTCCTGATGCAGAATCCACTGTTTATTTTTCTACAATTCAGATCGCTTTCTTCTTACTTGTTCACAGAAAGTAGTTGGAACCTCAAGGTATTATTGCCGATTCACAGTTTGACCTTCAGCCAATTTATGTACATGTTGAAAAACATGGTCATTGTGGACATGTGTCACCTTCAATCTCTTTTCGCCCCTCTTTAAACTGTTTAAACCTCTCAAAAACCTTAATGTGTGATAAACATTCAATCACTGTATATTTCTTTTAACAAAGAATTTCTGTAGTGGATTTTCTGAGTTTCACATAAAATTTCACATTAATGCATTGCCTTTTGAAAGCACTTAATATTTTTCTGATGGACTGGAGATGCAAGGTCTGATATGAATGAAGACCACAGTCTGACAAAGGGGTCTGCAGTTGATTTGACAGCAGGAATGGAAAGAGGGGATGTCACATGACTCGGCTGAGTGCCGTTTGGCCTTCATGCATATGCTGTTTTTCTATACATCAATTAGTCAGATTTTTTTTTAGCCACACCACATATATCAATTATAGTAGGTTAAAAATCTGATGAATGGAGAAATAAAACTTGTATTTTTGCTCATAAACTATTCAAAAATTGGTTGAAAGAAATGACATAAATATTAATGATGATTTTAAATTAGAAACACACATTATGAAAATGAATTAACATTATAATTAATTTGATATGTTACTATCACATACTTAGATTCAAAAAATTTTGATAAATTTATTTTTCTTTGTGTTACCCTTTTACCGAAATGGCATAAATAAAGTTTCAGAGGTTATACTTAACTTATGAATTTTTTTAAAATACTAAAAGTTACATGTTATGATTTGATTTAAAAAAAGAAAAGAAAAAAAACATATTAAAAAATGTGTGGTGAGTGCACATTAATTGAAAGTTGATCTTTTCTGTGTATCTTTAAGTGCAAAATTATGTATCACTGGAATGATACATTTAAATTACTGATAATTATTGAATGTTATAAAGAAATTTGATGTTGAGCAATATGATCCTATTTTTAGTAGTCTAAATTTAAGGATGACATTTTTAAACACTAAATCTCCATACAAATCAGCAGTCATCGACTAGTTCTGGAAAATTTATGACTGTTTTTCAAAGCTTACTGGTGTTCGCTCAACATTTTCTCTGTAGTAAATTGGCATTACAAATGAATGGAATTAACTAACAAATGTAAGAAAACAGGAATGTAACTGAAAATGAAATTATCACTTTGCATGAAGAATAATTTGATTTATACCGGTTGAGTACCTTAAAACCAAACTGTTACATACTAAACACAGTTGTGACATGTTAAATTTTATGAATGAAATTATAAAGTGAAAACATAAATTAAATTTTGTATCTACATAAGCAAAAGTTTACATATTTTAACAAAAGATGTTTGAAGTGAGTACCCTGCTCAGCAATGCAATTTTGTTCTCAAGTGATTGATGAAAATTGTAGTATACTTTTACAGAATGGTTAAAACATATTGGTGCACAATGCAATTATCAGAAATGCACACCATACATCGATTTTTCAAAATCATCTGAAGTGGATGCTCAAACATTTGGTAGAATTTTCAATCATCCTGTACCTGTGTTATGCAAATTAAAATTAACTAATAAATGAAATATGTCTTGTCTGAAATGAAGTACACCGTCGTATCTATCTCTCTATTGACAAAGTTTCCAAGAAGCCAGTCGCAATAATTAAGATGTTCTCTTAAGTTGTTGCTGTACAGTTGTCACATAGCCGATTTCAAGTTTAAATCATGAACAATCTTCGGGCAAGATGTGTATTTTATATCATTTTCTTGCGACTATTTAAGAAAACATTTTTTCAAACTAGCAGATTCTTTTTTAATACTAGCCTGTGGAGTCCTGATGGAAGGTTGCCTAATTTATTTTGCACTTGAATTTAATCCCACTGTATGCCATTTTTTTAACCAAATTGTGCATGCTGACACTCAAAAGGTTTTTCCGAATATATTCTATGTATTTCGTGAAAGAATCCAGAATGCTTATAAGCCTCCACTATAGCAACCCTTTCCTTATTGAATAAGGCATTTTAGAAAAACAGAACTGTGAAGAATGAGACTGAACTGAAGTATGAAAACAGTTTACAACTGACAACAATAGATAAGAGTAGTAACATACAAGATCAATATTGACACTAGTAGTAGCAGCATTGAAGCCAACCTCAAACAACTGCAGTTAGATCCAGCTTGGTTTGGTTTTAAGTTACTTGCCCTGTACCAAAGGTTCAATAACATGAACTGTTTCAGTCAGTAAGTGGTCTTATGCTTAATGAATGAATAGTTTTGAGGAAATGTTGTGCTCAATGGATACATTTATCTGATGAAGATTAAATATCTTACATTCAAGAAGATAAAACCTGAGTATGATACAGCCTGCCCACTATGATTTAATATTTTTGAATAATTTTGATCACAAACAAAAACTATGTTAACAAATAAAAAATGAGTCAAAGAAAAATGCGATAGATAAAAAATATTGATGTGTAAATATGCAGACCTTCAGTAGTAAAATTACAAGAAATAGATGAAGTAAAGAAGACATCGAAAATATAAATAAAAAAAAAACTTCAAAAATATTAAGTAAATTCTACAACAATGATGTATTGATAGATAACTTAAACATTAGTGAGAATGCATTCTTCCAAGAGATGGTCATTTGAAAGAATAATTTTTAAGGTGAAATAATTATTAGGTTGTTTAGAAATGATTCTGTTTATAAATCTGATGATAATAAAATTAATTAAACAAAGTTTTTAGATTTTAATTTTTCCCTTTTAATTTTCTCTCTTTGATCCATTTTTATAAAAAATGTTAGTTATTAAAGGATCTAGAAAATTTTCTTAAAATGGTTTTAATATCTTGAAACCTGAGATGATTAAAATCTTTTAACTACATAAATACCCGAATAAGAGAAATTTGTGACTGATATTTTCCAATTGTTCTATAACAACCAAGAAAATCAAAATTGATTACATACTGTAATCAAACATCAAAATCCGATTATAAATTTAATAAAATAATAATGTTTTACCTGTTATTAAGTAAACTCGACCAGGAACCTCTTCGTTGTTGAGATGAAGTTAATGGTAAAGAATTTTGTGATAAATCATTGTTAACGTTATTCGTTAATGTCGAATTAATTAAATTAACATTGGTACAGCTACTATTGTTCAAAGATTCTGATGACTGTTGATAACTTTCACTGTTCCGTTTAGTAACAGTACCTGTTGAACCGCTATTATTATTACTAGATGATAACTTCTTTTTAACAGAAGATAAGTCAGAATCGCTCACTTTTAACTAAAAAAAAATGAAAGCAAGTTATTAAATGACAGAGGAACTAAAATAATTCTAAGAAAACACTAACAAAGTTGTTTATCTACAGATAAACAACTGAAAACAGTTATTATTTTTTTTAACACAAAGCAGTTTCTTATATTATTACATTATTATACAATTCTGGCCAAATATGTTAACCAGACTTTTCACTTTATTGAACCAAAACCTTTAAATAATTATAAAATATAATAATAAACTGATAAATAAAATCATTTAGTAAGATAACACTAAATTGAACCATAAGATCTGATCTACTTTAGACAAATAAAAATAAAAAAAGGCAACCTTGTGGCTGTTCTCAATGTTACATGGAACATCCAACAAAATAACAAGTGTTTATTCATCCAAGAGTGAATAAAACAAAATTAGATTAAATATGCCATCAGGAATGAATGCTATTGAGATGAGCCTAATTCTGCTGCCTTTGTAGGCGACAAAATAAACAATAAGTATTAGCATTAATAAGAATCTCATTATAATTTTAATTAGATAGCAGATTTCTTTTCCATTTTAAAATAAAACTGGACTTATATGCTGGGAATTTCAATGGTTATATGTGAAACTGACAACAGAAAGTTTTATACAAGCTAGATTTAAAAAGTTCCCAGATTTCGTTTATTTTTCAAAAACTGCTTGCAAGAAAATGTTTTAGAGTATATTTCCTTTGAAGCAATTTCCTTCAGTAGTCACCACTTTTTTCAATATCAATTAAGTAGTTTGTAATGTTTGTGGTAATCATTGAGATAATGTCCTCAGCTGTTTCATTACATTGGCCAACACAACATCAGTGTTTTTGTATCTTTTTCCCTTAAGAGCATTTTCAAGCATTAACAAGTAAAAATCAGCTGGTCAGGAGAGTAAAGTGGATGGTTTACAGTTGTTATATTGTGCCATGCCAGAGTAACTCTTTGAAGCGCATAAATGAATGTGTTGGTGTATTGCTATGCAAATAATACAATTCTTTGCTTTCCCATTTTTTAGGATACTTTCTTCTAACTAAATCCTGTAATTAACAAACAACATCAACATTAATTTTCTTGTTCACTGCCTACCCTCAACAGGAATGAGAACAATACCTTGTGAATCAAAAATAAACTTCTGACATAGTTTTTCCTACCATTCTATCCACAAATTAAGTTTTTATGATTGCAAAAATAATGTAATTCACACACAGATGGCTGGTGTTTTGTCTATGGATCATATAAAAAACAGCATGTCTCATCTCCTGTTATGATCTTACTCAGAAAATTTTGATCCTGAACAACTGATATCCCAAATATTGATGCTGTTTCCTTGACAGTTTTTCTTTTATTATATTCAACAAGTTTGATATCTTCTTCATTTGTTAAGGTAGGTACAAGGGTCATTCAATAATTAAACAGACTAATAACTGTACAGCAAAAATGTTTTATTAAATAAATACAATTTTTTGGCTACTTTTCCAAGTAATCCCCACCAACTTCTATGCACTTGTCCCATCTTTTTATGAGTCTTCTTAACCCCTCAGCAAAGAATTCTTTACCTTGATCTCGAGGGCAGTTTTGTACTTTTTTCTTTACCTCTTTGCGGTCATTGAACTTGATGTCATGCAAAGCTTCTTCCATTGGACCAAACAGATAAAAATCTGAAGGGCTAGGTCAGGGCTGTAAGGAGGATGAGGTAGGAGGTCCCAACCTCATCCTCTATGGTGAATAGTTTCCCAGCTCAGTTGTGCCATATGAGGTCGAGTGTTGTCTTGAAGAAGAAGCACCGCATACATTTTCTCTGCCATCCTGGACATTTCGTCTTCAATACAGGCTTGTCTTTGTTCTCAATCACAACTGAGTAGTACAGGCTATTGATAGTGCGTTGCTCCTTCAAATAATTACAGAGAATCAGATAAGCACTCCAAAACATAGTTAACATGACCTTACCAGCTGATGGTTGCATTTTGAATTTTCTTATGGACAGGCGATTCAGTGTTTCCACTGCATGCTTTGACTGTGGCTTAAAATGATATATCCAAGTTTCATCACAGGTTAAAATCCTGTCCAAAAATGCATCACCTCTGTTACTGAAACGATTTTTGAGTTCAGTGGAAATGTGAAATCTCTCAGCTTTGTGATAAAAGGTAAACTCTCTGGGAACACACCTTGCACAAGTCTTATAGTAGTTCAGTTTGTTTTGAATGGTAGAATGAGTTATGCCAACACTTACTAGACATTTTTCAGCAATTTATTCAACTGTAAGTCATTGGTCTTCATGGATAACTAAATCAATATTCAGAATATTAGGATATCTAACGCCAAGGTCAATACTATTACTGGATGCCTTGACGGTGCTCATCAGTCATGCTTTTGCATCTACTTTTAAACTTTTCCAACTACACATAAAAACTTACACGGTTCATACAACTACTACCATATTGTTTGTTAATCCAAGAGAATATTTCTGAAGGTTGTACACTTTCCAAAAGTAAAACTGTAATCACAGAATCCTGTTCTTTAAAAGTACTTTCTTTGAGTGGACACGCCATCATAAATACGACTTTAGAGGTTATGTTTATGTAACTATTAATCGAACAGCTGAGTAACACTCTTTGCAAGGTTGCCAACCAACATTTACAAAAATTTCAATTGTCTGCATTAAGTGTTTCTTTCACTAAAAATGTTTGTCTGTTTAATTGCTGAATGACCCTTGTAGGTGTCCAATACAAATATCATCTTCAACACTAATACAAACAGCACTAAGACAGTTATGCTGATTGTAAATTGCTGTTTTCTTCATTGCTGATTCCTAATATTTTTGTTTAAGAAGCGTTCATTATCTGACCTAATTTGTGTAGAAAATACAGAATTTTATATTGTGGACTGTACATTTGTTGATATTTTTTTACTGAAACATACATAATAATAAGGCAAACAGCTTAACTATTGTTGTATGAGAAACAGGTAATGTGACTAAATTGTGATGATCATGGGTGCTGCAAAAACAAATCAATAATTTCGTTATTACAATTGCTATTTAAACAGTATGAAACAATTTTGGGAACTTTTTGAACCTATTTTACACAGTAATGATTTCATAAATCATCTAATTTTTAATACAACTGATGATGATTTCAAACAACTCCTGATTTTAATATCAATACTTTCTACCTACCTAACAGTGCCTTTTTCAACCGGTCAAATACAAAATGATTGTAACATCATAAGATCATACATAATGATGTTGTACATAATTTTAATGATCATTTCATCTAACTGCAAACACACACACACACACACACACATACATACACACACGTATATACATATACACATTCCAACCCCTGTAAGGGAAGACACCCACCTTGTGACGATTCTGGTCATCACACCATTCCCCCCGTTCCTAGCCCTGACATATATATACACAATAAAAAGATCAATTTACCTGCTGTTCACAATTTCCACCTCCACTCCAGTTATTACTGTTAGATAACGATGGATTAAATCCAGCAGCCACTAACCTAGAATTACAAACAAAACTATTAATAATGTTCAACTTCAAATAGCATTAATATCTGCATATCTTATAACTGGATTTTAATAAAAACTCATGGGTATAAAACAAATAAAACTAGAAAGGTTTTATTATCTTTAGGCTAATTAATTAGACACATTGCAAGGTAAGTTGAAAACATTCTAATTTTGTGACACATTCAAAATATACTGCTTTTTTCTGAAACCCTAATTTTTTTTACAGTTAATCGCCCAATTTTACTCCTGCATATAATGAAAAAGGTTAGTAAACCTTTAATTACAATGATATTTGTATTAAATATCAGTTTGTATAATATATACTGATGTATTTTATTAAACGGTTGAGCCCAACCATTCCCTGCCAATTGCCTATTGTGATCTCAAAAACAGTATGCAGTTAGAATACATGTACCAATTAAGACCTGAAATGGGATATTACAACAGAGATCATGTCCATCAACTGTATGCTCTTATACATGGTGACTTACACGAACAAATGGGCTTACACCTGCCTTAAAACATAGGATGGAAACTTCCAATGCCTAAAGTAAGCAGGTATTGTAAGTCAACATATCATTTTATGTCTGTATCTCACTTTGTTTCTACATTAAATAACATGATATAACTATGATATGCATGATAAAATGTTCACCTGGTGTAAAACACACACCTTCCATGTACAGCTAATACAAAGTAAATTTGAATATATAATTTTACATCCATGTAAACTCTGCCAGTTGCAAGCAAATATATATATTTATTCATTCATTTCCTCCTAAAACAACAGGTTGAAACCAACTTAAAATTTTTTAAACAGATGAATTTTATATCATATGAAAAATACAAGCTTAATCAGGATTCTCACTCACAAATTTCCAGATAAAAGGAAGAAACCATACTACCATTCACCATGTTCATGTTGGTAGATGGTTAGGAACTAAATAATGCAAAAACGTATTTCAGCAAATATGATACATACACTAAAGTAAAAAATGGATAGCCATGGTCATGTAAATTTTATCAGAAGTTTTTTATCATAATCTTGATAAACATGGTTAATCCAAACCCAAAAAGCTGAAAGGAAAATTGAAAAAACTAAACAGAAACTTTCCTAAGAAAGAGTGATTTAAAATTTGTTATCATAAAATAAAACTGTTACACTGTTACCTTAAATCCAATACTGGTTGTACTGATGTGTCCTGCGACATTGCAAGTAATGCATGTTTTAATACTCTATCTGATTCTAAGAAAGCAGCAGCTAAAACGCAAACCAACAGGAATACCATAAATGTAACTGCACTATAATATAATAACGGTTCCCATGTAGGTCGAGCTAAAACGCTTGAACATGTCGCTAAAAGATATGGTGGTAGTGTAGCAACCAGAGTATAATTCGCTGCTGTATTCGGTTCGTTACTCATCCATATACTTAATGTACGCTGGACTCTAGCTAGCGTAAAATCTGGTGTGAATGCAATATCAACCTGTTTTAAAAAGGAAATATCTTTTATGTAGATAAATGATAGTGTAACTATATGCATCAATTTTGTTTCATTATCTAGTTTTGTAAATAAATCTAGAGTAAAAAAAACTAATGTTTATTTTAGATGAATTGATGTATTATAATTTTTTTTTTACTGAATTCTGTTTTACTTCATAAAGTTCTAGATAAAGTGGGAGTATGTATCAAGGAATTACAAAAACATGAATCTTAATTAAAATAAAAAAATAAAAATTTAATACATTAAATTTAAAATAATTTAATGAAATGGATTAAAACTGAAATAACAAATTTTAATTCCTTGAATATTTAATACATTCAAAATAAAAATAAACATAAATATTATTTTAAAGATTTTACTGATTATGATTAATTAATTATAATAATAGTTTACAAAACATACAAATTACATAACTTTCTGCATATTTCAATTGCTGAACAGTTATCATTAGTAGGTTAAATGAACTAATTAAAAATAGCTATAAATAAGAGATAATAATAAACAAAAATTACTGTACACAAAAAAGTGTTGCATGACTTTCCCAACTGTTACTAGTAAAAATTAAAAAAGTACGAGCCAATAAAAAAAAGAATTTATATTTTTTAGAGGTGGGGAATAAATTTAATTTTATCTAAATCTAATATCCTCTTCAATGAAGGCTAAAATAAAAAAAGAACATTTAAAAAAGCATTTCTACATTTTAGGTGAGTATATAATATAAAAAAAACTGTAAACATTTTTGGATAACTCTGTGTATGAAGTACAAACCTTCAAAATCTTTTTGAAAAATATTTAAACCTAAGAGAGATAAGCAAAAAAAAAAAACATAATTTCAATTTTAAAAAGTGGAGGTTGATTTTTTGAAAAACCTTTTTTTCGATTATTTATACATGCATTGTAGGTAACAAATTTACTTTTATAAAGTTTTCTCTAAAACACTTCTGAAAAAAATCTAAATCAGGTTTTCACTATATGCCCCTCACCACGTAACGAATTAAAAAAAAAAAATTAACGTGATCAATGATTCATATACTGAAATATTTAAGCCAAATTTGAAGAAAATCAGTTTGGTCAATCCTGATATATAAGGCAAAATGCAGTACGACATATAATGGGTGTTTTTTTTTTGGAGTGATAGAACTTTGAATTGAAATAAAACACATAAAAATGTAAGTTTTAAGCCAATTTTGTTTTTATCCGAAAGATAACTTTCTGAATAATTTTTGAAAATAATTTCTGGCATATGTCAAACACGACTAGCTTTGATGAATCGATTTGATCAGCCCAATTTTGAACCACTTTTTCAAGTAATTGGGGATGTATTTCGTAAATAACACGAGTTATGTTTACTTCCAAAGCATCAATTGTTGCTGGTTGATCAGCATAAACCAGAGACTTCACTATCCCCAAGGAAAATAATCCATTGGCGTTAGGTCACATGCTCTTGGGACGCCAATTCACTGAACCATTTTGTGAAATAGTTTTGTCACTAAATTGTTGTTTCAATAGATTGACTATTTCGGTAGCAGTATGAGGTGTGGCACTATCCTGTTTAAACCAAAACTGTTGCAGGTCGATGTCAAGTATATTTGGAAACAAATAATCATTGATGTATAAAGTCATGATTGACAGTAACATGCGCTCTGGCCTCATTTTTAAAGAAATAAGGATCGACAATGCCTCAGCATGTAACCCACAATATACAGTACATTTTTCAGGATGCAATGGAGACCCTTAAATTTCCTGAGGATTGGTCTTACTCTATATACAGTAATTGTGCTCACTGACATAACTATTTAACCAGAAATGAGCTTCGTCACTAAACAAAATGATAAAAAAAGTGGATCAGTTTATAATTGATTTAGACACTATTCACCAAACGAACGACGCTTATTATGGTCTTGCGGCTTCAGTTCTTGCACCAATTTCATCTTGTATGGAAGTAGACCAAGATTTTTATAAATAATTTTCCATGTAGTGGATGGACCAAGTCCAAGTCGTTGAGAATGGTGACAAATAAGCACATTCAGATCTTCTTCAACACTACCACTGACAGAACCTATATTTTTATCTGTACATACAGATTTTTGTTTTGTTGTTGGCTTTTCATTGAATGAAGTAAATGTTTATCGAAATATATCAACAGTTCAATGAATAAATTGCTCTAATCGACGATTATGTACACGATAAAAATTACGAAATGCTCTATACATATGACGAACAGAACTTTAATTTTGGAAATATATTTCCACAATTTGTAAATGATGTTGTGGCATCAGTTTTTCCATTATCATTTGTCAATGCTCACCGAGCTGAAATGACAATACAAAATGTCATCAAAACAAAACAATGACGACTATCTCTATCAAAAGTTCTATCACTCTAAAAAAAAAAAAAAAACACCTGTTACATACATATGTATGCACATGCATATATGTATGTGTTTTTTGGTCTATATACCCTAAATCATAAAGATTTGCTAAAGCCTGATACACTATTTATAACATAATCAACAAACTTTCTCCTTCAAAATAACTATTTTTCAACAGGAAACTAAAAGACTGAGCTCTGATTGGACTGAGCTCTCAGTCCAAGTTGAATAAAAAAACGTTTTTAACTTAATTTTTTATATTTATCTATGATGAAATTTAACAATAATAAGCACTATTAGTAACATTTAATTTTTTGTTATTAGTTTTTAGCTAGTGACCCTTTTTTGTTTTTAACTAACTGGAACAAATTATATAGCAAATTAAATATTGTAAAATAATAGTTTATATTCTTATAGATAAATAAGTTTTTATTAAAATTGTTTAACTGAAAATTTTACAATTAAAGGACATTGTGATATAATATTGTGTGAAAATAAACGCTAGAAAACACTAATGTAATTAGGATAAGAAATAATTGAAAAAGGAACAACTGAATAATTAAAAATTAAAATTATTCATAGGCACTATGTTAATGGTAGCAAAAGTAAAATACTGAAAATTTACACTTATCAGTAATGACCCACATGAATATGATAAAGGAACTTAAGAGCATCCCAGAAAAAGAGTTCCAGATCTGTTTCAAAAATCCATGTACAGGAGAACACCAGCAAGGGGAATAGTTAGAAGGCAACAATGACCATTAATGTACAGTTCAGAATGTTTTTACAAGTGCACTCTTAGAATGACACTTGATAATTCAACTTTAGTTAAAAATTTAACAGCTGTATGTGGTGCAACAGCTCCTTCTCATTTTACTAAATTAAAACAGTTTCTAGTATATGAGTAGTGATGTCAGTATTTAAGAAAAAGATTAAGGTTTACAATACAACATTATATACAGACAATGCTAGCAAATGAACAAGTTAACTATTTTTTAATAATATTAATACTACTAACCTAATTACTGTAAATGAAATATTCCCAATTTGTAACCAAGTTGTTAAATTAAGTTATAATTATAATTAAAAAAATATTATATTGAAGATTAGAAATTATATCACAATGATCATATAATTTTTAAAATTAAAATAGATAAGTAAACAGAATACCTTTCGAGTTGTATTTGGTGGAAGATAAAACGGTTCACAATTTAAGACACGGAAACCATATCCTTCACAAGGTAAACCACTTATATGGAAACCATGTATTGTAATAGGAAGAGCGCCAGTGTTACGTGCAGTGAATGATCGTTTCACTGTAAGATTAGGTGCTGGATATTTACGATGTTTTTCTCCTATTAGAAAAAAAAAAATCAACTCAATTGAAAACATAATAATAATCAGAATTAAATAATAAAAATAAACCTGTGCTAAAATAAGACTGAATGTTTCAAAGTAAACATCTGGCAGAAAGGAAAATATTCTGAGTAAATTTTAACTAAAAAAAAATATCTTTTTAAAAATTCTAACCTGAGATTTATTGGTTTATTTATATGGAATATGCAAAAAGAAAAATAATTTAAAGGAAAAACTGAAAAAGCATAAATAACGTTAAAATAGATGAAGGAAATTAAGGACACTGTACGAAATAAAATCTTAGCTGTTGTATGCGGCTAAACATTGTCGTGGAGGATGTTGCAGATTAGTTGCCAGTGTTGTTTGTTGCAGTAAGCAGCCATGACATCATCCAACAACTGGCAGTACTATGCTGCATTTACCGTCCTTTGTTTATACAGGAAATCAATCAGCAGCACACTTTTTGAGTCAAAAAACACAGTTATCAGAACTTTTTCAGATAACAAGTGTTTCTTGGTCTTGATCTGCGACTCCTCCTGCCTTTACCACCACTCCATACTTGTTCTCTTTCTTTCTGGGGTGTAGAAATGAACCCACATTTCATCACAGGTCACAATATAATCTAAAAATGCCTCTCCTTCTTCCTCAAAGTGATTCAGAAGCTGCTGTCAGATGTTTTTCCAGACATTTCTATGTGCCTCAGTGAGAAGACATGCGACCTACCTTGCCAGCATTTTTTAGCTGTATCCAAAAGTGTCTGACAACACTGACCACTGATGCAATTTCGGCAATGGTTATGTTCCACAAAGTCATGAACAGCTTGAATATTGTCATCACTGAAGTTGGTCCACAGACGATGTTAGTGACTTTTGTTCACCATTACATCAAGGCTACTTTGAAATCTTTTGGCTAAATCAAACATTTAAGTTTTTGACAGGATAGCCATCTCCAAACTGTGCCTGGAATAGACTCAAAATTTTCAGATCTGATACCTTTGTTTATGAGAAACTGGATTATAATTTGTTGTGTAACAGACAATGGTACTTCCTGCTCGGATACTTTGCTAAAGATATGGGAAAATGACCTACGGTGGTGGCTGGCTGGTTGCTCTCCTCTACACATATCTAACTAACTACCTGCAGCACCCCACCACATTCACTGCTTTTCCTCAATCCATGTGGCAAAATTCAGATTTATATTTGAATGACCCTCGTATTAAACATACACAACAAATACAGAGCGTTTCATAATGTTCTTCGGAGTTTTGAAAATTCATTAACAAAAAACTATTTCACTCATAAAAATAAAACAAGTACTGTACGAAAGAGTACTTCAAATAGGTTTTCCACATATACTAGGCAGTTAGTAAACCATTTGCTTGCTAGGCGTCGACAGTAGAGAAAATGGCTGCACAGGAAGCAAGAAGTAGTTTTGTGTGTTAGAATTTCACTTGTCAAAGTCAGTAATTTCTGTGCAATGTGCGTTTTGGTTGAAATTGATAAGGAGCCACCAAATGACAATTCAATTCGTGCACAGTATAAACAATTCAGTGAAACTGGTTGCTTGTGCAAGCAAAAATCAACTGGTCGTCCATCAACCTCAGAAGTCAATGTCGAACGTGTGTCTGCAAGTTTCATTTGCAGCCCGTCAAAATCAACTGCTGCTGCAGACAGAGAACTATGAATTCCGAAAACAAGTGTGGAGAGTTTTCCATAAACGTTTATTATGCAAACCGTACCATCTTCAATTAATCCAGCGTCTTTCTGATGGAGATAAAACACGTAGGCTCAATTTTTGTTTACAGTTACAGGAAAAGATGTTGTTAGATGAAGGTTTTCTAAACAAGATAATCTTCAACGATGAAGCTACTTTCCATATTAGCAGTAAAGTAAACCATCATAACGTGCGAGTTTGGAGAACTGAAAACCCACACGCTTATATGGAACACATTCGGGATTCTCTAAAAGTAAATGTTTTTTGTGCGATCTCTTGTGAGGCAGTGTATGGGCTGTTTTTTTATGGAAACGACAGTAACCGGCATGATATACCTGGATATGTTACAATTATGGATTATGCCTCAGCTACTCAACGACTTCATTTTCCAGCAAGATGGTTGTCCTGCCCGTTTTCATAATGAGGTTCAACAGTACCTTAACACAACATTACCTTGGCGCTGAATAGAATATGCGTCTGAAGAAGACCAACACATTATGCTGTGGCCACCAAGATCATCAGACCTCACGCCAAGTGATTTCTTTCTTTGGGGTTACGTGAAAGATAAGGTGTTTATCCCACCAATGTCGCACGATATCGCTGAGCTAAAGGATCGCATAATCAGTGCAATCAACTCTATTGAAAATGATATGTTACGAGTTTGGCAAGAGCTAGACTTTCATGTTGATGTGTCTCATGTCACCAGAGGAGCACGCATTGAACATTTATGGTTTTAACAAAAACTGCTTGAGTCCCTGCATCACTTTGTACAACTTTCATTTATGTAAGTGAAATATTTTTTTTTGTACTGAAACTCCTAAGAACATTATGAAACGCCCTGTATAAGAAGGTGACTGTAAAGCAGATTTAACTATAAAATTTTGACACATTTATGTCTCTTTTTCATCAATGAATTGATAAACAGTTTAAATGAACATGAACAATATCTTGTACATGCAAATGATGAAGTAAAAGCTTTTATTCACTTGTTTGTCAGGCAAGTTTATCAAAAATTCAAGTAAGTTTTTTATTAAATATAAAAAACAAACTATATGAATTACAACAAAATGGAGATTGCACCATAAGTTTGAAGATAATGTTACTGAAAAATACATATCATGGGATATAAATGTCAATCAATGGCTTGAGTAGTAAAACAGTTACAATATATTAAACAAATACTGTAACAGTTTTATCTGTTATATTAAAGAATAAGATGCAATATTTTTATAAGGATGTCTAAACAAAGCTTTTAAAATTAAAAAAAAAAAATTACAGAATTAAACTGAATAAGAAACAAAACAATAATAGTCATATTTTTACCATTTAGTAAGTAGTTCCAAGTTTATATATAAATATAGAATTTCTTAACTTTAAAAATAAAGACAATATCCATAATTAAGTTTATACAACAAATATTTCAAAACATCAAAGTAAATGGAAGTAACTTAAAACAGATTAGTCCAAATGATACATAGTATTTTATAAGTTAAAAAAAGTTAATTAAAATCCTTTTTATATGATAACAGATTCCTCTCAATTGATTAATTATTCTGTTGAAAGAATTATATATAATATTAAAATTATATTATGTACTTGCATTACTGAATTTAAGTTTCATGAATTTAAAAAAAAAGTAATTTTTATGTTTCTAAGTATTTGAAATATATATATATATATATTAGCTATTCATATAAAATAATATTTTTTCAGCCACTCCACAAAGTACAGAATTAAAGAACATTCTTACTTTTACTTTTGTTTGCTCATTATAGTGTTTTCAGGCATAGCCCATCCTCAGTAATGTTTTCTTTAAATTTTTTCTTCTTTCTTTACATTTACACATTAAAATAAAATATAATGCAATAAATTCTATATAACAATATTTGTTTGATCAATAAAATCTTTTATTTTTAAATTTAAAATGTTCTTATAACATGTTATCTACATGTTAATACAGTACTTTACTAATTATTTCACTTCTTGTGAAATGGAGTGGCTGAAAAAATATTATATTTTATGATTAGCTATAATTTATGTACAGAGGAGATATGGGCACAAAAAGTTAATTTAAATAAATTAATTATATATATACATGTCTTTCTCTCTCACTGCATAAATAATAAATTAAAAAATTATACTCACTTTCACAGTCTCTTAAATGTTTTTCTGCCAGTTCAAATAGAAGTGGAGTTGAGGAACCTGGCTTACGATTACCAAATTTGAATTGAGCATATGCTCCTATACCAGATAACTGTACTAACTCTAATACTGTCAAATTATTTCTGGAAAAAAAAAACAAATAAAACAAATAGTACAGAAATTAATACAAATCCATAGATAATCATACACTAAAAAATTATTGTATTTATTCTATGAAGATGAATTGCAAACTACGTCAATCATAACAATTTTGACATACTTTGTCCACTTCAAGTGAGGGATTTGGCTAAATTGCTTAGAGTTCAATTGGTTTCACACAATCTTAAAAGAGATCCAGGGCAAGATCATAGCTTTAGGGACTCTTAACCTGTTCCTAGGTTGCTCTTTAATTCCTAAAAAGAAAAGAATTTGTGTTGGAACATAAAATTATTTTTCAGAAATAAGCTTCTTCTCAGATCAGAGTAAAAATATGTCACTGGCACCTTAAGAAGCCTTAGCTATCTTCTGGGAAAGGTTATTCCTCTTGTACTTCAATTTCTCTGATGACTCTGGTAGGTAGACTCTGACTCCGCCAGGTTCTCCATTTTAGGATTCTGAGATTTATAGGGAGAATGTATCCTTGGTTTGATCTTGAAGTGAGTTTGCCTTTCCTGTCAGTTTCCTGTCTGATAGTTACAAACATCCATCAGATAGGCTACTTTCAAACCATGCTTCCTCTAATTCTTCCTGTAATACAAGGTATAAATAACAGGCAAGTACAAGCTGTCAAAATGTTTGACCTTAGGTCAGTAAATATTTAGCTGTTGAAGATTAAAATGCTATATCCTCTTGTTTAATAATCAAATTTCCTATTTCTTTATTGACAAGTCTGTTTCATTCCATTATCTTTAAATAATTGTTGAAAATATTACTGTCTGCTGCGTATTCAAAATCATAAAAATTTGCAATCAATTTACACCTTTATTCTTGAATGGTCAGCTCTATAAGCAATTAATTTACTTTATACATCACCAGACTGTCTGCAAACATCTTCATTTTCAGAGAAAGCAACTCGTGACTTGTGTTTCTTGTACTTCATAATTGTTTCTCATAAATTTAATTATTTATTATTATAAATTTAATAATTTATGTTGTGAATTATTGTATATTTAATTGTTTTCTTGTAAATTGTTTTTTACAATCATTAGGGAATTATAAATTTTATATAAATAACACTGATAGACCAAAAAAAAAAGTTTAATGTTTCTTTAAGTATGATACCATTTCTTCAATTGCTTTTTTGTGTAATTACAGATCTGTAAAAACAAGTTAGTTTTAAATTAATTACGTACGCTTAAAAAAAAATTAAGGTAAAATGTAGTTAAAATCTGTCAAAAAATTTATAATTTTTCATTTATAATTGAGAAAGATTTTGCTCATGTTTTTCTTTTATTAATAGCTTCAAGCACATCCCGAATTAATTTCCAACAGTAATTGGCTAGCATGTTAATATTCCCTCCCTTTATAGCGCCTTTCCACCCCTGAAATGTCTTGGTGGAAACATTCACCGTGTTCGTCATTTATGCCTCCGAGGTTGTCCGGGAAAAAATCCAGATGTGAGTGGAGGAAATGTATTTTCAGACATATTACATCCCATAGCTCTGTATAAATTAAGAAGTTGATTAACAATATGGCAGTAATTTTCGGATTTTTGTTTTCCAAGAAAACTTTTGCAAACGTCTTTACATGAAGCCCAAGCTACACTTTTTACATTATTTAACATTGTGGTAAATATATCATCTTTGACTAACTCTCTTATTTGAGGCCCAACAAATTTTCCTTCTTTAATTTTTCCTTTAATTAAATTCGGAAATTTCTGCCAGATGTACAAAAATCCAGGAATATCCTTCTTCATTGCTTTTACAAAATTTTTCATTAGTCCAAACTGGATATGGAGAGGGGGGTAAAAATATTTTTTTGGGTTCAACTAAATAAAGGCTCATGAATAATATTTTTTCCATTTGGAGTTAAGTTGTCTCGTTTCTTCCACTCTTTGGTAAAATAATGTTTATCCCTAGCTCAGTTGTCCCATTTGCAAAGAAAACACATGTACTTAGTATAGCCTTAACTGCACGCCTAACAAAATAGCTATAACTTTCAATTCACCACATTTGTTCCAGCTATGTTTTTTATAATTTATTTCAAGAACGACTTTCATTACATTGTATATCTCTTTCAAATTAATACCATAAGCAACTGGTATCGAAGGATATTTGTTACCTTGTGTAGTAGAACCACTTTTAAACTATACTTGGATGAATCTATGAAAAGGTACCAGTCCTTAGGTTTATGAACTTGTCCTAAGTGCAACATAAGCTCATCAATATTTGTGCAATAAACCAAATTATTTTCATCAATAAAGTACTGAGAAAGTTGTTTTTGCAGGCTTCGAAAGCCTGAAATTTTTGTATTTTTTGTAAATAAATTCCAACTTTGCAGTCTTGATCCTAACAGTTCAGTTTGATTTTCTGATAAATTTAAATCCCTAACCAAGTCATTTAATTCACCTAGTGAGATCAGATGTGGCTTATTGGAAGATAATTCAAAATCAAAATCATTGTTGTCTTCTTCAATACTGTCTCATTCTTCATCGCTGCTTTAAATCATACATTCACAGATGGCTCAGGAACTAGAATAATTTCACTTTGAGGTACAGACCTGATTGCAGATTGCAATAATGAAGGATATTTTACAGTATAGATTTTTTAGAAATTCTAGATACACTTGGTTAAATAAAAGTAACAATTGGTTACACGATCCTTTGGTTCACGCCAAACCATAGGTACACCAAATAGGTACGCCTTCTGTGTATCTTTCAGCCATCCTCTTAAATATACAGAAAAATTAGAGTATGCTATATAAGGAGCCCACGTCTTATACTGATCACAAATTTTACATTGAAAGTACAAATGATATGCTTTTTTAATTAAAAGTGTAATGTTTTACTATTTGATTTTATGGTAAACTCACCACATACATAACAAAAGGCATCCACATCATTTACACAATTTCAAGGCATTATGACAAACTTAAGTCAGCAATAAGACTGAACAAAATTAATTCATTCTAAATCCAGTACTTAATACAACAACACAGCTGTGTTTTCAGCTACTGTTTTGACCTGCACATACATGATTAATATTGTCCATAAAGGCTCTCTTCAGTATTAGATATGATGTCATAATATGTGACTATGATATAATTTAATTATTTGTTTAGTATTGTTTACTTATAACTTAAAAATTATATTAACAAAGTTAAACAATAAAAAATGAGCTAACAAAATACAATATAGGACCTTCAAATGAGAAATATATGTTGAAAAAAAATCCTTTAATTAAAATTTAAAAATCTTTCAAAAATGGTGGATGATAGAAAGATTCTGACTTTACATTCGTTTTCAGCATCAAAAAACAGATTAAAATCATATATTGCATGTTAGGTAACAAAAATGATGTTTATCAGTGTAATTTAACTGATCATTTCTATAACTAATTTTTTCATAAAAAAAATTCACTATCTCATTGCAAAGCGATTCAGACTAATGGAATTCAAATAACAGGAACTGTACAATACCTAATTTTACAGATGATAAATCTAAATGTTTAAACAAAATCTTAATGACATTTGTAAGAGATTTGATAATTGGTAATATTCATGATATTAATAACAACAAGAGTTACACTGCAAGTTAGACACAGACAAGCAGATAATGTGGTAGGCAATCTTTCGTCGTACTTTGAAATCTATGATGAATTTTCATTTACAAACATTAATACAATAAATTTACAGTAAGCCCTAAGAAAAAAAAAGAATGGCTTTTATCCATGAGCTGATCAATGTTTCATAAAACCTTAAGCAAATAATTTTATTAACCAGTAAGTTTTATTCTAATAGCAATTATAAACCCTATAGGATGCAGAAGAAAATAATGAAATCCTAATTTATGCAGTTAATTAGCAAAATAATTACTTTCTTCACTTCTACTGTTAATATATATATTTTTTGTTTATTTTTAATGAAGCTCAAATTAATTACAGCTAGTAATGTAGAATAATGATGTGATCAATAATTATAATTTTCTTTTCTTTTTAATATACAATATTAACTGATAAATGAAATAAAATGTTGTCTTTTCTTTCATTGTAGAAAATATATAATTACACAGTAAATAAAACCAAGTAGTAATAGAGAAACTGTTTAAATGTACAAAAAGCAAGAAAAAAATTCATTATAAAACTGCTAACTGGGTAAGAAATTAAAAATATAATTTTCCACCATACAGAAATATAAAAATTCAATGAAAACAAACTGAAAACTAAATAAAATATTTCTGAATAGTATACAACAGAATCAAAGGATGAAAAAAAAAGTTATCAAAACATAGACAAAGCTTTATTGCATCTGTAGAAATCATTTATACACTTGTATGCAGTTGTTATGAGGAAAGAATTTGTATCTTTCTAGGCCAAGTGGGTTTTCCATTCTCAAAGGATTAAAATCAATGTAATTTAAAGTTACTGCTAAAAATACTCTAGCTGAATTTAAAACTTATTTAACCAAATATTAAAATTATAGTACAAATAATTCCAAATAACATTCAAGGATAATTGTGTAAAATTAGTGGACTGTATTTTATTATAATTGTATTTTTTAAGTCTGTAATGTGTTACACGTAGTTAGTTAGATCAGATTCATTAATATATCCCTGAAAAAAAAAAGAGGCAGAGAGTATACCTTATAAAAAGAAGTGCAGAACTTTGTTGTGCAGATGTTGGTAAAAATCCTAGTGTTAATGTAACATTAGAAGCAGGAGATAATAAAAATGAAATATAATTTTTCGATAATATTAATGATGCATGTGGTGATGTAGGCGATGTTGATGATGATGATAAAGACATCTGAGAATTTAACGGCAATTCTTCTTCTTCCTCATCTTTCATTACAATGAAAAATTCATCGGCATTTGTACCAGAGCAATCTGTACACACTGGTCTTAATCTGTTAACAGAATGTAAAAAAACAAAACATGAAATTATAACAGGGTGTAACACAAATAGATGAGTTAACTAATCAAAGATATTATGTACTTTTAACTATTGGCTAATTGCTCAACCACCAGAGAAGAAACAAAGAGGCTCTTCTTGTCTCTATCCATCAGATACTAAAAGGGTGTACTAGCTCTTTAAGTCTTAATATTCTCAGTATGGAGAGACAATATAATGGGGAACAACAAATCAAGGATAACAAAAAGAGATTTCTGGTGAAGAAGGAGAATCTGCCAACAGGTAAATCATGGTAGTCTGGTCAACTGGAGAATTTGTATATAACAAGGAAAACAATAGAGGCAATAATTAAGAGGTAAATCACAGTGTTTATCCATCCTGATATAAGAATCATTCAATAATTAAACAGACAAATGGCTGTACAGAAAAAATTGTTAATTAAATAAATACAATATTTTTGTATACTTTTCCATGTAATCCCCACCAACTACTCTGCACCAACCAACTACCCATCGTTTTACAAGTCTTTTTATTCCCTCAGTAAAGATTTCTTTACCTTGATCTCAAAGCCAGTTTTGTACTTTTTTCTTTACCTCTTCGTTGTCATTTTACCTTGATGCCAAACAAAGCTTCTTTCATCGAATCAAACAGATAAAAATCCAAAGGTGCAAGGTCAGGGCGGTAAGGAGGATGAGGTAGGAGCTCCCAACCCACTTTGACAATAGTTTCCAGTGTCAGTTGTGCTGTATGAGTTGAGTGTTGTCTTGAAGAAGAAGCACCGCAGACTTTTTCTCTGTCATCTTAAAATTTCCTCTTCAACGCAAGCTTGACTTTGTTCTCAATCATGGCTGAGTAGTATAGGCTGTTGATAGTGTGTTGCTCCTCCAAATAATCACACGAAATCAGACCATGGGCATTACAAAATATGGGACCTCATCAACTGATGGTTTCGTTTTGAATTTCTTACGGACAGGCGGTTCAGGGTGTTTCCACTGTGTGCTTTGATGCTTGGACTCCGGCTCAAAATGATGTATCCAAGTTTCATTACAGATTAAAATCCTGTCCAAAAATGGACAAGATTTTAACCCTGTCGAATTGCTTATTTCACCTTTGTTATTGAAATGATTTTTGAGTTCGATGCAAATGCGAAATCTTTGAGTTACAATGAAAGGCAAGCTCTATGGAAACCCACCTTGTACAAGTCTTACAGTAGTTCAGTTTGCTTTAAATGATGGAATGAGTTGTGCTAACAATTACTCTACATTTTTCAGCAATTTGTTCAACTGTAAGTCGTCGGTCTTCTTGGATAAGTGAATCAATCAAAATGAGAATTAACTCCCAGGTCGAATCTGTTACCAGAAGCCCGAAGTGATGCTCATCAGTCGTGCTTTTGTGGCCACTTTTAAACTTTTTCACCTATGTGTAAAAACTTACACAGTTCATGTAATTACTGCTGTATTATTTGTTCATACAAAAGAATATTTCTGATGGTTGTACACTTTCCGAAAGTAAAAATTGGATCACAGAATGCTGTTCTTCAAAAGCACTTTCTTCAAGCAGACACGTCATCGTAACTAAGACTTTTTTGTACTTAAAAAGGTTATGTTTACATTAATATTAATCAAAACACAAAAGTGTTCCAATTGCCTACATTAAGCATTTCCTTCACTAAAAATGTTTGTTTAATTATTATAACTGACCCTCACACTGTGCTTCAGAGAAAAAAAGTGGGATGCAGGTTCTACTTCTAAAATATAAATGGAACACTATATTTTACATTATGTAAAATTTAAAATTTTCAAGTACAATAGTAAAAAAAAAAATAAAAATAAAAATGACAATCAATCCCCATACTATATAAAGTGATTATTATAAAGAAGCATAGTAAGGAAGAACGTTATACAATCAATTCAGACTAAGGTTTATGTAAAAATTACAAATAAAAAATGTTACTTGAATTCAGTATTTTATCAAATTTATGTGAAACTGAGGTAAAAAATTATTTCTGTAACTAGTTTCACATCATAATATTCATTTAAAACAAAATAGCTTAACAAAAATGTATTGAAAAACACTATTTCACTAATAATTTTAGATCTATAAAATTGAAAAAAATTAATTACCTAGTTGTAAAAATATGGCTTATATTTATTTTCAACTTAGGAAGTAATTTCAGAAAAAAATTTTGATCATCAACAATCAGAAATGTCATTTATGATACTTTTTTGGAAAGCTATTATTTCTTTAAAAACACAAGTTTATACGAATCTGACACTTAATACAATTTGGTAATTAAAAATAAAGCGTAAAATCTAAAAGTTAATCACAAATTATGATTGCAGCTAATAAATAAATTATTTACTTAAGAAATAAATTTAGTTCAAATTTAAAAACAATTAATCTATGATGATATATGCCATACTGATCTTCATAGGAGCATAATCAATTTGGCTACAACATATAAAACTATCTCCATATGTTTACAGATTTCAAAGTTGTTATTGGTTATTATCACGACATAATAGTTATATGATTATTCATTTTTCAACCTTCAGTAGAATTCTAATTTTAATGCTACTGCAGAGAGAGGTAAAATTTTAATTTTACCTGTTATCTTGGTACATGTAAAATGATTTTGCTAAAAAAAGGTACGATACAGAAAGTTTTGTTTTCTTTCATTTCTTTACACAAAGATAAAAGATTTATACATGCCAATTTGACCTTATTAGAAACAAAACTTTACCTTACAGTTGTAGTGTAATAGAAAACAATAAAAATGGATATTTCATTTACCCAAATTTATGTTTTTTTAAATATACACCAAAATATTAAAATAGGATAACACTAAAAATGAATACCAGAGAAATGACAATGTTCTTTTAAGCAAATCTCTATTATATTAGAAAATAAACAATTTTTTTTTCAGAAAACTTATTGGTTTAGAAAACATTTTCCTACAAAATAATATTAATAAAAAATAAAAATAAATTATACATGACACACTGAATTCTTAGAGATGTAGTATATTATAAATGTTTTGCCTTGAAAAGGAATAAACTGTCCCGGACATGCAACAGATAAATAAAATAATTTATCAAAGAAAGCATAATGAAATGAAATCTTCTCATAAAAACTGTGAAATACAACTAGCACTTGTAAAGAATACAGGCATTATCCTATATCAATACTAGTTAAAAAAGATTCACTTACCTATCTGGTATATTATTAATAATTCCACTTGCCATAGGATAACTAGTTTCTAAAACAATCTGTATTAAAACCGAATGTCTTGTTGCTGGATTAATAATAACAATATCTTCTACAGTAAAATTACCGACTTGCGTCAATGGAAATCTAATGTGATCTTTACTGTTATGAATTAAACGTGGCCACGTTAATTTGACAGCGGCTTTAAATTTAAGATCCCTTACTTGAGTCGTATCTAATCTCAAAGATAAATTCAATGGCTGGGAAGACATATTGATATAAGCATTAAAACGCTCCGTTAATAAATTTAAATCAGTCTCTTTTGTATAAGCTGGTAAATCAGTTATACTGCCGGGGTCTGGTTGCACCCAACCTACAATACATAAAAAAAAAAATTAAACCACATAACTACGTTATTATGTTTGAAGAAATAAATGTGATATATCACAAGAAAATAATGGTTAACATATTTTTTCAATGCTGAATAAATGAGCTTATAGTTATATATATTTTTCAATTCAATAAAGTTTAAAACAGATCGATTTTATTACAAAACATAAATATTTTTATAATACCAATATCATCTGTGTACACTACTACACAGATGATCTAATATACGTCATTTTTAATTGTAATCTAACATATACAATGAAAAGTAATAAAATACCTGAATTTTAAAAATAGATGTGTTATTCTACAAAACTTTGCCTTTTCTTCATAAACATTGTAATTTTATATAACATGGTAACAGATTTCCAAGGAAAATGATGAAGTTATCAGAAATGTCATAATTTTAGAAATAAAAGGTAATCCTCTAATTAATTCCAGACTAAAATATGTTCACATTAAAATTAATAAAGGTTAACATAAACCTAAAAAAGAAATTAAGGTTTCTTATCCTAAAAAAAGAAGAAAAATGTACAATATAGTTACACAGAAGAAATGCGGGCAGTCAGGTCTCTACGAATGAAAAACTATATGAAAAAATATTGGGAACAAAAGAAGCAGATTGCTCATTCTCAAACTCATTCTTCCAGGATTTTGAAATAATGGATTGATTAGTGTTCACGAGTGGAATTAACAGTACAATAATAATAAAGGTTAACATTATATTTGCTAATTTCTTTTAAGGACAAGGCATTTAATATGAAGAGAGAAAAAATACATTGAAATAAAACAAATAAATTGAAAAAGAAATTAACGAAATGCTGCTATAAAAAAGGAGATTGCAAGTTAAATATTTCAATAAAAAATATGTTTCTCATTTTCAATTTTTAAGAACTGTAATTTACTTGAACATACTTAAACTAATTCAAGAGTCCATTTTATTTGATTATCATATTTTATCCCTCCATATAATGCCAATTGTAAAATCAGAAAGAGCAGTTTTACGTCTTATACGATATATTTCAAATTCAGACCCTTGAAAAGTATCTCATCATACAACTGCAGTTTAGAGCCTAAAGTGACAAAAATGGTAAAGTTAATGATTTATTTACTCTTGGATGAACAGATTTTTATACCAAAACTTTTATTCACTTAATAACATTTTTTTTATACTGGACATGGCAGTACAAATTATTACCTAAATATTGTGATTAATATGATGTTAAAAATTTATATAATGCTACATTTTAGCAACAAAGTCAGGAACACACATCAAGGTGATCCTTTCAATGCTAACATCTAATTTTCCAGATGTTTACAGTACAAGCTTAACATAATGCGTTTTCAGGGCATTGAGTAAGATTTTTATGCAACATATGGTGTGTTTTACAGAGCTATATAATATGAACTGCCATGTATTAGTCTATTAATATATATGTTTATATATCGTTGTACCGATATTTTTGTGAAATATCAATCGTAGTTTATCATGTTTAGCTGTTGTTGTTTGTTGACAAACTGAATTAATGGAGGTTATCGAGATTCAATTTTTGTGTTGATTTTTGCTGTGTTTCTTTGCTTATTCATTGTTTTGCATTATAAAATTGACAATGAAGAGAATCAGGTCACCTTTAAGTGAATACACTGTAGAAAATTAGAAGAGGATTATAATACAGATAATTTTTGTCAGGTGTTGATAGTAGTATCACAAGTGACAGTAGTATCTGACAAATCAAGTGATTATGTAGATGACACTAACAACAATCCTGAAGCAGACAAGAATTGACCATCAACATCAGATAATTTCATTCAAAAAACATTAATAACTAATGATTCTGACTATGATGAAAATATTTTTATTACATAAATACAACATATTTTCAAAATAAATTGTAATTCTGGTAAGATGATGAACATTTTTGGCTAACTTTTTCCCTCAAGAAATACTGAAGAGCATGGGATCAAAAAAATCACAATTTTTACATTTTAAATGCAAAAGATTACTTGCAAAATGGATTTATATTTAAAATACATGTAAAAAGTTTTTTTTAAAATTAAAAAAGTATTTTTTGTTACCAGTAGAGTGGGATGGGCAAAAAAGTTTTATAATTTCTATAATTAAAAATATGTAATCAATTTTTGGGGAGGGATGAGTGTTAAATAAATTTTTTTGGTAATTTGTGATCTTGATAAAAAAAAAACTTTTATAAGAAATTTTTTTTGCTAAAGCACTCCAGTCGACATTTTATTTTATGAACCCACCCCTTTTTTTCAAAAAATTTAATATGTTCTTTCCTCTGAAGGTAGTACCTGTCTACCAAGTTTGAAGAAGGTCGGTCAATGGGATCCAGAGTTAACAGGCCAATATACATATGTCTCTCTGACAAAATATATTTTTTTTGGACTCGGGACCACTGGAATAAGATTCTTTTCTGCAGATCATTTACAATTTATTTTTTTACAAATTTTATTTTTTAATGTTTCCTCAAAGCACAAAATATAAAAAAGACCAATATTTTTAGATTTTTTTGACTGTTCTATATACTTTCCTGTTAATATGATAGCTGGGAAAGTAAAAATACTGTTTAAAAACATTTCTTTTATTAAAATCGATTAATTAAATAGCAAATGAAAATGTACAGGAGGTACTAATCTAAAATTAACATACATTATTTTCTTATTTTACTATGACGTCAGTGTGGAGTGGTATTGTTGGGTAAAGTTAAAAAATAAAAAAAACACACAGCTAGTATTTGCCAAAAGAAATTGGACTTTAATGAGAACAACTTGATATAAGTTAATTATTATAACCTTAAAAACTACTTAATACATCAGCTGAAATCAGCGTCTGAACAATGATAGTTAACTGAAAAAATACATGAGTACACGCTTCTAAATACAGATTTTTACAATATACGTTTTTGACAAAGCCTGAAGGATAACATGAAACACCTTAGTTTTAATTATAACTTTAGAAAAATATGACATCAATAAACATAGTATGTCTGAAAACTATTGCATTACTGACAAATGCTGTAATATTGAAAAATTAGCAATGAACAAATGTCATAAACTTAGAAAAACAAATTACCGTAAATCTTGATTGGCATTGGCCTTTCCTGATTTATGAACCACAAACTTAACGTTAAATAATGTAAAAATGTAATTCTATTTTGACGTAGAAAAAGACACAATAATATTACAGTACAAAAGAGTTAAATTACAATATAATCACACTGAACTTAATTGAGCACGTGAAATGGGTTGCAGCTGAACAATGACAGCCTTCTGTAAGTGACCTGTCGTGACTGTACTAAAGTGAAATTGAAACTTGAACGGCATAGGTAGGATGAACTGAATGTTCCACAAATTTGAATGATAACATAAAGGTTTAACGTAATGAGTAATGAAAAACTGAACTTGCCTGTAGCACACAAATATTTGCCAGAGATGAACTCGTAACAGCAAGTACAGAAGAATACCTATGTAGTCCTGGGCGTAGTCTGCACGGTGAATCAGGAATACAGCGGCGTGATGTGGTTTAGTGGTAGAATGAGGCGTGGAATCTCAAATGTGTAGTGATGAGTTTGAAATTCTGCTTGAGCGTGAGTGTTACCACAAAGTTTGCAGGAGAGTATTGCCCTAGGCGACTGCAGTGGTGAGAAGTTGGATTTACTCTGCCGAAAAGATGGCGAAAAAAGGCGGGGGCAACCAGATCCAGGTAGTGGACAGGAGAGTGTGTGTGTGTGTATTAGTAAGGGGACGAAAAAATAACGGGTGTATGAAAAGGGTAGTCAGAAATAACTCGATAGAATAATAGGCGCGGTCGCTAAGGATGACGGTGGGAGGGTCGAACACAAGAACAATAATAAAAACAGGTGGGCTTTACAGACCCAGCAATACGAAACCAAGTGGAATTCAAACATTCCTTGTAACAAAGCAACGGGACCTACCCTAGCTTGGAATTCGTAGAAAATAACGGAAAACTTTACGCCAGAATGGCGTAAACAGGTATAGTTAACTATACACAAATAAATATTCTATATTATTTAACATTCCAAAAGAAATAATTTTAAATGACTATTTGAAATATTTACAAATATAATTGTTGCAATTAATTTCCTCTGAGTCATGTTTCACATATCATCTTTTATTATTTCATTTTAAAATGACTAATATACATTATTTACATTCAAATTCAATTGTTTTAATAAAAATTAGTTATTTCCATGCCCAAATTATTCTTTGAAATTAACTCATTAAAATTATAAGTATCACAAATCATTACAGAAAAACTCCATTTGAATAGCTAAAGTAAAAGAAAATACACATATTCACGTGTATTCGTAAATATTGATATCACTTATAAACAATTTGATAGTGGTAAACCGGCTGGGCAGAAAATCCTATTTCCAGAGCACAACACCCATATCACCCAACACAAATCTAACAATTACAAATAAATTCCCAAAAATATTTACACAACAGTGAAAAATAAACAATGTACATTAGAATGGCATAATCACAATGGTTGTAGGCGATGACAATGTTAACAATCACTCCTAAGGGACCTAAAATAACCGTTCTCAAAAATAACTTGATGTACTTGTTCTCAGGCTTACTAGGAAACATGGGAAGTAAAGTGGTTTCCTGTTGCCCTCTTTGAATCGATTACTTATTACATATCAGCATGCCAAAATCCACCGTGTACATGATAACCAACCTTCCACCTAACATTTTCTCACTATTTACTCTCTAAAAAATAATATTAGTATCTCATGCATCTTTCACACTTAATCTGGGTAAAAATTACAAGACTGGGAAAAAATTTAAAGCAACTGTCAACAAAAACAAATAGTACCAAATTAATTTACATGGACAATAAGAAAGTCAAAAAGAATACAGCTCTTAATATATATAGGATGAAAATTATGAAGTTTTATAAAATTTAAAATGAAGAGGTCATAACAGCCTTAACCTGGAGTGGGGGAGGGTTGTCTAGCTCGGGGAAGTGTGATACTGAAAAAAGACAACCTTGACAGGTAGAACCTCACAAGAAAAAAAAATGGGATTGTTGGGTAACAAATCATGAACACTTTTAATTAATCTCAATTTTAAAATATAAACAAAAATTAAGATTTAAAAAAAAAGAGGCAAAACGTTTACTAACAAGAGGATAATTCAATAATTAAAGATACAAATACGTATGGAGCCAAAACAGTTGGTAAGAGCGTTATAATACTTTCAGAACAGTAATTTAGTATCCCTGTGATAATGACTTTTGTTGAGTAAAATTGTTTTGTTTATAAAATCTCATTTCACAATGGGAAGTCTTCTTGAAGTTTACTAATTAGTTGAAGAGTGTGGTGTGATCCATTTTTTGCTTTAAAAAGGTAAAAAACCAGTTATCATTTTACTCTTGTATGACCAAACAATACTGACATTATATGAACCAAAGAAATTTTTTCAGGGGAATAGAAAAATTTAAAGGTAGTCAAACTTAAGTGTCTTCAAGGACAGCTCTGAAAGTCCAATTGAAGTTTCAACTTCAGTGCTTCAGATTCGCGTACACTCTCTCATCCAAGAAGACTGAGGGATTATAGTTGAGATTCTGGCTCAAAAATTACAAGTGTCGGTCAGTTCATAACATTATCACCAACATGCTCTAATACCATAAAACACATTCAAGATGGATTCCAAAAGAGTTGATAGATCACTGTAAGGAGACACGATTTCCCATGAGCACAAAACTAAAACTGTATCAACAGGAATGAAATTTTTTTTGCCCAATATTCTTATCTCTGATGAGACACAGATTCACCATTTTGAATCAGAATCAAAAAGACAGGAGTACGGAGTACAAGTGCACGAATTCACTTGTGAAGAAAAAAATTACAAATCTAACCATCACCAGAAAAAAATCATGATATTTATTTGATTATTATATATGATATTTTGGAATGCAAATGGCCTGGTTTTTGTTGATCTTGTAGAAAAGCAGAGAACAATAAACAACGCATACTATTGTGGCATCTTTATCAACAAAGTGAAGCTCAGCAGTACTAAGAAAATGTCCTAGGTCTCTACGGAAACATTCTACTTCAAGAAAACGCCAGGTGTCATACAACTCAGGTAACTCAAGAAGCCTTCAACAAATTGCATCACGAAATATTACCTAACCCCCACATATAGTTCTGATTTGGTCTCATGGGATTTCCATTTGGTCCACTCAGGGATGTGCTACATATTAAGAAGTTTAATGGGCAATGTCAATGTCACAGAAAATGTGCTGATTGGTTCTGACATCAAGACAAAAATTTCTTTGTGAACGCATAATTTGAATCAGAGATGGAACAAGTGTATTAATGTTGCTGGAGATTATGTTGAAAAGAGAAATAAAAATCACACTGAATAAATAATCATTTTAGCTATAGATATAAACTCTAGAAAATATGCCAGCAGCAATCAGTAAAACTTAATTCCTTGTTGTAAAGAAGAAGTTTGGAAGGAACCAATTTACTACAGATGGCTTTGGCAGCTGATATTTGTTTACTTACTTGATAATGAAGAGTGCTGCATACATGACATTTTGATTCCAAGAATAAATTAGTAATATATTAAACATGAATCTTATAAAATTCTCTTTGCATTAAGACATTCATAATTAGTTTAAATGCAGAAGAAAGTGTAAAGAGTGAATATTATATATGGGGAACACAAAATTAGAATACATAAAAAACAGATAACTATAGTCTGCTAACATGTGGTGGAGTGGTAGTGTTTTAACCTTTCGTTTTGGATTCAAATTCTGGTGTAAATCTTACCTGTTGAGTTAATTATACAAAATAAAAGGAAAATAAACATAAATATACTGAGTTAGAAAATATGAATACATAATAGAAAGGAAAAGATTTCATCAAATCAATGAAATCACTGTCAATGACTAATGAAAATGAAATTGTATAGTGATATAAATAATTAAAAATATCAATAAATTACAAAATATGATTGAATATAAATTCACTTACCCACTGTATTATTTTTAATTCCTAAGTAACTAAAATCGCCTTCCTCAGCGTCCCATGATAATAAACCTAAATGACTTGTGGATGATGGTGCAACCAGTGGACTAGAAGCAGAATAACTAAAGCGTCGATCTGCAGATACCGATGAGACACCAGTAACTGTCATACCAACTAAAAACTGTGATTTCACAGATAACGGTTCCATGCATATTTTACCCTAAACAAAAAAAAAAAACACATTATGTAATAAATAATAGAAAATGTTTTACTTTTTATAGCTTTACTTTTATTACAACAGAATAAAATCTCACATAAAATTAAGCAGATGCATTCATAATGGTAGTGATCATAAAACAAAACAAAAGTCAACTAGTACTGGGTTTGTTTGCAAATTCCTATAAAAATGTTATCAATATTAAAGTTTTTTAGTCTTTATCATTTACTGCCAAATAAAAGGCCATTAACTGAGTAAATACAACAAGACGGTTGGTTTATTCTATGCTAAGGCAGATTAGTAATACTAATTTTTTTTTTGTATAACTTTTTATTTGAAGTTCCATAACTTTTAGTGATAGGGATCTAAAAATGTAGTTTACTATTCTTATAAAAATCAAGACTCTAGCTTAGGCTTTAATTGAACCAAGTAAAGTAAATCAAGTAATTGAAGTTACTTTACTCACTTGAAGTTACTTTAATCAGTAATGCTGCTGGCCAAGCCACTGAATATACACTTAAAATCCAGTGAGGAACTAACTGAATGGTTTATAATTTTGTTAGATATAGTATGGCACAAGAAATGGGAAATTTTGAAGCAACTCTCACAAAAGAAAAAAAAAATGAATTTACAAGTTTTATTGTTGAAAAAAAAAGTAAATTACACGTGTTAATTAAGTGTCCTGACACAAAAATCTCAATTTCTAAAAACAATGTCCATAAGATGATGATCATTCGAACGTATGCATTCCTGGAAACGAATGCTGAGATTTCGCATGGCAGTTTGAAAAACTCCCATGGGAATTCATCACGCAGTCTGATGGTTTCATTTCCTATTGCCGATTGTCAGGGGCTCCTTCCAACTGAAGCTCAAACTGCTTCAATACTTTCTGGGATTCGTTGACCTCCAGTGGTTTCTTTTTTAGAGCTGAACCCATCTCCTTGAAATTCACAATCCGTCTTGATGGCGTGACAAGATAGAACACAACCATGACATCCTAAATTGCAATGATGTCAGAATTCCTGTTGAGCAGCAGTCACACTGTCACCGTTCTTGTAAAATGCCTTCATGGCAGATCTACATTGCATACCGAGCCACTGGTCCATGATTACTAAATGGCAGGTAGTTATGCACAGAAGGATGCCACTCCTATCTTTTTACCAGCTTCTCAGGATTGCCCACTACTACTTTCAAAATTTCCCATTTACCTGTGATACAATTACCCAAAAACTCTGGAGATGGTACTCCTCAAAGAAAGCTAAGCCTTTTTGGATTGTTCTTTGACTTCTGAAAAGAGAAAAAATTAATGCTGTAAACGCTTTACATAAACCAATGAAAACTGTTCATCAGTAAATTGCTGCTTTCATCCTAAATAAAAATTTGATCTTCTAAAGACTTGTCAGAGGAGAATTAAGCGGATCATTAATATAATATAAATATTCAAGTAAAGACATATAGAAAAATTATTCTACTTATAAAAAAATTTCATAAAAATCAATTATTGCTCGATCTAGTCTTCAGATATCAAAAATATAACTGGCAAAAAAAGTACAAAATTAAACTTATTATTCAAATCAATAATCAAAGTGATACATTAAATCAATGGAATCATCTAATTAGTATAAGAATGTGACTGAATCAAAAAATGACAAAAAAGTTTTTCATCCCTTCACTTACTGGAAATAAGCTCAACACTATCAAAAAGCCTCTTAGATACCTAAGAGGCATTATATTATGTGAAACAAATTTACCTATTTTTTAAATAAAATTTTGAAATATGAAACTCATAAGATCTGCATTTCCTTGTCCCTAAACTGATTATGACTGAAATTAAATGTTGTTAATGCTCTAAATACAGAAATCATTTTGCCATATTACATCCAAACTAGAAGAAAGAGGCCAACACACTTACAAATATGTTTGTACACAGATCCTTCCAGAATTTTTCAATACTAATATACATAAATATTATGTATTTAAAATTTAGAGGGATCACGAAATGTCATGAATGTGCAAAAACCCTGATAGCGTACTGTCCCTCATATAGTATATGGTATAGCTATATAGCATAATGTATAAATTAACAGTATAACTATATAGCCAGAAAAATAAAAATAAATCTATATATATTTACTCATACCTATCACAAATTAGAACACACATACATCATATAATATGAAGAAAAAAAATTGAAATGTTAGATAAAATAATAATACTAACAATACTCACTGGAAAACAATTATTAAATACAATAGGCTGAGGTTCAACTATAAGAGAACCATGTTGTATTTCAAAACTAGTTTGTATCTTTATCGTTTCAAATTCTGTGCGTACCCAAATGGAACCATCTAATAAGCCAGGATTTTGACCAGCAAGAACCTCCAAATGAAATACAGCAAAATGTTTGGGATGTACCACTGGTACTGGCTAAACAAAACACAAAAATCAATAATAATTAACATATTTACATCAATAAACTTAAATATATTGCATACATTTCTACTAATACTTTTATTTTGTGATTCCACCACATAAGCTTGAAGCTTGTGCGTGTGATATTTCTGAACATAATTTTACCACTTAATGCTTTTTACAGCAATTACCAGAGAAAAAAGTTCTTATTATGCATTTGCTCCCTCCAGGAATCAAGAAACCTTGTCATTTGTTATGGAACTTGTGTACCTCTGAAATTACTGGTGCAATCATAAGCTTTCGTCAGTGGGATGAGAGCACCCACTAGATCACTGGGTATCTGTGGAAAGGTCAATCAAACTTAAGATTCTAGATATAGAGAAGGGTTTTGGGAATTTCAGTAATTTTTTTCAATTTTTCCCTACAACAATTAATTGATAGTAAGTTGATATAACCTTAACAACAGACACTTACAGCTGGCTTATTTTAGGATATGAATAATGAACAAATGAAAGATGCTAATGGGGAAGATGTTATTTACCCGCTCATTAGACACTCTCTTCATCTAGTTGGATGCAATTTTGTTTGATAAAAATCCTACCTTCATTACTGGATTTAAATGATTTTGGAAGGATCTATCTATTACGAATGTACTATAAAGTAACAGAAAATTACTTCAAATTTATTATCAGAGATGCAAATCTTTGGCAATTAGATAAAGAACATTTCCTTCCCATATTTTTTTTTTTATACATTTCCATAGAGTAAACTTTTCTTGCATTTAAAATCCTACTCTGAATTTTATTTTTGTAGGAATTCCTATTCTTTTCATACATTTTAAATGTTACAAGATATATCCACACAAATATAAGTTGTTTCAAACTAAGCTAATAAAAAATGAAACTGACTGACTTTATATGGATAGGGGGATAGATATTTTTAGATTGTCTATGTATAATTTTACTTTTTTTAAATTGACTACTGTCAAAAAAGTTATGTTTTTTGGTGATATAATATTGCATTACTGCCTACTAACAGTAGGCAATGATTATATGGAGTTTTTTTGTATTTTTTCTAGGCTTATTCCTTAAGATCTCGATCTGATAGAGTTGGTGCAAGTATGACCCAATGTCTATGATGTATTTCTCAAGCATGATTCTTAGATGGAGTGCTGTGAAGTTTCAGAAGCAGCATTTAGTTGCTTGTTTGTGGTGATCAAGTAAAGCTAACAAATTTTTAACATTTTCTGAAAGATCGATAAAACTGAACTTTGAGCTGTTATGAAGTGCTTTGTTTTAAATGCTTTAATGCCAATGGTTATACTGAAAAGTTTAAGTTTTCTTTCCCTTTGAGTTCAATGGTAAAAAAGTGGGCTACTAAATTTAAATGTGAGATTGTATATCCATTTAAGATGATGAAAACTAACAAAAACCATTACAACCAATGAAATCATCGCAAAAATCCACAATGCTGAATTAAATGAGTGTTGTTCATATCACAAGCATCTTGATAGACTGTATCCACTACATTTTACACGACGTATGAGTAAGGTTTCCACTTGATGGATGCTGTGTTTGTTAACAGCTGACCAAAAGGCATTTTATTGAACACTGCTCAAGGGTGTTTGGACTAACATGAATCTGCTGAATTTCTTTGACACTTTACAATAGCAGATAAAACATGGATGCACCATCACACACCAGAGATCAAAAAACAATGCTAACAGTGAGTGGGATGCAGTTCCTTTGGTACGGTGTTCATAAATTTCCTGAAAAAAGGCAGAACATCAAGGAATATCATGCTTCACTACTGGATCAACTTTTTGAACTACTGACCACAAAGAAAGTATTTTTTCTCATTATAATGCAATTGCACCATGATCTATGCATCTAGTGCTTTCAAAAGTGTTGTATTGACTTGTTCTCTTTCCAAACCTAAAGGAATGGCTCGCTGGACAAAGATTCACTTCAAATGATGAGGTTAAAATTGAGTTGGACAAATCGCATTATAATGAAAGTATTAAAAAAATGGAAATTCATTGGTTTAAATGTGTTGAATTGTAGGTGACCACGTTAAAAAAAAAATTCTGAAAAATCATGTTTTTTTTTGTCAGGACTAGATCTTACAAAATATATCTTGTAAAATACAAAATCAAATCTTCTTAATCCAAATAAACCTCCTTTAAATAATTATATCTACTAATGAATTTACATTTCACTACGTAAATTCAATCCTTCAGTGTCTTTTACAAAATCCAGCGGAATGATAAATACAACAGTTTTTTTTTTTTAGTGTAAAATAGTTCTTTAGTGATAACATTTTTTGTGTTTTAACATATACCCACACAAATATCTCTAAAACTATCATATTATATATCTCATAAACAATAATGGATCAGTATGAGAAAACATCAACAAAGTATGTAAGCCACTAAAAATATTATAGCACATTACAGTAAACACAACTGAAATCATAACCTTAACAGAAGCTGCAACCTAACAAAATTACTTTGTAAACTACAGTAATACACGAAAAAAAGGCCTGTGAAGGGGTAGGCATGTTTTCTCATTATTACATAATGAGAAAATGCAGATAAAATGCAATAATGATGTCCCTATCTTGAAGTCATCTTGCTGAATGAAACTCAAGGAAGTAGTGCCTTGTAATAAATATAAAAAATGAATAAATATTAGTAAGAAGATAAAAATTACCTGTACAGTTGTAAAATTTTTATGGTAACTAGCAGCTGAACCACCAGCAGATAAGAAAGTTGTTTTATTGCCGGGTATAACGGCGATTAAACGTACCGTACCCCCGGCTAAACTAGTACCCCAACTACTTAATGTGACTGCCACTGGATTATTGTTAATAACAGCAATAATAGCTTCTTTAATACTTTCACTACCAACCATACCTAAATGAAGTTCTGTTTCATTACCATCTGGATGTATCACCTAAAACATAACAATATAAAATTAATATTACTATCAATTTACAACAGGAAGATATAAATATATGTACTTAAGAAAAGCAGAATTTACCTGGTTATGATTTGGAACTCTTAAATTAGATTTATTCTGCAACCCTGGGTAGGAATGGAGTCTGATGACAAATCCAAATGACTATGTCCACATGATGTTTAATTTATATTCAAATTTATTTAGAGTTAAGAGAAGCCATTTTTTTTACTGAAAGAACAGCACATTCCACCCATATGAGATATTTCTTCTATATTCAAACGGGTTCCACTGATAATAATTTCCCTACGTGCAGCAGATTAACTACAGCCTAAAAAAAATTGTAATTTAAAATGTGATTTTTGAACTAAACTTAGTTGCATAATGTGCCAAAAGATGCAATGAGTCAACATGACTCGAAGAGTTCTCCATGATGCTATATGTTGATTAATATGTATAAAATTTAAAAAATTGTTACATTTAGATCTTTATCAGTGATAACAAATTTGTTCAATTTTTTAGTTGTTATTTAGGCTACTAATTATAGTGAATTCACACAGGTTAATTCGCGTATTTATATGAGAAGTAGTGTTTCCCTGAAATCCTGCTTTATGAAAACTTTTTATTTGAATTTAGTGCTATCCAATTAGATGTATACTAAAAACAAAATAAATATATGGTTGAATAAACAAATGTTAACTGTGATATATTTATGACTTGTGCATTAAACCAAATCTTTCTTTACCTTCTGTAATTAAACAATGGAGAACATCTCCATATAAATAAGAATGTGAGAAATAAAAATATAAATATTAATGTAATAAGTTTGATTATTTTTAGATATGTAGAGAAATTAAACACACAAATTATTTTTTCTAACACATTTTCTTATATGCTGTACAATGTACACAGAATATTTTATTATGAAACTTATTTCTTAATTTTATAAAACTCTGTTGTTTAAAGTTGTTCATAGTTGAAAGATATCTACTAATAAAAGATTTCACTATTTAAAAAAACTAAATAGAATACAATAATTCAATGAATTAGAGCATACAAAATTAAAATCAAAACAGCATTATTGTAAAATATGACTATTTTTATTATAATTGATCACGATGATTTACAAGTGAAATTGATAATGTTAGTGTTCAGCTGTAGGAAACTGTGTTCAAATATTGCAGGATGTATTAAACTGCTTTAATAAATATTGAAAAAGCCAACAGAAGATTGCATAACATTCTCAGGTTCACCTTTGACAAACCCTTATTTCAAATACATCACTCTGTATTTAAATATTAATTTCTACTTAAAATCTAACAAATAAATTATTAAGACAAATAGAAAACAATTTTAGATAACACATTTAATAAACAATTCTATAGATTGGTTTCTACAGTATTCCTAAAGGTTTTGATGATATTACATTATGCTGGTACTGAATGAAGCAATTTTATGTCACGTAAAATCTAATAACCCATTGTATATTTCCCTTACAATAAATCATTTAAATTAAAACTTGCACGTTAATATAATATTTGTTTAATTAATATTAGAAGAAATGTGTGATATTGGGTATCACCTTACCTGTTTATCTGCAGAAGTAAAGACTGGAAATTATTCAGTCTGAAAATGTTATGCTGTTTTCATGTGAAAATTTTGCATTCCACTTTAACAATTCCAATCATATCACAGATATGTTTTAATTTGAATAAATGAGGTGTTATTTTCTTCATAATAAAAGACTTAAACACTGATATAATAAAGAATTACTCAATAAAACTAATATTTATAAAGCTATTAATGATTACCATATTGAATTTTCAAAGGTAAAATTTTGAACTCATTTATTTTGTAGATGTTGTGAAGGGTATATGTAACAAATAAACAGGTTTTTGAAGTATGTGGTGAAAACTATTTAGAAATTATTTTGAATATTCTCCTACTCCTAATTATGATATAATTTAAAATTTTGAAATTTTAAATAACATAACATGTACTTTCATCAAACCAAAACTCAACTGTTTTTATGACCACTATAAAAAAAATCAAAATGGGCAGAAACTACACCTCTACCTTTTTTAATTTTTCCCAAAACTTAATACCATTAATGGTCTACATATAGAAATCTTTTGAACCATTTCAAAGAATTTATGTGAAGTTAGTCCGGAGATATTAATCAAACTATAGGGCAACACACATACGTATGTTAAATACAATCAATTTCTGGTTTTTTTTTGTTGGATAAGATGTTTATATTCCCAAACAAATCTAAAAAATTAAAAAAAAATGTTGGATCGATCTATATACTTTCCCTCTACAGCAGCAATAGAGCTACAGCTAGGAAAGTAAATATAAAAAAATATTATGACAAAAATACTTACCGTATTAAGACGCCCATCATAACACACAAGAGGTACTGATAATGTAGATATATTGGATTGTACAAGTAATTTTGATTCCAACTTTAAATCAGGTGGAAGTGTTATGCCTTGTCTAACAGATAATTCAACGATTTTCCTTTTTTCATTAGGTTGTAATATAACAGGAACAAATTTATCCAACTGAAAATTATTAATTGCAGCATCATCTTGTAATGTAACATTTGTAATAGCGACCGGCACTTTATAACTATTGGTTAAATAAAATGGTCTTGAATCAACATATGATTCTGTTAAATCTGATCTAAATTTAGTTATCTGTTGATTGTATAACAGACCGCCGATTAAAACTGTAGCAGTATATGGTATAATAAGTTTCTGATTTCCTTGCTTACTCTTAACTACAATACGTCCAGACAATAGACCTGATTCTAAACCAGCTTGCCAATCAAACGTTAATACGGCTACTTGTGTCGGTGATTTTGAATCTGGTGGCACTTTCACCGGTTCAAAATCAATTTTTAATGATTTTGAAACAGGTGTATTTATAACATTCTGCAACAAATAATAATAAATTATTCTAGATAAATACACAATATATTTATCAATTTAAATGAATGAAAAATGCTGTATTAAAAACAAAATGAAACAAGAGTTTATTCCTGAAAATATATAAACCAACAATACACAAACTTCAAATCAAGATAAATGTGTTCAAGAAACCCCCCTCTCCCCGCCAGTGTTATTTACTGTAGTATGAGTAAACAGCAATCTTCTTTCTTTAAAGAAAACACTGCTGATATAATCTACCCTTACATTTAAACTGTTCTTTTCTCCTTTTTCCTGTTTAGCCTCTGGTAATTAATTACCTTTCAGATAATACTTCAGAGTATGAATGAGGATGATATGTATGAGTCTAAATGAAGTGTAGTCTTGTACAGTCTCAGTTTGACCATTCCTGATATGTGTGGTTAATTGAAACCCAACCACCAAAGAACACTGGTATCCACGATCTAGTATTCAAATCCGTGTAAAAATAACTAACTTTACTAGGACTTGAATGCTGGAACTCTCAACTTCCAAATTAGCTGATTTGGGAAATTGTTGTTCTCTAGTTCAACAAGGTAAATCTACTTGTATTTATTAAACATGTCCTGTAAGGACTTCTGAATTGCAATATACATAGAGATGGTAATTTTAAATTTAATTACGATAATTTTATTTCACTCATATGTTTTAATAAATATACATTCAGTAGTTATTTAATAAACATTTAACATAAACCAATCAAATACTAACAATTAAATTTTAACCTCATTAAAACAACATATATACAGTGCATAAACAAATTAAATTCCATTAATTAAACAAAAATTTGTACTATTTTTGTTTAAATTCCCTATAAAAAATAAAATTCCCCTATTAAAAATTAAATTCCCTTTTATTATTCTACCATGTGGTACAATAATAAAAGGAAATTTAGAATGGATTGTTTATTCAGAAATAAACTATTCATACTCTTGTATGAATAGCTGCATTACAAATGTTTATTTATCACAATTAGAATAGGAAATATATTTCAGTTTGTTTTTCTATAACAAAACATTCATAGAAAAATAAAACAAAAATAAATTTACTTGTTAATAACTTCAATTCCAACAAAGACTATTTTCCTTTAACTAATACATTAACATTTTTCTATAGCTTCCAGAGAATTTAATTTCATTTCAGAAAACCATTTTTTTTTTTTTTTTCATAAAAACATATTTAAGTCCATATATGACTGTTGCCTTTTCTCACATTTTGCCATTCTTGCCGTGGAAAAAATACACTTACATCCATCTCACAAACTTTCATTAATATATATTGTCATATTTACAGTCAGCCTGATATGCTCAAAGCTGAAATTTCTCTTTATTTTTATTTTTTATTTTTAATAAATTTCTCTTTAATTAATCTTGAACAAATCATGCATTGATACCTAATGGAACAAGTCCTTTCTTTTACTAATATTGTGATAAGCACCTACATTTTCTTCATTTACTTTAACACCCAAACTTTTATCCACATACTAAACAATTCCAATTAAATTTTCATTTGGAGTACTAGGAATACTGTGAATTTCTATAATTATATTTGCCCTTGAATGCAATTCTGGATTGTCCAGTCTTTCTTGTAAAATATTTGCTTTCTCCAAAGTTTATTTTCAGTATATTTATTATTTCCATAATTTTCTAGAACATGTGTCCAGTTTTATAAATTTGGCCTTAATTTATTTACAAATATTTTTAATTTATTGATTTTCTGGACTCACTGAACTATGTACCCACGTAGATGAAACCAAGCTACATCTGAGAAAAAAGCTTTATTCAACATTTCAATTATATTGGTAAATAAGACATTACAACCAATTACAATTCTTGAATATCTGGCAAATTGTAAAAAGAAAAAGTTTTATTCTAGAAAAAATTAACGTTTATGACAAAAAAAAAGTAAAAATAGCTTACAAAATGCATAACCATATTATAAAATATTTAAGGAATAGTTAGAATAAAAGTGATGGAGAGAATTTAAGAGGAATATATCAAATTAAACGTAATGAATGTAATAAAATTTATATTGACAAAACTAAAATATCTTTTAAAGATTCATGAAACATTATACGGCTTACAGAAACAAGAAATATCTAATATGGATGACATTTGCTGCAATGTAACTGATTTTAAAAATAATTTAGAAATTTGTAACAAAAAAATAAATATACTTGAAAAATACTACATTTATAAATTTAAACAAAACATGGAACGATTAATCAGTAAATCACTTTTGAAAATTATACTTTAATTAATGACACAGTAAGTTGTAACAGTTGGCAACAACGTTTACAAACATAGCTGGCATTACGACTTAAATTTACACTGTTCCAGCTGGTAGTAATATTGTATATTGAATTTTTGCAATAGTTAGAATTTACATTTTCTTCATTTTTTAAGTTTTTATTTATTTTTTGTGTAATATAGAAGTAATATGTACCAACTGATACAGGATATTGTGAAAGTCAACTTTTGGTATTAATTATTAAAGTTTTTCTGTTACTGTGTTTGGTAGTTGGAAATTAATTGACACAACGGTCAGCATACTTATGAATTATTTGAATTTCCAGAAAGTTTTATAAATATATATATATTTTACAACAAATTATCAAAAAGACATGATTAATGTGCACTTCTGAGAAAATAGAGCAAACAACAATTTGTAAACTTCTAAGTAAATACTTATGCAATGCTGCTGCCTAGGCTTTACAAGCAACTTACACTAACACTGAATTGGTCAAACCAAAGCTACTGTCTAATAGGTCTATGGTCTAGTAAGGTGTGAAAGGCCAGCCATTTGCCACTGACAATCACAAAATTGAAAACAATATTTCCAATTATAAATATTTAAAAGCTAATAAACTCATGAAAAAAGATTTAAATAATAATATTTTTCATGAAACCATTAGAGAAAACTAGGCCATAAGAAACTGTTCACATGCTGCTGTCAAATGATTACGATAAATATCAATTGGATGCATATCTTAATGTATATTTTGAGGGTCAATGTGATAAACTTCTGGATTCCATTGTGACAAGAAATGAACTGGTATTGATGAAAACACAGTAATAAGTATGTCAAAATCACATTTATTGATACATTGTACTCCTCACAAACCATATTTCTTAGTCTGGTAAAAAAATAGTAAACAGAAAGTTAACAAACAGCAAGTAAAAATCTACACAAGTATGCATATAAACTTACCTGAACCCTGATAGGTTTTTTCCATGAATTGCGCAACATTAAACGCATTTGTTTTGGTGGATCCTGACTACCACCAATACCAAAATCGATGATATCATCTGGACAATACAACCCAGCTGATGAACTAACTTCTACTTCTAAAGGAACCACTAAAACTTCTTCACTGTTATTAACTTTTAATCTACATTAATAAAAAAGATGTAAAAAATATTTTAAACATGAAACATCAAATGAAATATAATTTTATACTTAACAAAAAATTCTCCTAATTAAAAAATTGACATGGCTGTCATTTTGAAATTTGTGATTATGTTTACACTATTTTTTATTTATTAAATATGATTAGTAACATGTGTACAATATAAGGTATATTGTATGTATACAAAATATTATAGTATTTCTCAATCCGATCTTGATACACATTTTTCTTTAAAAAACAAAATAGTAAGAAGAAAACGAAGAGAAAACAGCCATTTTTTGTTTACTTTGATTTATAAAATACAAAACTGAACAGCCAGCTGTAGATTTTTAATACTCTGTACATATCACTCCTTGATAAAATTAATGAATTAGTTTATTTCTGAACAAATGTTTAGTATGTAAAATATAATGTAGTTTAGTGTTGGTTGTAGTCCTTTTTCTAGATAGAATGGATTTATTTCTTCTAGATTAGCTTTATTAAATTTTTATTCTTAAAACCAACAATTTCTATAGATTAGAATAAACAAACCGAGGTGTAAATTTAATGAAAAAAATGCTTTTATGTTACACTGTTAAAAGAAAAAAAAAAGAAGCTAAATGGAACATAAAATGCTTTAAAACAAAGAATCTGAACATAATATCTTACAATTAGATTTCTTCTCATAAATGAACTGAAAAAACATAAAACCATAATACTACATCACAAGTTCATTGTGATCCACTTATCAAACAATAAATTAGAAATTGATTGGGACATCTGAATGAAAAATATTTACATTAAGGAAAAAGGCAGGCCATACAGAAAATATGCAATATGATAAGCAAGGGAAAAAGAGGTTTAGTTTACTGGTTCTGAATTGTGAAGTAGGCGTTTGCTTAAAAACTGGTTTAAAACTTATAACGTAAAGCAAAACAATTTTTTTCAAGATACTGCATTCATATCCTATTTCTTTCAAAACTTCTACAGAATAAAGCCTTTAAATATTTAAGCTAATGCCTACTGGACAAACCGGGAAGTAAAAACTGAAGAACCTGCACAAGCTACCAAACCAAACATCATGGTTTAGCTTAAAACAAAGTAAGTCAAATAGAAACCAATAAAGGCACACATACAAACAAAAACTTTCGAAGAGAATTTTACAACCTAAATTCTAATGATTTAATTTCCAAACAATGAATGGTATAAAAAGTCAGAGGGCATCATTAATATAAAATCAAACTGTTGACAGAAATGGAGGGTAGAATGCTACTGGATTCCATAATTATTAAATACGGCAATACAGTAAAAGATAAAGTTATTATAAACTAATTCTCAATAGATACAAAGAAATTAATTAAAATTAAATTAACATAAAAAAAAATTAATTTATTAAAACATTTAGTGATGTTGATATACCTTATATATGCAGTATAATTTTTTTGTGCGCGCGCATGAAACCGGACCCTGATTACCGGTTTTGTAAGGAATGCTGGGATCTCCCATAAATGTTTAGGGCCTTCAAGCTCACCAGATGGCAGCTCAAGATGGAATTCTCCACCACTACTGTACACTTCCACCAGCTAAAAAATAGAAAAATAAAAACTAATATTGTTAGAAAAAATAAAAATTAATATTCTATCACAGTATTGCTTGCTTAAGAATGATTAAAATTAAGCGTATTTTATAACTTAAATCTTGAGTTTTACAGGTAAAGAGATTTATATGCAGAATAGTTAGTTATTCATGTGAAACTTCTGTAATCCCCTGGAGCTGCAGCATAGACAGGAAAGTGCATCATACAATAATATCACAACATTTTTGCTAATTATCAATGGTAATTTACTTTATTATATTAGATCATTCAAATAACGTAATTTAATTCAGTCCAAACAACAAAAAACAAGAAATATTTTGATCTTCGATCATATTCAGTCTTCATTTCTAATTCCCTTACATTAATATCCTTTATTTGCACAGTTTTGTATTTATGCAGACAAATTTTTACACTATCATGTAATTTATGAATGTTAAAGAACAAATAAACTTTGAGAGGCACGAAAAGAATTAAAGATTTCACAAACCAGTAGTACAATACAAACTTTATTCAGATAATAATCATGACAGAACAGCATTTGAAATAGTGAGCGTAAAGTTAAAAACGGAAACATGAAACTGGCCAGACAATAAATGACCCATAAAATTAAGATATAATGAAACTTTTAGAAAGTTATAAACAACTTTTAAAAAGACTATGAACATGCTAACTTTGGCTAAGTTAAGAAAACTGATGTAAACAAAAGTTTAAGCAGCAGTGACCAATTTCATGTAGCATCCCTCCAACAGTTACTGAACATAGTAAAACTTTACCATCTCAGCTAATTTAATAGGAAAAAGATTGTGAGAGAGGTTCATGAAAAAAAGAAATTTATAAACTTTCCAAAATTGCCAACAAGTGAGAAGTTGGCAAAAAAGCAAACAGGAACTTATTATTTAAAAAATTATGCCTGATCCATTATAACTGCTAGTAAAGCCAAAAAAATTAGACAATTATTTTGAGAAATAAATAACATACCTCAGTTATATTTTCTAATATTTGTTATTTTAATTAAAGGTACTTTTTGTTTTGACAATAGTTAATATGATACATACAGAAATAAATATTGCCATTAAATTTATTTATTTATTATGACTTTACTCTTTGTATATGAACTCTGCTACCTATTTACAGGGTGGTGCACGAAATGATCCAACGTTTGTTTTGGTAATAATTGTTTATGTTAATCATTATTAATATGCTTTATGCTGGTAGAAGTGTTGACAGTTCATGAATATTAGTTTCTTCTCTTTCCAAGTGTGCTGTTTGTGTATTGTTCCAAGATGGCTGACAAAGGAAGACTGACTGTTGAAGAGCACGTAAAGACTGTGTTGGTTTTTAATGAAACAGAAAGTGTGGTGCTTATACAAAGATGGTCTTGTGCACATTTTTAACTTGGTGGTTGCCTCATATAAAACAATCCCCATATACTTTACGAAAAATTTAATAGTGATGGTTCAGTGTTTGAGGGTAAAGGCGAACAATGAGGGTAAAGTCTTGCCAATGTTCGTTCTCCACAGAATATAGTAGCATTGCTAAGGAGCCTGGACAAATCAACAAGAAAAGCAGCTGCACAACTTGGGATTTCTAAGCAATCTGTGCAAGAAATTTTAAAAACTGATTTGCATTTGTATCTGTACAAAATAACAGTGTTGCCTTAATTAACAGCTGACAAAAACATCAAAGAATGGCATTTGCTGAATGGGTTGTGAACCAACACGTATTGTTGAACAATGTTTGGTTTTCAGATGATGAACATTTCACCTAGGTAGGGTTGTTAATAAACAAAATGTGTGTTTTTGGGCTTCCAAAAATCCACACTTGCTTCATGAAAAAGTCCATCACACTCCAAGATTTATGGTATGGGTCGGTATCTCAAGTCATGGGGTAATAGGGCCATTCTTTTTTGAACAGAATGAACAGTGAATGTTATCTAAACATGCTGCATAATAATTTTGTTCCTTAGCTTCTTGCAAAAGGGTTTTGATTAAAAAACAAGTGGCTGATGCAGGATGGAGCCCAGACTACACACAGCTAATGTTGACTTTCTGCATGAAACTTTTAACGCAAATGTCATTTCAAACTGATTTTCTAATTGTTTTGCGCACGGACAGAACTGGCCCCCAAACAGTCCTGATTTGAATCTATGATTATTTTCTTTGGGGATTTCTAAAGGAAAAGAATTTTCTTTAAACATCCTCATAGAGGGATGAAACTGAGAGTGCTGATCATTGAGGCGTGCAACGAGCTAACTGAAGAACTGTCGTCAAATTATTAACAACATATGAGTTTGTGTTGAAGAAGCTGCTAGACGTGATGGTGGTGGTCATCATATTGAACTGATAAGTGGAACATAATCTCCAGGTACAAGTAAACATGTTGTACTTTACTTTTCTGTATTTCGATTCAAATAAATTTTTTAACCAAACCAAATGTTGGATCATTTCTTGTACCACGCTGCATTTGAAAACAATTAGACCCAGAATTACACTTTTTTTTTATTTAGAAAATAATTTGTTTCATATACTGAGGGAACTCTTTTTTTAAACAAATCACTCTAAAAGATAATTTATTTACTTGTTCACCAAATAGTTTACTTAGTTTTAAAATTTTATATTATACTATTCTAATAAAACCCCAAATTAAAATAAACAAATGCTTATGATGTTTAGTACAACAACTAAGAATAAAAAAATGCTTATTAAAATCAAGTTTAATAACTGAGAATGGCTTATTATAAAAATAGGAAATATCAGTTAACAAAAGACAGAAAAGGAATTATAAAATGAAGTAATTATCTAAATAAAACAATATCAAGTAAAATTAAATAAAAACGAATTGGAAATATGTTAGAAAGAAACTAAATTAGTCAAGATTTTTAGTCTACAATTTTCTTATTTTTCAGATTTTTCCAAAGCATCTCACATGTGCTGCGATCTTATGAATTTTTACTTGAAATTAACTACAACAGAACAATATTATTCTATATAAAAAATACAGTGAGGGAGAAACGTCAAATGATACTTGTCTGTTACCTGGACGCCAGGCTGTTTGTTGTATTTATGGTTTTATCTGCGTGATTACTTGTTTTTATTAATAATATTATCTTAAATAATTAATAATAATTATTAATTATTTTATGTTTTTCATATTATTATGATAATATGGTTTTGAATTATTTATTCTTTTTCCTTTTCTGTTTAGCCTCTGGAACCACCATAAGATAGGATTTATATATGAATGAATGAAAATGAAGTGTAGTCTTGTACAGTCTCAGGTCAACCATTCTTGAAATGTGTGCTTAATTGAAAACCAACCACCAAAGAACACTGGTATTCACAATCTAGTATTCAAATCTGTATAAAAGTAATTGCCTTTACTAGGATTTGAACCTTAGAACTCTCAAATTCAAAATCAGCTGATTTACAATGAGTTCACCACTAGACCAACCCGGTGGGTTGGATGAATTATTACTGAAAACTTATATTTTCTTGCTTTCAGTGTTATTCGGTTTTTCTTCTTGTTCTCAGTAAGCATGAAAATTTGGAATTTACCAGCCATTGAGAAAGATCCGGTTAGTTTTTTTACAGAACACCGACATTCTTCCTAATTAATGAGTACGTTATAATGGTCATCAAAAAGTATTGCATGTTGCCAACAGAGCAGGTTGTTGTTGCAATAAACAAGAATGCCATATGATTAAGATGTAGGAATTGGGTTGAAAATTTTAGAATGCTGTTTCTGACTGTTGTGAGTTTTATTTATTTATGGACACAATAGTTATTTTCTACTGAGTGGTATGAGTGCGAGTTGGAAATTTCTTGTGAAACTATTGTAGGTTGGAACAATTATTTATAAGAGATTTGCACAGAAGTACTGCAGAATAGGGCAAATCAGAAGACAGGTAGTCCCAGTAAAATATTTGAGATTGACAAGAGTATGTTTTTGTGGTGGTAAAACAATACCAGTCGAGTGCTGCTACAGCATTGATTTGTTGTTTTCTTTATTATAAGTATCAATTTTAGGTTAAGGTTAAGTTAAATTAAGTAACTAATGATTCTCTTTCCTGAACTTCATGTGATATCAACGTAACCTTTCTTTTTCTTTTTCCTGTAACTGTGCTTGGAAATTCATTGATGAATTGTCAACAAGTAAATTATCATATTTTAATAACATTTATTGGTACATCATTTAATTTTTGAGTTTAAATTGAATGTATATCATTTTTCTAAATTTTCTAATTACAAGGGTTATCTCTAGTAAATTTTTTTACAATAAAACAGTCTTTACTTTACAGATAACCTCTCATATTATTTGTTAACAACCCACAGTAAGAATTAATTTCTCAAACATGGTACCGCTGTTATGTTAAATGAATAAATAACAATTAATACAATCCACCTTACCACCAGCACGTTTATATGTACTCTAGATCTTTTAGCTTCCTTAGAAGTCATCATCAAGAGTTAAAATTAATAGATTTTAAGTCAAACATTTAAAAACTGTAGTTAAAATTTAAAAACAGTCATCAACTGGTCCTATTAGTATATTAACTGACTAACTCTTAATATACTAGTAGGACTGGGACAGTCATGACTGGTTTTAAATTTTAACTATGGTTTTTAAACTTCTGACTTTAAATGTATTAATTTTAACTCCTGATGATGGCTTCTAAGTAAGCCAAAAGTTCTACAGTACATATCAACATGCTGCTAAGGTGGATTGTATTAATTGTTAATTTATTCAACCTAAGTAGTTATAGATTATTTTCTTTAATTATTATTTTCATATACAATCAACAAATTTAATGTCTTTTTACTATCATACACAATTGATTAAATGAAATGTATACACAAACCTGTAAAGTTGTGGAATGAGGATTATGCATCTGTATTAATGGTGAATACGATGCGTTTAATGGCAGCCTGACGCCAGATAATGGCCTCAACCTGTACGGACTTTGGATGCTAGCACCTTTCACTTCATACTTAAAACTACCTTCTGATGTGTGTATAAAGAGGCAGCTTTCAACAATACCTTCCTCTCTACCAAGGAAGACTACATTAAATGATGTATTACCTAACGGTGGGATAATCTGAAATATTATAAACGAAAAATAAAATAGTATTATAAAGTTGGCACACATACATCGTACATAAAAAAAACAAATGAAAAAAATGAAATACGTGACAATCATTAACACTTTAATACTACTGAATTTGATGAATAAGTTAAATTGCTTAACTTTCAATTGGTTTCAAGTTGACACCAAATCTAACATAAGGCATAATATGTTATAAAGATTGGGTAAAAAAAAAATGCTCATGTTTATTTTAGTGATATATGTTTTGTTTAAGGGAAAATAGTATTGTATAAAATATCTAATTTTGCATTGGTAAATATCCATATGTTTCTAAAATCTCCTTAACATAGTGATAAATTAGTTTTGATGTACTATTCAGAAAAAAAAAGAAAACTACTGGATTTTTTCTAACAAAATTACAAATAAACATATATTAATAATATATAATAAATAATAATAAATATATAAAATAATAATATTAAATAAACATATTTTACAAAGTTATAAGAATAGTATATTGCTGTTTAAAAACTTTAAAACTCATGCTTTCATTAATTTTTGGTTTAATCCATACTGATTGCAACTGACAAAAAAACCTTCATACAAATGCTAATGTTTTTACTTTCCTGCTAAATACAGCTAGAATAGTTATATTAGTAGCAAACTATGGTGATCATGTCAAAAATTAGGTATCGGGTATTTTTCAATCTCTACATTTTAGGGTTCAACTAGTTCATCTAGACCAAAAAAAAAACAACATATATATGTGTGTATGTTCATACATATTTGGAACTGCACTGTTTTTGGCTTTCTATCTTAGGACTGACCACACTGATTTTCTTGAAATTTGGCTCAAATATTTGGTACACTTTTGACATTTCCCCCACAATTTTTCTATTTCTTTTTTTGAACAATATATACTTTTTAATATTGTGTAATATCATAAATCATTAAAAATGCATGTATTTTAATGATTAGATAAAATTATTTTGGAGATGCGAGAGTATAATTAAAAATTCATATAATATATTTTTAAATAAAACATTTATTATACATCATAATTATGATTTTTATTTTATAAACACAATACAATACTTATTTTACTTAACGATAATTATACTACAGGATTAAACTCACTAATACATTGAAGTATCAAACTGAATAAATCTTCCTTATTCTTATGTCACTGATACCACAGAAATTCACATAAATAGAAATCCAACCAACTCTACTAGCCATCATTAAAGACTGCATCATTGTTGTATATAATATAATCATTGTTGCAATATATATCACTGTTGTATATTTAATGGTAATTAGATGAGGTTAGCAAGTGAAGGTTATGTTTGGTTACTTACATTGATATACAAAGGATTCATCGTATATTGTTAAAAATAAAATTTGAGGGGAAATTCAAAAGAGTACCAAATATTTCTATACATGAGGCATTGATCATATCATTTTTTTTTCAAAATCTGTTCAAGGGTGTGGGGGAATATAGCGAAGAAAAAAAAACAATTTCAATTTTCTGCAGAGCCACTTTAGAGAAACTATTAAGGAAATTCATTACCTACAATGCATATATGAATAATCCAAAATCTTTTTTTGAAAAAGCCAACCCCCAACTCTTAAAACTGAAATAAATGTTTTATGTTCTTTTGCTCTATTTCCCTTTGGTTATTTTTTTTCAAAAATATAAAGAAATCTATATTATAGACCCCAGACCTAAATTTATAAAAGGTTTTTTTTTAAATATTTTAACCTTTATTGAAGGGAGATGTTAAATTTAGAGAAAAGATTACTTAAGTAAATTTGTTAGGCTTAACCTATATATTAATAGTGTAACGAGACAGGTATAACAGACCTGAGTAACAGATTCCTGCCAATTAAGAAAGTAGTAGAAAATATAATAATGGGAGAATCCAGATAGGGCCTAAAAGAAACCCTTTTTGTAAAGCTAACATGTCTGTTTAACAATTGTTCTTTGTAATACTGCCTGCTGACACACCTAAACAGATGTTCCGTGAGAAGAGTTACCAAACCAGGGTAGGAATTTCATGGAAAAATGTGAGGGGGATGATCATTCTTACATGCTGAATTAGGTCCAGTCCTGCAGGTAAAGAGGATAGGAGAGATAGGATACTCCAGGGAAGACCAGTTTGTAGTCAGTCTGCGAGAGTGCTACGATAGTTCTGTGAGAGAATTCTAAATGAGGAGTTATTATGCGAGCTTGAGTTGAGAGTATTCTGCGAGGAGGTCGGTGAAGGAGTAAATTTCTAGTGCGTACATATTTGCCATAATTATGGTAAAGTAACAAGTAATTCCAGTGTGGATAGTACTTGAAAACAAGAAATGGTTCAGTGAGTTAATGTTAAAGACTACAAGTGAAAGATAATATACTAAACTTCATTCATAAATTGTTAGGGTAGTTTTATTTTTGAACAGCAAAGGTATTTGTAGGAAAGAACTTTACACTTGTCTTATCTACTGTACTATTGTTGTTAATACAAGACAGTTGTTAAAAGTGTTAAGATTAGCAGTCTTGCTAATGTCTTTTGTTAATAGGACTGAATTCTGGTTTATAGTATTTAACTACCAGTAAATAAATCCTGACGATTACTTTAAATTCTGTTATGTATGTAATCACTGTTTTTTATTTTTATTATTATTATTGTTGATATTGATACAATACTTTAATTAATTTTTAATAAAATATTTGAAATATCATCATAACAATTAGTAATTTGAGATGTTAATAATGATTAACTAATCAAGCAATGTCACTGAAAACTTATTTCAAATATAATGCTTTTTAATTTTTATTAAAAGAAGATTTATAACATGTTAATCATTGAAAGTGATAAAAAAAAAATCTGAGAAAATTGCAGCAGTTATACCAGGAGTATAAAATTGGATATCGGGGCTTTTATTTGTTATACCTCTTGTTTGAGGTGTACAGTGTTGATTGATTTAAGGCTAGAATCAAAGAGCAAAACAATAGATTTAGTTTACTGTAGATTGATTTCTTATCTTTCCAACTGACAGACTGCTTGCTAAAGTTGGCAACTTTTAAATAGTAACCTTCTGTGTTTTGCAGTTTGCTAAAAGTAAATCTGTAGTTACAGTTCATCTTGTATTCAGTAGAAAGTTTAATTGTGATTGTCCAAATGACAATTAAATTCATGCTTTTTAAATTATTATAATGGCAGCAATTCATTTATAATTTCATAATGCGACACAATCATTGTATATTTTATTAGTCCTGTTTTTAATTATACATAAATATATTTTTTAATTTATATTTTCATGTATATTTTTAATGTATGTTGTTATATTTTTATATATACTGTTATGTATAATGTTTATTGTTTGTAAACAATAATAGTAATATTAAATAAAAATAAACAACAATATTTTAACAGAACAATAAAAATAATTTAAAAAAAAGATTAGATTAATCATTTACTTGTTACAAAAAAAAAAAATTCTTTGGTTAAGTAAGAGAAAGTACCAAGAGTGGTAATTTTATTATTTTTTAAACACTGTTTTTTTTCTCAATATATATGCATTTTTCTTATTTATATAAAAATCAAATACATAGAAACAAACTGTTAAAAAAAGAATATTAGCACAAACTTACAGGTTTCTATGATAAATCTTCACACTAGCGTGCTACAGAGACAAAAAGTACTATTTAGAAGGGTGTGGCAGCATATGATAGCTAAAATCCCCCTCTACAAACCTGCAATAATGTGTTGACATCCCCTTACTGGCTTGTTTTCAGTAGCAGTTAAAATGGAGTCGAGTACAGACAATATGCTAACACGATTAAAACAGTGCGGCGTGATTGAATTTATAACAGCAGAAAATGTGAATCCTATGAATATTTTTCATCATTTAAAAGCAGTTTACAGTAGTGAAACTGTTGACAAGAGTACTATGAATAGATGGGCATTGAAATTTTGGAAATGTGAAGCTGCTAAAGCAGCAATTGGGGATGCACCTCGCAGTGGATGACCAGTTTCTGTGACTGATGAGAAAGATTGAAGGAGGTGGACGATTTGCATCACTATTCAGTTAGGCATATCTAAAGAACGAGTAAGCCATATTATCGAGCAATTGGGTTACTGTAAAATCTGTGCATGATAGGAACTATGCACTCTCTGATGGCTTTCTGCAAGCTGAAGATTGAGCCTATTCTACATCTACCATATTTGCCGGATTTGGCTCCATGCGACTTCCACTTCTTCCCTCATCACAATGGAGATCTCAAAGGTAATCATTACACCAACAATAATGAGGTGAAGGAAGCTGTGGCCACTTGGATCTGAGAATGACTGCCACCATTTTTCAGTGATGGAATGCAAAAACTTGTTACATGTTAGAAAAAAGTATATAGGTGTAAACGGGGATTATATTGAAAAATAAATACTGCATTTTGTAGCTAAGTTATTGTACTTTTATTCATTTTTTATTTCATTTCAACATCTCCTCTTTTCATTACCATGCTACACATATATGTGCAAAATTTATCAGCCGAGCCTCAAGTTATTCTTAACAATCAACAGAAAATATAAAATCTAATTTTAAATTTGTTTATTACATGTAATTTGGTTCATTATTGTATGTCAAAGTTAAGAGACATTTAATAGCTTTAAAACCCTGATATTATTCTTTGTTCACCTTTAATATTTTTAAAGATGCTGGAAAAAAATATGAATAAGAATGAAAGTTTATCAAAAAGTAGAAAGCAAGTATTTTTAACCATTATTATAGTATCTGAATTAAAATTAAAATAGAATTTGAAACTCACTTTCAAATAAAAACTATATCTAGTAAATTACTAAGGTAAAGCCTCAAACTGATCATTAACACTCCTCAGTTATCTTTTTACTTACTATCATTCTTGTAATTCATAAAGTGCAGTGCCTTCTAATAAAAATTATTACTCATTGTTTATAGTAATGATCAATTAAAACACTTACATATTATTAATTACGTTAAATAGAGCAAAATGTTTTTTTCCTTTTGTAATCTTATTGATGAATTATAAAATACTTTTATTATTGTGAATATATATATATATAATCTGAAAAGTTTAAAGCTATAAATGTTTTAGTAACAACTCAAACAAAAAAAATATATAAATAAAAATGAAAGTCACTTTTATGCACCTATACCAAAAAATACTTTTAATCAATAACACAAAACTTTTAGTTCATATATTATATATATAGATTTTTTATCTTCTAAAAATAACATAAGTATTAATAATAAACTTTAATGTTAAATATAACATTCAGCAAAAGTCAACTGGGTTATTTTTTACTGAAACATTAATTAGGATTTAATTTCACTTGCACCAAATTATTTACTGAAATGTTTATATTATAGGATGCAAATCGCACAAAAAATATATAACATAAAAAATTTATTCTGATATCTTGGTTACCATATTTTAATCAGAAAAATCAATTGTTAACTCTGTACTTCTATATGGGTAATAATCAGAACTTTTCCAAATTTAAAAAAATATTTTAGATGAAAATTATAGTGAAGTGTGCATTTTAAAAAATTAATCTAATTTTTTTTTCAAATTTGTTCTGATAATATCTCATATGTAGGATAACACTTCCTATACACAAGGTAACGTGTACTTGTTAACTATGTCTACATTTTGTAGTGACACTTATATCAAAACCAATGCAGAAACAATACAATATTCTGTATAATATTAAATAAAATTAATAAAAATTTTAAACCCTTCAACATAGAAAAGTAGACCTTTAAGAAGTAGAATAAATACTTTAGTGACTTATCATATAAGACATTTAACAGAGCATTAGGCAACTGAAATGCTAAACTTTGTATTATAGCAAAGCATCTATCAAATGTGGACAACTGTTAATGGGATACTGCAAAGCCTGGGTAAGAAGCTGGTATTAAACAACTATGAGCAATCATTGGCAACAACGAATATATAAATTGGTGAGCACCATATCTCCTCATCTTATTTTCCTGGAAGAGTTCATGAGGACTGACCTCTCTTATGCTGCAGTGTTATTTACTTCCGAATCATAGGAATATAATGTACTATTGAGCATTTTTTTTTAAAGTATGATAATATAGCTTTACTAAAAAGGGAAGGGAGTCAGCTTGTGATAAGAGTTTATTGATGTCCTATAGGTGGCAGGACAGGGAGTCCCTACTTTAAATCAAAACTGTCAGATACCAACTTGGTTCCATTTTGGAGTAAACGCTATTTAAAAATTTTTGAATGGCTCAAGAAGCTTATTTGTATACTTTGTATATCTACAATCACAGCAGCAACAGTAGCTGAGTGGCGAGCGATCCAGTCTCACAAATGAGAAGGCTCAGGTTTGAGTACATTATTTTTTTAACTGTTAATTTTACTTATAAATATATTATAATGTAAAAATGTTTACATTATGACAGATTTCTTTATTATACAGTATTTATAAGAATCTAAAAAAAATACATGAACTTCATGTTGGCCGATTATTTTATTTGAATATAACAATCATTAACCTAAATAGACCCCCTATTCCTGCATGGGAATGAAAGATTAACAGACAACAACCAGATCTTTTTTATATAATTTAAAAAGTTGAAATAAATAAATTTATTCACTGGAATATTTAAATATGGAGTAAACTCCACATTTAACTGGAGTCTACTCCTAAATGTAGCCAAGTTGAAAACCAACTGTCATTTTGGATTTAAAATACCACTCTGCAAAAGGACATAATAAATTTTATCATAAATTGATTATCCTTGTAATTTTTATAAACACAGAACCCATAATTATTTCAATCTAACAAAGAGAAATAAATAAACTCAGTAAAAAAAAAATTATACATACCTTGTCTTCAAAAAATGAACTATGAAAATGGACAGTACTTCCTGATATCGATGTCATATGAATCGTTTTATTTCTGTCCAAATTCAGAATTGTAACCTTCTCATGATGTGGCACTCCTAAATGTCTGAAACAAAAGAAAAAATTAATAACTAAAATACATTTATTACCTCACTATTCTATAAATAAAAGTACAAATCAATAATCATTATGATTTGATAATCTCACATTGATTATTCTGAAAAAGAGAAAAATATATTGAATTGTTAAGTTGAGTTTTTCCTTTCCTTATATGGTCCAGAAGAACTTTTTGTGACTAAATATACAGAGTAAATCAAAATAAGACTAAATTTCATAACTCAGTATTCCAAATTAAGAACTAATGGCAAATGTGAAGTAAATTACATCTGATAATACTCACAATAAAATTTACAGATACAAATCATAAATGTTCAATATGGCCCCTTCCAGCTGCATGACACACATCTAAGGGGTATCTGAATTTGTTCCACATGCAAGGAAGCTTATCTTTAGTTCCTGAGTTCACTGCAGCTGTGATACAGTTTTGCAGGTCAGCCTGATTTGTTGGTAGAAGAGGTATGTAAACATCTTTCACAAACCTCCACAAGAAAAAGTCACATTTTATAAGATAAGGTGATCTTGGAGGCCAGAACTGAAGAGTCAGGTCTTCATTCCTGATGTATCTTACCCATTGTTGAAGTAGATTCATTCAGATAGCATCAAATATATAGGTGCCAATGGTCTGAGCTCTGTCCAGATAAAAATTGAAGTCTAGTGAATCTTCAGTTAGTTGAGGGAAAAGCCAGTTTTCCAGCATGTCCTGGTAAATTATTCCAGTAACTATGTGTTCTACAAAGAAGAATGGTTTATAAATCTTTTTTTGTGATAGGGTGCAAAACACATTAACCTTGGGGGAATCTCTGTTACAGTATATCATGGGGATTTTGCAGACCACATATGCAAACATTGTGTCTATTATCTTTCCCACTGATTTGGAATGTCGCTTCATTACTAAATATTAAATGTAAAATAAAAGTATGATCCTCTATGTTTTGAAGCATTTGATCACAAAATTCAACATACTTTTTGTCACCTCCATGAAGAGCCTGTAAAAGTTGGAGGTATGGCTTGAAAAGTAAATGACACCTCAAAACACACCAGCCAGTTGGTTGAGATATTCCAAGCTCTCAGCTCGTTCTAAGGGTTGACTTTCTTGAGCTTCAAAAAAAATTTTTTTTCAATTCGTCTCACATTCTTCTCGACCACACACAGTTGACCTATGCCCATGCCTTTACAGAAATACCCTGTTTGTTCAAACTGGTTGGAGGGTCAATGAGAGACAATGCACACTGTACTGCAAATACCAACTGAGATTTGTTGTGCTCAAAAACACAGAAAACCTTGTGTTGCTCTGAAGCCATCTTACTCACAGCTGACACGTCTAGCAGTCATTTACCCAATTATATGCACTCTGATGATGTTAATCTAAACTTTCAAAAGTACTCTCTCAACTACTATTAGATCAGTCAGATGCAATGTACAGATCAGGAAATATCATTACTAAATTGAGTCCATCATTTAGAATTGCTCTTACTACTGAATACAAACTGTAATGGACAAAATTTTAGTCTTAAAAAAATCCTCTGAAAGAGATTCCAGTTGTATAGAGAATGAGTCATAAATATTTTATAATTTTACTAAAGAGTAAACAACATTTTTCATTATCTACAAAGTTACCAAATTATATACAATAAATGATGAACCTTAAATTTTAGAAATATCTAGATAATCAGTATTGTCGATATGAGTTGATAAATAATTTGTCTTAAAGCTGGTTCTTCTCTAAATTTACACATATGAAATAGTTTGGTTAGTTTACAGCTGTAAATAATATAAATAAATTTTAGTTTAGTCCGGTTTTACAGCAGGTCTTTGAGATCTCTTATAAGTTTTACTTTTAGAGAAAGATGACAAAGTAAAATGATAAGTAAGTGCCATGATAAAACCACTCATTTGAGTTGTTTTATCATTCATCAGACTATTTCTCTTATTTTTTGTTTGATATATCACCAAATTTTCAGCAATTTAGTGCAAGATTGTAATTTTTGTTGAGATACTTACTCAGAGAAACAGTTAGTTATAACACTGTAATTCTCATAATATAGAATTAAAAAAAAAAAGATTAAGTAAAAACTAGAGAGGATACATTTATTACGTTATTGGTTTACAATATCTGTCCCAAATTTTTATTATTCTCAAAAAAATATCCCTCCATTAACAGTTCAATAACCCTTCATTAACTGATCAAAAAGAGTTAACATTCTTCTATTTAATTTTTTAAAATTATTTTAATTTTTACATCTGATGAAGGAGTGCGTGCGTAGCATAAAAGTGCTATGTTAAATATTATAAACACAAGTACTAAGTAAATATTTGCATTTTACTACTATCTATAATAATTATTATACACTGCAATGATGTTTAATTAAAGATTCATATATATATATATATGAATCTTATATATATATATATATATATATATATATATATATAGTAAATATTGTTTATAGTGACCTCCAAGGAACTGATGATTTTAGGTCATTAAAACCAATAGTCAAAACTGAGAGTCTAAACCCTAAACCAATGTTTAGATAGCTCAGTGGAACTCCTTTACTGTGATCTACACAGGTATTGTAATATAGTAAAACAATAATCATTAAAAATAATAATAGTTTATTTCCGTCATAAAATGATATAAAAAAAACAAAAATATGCAATTTAAATACAAATACGGTAGAGTAAAAGAAGATAGAGAAAAATTGAAAAAATTACTTTTTCTGCAAAAAGTCAGTTATTTTGCTTTGTTTTGACCGAAAAAATTACTTTTTCTGCAAAAAGTCAGTTATTTTGCTTTGTTTTGACCATTCCATGTTGTAATAGAATTTCTGAAGGTTCTTTTCTAAATCAAAACAAAGACTCTTTGTTTCTTCATTAGCAATTTCTGTAAAACTGAAAAACTGGCAAACAGTTTTTATTGCATCAGCACTATAGGTTTTTCATCCGAATAGCCCTCTTTTAGTTTTGGCCAAATGGTTTTTAGCCATTTTTCTGACACACTGATTGGAGCTGCTGTGGCCACCACTTATTTTCCCCAACACAATATCATGATACTGATGAAACCATTGTATCCAAACTGAAGTTATTTCACATGGATTACCAAACGTGTCAGGAAAATCGTTTGCAATATAGGGCCGCTATATAGGGATATCACTAGCTCAATAACTGTAGTACATATGCAGGTAAAAAGGAAAAGGTGACTCATTTTAAACATCAAAATATTTCTGTAGCTACAATGTAGATATACGTTACTGATAGTCACTTCTGTTCATCATTATAAGCGATAAAATATTGCTTTGCAGTAGAAAAAATAAGTCATAATAACCGATACGTCACTATAACCAGTGTTATTATGAACAATATATATACTGTATTTACATATTTAACAGAATATCAGGCCAAGAGACAAGTTTTTTATCACTATATCTATCTGATGTAACTATAAATGATACTATATATATAAAACTCAAATTTCCAAAACAGGTGTTCCGATAATATGTAATACCTGTCGCATTTAACAGGCTACTTTTATGTTTTATTTTCATTAATTATTAATGAAATCCATATTTTCATTATTAATTATCTCTTTTTTGCAATAATATGAAATGCATGGATTTTTTTTTATATAGATATAAAATGTTATATATTACTAATATATACATATACTGTATATATATATATATATATATATATATATATATATATATATATACATACATTTTCAAGTTACTAACGGTACTGGGTGTGTATATAGGCAAATGCAATTACCATACTGGCTTCCCAGGCCTGATGTAGCTGCAGACAGTGTAATGTAAGTGTAAATGTACTGGTTAACAATAGTCAGAAACAGACTCAGGTCGACCATTCCTGAGACATATGGTTAATTGAAACCCAACAACAAAAAACACCAGTATCCACAGACTAACATTTAAATCCGTACAAAAGCAATTGCCTTTACAAGGACTCAAACCTTAAAACTCAACTTTGAAAATCAACTGATTTTGCGATGATGAGTTTAACCACTAGATTAATCTGGTAGGTAAGTAATACACACATATATATATATATGTATATAAAATATACATATATAATATATATAAAATAATAAATCCATGAGATTTTAACTATACCTTTTATCACTAGAAATTACCTTCCTTGATATTTTAAACGGGATGTGTTGGATTACCACAATATTTACTGAAGCACTAATACAAACCACATACATATTATATTCAGATTTTAAGACTTACATAATGCAAAAGATGAATCTTTCTGGTACGTATATTTATAGAAGAGACATACCTTTCTTTAAAATCAAGAATAGAAGGTTCAAATTTTAAATGTGCCTTATTATTTGTTGATACTGAGGCACCACCACTAGCATTAGTTGTCATACTGCCACCATTACTAGCACTAGCTGATGCAGAAGTACCTTGGCTACTTCCGCTGTTACTGTTACTATATACAGCAATACTGTCTTTGCCGCTTTGCACCCTGAATATAGAAAACATAACAATAAATAAATTATACTATCGATAATAAAAAATTACTTATTTAATTTTTATCTGTTCTTTCACGACACAGTTAAATATATTAAACACCATCAAAATAGTCAGAAAAAACAAGAACTGATACGCAAAAAAACAAGGGATGCAGTTGTTTCCTAACTGATCTTCACAAATATACCGTTGCACCAAACACCAAGCCCAGTCAAATGCAAGCGATCAGTTTTACAAAAGATATCTTCTTTCCACTAATTACAAGTATAGCCTTTATAAGTGGAAATCATATTTCTTTAACAAAAATAAATCTTTTAAGGCACACATTGCATAGTTGTAAGACTACGCAGGTAAATTTAAAGTAATAAATTAGTGTACATCTGTTACATACAATGCATTTTATGTAAATTAATATTTTTTATGAAAAAAAAAAAATTGTTTTCTTTACTGAATACAGGTAACAAATATATTGCATCATTTCTTAACAGAAAGGGATACATCAGTTTACTGTTATCAGTCCCAGAAAGATGATGATGTTCGAAAGCAATTATATAAATGGCACACAATCAAAAATCATTTTCTTATACAGTAATTATGTCTTTTAGAAAGTGTTTCCTTATGAACATAGTGAAAGTACCACTTGTAAGATTGAATATCACTACACTTTAATGAGTTAGTATAGCTATTATGCAGTAGTATTTTCGATCACAAAAGAAAGTGAAAGGAAATCAATTACTGCTTACTTTCAATAATAAACAGATACTAGGTATTCTTGAGTATGACGACTTTGTCATTTTTAATGGCAATTTGTGTTTGTCAAATCAAAATTTGTGTTTTCTTTATTCAAATTTTTTTTTTTAAGTATATGCAAGGCTTTATTTCCAAGACCTAATTTGCATAATACTTCACTTTTTGATTTTTATCATTTATTTGTTTAATTAAATATCAAATGAGCAAAAATAATAGCCTACAATACAAATAATGTATTATAACATGGGTAATACAAAGCATACATTTTTAATGCAGAGTTACTTTTCACTTATAAATAATAAGTATGTAAAATAATATTAAATGGCAGAAAAAATAAAATAATAAATTATAAGTAATTTTGTAAATAAAGTAACCGTTTCTTAATTTACCATTACAATGATTAATGATTAATACATTCATTTGTAATCATAAATGTTTATTATAACATGTTTATGTAAAACATTTATTAAATGTTTATTATAATTTGTTTATTCATTTTATTTATTTATAAACAGTAATAAATAATATAAGTAATTAGTTGAACATGACTCATTCATTAATTTCACTACATTAGATTCATTTTAAAATTAAATGGTAAAAATATTCATAATTTTTCTAAAATGAAGTACAGCTTTAGCTTAAAAAAAATATTTATAAATATAATTTTTCATAATGTGGTTTAAATTATATAATAGAAAAATAAATTTGAATTGAAATGATGAAATGAACACAAGTGCAACAGAATTACATTAAAATGAAATATCAAACCTTTTATTACTAAGGGTTAAAAAATCAGCATTCATAATAACTGGTGATTGAATTGATTGTTTCATAAATAAAAAAAAGGAGAGAAAGAAACAATAATTACCTTTGCAATAAAAAAAAAACACCTTTTGGCATGCCGGAAGGCGGAGGTGGATTTCACTGGTGCTAAGTAGGGGATAAAAAAGATTTCCACCTTAAAGTTAAGAAAAACTTCAAATTTACTCAATACGACAATGGTTGCATGTGAAAAAAGTTTCACATATTTGCGTACAAGCTCCATTTTTCTTACAACTCCAGCAACATTTTGGTCATCCCTTGCTGTAAGGAATGACCAAAATTTTCTTATCATATCAAAAATTGTTTTAGACAAAGTTTTAGGCTAAGAGGACTAATGACCACTTTAAACCAATTCAATATTGTGCCTATTAAGGGAGGTATGATTTTTTTTTGTCTTCGAAACCCCATTTTTTTCCACCTCCGGGTCAATTTTTGGCGATATAAAAAAACTTTACTTAGATAAGTTTTAGGCCCTTATCCAAAGAATAACAGAAACTTTAAACGAATTTGATATTTTACTTAATAAGAAAGTTACAGCGATATTTTATTTTCCCAAGAACGCCCCCCATTTCCACCCTGGTCTGATTTTTTGGGTTATTATATTATATATATCAATTTGAAAGTGATTGGCGTAAAATTACGGCAATTATCATGTCCACAAGAAAGTGACATTTTTATATATAAATATGTATATAAACTTTTGAACTGACGGTGGTTTTGGGGTCTGGGGGATGTGAATCGCGATATGTCAAAATTTTCCAGAAATCAAATCACGGTACCCATTGCAATAAGCAGCTTTCTTATGAAAGCTACCTAAAAGGGTGCAATTTCTTTCTAAAAAGAACACTTTATCCAACTAGATAACATAAATAAATTCATTTAGCTCAAAATAATACTGCAGGATAAGAAAGTCCCAGAGACTTCTTAAATAAATTACTGAACAATTAAAAAGTTCTTAATATAATTTAATATTTTTTTTTTATAGAACCAAAAAAATCAGTGTTTCTGCAATGTTATGTAAGGTTTAGAAATAATATAAGCTAAAATAATTTCCCTCAATGTATTTAAGAGGAAGGGGAAGAGGAAGGCGACTTTTGGTCAGGTGATTTTAGAATAATTAACTCAGCTTCAAATAATGGGCAGGCAGGAGTAGGTTTCATAATGAACAAGAAGATAGGGAAGAGAGTAGAGTATTTCAAAACGCATAGCGATAGAATCATTGTAATAAAATCAAAACCTAAACCGACAACGATTGTTAACGTCTATATGCCTACAAGCGCCCATGATGATGATGATGAGGTAGAGTGTGTATACGAAGAGATTTATGAAGCAATTAAACACGTAAAAGGAGATGAAAATTTAATAATTGTTGGAGATTGGAATGCAAGCATTGGAAAAGACAAGGAAGGAAATATAGTGGGTGAATACGGGCTGGGCAAAAGGAATGAAAGAGGGGACCGACTTATAGAGTTTTGCACAAAGTATAATTTAGTAACTGCCAACATCCAATTTAAAAATCATAATAGAAGAATATACACTTGGAAAAAGCCAGGCGATACTGCAAGGTATCAGATAGATTAAATCATGGTTAAGCAAAGATTTAGAAATCAACCAGTTGACTGCAAAACTTACCCTGGAGCAGACATTGATAGCGACCATAATTTGGTGATAATGAAATGTAGATTGGGGTTTAAAAACCTGAAGAAAAGGTGTCAGATGAATCGGTGGAATTTAGAGAAGCTTGAGGAAGAGGAGGTAAAGAAGATTTTTGAGGAGGACATCGCAAGAGGTCTGAGTAAAAAAAGATAAGGTAGAAAATGTAGAAGAAAAATGGGAGAATGTTAAAAAGGAAATTCTTAAATCAGCAGAAGCAAACTTAGGCGGAATAAAGAGAACTGGTAGAAAACCTTGGGTTTCAGACGATATATTGCAGCTGATAGATGAACGTAGAAAATATAAGAATGCTAGTGATGAAGAAAGTAAAAGGAACTATCGGCAATTAAGAAATGCTATAAACAGGACGTGCAAACTGGCGAAAGAAGAGTGGATTAAAGAAAAGTGGAAAGAGAAATGAACATTGGTAAAATAGATGGAGCATACAGGAAAGTTAAGGAAAATTTTGGAGTACATAAATTAAAATCTAATAATGAAAAATCTAATGAAATAGGAGAAACAATACTGAGATCTGAATTTAAGCGAGCATTAAAAGATTTAAATGGCAGAAAGGCTCCTGGAATAGATGGAATACCTGTAGAATTACTGCGCAGTGCAGGTGAGGAAGCGATTGACAGATTATACAAACTGGTGTGTAATATTTATGAAAAAGGGGAATTTCCGTCAAACTTCAAAAAAAGTGTTATAGTCATGATACCAAAGAAAGTAGGGGCAGATAAATGTGAAGAATACAGAACAATTAGTTTAACTAGTCATGCATAAAAAATCTTAACTAGAATTCTATACAGAAGAATTGAGAGGAGAATGGAAGAAGTGTTAGGAGAAGACCAATTTGGTTTCAGGAAAAGTATAGGGACAAGGGAAGCAATTTTAGGCCTCAGATTAATAGTAGAAGGAAGATTAAAGAAAAACAAACCAACATACTTGGCGTTTATAGAGAAGGAATTCGATAACGTAGACTGGAATAAAATGTTCAGCATTTTAAAAAAATTAGCGTTCAAATACAGAGATAGAAGAACAATTGCTAACATGTACAGGAACCAAACAGCAACAGTAATAATTGAAGAACATAAGAAAGAAGCCGTAATAAGAGAGGGAGTCCGACAAGGATGTTCCCTATCCCCGTTACTTTTTAATCTTTACATGGAACTAGCAGTTAATGATGTTAAAGAACAATTTAGATTCGGAGTAACAGTACAAGGTGAAAAGATAAAGATGCTACGATTTGCTGATGATAAGTAATTCTAGCCAAGAGTAAAAAGGATTTAGAAGAAACAATGAACGGCATAGATGAAGTCCTATGCAAGAACTATCGCATGAAAATAAACAAGAACAAAACAAAAGTAATGAAATGTAGTAGTTTGTAGAAATGTAGTAAAGAAATAACAAAGATGGACCACTGAATGTGAAAATAGGAGGGGAAAAGATTATGGAGGTAGAAGAATTTTGTTATTTGGGAAGTAGAATTACTAAAGATGGACGAAGCAGGAGCGATATAAAATGCCGAATAGTACAAGCAAAACGAGCCTTCAGTCAGAAATATAATTTATTTACATCAAAAATTAATTTAAATATCAGGAAAAGATTTTTGAAAGTGTATGTTTGGAGTGCCGCTTTATATGGAAGTGAAACTTGGACGATCGGAGTACCTGAGAAGAAAAGATTAGAAGCTTTGAAATGTGGTGCTATAGGAGAATGTTAACAATCAGATGGGTGGATAAAGTGACAAATGAAGAGGTATTGCGGCAAATAGATGAAGAAAGAAGCATTTGGAAAAATATAGTTAAAAGAAGAGACAGACTTATAGGCCATATACTAAGGCATCCTGGAATAGTCGCTTTAATATTGGAAGGACAGGTAGAAGGAAAAAATTGTGTAGGCAGGCCACGTTTGGAATATGTAAAACAAATTGTTAGGGATGTAGGATGTAGAGGGTATACTGAAATGAAATGACTAGCACTAGATATGGAATCTTGGAGAGCTGCATCAAACCAGTCAAATGACTGAAGACAAAAAAAAATAATGTATTTAATTTTTTTATACTTATTTTCTTTTTTCATTATCTTTAATAATATTTCATACATTATTTTTCTATTAACAGACTTTTATTTTTTTCTATAATATAATATGGCTCCAGCCAAGATTTTATCAAGGTTTGTGGTCCCATTTGTTCTTTTCTTTTTCAATACATAGTAATAGAACAACTATCAATTCCTGTTGTGACCTACAGCATGTCTGATAAATCAATACCTATTTTTAAGTTGACAATACATAATGTTAGATTGTAATTTTACAGATAACTACCATTCAAAAAACAAGTTTATTCCTTACCATTTATGTTTCAGGTAACTGAAAATCCTCCAGTTCTTACCAAAGAGCAAAAATCACAGCGAAGTACAAAGTATGAAAACCTACGGTTCAAGTTCAGCATTAGGTGGAGAGCTAAGGATGGTAGAAATGCAATATTTAATCCAAAAACCATTAGAGCCTGCCACTGTAAATTTAATGAGAACAATATTAGATTTGCCACATTCTATTTCACCATCAACTTTTCACGGTCTGAAGAAAACGTTACCCATGTAAGGGCTATGTTTGAAAGAGGCCCTACAAAATCCATCCATCAGGCATCCAGAGAAAGCGAGGTAACATGACATACTATTTACACTGTTTTACGTAGTTAGAATTTTCATCTCTGTAAGCCTCATTATGTCCAGAAACGTTCCCAAGGACTGCAACCACCATATGGAATTTCTAGAAACGATGTTAAGATGGAAGAAGGATAATCCTAATTAGTTTGTTAACATTTTATAGGCTAATAGGCAATTTTCCAGGTCGGTGGTTCTTATAATGGGCATAACTGTCACTATTGGGGCAATGCTGACCCAGCTGCTACTGTTGAAAAAATGCAGTCACATCTATAAGTTAACAGTATAGTGTAGAATGATATAAGACGAATGGGGTGGGTCCATATCTTTTACAGAACATAATGAACAGTAAATACTGCAAGGATATGCTTATCAACTTTTTGTAGTATATCATTACTCAATGGGATAACATTGCAAAAAATTCATATTAATGCAGAACAGTGCACCTTTACACTAGGCTTTCATTGTTCGCGAATGGCTGAACATTCAGTTTCAAGGAAGATGGGTAGGCTGTCTTGGACTAACAGAGTGACGTGCTAGCCTAGACCTCACATCTTGCGACTGTTTCTGGTAGGGTTGGGCTACAGAAGAAGTTTACAAGATTCATCCAAGAACTCTTGATAAACTTGAGAAGAGAATCCATGATGTTTTGAACACAGTACCCCATTATTTCTCAAGAAAAACCAAGGATAGAATACCAAAACAGATGTGTACAGAAGTGTGTAAATGCTGGTGCCTATTTTATTAGCAATTGTAATAAGTGTACTTAAGCTTCCATGGCCAAATACATGTAAACTTGATATATGAGGGATATCTCTAAAGTAAAGACCACTGGGAAATTTCTCTCCTTAAGCTTGGCGAAACTGTCATTCATGGCCTGCTAGTAATGTACACACTGCATTGCTGTTTATAAGTTGTTGCATTGTAGTATCTTTGATTATGTGCAAGTTATTGTTATAAAATGAATAGGAAAATTGATGTAGCCGCCGACTGTGAAATACATGGAGTCATATTTTTTTAAACCCCTCAAAACGTTAAGTCGGCTGAAATTTGTAATCAATTGATTGCTATGTATGATGATAATGTAATGATGAAAGAAACGTCCAAAAATGGTATGAAAGGTTTAGAAATAACATTTCTAATTTTGTGCATGATGAAGAATTTTGTGCATTGTGCATGATGAAGAACGTTCAGGCAGATCCTTGATAATCACCAAAGACTTGTTGAAATGCGTCAATGATAAAATCAGAAAATATCGTCGCTAGACTTCTGACCTGGCCTTTCTTTTTCCTGATGTTTCAAGAGGTGTTATTGGTATTGTTCATGACCATTTAGGCTTCAGAAAGATTTGTGCATGTTGGGTGCTGCACGTCTTAATGGAACATCACAGAAAAATCCGAATCAGATCTGCTTTGTAATTTTTGATGCGCTACACAGAAAAAGGTGATGAGTTCCTTAATTCAATTGTTACTGGTGATGAAACATGGATTTTGTATTACATGCCAAGAGAGAAAATGGCAGTCAAGTGAATGGCGTCATCCTCAATCACCAACCAGACCAACAAAGGTCAAGCCACAGCCCTTTGAACGCAAACTGATGGCCACAGTTTTTTGGAATCTGTTTGGCATACTACTGATTGATTTCATGCCGCGTGGAATGACTATAAATGCAGAAGCCTACTGTGAAATTCTACGTAAGTTATGGCAAGTCATTCAAAATTGGCGACGTAGGTGGCTGACCGACAACATCATCCTGCTGCACAATAATTCATGTCCACATGTTGTGGGTCCAGCACGTTATTTACTGAGAACATTTGGGTGGGAAATTTACCATCACCCATCATATAGTCTGATTATAACTCCTTCTTATTACTATTTGTTTGGGAAATTGAAAGAATTTTTGAGTGGTAAGCAATTTGCGGGTAACGATGAACTTAAAAATACTGTTAATCAATGGCTAAATGGGCTGGTAGCAGAAGAATATGACGAGGGTATATTGAAGCTGGTGTATTGCTACAAGAAATGTCTTAATTCATGTGGCGATTATATAAAGTAGTATAAGGTATGTAGTTTAAGAGAAATAGAAATTTATAAAGTTTTCAGAATAAATTTTTTTACAATGAAACGGTCTTTATTTTAGAGATAGCCTCTTGTACATACCTCTTAGGTTGCAATTGAAAATAGATATTGAATTTTCAGACACCTGTTAAATAATATATAATTATTTACTATTTTTATTGCTTACTTTGATGGTTGTGACAAAGGCTTTTTCCAATGAGTAAATAAATAATGGCACCCAGTTTAGGCAGCTATAATAAACAATAAACCAAAAGGGATCAAGAAGTATAAACCCCCCTCCCACACTACTTGACTACTGAATTTGTTAAAAGTTCAATGAACAGCAAAACTTCAAATAATGATTTATTGTGATCAAATATATTTACATAAAACCATCAGTTCTGTGAGAAAAATTTGTCAGATCACTTTGATTTCAAGAATGCATTATTTCAAATTAAGAGAATTAGGTTATAACATTACATTAGGTTTCATAACTATCTCAGGCTTATTAAGGAGATAATGAAGTACTTTCCTTTTATCTTCTTTATTGAGTTAAACAAAACTATTGCTTAACAGCATAGTAAGCCTTACCAATACACTGTAATATTCTGTCCTACAAGTGATACTTTCATTCTGTATACCATTGAGACCGACAGTAAAATGAAGATCATTAATCTCAAAGAAAGTACCACTGGTTAGCGCATCTTGTACTTCAGATACTTTACATGCATTTCAGTCAAAAGAAAGACTGTGAGAGTTAAATACCCAGAAAGGGATACAAATTAATGTATATCTTTCTGTAATAAAGGATGCGTTGTATGCACTTTTTTAATCAGTAGGGGAAATTTACAAAACAAATATTCAATTTTGAATCATATCAGGATTATATCTATAGAAAAAGGAATTTTTAATGTTGGCTTAAACATAGCATAAGTTTTAGTAGAAGAACTTTGAAAATGCTATGCACTAGTAAGCATTAGTGGCTTTTCTGAGAGTATGGTGGTTTTAATTATTAATTCATTACAAAAAATAAACACTGTCAATGTTCTTCACATTTGTGCTCATATTTGGTAAAATTATACTAATACAAGATATAGGCAACACACACACACACACACATTCACTCACTCTCTCTCTCTCTCAGTCTGCTGTAATCATTTATAAATCATGACTTCACATTGTTTTTCAAAAATTCATATATTGATAGTGTGCAGGATAAAAAACCAGTACAGCTTTCTTAAAACTATGAAGAAAAATTCTAACCATTTTCATAATGCAGGCAATGTTATATTTTATTCATATAAATTTATAAAAATCTAACCTAGTTTTATGTTCAAATTATAACAATATTATAATGTGAAATGAAATAAAAATTAAATTAAAAAAAAATATTGAAGTAAAATACAAAGAAAAATAGTTTTTCAATATCTGTACAAATATCAGGCAGCTGTATTTTAAAAATAAAAGATGGAAAAACATATTTGACTGTAACAGATATTGTTGTTGATTCTTGTTACTTTTCTTTGTATGTACAGTAGAGGATCGATTATCCAAATCAATTGGGGATTCTGCTGACTGGAAGATCAGTTTTGCAGATAATCAACAATAGCTGTTATTTATACCACAGAGTCATGTAATGGTACAAAAATACAAAAGATATATTTACAAACAATTTAGTAGGTTTCATAAAATGTTATTCAACATGGCTTATACTGGGTGATTCAAAAAACACTTCATAAACTTAACAGCATATAAAAATTTATTTTGATAACTTACAGATTCAGTTGAGGTCTCACTTTTTTAGCAAAACATATCAAGTTTTGACTCATATAGTTTATTAGTACTGAATTTGGTCACCAGTACTGTTAGAAATGGATACATTTACTGGTGTGGAATGTGCTTAGTTTTTGTTTTGGTTTCACGATTTGCAGTCAGCAACTGCAGTTCAACACAATTTTTGTAGAAAGTACAATATTGAGCCTAGTAGGCGTACAATTTACTCTTGGCACCACACCTTAGTTGAGACAGGTTGTTCTGTTAAATATATAAAATCACCAGGACGTCTACCTGTCCCTGAAGCCACTGTGGAACAACTCAGAGAAAGCTTTGCACATAGTCTGAAGAAATACACTCGATGTGTGTCATGTGGGACTGATATTCCACAAATGACTGTTTGGCACATATTACATAAATAACTGCACTTGAAGCCATACAAACTAACCATCGTTCAACGGATTACAGATGACAACAAAGATGCTTGGCTGCAGCTTTGTGTAAAAATGATGGATAGAATTGCAGATGATACATTTTTAGATAATGTAATTTTTAGTAATTCAATGTTTCACAACAGTGGCAAGGTGAACACCCATAATTACCAAATATGGAGTAATGAAAACCCTAATGAATCTTTGCCGCAAATCTGTGATAGCCTTAAGGTCAATGTTTTTTGTGCCCTATACAAACAAAGACTATGGCCCATTGTTCTTCCAGGAGGCAACCGTAAATGGTATCATTATCTGGATATGCTTCAAAATTTTCTAACTCCTGTTAGATGACCAAGATGGACGCCATTACTATCAGTAAAACAGGGACCACCTCACTACTGCCTAGAAGATTTTCGTGATACTCAATTCCCAGGTCGGTGGATTGGTCATGAAGGTCTAATTGCATGGCCACCTTGCTCCCCAGATTTGACCCCGTAGATTTTTACTTATGGGGTTACATTAAAGGTCAGGTTTATGTACCTTTGATCTTGTTGAGCTAAGACTTTGAATTAACTTTGTAACTACCCAACTTGGTGGCTAAAGTCTGGAATGAAATCAGGTGGGGCAAATGTCGCACTACAAATGGAAGCCATACTGAACCAAAGTGAATTTCGATCACAAACTTCATGTGTTTTTTTTATGAAATGAGACCTCAACCGAATCTATACGTTATTTCAATAAATTTTTATGTGCTTTTAAAACCGTGAAGTCCTTTTTGAATCATCTGGTATACTCGTATTAGTATGAACACAAAAATAATTTTATTTTATTGTAGAAGTAAGAAATTAAAAAAAATTATATTAACTGTAGAAGAATTTCAATTCAGAGTAATTATTAATTAAGATAACCTACTAAAAATCTGTCATAATGTAAGTATTTATTTGTAGAAATGAATAGGAAACAATTAATAAGCATAAACCCATAAATAAGAGGGACATTTAATTTTTTAAATACAAGAATAAAACAAAAGTAATGAAATTTAATTATTTAAAAGTAACAGCAGAAGGAATTATAAAGATTATTACAGTAGGTGAATTTAACTTAAGTAAATTAATTACAGAAGATATAGAAGGTAATGAGAAAGAGGAAAAATTCTTGCTTAACTCTTTCTTCCTACGTAATAAAAAAATACTCAAAAAATATCAACTTGTAATGCAAAATTTTATACATTAAGTTCAAAATTAAGATTTTATACAATGAAATGTTAGAAAGAGAAATTATGGTAAAAAATGATTAAAAGAACTAGTTTAATTAATAACATGGTTACTTGGAATTAAAAAGTTAACATAGTTAAGGAAAAAAAAAACAGAGTGTATAAAACAGACAACTGAGGATGTGGGATAAAATAAATAAACTGAGATAAATAGATTATTTAAAATTAAAAGATAATGTAAAAAAAAGTACACTGAATCATTCAAAAGACTGATAAAACAAAAATTACATAACTTAATAATATTAACGTACCTTACACCGGGACTACTTGAAAATTCCTGAAAATATATTAAAAAACAAAAATTCAGTATATTTTTCCAAACATATTCAATATAGTAGAAATTCTTTGTAAATGATTAATCATATATTTCATTAATTCATAACTTCTTTAAAAAACATTAAAAAAGAAACACAAATTTTTTTTTTATATTATGTTACAAATTGTACTTGAGGTTTTAAATAAATGTAGAAGCAATTATTTAAAAAAATTTCTGCAATACAAGTCTACAGGCCCATAAAGGTCACTGGAATTCTGAAACTAGTTTCTGGTGCATCTAAATGGCTTTTTAAATTTCTAGAGAACAGTTTTTAATGCAACATACATTTAAGTTGATCAAAACAAAATTCTATGAAAATGTATTGCTATCTTGGAAAACATGCCTACATCACCTGGTGGGGAGCTTATGGATACAATCAGGCAACTTGAAGCTATCCTCTAATTAACATTGTTTATCTTTCACTAAACACGTACATTGTATTTGCCTACCATTCAACATTTCCATTTCCTCAAACCTAATCCTTTATTCTCTATGTACAATTCATTGGATGTAGGTCACAAATCTTTTTGAGTCTCTGCTGGTGGCACTGAAACCTGGACATCTAGACATTCTAGCTTAATGTGACGGGAAGTTACCGTTCAATCTGTGGCAGACTCTGATCTCAATCACGTAGCAACACAATAAACCTAATTTCTGATTTGTCCAATGAGTAAACCTAGGTGAGACCTAATAACTATTTAATATAATATATTTCTCTCTGCAATTATAAAATCAATATAACGCTTACTATTGTGGGGAACTGTATTTGTAAATGCCAACAGGCAAAAAGTACAAGTATTTTAAAAATATTTTATAGTTCATATCAAAGTATGAAACTTCAAAAGCACTCATAATGAACTTAATATATATAATGAAGAAAAAGTTCATAATTTTCTATTTAAATTTTGTTTTTAAACAAGTTAGCTTCAAATTAAAAGCATTTAACACATAAACCTTGCCCACCCTAAATTTTAGATGGAATTTGAAATGTTGAAATTAAAAAAATAAATAAATAAAAGTGTATAATTTTTTACTTTTCAGGGGATTTCTTTTTACAGTAACCAAATCAACAATAAATATTTTCTACTTATTTTCTGTAAGATAGTTTAAACGATACAACATTCAAAATCATTTTTAAATCTAGGCTTTACATTCATATATCTATTAAAAAAAACACATGGTAATTTTTTTATCTTTCCATACTAATTACTTTAAGAAGTTATGAATTAATCAAAACTCTGTACATCTATTTTAATGACAATTCATATTTGAATAAATAAAACTTAATATTAAGACACATTCAAAAATATAATAATACAAAACTAAATGTTATACAAAAAGAAAGATTCTTAAACTTTTTGTATATTTTAATAAAAATACATTTCCTAAAATTATAATCGCAATTTTTTTCGTAGAAAGTAACCTTTAAAAATTATAACATAAAAAACTTTTACTCAAACCGCAAACCAGATGAGTTTACTTTTAGCCAATATTTCCTCAAATGTTAAAAATAGAAGTCAGACTATGTAAAATAACCAACTTCAAAATGAGAAAAGTTATAATAAAAATAAACAGGCTGTTGAAATAAACCAGGAAAATAAAGTTTTTCAATATTAAAATTAACAGGCATATCATCAACAATATAAACCAGCACCTTTAAATCAATGAAGGAAATTAAAATAACAAAAGTATGTCTTTCAGAAAATTATTAATTCCAAAACAAATATATTTGCAATAAATATACTTAAAGTCTAGTTCAAAGCATTACGTTTTAAAAAACTGGCAAAGTTATGTAACTCTATTTAGGATGGCTTCATATATTCACAGTCATTGTACATAATTCACAAAAATCAATCCGCTGTTTAAGATAATAAACTAAACACTATCTGATGAAAAAAGCAAAAATACTATACTTATTATGCCTAACTCTGAATAAATTGGCTCAAGCGACATACTAATGTAATAGAATCATCTAATTAGTACAATTTGAGTTTGAGACCAGAATATAACAAAAAAGAAAAAAATGTACTTTACCCTTTATGATGATTTAAATAAGACCAAATAATATCATAAAGTTTCTAAGCTATCTTAAAGGGCATTAAATTATGTTTTCTTTTACTCCATAGTATTTTACTTTTTGCTTTAAAGTATAATTCATACCAGATGAATGCCTTGGACAAATCAAAAATACAGCAAAAACAGCAAAATCACATTCATCAAAGGCACTGGTGGTTTTTTAATATATATTCAAACATCACATTACTAATCCACTTACCAAACCTAAACAGAAACCAATTTTCATATAGCAAAGCATTAAAGTCTTGTTAAAATTTGTTTAAAATACTGGAGTATAATACAGACCTATTTATTTATAAGTAACTGATCGCTATTTTTTATTAATTGGGATCACAATATTAAATTTAACATAGTCTGGAAAACATAAGAACTCTTTAAGAAATAAATAAATCAGTTTTTTATTTTTAAATAATATATAAATGTTTCGCTTTCATATATAGCCTACATAAATAATGTTTTTATAATTTTAGTCTACAGGTTCCCTATCTACTGTTCAAAGTAAATGAACTTGTTTGTGGAGTATAATTAAATTAATCATAGGAAAGGGTTATTTTTTATTTTATATCTATATACTTTTTTGCAGAATAATTACTGCTACCAATTTAAAAAATAAATATATTCCACATATGGTGGTAAATGTGCACTTTTATGCATTTTGTGCATTATATCTGATGTAATACAGTATTGTCAAAAGCTGAAATTCTAATACAAAAGTAATACATATATACATATTTTTTTTTTTGTTAATGAAATTAAACAGAAGCTTTAAAGCTTGTATATGGAATGTGGAAATGAAATTTTGTAGCATGTTAAAAATGCCATGCCAGACTGGGATTCAAACCTGGGACCTTCGGATGAAAGGCCAAAACACTACCATTCCGCCACAGAGATTGGAGATAATACATACATTACCGTTTTTTTTATTTATATGAAACTTCTTGCTTATTTAAACAATTTTATGAAACGCACCCTAATGTGCATAAAAAAATGTTTATACTTAAAATTACATAAAAATTAACAGTATAAAAGTTAAAAAAATATAAACTGAAAAACAATAAAAAATTTTAACATTCATTTTTCCAAAATTAGACTAGACAAAAATTGCAAAAGTTGTTTTGAAAAGTAAGTTTTATAATTGTATGTTTTACATATGACATTAAAATGATGATCAGATATCAACAGTAGTAACATTAAACTGCCAAACACTGGATATATACGATTGCATGGTTGTCATAATGCTTCTCACCTGATCTAAGGTATATGTATGGGTTAATAATTTATTACAACAAAGTTCTGTTAAACTTTAAAATTACTTTAATTAACATAGGACAAATAAAAACAATTATGTTTGAATAATTTGTAAAAATAAATACATTTAAAAAAAATTGCTTACTAAGTATAATAATACAGAATATTTACACATGACAAAATGCAAAATCTTTTATGTTAAGAGCCAAAAATGATTCACAATTGTGAAGAAATGAGTTACAATTTACTCCCAAAAATGAAACAGACTTCCCAAAGAATAACAAGCATCTATGCCAAGCTTACTATGGTAAACAAAGAGTGAAGTGGTTTATTGTTGCCTTCTACATTGAGCAAAATGTTTGTTGTACATACAAGCATTCTGAAATCACAGATATTTAGCTGTATAAGTGAAACTTTCTTTCTGCTCACTTCAGGGACTGACTGTATAGGGAACATACAGTTCTCTCTCAGAGAGGGCCTGATCTCTCTTGAATATCACCCCACACATCATAGCTATAAGAATGAGTGGATCAGATAGTATAAGCAACAAATTAATGTACTGAGTGTAACATAAACACTTCAACTCTATAAAAATCCCTTATGAGTATTAAAGTAATGAAAGCTGTCTTTAAAAAAGTCAATCGTTTAATAAAATTGTAAAGAAAAATCCAATCTAGAGAAATCCATTTTCTGTTTGAGAAGATCATAATTTTTTTTCTCAAAAGAAAAATAATTATACTTATGATAATAATAATATAATTATGCTTAAATAATTATAATTATGGGGGGAAGCAGTAGTGTAGTCCAGCTAACAAAAAAACATCACTAAAGGTAAACCACTTCCCATTAACATAATCAAATGAGAGAAAAACTGGTTTTTATCACCAAGGCAAGCACCAATTACGATCAATTACCAACTGACGTCATGTCAAGTTTTACAAAATGTTAACTATATGGGACTACTGTTTTTGTAACATAAGATTTTTCATTTTATTTCTAACATTTTAATTTAATTTTATTTTTATTTAAAATGAAATACATTAAGGCTAATTAAATTTCTACTTCCTTTCAAGTAAATAACTTGAAATAAATGAACTTGAATAAAGCAATAAATTACTTTTATTCAGTTTCATTAACAAAAACTTACTGAAACTGTTAAAACGAAAGAACTTTTCTGTACAGCTGGAAGGATCATTTTTAGTTAATATCATATGAGCTAAAAAGGTTTATAATTCCTTGAACATAATAATTTTGGTCCCCACAATTTCAACTTTAACCATCTTTATATATAAAACAGCTAAGCAAAAATTCAATCATGTATTTTTATCACATCAATTTCTTATAACATACAATATTTACTATAATTCTCTTTATATCACACTAACTCCCCGTCGCAACTTCACCTGCGATGGTTACTTGTGTTTTGCATCGCGGTCAATTTTTTTTATTTTAAGTTTTTAATCAAGTAAATCAAATAACTAGAGGCAGATGGAGCTAGTTTCACATTCAGTAACGGCAACAGTGGTTGTGTTGGTTGAACCACAGCACCGTCTGTATACTTTCGCACCCCTTAAAAATCAGAAAAATACGAAAGTGGTTTTTAGATATTTATCTGAAGAGTATTTGCAAGCCAAAATCTATTGTTCAAAATGTTTTTTTATCTTTCTTCATCCCCTTTCAAGGTCAAAATTAAAAAACAATCTAGAAATTGATTTATTGATGTGAAAATTATACTCACAAAAAATCAGGATGATTTCTTCATTTGTAACAGAGAGAAATTAAAAAAAAAATAACAGGGATTCAAAAAAGATGTAAAAATCCATTTTAATCCTTGAAACTTTGAATTTCAAAAAACCTAAAAAGCAGTTATTAGATATTCACATCATTCAGTTCAAACCCAACTCACAGAGTGTTAGATATTCACAGTTCACAATTCATTGAAAGTTTGTGCTTAGACTAGCAAATCTCCACTACGACATATATGTATATTTTTTGGATGAAATTTATCCAAAAACCTCCTAGTTATGCCAAGAAACATGGGTAAAAATTTGGTTGCGATTATTCAAGTAGTTTTTTTGTTTATCCCGTACAAACAAAACCCTCTTCCTCTTTATATAATAGTATAGATTATTTTATTTAATGCAAATTTAATTCTATTACTATGTAATATTATTCATTCGATTGATCCAAATAATTCAATTCAAACCCTGTTCACAGTTCATTAACTCCTTTGTTGTATGCCAACAAACACAGGTAAAAATTTGGTTGCAATTAATCAAGTAGTTTTTATTAATCACAAACAAACAAAAACCATCTTCCTCTTTAAGTAATGGTATAGATATAGACAGATAACTTTGTTTAATGTAAATTTATTCTATTAATCTGCAATATTACTGATTCAATTGATTTGAATAATTTAGTTCAAAGTTCATTAATTCAATTCAATAGAGTTTGTGCTTCAATCAGCAAATCTCCACTACTACATATATATATATATTTTTTTGTTCAAAATGAAATATATCTAAAATCCTTCTCAGTTATCCCAAGAAACATGGGTAAAAATTTGGTTGAAATTAATCGAGTAGTTTTTTTGGTTTATCCAGAACAAACAAAAACCCTCTTCCTCTTTATATAATAGTATAAACTATTCATTGAAATGTTCTTTTTATATCTGTTTCTGAAACTCTTAAAAATAGATTGTAAAGAAATCCTTACTTTTATAAAAAATATATCTTATAGATATGCAGAAAATAGAAATGACACAAAAATTTATTTCAATAAATTTATTTTGACCAAAAATAAGACACAGATAACTCAAAATTTTATCACACCTATTAGAAATCTTCTTAATTTATTTACTTATTTTTTTTAATTTCAGATGAAAACTGCACAACTCATAAGTTTAACATAACTCAAAAAAGTCTTTTAATAACCTCTGAAAACTGACAGCACAGTGAATAGTGAATTTTTGTTACACAAACCAATGCAGTACGATTAACAAAATTTAATACAAGGTCTCATTAAATTGCTTTACATGGGAAAAGTCTTATGAACAGGCTCAATTTCATAAATGAGTAAGATATATATGTTCAGGGATAGTTTAAAACTCAGTTTTTTCTAAAGATCAACATCAGCAGATTTGTCAGTTTATTTTTTCAGAAAAAATTGACAAAGTAATGCTACACAATCGCAAATTTTGTGCTGGAAAGGCGATGAATGGATGACAAATTGTTACAGGTGATGGACGATACTTAGGTGTTTATATAATGTAGAGACAAAGATAAATTAATGGATTTGAGAACGTAAAAGAATTGCCAGCAAAATGGTTTTTCTACTGGGAAAATCATGGCACATGTCTTTTGGGGTAGAAATTTTGCTAGTTGATTTTATGAAACACGGTAACAATCATTTTGGAAGTGTATTTAAGACATTAAAAAGTTAAGGATATTAAAAACTATTATTATGGGATGATAAATTATGTTATCTTACTGAATGACAATTACTGTCCCCATACTAAAATTTCTACATACTGGAAATTGTTTGAAACCTCCTTGTTTGAATTGAAAAAAAAAAATATTTAGTAGTGGAGATTTGCAGTTTGCACCAATTAAAATTATGTTTTACGCAACATACAAATTCAGACTACACCCAATTAAGTCGACCAATTTAGGTCACCTAACAAGCGGAACACAACCTCATTCCGGTCCACGCAGAAGCCGAGGTCAAACCTCGCACTCCCACCCGGTCCCATCATGGTGTCTCATGTGGCATTACCAAGTCACACATTAACATACCCCGGCGGCGTGGCCACCCCCACCAGCAGAAGTCCCAAGGCAATACAAACAATTAAATTAAACTCATTCTGCAGACCTCATTAGCCAAGATATCTATTGGTTTGACTCTGGCTATAACACCGACTGCCTACAGCGAGACTGTTCTATAACAGCCGCAAGAGGAGTTGCTGGGCCCACAGCAAAATGTCCGCGCAATATACCTAAAAGCTACGCAGTGAGCCCAGACAGGCACAGCACACAGCAGAATAGCTTCGCTGACACCTTTGCAAAAGATACGCATGGTACGGTAATTTAACTACCAATTAGGATGAATGACTACGGATTCCATAAAAAGCATCAGCGGCCTTTTTTGCTCCATACTGCAGATGTTCCTTGAACCGAAAATTCTCATCAAGGATAACAACCAGGTATCAATTTTTGAGTCGTAATGTACCGATTGGGGAGATCAGCCATCCGGACCCGGGTTCGTCAGGTAGCAGTCAACCGGCCCTTAAGCAACATCATAGTGGTCTTCTCTGGGCTAAAAGTCATCTTATGTTGGAAACTCCACAGTCGGAGTGTCTCACAAGCAAGATCAGCTTGGAACTATACCTCGTTACGCGAATCCCCTTCAATCTGTATTATCCCCTAACATTACTATCAACATGTCACTTAGTGAACAGGAGAGGGATCACACTTTTAATGATGAGGGGCGTTAGTGATAGAGTTAAATCATATAATGAAGTTTGTGAATTTAACATTTAATAATTGTAACCCTATGAGCATTAATAATAAGGGAAAACCAGGGAGGCCTAAATCTGAAACGATGTGCAAGTATTTATTGAGAATCCTCATTTTTCAACTCGAACAACAGCACAAGAGCATAACATTAGCCAAAGTTCAGTGATTTCATTTTTATGTTCAGTGATTCGAACATAAAAAAGTGATAAATTTCAAACGCTTTAAAATTCGTTCACTGGAAGAACTCAATGAAGATGACTGATGAAAGACTTGAGTTTGCGAAATTATGGTGAACAATATTTGTGCAGATCCAAATTTACTAAACAAAAGAATTTTTAGTGGAGGCCACATTTTTTTAAATAGCAATGTAAATCGCCATAATTATTGATACTGAACTGATAATAATCCACATATCGTGAGGCACATAATCAGTATCCAGTCAAAGTCAATGTATGGACAGGAATTGTTGGTGAACAAGTGATAGAGCCTATATTCACTGATGGAAATTTAAACACAGTGAAATATGAGGTTTTGCTTCTTGACCACATCTTTCCAAAATATTTGGTTTCAACAAGATGTTGCCCCGCCGCCTTATTTCGGTCTTTAGGTACGTGAAATTTTAAAAGCATTTTTTTCCTGAAGTTTGACTGGCTGAAGGGGGTCAAATAGAATGGCCAGCAAGATCACCTCACTTCTTATCATCAATTACTTTCTATGGGGTCTTTTAAAAAGTATTGTTTATCATAATAAGCCCCAAGATATAGATTATTTACTATATAGAATTTGAGAATCGGCACATAATATCACTAAGGAATCAGTGAAAGATACAGTATCATCCTTTTACAACTGATTGGCATCCTGTCAAACAACAAGAGGACATGTCAAACATTTATTAAAATGAAATGTAAATAAATAAGTGAACGTTATGCTTTTTTTTAATAAATTTATTTGATAGTATCCATTTAATCAAATTTTTATAGATTTATTTATTCACAATAACAATTTCTTAAATTATCGGTGTAATTTTTTCAAAAGACAAAATTTATCCTGCATAGACATTGTACCAACTTTTTATTTACTTAAAGAGAACTTTAAAATGATGTATCACACAAAGGTTATTACATTTAAAATATTCACATTACAACCCCTGACCATCCCCCATAAAGGGGTTGAAATTCTATTTCTTATAAAAAGGTAAAGTAGTTGACCAATACCTTATCCTGAAAATTACAGTATTCAATCTGGAACAGTTTTAAAGTTGTTGAGGGGTTTCCATACTTGTGACTCTATACATTTAAAAACTAAAAAAAATGTAAAATGCAATTTTTTTAGCTTTTAAACACACTTATACATACACGAATTCAAATTAATTTTATATAATTGATTATTAAATTGGTCTCTCATGTAATGACGTATAAAATAAAGCAAATAGAATGTTTCATTTTTATCTTTCTGTTTGGGTCATTGTTAATCATGGTAAGAATAATTTATTTAAAACTACTGATATTTTAAATTAACATTAATTGTTATTTTATAATTTTTTAAATTAAAAATTTATGATAATAAGACATATTTATTAATATTATAATATACCTATCAATGAGAAATGCAAAAGGAAAAATTCCACTCTTTATCTCAGCAATAAATAATCAAACAATGCATACATAAGAAATAAATGCATTGAAAAAAATATATAACCTTCATGAAAAATAAATAACACCGTAAAAGCAAATATCATATAGTGGAAAAAAAGCATGAACCAGCAAACTAGTACGGCAAGGTTTTTTTCCCTAGATGCAGAACAAAATGTTATCAGCGTCCAGACACAATATTACTGTCATAAGCAAGAATGGCAGCAAATCAGATAAATCTACATTGGGCAGGTTGAAACGATTAATTGGAATAAAAGTCTAACAAAATATGATAGAACTGCTCATTCACATGTGTACAATACAATGAAAATTATTACAATGAGAAAAACAAATTCCTACAGGTCTCTCTTTTACCAAGCCTAACACCATTGAATGTAATAAGAAAACAATGATAAAACAAGTTTAATAATTTCACTAAAAATCAAAAAAATAATAATAATAACGTTTACACAAATAAAGAGCAGTGTAGAACTCTGTTTAAGAATTGGGTATTTAATTGTACATTTATATGAGGGAATTCTGCTACATTAAATTGTGAGTACATCTTAAAGTGGCAGCAGCTGAATAAACAATGACTGCATTCAATCAGGTATCAAATGAAATTTCTAAAATATTAAATCTATAAAAGTCAAGATAATTTTTGTTTCACAAAACACATATGCAAACAATTTTAATTCAATTAAAAACACTTTTACCAGAAATAACCAGATTGGTAATGGAATATAAATAAAATTTTTTGGTCGTAACATAGTTACAAGTGTACTCTTGGTTCTATAAAATAATGGCAGAGTTTCGAACAGTCAGTTATGAAAAAAAAATATGTCACAGACACAAAGTATGTATAAAAATGAAGAGAAACTATCCAAGAATCTTATCTTCCAATAAACTGTCCTTTACTTAACTTTCAGACATCAAAACGGTAATCAATCTCTTGCCATAAGTGACAGAGAACATCTGAAATTATAAAACAAACAGCTTAAATATGGTGTTCTTTTAAATAGCCCAAACGTCTTATTTAAACAGAAAACACCTGCATGTTTATATAATTAACAAATAAAAATTTACAAGGGGAGGATTTTGAGACCGCAGAGGCCAGGATGTCTATCCTTCTCATCCGCCCATCACTCACGAAATATTTTTTCCTTAAGGTAATTCCATACGAATGTGTAGCTCTGTCTAAGTGAAGAATGGAATTCTTCGATGTTAAGATCACTTCATATCCTTCTAATACATCCAGGAAGTTATTTCTCAATATAGATGTTTCAGCAAAAAATGGGACTCAGTCTGGTTCCATTCCAAATAACTCATACAATTTTTTGATCATCAAGTTGATGTTTCATAGTGATATGTGAAGGTTCAATGCCCTGTATTTGAACATTTGTTAATATGCTCATCCCGAATCATGAAAACAGCTTCATCAATGAAAATAAACTTGTTTAAAAATTCTTCACCATGATCTATTCAAAATATTTGTACCGAGTAATTGTTTGATTTTGTTGCATAAGTTTTATATAATACCTTAATTTTTTACAAACCAGTAAATCATAATTAAAATTTTGTGAACAGTTGTTTTTGGAGCAGTTAACTCTACAGAGCTCTTTCATGCAGATTTTCTACAGGGCTACAAAATTTAACTTATTTGCACAGCTTCAACAGTATTGTCAAACACTGATGGTCATCCTGAATATGACTGCTTCAGTAGGCTGCTGTGATAAATGTTATTTTCATACGGTGGTTCTTAATTGAACACATATTCTCTCTCTCTTACCTAACAAACATAAGCAACTCAACTTTGCAAGCCACAAAATACATTGAACCTTCCTCTATCATAAACATGGTGACTAATAAGCATTATGTTTATGAATCGATAATTTGTATACTCATTGTACATTCTGATGTATACTTCATGACTGTCATGCTTTATTTCAAAACTATGATTACCTGAAATTCCACCTTTTTTTCTGGACACACTGTATATATATAATTAACCACGAATAAAAATGAAAAAGATATTACAAGTTGCTGAACCTAAATAAAAAACAAAAGCTCTCAAGCAGTTCTGTGCAAGACAGACTTTCGTAACTTTATTTGGTTTTAATATTTTAACATATATTTATTTTTAATTTGGTTCAATATCGTTACCAACAAATACCATAGATAAAGAAACATCAATGTTCTAACTTACAGCATCATAAAGAACTACAATTTTAACTTGTTTCACACTGAAATTTTTTCGACCTAAATCGATTTTAAGTAGTTATTTTTATCTTAATTTCACTATGCCGAGTTTGAAAATGTAGATTAGAAATGACTGATTAGAAATAATCATTATTATGTAGGAACAAAGTAATATTAAAAAGGAAAAATATTTAAATAACTGTAATATCAATTACGGCAGAAAATATTAAAATAACATCAAAATAATTACAACATATACGAAAGAAGTATGTTTGTTTTAAATATACAACCTGGAATACGGTTTCGTACATATTTTAACAAGTAAGATGAGATAATGAATGAAACAATGTATAAAGACATTCCAGATCCTTGCTGGAAATCAAACCAAATATCACTTAATACAGAATCAAACATGCTAAACCACTACATCATGTAGGCAGCCTTATTTTTTTATATTATAAATGAAAGCAGTTGAAATGAAATAGTTTTTGTTATTTTTTTTTGCAGGCATTGATGAATTATTTAAAAATTAATTCTGTGCAAGTTAACTTTCAGCTGAATAAAATGCATGTTTTTGTAATTTATATATTGAAAACAATAACATAATGTAGACACATTGTTTACTGTTTTAATAATTATTAGCAAGTGTATTACAGTAAATTTATTGTTATGCATTCTCATGAACTGAAGAAAACTTTTTAAAAAAACCCGACAATTAATATTTAAACTTATCATTTTTACTTCATTTTATTACTTTCAAAAAAAAATTTTCCAATGTTTATCAGAATCAGATGTAAATAGTAACAGCTGCAATTAAATTTACAAAAAAATAATTGTATATATCAATTAAATCATAACAAATATAACAGTAAACGTGAAATTGCAGAGAGGGTTTATTATTATTTATCATAATCATCCTCTATAGTCCTTTCTGTAATATTAAGTTCTATAAAAGCCACTCTCGAGGTCTTGGATTTGAAAAACCTGGTCAGGCATGGCATTTTCACACGTTACAAAACTGCCATTTTATTTAATCCTCTAAAGCAATGCCTAGCAATGGAAGTGCCAAAGACTAAAAAAAAATCTATAAAAGGCTGGCAATAATTCATTCTGACGTAATGGTATAACCTTTAGTTTTAGTCACATTTTGAATTTCAATTATATTATTAAAAGAAGATCATCCCAGTTTTACTTTTATTATGGAATAAGATAGTAAGCTCATGAGAAGTACAGTTATATAACACTTAAGTTGCAAAAAAGATTTGTTAAAAACTGCATATTTAAAAGAATAAGTAACCAAGAGGAAAGTCTATTACACAACATGTTGCCTGCTATGCATCTTTTAGAATGAAATTCCCCAGTACTGAAAATTTTGCATTTCTAGTTCAAGCAGTGTAATAAATATACAGTTTTAAAAAAAAAGATAGACAGAAAAAATATATAAGTACACTTGGTATGCTTTACACACATTGCATAAAATTACACATTTAAGTTAATTCTGCACTCACATTCTTGCCACATTTGTCTCCTCCTATCCTACAAGTTCCTGTATTTTTAAATAAACAGTAAAATATTGTTTATGTGATGTATTCCTAAAACTAAGTAAATTAACAATTAATATAATCTACTTATAGATTCAAGAATGTCTTTCATCACATTGTAAGAATCATTCAAATTAATACCATAAGCAATTGGTATTGAAGGATATTTGTTACTGTTTTGTAGCAGAACCACTTATAAACTATACCTGGATGAATCCATGAAAAGGCGCCAGTCCTCAGGTTTATGAACTTGTCCTAAGTGCAACATAAGCTCATCAATATTTGTGCAATAAACCAAATTATTTTCATCAATAAAGTACTGAGAAAGTTCTTTTTGTCTGATTCGAAAGCCTGAAATTTTTGTATTTTTTTTTTTTTTGTAAACTCCAACCTTGTAGTTTTGATCCTAACGGTTCAGATTGATTTTTTGGTAAATTTATATCCCTAATAAAGTCATTTAATTCTCCTTCTGATATAAGATGTGGCTTATTGGAAGATAATTCAAAATCAAAGTTGTCTTCTTCAGTACTGCCTGATTCTTCATCGCTGCTCTCAAAACACATTCACAGGTGGCTCAGGAACTGGAATAATTTCACTGTGAGGTACAGGTCTGATTGCAATGAAGGATATTTTATAGTGTTTAGATTTTTTGAAATTCCAGACACACTTGTTAAACAAAAGTAACAATGGGTTACATGATTCTTTAGTTCACGCCAAACCATAGGTACACCAAAGGGCAAAGCCTTCAGTGTACCTGTCAGCCACCCTCTACGTAAATAGAACAATTAGTGCAAACTATATGAGAAGTCCACATCTTATCCTGATCATCAATTTTACACTGATATGATATGCTTTTTTAATTAAAGGTGTAATGTTTTTTCTATTTGATTTTACAGGAAACTCACCACATACATAACAAAAGTATTGTTTATTTACAGCTTACGAATTATATTAACAAAGTTAATACAAAATGAGCTAACAAAATACAATAGAGGAGCTTAAAATGCTAACTATACATTGAAAAATGAAAAAATCCTTTAATTAGTATTTAAAAATTTTTCCAAAATGGTGGGTGATAGAAAGATTCTGAGTTCATATTCTTTTCAGCATAAAAAAACAGATTAAAATTACATATCGCATGTTAGGAAACAAAAAAAATGTTTATCAGTGTAATTAACCATTTGAGATAGTTTGTATTTCTTAAAATAATAATAATACAATTGAGCCAAAAAGGGCATCAAACTAAAGAAATGCAAAACTTTCAAATGACCAGCATATTCAATAAAAAGGAGGTTCTCTTAATATTTTCTGATTACACAGACCAAGAATTGTAACTGCTTCGTAATAGTTAAACCAATTGTTTTTATTTTTTATTATTTCTTTTAAATACCTCTTTTATTTCATTGGCATAAAATCATAAAAAAATTATTGAAATACTCAATAACCCTAATAAAATAACCAATACAATAAGGAGTTGTCATAGAAAAGGTCTGTGCTTTCCAAATATATCCAGCTATTAACTAAATATAGTGTAATAAATACAAATTATTCAGTGTATTTATTTTCTTTCACTCATCCAATGTAAAGTTATAATATACATTATGTTATATTTTGTACAATGCATATACGAAATCCAAATTGTAGCAATATTTTTGTTGTTGCAGTTGTTTTCATTTTTACAAGAAAAAATACATTCTCTAATAATAAATAAATTTAAAATTAATGTAAACAAAATATTAAATTTAACTGATTAAAAAAAAACCTTTTAAAATTTTAAAAAATTTTAGAAAAAACTGTACATAAAACAAATAGTACAATAATAAAAATTAGATTTTTCCAAATGTTATACTATAACAAATGAATAAATAACTCGCCCTAAAGAAGGATTGATGTCACAAACAGAATTGTAGAAATAGCAGTGAACATGTTAAAAGTATAAACCAATGCACACAGAACAGCTCAACTTAACTCTTTGAGGTGCAAAAGTCATATCATGTATCCATCTTAATTTGTTTCTCAAAAGGGTAGTGCTTACATAAGGTATATAGTATTGGGTACTATACATAGGGTAGTGGTATAAGATATCATATTCTTACTGTTTTTCTATTATTGGGGCAACAGCTACAATACATAACCTGACTTAATAGTGATTAAGAAACAGTCACTTTATGCATTTAATCAATATCATGTGTTAACCTCAATTTGTTTATTATTATTTATGTCTGCTTACGTGTTCACAGTCTTTAGTTTGTGCAAACAATGTTTTTAAATTTTATAATTTAAAATATTTTCCTCTGGAATATTTAATTAATTTCTACAAAATGACAACTAGGTACATATGTGAACAATAAATACTAGAGGACCTTACTGAATGATGAAATTTCATTAAAGTATTAGTAGTCGGCTTTTATCATGTATAAAAAACTTAACATGAAATAGCACACAAACAAGGACTTAGGTGTCAAATTAATAGAAACATCCTTATAAAAAACATGGTGCAAGCAGAACAGTAATTATGTAACAATAACAATAAACCTAACTCCTCACCAGGTTAGACAAATACAACTTGTTGACATAAATTTGTAGTTAGAATCCAGAAGCCACCAGGCAAACCATCTGGATCTGACATGATCTTTGCAGCAAAAAATTTATAAAAACAGTTCACTCACAATGTTTGTGCAATATGAATTGTGCATTACAGTGGGAAAAACCTTTCTTAAGATTTTCATACTAAATATTTGTAGTAATTTCTATATGCTAAAGAAATTCATTATTATTATGTTTTTCAATATTTTTTGTTCATTTTTCAAGTTTATGTTATTTTAAAAATGTTTAACATTACATTTTTATATCAATATTATTGTATTATTTTTATTACAGTTAACATGGTACAATAGATTCATCTAAAAATATTATATTTGCAAGTAGTACAATCTGTCCTACATACTGGTTCTACCAAGTACCCATTAGTATGTGGCGGTCTTATAATCATAAATTAGAAAATGCAGAAAAGTGCAAAAAATTTACAAGATTCTGCACTGTCCCTCTAGGTGTTCCCAATCACTTAATTTATTTGCCCTCCTGAATTAATTAAAAAAAAAAAAATTACTAATTAATCAACAAATAAAGGCTAACAGTAGCTCAATTAATAAAAGAAAAATGTTTAATTTTAATTTTTTTCTTTTAATTTAGTATCACATGATGTTATTATTACTTACAACAATACTAGTAATCAAAGAAAGAAGATAAAAACAAACTAGAAAAAATTGGAACTTGATACAATACTAACTTGACTTTATTATAAAAAAAGAATATTCATTTGTGACAAAAACACAAGTATTTACAAAATACAGGGTTGTCAGAAAGAAATAAACTATGTCAACAAAAATGTGAGTTACAAGAAAACTACATAACCTACATAAAAGCATCTACTTCATTAAACGGTTGACACCAAATTATGAAATAATTTAAAAGAAAACAGAGGTGGTAAAAATTATTACATGTAGCTACAATAATGAAACATGAAAAAACTAATATTGCTGAGTAAATTGTCTTATCACAGAGATACATGTAATAATAAGAATCAGGATGTAACAAGTTTTTATCATTACTAATGATGATACCATATCACTAGAATAATCATTTATAACCTGCATTAATAACCAAACTATCATTATTTATTTGTTTCAGTTAATATTTGACTAAAATATTTAACAAAAAACAGTTACTGGTCTAAGAAATTGCACAATTTCTAAATATGGCCAACTTGTTAATGTATCAATGATTTCATGGCAATAGAATTTATCAACAAATTAACAACATTCCAAAGCACAGCAACAGAAATCTAAAATGAATTAACACACCAACCGCCAAGAAGGATCTCTGAATTGCATAAGCTGGATTATACAAGAAGACATATAGGGTATAGATAAATTAAATGAATAGCCAGCCATAAATCAAAATAGTTCTTTTAACTACACCAAATGTGGAAGTTAAGCTGCAAGGCTTTCACTTAATAAAACAGACTGTAACAGTGAAAACATTTAATTAACTAGTAAATGTAACTGACAGTACTTTGATACGCATATGCATGAATCTCTTTCCTAGCAAAACTTGAATAAAAGTTACATAATAAAATTATACTAATTGACAGTAACATTAAATGTTTAATTTTAATTCTATTAAGGCACTGACTTCACAAATTATGCTACAATGCAGAACATCAACCAATAACTTTTTAAGAGTAAATAATAATAATTTAAGTATTTTTCATTAATAAATTATGTGCGAAAAATTATTAAAAAAGTACCATATAAAATAGTTTCTTATAGCAATTAAAATGTGCTAGTAAAAATTAAAACGCAAGCCAAATATCACTCATGAGAGTTCATTACAATAAACTTACAAGTTAATACGTAAATACCTAGCTTCAAATTGTTCACATAAAAAGGCATTACCACCCGAACAAAAAACTTTAACTGGGGACAATTTCAAATGCAATCTGACAGTACAAATAAATTGCAAAAGGCAACTTTAAGAAAACTTGCCTTGATATAGGCTTCCTAAGATATCTTCCAAAAGAAAGTCATTTAGTTGCTTATTGTTTAAAAAATTACATTAACGATATATAAACAGAGATGAAAAATAATAATAAAATTAAGTATTTTCACTATTCTACACCAGATTTACTCACCTTGTGTACAGAAACTGGAATGTTATCCACAAAATATCTCACATCACCGTTTTCTTGCATAAATGCTGCAATGAAAAAAAATTGAAAAATATTAAATTCATAATCACCAGTAACTGTCCTTTTAAAACCCTACCAAATAAATTAATTTTTTTAACACACGATCCCGCCATAACTTAGCTAGTCAGCATGGAAGGACGAGTCGTCCTTCATTAAGATCAAAATAAACCAACTTGTGAACTATTCCTAAATAAAATATACACACTTACAATGACTGTTAGAATTCGATGACATCTGTGACTTAACGGCAACATCTAATAATGTAAAAACAAACAAATAAAATGATACAGAACTAAGAGGCATTTTCACTTTCATAATATTAACTCGTCTTTCGGCCATCTGTACTCGCTCCCTTGCTTTGCTCTTCTGCTCTGCAGCAGGTCATGATATCGATTTTTACAGCTTCGATACGTCGAAATAATTTCAAAACTTGAGTTCATTTTTTTACTTGAGGTGTAGTCTATTACGGTATTTGGAGTAAAATGATATTGTTTTTCTAAAGTTAATAATACCTAATTTCTAGATTTCATAAAATACTTCTACACTATTTATTTTATTTCGATATACAAACAAATTGATTAGATTTAGAGAAAATCGAAAAACTGATTTAGATTTTTTTGTATGATTCTATTTTACTAATGCCCATTCATTACCAAATTATAAAATAAAGATTTTGGTAATTAAATTTACTAATCAAGTTTTAATAATCTTTTCCAAATCACAAAACTGAATGACATATTTAAAAATTTATTCATTTAGATTGTTTTGCTGTCACATTAAATTTGTAAATTCAGTTGCCTCAAGAAAAACAAACATAATCTTTTTTATCTTTGAGATGCGCATGAGTTATCAAAAAATCAATAGTTTAGGTCGGCGTCCACAGATCAGTGAAAAGTTTTATCATACAATTTTATGTTATGTTATGTTGGTATTCAATTATTTTGAATATGCTATGACTTGATTATGCAGTTTTTGCTGTCAAGAAATCACGTGTAACGTTCTAGTATACGCAATAATTTTGGTTTCTTCTTTAATATTTGAAATGTTGCATAATATGCAGTTCCCCATATATTTTTATAATGAACACCATTTTATATTAAAACAAATGAACAAACATTACAATGAATTAAGATAATATTTTTAATTTTGGAGGAATGTGTTTAACCCAGGATCACTCGCATGTCTGAAAATCACGTGGTTATTCACGCGTTAGATTTTATATAAACTTTGTGTATACCTGAATAAAAGTAGACTTTTTTCTCAAAACAATTTATTAGGCAACAAATTTTTATTGTTTTAAAAAATGATAAATTGGTTATATCTTACAGTACTTATTTATAAATATAAATGGAATAGTTTATTTTTAGTAAATTATTCCATTTATATTTATTAAATTTCAACCTTCTTGACAAGGCTTGTATGTTTGATCTAAACACTATCTGAGAGTTTATAGTACCAGTGTTCAGTAGGGAGAAGAACAAAGTTAGAGGCTATTGGTTACTGTTTCTAGAAACATCATACTCAATTTTCAAGTGATCCACAACATCCACCCCCCCCCCCCCCTTGTGGAGTTATAAAATATTATAACTTGTGGTTTCAAGTCTCCTGAAGTTACATCAATGGCATCATCGTTACCCATCGTTGAAAGTAGAACATTTTTGCCTTTCTTGGGGATGTATGAAGTCAGTTGGCATTTGTTGGGGCATTTTCCAAATGCAAATATAGAGGATTTCTGAGTATGAACCCTAATAACAGTGAGTTCAATCGGGATTTGAGGTTTGTTCTTGTGAATCGTACCTACAATAGTCTGTCTATGATTTAGAAATAAATTGTTTGCGAGAGGGACATTAATAATGTAGTTGTCCATAGTTACATTATGCCCTTATTGTCTATGAGTTCAATAAAACATTTCACTACACTGCTGGGATTATTTTGAATAAAAAGTGGTCCTTGAGGCTGTTGTCCAGCATATTCTTCCAGTTTACTTGTGTAAAAAGTACAGGCATCTACAAATCCGCACACTTATCCTGTACTTTGCTAGTTTATTTGGGATATAAACCCAAAATTTACAGCGACTGTGAAATCCATCCAGCATTTCGTCAATAGTGGCATATTCACTTAATGAATAACCTTCCTCACATTTTTGAACAAACTGTTCAAAAAGCTGCCTAATTGGAGCTAAGTTATAAATAAGCTTTCTAGCAGTTCTGGTATTATTTTCATCAAACTGTATAGCTTGAACCAATGTTTGAAATCATCTGTTTGACAGTACAGCCGAAAAATTTCTGGACATGTTCCATCGTTGCTCCATAACTTGTCAATATTATTTCACCATTCATACATTGTCAATATTAGCTTCTGGAACCACAGAGGATTAATAAGGATGATATATATGAATGTAAATGGAGTGTAGTTTTGTACAATTTTGTAGTTTTGTACAATCTCAGGTCAACTATTCCTGAGATGTGTGGTTTATACCCAACCACCAAAGAATACTGGTATCCACAGTATAGTATTCATATCCACATAAAAAAAAACAGTCTTTACCAGAATTTGAACCTTAGAACTCTCAACTTCAGAATCAGCTGATTTGCAATGATGAATTAACCACTACACCAGTCCAGTGGGCTTCTTACCTGCATCTAGTCAACAATGATAGCAGTAATAGTTAAAAACGTGACCACAGGAGTTCAGGCTTAAATTTTTAATTCTCGTTTATAATCATTTCTGTTGGTCATTCTAGGTTATGTCAGTAATGCTGAAGTTGAATTTTCCACACCAAATTATACTGAACAAGCATATTCAAATGGTGAGTAAAATTTATTTTTTGTTAATTTAGATTATTTACTATTTATTTATGCATTTAAATTTATTATGTACTGCTTGTTAGGTATTGTTTACATACTAAATTCAACTGGCATCAATTGATGCTACCATGTATTATTGGTACCAGTCAAAATTTTGTGGTTATATTTATTTATTTTTTTTATATTTTCAGGAAAAAAGTCAAAATTTAATGAATCATTTATATCATGTTTCTGCATTAAAAATAAAGTCCTGAATGGAAAGTTTCAGTTTCTGAGATGAAAGTTTTTAGGATGACCTATGCAAGATATTCCTCTTGTAGGATTAAGGCTGGGCTTAGTAGCTGATAGTGTTTTAACTGTGATTAGATTTGAAGAAATCAAACGATTCCTTCATTTTATAAATAATTCTGATGAGGAGTTAAAATAAATGATAATTTTGGAAAATTAGGCCCATAGGAACCACACTACATGATTCATTTCATAAGGCAGCATTATCAGAGGAACATCAGTCAGTTGATGGTGCCATTCAAGGAGAACAGCCATCTGAAATAATACCTAAAAAATAAGCCCAAAAAATGGGAGTTCAAGATCTGGCTGAAAGCTAGTTCAAGTGGCTGTTAATTTTTTTTAACTATACCAGGGTGCAAAAAAAAGAAAATATCCGAAGTCCTTTAGGCCCTATTGGTGACACTGTATATTGATTGACTTTGTCATGACATATGTGACATCAGGTGTAAATTATTTATGAACAACCTATTTACAACATTATCACTGCTTTGACAATTGCAAGAGTATAAAATCGATGTTGGTAGTGTTTGAACTACCAGAATCACAAAAGCAATTGTAGAAAAACTTGTTCAAAACTGTTGTCTAGGCAAATACTAAATTATAACTAGACTAGACAACATGTCAATTGTCAGGTGGATTGATAATAATACGGTACATACAATTTCAACTTACACAGATGCAGCCCCAGAAGATCAGGTTGAAAGATATGACCATTTCCAGAAAAAACACATAAAAATCAACTGGCCATATAGCATTCAACAGTACAATTTGTTCATGGCTGGGGTGGACCTGATGAACAGGATATACACGCACACTATCCTCATGAAGTATAAAGTAAAAGATGATACCTACATATTTTTCTTCACTTGCAGAACATGAGCTTGGTAAATGGGTGGCTACTCTACAGGAAAAAAAGAACAAGAATTGTCTATTTCTGAAATTCAAAGCATCTGTTGCTTCATCACTTATAGAAGTTTGGGACTAGTTTTAGTAATAAAATAAAGGTAGGGAGACCATCAGTTGATGGTGAAGAACCTGGTGTAAAAAATAAAAGAATTACTCTAACAAAACTACCGCTTGAAATCAGATTTGATGGTGTTGCTCACTGGCCTCTGAAGGTGCAAACAGCGCAGGTACCTAGATGTCATAGCAATAATTACAGAAGTCACATGTGTAAATAGTGTCATGAGCCTGTATGCCCGAACTATATGGAACATTGTCATACTAAATAATACATTCATGTGGTTTCAAAAAACCCACATAACAATTAAAAATTATGAAAATGTTTTTTAATTTAAAGTAACTTGTGTAATGTAACTAGATTTATAAATGTATAACAAAATTTGTAATTTACAGAAAATAAATAATACTTTCAAAACAGATTATTTTTATTTGAGTGGTTACTGTAGATGAATGGTGGCATCAGTTAATGCCACTTCTTATTTAAGCCCCAAAAACTAAATTGATTGAAGTTAGATTTTTTAAATATTTTTCTTAGCTATCTTGGTTTATTTTAAAGCCCTGAGAATTTTTTTGAAAGAACTAAAAAATTCATGCATGAAGAGGTTAAAGTGCACTCTATTTAATTTTTATAAATTTAAATTTATTTAATTATTTAATTTAAATAAATTAAATTCAATTAAATATTTAAATAAATCTAATTTTACAAATAATTATTAAGACCTGCTTTTTTAACTGAAGAGAAATTGAATTAAAAAAATATCAGATTAATAGAATAATTCTTTACCTTGAGCACTAACACTTTGTTCTTGATAATATGTTTATCAATTACTTGTATTATTAGAATAAAATATAATACTTTTGAAATCAATCACCACTTAGAGATCATCTCCCTCTCACTTCTCCGATTCTACCATTTCTAGATATTCCACTTCAGAGCTAATTACTGTTAATTTTAAACAGCTCTGTATTATGATTAGTTATTTCTATATTGTTCTTGCTTCAAAAGTTGTCGGCTCCATACAAGACAAAATTTACCATTAATATATGAAAAAATTGGTTCAAATCCCTTTCTTCATGTATTCCAAGAGATATGAGTATTTGTTTATAAGAGATGTATTTTTAACATAATGTACAACTTCAGTTAAAGTGAATGCTTTGTTACTGTCATTAATATAAAAATAAAAAATAAAATATGAGTGAGTATTTTGTAGTTTTATCCTGGGCTGTTCCATTTGTTCAGCAAAAGACTGATTAAAGTAAGTAACTTCATTTAAGTAATGACTAGATATTAGAGTACTTCATCCAAGCCTGTTGAATAAAAACATCTTACTTGCATGAAGTACTACTACTGGATATCAAGTACATCTCACATCCAGTATCCTGGAATAGTGAAATACAGTTACTAATAATAATAATAGTTGTTAAGATTAAGTAGTAACTCGTTTTGGCAGGTAATCTGATCTTACCAGATCTGTTCTGATTGTGATTCACATCACATCAGTTGAATTCTCTGTTGAAATTCCCTCTTGAACAGTTGATAAGATTGAAGAGATCAAAATGGAAAGAAAATTTCACAGTGATTTTTGTTAGTAAAGATTATTTTTGAACATTCAGATATTTTATAGAAATCTAAAATGTATGGTATTTTAAATGTCAAAAAGCAAGCTTGGGAAAAGATTACCAAGCAGTAATGACATATTTTCAGGTAGGTACTGCACACTGTTCTATTAATGAAAATGCTGAACAACAGAAAAACCTCTTAGGAAGAAAGTGATTGTAATGTAATTGTAAGTAAACTATTAAGTTGAGAGAGCAGGAAAAAGGTTTTTAAGAGACATTAAAACAAGAAGAAAATTTTGTTCTTGCAATGTCTTTGTTATGCAGCTGTTGGTACTAAAGGTGAGGAGAGATAATAATATTCTGACAAAGAAGACTGATGTAGTTGTAAATGAAATTACTACCAAGAAGGCAAGAAAAAGTTTAAAAAAAGTTGTACATTTTTAAAGTGATGATATGAAAGATCTAATGATTGTTCAGCTTCAAAAAATAAGAAAAAGTTAAAAAAAAGATGTACATTTTTAAAGTGATGATATGAAAGATCTAATGATTGTTCAGCTTCAAAAAATAATATTGTAACAGCAGATGGAGTTGAACAAATTCTTTAAAAACAAAACTCTAAAAATAAAAGATGCTGTTGATTTTTTAAATGGGTTGATTAACCAAGGTGAATTTCTGTAGCTCTAATCTCCCATTAAACAGCCGCTCTGTTATACAGCGAAATTATATCTCTTAATTGTTTTTCTAAATCTTGGCATAGTGAATTCTTTTTTAGCCAATCAGCACTGAAATTAGTAAATTTCTCATTATTATCGTATGTGTGTAGCTCACACATTTATAATAGCAAATCCCTTTCTCTTTCTGATTATATACTCATCTAAAAACAGATTCTTTACCACCATATGAGTACAGTCGACATCTGAAAATGAGCTTGTCAAAAAAGCTTAGCCTCATTTATTTTCCTTACTGTGTTAGCTAGCTGGACTCATCTTGATTTTTTATACTGCATTCGATGAGCCTAGACAGACACGTGTACAATATTATGGCCTCACACACGTCTTTACAAAGAACACATTCGACAATCCAGAGAAGGGGACCTAACACACTGCCCTGTGGACAAACTTTAAACAAGGTCTTTCTTATTTCAATGTTGCTGTCACGAAGATCAACCCTGTTGCTTAAAAAAACTTGAGAATATTATAATTTCATTTTGTGTACAATCACATCTCTGTAACTTAAACAAGGCAGAGGACTACCATAAGTTATTGAAAACCCCTGATGTATCCAAGAAGATAATATCAAGACACACTTGAAGAGGCAATATTTATAATTGTATAAATTAAAGTTCCATTTATCAAAAACTTAAAAATATATTTCCAAGTACTTTTGGAGTTGGTATTCCATCATCAGGGATTTCTTACAAGATTTTGATTCAAAATTCATATGTCATATGTATAATTATATTTAAGTTAAAATTGTTACATTCATAATAGTCAATCGTCAAGAAATTTAAAAAACTTTATACGTCGTAAGACTGTAACGTCATGTCTTTCTTGATAACCAGCTATTATGAATGTAACAATTTTAATTTAAATATATATATATATATATATATGACAAATGAATTTTGAATTTACATTTTATAAGAAATCCCTGATGATGGAGTAGCAACTCCAAAAGTACTTGGAAATATATTTTAAAATTGTTGATAAGTGGAACTTTAATTTATACAATTGTGCTAATACCAAGGGTGCCAAATGTTTAAAAATTGAATCTATTAATATTTATAACTTTGAGAATAGCATCCTCTGTGCCCTACCTGGGCAAAAACCATACATCAGTAACTTCCTAGAAGTCAACATATTGTTGATGTGGAGGAAAAGAACTTTTTTAAAAATTTAGTGTTTTAATAAGACACTTAAATGCATAGTTTGATTTTGTTGCGAATAAAATCAGTTTGATTATCCCAAAAGAGTTTGTTATCTAATAAAACAATAAATTCTTTGCAGAATTATGGAAGAACGCGCCAGAAAAAATACACAGAAATCTCCACAAAGAAATGGTAAAAATATGGCACAAAGAGGAATTTCCGGAAAATGGAAAACCGCAATAATCCACCCTTTACATAAAAAAGGTGATAAAACCAACCCTGACAACTATAGGGGAATTTCCTTACTAGATTGCACTTACAAAATTCTATCAAGAATAATTTACAACACAACAGAATCAAATACCAACTGGAACAAGAACTAAGGGAATACCAAGGGGGATTTAGACCATGGCGAGGCTGCCCAGAACAAATTCTAAATTAAAAATTAAATATAAGGTATCATAAACTAAGGAATAAACAACTGGTAGTGACTTTTATTGATTTCAAGAAAGCATATGATTGTGTACATCAAGAATCCCTGCTAAAAATCCTGAGAAATTTAGGACTTCACCCAAAACTAGTCAAAATCATCGGACTAACACTAACGGATACCAAATCCAAGGTTAAATTCAGGGGAGAAATATCTGATCCATTCGACATCAAAACAGGACTGAGACAAGGAGATGGACTGTCACCGCTTTTATTCTACTGTGCCCTTGAATTTATAATACGGGATTGGAAAAAATTAAATAAAGATAACGTTACAATAGTAAAAGATATCTCAGTAAATTGCCTAGGCTTTGTGGACGATTTAGCCCTACTAGCCCAAAATATAGAAGAGGCCAGATACCAACTGTCAACACTGGAAGAGATTGCAAGAAAAATTGGTCTAAAAATTTCATACGAAAAAACCAAAATTATGGTGAGAGACCCACTATGCATAAGCAAGGTAAAAATAAACAATAATGACATAGAACTAGTAGAAAACTTTAAATATTTGGGGGAAGACATCACACACAACCTCCAAGAAAATCCAAAGTGGAATGAAAGAATAAATAAACTCATCAAAGCCACGATAAAAACACAAAACATCTATAACAAAAATGCATTTCCGTAAACACAAAAATAAGACATTATAACTCAGTTATCCAACCACAAATACTTTATGGATGCGAAACCATATTTGGACCGTACCAGACAAGGTTTACCGACAAACTGGAAAAGATTGAAAGACAGATTCTACGACGATGCATCGGGAAAAACATTAAAAAAGATAGGATTTGGAGAATTAGTCCAAAAGAAGAGATTTACAAAATGATCATCCCGATAACTAATAAATTTAGAAAGAAGAGAATTTCCTTTCTAGGACATATTTTCAGAACAGAAGAGACCAGAATTATCTGATGGATAATTGAACTTTTCTGGAACAAGAAAAGCAGACCGAACTGGTTATATGAAGTACAGAAAGATATGGGAATTAGACATAACCCATAAAAACCTAAAAACGGAAACCGGAAACTATGAGAAATTAAAAAATAAAGAAGCAAGATTCCTATCAAAACCCAAGAAAACAATAAGCCGGGTGTACTTTGAACAAGAAAGAGCAAGAAAATCTGAAACCCTTAGAAATTACTGGCAAAAAAGAAAAGCTGAAAAACAACAAATCAGCAAGAAAAGAAAGAACTTGCCAAAAAAATGAACTAAAGTGATCCATTATGGTCTTAAAAGTGAAAAAAAAACCAAAAATTTTGCTTTATGGGCAACAGAAATATATTAGTATAATGTGAATTTTATCTACATGCTTTGCAATGTTACACTATCTGAAAAGCAAGATATAATTGTTTTATCAATACTTAAAGTTAGATGGTTATAATCCATCCAGTGAATAGTTTTTTCTGCTGCTGTCACATATCTTTCATTACCTTTTAAAAACTTTTGTTCAGTTATAAATATGATCTTATCATCTGTGAAAAGAGTAACAATGAATGGTTCAAGATGTTGAGGCAGGTTATTTATAAATAATAAGAAAAGTTAGGGATTGAAGTCACTCCATGTACTATATTTTACATGTGTATTCTTATCAGAAGTAGAATTTCAACTACCTGTTTGAAGTTGGTAAAGTATAATTGACCAGTTATAGCAGCATCTTTGATGCTATAATTACTAAGTTTTTTATCCGTAAAATATTTGAAACTAAATCAAATTGTTTCCTGAGATCGCAAAAGTGAAAACGGAATGCTTTTAATGTTTATGCTATTTAAGATTTTTTTGAAAATCTGGGAATAGTTGTGTCAGTAGACAATTTTTTCCTGAAACCATGGTGAAAGTTTGTTAATATGTAATGATTTTTCAAAAAATGTTAAAAGACTATTTTTTATAATTTTTCATACATTTTAAACAAATAATGAAATTAACCAATAATTTTGTAAACGATACACTAAACCTTTTTTCAAGTGTGGAATATTTTGATGATCTTTTGGAACTGGGTTTTATTTATATGTGATTAAGATCATTCACATTCTATCAAATTATTACAAATATGTAACTTGAAGCAATGAGGAAAATTTTCTATTGAAAAAAAATGGTTTGATGACACTTGATGATTTACATCCAACTGTAATAAAGTGACACACCATTAAACATACCATCTACTCACATTACCTTAATAATGGAAATAATCAGGAAAAACTATTGTAAAAAAACTATAATTATTTTTATAAATGAGATTTTGATCACCTAATAATATCTTAATGTAAATGCAAGTCATTATATGTATGTGAATATGTATGTTTATTCCTCATCTCCTCTTAAACCACAGGACTGATTTGACCCAAATTTGGGACAATAATAAGTAATAATTATTATTATTTGCAATCTGAGCAAAAATACTGTGGCTGTTAGACGCCCATACCACAACCTCTGTGAGGTATGAGAACTTTAAAACAATATAAAAGATTAAAATTCTGAAATGTATGGTAATATTTTTAAACACTACTACATTTTGGAAATTTAGAACTTCCTAAAAGTTTCTAAAGCATTTTGGAGCATTCTAGATCATTATTGTATATTTTTGAATGTTGTTACATTTTGCAACAATAAGGAAAACAAAAAATGTAGTTTACAGGCAAGCATTTGATGAGTCTAAGTCGTTGCCTCCTTGAACTCTGTTGTGTTGTAGTTTGAAAACTGTGTTTATATGAATATATATTGTACCTTTTTACATAATATATCTGTATAGTTGCATTAGTTATTTGTGTATTGCATATTTGTATGTGTGTGTCTTCATACACAACATGTCTGTCTGTAGCCTCTTTCTTGATGCACTCTGCGAGATTAATTAATTAGTTAATTAAATTTTAAAAATTAAATTAAATTGAACATAATAATAATAGATTTGTTCATATTTGTATAGTTTATTAGTTACTGTACTGTTAAAAAAGTTAAAAGAAAATTAAATAAACATTCTTTCTTCAAATTACTCACATAGGGGTAATAAACAAGCTAGATTTGAAAGGTTAAATTCAACAGGAAGAAATGTAAAGGATATACCTTGAGCAATGTTGGGTGTATAAGCTAGTAACTTTATAAAATTTAAACAAATGGAATAGATAAATTACAAATGGTAAATAAATGAATAGTACATAACATATATTTCTTAAGATTATTTAATTGCAAAAATTTTTTTTCACTAATATTCTTTTCTTTTTTTTAAAGAAAAAAGTAAAGATGATCCTTAAGACTATAGTAGATAAAATTTTTTTTTTATAATAAAAAAATTAAACTAATAAATTACAGAAAAAATTATATTAAAAAATATTATCTGCAAATATAAAATTGGTTGTATTTGAAAAAACAATGTTCCTTTTTCCATAAAAAGGGCATTAGAATGATTTAATTTAAGTAAGTGATTGAAATAAAAGAAGAGCTCAATTTAAAAATCAGGGTTACAATTTTAGTGTTTAATATCACCATAAGAACATCAAGTAATTACTTTGTCCATTCTATTTCCTATGTCTATACTAAACTGAATTCTTTTACAAATCTCCAAAAAATGAAACTTGACTTACCCAAAGAGTTATAAGAAAACAGTTAAATTTTTCTATTAAGATATAAAAAAATTCAAATTTATATAATGAAATCAACAATGATTGATAACACCCTTTTTACTAAATATTAACATAATTATTTAAACACATACAATAACATAAAAAAAAATAATTTCATTGCTCAGGAGATGGTTTGGGAAAGGAATTTTATTGTATTGGTGACAGTTTTAATTCCATTTCCTTAACTAAACATAACAAACCATCAATTGAGCAATATGCATTATTGTTTTTAAGTATAAAAATTATTTTTGTTTACTATGTGTTCATTATTTTTTTATGGCACTTAATTAAAAAACAAAGAAAATGAATATAAAAGATATTCATATTAATAAAATAATAATATATAATCTTCCTCCTGATAAATTGAATTAATTGTAAGTAGAATTAGGTTTATTAATTTTGTTTCAATAACAAAAAAATCATGATTTTAGGGAATTCTATTAAATAAGGCACTGATAATAATATGAGCTTTTGAGTTTAGTCAAAGGTAATTGTATGTTTAGTAGATTTCAAAACTATTAAACATATAATTCTTTTGGAAACAATATTTTATAGTTTCACAGAAATTCTGTCATAAAAAATTTTTATGATACTGTAAACTGTTCTGTAAAATGGATGGTTAGGTTACGTCATAATCATTATTCTTATTTAAGATACATACTAATTTTTAGAAATACACAGATAAACAATTTAATCAAAACATTGTTCAGTTATTTATTTTTTATTCTATTCACTGTTTCAAAAAATAAGGATGAATGTCATTCTCCTGATGAACACTGATTATATAAAACACAATATATTTTGGAATAAGTTACAAATCAGTCCCTTTGATGTATTATTTTTTATGCCATCATATAGAAATGCTTATGATTTGCACTTTTTTTATTTTAATCTTTGACCCTCATTACTTTACTCTAAAATGTAGAATTTAAAAAAAAATCTTTGATCTGATTAACAAGATCTTTAGTGTAAATAATTTTACAATCTTTTTAAAGTTTAGTGTATTAATAATTTATCAAACCATAAAAAAATTTTTTACATCTTAAAAATTATATTTATTTAAAATAAGTCATGTTAAACAATTCTTGAATTTCCAAGAAATATTTTAATTATCTTTGATGAACAAAAAATTTATAAATTCAAGTCCTTTTTCACCCAGATATATATATATATATATATATAATAATCATATATATCTCAGTAAGATGTTAACAGAAATTAATTTTTATAATTTTATTTATTAGACAATGTAAAAAAAAGAAATACCAGTATTGTATTTATAAATAAAACATTCAAACATATTTTTGCTATTCTGAGAAAATTCTTATGATTATGTTATCTAACAAAACACGTTTCCTTATTTCAAAAGCAATAACGTTGATAAAGTTTTAACAAAATAAAAATATTTTTAGAAAACCAGTTGTCAGACTTTTTACATAAATTATAAAAAAAGGATTTTTTATTTTCAACATTATAGTGCGTAAAAATATATTTTACTGAAAGAAAAGTAAAGAAAAGAAAATTATATTATAAAAGTTTTTAAATATTAAAATTTGAAAGTTTTTTGATAGTTTTTTTCTAATTTTTACACTTGACAAAAAATAACAAGCACATAATTTTCCGTCTTATATACTCGTATATAAAGCTACATCCCAATGACTAAAATAAAGTGAAAAGTTTATTATTAAGAGTTCTATTGTTTTATTTTGTAAAAGGACATGTACTTTAAAACATATCAGTTTTCACAGTAACATGTAACATTAAGCATTAAATCTAAATACCACTTAGAGCATGTTATAAAATTTACTGAATAACACAGTTTTAAGTCAAAGTGATATGCAAAATAAATAAGAACTTAAACTTCATAAAAAATACAGTCTAAGTTTGGTAAGTGTAGCGAGTTTATGAATAGTAGGTTATTTTGTTTGCATCTGGGTGCATGTTGGTATAGTATAGTTGGCATGAGTATAGTTGGAGTATGTAGAACAGGGAGAGGACTGAACTGATTTCTGCTGTTTACAAAAAGACACTTAGGAGGGTGCATTTGTGTGTTTTGCCTCAATTTAGCACTGAGTATAATTCCCTCATTCATATCTAAAATACCCACTCCAACTTAAGTGAAAACTGCATTAGAAAACTTAGACTTACTGTACCTATTTCTTTTGTCACTCTCCTCCTGAATTCACTGTGAACACATAACAATTTTTTGATTCTAATATTATCCCCACCACTATGCTATTCACTTACTTATAACATGCAATAAATACATGTTTACGGTAACAATAATTTTCATGGTAACAGATGGTAACTTAATTTATTATTTTTTATTGCTCTGGCTTAATTACAGTCACAAAAAAAAGAAAATTTTAATTACTACTAATTAATCTGACTTACCTATTTAATCCGTGATTCAATTTTTCTAGTCTAGTTTATATTTATAACTAATGATTTCAGTTTTGCATATTCACAATTACCTAATTAAAATTTGCAAATAATAAATATATCAATATAAAATGGAGGAAGAATAATTTAATATATATGTTTTTAAAACATGATTCTAAAGACAATTTTCCAAAAAATGGACAAAATTATAAGTTCTGTTTTCAAAATGAAAAGAGAAACTTTGTTTTATAATTATTTTTAAATATTAAAGAAGCAATTACAAATAAACTTTTACAGATTAATTAATCCACTGTATTTACATATTAAAAATAATTTTATAAAGAGGGTGGATTAAAAAGACTACAAAACCAGTTTCTCTTTTATAAAGATTAAATTCTGTAATAAGTTGGAAATTTTGATTTTGCTGTTGGTAGTAATCAACTGATAAAATTACTATTCAATTGTTTATGCCATTTTTGTATCCATACTGAAAATAAAAGTATTTTTGTATACAAAACAAGAACAAGTAAGTTTCTTGATGCTTCTACTTAGTAATTGGGAAAATTTACTTTTAGCACGCTCAGTGTATTTCTTTTCAGATCCCCAAAATGTAGTCAGGGTATTGTATAAAAATACTTCATAGTAGCATTTCTGTAGTCATTTATATTATCATTAATCATCAATATAGTTTTTAAAATTGCTAACCTAATTTTAACTTTATTTCAATCAATAATTTATTTGTTGATAGGCTGAGAATACAACTGAAGATAGGAAACATTTGCTATTATGTATTTTAAGGGTTTTATACAATATCCTAATTGCATTTTGGTGATTGCAAAAGAGTACTAAAATTTATATTTACACTAACTTATCGGCCAAGCATTAATAATTTGTCATTGGAAATTGATATTTCTGGCATTTAAAAATTCACTAAAATATTGTTTACAATAAACAATATCTTTGTCCATGTGCTATTTTATTTTGTCCATTCGGTGGAAAAATGCCTTATAAAAAAACCTTTAACTAAAAATATAAAATATATTATTCTTAAAAACAAAATCTCATTTCTGAAATTAAAGACTTTTTTAATTTAAAAAAAAACTTTTTTAAAAATTAAGAAAATATAAAAATTATTTATACACTAAGTAACCCATAGGAAAGTTTACATTTTTTCTTTTATGAATTTTTTAAATGATTTTTTGTAGTGGTTACTTCTTCAGTAGTAACATCTGCAGATAGTTTTTCAGAACCTTCTCTTTTTTGTATTTGTTTATCTAGTGTATTTCTTCTTACTGTATTTAAATTTCTTGATCTTGGAGCTCTTTCATACTGCCCTAAAAAAATTATAAAAAAAAATTATTGTTGTTAAGCAGGATTATATTACATTAATGTTAATATAATTTAAAAAAATATATAATTATAACATTAAAAAGGTGTATTATATTTTCATTTTTTTTTCATGAGTTATGTAAGTCATTTTTTTTATAATAGTATTTTAAGGCAAAAAAAAAATTTTAAAAAATGAAGTGGATATTTTTTTAAACCTTAGTACTTTTCTAGGTTAAATTTTTATTTAAAATAAGCTCCTATCTTCTCTTAGTGAGATTATTTTTTATGTTTTACTTGCTTAATCATTCATTCTTTTCATGTATATACTCCTAATTAAAATTAATTTCTTTTTTTTGTGACAAAAATGCAGATCTAGCTGAGAATTGGGTCCAGGAACAAGTTGACTGAGAAGCCAGCTGATCACTTCATTACCAGGCTAGCTTTTTGCTTGTGTTATGATAACTGTAGCTACTTGGGTATATCGTAGGGTGTATATTAAATAATTCACATTTATGGTTCTACTAAACTTAATGGAATTTTTGCATGACCAGTTTGCTTAAATAATACTAATAATTTAATATAAAGCTTCATTAATAAAAAAAACTTCATTAATATTGTTGAAAATTTATAAATTGATTTTCCTTATTTTCTTGTTTTTCCCTTAAAGGTTTTTTTATTAAAAAAAAAAAAAAATACTGGTAATTTATACTTTACTTTTATTAACTCTTCTTATATTAAGCAGATGCCAAAAATGATTATAAATGGTAATGATAAATGACATACGCGTATGTACTTTCCATGCAAGACATGCAGTTATTTTATGAACTAATGAAAAAAAATTAAATGTAATTACAGTTATACTGATACCATGTGATGTAAAAAACTTTTTTGTTTTTGTTATTGACATTATTCAAATCTGGGTTACGTTAGTCACTTCCATTCATGCCAATAATTTACTCCTACACTTACATGTATGAAAACTATGGTATCTTGGATCAGCATCTTTTGAATGAAAATCTTCATCATGTATTGATTCAGGTACTTCTTGTAAATTGCTACTTATTTCAGAACCTTCCAAATTATTTTCAACAAATTGTTTATTATTATTATTGTTATTATTTGTACATCTAAGATTTCTACTGCCCGGATAACAAAGGGGTCTAAGATTTGTTGGAATATTATCAGAAGAATCACCTGTTGCTGGAAGTTCTAAATTTGGATCTGCAGTTTTTACTCCAATCTCATTGCATCTAGGATCTGTACTTCCAGGAGGACACTGTAATCTAGATGATACTGGTGGAAGGTAGGTCGGAGGGAATTTAGTAGATGATTCTGGGTAAGGTTTAGGACACAGAGGATTGGGAGAACCTGGATAACAAGATGATGGTCTGGGTGTTGTAGTTAACTGTGAACAACGTGGATCAGTCGAACCAGGGTAGCACTTTGGTTGTGTGGGAATTAATAGAGAAGGTGGTGATGTGTAATAGGGACGTTCAGCAGTAGGAATGTTACCTGAGGGTTCACCTCCAGGACATCTAGGATCAGGAGAACCTGGATAACAAATTGGATCAGGATATATTACCTGTGGGCATCTCGGGTCTTTTGAACCAGGAGGACATCCAGGTGGAAGAATTATCTGAGGACACCGAGGATCAGTAGACCCAGGGAAACATAATGGAGGAACAATAGGCTTGGATGTAGTACCATTACAGTAGCATACAAAAGGAGTTTGTATGGGTGGTGTAGGGCGTGTAACTATAGTTGGTGGGGGAGAAGGTGTAGTAAATGGAGGGCGTGGACACCTAGGATCTGTGGAACCAGGGAAACAGTTTGGTGGTGCTTCTGTAGGTGGTTTAGGACATCTAGGGTCTGGAGAACCTGGGTAACAGACTGGAGGTCTTGGAGTGGATGGAGTTGTTGGTGGAGGTCTTGGACACCTTGGATCGTTTGATCCAGGGTAACATGCTGGAGGTGGTTGTGTAGGCGGAACTGTTGGTGTAGGTCTTGGACATCTAGGATCTGTTGATCCTGGATAACAGATTGGAGGTCTTGGAGTGGATGGGGTTGTTGGTGGAGGTCTCGGACACCTTGGATCATTTGATCCAGGGTAACATGCTGGAGGTGGTTGTGTAGGCGGAACTGTTGGTGTAGGTCTTGGACATCTAGGATCTGTTGATCCTGGATAACAGATTGGAGGTCTTGGAGTGGATGGGGTTGTTGGTGGAGGTCTCGGACACCTTGGATCATTTGATCCAGGGTAACATGCTGGAGGTGGTTGTGTAGGCGGAACTGTTGGTGTAGGTCTTGGACATCTAGGATCTGTTGATCCTGGATAACAGATTGGAGGTCTTGGAGTGGATGGGGTTGTTGGTGGAGGTCTCGGACACCTTGGATCATTTGATCCAGGGTAACATGCTGGAGGTGGTTGTGTAGGCGGAACTGTTGGTGTAGGTCTTGGACATCTAGGATCTGTTGATCCTGGGTAACAGACAGGAGGTCTTGGAGTGGATGGGGTTGTTGGTGGAGGTCTTGGACACCTTGGATCATTTGATCCAGGATAACATGCTGGAGGTGGTTGGGTAGGCGGAACTGTTGGTGTAGGTCTTGGACATCTAGGATCTGTTGATCCTGGATAACAGACTGGTGGTCTTGGAGTGGATGGGGATGTTGGTGGAGGTCTTGGACACCTTGGATCATTTGATCCAGGGTAACATGCTGGAGGTGGTTGGGTAGGCGGAACTGTTGGTGTAGGTCTTGGGCATCTAGGATCTGTTGATCCTGCATAACAGATTGGAGGTCTTGGAGTGGATGGGGTTGTTGGTGGAGGTCTTGGACACCTTGGATCATTTGATCCAGGGTAACATGCTGGAGGTGGTTGTGTAGGCGGAACTGTTGGTGTAGGTCTTGGACATCTAGGATCTGTTGATCCTGGGTAACAGACAGGAGGTCTTGGAGTGGATGGGGTTGTTGGTGGAGGTCTTGGACACCTTGGATCATTTGATCCAGGGTAACATGCTGGAGGTGGTTGTGTAGGCGGAACTGTTGGTGTAGGTCCTAGGCATATAGGATTTGTTGAACCTGGGTAACATACTGGAGGTCTTGGGGTGGATGGGGTTGTGGGTGGAGGTCTTGGGCACCTTGGATCAGTTGAGCCTGGGTAACATGATGGAGGTGGTTGTGTAGGTGGAAAGGTTGGTGTAGGTCTTGGACATCTAGGATCTGTTGAACCTGGGTAACATACTGGAGGTGGTTGGGTAGGCGGAACTGTTGGTGTAGGTCTTGGACATCTAGGATCTGTTGATCCTGGATAACAGACTGGTGGTCTTGGAGTGGATGGGGATGTTGGTGGAGGTCTTGGACACCTTGGATCATTTGATCCAGGGTAACATGCTGGAGGTGGTTGTGTAGGCGGAACTGTTGGTGTAGGTCTTGGACATCTAGGATCTGTTGATCCTGGATAACAGACTGGTGGTCTTGGAGTGGATGGGGATGTTGGTGGAGGTCTTGGACACCTTGGATCATTTGATCCAGGGTAACATGCTGGAGGTGGTTGTGTAGGCGGAACTGTTGGTGTAGGTCCTAGGCATATAGGATTTGTTGAACCTGGGTAACATACTGGAGGTCTTGGGGTGGATGGGGTTGTTGGTGGAGGTCTTGGGCACCTTGGATCATTTGATCCAGGGTAACATGATGGAGGTGGTTGTGTAGGCGGAACTGTTGGTGTAGGTCTTGGGCATCTAGGATCTGTTGATCCTGGATAACAGTTTGGAGGTCTTGGAGTGGATGGGGTTGTTGGTGGAGGTCTTGGACACCTTGGATCATTTGATCCAGGGTAACAAATAGGTGGTGGAGTAGGTGTTGGTTGGGTAGTACTGGGATATTGTGGTGTAGTTCCAGGGGGTAAATATGTTGGAGGAGGTCGGGTGGGAGGACTTGGGCATCTAGGATCTGTTGAACCTGGATAACAGATTGGAGGTCTTGGTATGGATGGGGTTGTTGGTGGAGGTCTTGGGCACCTTGGATCATTTGATCCAGGGTAACATGATGGAGGTGGTTGTGTTGGTGGAACGGTTGGTGTAGGTCTTGGACATCTAGGATCTGTTGAACCTGGATAACAGACTGGAGGTCTTGGGGTGGTTGGGGTTGTGGGTGGAGGTCTCGGACACCTTGGATCAGTTGAGCCTGGGTAACATGATGGAGGTGGTTGTGTAGGCGGAACTGTTGGTGTAGGTCCTAGGCATATAGGATTTGTTGAACCTGGGTAACATACTGGAGGTCTTGGGGTGGATGGGGTTGTGGGTGGAGGTCTTGGGCACCTTGGATCAGTTGAGCCTGGGTAACATGATGGAGGTGGTTGTGTAGGTGGAAAGGTTGGTGTAGGTCTTGGACATCTAGGATCTGTTGAACCTGGGTAACATACTGGAGGTCTTGGTATGGATGGGGTTGTTGGTGGAGGTCTTGGGCACCTTGGATCATTTGATCCAGGGTAACATGATGGAGGTGGTTGTGTAGGCGGAACTGTTGGTGTAGGTCTTGGACATCTAGGATCTGTTGAACCTGGATAACAGACTGGAGGTCTTGGAGTGGTTGGGGTTGTTGGTGGAGGTCTCGGACACCTTGGATCAGTTGAGCCTGGGTAACATGATGAAGGTGGTTGTGTAGGCGGAACTGTTGGTGTAGGTCCTAGGCATATAGGATTTGTTGAACCTGGGTAACATACTGGAGGTCTTGGGGTAGATGGGGTTGTGGGTGGAGGTCTTGGACACCTTGGATCAGTTGAGCCTGGGTAACATGATGGAGGTGGTTGTGTAGGTGGAACGGTTGGTGTAGGTCTTGGACATCTAGGATCTGTTGAACCTGGATAACAGACTGGAGGTCTTGGAGTAGATGGGGTTGTTGGTGGAGGTCTTGGGCACCTTGGATCAGTTGAGCCTGGGTAACATGATGGAGGTGGTTGTGTAGGCGGAACTGTTGGTGTAGGTCTTGGGCATCTAGGATCTGTTGAACCTGGGTAACATACTGGAGGTCTTGGGGTGGATGGAGTTGTTGGTGGAGGTCTTGGGCACCTTGGATCAGTTGAGCCTGGGTAACATGATGGAGGTGGTTGTGTAGGTGGAATGGTTGGTGTAGGTCTTGGACATCTTGGATCAGTAGAACCTGTAACATACACCAACAAAGAAGTTGTGAATAAATATAATAATATTATACTTAAAATATAATCTGTAATAATTTTGTAAATAATTATGTATATTAATTAATGTTATATTCAGCAATGATGTAAATATCTATTATGCTGGTTTTGCTAATTGTGTATTTTTCTAAATTTAATTAGTATTTCTATATATGTAAGCTACTGTACTTATACGTATAGTATCAGTTTGAACCATATATACCAATCAAATTTGTATTAGTGTGTTTTATATTCATATGCTTATTTTTTTTATTCTTATTTCTAACAATATTGCTAACCTTTTTTAAGATATGTTGGTTACTTAATAGCAATATTATTATATTATTTAATGTAATTTTCATACATAAAAAGGATGTATAAAATCTCTGTTTATCTAATTAATATTATTAAAAATTCATACTCAGAAAAACATTATTAAGGAAATATGTTAATTTAATTTTCAATAAATTTGTCATATCTTTTATATGCATGATTAGTTTATTAAACACTACAATGGAACCTTAATTAGATTCTTTATGTGTAGATTGTAGTATTACATTACACAAAGCATATGACTGCTCTTTTGTTTAAAAAATTAAATGGTTTTTAGGGATAAATGATATGCTAATAAATAATGATGTTCAGGAACAAAATTCTTCTTAACCATACACAATTTTTATAATTCTAGTACCCAACAGAGTTGTGGAAAACCAGTTTTGATAAAGTTAGTAAGTTTCAGTGGATAAATTTACGAACTGAAATTGCCTGCTCTGGTTTAGAAGAAGTGCACAAGTTGTTAATGAAGTTATAAAAGATTCCATAAATATTGATGACCTATTTGATGAACGTATATTGTTGAACCAGGTAATTCAATACAATAGGGTAGTTTGTGGTTCAAGTTCTAAAAAAGTACCACATATTATTGAAGAGAACTGGAAAGCAATTTTTAAGGTGTTTCAAAAAACTGATATTTCATGTTGCAATATTTCTAAAATAGTTGAATTTGGGATGTCTTTGCCAGGGACATCTGCTCCAGTTGAGAGAGTTTTTGCAATTATGAGTAACATTTGGTCTGCAGAAAGGGGTAGACTTTCAGTATCAGTAGATACTGAATGTTTAACAGTAGTTAAACATCTGCTAAATGTTAAAATTAATTCAGAACTTTCTTGTTGTGAATTTTATGATGTAATGAAAACAAACAAACCATGTCTGAAAAAAAGTCATGTTTAGTGAAAAATACAACTGAATAAATAAAGTTTAATGTTTTATTAAACTGTAAGACTTTTAAGTAATTTAAAAAATATGAGGATGGTAATAGGGTAATAAGTGATTAGGGAGTAATGAACTCCTGCCAACTTTGCATTCCTAATAAGTGACCATTTTTTTATTAAAAAAATTTCAATAAAATTCAAACTGAAATTGCATAAATATAAATAATGCACTTGTTTTATTTTAAAACATCAACATATTGGTTATGTCCATTAACATTTCTTAAAAGTAACTAATTGCAATGTATTAAATAGAATAAGAGCGTTTCATTATCATATATGAGACAGAATTTAGCACTCAGATTTTTTTTGTTGTAAATCTTTAAACATTCATGTTAATTAGATAAAATATAATTAAATAAGAAAAAATAAAACTAACCTGGATAACAAACTGGAGGTCTTGGTGTTGATGGTGGTGGCTTTGGACACCTTGGATCAGTTGAGCCAGGGAAACATTGCAATGGCTCTGAAGGTGGCAAATATGTTGGCCCAGGAGTAGTGGTGCTAGGTGGTCTTGGACATCGTGGATCATTAGATCCTGGATAACACGCAGGTGGTCTTGGAGTAGAGGGTGGTATAGGTCTTGGGCATCTAGGATCATTAGATCCTGGGTAACAAACCTGAGTAGGTTGTGTCGGGGGAACAGTTGGTGTTGTTTGTGGGCATCTAGGATCATTAGAACCTGGATAACAGATTGGTGGTCTAGGAGTTGATGGTGTTGTAGGTGGAGGTCTTGGGCATCTTGGATCAGTTGAACCAGGGAAACAATTAGGTGGTGGTTGTGTAGGGGGTTTAGGACATCTTGGATCTGTAGAGCCTGGATAACAGGAAGGAGGGGGTTGTGTAGGTGGAACAGTGGGAGTTGGTTTTGGGCATCTTGGATCTGTTGATCCAGGGTAACAAATTGGTGGTCGTGGAGTGGTAGGTGTTGGTGGTGGCTTTGGACACCTAGGGTCATTTGATCCTGGATAACAAACTGGAGGAGGTTGAGTTGAAGGAACTGTTGGTGTAGGCTTTGGACATCTAGGATCTGTTGATCCCTGGTAACAGACAGGAGGTTGTGAGGGGGTTGGTGTAGTAGGTGGAGGTCTAGGACATCTGGGGTCTGTAGATCCTGGGTAACATACTGGAGGAGGTTGAGTTGGTGTTGGTGTTGGACATCTAGGATCAGTGGAGCCTGGATAACATACTGGTGGTCTTGTAGTGGGTGTAGTAGGTGGAGGTCTAGGACATCTGGGGTCTGTAGATCCTTGATAACATACTGGTGGTCTTGGAGTAGATGGTGTGGTTGGAGGTGGCCTTGGACATCTTGGATCATTGGATCCAGGAAAACATGTTGGTGGTGGTTGTGTGGGTGTTGGTTTTGGACATCTTGGGTCTGTTGAACCTGAAACAAAAATAAAACATTCTTAGTTTCCAATAATTAAGCGCTAAATTTAACAATTATTGAGATGAGATAAAATAATATAAAATTCAGAATATAAATATATATATATATTCACCATTATACTGAAGTGTTTAACTTCATATTTAATATTAACTTTCATACATTAACTTCATGTCTTTTAAAATATTTACTTATTCATTCCTGATATAATATTTCTATAGATACCTAGTCCCAACTAATGCTTTATCTCTATTATAAATACATTTTTGTAGCATAGTAACTACACCCAGCCTGATGAATTTGAAACCAAGACCCTTCTGAAAATCGAAGTTGCTTTCACTCTTTCACAGAGTTCAGCAGTACATAATGAAACATGAATATAATATTATTTTATCACAATTATAAACAAAAATACTAAAAGAGGTACAGAATATAATAATAAAGACAATTTCTATTATTTTACTCTGTTTTATAAGTTTGGATAAGAGGGTTTTGCTAGTATTTTTATGGGTAGACACACTTCCTGTTCTGCACTTCCCTTTTATACTTTTTTCTGATATGTTTCATTAATTATGAGGATTTTATTTATTTTTTTCTATAATATGCAGTACGAGGTTACAGAGACAAACCTTTTGATGGAATTATTAGATAAACAGACTCTATTTTGGAAATGACATCATGAATTGAATTGTAAACAGAGAATGAGAAATCAGCATGATGACTGTTAATCCATGCTAACCTCTTCAACACATAAATGTTTAATTTAAGTGAGAATGAATAACGGAAAGTAGTGTACTCAACCTACCAATCATTTTTAGCTCTAAGTAAGGCAAAGCGATGGATTTCAATAATCATAATTTTACATACATAATGAACGGAAAGATTATGATAAATATGAATGAGATACTTGCTAGACTTTATTTGAAACACAAAGGATCAAAAACATCAGACTCATAGTCTGTGCCTGGGAATAGAAACATGCTATAATAAAAATAAAAGACAGAGTCTTAGTTCGAATGAATAAATGAATGAATGTACCTAGGTAGTATCATCATACTGATGGAAAAAACAAAGGTATAAAATCAAGAATCATATAAACAAAAATTGCTTTTAATAAGAAGAAGATAGTATTCTGTTCCAAAATTATTTGCTAGAAAAAAATTTTTTAAATATGTGTGCAGAATACAGCATCCGTATACAAAAGTTGGATTATTTGAGAACCAGAAAAAAGAAAAATGATAAAATATCAAATGAAGAAATGCATGTAAGTGTAAATTGTTCTGGGAAACATTAATAAAAGAAGAGACATGTAAATTGGTCAGATTTTAAGATACAATGGATTCCAAAATGCATTATCAAAAGAAAGAAAGAACCATAGAGAAAGAAGCAGACTGGAATACATAAAACAAATTATGAACAGTGTTAATTACTCAAGTTATTAAGAACTTAAGATTAGAGCACAGGACAGAAGACTTTGTATGTATAATTTATACATATAAATACATATAATAAATTACTTGAATTCAAGTTAATGGAACTTATTCCAAACAGACTTAATGAACAAGAGTAAAATCATGCTTTTATTTCCATTCTAACATTTTTTTTTGTTGAAATTTTATAATTATTAAATTAAAATGCATTACCTTATAAGTGGATATTGTGTACTTTTTTTATACATCTCATATAAAAAAATTAGTTTGTAAATTTGCCAAAAATCGAATTAAAAATTTGAGGATATTTCATTGTTATTATGGTTACTACAGAAAGAATATTTAAATCTGTAGTACGTGATATAAATAAAATTAATGAAGTGATTAAATTTATTTTAGCTGTAAATATTATTCAGATCAAGTAATCTGCACAAATAAATAAATAAAAATATATATTTATTTTATATTTAGCTGTTCTCTGTGGCAGAATGGTAACATCTTGGCCTTTCATCAGGGGATTCCAGATTTAAATTTTGATCAGGCATGGTGCTTTACGTACAATATAAAATTCCATTTTCCATAATTCTCACATACAAAATTTACTAAGCATTTGTAATGAATAATTAATCCATCAAACAAAAAAAGATCTTTTATTCTGTAATTGGCACACAACACATTATGCAGATTATGCCATTCCTGGTGAGAGCTACATAATTTTAATTCACAAATAAAAAAAATTAACTGCCCCAACATTTGTCAGGATGGGTCAAGAGAAATCTTGGATCAAAACATCACGGAATATAAATTCATTATAAGAAAAAAAGTAGATGTGATTAAACCACGTATTAATTATCTAAAATATAAATATATGAAGACTCCAAATATAAAAAAATTACTTCAAAATAATTCTCTATTCAGAAAGTTTAATAAAAATTATTTGAGTACATCCTTTTGTACATATTGAACAGGATGAAAAATCTCAGTTTTAAAAAAAAAAATTTTTTTTAAATTAGTATTTAAAAATTCATTGGTAGCACAGTATTGTATCTGTAAAAGAAAATATTAATTGCATTTTAAATAAATTAGTTGCAAGATTTTTTACATGGTTCAGTAATTTATATAAAAAATGACAAAGTATATTAAGGTTTTTTCTTATAAGTCGAAATATTATGAAGTTTTTTGAAAACAGTTCTGTTGTCTAAACCCACCAGGTAGGTCTAGTGGTGTACTTATCATCACAAATCAGCTGATTTCAAAGATGAGAATTCTAAGTTTCAAATCCTTGTAAAGGCAATTACTTTTAAACAGACTTGAATACTAGATCACGGATACCAGTTTTTTTGGTAGTTGGGTTTTAATTAACCAGACATCTCAACAATGATTAACCTAAGTTTGTACTAGACTACACACTTCATTTTCATTCATACATATGACACTCATTCATCATCTTAAGTAATACCTTATGGTACTTCCAGAGGCTAAACAGAAAAAAGAGTTCTGTTGTCTAGTTTAACAGAGGTGGATATTTTTTATTTTAAGAATTCGTGACTTTTTTTTGACAAAAATTACACAACCACAAACAAACGGTTAAGTTGACATTTTTAATTTTCTAAATATCGATTTACATGATCTATGCTAATGGACACCAAATAATCATCTAACAACCTATTTTTATATCTTGAAAATAATAGTAACATAGATGGCACAATTGCAAACACGAGTACTAAAAAAAATCTTATACTTTAATGTATAAATTTTACTTAATATTAACAAAAGTGCTGCTATCTATAGCATCTTTGATAAGCAAACTCTGTTTGCATATTGATCAAGCTGAACTTATGTACGTGTTTATATATATAATATTTTTCTAAAATCTACAATTTATTATTATTTTCTTTTGTGATTTCAATTATTTCCAAATTAGTTTTTTTAAGTCAGTAATAGAATGTTTATTTACTATTAGATGGTTGGCAACATTAGAAAACCCCAATTTATTGTTTATATAATATCTATATTGTTGTGCAAATATTAGTTTAAATGATGTTAGTTTTCCCAATATAAATTTTATCACAATAATTACATTTTGTTTTATAATACCATACAAACAATTAAAATCATTATAATTATGGTTTTTTAAATGTTTTATTACATGGTTGTTGGGCTTATATTTTTTATCATAATAAAAATTAATTTAATTTTCAATAATGTTATTAATATATGAGTATTTTATATAGGTATTATCAGTGCTGTGTATATTATTTATAAGTTCCAGTGTTGTTATGTCTGTAGATTTAAAATTTTGTTTTTTATTAATATTATCAATTGATGCTTTATATCCATTTTTACTGCAATACTCTTAATAATATTTATTTCTGCCACTAATTATTCCCTGTTGTTTTGTATATAATGTATCACATTATACACAAAGAAGGAAAAATTACATGTGAATTAATGCATTACATCATTGGTTTTTTTGTTTATGTGTGTATGTGTATATATATACACTTATATATATGTATATATATATATATATATATATGTGTGTGTGAGTGTGTGTGTGTGTGTGTGTGTGTGTGTGTGTGTGTGTGTGTTTACTCTGAATTCATACCAACTGGCAAGAGTTTTATAACATAAAAACAAAATATTTTAATAAAAAATTGAAAGTACATGTAATACTAACCTGGATAGCAAACAGGTGGCCTTGGTGATGGAGTAGTTGATGGTAGCTGAGGACATCTAGGGTCAGTTGAACCAGGGTAACATTGTAGAGATGTAGATGGAGGAAGATAAGTAGGGCCAGGAGTGGTAGTACTTGGTGGTCTTGGACATCTAGGGTCATTTGAACCAGGATAACAAACAGGTGGTCTTGGAGTTGAAGGTGGTGTTGGTGAAGGACATCTTGGGTCTGCTGATCCTGGGTAACAGACAGGTGGTCTTGTTGGAGCAGGAGTTGTTGGTGGTGGTCTAGGACATCGGGGATCTGTAGATCCAGGATAACAGATTGGTGGTTGTTGAGTGGTTGATATTGGTGGTGGCCTTGGGCACCGTGGATCATTTGATCCTGGATAACAGATTGGTGGGGGTTGACTTGTTGAGGGTGGAATAGTAGGAGTAGGTTGTGGACATCTCGGATCTGGAGAACCAGGATAACAAGCTGGAGGTTTTGGTGTTGGTGGTATAGTAGATGGTGGTGGCCTGGGGCATCTGGTATCTGTGGATCCTGGATAGCAGACTGGGGGTGAAGGTGTTGGTGTTGTTGGTGGAGGTCTTGGACACCGAGGATCAGTTGAGCCAGGATAACAAACAGGTGGTCTTGTTGGGGCAGGAGTTGTTGGAGGTGGTCTAGGACATCTTGGATCATTTGATCCAGGGTAACAAATTGGGGTAGATTGTGTTGGAGGAGCAGTCGGGGTTGTTTGTGGACATCTAGGATCAGTTGAACCTGGATAACAAACTGGTGGCCTGGGGGTTGATGGTGTTGATGGAGGTCTTGGACACCTGGGGTCAGTTGAACCAGGGAAACAATTAGGTGGTGGTTGTGTAGGAGGTTTGGGACATCTAGGATCTGGAGAACCAGGATAACAAGCTGGAGGTCTTGGTGTTGTTGGTGTAGTAGGTGTTGGTGGCCTGGGGCATCTTGGATCTGTGGATCCTGGGTAACAGACTGGGGGTGAAGGTGTTGGTGTTGTTGGTGGAGGTCTTGGACACCGAGGATCAGTTGAGCCAGGATAACAAACAGGTGGTCTTGTTGGGGCAGGAGTTGTTGGAGGTGGTCTAGGACATCTTGGATCATTTGATCCAGGGTAACAAATTGGGGTAGATTGCGTTGGAGGAGCAGTCGGGGTTGTTTGTGGACATCTAGGATCAGTTGAACCTGGATAACAAACTGGTGGCCTGGGGGTTGATGGTGTTGATGGAGGTCTTGGACACCTGGGGTCAGTTGAACCAGGGAAACAATTAGGTGGTGGTTGTGTAGGAGGTTTGGGACATCTAGGATCTGGAGAACCAGGATAACAAGCTGGAGGTCTTGGTGTTGTTGGTGTAGTAGGTGTTGGTGGCCTGGGGCATCTTGGATCTGTGGATCCTGGGTAACAGACTGGGGGTGAAGGTGTTGGTGTTGTTGGTGGAGGTCTTGGACACCGAGGATCAGTTGAGCCAGGATAACAAACAGGTGGTCTTGTTGGGGCAGGAGTTGTTGGAGGTGGTCTAGGACATCTTGGATCATTTGATCCAGGGTAACAAATTGGGGTAGATTGTGTTGGAGGAGCAGTCGGGGTTGTTTGTGGACATCTAGGATCAGTTGAACCTGGATAACAAACTGGTGGCCTGGGGGTTGATGGTGTTGATGGAGGTCTTGGACACCTGGGGTCAGTTGAACCAGGGAAACAATTAGGTGGTGGTTGTGTAGGGGGTTTGGGACATCTAGGATCTGGAGAACCAGGATAACAAGCTGGAGGTCTTGGTGTTGGTGGTGTAGTAGGTGTTGGTGGCCTGGGGCATCTGGGATCTGTAGATCCTGGATAACATACAGGTGGTCTTGTTGGAGGAGAAGTTACTGGAGGTGGTCCAAGGCATCTTGGATCAGTTGAACCAGGATAACATATTGGTTGTGAAACTGTTGGTGGTATTGTTGGCGTAGGTCTGACTGGTATTGTAGTCACTGGTATTTCTTGACATCCTCCTTGACATTGCCCACTGCATAACTGAAATAAAATTAATAAATATATATAGTTATATATTAAACTGAATAAAAACATTTTAATTCTTATAATAAAAGAAGCCATCTAGGAATCATTTTTCCTTAGGTAATATATATTAAATTATTATGCCAATTGACAAGTTAGCTGTTTGGCGAACTAATCTTATTCATCATGAGTCTGACTGACAACTCTACCACAATATTTTCTTCTGAAGAATAGATGATTACAGAATTTTTTGTATATTCAATATTGCTGTCTTTTTGTTCATTTATTATGCAATATGTACTCTTATGTTCTGTAACAATAATATTAAATATACTATTATAATTTTAAAATAATAATAATAATAATAATAATAAAAAAGAAACAGAACATAAAAGTATACATGATTTGATTAATAGATACCATTTTCATAATTTTTAAAACTGTCTTGTGTGATACAATATGTTCCTTTATTGTAATGAAATAACAATTAGTGTTAGCAAGCTATCCATCAATTTTATAAAAAAAATTCTGCATGTTACATTAACAAATTTTTCATTAACAATTTAAAGAAATAAAGATATTTTTATTTAAAATAATTTTGGTAGCCTGTTGTATATAATAATGATGAAGACGTAATCTAATTGAATAAATTCCATAAAAACATCTACACTACAACATAAACAAAACAAGTTCTGCTGCCTCATCTGGATAAACAGAATGCTTATTCGTATTATCATTAAATGAATTTACTTATTCATTAATTATTTACAACTAACACTTATATTATAAATAAATTAAGTGTTCTAAAAGTAAATTCAGTTGTAAAAGTCCATGAATGATTTTTTTTTAGAAAACTTATTCTAATACTTTTCACACACCTCTATATTACAAGTGAGATAGACTTGTTGTTTGTCTGGAAACTTGAAAGCAGTCACATTATTATGAGATATAATTGTGGCTCCAGAACTTCCACCCTGTGTGGTCTGCTGCCAGTAATGAATAAGTTTCTTTTTCCTAAAACACAGTGTAAATATTATTAATATAGTTATTTGTAAACAGCTATCATGATTCATACATTTCTAACATTATTTAGTCATTATTATTAAAGCCTTTACACTTAAAATTTTTTTTTTCATTATATGAAATTAGAATTTAAAACTACATACAGATAATCAATCTAAAGTTTAATTTTTTTTAAATATGAAGAATTTTATATCTCACACAGCCAAAATATTATTAAGAACAATAAACTGGAGATTGAATGAAAGATTATATAGAATAATAGGAGATGAGCAGTATGAAATTAGAAGTGATGTAGGAACAACGGATGCAATAAGATTGCTAATCTTATTGAGAAATGGAAAATTGTAAAAGATGTATATAGTGTTTATTGGCCTGGAAAACACATTTAACAGAATTAGATGGGACAGAGTTACATATGTATTGAGGAAACATAGAATAAATTAGAGAGATAGAAAACAGGTAAAAGATTTATTCCTGAATAGCAGAGCAAATGTAAGAATAGATGAAGAGAAATATAAAGAGACTGGATTGGAGACAGACACAGACAAGGGTGTTATTTTTCCCCTATTCTGTTTAACCTATATCTAAAGGAAATAACTGAAGAATGCTTTGATTGGGGACAGGAGTGAGTATAGGTGAAAGAAGATTGGAACACCTTACATTTGCCGATGACATGGTTCTGCTAGCTGATAATAAGGAGAAAGTAATTATGTTTGAAGATTTTCACAAAAATGTAGAATGAGAATAAGTAAGAATAAGGGAATAAGACAAAACGGTGGAAGGGAAAATGTTAGATTAAATAGTGAGGAGGCAGAGCAGGTAAATTACTTTAAGTATCTTCGAAGCACAGTAACTGAGGATATGCATTGTAAAAAAGTTGTAAGAATTAAAGTAGTAATGGCAAAAGAAATTTTAAATGAGGAGAAGCTTACTCTGTGGATGATTAAGCAGAGAAATAAGGAAGTGATTAGCAAAATATTATAAACGCCAGATAGTATTTTATTGTTCAGAAAAATGGGCATGTAGGAAGGAGAAACAAAGATGATTATTTGAAATTTGGATCTGGAAAAAATTAGAATGCTGTAAAGGATTGTAGAAGAAACGAAAATGCTTAAAAGTATAAGAAGGTTGAATCGGCTAGGACTGGTTAAAAAGGTAATGTCTGCTGAAGATTGGAGTTGAGGGAATGGTGGATGGAAAGAAAAAAAACAAAGATATACAAAGAATAAAGATAGTAACACTAAGAGACTGGAATAGAATTTTGAAGCATGGAAAAGTATAAAGGATTTATCAGACATGTTGTATGACCTGCCAGAAGACAAAACACAATTGATCAATTTAAAAAAACATGATTTCATGGTCATCAGTGGCCATTTTTTACTAAATGATACATTTGTTAAATAGTTTCACTAAATAAATAATGACAAAGTTGAACAAAATAAGAAAGTAAAATGAAAATAATATTATTAAAAGTAAAGTTGCATGAAACAGAAAGAAGGAGAAGATACAATGAAAAGAATTCTTGTAAATAATGTGGTATAGGAGTAAAAAAATGTCAGCTAAACTAGAGGAATAGTTTTTTGGCAATATAAAGAAAAAAGAAAATGTAATTGACCTTGGAGAAAAGTGAGAGATGATACTGTAGGAAAACACTAGATAAAAATAGCCCAGAAAACATATAAGTAGAGAAATTTGGCCTTCATACACCTGTATATAAAATATAAACAGAAAGGCAGAAATTTAAGATATAATCTTATAGTTATAATTCCACGTTTTTTATCATTAAAAGTACACATAATAAAAGAACTATTATTTAGCATCCTATTTAGACAATATTTTTTTAATATATTCTTTTAGTTTTTGATTTTCTTCAAATTAAATTTTGTAACAACTCTTTATTTCTTTATTCATTGTGAAGAGAACCTTGTAACTTTAATTAAACTTATTATTATAATTGTAAAAGTAATTATTAAAATTCTTCATATATCAATAACATTCTTTGGGATGAAATTATGAAGGATATTATGAAAGTAAATTAATAAAAATGTAAAGGAAATGATTTTTATACAGTTGGCAATTTCATATTTTCTGTATGATATGTTTAGTTAGCAAAGCTTCAATGTAAGTAATGCTATATTTGTTTTAAATGACTTGACAATTCCTTTCAAATGCAGAGTACACTCAAATCCTTAATGCAGAAATTGATTGTTATTGAATTTCAAGCTTTTTTTCCTCTTTCTATGATAAAGAAATTATTAATTAGAAAAAGTTGTGTAACACATTTAAAAAAAAAAAAAAATGGTGTTAATGATGAAAAAGAAGACTTCTCTTTGATGAAACCATTCAAGAAATGTCTATAAGTTTCAAGAACTATTCTTAAAAAATATTTGGGTACTAATAAACATGCATAACCTAATCATTAGATGTTGAAAATGTTAACAGATATAATAAAAAAAATATTAATTGTTTGCAGTACATGCATTCCCTGCAGGTTATAAGGATTATAGTTATGAAGATTATTTTTTCAACTGTAACAGTACAGTCACAAGATATGAATATAGGTTTGTGCATTCTTACACTACAGAAAAAAGCAATAATTAATTCATTGGTATTACATAATGTACATTCACCTCTAGTAAATCATCAACACTGAAACAATCTTCTGGGACAGGAAGATGCCACTTACAATCAATTTCTCTCCCAAGGAAATATAATGATTGATACTTGCTCTGAGATACCAGAACATCTCTGTTGTGTAATACAAAAGAAATGGCACGTTGCTGTTTCTTCTGAACACAAAGAAATCATTTTAGACCTTCAAGTGAAAATTGGTCTAGCCATTATATGGCTTGGATCTTGCATTTTGCAATTGTCACTTGTTTCTGAAGTTTATGAAAATCTAGTTACGAAAACTTTTCATGAGAGACAATGATATTTAAGATGAATTAGTGACATCATTAAGAGTGTAGGTTCTTCCAGTAACAGAATCAAACAATTTTAGCCCATCAGATGAATGGTCATTTTTGTTGTTTCTGGTGAATGAAAATTGTTCATTGAAAAAAACAACTGTTTGACAAACTGTTGGAAAAATTGATTGAATTATTAACCTGTTAATGTCAATGACTCATTTTTCTATTAAACTGCTAAATTTTTTTTGGTTTAAAAACAAATTTCATTTTAATATTTTTCTCAGTGCATTGACTGTAGGTTGCAGGATGTTTTGGTTGACACCAGCAAATACCATTAATCATTTAATTACAAGATTTAATAGTTTTATGACCTTTTATTTTGCACTTGAATATTACAGTATTTTCATAAATACGATTTATTTGATTTTTGAAACTGTTCGATCTAAGCAGTTAGCTTACAACGTTTTGAATATTGATAAAAACAATAGTTTGCTGGACAAATTACCTGTTCTGTTTTTATTAGCAAATGGTAAACTATTTACTCACTTTATCTGTTATATTAACATATGTTAAAGTTAGCTGATAGCTGCATTTTATGACCCCGTATATTTGATATGTTACATTACTACTAGGTAGAAAAAAAAAACAGTTTGTACTGAAGTGAAAAACCAGTTCGTCTTTTTTTGAGAGAAACAACAGTTTGACTTGACTGTTGTCTCTACATTTGACTAAATTGTTTCATACTATCAACTACTTCACTTTTAGTCAATATATTTAAAAAATAACTTTTAAATGTTCTAAAAGAATTATGATTCAATTCCAAATGAAATCCTTTAAAAAATATTTTCAGTCTTTTAAATTCTTAATTTCTGAAAATCTGTCATACTATTTTCATAAAAACAATGAAATGCTCCATGGAAGAAATATGATTAATTTTATGGTAAGAGGTGATAGATTCATTACTTGGGAGGATTAGCTGAAATTCTACAGCTATTTCCCAGGTTGATGTTAAGAAATATAATAATATCTTATTCAATAAGGTGTTGTAGATTAACTCATGTATAGATTGAGTAATAAATATCTATATTAGTGGTTCTAACATCTGCTCTACAGCACCTGCAGAGCATATGTTGATCTCTAACACTCTGTAGAAACCATGTACAGGTTGTACAGCCATATACAACCTGTTGAGCACATGTTGTAATGTTGCACTCTGTGTACACACAGAACCACTGGGAAGTTCTCTGTGTGCACTTCCCAGTGGCTCTGAGATCAATCAAGGAAAATAAAATTAAAAAATATTTTATGAATGGCCAGGTTTTGACAATACCTTATGTATTGGTGATAACTGAGATATGGTAAATCTCAAAGTTTCTAAGATATGATTTCATTGCATGAATATTGAGCAACTGTTTAGATATTGCTTTTATTTTATATTCCCTTACTATCTAACTGTACTTGTAACACTACTTCTAAACACCAATAGGTAACTTATGAGACATAGGATACGTCTAAGAGGCTCTGCCATAGAAATTGGTTTTAAAAAGGTCTCTGCAATTCTAAAAGCTGGGAACCTCTGATCTACTTTGTTCTGAAAATATTAAAAAAGCAGTTAAAATCTTGATGATTAATGATTATAGAAAGTTACATAATAATGAATAATTATTGGTTACTTTGGGCATCCATTGACATCAGTTAACTGAAGTCTCGTTGTATCTGGATTATTATAATCTTCATCATCATAAGCCCAACAATCTCGCACTAGCACATCATATTTGTTCTCCTTATCTTTGATATACACTAGAATTGTAAGTGTTTCTCCAATCTTTATCACATCTTTAATCGGTGATAACTGAAAAAAAATGTACTGTAATTAATAAAAATAATAATACATAAAAATTATCCCCAAAAAAGGAAACAAAAATATAATCAGAGCTTAATGTACAGTAGAGAAGCTAAACATGGGTAAAAGATTCCAGATCAATGGAAGGATAATGTAAGTGGTTTCTCTTCTACAAAGAGTTTTTTTTGTTCATGATGATGAATGCTGATTTATATAAATTCACCAAAAAAATTTTAATAAAAATATATTCGTACAATTCTTATCCAATTCATTTTTTGATCACATATACTCTAAGTTTAGAAAAACCAAGCAGTAAATATTGTTGTACTGGAATCACAGAGTAAAAACAAGAAGTGCTAAATGTCACAAAATGATCACAACAATGGTTTAAAAAATTGATTAAGTTAAACATTTATTTTTGTTTCAATTTGTCATAATGGGAATAAATAACTTTATATACATAATTTTATTTTTATAAATATAGTTTAAATTATGCAGATGTTACATTTTTAGGGAATGTAAGTTATAGTAAAAAATACCTGGTAGAGAGTGAATAATTATTTTAGTTTCTTGAAGCAATATTTTATTATTTCAAATAATAATTGTACCGATAAGAATATTTTTTCTTAAGTGTAATGTTGTTCTTTATTCAACTATATAACCAACCTTTATGGTAAATAAGGTACACAGAAGCAATGGAAAATCATTTTATTTCTCATTTTTACAAGTATATTTATGATACGGTGTTTGTTATTCTTAAAAATATTTACACCAGAAATGATTTTATATTTTACAAACAGTCACCTAAACCATTACAGTTATAACTCCCAAAAGAATTATTATTATTTTCACAAAATAAATTGTATAGAAGAAATATGAAATGTCTAGCATATAAAAATGGATATAACTGCACACTCATTGACTTTTTCTTACGTAAAACCAAAATAAAACATATAACACATTCATTAACAAAGCATAGAAGTAAAAAGCTCATAAACAGAAAAAGATCTAATTTTTTTTGAACAAAAAATAAAACAAAACATTAGACACTCTAAACACAATCCCATGAAATATATAAACTGAATTTGTTTTTACTATCCAGGCTGTATGGTTATAATATGAAGTTATACAGTATATATATATATTTTCATGCTACTGCATACACTTTTATATATATATATATAAATGTTATATGATTTTGTATATAAATTGTATATGAATTTGCATGCTATTCTATATATATATATATATATATATATATATATATATATATCGTTTAATAATAAGAAGTAATTTTGTTTAGAAAGAAAATCATATCAATCCTTTTTTTGAATATCTAGTAATTAATATGTCCTCCTTTATTCTTAATCTCTTCACACACATGATTTGGCAAGTATTTTTCACAAGTATACTATACATTTTTGTGATTTCTTAATCATGAGTACATACTGATATTATTGCTTTAATGAGGTCAATTTTTGTAGTACAATTCATTTTTGAGAGTCATTTGTTGACTATTGCCCAAAGATTTTCAATTGGTTTAAGTTTGGAGAGTTGCCTGGCCATAGGGGTACTTTAATGATTCGTTCTTTGAAAATTTTTCCACTTTTTTGGTAGCATGGCATGGCGCAAAATTTTGTTGAAACACTCTATTGCCTTGTGGAAATTTATTATGTCGCAGCCTTTTCCTTCAGTCTTGATATAAGACTTTTCAAATATCCAAAGTAGTGAACTTTGCCTTCAAATGTAAAACAAACCCAAAACCTTTTTCTTTGGGATGCTTAACTGATAGTTGGATATGACCCAGTGATATATTTTTATCTGATAATTTTCTAATGTATGGAACCCTTAGCCCCTAAGACCATTAAGATTACAACTCACATTTTTATATTGTATGTGGAAGACATAACATTTTTCTAGTCTTCTTTGGTCCAGTTAAGTGTACTTTGGCCACAAGAATCTTTTTTTGCACATTGCTGGTGTTAAAAGTTGCTTTTTAGCTGGCCGATGAGCTTTCCATCCAGCTGCAAGAAGTTAGCATCTAACAGTTGTCATGAGTAAATCTGTTCCACTGGCTGCTAATTCTTAATTTAAGTTTATAGCAGATAATTTTAAATCAAGTTTACTTTTTCTCACTAATAACCGATCTTGTGTTTTTCTTTTAAGGCCATATTTGGCTTTCCTTCAAGGTGAAAAGAAACCAGTTTCTTTAAATTGTTTGAATATATTATTCACTATCCCTAGTCCAACATCACATTCAGAAACTATTAGTCATTGTGTCATACTGCTCATAATCAGAAAGAGAAACAATTTTCAAACGCTTTCTTGGAATATGTCCATTATTACAATCACGACAAACAAAACAAAAAATATGAAAATATGATTTTTTAGGAAAAAATGAAATAAATTTTCACAGAATATTATTTATAACATGATACTTGATAAATAACTGAAGGATAATAACCTCACATTACACAGCCAACTTAAATGAGTTTGATTAATCAATGTAGCCACAACATAGAAATAAACAGAAAATTCCCTGTTATATATATCCTAACCTACTAAAGGGCATTTGTATGTGTGTCTGTCTGTCAGTGCACACGTGCATGCGTGCGTGCATGTGTGTGTGTGTGTGTGTGTGTGTGTGTGTGTGTGTGTGTGTGTGTGTGTGTGTGTGTGTGTTCCCCTTAGCTTAGCACTGGAACTAGTGGAAAATCCCAATTTGTTAGTACAGTTCTCGTGGTGGTCAGGTGTATACTTGTTATATTATTATATATCAATAGATTACATATATATGCAAAATATACAGTAATAAATATTTTTTTTTATTTATGTGATTGTTTTTCTTCATAAAATAACCAAAAAGTAGGCACTGGAATGTATCGATCACTAGTATGAACGCTGCTAGGGCTTGCCTACGACACACCTCCACAGCTTGTATATATACCCTTATATATATATTTTGCTTGATATCTCCCGATGGATGTATATAGATTTAGATGAAATTTAACACAATAATTTTCTGTTCATAGAGCATCGATGCCAACTAATTTTGGTCACAATTAGTCAAGAGGTGGAAGATCTTATGGGTTCTGCATCTCAAAATTATATTCAAAGGGTCATATTCAAGTCCTTATAAAGGAATTGAGAAAAAGTTTTTTATTTTATTATTTTATTTATGGACTCCACTCATCATATATTAGAAGTTATGTTCTTGTACAAATTCCAAAAAAATTAATATGTACTTAGTTTTGTATTTGGCCAGTTTTATTCATGGGTGGAGGATAATAAACTTAATTCTTTAACTTTTTATTTATTTATTTTTTGTTTGTTATTATTTTTCTTAATGCCTCCATGGATTAACTGATTTTTAAGAATTTTCTACAATGACTTCTACATGTGGCTCATTGGTACCATTTAGTTTTAGTTAAAATTGGGAAGGTATGTGAGGAAGGTATGGGAAGGTATATGAGTACCTAACTCAAAATTTCACTTTAGAAGTAGTACAATTTTTTTATGTAATTCTTTACTAGTAAAACCTTAACATACTTTATTCAGTTGAGGAATAATTATTTAAAACACTACAGAATGATAATTATTTATCAATAGCCAGAATGTCATAATGATTTACTGGATTTTTAAAAATATTTCTTTAATATATTTACATAGTTAATTAGTTTTATTTTACATATTTTTTTTTCAACAGATATGGAATTTAAATCTCTATTTTTTAATTTTTAAGATTGTGTATTTTGGACATTGCATACATTAACGTTTTTTCTTTGTTTTTCTTGATATCTAGTCAAATGCAAGAGCATTTTTTCTTTTTTTTAACAAACTGAGTATATGATCTATGTTTTATATTATTTTATAATATCAGAGTAAATAATTATTTACTTTACTTTGGTAAAAAAAAAAAAAAAAAACGATTTCAATAGTTTATTTCAATTATTTGAAAAAATAAATTAATAATAAATAAATAATTTACATAATAACCAAACTTTACATAAATTATGTACAAAAAATACTATGATAATGTTGCATTTCATCAACAATTTCCTTTTTTTAGTTAAAAATAAATCCATTGAATGTGTAATTCAAATTATCATAATACCAACAAGTAGAATACAGATAAGAATTTGTAATCTATCATATATTTAACAAAAATTTAATAACTTAAAAGTTTATTTTTAAAATCCAGAATTTTATAGTAAAAATAACAATATAAAACATTTACTTACAGAAGGATAACTTCCTCTTTGAATATCCATCCAACATTCAATAGTACTTGATTCCATTGGAACAGATGTCACTTCTAACATATCAACCATAAATGGTTTAAAATATACAGTCTTTTCATTATGTCCTTCAGCTGCGCAAGATACTCTTCGTGCAACATCCCATAATTCTTGTACTGTATCATCAGTCTGTAGTATAATAATTACTTCATTTGAGTTTCTGCAGTTTCCACCTCTACACGTACCTGGTGTTGGTTTAGGAGCACATGCATTCAACGGTATAGTAAATTTATAATCTTGTAATCCAGTTCCTGCTTCCACGAACCTGGAATAAAAAGAAAATTAGATAAATAAATAAATTTATAACACAATAACGTTAAAAAAAGGAATTTTGTTTATTCTTGGATAGATGATAATATAAACCAAACGGAGATAATACGCATGTACAAGATATTCATACATTATATAACACAGGCTCACCACGAATAACTACACCATTATAATGTATGCATTTCATTTTTTTTTTTTTGATGCTCTTGCCACATAACCTTGAAGCTTGTCTGTAGGATATTGTAAATGGAATATTTGTAGCATATGAAAAATGCCATGCTTGACGGGATTCAAACACAGGACCTCTGGATGAAAGGCCAAGATGCTACCATTCTGCCCTGGAGATCAGCAAGTTGTATTATCAAAAATAAAATAATAAATAAATGAATAAATGCATAAAAAATCCGGTAAGATCTGAGATATATTAAGATATGATAAAATAAATAAAAATAAAGATAATGAAAAAATAATGATGAAGAATTTCGCTGAAGAATTATTAACAGTGATCCCAATGTTATTAAAATGCTTTGTCACGGACTTTACGTTAAAAATCTCACCAGAACTGTACTAAAGAATTGTATTAGTATTTTAAATAATTGCAGCAATCTTTGGGTTTAGATGTTCAATTTCATTTTGTTTATGAGAAGACATCTGCCTTTGAATGTATTTGTTTTCTTAATAGTGTGAAAATATTTACTTCTAAATTGATGGTGACAACCATTTATTTTAAAATAGTAAAATTATTTATAAATTAACTTCTGATAGAGTAATACAATGAAATAAAATTAACTGAAAAAAATATTATTATATACAAAAGTTATATAAATATTTATATTATTCCTTGACATAGTTCCTACCAAAATTCAAGCGCTTGTCGTCTTATGACACCAGTTTGCCTATTCCCTCTTCAAAGAACGGTGCCACTAAAGTACCCATAAATTTGTTGACTCCATCCATGAGTTCATCATTACTTTTGAAGTATTGAATAACCATACAATTTTTCAGTTTTATGAACTGATGGAAGTCAGACAGTGACATATCAGAGGTCTAAGGGGCGTGGTGAAAATATCTGGCCCTTAAATTTGTTTAGTATAACCTTACTAGAATAGGGTTACTGTAATTGAGCTAATTTTTTAAGTTAGTGGAGGATGAAAAAAAATCATGACAGAAGGGATAAATTAATTTCTTATTTTACGTTATCTATATCAGTTTTTCTTACAACTCTGATGAGCTGAGGTATAATAGGCATTATAAAGTGTTGTTTTTTTTAGTGTAAAATGTACAGCCAGTCCTTGTGGTAAATAAAGTGAATGTATTACTTATTGGTCTGTTTATCATTTGATTTGATGGGTCCAGCGTTCTGATAGACACTCCTATATTCAACTTAATGAAGAATAATTAGGAAATCACTTCATTCCTCATTTTTCCTAGTAAACCTGACATTGAATCTTGTTATTCTTGATCATGGCTTAGAATGATCTGACTAATGTCAGGCCGCCTGCACTATTGTATACATACAATGTAAACAATGGACATTTCTCTTAAAGAGGGTGATTCAACTTAAGATTAATTATTTCATTACCTAGAAAAAAATTTATTGCACACATTAGTTTTTATTTATTAGTAACCTAAAAAAGAATTTTGTCAAAACTTTTGAAAAATATTTTAATCAATGTTGTTCAAAATTTTACTTTATTTAGTAACTACCTTGAGTAATTTATAAATTACACAAATACTTAAAAAAATAAATAAAACAGACTTCTGAAAACCCCCTGTAAGATAAAAAAAATAATAACATTTTTACAATTCTTTAAATTTCGACTTTTTTTAGTTTAAGCCAATTAATAGTAAATACAAATCATCTTTAATAAGTTAGCAATAATTTCAAAAGTGTAAATCAAATATAAATAAAAGATTTTTACTGGTTTATCAAATTTATTTTATTTAAAATAATTTTTACTAGCATTTTTGTTTCAAATTTGGGTAAATTTACAAAGGAAAAACATAAAAGTATGAAAAGTAACGATTCACAAGAGACAAACTGTGTGAAATCTGGTGTATTTAAAAAAAAAAAAGTCAAGAAAATGTTGTTAAATAACTACTGAAATAATATTTTTTTTTGATAAGGAATATGCATTTTTAACTTAATTTTTGTCTGAATAAACATTTAAATATTATAATAGCTGCAGAATTATATGGTTATGGAATTACATAATGACAAACAAGAAATGGGAAAAGAGTGTAATAGATTTCCTGGTTTCAACCTTGACAGATTATTAGTTCAAATAGACTATAAGGTTTTTAATTATTAATAACTTTAACAAAATATTTTAGATAATCAAATCAATTTCTTAAGTTTTTTTAATTTGGGCCCCATTTTATTCCAGTTACCTGATGAGATGGCTTCAAAATTAAATATCTCATTAAAATTAATAACCTATTGTATATTTCCCAAACAAGGTAACATATTTCTTGGCCAACCATAAATCCCAAAAAAAGAAAGAGAAAATGAAATGTTCATTATATTGAATGACAGTGATGTAAGTACAAAAAACTAGTAGATTATCATTTAATTTACAGGTCTCTATAAAAAGATTTAAAAACTACCTCCTGATGTATTCAATTTCAATTAATTAGCTGGTCATTAATTTTCCTTTCTAGCGAGGGAGCTCCTTCTTCTGGACCCGTGGTGTGTTTGTTGACCTCATGGTTGTGAGAATAAGACTAAATAAAAATTAAAGCCTGAAAAGCTCTCTTTCTTCCACCATTTCCCTTGTTTTTGACATAGAAGCTCTAATATGGTTCTGTTGTAGATGAACATATCTATTTTGGTTCCCCTTTCTGTTGATTTAGAAAACCTTAAATCTTTGGAAGGGGTCAAGGAAGAGATGTTAAAAATAGGATATGTTATAAAATATTATTTTTACGTTGAAAAACAAAATCATAAAATGGTAAAAGGTGATCTCCAAGAGGAAAATGTCACAATTTCACCCCCAAGGGTGACATTTGATCTATGGCTAAAAAATTTCCCTGGTATAAAACAAATGTATCCAGAAAATTTGAAAGCAATCGGTCAGTTGATTCTTATGCAATGCTGTTGCACACAAACAAACAGACAGAGAAATTTTCATATTTATATTTTACGTACTACCTTAGCAAAATAAAAATCGATTTTGAATACCATGAATCCTGTTTATAAACAAATTTATATATATATATAAAAGAAATTTGAAAAAAAAAATATATATATATATTTGTTACATGAATTGATAAATTATATAAGAAAACCTGGTTTAGATTAAATTAAAAATTCCATTAGATTTTTTTTAATATTATGCAAATATTTTGTGTTCAGAAAATTTAAACATTTAAAAAAAAAGTTATCAAATTTATAAATGAAAATAGAAAGTTGTAAATTGAAGAATGTGATGGAATAATCCATCGCAGTAAGTATACTTGTATCTATATCGGTGTATATTGTTTTAATTAATATTATTCTGTACATAATTGACCCATATCTTTAAACAAGCTTTTTCATCTCACTTTTAATGCAGTTTTGATTTTTGGATAAATTATTTATCTTCTCAGTTAAATAAAAAACATGTGTAACAATAACTGTTCTACTTTAATATTCGAACCTTGAAATGTGGGATTATTATTTCTAGTTCTTTTTCACAAGTAACCTTTATAAAACATTGATTCATATAAGGAATGCTTTAATAATAAAAAATAAAAATTTAATTACTTGTAACTATATATATATATATATAAAAAGAGATAATGTTTTCATATGTGTGTATGTGTGTGTTTGTGTGTAAAGCAAAAATTGACAATAATGAAAATAGTAGTAATGAGTTACAGTAAGTTGTTAACAATAATTATGAGAATTTCTCCTGCATCATTACATCTCTCTCACACATCCAAATAACAGAACCTTCTCTCTTACTTTAAATCCTATTTTCTTTTTCATTACGTATATATATAGATATTAAAGAAACAACATAACATTAGATAATAACAACAATAATAGTAAAAAGACACATGGTATATATATATATATGTAAAAATATTATTCATGCATTCTTATTGAACACCGCTCTTGGGTTGTGTTTTCTTATCTTTTATCATTTCTTTATTCTTTAACATGATGACCTCCTTGATAACCTCCTTGATGACCTCCTTATACTGTCTAGGATCTCGAACATATTTTGTGTTTCTCTCTCTCTCTCTCTCTCTGTGTGTGTGCGTGTGTGTGTGTGTGTGTGTGTGTGTAGCGTATATATATATATGTGTGTATATGTGCGTGAGCATATATATATTACAAACACGCGATATATTGGTAGCTACTTCACACAAATTCACATGGGTTATAAGGAGCTAGTACTTCCAATTTAGATCAGTAATAATAACTCTTCCCCTCAATGGCATGCTAATTGTTGTTCCTAACAGAAGATTTAATAAATCATAAATCTACTAAGATTAGACAATGTTGATAACACCTCAACAATAAACATTTTTCTAATTTTTTTTTTTTTTTGCTAATGAATTAATTCACCACAAAAGGTTGAGCATGGGAATATGAAAATGGAAATTTTTAGCGTATGAAAAATGTCATCTTAGACCGGTATTCAAACCTTCTGATGAAAGGCCAAGATGCTACCACTCTGCAACAGAGATCAGCTAAAAGTTTCCTTATTTCATCTGTATTATTATGTAAAGAGAAAGAGTGTCTTTGCTCAATATAAACAAAAAACTACTCAATCAATCGCAACCGGATTTTTACCCATGTTTCTTGGCATAACTGAGAAGGTTTTTAGATATATTTAACATAAAAAAATCTCAAAAAAAAATATATGTAGTAGTGGAGATTTGCCGGTTGATATACAAATTTTAATGAATTGTGAATTATGAGTCTCTATCACTATGTGAGCTGGGTTTGAACTGAATGATTCGAATCAATGGAATGAATAATATTACAAAAATAATAGAATTAAATTAATGCTAAATAAAGTAATATTAAATAAATTAAAAAAAAATTCTGTTTAACAATAATGGACTTCCCATGGAGACTACGTGTGAGGCTAGAGTGGTGAGGTATGGGAGCATCTTATGGGAGGCTAGATCGCGACCACCATCAACTGGTAACATACGGGTGCCTCTGGGGCACTGTTTTGGGAGGTGTAATACGACAGTCTTATAATTTCTCTGTAAACAATCGTCCAATTTTCAAAATTCAAATGAGATATTTGTTATTAGATTGAAGGCTAACTTTTGCATGCATCACGTACTCTCTTGACCTAACAGATTATGGTTATTCGAAAATGTTATCTAAAAATGAAAAATTATTTATTAAAATGTGCAAATAATAAATAATCTGTTACAGTGCTGCACTTCTCATTCGAGCCGCTAGGTGGCGAGCAAAATTCTCATGCTCCATTCTTACAGCAAGCCACTCCCAAGATATTTTTCAGTAGAAATATTTTCAATAAAGGTCTTATTATTGAAATTGAAGATAACATATTGTGAATGATTCATAATCAACGCCAAGCAAAAACTACTTAAGATAAATTAATGAAAATTTGTATACATGTTCTTAAGATGTAACTGTACACTAAGAAAGGATTTTTTTAAATTCCGATTTTAAAGGGGTAAAATGAAATAAAAATGAAATTTACAATTTTTTTAATTTTTCAATAACTAATAAAGATATCAACTTTTTTTTTTTTAGTGTAATCTTCATGTAAATATCTAAAAACCAATTTCTACATTTTTTGAAATTCCGAGTTTCAAGAGTTAAAATGGATTTTTGATTTTTTTGTTGAAATCATGCTATTTTGTTAATTTCTCGGTAATAAATGAAGAAATCAACCTGATTTCTGGTGGTGAGTAATCTTCATATAAATAAACCAATTTCTATATTTTTGAAATTTGATCTTGAAAGGGAATGAAGAAATGTAAAAAAAAATTTAAACAATGATTGTAAATTTTCTAGTCCCGACTATAGTAAACGAGATATTCAGTAGATTTAGGCTTACAAATACTCTTCAGATATATACGAGTTTTTAAAAACCATTTTCGAGTTTTTTTGAATTCCGATTTTTTAAGGGGTGAGAAGATATACGATGCTGTGGCTCAACCAACATAGCCACTGTCACCGTTACTGTATTGTGAATAACTGCACCTGCCTCCGGTTACTTGACTAAAAAACATAAAATAAAATGTTTGACTGCTACGCGGAACGCAAGTAACCATATAGCGCGGGTGAAACTACGACGGGGAGCTAGTATGTTATATGAAGATAGGTGAAGGTTTTTGCTTAGGTTAGTCAAGCCCAGTTCTTGGGTTATTCTTTAGCAACTAAAGAAAAATCAACCAATTTTTCAAGTTGATAAATAATTTGCTATTTTTATTTTAAGCAAAGATAACAAAAATACTTTGTAAGGTTTTATAAACAAGACGGGCACAAATTTCTTGAAGTAATCTTTTGGATTATTTGTTATTTAAAACAGTTCGGTTTATTATAAACGAATATCTCTTTCTTATTTCTACATTTTCTTTTATTTTTGACCGTTCTTTTCCGGTACAATCTGAAATGGTTAATATTCTGCATGCTTTTAGGGGAAAATTTCCAAGTATAAAAATTTCTTATAAAAAAAAAAAATATTATAAAAATTGGGGATTTCAGTTTAAAAAAATAAAGTTAGTCGCAACATTATTAGAAAAATAGCGAAGATTTCATATAAGCTAATATAATGCTTTCAACGTAGAAGAAAAAGTTTCTCCACTTAAAATTTTTCTTAACGTTTCTCTTTTGTAAGCTGCTAGTGATTGTAGACTAAAATGAAGATTCTCTTTATATTTTGTAATTTTTTTTCTTTTTTTTAAATAAAGTTCAACAGGATGGAAATATTTTTTTCACAATGCCCTTAAATAAAGGGAGATGTTAAAAAAAAGATCTTTTGCGTAAATATCTGAGAATATTATTAAGTTTTTTTTATAACTTTTAACTTTTTATATTATAAAATAGAAAACCTTTGGAACATGATTGAATATTTAATAAATTTAATCCTTTATTGGTTTAAAAAATCATTAAAGGACATTTTATAGTATTCTTTTCTAAAAAAACTGTAAGAAAAAATTAAATTTAAAACTAAATGCAAATATTGGGAAATATCAACAAAAACAGTAGAGCTTTTTTTCTTAGATAATAATTAAATTATCAAGAATGTTGTTCAAGAAATACGGAAAGTGTGTGTGTGTGTGTGTGTGTGTGTGTGTGTGTGTGTGTGTGTGTGTGTGTGTGTGTGTGTGTGTGTGTGTGTGTGTGTGTGTGTGTGTGTGTGTGTGTGTGTGTGTGTGAGCAATTTATTTATGTAGAATAACTGTAAAGATTTGCATTAAAATACTTTAAGGTTATGTTTTAACATAACTCATAAAATAAATAATTAATTTTTCTTGCTGTAAGATTATTCCATGAACTTAACTAAAATAACGTGAGATTTATGGAACACACGTTGTTTATTTCCATTTATCTCCTGAACAATAATTATTTGCAATAACACAAGCTGTAGAAATAAATGTCCTTCAACATTCATACTTTACTATCAAACATTAATAAAAAAAACGGCAGCAGTTTGATTTTTTTTTAAATTTATAAATAGTTCTGAATTATAGAAGAAACTTAAAATTGTATATTATAGTATTGCTTAAAGAGAAATTATGTTTAAATTAAAAAAAAAAAAAAATGATGTGGGAACCACATGAGTTCCTTGTACGCCTATTAAATTACACACATTTTTTTACAATAAGTACATAAAATTATATTTCACTAATAACTTCTGATATTTTTTCGTTTTTTTATAATTATTATATTATTATTACTGAATTATTTACCGTTAAACTTTTTTTTACAATCAGGATTTAATAATTATTAATAAATCAATATATTTAAATCAAAAAAACAAAAAATTAAAAAAAAAAAAAAATGAAGTCTGATTCGAACTGATGTGTCTTCCCCTTCTAAGGTTCAAATATTTCATTAATTAAAATTTCATTTGGCTATAATTTTGGGAACAAATGAAAATAAGTACCACTTATGCTGTACCATTGAAAAGCTCTCAATAACTGCAGTTAAGAAGAAATCCAAAATCCAAACACTTCATTTTGGGGTTTTTTGAACGCTTTTGGTTGTCGATTGCAATCAAAAAGGGAGGTACACAACTAGATGTTACAACATGCTAAATTCAAAATTTCAACATCCTACGGCTAATCGTTTTTGAGTTATGCGTGATACGTACGTACAGACGTCACGCCGAAACTAGTCAAAATGTATTCAGGGATGATCAAAATGGATATTTCCGTTGAAATCTGGAAACCGAAATTTTTCGCGATTACAGTACTGAAATGTATGATTAATTGAAATCCAACCACCAGATAACACCGGTATCCACGATGTAGTATTCAAATTCGTATAAAAGTAACTAACTACCTTTACTGGTTTGAACCTTAGAACTCTCGACTTCGAAATCAGCTGATTTATGATGACGATTTCACCACTAGACCAACCCGGTGAGTTATCCCCATAACATTGCTAAAAGTTATTTCCAATGCACTTTTTCATTTAATGTATGGTGTGATCTTCTCGGTAGTAATATTATAGACCCTTTTTTCTCATCGCCAAGGCTCAATGGAGAGCGGTACTTGCATTTTTTTTTTGCAACAAATTTGATGGAACTCTTGGAAAATATTCCACTTGCAGTTTTACAATGATGGCGCGCACCTGTTCACTACTGTCGTGATGTTGATGAATCGTTTAAATAACACATTTAGTAAGTAATAGATTGGTGGAAACGAACCAGTAATATGACCACTTCGAACTCCCGATTTCACGCCAATCTACTTTTTCCTTTGGGGGTTCGATGAAGTCGTTAGTTTATTCCGCTAGTATTGGTACAGAAGAAGAATTGAGACATCGTTTAAGAGAAACTAGAGTTACTATTAGGAAAATAATTATGCTATTAGACGTACCCGGCTAGCATAGATTCGTCGGGCTATGTATTGAGAACAGAATGGCAGCCACATTGAGCAACTGCTTTGAAGAAATATTTGCAGCTTTATCAAGTAACAATTTTTATATTTTATAAATCTTATAAAAAACAAAAAGTATGTGATTTTTATTATTCTAAATCTATTTTTCTCTCATTTCTTCTGTTATTGATAAGTTTTCATTTACATTATGTTGTTTGAACACTGATGAAAATTATTATGTTTAAAATCGTATTATTTTTCCGATCGTTTTGTGTTAAAATTGAAATTCTCAAATTTGTGTTTAATTTTAATATACGTTATTTACACATCAGTTTTAACAGATTAAATTTTGTACAAGGTTAACTAGAAATTTTTTATTTGTTTGTTGGTAAATTAACAAAGTTATTTTATTCCAAACCTAAAAAAGTATATTTTTCGACAAAATACTTCGTGTTTTACCCCGTTTTTCTTAAAAAGTAAGTAAGATAGAGATCTGGGTCCACTTTTATTCAATTTCTTAAATAAAAAAAAAAGAAACCACCAATTTTACCCCTCGACTTGCAACCCAAGAATTTTAGTACGGTTTAATTTCATAAAGGGAGCAGAAAACAGGGTTAAATATATCGCAAGCCGAAACTTGCTAACGAGTCGTTTTCTGACCTTTATATAAACTTTTTTTTTTGCTTACTTTTGGCTATAGAACTATCTCCCGAGATATTGCCGAGTAATTTGGAATATCACAAATTTTCCAACCAAATTTTTTAAAAAGATTTATTAAAAAGATACTTTGAATATCAGCATGACATCACGCTATACATGATGAAACGGAAAGAATTTCAGGAATTGTTCTACCAGTAAAAATAACGAAAAACATTTATGTAAACATGTTAAGGAAACGCTTCGTTTTCGAATGAAAAATGTTACCTTATTGTATTATGCACATAAATGAAATCATTTGATTTTAACATGATTATTGCAATTTTATCTTGTTTCTTTTTTATTTACTTTCTTTTTTATTCTTTTAACCATAGTAATGTCATCTATTTCTTAATATTATCTACATTAAAACATAATATTTTTATTATTCTGTGACATTACAAAGATAAAAATTGTGTACGTTTTACATTAATTTAACCGAACTTATCGTTAGGATTGAATCTTTGTGGTTGAGCTTAATAATTCAATTTATAGTAACTTAAAAAAAATATAAAATAGAAAAATATGAGTAATCTTTACGTTATCATTAAATTATTTTCTATTAACCTATCTAATTTCGTTTTTTTAGAACGTTTATTTTATTAAATTACCTTTAAGAACAATTTACATAATCATTACATTATACAAAATGTTTCATAAAGAAAAAGAATTTCAGGGCTTATTCTACATTTAAAAGTAAAGAAAAAGTTCTTATAAATGTAAATCCGGAAACGCCTCGTCTTCCAGTTACACTTTACGAAAAATTTTGCTCGGATCTCTGCTTAATGGATAAAAAGAAGCCATATTGAAATTCTTCAAACTTAAATTAAATGGTAAACTTTCTTGATAGTTATATATACAAAATTGAATAAAACAGATTCCAGAACTGTAATGCCAGTAACTTTCTTTTTTTTAAGAAAATGATTGTTATTTCTTATTAATAACTATGAATAAATTAAAGAGGGCACAAATATTAACACAGGATTGTAATACAAAAATTGTATCTCTAGAAATGCAGAACTGATACAGTACAACACAGTGAAAAGAAAGAAGTCTAAGTAGAAAAATAGAAGAAAATAGAATAGAAATAGGAGTAGAAAACTTTCCCTTAAAAACAAGGGACTAGTAAAGAAAAAATGAGTAAAAATCTTAAGGAAGATTCTACAGGGCAACAAGAAATGTAGCGATGAAGGGATTAAAATAAATAATGAAAAGATCTATCAACAATAGAGATAAGAAAAAGAAGGTGTTCTTTGGATACTTCATAAGAATTTACGACAATAAATTTATCAACAAAAAAAATCTTAAAATTATACCCCAAAGAAAATCTTCCAACCTCTGTTTGGAAGAAAACAAGAAATAATTAACCGAACTTCGACTCTCAGAAATGGATGTGCAAGACAAAAGCAAATACAGGAAAATAATAATTGAATTTAAGGAATTTCAGAAGGCTAAGAAAAGAAAAAGAAAAACAAAACTAACAGCCGAACATCTGGTAGAATGTAGAAGAGCAGTCTTAGAAAATAAAGGAAATATGAAAAGGAATTTTTTGTGGCGGACGCCAGTAGGGTAATTTGCATTTAATTGTAATAATATATATGTACATAATTTTTTTTTTTGAAGGGAAGTGGAAATGCATTTACGCACGGAATGTCGGACTCCAACCGATAGTCTTATCCAACCGCCAGCAGACTACCGATAAAACCATCTCCATTTTCTACCAGGATTGGACCCGGAACCAAATTACTTCTGGCCGATTCCTCCTATCCTAGCCTTAGAAGGCCGCTATTTAATTTTCACCTGGCTCAGGACTATCCAGGTCGCCCTTTTTGGTCCTGAAAATTCTCCCGACGAATCGAGGCACACTCTCCCGATGATGTTCAGGTCATCGTAACCACGTTGCTCCGAGATCCGCCTTTAGTGTCCCTCGATCTGCCGCCCGCCAAGTATATTTGTTGGAAAAGGTGTGTTCGGCGTCGTCCCGTACACCGGGCAATAGAGGCAGTCGGGTTTTTTTTTCTTAGTGATAGATTTTAAGAAAATTTTGAGGTAGAAAAATAGAAATTTTAACAAATTTAATGTTTTTACTTCCTTGTACGAAGTAAAAGAAGTATTGTGATCGCGAAAAATTCCGGTTTTCAGATTTCATTGGAAATATACATTTTTACCATCCCTGAATCCATTTTGACTAGTTTCGGTGTAACGTCTGTACGTATCTGGGGCATAACACAAAAACGATTAGCCGTAAGATATTGAAATTTTAGATTTAGGACTGTTGTAACATCTAGTTGTGCATCTCCCTTTTTCATTGCAATCGACTGAACCAAAAAGTTCAAAAAAGCTCAAAATCAAAAGAAATTTGGATTTTGACTTTTTCTTAACTGCAGTAATAAGCTCTCAATGAGAGATTTCAACGATATATCATAAGTGGTACTTATTTTCATTGGTTCCATAGTTATAGCCAAATTAAATTTTATTTAAAGAAATATTTTGATCATATAAGGGAAGGCACATCGGTTCAAATCAGACTTCATCTCCTTTTTTTTAAACTTTTTCTTTTTTTAATCTAAATATATTGATTTATTAATAATTATTAACCTCTGGATGTAATTTTTTTTACGATAAATAATAATTGAATAATAACAATAAAAAAAAAAAATCAGAAGTTATTAATGAAATAAAATTTTATGTAATTTTCATTTTAAAAAAAAATGTGTATATGTAATTTAATAGACGTCATATCAGATTTATTGAAACATCTGATTATTCATTTTTGTTTTCATTTTGTTGGTCGTTACATCATAATAATTTTAAAAAAAAACATAGTATTAAACAGATATAAGACGTACATTTATTTAAAGAGTAATAAAGGAACTTTTACTCTGTCCCTAATATTTCAGGTAGATTGTTGAATTAATAATTGTATAAATATTTGATGTTAATAACTAATATTTTAGCAATTATGTAACTGTCCACTGTATTAAGAATTGGAGGATCGTATCTGACTTTCAAATGAAATAAGTTTAAATGAGATGCAGCAAAAAACGTGTATACGTAATTTAATAGGCGTACAAGGAAGTCATGTGTGTCCACATCAGATTTTTTATTTTTATTGATTTTGACAATGGATTCTGTTTTAGATTAAAACGAAAGTAATTACGACTAGTTATTTTTTAATCGGTCTGTATTTTAGATAGTTTAAAAATAAAAGTAAAAAATAATTTTACAATAAATTAAATTTGTTAATAAATCATACTTCAAATCTCTTTTTTATTGTTCTGCCATAGTTCATTATTCATATAATACAAATACAGATAAAAAAACATTCAAATAATATAGCTGTACTGTAATATTTTAATGTAATTTTTTTCAAAGGTTTTTTCTTATTCCTTGAGAAAAAACTTAGTAAAGATTTTGACGATAAGATAACATTGTTAGGTTATTATCAGAATAACAAATACCACTGTTAAATACTTCTTTACAACAAGAATAAAAACAAATAAAAAATCTATGTTATTAGTTATAAACTAATTAACATGTCAACAACTTGTAAAAAAAACTATGCGATTTAAAAAAAAACTCATTTCTTCATCAAAATTTAGTTTTATTTTCCCAGCTTTTTGTTACACCATAGAGCTATCTCATTACTATTATAAAGAAACATTTTTTCGTTTATTCCCGTATTACTATGAAAACTACTAAACCAATCATTACGAAATTTTAACTGTGGTTTTATTATAACACTCGGAATGTTTACCAAAGTTCAAACCTCACTAATTTCTCTACTATATAAATAAAATATAAAAAAACCTATAAATAAATAACCTAGAACTTCTTTTTATAGAGTTCGTTAGAACTTTGGCCGGTAAGGGTCCGCAGACGGCTAAGTCAACGAACTACGTTTACAGTTCTAAACATGATCTAACCTGAAAGTAAAATGAAAATAGGAAAAAAATTAAAAAGTAAGCATGAAAACATTATATTTCAGTTCAATTAGATTTGTAATAAAGAATACTTTCAAAAAATACCGCGAATTTTGTTAGACAACGTTTTTTTTCCATTTGATGAACTGCGGGACTTGAATATGTACTTTTATTAATTTTTTTACGGTGACTACGAATCGCGCCGCTAGATAGCACTACTTGATAGTCTTTTTTTTTTTTTTTCCTGTTTAGCCTCCGGTAACTACCGTTTAGATAATTCTTCAGAAGATGATATGTATGAGTGTAAATGAAGTGTAGTCTTGTACATTCTCAGTTCGACCATTCCTGAGACGTGTGGTTAATTGAAACCCAACCACCAAAGAACACCGGTATCCACGATCTAGTATTCAAATCCGTGTAAAAATAACTGGCTACTTGATAGTCTAGGTAGCGTACAAAAACTTAATGATGTACTTGAAATAATAAAATTTAAAAGAAAATATACTGTAGCTTGTTTTAATAGAAAATGCTCTTATGTAAATGAAAGTACTGAAGATGAAACAATTTTTTTAAATCCCATAACTTTAAAAAAAAAAATAAAAGTATTAATTTACAAGAGATTATACTAGTTTTATTAAAAAAGGAATAAATAAAACAAAAATTAATTCGATTGGTAAAATTGAATTCATCGATAAAAATCGAGGGTTACACTTACAAAGTAAAAAGTGCAATATTACATCACGGATCTTCGATTCGTGAGGGTCATTATACTACTTTTATTAAAAAAGGAAAAATATGGTATGAAGTGACTATTAAAAGAAAAAAAAAAAAAAATTGAGCATGAACAATTTCTTTGTTCTGGAAAGGCAATACATTTTAAAAATAAATTCATAAGATAACAATCAGTAATTCAACAAAAAAAAAGTAAAAGAATAATCTAACATAACGCAGTGATGTTAGAAAAAAAAATTACAATGAAATTGTAAACCGTACGGTAACAGTCTCGCAAATATCATTTTTTCTACCTAAAAAATAAAAATTTCTGTAATATAAATAAAACTGTTATACAATATAAAACTGTACTGTAATATAATTAAAATATTGGTCGAACTGAGACTGTACAAAACTGCACTTCATTTACACTTATACATATCATCCTCATCCATTCTCATTCATCCTCATTACCTAAACGGTAATTCCTGGAGGCTAAACAGGAAAAAAAGAAAGAAGAAAGGTCGACCATTCCTGGCCCGCCGGGCTGGTCTAGTGATGAACTTGTCATCGCAAATCAGCAGATTTCGAAGTCGAAAGTTTGAAGGTTCAAATCCTAGTAAAGGCAGTTATTTTTATACGGATTTGAATACTAGATCGTGGATACCGGTGTTCTTTGATGATTGAGTTTCAATTAATCACATATCTCAGGAACGGTCAATCTGAGACTGTACAAGACTAGTCATCATTTACATTCATACATATCATCCTCATTCATCCTGTTAAGTTATACCTTACGGTGGTTCTGGAGGCTAAACAAAAAAAAGAGAAGTCGACCATTCCTGAGATGTGTGGTTAATTGAAACCCAATCACCAAAGAATACCGGTATCCACGATCTTGTATTCAAATCCGAGTAAAAGTAACTGCCTTTACTAGGATTTGAAACTTATAACTCTCGAATTCGAAATCAGCTGATTTGGGAAGACGAGTTCACCACTAGACCAATCCGGTGGGTTGGTCTAGCATTCCGCGACCCGCGAGAACTCATCCTCATGCGAATAAAGTAGCACTCTGTAGAATTTTATATACTGAACTAAGCAGTACCATCAGGGTAAGTCATACACATAATATCGGTATAGGTACGACTTTCATTTTTTTTTATTTTTATGTTTAACCGCCGGGAACACCGTTAGAATTGCCTCAGAGGATGAGAAGAATGATTGTAGCGTGTGTGAAAATGTCATGTCTGACTGGGATTCGAACCTGGGACCTCCAGATGAAAGACCGAGATGCTATCACTTGCGCCACGGAAGCCGGCAATTTTGTATTAATATTTTCTTTTATAACGCCTAGGTCGCGAAGGTCACACAGATAGGAAGAAGAACTTTTATAGCTAAGAAGATTTATGATACTAGATAACATTAAGCTAGGAGAACAACGTATACATTCAGCTTAAAATCGAGTTCAACTTTCAAGAACAAGAACAGTATTACTTTCCAAGTAATACTTGGATAATTTCACGTATATTTTTAAATAAATAATAACATAGTTTTATTTTAAATCTAAACTAGACTTCAAATATTTGAAGTAGAAATTATTAGATAGTTTACGTGCTTGTATTTTTATGTTTTATGTTTATTTTTTAACGTTGTCTAAAATTATCTCAATCTTTGTCTTTTATTTCGATTTAAAACGGCATAATTTATCTCTCTCATTTTAATTTAAGGGAACCATCATTCTATTTTCCATTTTATATTTCCATTGCTTATCTCGCTATAACATTATAAAAATAATGTAAAATGTAAAAGCGTATTAAATTAAAATATTACAATTTAGAAATTACATCTTAAATTAAAATATAGAAATAATTGACGTTAAATGTAAAAACATCAAATATCAACCGTTAACATTAAAAAAGCCAAATATTAACTGGTAATGTTAAAAAATAACAACTTTAAATTTAAGCCGGCCTCCGTGACGCGAGTGGTAGTGTCTCGGCCTTTCATCCGGAGGCCCCGGGTACGAATCCCGGTCAGGCATGTTATTTTCACACACGCTAAAAATATAATTCATCTCATCCTCTGAAGAATGCCTAACGGTGGATTCGGAGGTTAAAAACAAAAGAAAAAAACTTTAAACTATCGTTTCATCAAGATTACAATAAAAAAAAATCTGATGTGGACAACACATGAATTCCTTGTATGCCTATTAAATTACATTTACACTTTTTTTTTAAAAAGAAAAGTACATAAAATTTTATTTCACTAAAAACTTCTGATATTTTTTCTTTTATTTGTTATTATTTAATTATTATTTATCGTAAAAAAAATTACAATCAGAGGTTAATTATTAATAAATCAATACATTTAAATTAAAAAAAAAAAGTTAAAAAAAAAGGTGATGAAGTCTGATTCGAACCGATGTGCCTTCCCCTAAGATCCAAATATTTCATTAGTTAAAATTTTATTTAGCTATAACTCTGGAACCAATGAAAATAATTACCACTTATGATACATCATTGAAAGGTGTTCAATGAGGACTTATTACTGTAGTTAAGAAAAAGTCCAAAAAACAAATTGTTTTGGATTTTGGGCTTTTTGTGGACACTTTTGGTTCAGTCGATTGCAATCAGAAATGGAGGTGAATAACTAGGTGTTACAACAGTCCTAAATCCAAAATTTCAACATCTTAAATGATTTATGCGAGATAAATACGTGCATACATACATACGTAGGTGCTGATGTCACTTTACCCACCGGGTTGGTCTAGTGGTTAACGCGTCTTCCCAAATCAGCTGATTTGGAAGTCGAGAGTTATAGGTTCTAGAACTAGTTCTTCTCATTTGGATGAGAAGTCCTAGTAAAGTCAGTTATTTTTACACGGATTTGAATACTAGATTGTGGATACTGGTGTTCTTTGGTGGTTGGGTTTCAATTAACCACACATCTACAGGAATGGTCGAACTGAGAAATGTACAAGACTACACCTCATTTACACTCATACATATCATCCTCATTCATCCTCTGAAGAATTATCTAAACGGTAGTTACCGGAGGCTAAACAGAAAAAAGAAAGAAAGGTGCTGATGTCACGCTGAAACAAGTCTAAATGGATTCAGGGACGGTCTAAATGGATATTTTGTTGAAATCTGAAAACCTAAATTTTTCGCGATCACAATACTTTCTTTACTTCGTACAAGAAAGTATTAAGGAATATTATTTTTATTTTATTGTATTTTTTTTTTCAATTTCTAACAACCAACTGTGGAATCAAATTTACAAAAAAATGATGTAGTTAAAATATTCGATCAAAAATAAATTAAACTTAACTATGGGACAATAAATAAATAATAATCCTATAATTATTCCTGGCAAAGATATGAAATCTTTTAGAAAAATGGGATTATTTGATCGACGGGTGTATTACGAAGTTCTCCCAGGACATACATAACCTATTCTATTCGTGAAACTAATGGAAAAAATTTTTTTTTTACTAATTAGCTACGATTATTTCTTACTGATAATTTTTGTAATGGGTTGTCTTATTATGTGCGTTCCTTAAGAACCCCTTATAATGTGCTTATTATCAAACGATTTACTTATGGTTCCACTTAAGGAGTCGATTATAAATATACTGGTTGTGGAACAAAAACATTTCTTCTTAAGGTACAAAAATTAAAAAAAAAAAATTTTTTTACCATTTTTATATTTTCTCGCTATAGCTGTATATATATATAATACTAGTGCTTTAGCCGGGAAAGTAATAAAGGACAAATTAAACAAAAAAATTCAATTTTGTTTACTCATCCGTAAGAACATAGATTAAAATTATTATTTATCTACAATTTCAAACATGAACTAATATTTTTCATAATTTTCATTATTTATTAAAAAAAAAAAAACAACACAAAACATACATACACACACCACACACACACTCTCTCTCTCACATAAAAAATTATATGTTATAAAAGATATAAATATAGTAAAACACATATTTTTTTGTGATGAAATTGCAATGTAAATTACAGATTACTTGATAATTCTCTCATATAATCTCGATATAACCAAAAAAAATAATAAATTAAAGAAAAATAGTACTGAATAATAATAAAATACAACAGATTTCATGATTCCATAAAAACAAGTAATAATATTAACCTCGAAACAAAATAATAATAATCCTTAAAATTTTATTGTTAAAACTGTTTTTTTTTTCTTTTAATAAAAATATTCTTTCATAGTTTTTTTTTTATAGAAAAAAGTTAAATGGAATTTTTTTTAAATTCAGCGGATATAAGAAAAAACTTTTTTTTAAAAATTCGCGGTATCCTGAAATTATTAATTTCATTTTTAAATTATAATTTAAATTTAGCAAGATTATAAAGACGGTTAATTATTAATTATAAAAAAAAAATAATAATAATAGTAAATAAGAAAATTAATTGCCAAGGTATTAAATTGTAAAATAAAATGAAATAGGAATTCTTATTTTTAATTTTTTTTTAACGTTACTATTAAGAGTATTAAAATGTTTTGTTTTTTTAAAAACTAATGTACTGTATAATTACATTTGAGTCTTTTTATCATCAAAACGGATCTTGTGAGGTCAATTACTGGTAGTAACCGGTTATTTTACCTGATAAAAAAAAAACTGAAAACACAGCTGTAGGACTCCCATCATGCAGTTAAAGCCGCGTTCAGGTAAAGTCCTACAACTGTGGGTTGTTCCTGATGCACGGTTTATACATACAACTTAATTTAAAATATTTATCATTTTATTTAAATATAATATTTTTTCGTCTATTTAATTTAATGATTCTAACTAAAACGCTCGAGCATACCGTATTTAATTCGCGCCAGAGTGGCGGTACAAACGGGGATGGTTGACAATAACTCTCTCTTTTTTTTCTTTTTAGCCTCCGGAACCACGTAAGGTATTATTTCAGAGGATGAATGAAGATGATATGTACAAGACTATTCACTTGATTACACTTCATGTAAATGAAGTGTAATCAAGTGAATAATCTGAGCTCGACCGTTCCCGATGTATGTAGTTAATTGAAACCCAACCACTAAAGGACACGTATCCACGATCTAGTATTCAAATCCGTATGTAACTAACAGTAACTGCGCTTACTAGGATTTGAATCTTATAACTCTCGACTTCGAAATCAGCTAATTTTCGATGACAAGTTAATCATTATACTAGTCCGGTGGACATCTCCGTAGATATTAGTTTTGTCGAAATATGTTTACATTTTCTTCACAATTAAATAAAAAAATAAGTTATATTTTTATTATTAATAATATAACGGAAAAAATTCTCATCCTGCATAATTTCTGCAATTCATTTTAACAATTTCAGTCATATCTCTGTATTATTATTATTATTATTATATAGATTTTAAAAAAACAAACATATAATTCAGTTTTCAGGGGTGAAGGGTTATTTTTTTTAAAAAAAGAAAGTTTTTTGAATTTATATAAATTCATTGTACGTAACAAATTTCCCAAAGTAAATTTTTTTAAAATACCTTTGAAAAAAATTGAAATTGGATTGTTCACGATATCCCCCTAACCCCTTACTCATTTTGGAAAAAAAATTCGTAAGATCAGTGCTCCATATATATAAATATTTGAGCAAATTTGAAGATAGTCGATTCCGCCAATCCTGAGATATAAGGACAAAATCAGTGCGACGTACATTCGTATGTTTTTTGGTTTTTTTTTGCTTGATGATATCGCCACATAAGCTTAAAGCTTTTACGTGGAATGTGGAAATGTAGCGTATGAAAAATACCATGCCTGATGGGATTCGAACCCAGGATCACCGGATGAAAGGCAGAGACGTTATCATTCGCGCCATGGAGGCCGGTTTATATGAACTAGTTAGACCCTACAACATAAAGAAATGAAAAAATACCCGATACCTCTTTTTTGGCATATCACCATGCTTTTCCCTTTAATATAGCTGTATTCGCCGGGGAAGTAAAAATGAAAACTGATGTATTGAATCAGTAAGAATTTTTTTTGTCTTCAATCATTTGACTGGTTTGATGCAGCTTTCCAAGATTCCCTATCTAGTGCTAGTTGTTTCATTTCGGTATACCCCCTACATTCTACATCCCTAACAATTTTTTTTACATATTCCAAACGTTGCCTGCCTGCACAATTTTTTCCTTCTACGTGACCCTCTAATATTAGACCGACTATTCTAGGATGCCTTAATATATGGCCTATAAGTCTGTCTCTTCTTTTAACTATATTTTTCCAAATGCTTCTTTCTTCATCTATTTGCCGCAATACCTCTTCATTTGTCACTTTATTCACCCATCTGATTTTTAACATTCTCCTATAGCACCACATTTTAAAAGCTTCTAATCTTTTTTTCTCAGGTACTCCGATCGTCCAAGTTATACTCCTATATAAAGCGACGCTCCAAACATATACTTTTAAAAATCTTTTCCTAACATTTAAATTAATTTTTGATGTAATCAAGTTATAATTCTGACTGAAAGCTCGTTTCGCCTGTGCTATTCGGCATTTTATATCGCTCCTGCTTCGTCCATCTTTAGTAATTCTACTTCCCAAATAACAAAATTATTCTACCTCCATAATCTTTTCTCTTCCTATTTTCACATTCGGTGGTCCATCTTCATTATTTCTATTACATTTCATTACTTTCGTTCTTGTTTAGAATAATATTAATTTAATAATATTTTGTTTTGTTCAGAAAGAATAATATTTATAAACGGTAAAAAAAAGTTTCGTAGCTTACCTGACTTTGTGGGAAATTATTCATTAAAACAATTGTTATTTAAATTAAAAATTCATTGGTTTCAATATCAAATAAATAAAATAACTCATGAAGAAACTAAAAAAAATTTCGAAACAAGTAAAATAAAGAAAATAAATGCATGGAAATCTATGCTCCCATATTTCATTTCTGCCAGTTTTCAAATTACTTAAATACTTTTCACGTTCAGTCTATATAGTTACGATTTTTTCTCAGAATTAAATTCTTTATAATTTTTTTTTTCTTTTTCCTGTTCAGCCTCCGGAACCACCGTAAGAGGTATTACTTCAGAAGATGATATGAATGAATGTAAATAAAGTGTAGTCTTGTACAATCTCAGGTCGACCATTCTTGAGATGTGTGGTTAATTGAAACCTCCTAATATGTGTGGTTAATTGAAATTCAACCATCAAAGAATACCGGTATCCACAATCTAACATTCAACTTCGTATAAAATTAACTGCTTTTATCAGGATTTGAACCTTAGAACACTAGACTAACCCGGTGGGTTGACCACTTCAACTACACATTACAACCAAATCCTTCTTGAACCAATTACGATATTAGTCCCAATCGATCCTGTTATTTTGAAGGATCAACAAGACCTTTTCTTCTTTATCACCGTAGTGTTTATGTTGAGTATGACAAGTATTTCTCTAAAAAAAGTTAAAACTTTTCACCCTGTTCCTAAAAACTACAACTTTGTTAAGAACTTCTAGAATTTAAAGGATAGAGAAGATTTTCATTCTTAAAAAGGGCACCGTACAAGATAAAATCATTTTTTGTTTGTTTCATATACCTTAGCGAATCATTGTTTTCGACCATGAATACAATAAATCAAAATATAGATTTCGACTCTGATAAGCATCTTGATTGTTTACGAACAGGAATGTAATCATACACTCCTAATTATTAAGGCATTGGTCAATGACTTAATAAAGATCACACATATTTTGAGAATGATATTTTTTTATAATTTTTTTTTTAAAATTTAATATAATAAAAACGTTGTCATTTAGTACAGCAATTAAAAGAATAATTTTTAAGTATTTTAACAATTAAAATTAGATAGAAATAATATTTTTTTTTGTGTGTATTATTAACAATATCCAACTGTAGATTTACTTTGAAAAAACAAACAAATGGTACCTGAAGCCCTAACAATATTTTAGAATGTACTTAAGGTACAAAAAGGCTAGAAATCTATTCACTAAAGATTTATTTTAATAAAAAAATTAAAGTATTTAAATCTGAAAAAAATTTGTAGGAGATTCTTTTTTTAAAATTTTTACTGACGTTTACATTTTAGTTAATAAATAAAAAATCCCTTTCGGCACGCCAGAAGGCGGAGGTAGATTTCACCGGTGCTAAGTAGGGGATAAAAAATATTTCCACCTTAAAGTTAAGAAAAATTTCAAATTTACTCAATACAACAATGGTTGCATGGGAAAAAAGTTTCACATGTTTAGTTGAGAATCAAAATTCATTTAATCAATTAGCTGTGGGGGTGAGATTAATGGGGAACCAACTGTATTGTTGTGTGTCAGTTCAGTTGGTGAAGGACAGTGACTCAGTGCGGTTAAAAACACAAGAAGTTAATTTATTCATGAACCTTTTCATTATTATTATTATTATTAATTAGTAGTAAGATATATTACATAAGGGTAGTAAATATATTTTTTATATTAATATCAGGTGCAATAGTTATTTTTTAAACTGCGAATATCTATAGCCAACCTGAACATGTTTAGCATAGGATAAGCTCCATATTCTTACAATTCCAGCAACATTCTGGTCATTCCTTGCCATAAGAGTTGGTCATATCAAAAATTGTTTTAGACAAAACTTTTACGTAATGTTTAAAAGACTAACGATCACTTTAAACCGATTTGACACTGTGCATTTTAAGGGAGGTTTGGTTTTACTGTCTTCGAAATCTCATTTTTTCCATCCCCTGGGTCAATGGTTGGTGATATTAAAAAATTTACTGATATAAGTTTTAGGCCCTTATCTAAAGAATAGTACGAAGTTTAAACGAATTCGATATTTTACTTAATAAGAAAGTTATAGCGATATTTTGTTTCTTCGAAAAAGCCGCCCCATTTCTACCCCTATGGTCCGATTTTGCCCATTAACAAACTCAACCGAGATTTTGGGTAGTTATAATTTATGTATCAGTTTGAAAGTGATTGGCGCAAAATTACGGCAGTTATCATGTCCAAAAAAAAAAAAAAAATATATATATATAGATAGATAGGTAAAATGTATATATAAACCTTTGAACCGACGGTGGTTTTGAGGTCTGGATGTGAAACGCGAAGGTATATCGAAATTTTTTCGGAAATCGAATCATGGTACCCATCACAATAGTGATGAGTTTCTTCACTTTCTTATGAACTCTGCCTAAAAGTAATAACGGTGTCGAATAATATGCCGCCTTGATTCAATACTTCGGTTAGGCTTAATTATTCTAAATATTTTGTTATTCGCTGGTTAATTCAAATAAAACTCTTTATTTCGTTTATAATATAAATTATTTTTATTACAATCTTTGAACTTATAATTCATATATATAAAACATTATTATATTAATTAATTATACATTCGTAATAAACACATGCTGAGTCTTTGGATGATGGAACAAGACTGACTAACAAGAGCGTATTTCAAAATTAAATAGCTCAAATAAAATAACTTCATTTAAATAAATAATCCTGAGTCTTAACAACAGGAGGAAGTAACAATTGGTTCAGTACAAACAAGCAAATAACAAAAATTTGTGTTCAAATTGCATAATATGATGAAATAAGTGAATTATTATATTTTTATTTACTATTAAGTAATATTGTAATAAAGAAGCCTAAATTTATTTTATTTTCACTTAAATAATGAAATTTTCAGTATTTATATTGCATTTATTATAATGATAATAAAGTCCGTTGTTACAATAACAGAACAGGAATTAAGTATTACAACCTAAAACAGCTGCAGTGGTTCGTTTCATTGTATAAAGATAATATAAAATTAATAATACATGGAAAGAGTGAAAGTGGTTAGCATTGGAATACGAGTATATCTCTTCGGAGGATGAAGAATATTTTGGATGAACTCGGATTTAATGATGTTATTTTAGATGACATAAAAGCGTTGCGTGGTGTGACATGGTTTTATATTTATATTGTTAGTGTTCGTTCGACTGTCATTATTGTTGAAGTAACATCAAATCATTTATAAAATTTCGTTAAGCGATTATATATATATATATATATATATATAGAGAGAGAGAGAGAGAGAGAGAGAGAGAGAAACTTTCAACATCAATCGGATCGATAGCTACATCTTATCGATTCAGCACCCTTCCACAAGATGTTCTCCTTAAAAAATCTGATGTGGACACCACATGAGTTCCTTGTATACCTATTAAATTTTAAATTACATATACACATTTTTAAAAATACATAAAATTTTATTTCATTAATAACTTCTGCTACTTTTTCATGTATTTTTTTTATTGCTATTATTGAGATTATTTATCGTGTTTTTTTACAATCAGAGGATAATAATTATGAATGAATCAATATATTTAAATTAAAAAAAAAAATTAAGTCTGATTTGAACCGATGTGTCTTCCCCTTCGAATATCCAAATATTTCATTAATTAAAATTTCATTTAACTATAAACTGTGGAACCAATGAAAATAAGTACCACTTATGATATATCATTGAAATGCTCTCAATGAGAGCTTATTACTGGAGGTAAGAAAAAGTCCAAAATCCAATTTTTTTTTAATTCTGGACTCTTTTGAATACTTCTGGTCCAGTCAATTGGAATCAAACAAGGAGGTGCACAATTAGATGTTACAACAGTCCTAAATCCAAAATTTCAACATCCTACCGCTAATTGTTTTTTAGTTATGCGTGATACGTACGTACAGACGTACGTGAGTATGTATCTCATACTTACAGACGTCACGCCAAAACTAGTCAAAATGGATTCAGGGATGGTGAAAATGGATATTTCCGTTGAAATCTGAAAACCGACATTTTTCGCGATCACAATACTTCCTTTACTTCGTACAACGAAGTAGAAATGGAATATTATATTGTCACCCGACTTAGGTAGCTGTGTAAAATTTCACCATTTTATGACGTTGGAAAATGAATTTAATTAAGGTTGCAAAGTTTGAGAACATGGTTAACGATTGTAAGTTAAAGAAAAGCATATAATAATAAAAAAAAAGAAAAAAAACATTTATTTGGATACAGTCATACCTCATTGTCGGATCGTAACTAAAATTTAATAAAAGTTAGAACTTACGTAAAGGATTTTTTTTTTTTTTTTAGTACATGAGTTTTTTGATAATCCTTTATTGAAATATATATCAGTAACTAAAACAATCACGCTGATTATAATTCCACCTCTCCCTATCCTATCTACTTAAAATTTCAGTACTATAAACAACTCATATATAGAGTATATAACTTAAAAGAGGCCCATCACTCAATAGTTTAAAATGCATATATTGGTATGAAATGGTTAAAATAATGTGGAATATGTTAGTACGACTGATACTGGATTGAGGAGGACTGTTAATTGCCTGCACATTTGAGTATTACCAGTCTATGTCTCGAACATTAGTTTTTGAACAAGATTGCGTAATCATGTGTTTATTCCTGTAAATAAGTCTTGTCTCTAAATAATTTTCTAACAGGAACGTGTATTCCTGTTGGAAACTTATTTAGAGACAAAATCCCATGTTGTATGTCGACTAAAGTACAGGGGGAAATTTGAAAAGGAAGCACACGTGAAAAGAGTTATACAGAAGTAATTAAAAAAAATCGTAAAACAGATTCGATGTTAGACTAGAAACTTGCCCGATACAGGTCAATTTTAACGACGCAGGTCGTACAGGAGATTAAAGCGACAGTTACAAGGGCTCCTTATAATTTTTTTCGGAGACTAAGCCGGGTAGAGAACGTTTCACTACGTTCAGCCCACATTTAAGGAAGGAAAATGCTGAAATGTCATCCGCATCGAATCTAGCTTTTCCATGAACTAGATAATACCGATTAATATTGATTTCGGGCATATTTTTATTTGAGGAAACGGGCTGAAGATGAGGGATACCCATACTGTGGAGAGGTGGACAGCTCGGATCATGTAATTTCTGAGTGTCTAAGATTGGGCAATAAGCGGCAAGAGTGTGAAACACTGGTGGATCAGCTGAACGTGGAAAATATTATCACTAAAATGCTAGGGAACGCACATCAGTTTAACACCATTTCAAGATATATCGCAGGAGTTATCCAGAAAAAGGACCAGGAAATGAGGAGACAGGAAGACCAGAATATCTGAAAACGTTCTGGAGAAGGTGATGAAAAGGATCGGAGAGCGAAGGGATGAAGGTCAACCCCCTGCGGAGTCGTCCTTCGTCCGCGGAGGCGTGGATGGGCGACGGTGATGAGTACGGGAACTCTGGATCCCCCGAGATCGAAGGCACCTCCCGAGGCTGTGTAATGCTTAATTGCGGATCCAGCCCCGGAAGGGGAGGATCCGTGAAATAGGAGATTTAGTCAGTAGGGCGCAGGCACACATACGCACTCTTAGTAACACCTTACAGAATCTGTTATCGAGCCCGTAAATGGGGTTCCTTCGACTCATCGAAAAAAAATACTGATTATGCTGAAAGTGTTCACTACTGTTAATGGTTCAAGAATTGCATTAGAGTCAACATTGGAATTTTGGATCAAGTATTTTTCATAGATTTCATCTTGGCGGGTATGTTGATAGCGAAAATTACCGGATCTAGTTTACTGAAAATCCACAAATTTTCTTTGAATGTATCCTACGCGTACAATCGGGTGTGCGGTTTCAAGGGGACAATAATAGAACCCTTTTTTTTTGAAAGAAAAAACTTTGGATGTTCCGTCTACCAAGAAATTATCCAAGAGTTCATAGCCTTACTGCAAGAGAATTAACGTGGACCCACCGGGTTCACGGTTACATAGCTAATGTCAGGAAAGTAAAAACAAAAAATACTTATAAAAAAACAATTTTTTCTTAATAAAAATAAAAATGTTTTAATTTTTTTTAAATTATTGGACTTTTTTTAAGTATAGTTTTTAGCATGTTAAAAATTGCTTGTCATTCACTTAATAATTAATGTCTTTACAATTCAACTTAGATTATTCTGCAACGATTGCAATTTATAATCAAAACAATTCAAGTAATAATAATAAAGTATGATTTATTAAATAAATTGATACATAAAAATGTTGAAGTAATAATGATTGATTAATAATAGCACAGCTGTGTTTAAGATGTCTGTTACCAATGCTTCTATTATTTATAAATATTTATTGATAGGTTACCCTTCTGCACTTAATAATGTACCACAATAATCCAATTTAGTTAATAATATATTTTTATTATATTTTATAAATTATATATATATATATATTTTACTTTTTGTTTGAAAAAATTAATAAATAATTTTATCTAACAATAATAAATTTCTGTAATACATACTTTTTGATTTTTGTTTATATTCGAAAACCTCTTAATGTAATTCATAGAGGTTTCGTAAGATTTTGATAATAAACCATAAATTAACCTTTAATTATATAGGTAAACAATCACACACATATATATATATATATATGTAGAAGATGATGATTCACGAAGAATGTAATGTAAAAGTTTTAGAACATGTTCTTCTCGCGTTGATGATATCGCCACATAAACTCGAAGCATGTGCGTGGGATATGGAAATGTAGCGTATGAAAATTGCCATGCCTGACCGGGATTCGAACCCAGGACCTCCGGATGAAAGGACGAGACGCTACCAATCGTGCCACGGAGGTCGGCAACTCCTTTTTGTACTTTTAGGACTTCACTTTTATAGGAATACATTTTCTTTCTTAACATTATATGCTCTCTCTCTCTCTCTATATATATATATATGTATATATATATATATATATATATATATATAGAGTGACTCAAGAAAATATGATAAACTTTCATCGCATAGTGTAGTGATGAAAATAAAGAAGAAAATTCATAAAAATACATACGTTCGGTAACGCTTTATTAGCGAGTGTCGGCTGGTGAAAGATTTCCCCTTGAATTCTGCGTCTTCAGTAAAATAAAACCAGACTTGGGAAACAAATTAGGAGAAAAAATTTAGTGATTTTATATGAAACCTTATCCGAAAAATTGAAAAAAATAGGTTGCAGAACTGTATATTTAGTAATTTTCGAGAACTTTAGGGGTTAAAGACAAAAGATTTTGTAATATTAAAAATTTTGCTTCGTTTAATACTTATTTAAAATGTACCATATTTTGATATGATCTATTTTTAATAAACTTTGAAATTCTTACATTTGTATTTAGTTCCTGAAGATTTTACGTATTTATACCAATTTACTCAAAATAAAATTTTCTACAAGTTTTGATTAAAACTTTTTTATTTCTGTTATTATCTACCCATTTAACAAAGGTATTTTAGCTAAACATAAAAAAGTGTTTTCCAAACATAATATTTTGATTTTATCTCAGGTTTCTAAAATAAAATAAAAGTAAAAATTCAGTTCTGGACCAATTTTTTTTTCAATTTTTCAGAGAAGATTTCATATAAAACCACTAAATTTACCCCTTAATTTAGATCCCAAGAATTATAGTCTGGCTTAATTTTACCGAAGGTGCAGAAATTTTGGCGAAATCTCTCCCTAGCCGAGACTCGTTAATAGAGCATTTTCCACTCTACGTATGTTTATATGAACATTCTTTATTTTTGCCAGTAGAGCATGTCCTGAATGAATTTATATTCTTCGTAAATCATTCTATATATACGAGGTGTGACAATAAAGTAATGAGACTGATTTTTCTTTGCAAGATGTGGCAACCCTGCAGCTTGCGTAGACACACCATCTTTGACCTTGGTCTATAAGCTACTTCTAGTACAAGCGGCACATTGATGCAACTGCTCAGTCGTGAGTTGTGCTGTAATAAGTGAACACGTGTTTGTGTCTCTCGTCACAGAAATGAAACCGCAAAATATTGCGCAACGGTATGCCATTTCTTTTTGCGTTAAATCGGGTGAAAACGCGACGACAACTTACGGTAAGCTTCAGAAGGCTTTTGGAGAGGAGGTTATGTCAAGAGTTCAAGTTTTTCGGTAGCATAAAATTTTTAGTGAAGGCAGAACGAATGTTGAAGATGAAGACCGCAGTGAACGACCATCAACCTCACGGACAGATGTCAACTTGACCAGGGTGGGTGAAATCGTACGATCTGGTCGAAGATTATCCGTGAAAATGATTGTAGAAGAACTCAACATCAATCGAGAAACGGTTCGTCTAATATTAACTGAAGATCTTAGTACGAGAAAGATTTGTGCAAAAATGGTCCCCAATAATCTCACACAACAGCGAGAAACACGGAAAAATGTGGCAGCCGATCTGTTAGAGCAAACGGAAATCAATCCAGATTTGTTGAGCCGTGTTATCACTGGTGATGAAGGTTGGTTTTTTCAATACGATCCAGAGACAAAACGCCAAAGTTCGCAATGGTGCTTAAAGGGATCAAAAGGGAAAAGAGAGTTTTCAAAGAATATGGGTCCAATTATTCTTCGCCTGGAAATTGCATATCACACACCAATTTTCTGTGAGTGTAGGGGGGAATGGATGATGTAAGAATTGTTGGAATTCCAGTAGCAGTCCTTCTGATTATTAACGTAACCACTAAAATGAAACAAAGGCTCATCTGTAAAACATACATTACCCAAAACTATATTGATTAAAGTATCAATTCTCTCCCGAAAAATTGATTAAATCATTGATTGTAGTGAGGCCTAGCAGCATAATCAACCGCGTGTAATTAATGTGATATATGAACTTGGTATGGCTTTAAGATAAGTAGCCGGGTAGCTTTAAAGACATTGTCCAGAGATATTATTTTTTGTTGCGCAAGTTTTCATAATAATTTGTTGGGTGCGTTTAAAAACTTACTCTAACATCTTCCAATGTTTCGTCATTAAATACTGAATGTTTCGGCTATGTCTTTGACTGTAAACAGAACCAATCCTTCTATATTTCTTTATCAAACGTTGAATTGAAAATTTATTTGTTACATTCTTACCTAGGTAAGAATTTCAATTGAAAAGTTTCTTGACACAAAACGAAAGATTTATTTTTTAAATAATTTTCCACAATAAAAATCTTTTCTTCCGTGTTCAAAATCGTTTCTTCTTAATAAAAAAAACCCAGATATTCAAAAACAACTAACTGTTCACAAAAAAAGAAATAGAAAATTATATCAGCTGATTATAAAACAATAACAATAGGTATTGCTGCCAACCTCTTCAACCGAAATTATTGTATTGACTTTTTTAAAAAGTATTTTGCTTTGGGTTGTATTTTAAACAAACACCCAGTGTGTATATATATATATATATATATATATATATATATATATATATATATATATATATAAAATATTCAAAAAGAAAGTAAAATTGTCCAGATTACAAGAATGATGATTTTTTTTTTTACCAGAATATAATATTTTCTTAAATGTAATATGCAATAATATAATGTAAGTATCATAAGTATAATGTAAGTATGTAATATAATGTAAGTATAATATAATGTAAGTATAATGTAACTATCAATTGATAGTTGAAAAGGTTAAATTCGTGATAGGATAACTTATTTAATCTAGCACATCATAGAAAAAATAAATAATAAATATATCAATTTAAACCTTTCTGGTTTACGGGTTTTTCGATATATGAAGTAAAAAACGTTTAGAAATAATGTTGAATATTCTCCCTAAATCTAACTGATTAAAATTTAGCTACAATTTTAAATATAATTAATTGAACTACAACTCAATTTTCTACAGCCATTACACAAAAGTAAAAAATTCAAAATGGTAAAAAATAAACCCCCCTTTTTTAATTTTGTTCAAATGTAATTTCATATATGGTTTTTTTTTTAGTTATTTTTGATTAATTTGTACTGAATTTTTTATGAAAATATAGACGAATTATGGACATAGAATGTATATTTATATTCATACTCCGAAAAGTTTTATAATTTTCTTTGTGTTTCTTGAAATAAAGGAAGGTTTTGTAACGTCGACTTTTGCAAAAACCTCGATTTCGAAAATTTTCCCGATTGGTATATATTATCTCTTAATAGATCTGTTGTTGCTAAGCTGGGAAAGAAAACGAGAAAAAAATTAATAATTATTATTTATAATAATTTTATCAGACATGGCCCGTTGTTATGATTATACAATAATAATGTATAAATAATAATAATTTAAAGTTGTTGATAAGTGGTCTTTATAAATTATTATTATTTAATTTTTATAGATTTTTTAAAAAGTTAATATTTAGTAGGAATTTTTAGGTTTATTTTTTTTACCTATGAATAGATGTACTGATACCCATATGTAAGAAAATTCTCTCATAAGAAAAGTAAAAACGAAAGATACTTATTTGCATCATGATAAAAATAATAAAAAGGATGTCGAATAGTGATTTTAATTCACAACTGTTGAATGTGAACTAAGGCTGTTTGAAATAAGGATATAAATTTTATTATTACCATCACCATCCTTTTCCAAGTAATTTTTTTCTTCAATATTCGTGAAAAAAAAATTGATATTACAATGATGTCAAGGTATAAACCGTTACGTCATAAAAATTAAATACAAAGCAATGATGACGACAAAATAATTCTATTTACGTTATTCGGAGAAAAATCGTACTTTACCGGATTAGTAGCATTTTTTTCTATTCATATTGAAGGTTTTTTTTTTTTTACTTTAAAAATTCTCAAAGATAAAAGTTTATAGGATTTTTAAAAAATAAATATTACTTTAAAAAAAAATATATTCTTTATACCCATGAAAAAATGTAAATATTATTTTAATAGCGGAAAAGCGTTATTCAGCAAAATGTAGCCTATAAGTATAAAAAAAAACCAAGTTAAAAAACCTTGAAAAAATTTATAGAATCTTTTTTCTATTAATAATATGATTTATATTCCTTCTAGATAAGGTTTAATAAACCCACCGGGTTGGTCTAGTGGTGAACGAATCTTCCCAAATCAGCTGACTTGGAAATCGATAATTCCAACGTTCAAATCCTAGTAAAGGCAATTACTTTTATACGGATTTGAATGCTGGATTGTGGATACCGATGTTCTTTGGTGGTTGGATTTCAAAATTAACACCACAAATCTTAGGAATGTTCGAACTGAGACTGTACATATCACCCTCTAGGAATTACCTGAACGGTAATTCCCGGAGGTTAAACAAGAAAAAAGATAAGGGTTAATAAATTAATTCAAGCCTACTATCCACTCAGTTTGATTAAAAATAAAATTCAAGTTGCCAATTGAAAGCAATCAAAAGTTAATTATTTTTTAAAAATAATTCTTTAAAGGTTAGGCTGATTATGAAATTTTAATAAAAATATTAATAGCTTTTTTCAAACAAACCCAAAAAATCAAAAATCCAAAAGAATTTGGATTTTGGACTTAATTACTGTAATAAATCTGAATGTTAACACACAATAGTAAGGTTGTGAGTTAATTCTGTATATTACGTGAATTATATACTGGACATAATCTTATATGAAGCAACTCAACTTGCTCCTGATGTACTTCACATGATTTACATAGCATATCAGTCATAAAAAACAATGAAACAAGGTAATATAAAGCAGAAAATTAATGAATCTTTTTTATTTTAGATTCATTATATATATATATATATATATATTAATCTACAGGGGAGTTTAAAAAAAAATTGTTAGATTATTTGTAATAAATGATACATTGTTTTAAATTTTATTATTACATTTTATGCAAATTTTGTTATAGAATCTTTTAATGGATATATTAAAGAAAGTTAATTTATATGTAAATCATAACTAACATAATAATACAATATGATAAATGAATGGGAGAAAAAAAAGGAAAAAGCTAATTTAAAACTCATTTAGTCATAACATGATTTTACTATACGTTAACTATATAAAAAAAGAAAAAGAAAAAAAGATTATGAAATAGGAATGACATTTTGATGATAATATAAATGCAATATTATGTCAATATTATTTGTAATTCAATTTTCCTAACAAATATTTTTATAGTTATTGTATCATCTGAATTACAACTCGGGTTTAAGTTTATTCTATTCTTATTGTTTAGCGACTACCTTTAACAGTTGCTACGTCACTTAACAGTAGTAATAGTAATAATAATAATAATAATAACAGTAAATATCATGAATAAAAAACAGACTTATATATTCGTACTGTAATATATTTAGAATGACCTTTGTCCAACAATCTACCTCGTGACTGGTCACTTTCCCATCATATTTTTTTTTTTTCTTAATCAAGATACATTTTTATTCTTTGTTGTATCGAAAACCTTTAACGTTTTCTCAAAGACTTATAATTTAATTTGGTACACAAATATCACCCTTAAAAATCACTCAAAAACAAAAACTTTTAATAAAATTATTGTATATATAGAATTTTGGTTAATATTATATATATTTTATCATTTAAAACCAGATAGTCAGGGTTCGCTTCACTCGTCCTTCCAGACTAGTCAGAACTCCTCCTGTGTTCATTATCCCCATATGTGTGAAAATATAATTGAAAGCTGTACAATTTATAAAAACTATCAGTGAATATAATTTCTTCTGAACAAAAGTCAGCACCGTGCTCGAAACTTTGATATATAATTTTCAGAATAGCCGGCCCTCATGTTAAAAATTATAGTAGCAACGTTTACCCGTCCTTCGTACGGTTAAAAATGTATTTTGCATAGTTACATTGTTGCATAATTTTGTTTTAATCAAAACCACAAGAAGGGATTTCGTGTTTTATTATTTACTTATTTTTTGCGTTTTAGTCAAGTAACCGGAGGAAGGTGCAGTTATAGTAGATTGCACACAAATAGTTACAGTGGGAGTGGATGTGTTAGCTGAGCCAACGCGTCGTACAAATGGTACTTTTAAAGGTACTTTACTCGATAATTATAAGAGATATCGAAAAAAGAGATCTTTTTCGTAGAAGATTTCATTTAAAACATTACAAGTGGTTTTTTAAATCGATTTTACCAACGGTTTGGCCGTTAATAAAGTTGAATATCGGCAAGGAGTATTATCCAGTTGTTACGACCAATCAATAAAACGGTCACCATTTTTTAACGGCGAAAAATTTTATAACGGCAATATTCCTGTTCTTTCCAGATATAAAATTATGTTTATGCACAATTTTGGTCGAGTAGTTTTGCGTGATATATATATATATATCAAGTGTGTGGCCGGCGTTGTCTTCGTGGTAGTGTCCTCATTTTTATATATATATATATATATATATAGAAAGAGAGAGAGAGAGAGAGAGAGATTTTATATATATTTTTTTAACTTCCGGGACCACCATTACGTATTGCTTCAGAGGATGGGATAAATGTAAGTAGCGTGTGAAAATGCCATGCCTGACCGGGATTCGAACCCGGTACCTCCGGATGAAAGGCCGAGACACTATCACGAAGACAACGCCGGCCACACACTTACCTTCTTTTCGCATAGCTCTAGAGATATGATACCAGTAAATTAATACCGACTTGATCGAAAGGCATATAAAAAGAATTTTTTTAAATTAAAGGTTCGTCTAAGTGAAAAAGAAAAATATTATAGAGAAGAAAAACTAAATGGTCTAAAAGATTAAAGAGTTTTTGGAAGAAAAATAAAGAAATCAAATGAAGTAATATTTGTGACGTCCTTGTAAACCTATCCGCGAAGAAAAAAATAAATAATAATAATGAAGTTTATTATTAAAGAATGATTAAATTTAAAACTTAATGAAAAATTTAAGAAAGATCAACAGCTTAATTATAAATTTTATTGAGATTTTTATTATATCGATATTTCTTTATTTTTACTAAATAGTAATTATCACCCCACATTATTTAATACCCGGGATATTCGAGATTTTAGTATAACATTTTAATATTAACTCAATAATTATTTTATTGCAAATAATTTGAAAGTATATAAAAGAACCTTCAATTTATTTAATAATAGGAAAAAAGAAAAGATTTTTAAACTAAAATATGATATAATAAAAGGTTACAGTTATGAGTAATATTAATACATACAGTCTATTATAGTAATGTACATTTAACAATCATAAATGCATTTTATAAAATTAAAAAAAAAAAAAAAAAAAAAAAAACTGACTATCAAAATTTATTAATTAAAAAAAATAATAAATTTAAATATATGATTAATTATTTTAACGCTAAATCTTTTTTTAAACAATTATTTAAAGGTTATAACTTAACAACCTTGAAAAATCTTCATCAGCCAATTTATTATTGTTATATGTAGGTATAGAATATTTATATAATCATTAATAATATTTTCCAATTAATCATAAAATGTATTTTTATATAATTTTTAACAATAGATAAATATTCCATTACTTATGATAATGATATATTAATTTCAATCATTGGTTACGAACTGATCATGTCGTTCCATTGTAGTAAGTCACGTTCTAAGTGTTGAGATATTCAGTACAATGAATTATTTAAATGTAAAATGGTCATTAAAAAAGTTATTTTAAATTTATATATATGTATGTACGAGTATAAAATAAAATTCAAGTCATACATATAAAAAAATGTTAAAGCTAAAATAAAAAGAAAAAGCAATACAATTAGGTTAAACACATCTTGAATAAAGTTTTAAAAATTTTCAAATTGAGTTATACATAGATATTTTAATAAAAAAATTAGGCAGGTATGTTGTGCATTCGGTAAGTTATACTAGTCCAATTTTTCTACTTATATACTTGAAAAATTATATAACTTTAGATGATAGATTGTATGAGCATAATTATTTTTTTCTTTTGTTTGACTTTATTATTTACTTTCGTGAGAATATAGTTAGAATAGAGGAGAAAGTATCATGATCATGTTAAAAATGGAGTAGACGATTTTAAGTTCTAACTAATTCATGTTGTAGACCAGCAATCTCCAAACCTTTTTGTTCGCGTACCCCTTCGATGAAAATAAGTTGTACCCCATATAATATATATACAGAGTGTTTATAAAATGGTGGGCTGGCTATACTTTTTCGGATTCTACTTGTAAAACTAAACAAAAAATATCCTTAGAAAAAATGGCGATTTCTCCTTTGTTCTCCCCCTGTCCGCCATTTTGTTATTTTTATATCTCAAATTCGGATAGACGAATCACATTAATATCTGGTAAGCGTCTTGGTAATAAAGTTTTAAAATTAGTAAAAACTGAGAAATTAAATACCTTCGCAAATTACAAAATGGCGGCCATGTCTATTTTTCGATCCGTTATATCTCCGTAAATATTACTTTTATCAAAATTTATGTTTTGCTAAAATATTAAGCCTTTTATTTTGAACAAAATGAGATTTTATTTTTTAAAATCTGTTAACAAATAGCCGAATTATTGCAGAAAATTGATGTAATTTTGTGTCTGTTTTTCATGTCCTTCACTTTACGTTCAACTCGATTAAATATTAATTGTCTATATATAGAGAGCTATCATGAAATGCCTACAATTTTTTAAATTATAAAACCGGGCCCTAAATCGCAGAAGGGTTTTATAAAAATCTTTTTTTAGCCTTTTTTGAAGGTGGTGTTAGATTTAGAGAAAACTTTCCGTAAGTAAATTTGTTAAGCTAAAATGAAATTTCTTAAATGAAATTTTTTTAGAAAGATTTATTCCTTATCTCTAAATAATATATATTCTGTTTTTGTTTTCTCTCTTTTTATTTTTATTATTAATAACCAGGAAAGTCATATACTCGTAATACTTTGTGAAGCTTTTTTTATACAATTTAATTTACATGGCATTAAAGCTCTGTTGGTGTATTGCAAGAAGAAAACAATGGAATCAGTAAAAAAATTGGAAATAAATAATTCAATGATAATAAAAAAAAATGAAAAAAATTATTAGTGAAATAAAATTTTATGTACTTTTAAAAATGTGTAAATGTAATTTAACAGGCATTAAAGAATGTGTATATGTAATAAATTTGGTGAAAAATCTGATTATTTAATATTAATTGAAAATTATAATTTAGAATCATATTATTTTTGGATTTTCTTAGCAAATTCTTATAAAAATTGAATATTTCTTTATTAAAAAAATATTTTAATTATTTGACAGAAAAATAAAATACATTTTTGAATTACATTCAATTTAGAGTGATTGTTGAATTTTTTTTTCACTTGTGTGTAATATGCGCAAGATTTCTGGTGTCGTATAAAAAAAAAAAATAATAATAATTAAACTATTCCGTTTAGTAAACTCCTGTATACTGGTTACAAATTAATTCTGATCTTACGGTGTAGAATAATCAGTTTGGTAAACAATTTATTTAAAGAGTAATCAAGGGACTTTTACTCTAACCTAATATTTCAGGTAAGATTGTGGAATTAATAATTGTATAAATATTTGATGTTAATAAAAACTAATATTTTAGCAATTGTGTAACTGTCCACTTTCATTAAAGAACTGGAGGATCGTACCTCACTTTCAAATGAAGTAAGTTTAAATGAAGTATAGCTAAAATGTGTATATGTAATTTAAGAGACGTACAAGGAAGTCATGTGGTGTCCATAAAAAATATTTTTTTAATAAGCTATCGCTTTCCTAGATCGCCTGAACACCCCCAATTTCTGTGGGTCTTCTACCGCCTCCCTTAAAGCCTCCAGCGCCCACAAAGGAGCGTTATCGCTCAATTTGAGATCGAATTCTCTATATGAACTAGTTGGACATTAAAACGTAAAGATTTGCAAAAACGTGATACACCATTTTTGACATTATTCTCTACTTTCCCCTTTAATATAGCTATTTTAGGTATCTGGGCATGGTGGTTACAAATCGTATCTGTCTAGGATCGCTCTTGGCCATTCAGACCACTATTCGGCCTACGGTATGGAGGAAACTCTGTACCATGTATTTTTCTGTTGTACGAGGTTACAGGATGCACGGAGGTGCATGCTGGATGCCCTGGGTCGGGTGGACGTGTTCAGACTTGAGAATTTTCAGCAGATAATGCTTCAGGGTGTGAAGCAGTGGTCTATTATTGCAAATTATAATAGAAAAATTTTAGAAGAACTTAGTAACGCAGAAAAAACTCGTAGAAGACGGCGAGCATTGGCGCGGCCTGCAAGGGAATGAGGCGTCGGAGGGTGCCGGGTTGGACAGGTCTGAGACTGAGTGCCTTGGAGACCCTCTCGAGCATGAAGGGGGTCGCTTTGGTGCGGTAATTCCGCTCCCAGTGTCTGAGGGCGTTGCTCACGTTTTTAATGATTACGGCTGACGGTCGTGTGGGTAAGTGATAAGTTGGTAAGTAGTTGAGTTGTGTGTTAGATTGTGAGTGTGTGTTATGTGGTACTCTAGGTGAGATTGTGGAAATTTAATTAACTTTTGAGTGTACTTTAGTGGATAAGTTATGTCTTGTGGCCATGTCTTTATGATTGTTGGCCGCTTGTCTTGTGTTGACTTGATTGTATGAATGTATAAATGTGTGTAATACGTCTTAGTACCTGTTAAGTGTTCTATTTTTTTTTGGATGTATCCTCCTTTAGGTATTTGTGGTGTGTGTGTGTGTGTGTGTCTGTGTGTGTGTGTGTGTGTCTGTGTGTGTGTGTGTGTGTGTGTGTGTGTGTGTGTGTGTGTGTGTGTGTGTGTGTGTGTGTGTGTGTGTGTGTGTGTGTGTGTGTGTGTGTGTGTGTGTGTGTGTAGTGGTCTGGTATGGATGATGTTTGTTTGTGAAGACCGAATGTGTGTGTGGGGGTGCTTACCCACCTCCTGAAGTCAAGCTTTATTAGCGGTTTCCCAGGTGGTGGGGTCGCCAGGGGAGGAGGTTTAGTCGGTAGTACGCAGGAATACATACGCATTTTCTGTAACAATTTGCGGTACCTGTTAGACAGTCCGACCACTGCTTCGGTGCCGGTAAATAGGGTTCCTCCACCTCAAATTGTATTTGCCGAGAATGTGAAAATGGATTGAAAATTTTTTATTTTGTTAAACCTGATTTGGGATAATAATTCTATTTTTTTATTTATTTTATTTTCTTTTTTTCTTAAATAGTTCTATGAGTTTTCAGTTAAAAATTTTAATGAATTCAGACTGAAATAATCAATTTTTATGAAATTTTTTACGATGATTTTTGAGTATTGGTTATTATAGATGCCATTTAACTTTGGTTAAAATTTGTCAAGAGGGTAGAGGAAATAAGGTCACTAAATTTCAAATTATGAGATACAGAACCACACCAAAATTTTGTAGAATAATTTTTTTATTTAATAACATAATCTCTTAAGCGTCTTATAATAATATATTTTTGTTTCATGTTGTATTCCATCCTAAATTAAAAGCATGAGAACAGTCACTTTTTGGGCTAGAAAAATAATGTTCTCCCGGTTTATAAAAATAATTATTTCCTCTTTATAATAAAATTGATATATAAATTAATTATTTTCTATTTACAATTCTTAGCTAATTTACCAAGATTAACATTGGAAAATGAGGGGGATTTCATTTCTTCTTAATAGTTGAGAAGTTCCTTTTTTTAAAAAAAATTGCAATTCTATAATTTAAATAATCTTATATATCGTGGAAGTTAACACACGAAAATCAATAATTCACGATAGAAATTCCGTATTTTGATTTTATAACTTATACAGTAAAAATTGATATATAAATTAATTATTTTCTATTTACAATTCTTAGCTAATTTACCAAGATTAACATTGGAAAATGAGGGGGATTTCATTTCTTCTTAATAGTTGAGAAGTTCCTTTTTTTAAAAAAAATTGCAATTCTATAATTTAAATAATCTTATATATCGTGGAAGTTAACACACGAAAATCAATAATTCACGATAGAAATTCCGTATTTTGATTTTATAACTTATACAGTAAATATTTTATAATAGTAGAAAAATAAAATTACGGAAATAGTAGTTAGATAAACAAATAATAAGTAAAAGTATGAGAATTAAGTGAGATTTAATTGATAAATCTTATAAAGTAAGATTAAATAAGAATGAATAAACAAGTGTAATGAGAAGTGTTACGGTGAAGTGAGTTTATTGCATTAAGACGCTCAAGGGTATCGAAGGGAAAGCTTCATTAGTTACTACTTTTAAGCCAAGCCACGTAGGTTGACTGTCTCAGTCAGTCACTTTTAACTTCTTAGGGTCAAAGGTTATAATGCCGACTGCGTTGCCTGGCTTTTTATTTTATTTTTATGTACGCTTACTTTATTTTTATTTTTGTGTGCGCACTGAATGTGTGTTGTGTATGTGTCATCCTATGCAACATGAGTACAAGTACCCATCGGTTAATCATGACATACCGCCCGCTATAGTCATATATTTTGTATTCTCATCTCTTTAGTATTACACAGTAACCGGTAGAGATCAAACCTTTTTTATATAACGATGTAACCGGTTGCACAATCTATTTAAATAGGAATATTCTGTTAGTATAAGAAACAAATTTATGCTACTACTGACTTAGGCCGGTTTTAGTTGCAGTACCATATAAATTTTTAATGAATTATTTTTAAAATGTTGTAATATCGATACTGAGTTAGGATTCTTTAGTTCTTCCTTTCTTTTTTTGTAATTTATATTAGTTAATTCCAGTTTATTAAACATATAATCTGAATTTATAAAATTTTACAAAACAAAATGTGTTTCTTTTGATTTATTTTATGTCTTCTTTTTTATTTTTGTATTGTTTTTGTGTTTCTAAACCTCTTATCATTACACATTTTTCTATTCGTTTATTTTTGTGGCTACTTTATAATATTTTAATTGCTTACATATTATTGCAAAGATAACATAAATATTGCGTTATTTTATAATATTTATTACTTATTATCAACTGTAATCTTTCTTATATCATAACAAAATATTTGAATAAAAATTCAGCCGACTCCAAAAAATAAAATGATAGTACTGAAAGGAAAAAATAATTTTTCCATTACGTTCTCAATACAATTTTTGAAATTTATTTTTTGGAAACCGGCGTAAAATTTTAAATGAATTAAGAATACACAACATTTATTTCAATTAAGTTTTCAAATTAATTCTAAAATTTGGCGTCTACTTCAAAAAAATAAGTTTCAAAAATTGTATTGAGAGCATAGTGGAAAAGTCATTTTAATCTTTTCAATGAAATATATACATCCTGATCCCGTAGGGGAAGACACCCACCATGTGACAGTTGCGTCGCCACGCCAACCCCTCCTTACATATTCCTTATGGACTTTACAGAAGGTCATCTTCAAAACCTCGGCAAAAGGCATCTCTCAGCCTTGTTCCTGCCTCAGTCAGGATGCCGCCGTTGCGAACGCCATGTGACATGTAATATTCCTACCGGTATATAATACTATCCCTAAAAAACAACAAAACTAAAAACAAAACACATTTTAGTCTCAAACAAGATTGAGTTAACAAAATAAGGAAAGGAACTGAAATTCACTACTACCCGGAGGTAAAAAAGTGAGTTCAAAATTCAATTACAATAAAACAAACCCACAAAATGATTTCTTAGGCAACACACCAGTAAAGGTAGTTGGGTTTCAATTAATCACACATCTTAGGAATGGTCGAAGTGAGACTGTACAAGAATATATCTGAGTTTATCTTTTAAAGTAATACCTTACGGTGGTTCCGTAGGCTGAACAGAAAAAGAAAAGGTGTACCATAAAGTTCTCTCGGGACTTTCTACTCGTGAAAATAGTGGAAAAGTGCGTATAAATATATGACCTAAATGCTTCGTTTGCGATTTACGGCTGTTGAAAGATTTCTCGGTTGTCAGCTACCCCGATAAAATGAGGTTGTACTGAAATTTTTAGGACGTTAATGATTTAAAAAATTGAATAAAATAGGTCTCAAAACCGTATCTGCAGTCAGTTTTTGAGAAATCTAGGACGAAAACCAAAAAATTAGGGTAAAATCCTGTTTTTTATGTTTGACAAACGTAATAACTTTTTTAAATGGATAAATAGACATATACAACTTTTAAACAAAATTCGTAGGGAATTTAATTCTGAACAAAATGTGTAAGATATGTTGAATAAAAGAAAGAAAAATTAGAACAGTTCCAATTTTATTTAGAAACAGTACACTGGACAGGACAAAGTGTATTATTATATTTTGTTAAAGAGCAAAATGATTTTTTTTTGACAGTTATGTTTTTTAATATTTATCTCTTACTGGCAGATCCGGCAATGCTTCGTTATTGCTAGAATTGAGTGTGTGTGTGTGTATATATATATATATATATATATATATAGATTAAATGAACATAAGAAAGTATGACAAAATGAACATTACGGAACTTCACAAAATTTAACTTTTCCCTTTTACCCTTTCCCCTTTACACATTTTCATTTTTACCACATAACATTTTCCCCTTTCCCTCTCCTTTTCCCATTCATCTTTCCCTTATTTCCCTTTCCTCTTTTCTTTTTTCTCCTTTCCATTTCCTTTTCCGTTTTTCCATTTTTCCCTTCTTCCCTTTTACCTTTTTCGATTTTTCCCTTTCTCCCATTTTCCCCGCTCGTAAATCGGTCCAGTAGTTTTTTAGTCTATAGCGGACACACATATGGGAAACATTAAAATGGAATCGTAAAATATTTAGTATAGCATGTGTTTCTTTTACGGCCAACAGATAGCACTGTTTTAAAAAAAGGATGTTTTTACCTGTTACAGGTAAATGTAACTTAATCAACAATCGACATCTTAGGTATATAAAAACACGCGCGAATTCGAATGTAACATTGTGTCAAAATTTCAAAGTAATCGGTGAAGAACTTTCGGAGATTTAAGATTTTGAACAAACGTACATTTACATTTTTATTTATATAGATTTGAAAATGTATTTCTTCTGTTCCCGTGCATTATTATTTTGCTTTAAGTTGATTTCTCTGTTTAATTTTTAATTATTAAAATTTTACGTATAGAAATACCACCAGATGATGTTAAAAAAAAATAATTTTAATAATTTTATAATCTAAAATAAAAATTAATAATAAAAAAAAGTTATTTGTTTTCTAAGAAAAAAAAAATAGTTAACCATGAAATCCAATTGGACAAATTATTATTAGCACACAATTTTTAAAGAAGTTATGAAAAAACCTATTAAATTTATGTACATATATATATAAATAAACTATTAACGAATAAGGTGTCGTTTATTAGTATTATTATTTTACATCTTTATTATAAATATTTTTCTAAATTTAAATTCTTACGTAATAGAAATGATGGACATTATATTATGCACAAAAAATAATAACTTAATTCTAATATCTCGTTTCTTTTTTTTTTACTTTTACATTCCCGTCTAGCGCTGTAACTGTAAAAGGGAAAGTAATGTAATCGGTCCAATTTGGGCATATACGGTTTTCATCGGACCTTGACGTTTTGACACCTAAGGAACCCAAAAAACCGTATGGAAATTTTTCAGATGTTCGTATTACGTGTGTATGTTCGGGTTTCGCTCTCTAAATAATTTTATATCTCCAGAAGTACTGGACCGATTTTGACCAATCATTGTCAGATTACTTCTCTATATGGGGCATTGATGCCATTAAATTTTCAACTTAAAAGGTCAAGGGGGTGTAAAAAAAAAATTCGATACATGTTTTATTTAAAAGTTGTACGTGTTTCTTACCAATTTAACAAAATTATTTTACGTCAAATATAGAATATTGTATTTTTCAATCCCAATCTTTTGTCTTTTATTCTGGATCTCTCAAAAACTTCTAAAAATACAGTTCTGGGATTTATTTTTACTTTCCCGTCAAGCGGTTATAGTAGTAGAAGGGAGCAGAAGCATTCTAATCGATCCAATTTGAGTATACGCGGTTTTCACCAGATCTTGGTGTTTTGTCACTTAAGAAACCTTAAAAAATCAAAAAACCAGATGGAAATTTTCCAACCGTGTTCGTATGCACGTGTGTATGTTCGGTGTCACCCTCTAAATCACCTTATGTCTCTAGAACCACTGGGACCAATTTTGATCTAACAACGACAGATTACTTCTATATATGGGACATTGATGTCATTAAGGGTTAATTAATTTTTTAAATTTATTTTTTTTTCCGAATAGTGAAGATCTATCTTAATCTGTATAGCTTAAAAGGTCAAGGGGGTCAGACTATAGAGCAAGGTCATCCTCAGTATCTCGAGATTTTTCCTAAATAACGTCTTACTTTTCTTAGGCACATTTATTTATAATTAAAGAATAATAATATTTGCAAAAACAATTTTTTTTTTAAAATTGCATTCCCACTCCAAAAATGCTATTGCAGTCTCTGCTATGTTGTGATGTCACAGGCAAGCGCACTTTAATTAAATAAACGAAAAATATTTAAAGTGTAAAAAAGGATTTAAAGTGGCCACTGGTACCGCCACAACCGCGCGAATGAAATACGGTATGCGTGCGCCCTTTAGTTAAAACCATTGAATTAAATAAACGAAAAAAATATTATATTTAAATAAAATTATAAACATTTTAAATCAAGTGTGTGTGTGTGTGTGTGCGCGCGCGCGCGCGTTAGCTGTGGATCAGAAGGGAAAGTCTTACAATTATGTTGTCAACTTTTTTTTTCAGTTTTTCAAATAAAAACACAAAGTTTACCCCTTAATTTGGTTTCTAAGAATTTCAGTTTGGTTTAATTTAACCGAAGGTGCAGAAAAAAAGGAAAAAATCTTTCGCCAGCCGACACTTGCTAAGAAAATGTTTCCGATTTGTTTATATGAACTTTATTTTCACTAGTAGAACATGTCCTGAAAGTTTATTATATTCTTCGTCAAAGATGTATATATTATAGTGTGTTCGCGGCTCGATCAGGATATTGAGAGATTGACAATTGAAAATGTTTATGTAATTACAATTTATTAGTTTAAGAACATAAATAAAATAATACAAATTAATAATAACAATGACAATAAATAAGAATAATAAGTAACAATACTAAACAAATAATAATCATAGTAATCACAACCGTAATAATAATAATAATAAACAATGATTACATACAAAACAGAATTTAAAGTAATCGTTAGGATTTCTTTACAGGTAGCTAAATATTGAAAACCAGAATTCAATCCCATTGACAAAAGACATTAGCATGACCCCTAGTCTTAACACTTTTAACCACTAGTCTTGTATTAACAACAATAGTACAATAAATAAGACAAGTATAAATTTTTTTTACTGCACATATCTTTGTTGTTCACAAATTTAACTACCTTAATAGTTTATGAATAAAATTTAGTATACATTATTTCTTTCACCTATAGTCTAACAGTAAATCACCGAACCACTTTTTGTTTTCACGTACTGGAATTACTTGTAACGTAACCTTAATCGTCTAAATTTATGCACTATAAATTATCTGCTTTACTGATCTCCTCGCAGAATACTCTCTCACTTCAAACTCTTCCCTTAGAATTCTCTAGCAGACACTCCTTGCATAATCACATCTTGCAGAATTGACTGTCAACTGATCTTCCCCGGAATATTTATACTCCTACCCTCTTTACCTGCAGGATCAGACCCGACTCGAAGCGTAAGAATGATCGCCCACCCTTACATTTTCTCATGAGATTCCAAACTTGGATCCGGTAACTCTTCTCACGGAACAACATCTGTTTAGGTGTGTCAGTGGGCAGTATTACAAGTACGATTGTTAAACGGACCCGTTACGTTTACTAAACGGGTTTATTTTAGCCCCTTTTCCCCATTCCATTGCTGGATTCCTCCCATTATATTTTCTACTACTTTCTTTTTAATTGATTGGAATCCGTTATTCAGTCTGTTTTACCGGTATTGTTACAATATATAATGAGTCTTCTTTTATGAGATCAGATAATCTCAAAAAAACACTTTTTTTATTTCTTTTAAAAAGGTCAGTCTTAAAAATTGTTCAAACATTCCCAATGTACAACGCTTCTGGACGAATCATCGTATCCAAACCCAAGTTATTTTTATTATTATTATTATACTTATTATTATTATTTGCATGTGTGTAAGTAGTTTTGAGAACATTTAAAACAATGAGGTCAATGTAGTATAATTATAATACATTTTGAAATAGTTAGCTATAATTATTTGTTACATTAATTTATTATTTCATAATTATAAAAATTATTATTATTATTATTACAAATAAAATAATATTAATAATTAATGATATTCCCATAGTGGTATTTTATTCGCTGTACAAATAGGCCTATTTTGCAACTGATTTTTTTTGTGTAAAACAAATATAAAAATTATATAATTAATACAGAGTTTAATTATTACTATTCTCATAAGAACACACAAGTAAATTATATTGTATATTATTTATGTTTTAAAAAATACCCACAATTAATTAATAATTAAAATATTTTCACATTAAAAATTAATAAAATTCACTTTTTATTTAATAATAACTTATGTTCTTCTAGTGCTGAATATATTTAATAATGAGACCAAATCATTTTTATGGGATTGTTTGTAATAAATTCACATAAAAAAGATTTCAAATGGGCAGTACAATTTATCTAGTGATTGCCGAATAATTTAAAAAACTTTTAAGACATGTTCTAATGGTGAAAATAAAGAGGAAAGTTAATATAAACATAGATTCGTTCGGAAACACTTCGTTATCGACTGTCGGCAGTCAAAATTTTCCCCTTGATTCGTTCGTAGAACTAAGCAAAATTGTAATACTTGGGATCAAAATTAAGGTGTAAATTTAATGGTTTTATATAAAATCTAATCTGAAAAGTTGAAAAAAAATAATGATCCCAAAACTGTATATTTAGGAGTTTTCCAAAAATCTAGGGTAAACCCATCGAGATGGTCTAGTGATGAACTCATCATCGCAAATAAACTGATTTCGAAGTCGAGAGTTCTAAGGTTCAAATTTTAGTAAAGGCAGTTAATTTTATAAGGATTTGAATACTACATCGTGGATGCAGGTGTTTGGTAGTTGGGTTTCAATTAACCATACATCTCAGGAATGGTCGACCTGAGACTGTACAAGACTAAAGTTCATTTATATTCATACATATCATCTTCTGAAGTAATACCTTACGGTGGTTTTAGAGGCTAAACAGAAAAAAAGAGAAATCTAGGGTAAAAGTCAAAAGATTGAAACCGAAATACACACTATTTCATGTTTGTTGTAAAATAACTTTGTTAAATAATAAAAATAAAACCTATTTAAATAAAACTTGTAGAGAATTTAATTGTGAGTAAAATGGTGTGAGTAAAGTCTACAGAAATTATATACAAATGTAAGAATTTCGAAGTTTATTAAACAGAAAACATATCAAAATATGTCAGATTTTAACTAGACAATAAACAAAACAAAATTTTCAATGTTACAAAACAAAAGAATCTCCTCCTCTCCAGGAGGAACTGGACCTTGATTGAGTGCATGATCACGGCGATCATCAAGGGTTAACTAGATTAACCAGCTGGGCAAGGGTTGATTGCAATCGATTGAACCAAAAGTATCCAAAAAAGCCCAAAATAAAAAAAAAAGGATTTTGGACTTTTTCTTAACTGCATTAGTAAACCATCATTGAGAGATTTTCAATAATATATTATAAGTGGTACTTATTTTCATTGGTTCCAGAGTTTTAGCCAAATAAAATGTTAATTAATGAAATATTTGGATCTTAGAAGCAGGGGAAGGCACATCGGTTCGAATCCGATTTTATATACTTTTTTTACCTTTTTTTTAAATTTAAATCTATTGATTTATTAATAATTATTAATCTGTGATTGTAAAAAAAGTTTTACAATAAATAATAATTAAATAATAACAATAAAAAAAAAAATTAAAACAGAAGTTATTAGTGAAATAAGATTTTATGTACTTTTCATTTAAAAAAAATATATTTATATGTAATTTAACAGGCGTACAAGGAAGTTATGTGGTGTTCACATCAGTTTTTTTTTTAGGAATACATTTAAAGTAAACACATACGGAACACTATGTAAAATTGTCTATCAGAAATGGCAAATTTTATTGACAAATTTGATTTTTGATTTTATAATGTAACTAATAATTATATTTCAAAATAAAATACAGTAGATTTTTCATTTTTTTTTTTTTTAAATAATAGTTTAAATGAAAACAGCTTAATGGGATATCTTGAAAACTTTCAAAAAAATTTTTTTAAACAGCTTCAATTTATTACTACTGGGAAAGCCCTTTTCTAATTTACCTAAATTAGAAATACATTACACTCCTTTTTGAGCAGATAAAAAGTAAATAAATAATAATTTTTTCGTTCCTTTTTAAAATATCGAATTTTTTGAATCCGTCAAAAGTTAAGCAATACTAAAATTTTTATATTTATTTTTGTTATTGCCAAAAATTTTTGAAATATTAATAAAAACAAATGTTCGATATGAAAATGAAGCTAATCGAAAATATTAAGTTAATAATGTAGTGAGAAATGTAAAACACTACGTGAACATAGGAAATTCTCGTAGATGAATTAAGATATGTAGTGAAATATCGAACCTGTATCCTTTAATAGATAGACGAAAGTTTTAAGTGACGTCATAAATAGAGAAAATTTTTTTTATATTAATTTTTTTCTCTATCAAACTTTTAAGTGTAGCTAATATTTATTAACGTAATTTGTAAAAGTAAAAAACAAACAATTTATACATAATTAGATATCAAAAATGTTAAATAAATCCACAACCATTCTTAATATATTCTTGTTATTAAAATATATTACTATAGTGTTTTTAAGTATTCATTTATCGTCCGGTACCATTAAAAAAAAGACACACACAGAAACTGGTTACTAAAGTTTCATCTATTTTTTTTCAAACTATTTTTTATTTTTTGACCTTGACACGTGTCTTACCCACGTTATGAAATTTGGATACTAAGGATGATTATGGTAAAAGAGAAATTGTATAGAGTAAATTATCTCCGATAGTTCAAATTTATTATCTGATATCTTTACACATTATCCGAATAAATTGAATTGAACGATTCTTTTTGATTACGTGGCATTTCTAACGTCTGTTAAGTTGTTATTCTTTGTTTATAAAACTTGTATAAATGAATCTAGATCGATTTAAACGAAATTCTATTAGATCTTTCTTTGATTAAAAACTAAACATATTTTTAGAATAAAATTCCTCAAAATGTTCAACATGATAAAAAAAAAATCAGATGTGGATATCACATGACTTCCTTGTACGCCTATTAAATTACATATACACATTTTTTTTAAATGAAAAGTACACAAAATTTTATTTTATTAATAACTTCTGATATTTTTCTTTTTATTATTATTATTATTATTATTATTATTATTATTGAATTATTATTTATCGTAATTTTTTTTTTACAATCAGAGGTTAATAACTATTAATAAATCAATATATTTAAATTAAAAAAAAAAGTTAAAATAAAGGAGATGAAGTCTGATTCGAACCGATGTGTCTTCCCCTTCTAAGATCCAAATATTTCATAATTAAAATTTTATTTAGCTGTAACTCTGGAACCGATGAAAATAAGTACCATGAATTTGAATGTGGATTTTAGGGCTTTTTTGGACACTTTTGGTCCAATCTATTGCAATAAAAAGGAGAGGTGCACAACTAAATGTAACAACAGACCTAAATCCTAAATTTCAACATCCTACGGCTAATCGTTTTTGAGTTATGCGAGATACATACGTACATACGCACGTACGTCATGCCGAAACTAGTCAAAATGGATTCAGAGATGGTGAAAATGGATAGATTCCTGTGAAAAGTTTGATTCGAACCGATGTGCCTTGTAAGATCCAAATATTTCATTAACATTTTATTTGGCTATAATTTTGGAACCAACGAAAATAAGTACCACCTATATCGTTGAAAATCAAAGAGAGCTTATTACTGGAGTTAAGAAAAAGTCCAAAATCCAAATTGTTTTGAATTTTGGGCTTTTTTTGGACACTTCTGGTTCAGTCGATTGCAGTCAAAAAGGGAGGTGCACAACTAGATGTTACAACACTCCTAAATCCAAAATTTCAACATCCTACGGTAATCGTTTTTGAGTTATGCGAGATACATACGTACAAACGTCACGTCGAAGCTAGTCAAAATGGATATTTCCGTTGAAATCTGAAAACCGAAATTTTTCGCGATCACAGTACTTCGTACAAGGAAGTAAAAACAAAATTTTAAAAGTTTTTCTTTACTTTTTATTGTCCGTATTTACATTAATTTTCCCAGAATTAAATTCTCTACAAGTTTTTCTATTAAATCTTCAGGATTTATTAGCGAGACAAAACTATTCTACTACAAACCTAAAAAACACTTGTTTTTCAACACTGAATTTTGTGTTTTAGGTCGGATATCTTAAAAACTACTAATGTTACATTTTTAGAATCTTTTTTATCTTATTTCCTAGCTTAAATTACATCGGAAACCTCACCAACTTTGTTGGGCTGAAAGAGTTGAAATCCGGGCGAAATATTTCGCCAGTCGTAACTTAAAAACAAAGCGTTTCCAGACTTATGTTTATATGACCTTTTTTCATTATTTTTTCACCAGTAGAACATGTCCTGAAAGTTTCTTTGTTTTTTCGTAGGACAATCTGTTTATTATATATATATTTTTTTTTAATCGACACTGCTCACGATAGAACACCGAAGAATTGTTTCTCTTACTGGCATAACTTTTGTACCCAGTACTTTTTCATTTTGCATGACTATTCTTATTCCTTTTGCTGGGTCTATTTTGTTCTTGTTATTTTCTTCTGGAATTCTTCACAATATTTTTAGTTTTTGCCCGAACATATCCGTGTGATTTAGTTTGTTTTTTTTATTTTTATTTTTGCTTCTTTTATATCTTCTTTGACCATTTTGAACTGTATGGTAGTTATAATTATGTTCTTTTTTTAGTCAGTAATTTTCATGGTTAGTTTGTTTTCATGTATTCTGATCAAGTGTCCGTAAAAAACAAGTCTATTTTCCTAATCCCGTCTAATAGTTTGTCTACCTTCCGATAAAGTTCATAGTTTATTTTTAGCTTTCAGTCATCTTCTGATTTTCTGGATTCTAACTTTTTTTCTTCAGTATTTCCTTTTCTATTCTCTTTCTCCCTGTGCAATCTGCCGCGTATCTTGATTATCATTGTGTAATATTTGAATTTCTCAATCCTGAGAGTTTTGTTTCTTTATATGTTTCATTACTTATTAATATGAATGAATATATTTAAAATATATAACTGTAAAAAATAAGATACATAATGTGATTTTTGTAAATTACTTTTAAGACCGATTAAATAAAATGAAGTTACTTCAAAATTTATATAATTTTAAATCAATGAATGAGATTTAAAATACACAAAGGTAAAATGGAATTTTTATTTAAAAAAAAAACATCCCTTGTTTGTAATATTCTAATGTAAAATAATATACAATATTACTGTGCCACAGTATACTTAGATCGGTATGCCTAGGTCATTATTAAAAACATTTCCAATTCACATAGAATACCAAATATATAATTAATTTTATGTTTAAGATGTACACACGAATTAAAAAGTGTGAATATACAAATACCATATTAATGTTCGGCTTAAAATAAAATAAAAAAATTATAAATAAATAGAAACGTGCGAAATAATAATTGAAATGTAAAATACATATCTATTACCAACCCATATTTATTTTTATTTTATTCAAATCGTGACTGTACTTATTGTTAACTGTATAACGATATAACATTAATTTTGATTTTAAATAAAATCATGACAAATAATTTATATTAATAATTGGTTTAATATAAAGAGTGTACCGTGAATAAATGACATAATTTTTAAAGGTGACTTATGATATAAAAATATGTTCATATGATTAAATAATCAAAATCTGTTGATTATTCATTATTATAAACTATAGTCAAAATCCAAACGATGTATATTCAGACGAAAATTTTGAGTCAGATTTCCTATTCTTCATAAAAATTTATGAAAAATTTATTTATTTTTTTATTTTTATTTATAGTCGCATCAACAATTAAAGTCATTAGTGTAATGTAACTGAACCGTTAAATGTGTAGCCTTGAACAAACTCAGACCAACCAGACGTGTGGTAAGTGAAACCCAACCACACCGGGTTGGTCTAGCTTGCATTTCACTTTTGACTTTGACATACTGTTGCGCAATATTTTGCGGTTTCATTTCTGTGACAAGAGACACAAACACGTGTTCACTTATTACAGCACAACTCACGACCGAGCAGTTGCATCAATGTGCCGCTTGGACTAGAAGTAGCTTATAGACCAAGATCAAAGATGGTGTGCCTACGCAAGCTGCAGGGTTGCCACATCTTGCAAAGAAAAATCAGTCTCATTACTTTATTGTCGTACCTCGAAAATTCTACAGAGTGCTACTTTATTTGCATAAGGATGAGTTTTTGCGGGTCGCGGAATGCTAGACCAACCCACCGGATTGGTCTAGTGGTTAACGCGTCTTCCCAAATCAGCTGATTTGGAAGTCGAGATTTACAGCGTTCAAGTCCTAGTAAAGCCAGTTATTTTTACACGGATTTGAATACTAGATCGTGGATACCGGTGTTCTTTGGTGGTTGGGTTTCAATTAACCACGCATCTTAGGAATGGTCAAACTGAGGCTGTATAAGACTACACTTCATTTACACTCCATACATACCATCCTCATTCATCCTCTGAAGAATTATCTAAACGGTAGTTACCGGAGGCTAAACAGGAAAAAAAAGAAACCACACCGGGTTGATCTAGTGGTAAACGCGTCTTCCCAAATCAGCTGATTTGGAAATCGAGAATTCCAGCGATCAAGTCCTTGTAAAGTCAATTATTTTTACACGGATTTGAGTACTAGATCTTGGATACGGTGTTCTTTGGTGGTTGGGTTTCAATTAACCACACATTTCAGGAATGGTCGAACTGAGACTGTACAAGATTATTACACTTCGTAGAGTGTGTGGTGAGATTTAGTCTGATGTTTAGTATATTGTCGGTGTGAAGTCCGTATCTGTCGACTGTGGTGTCTGAATGTGTGCGAGGCCGTATTCCCCTCTTCCCGAAAGTAATGCACACTAGCTATACCAGCAAGGGTGGGTAACCAGGAGTGGAGATTTAGTCGGTAGTGCGCAGGAACACATACGCATTTAATAACATTTTGCAGAACCTGTTAGCTAGCCGACACTGCCCAGGCAGTAAATGGGATTTCTCCACATCTTCAAGTCCCAGAACTGTATTTTTAATAGTTTTTAAGAAATCTGGTAAAAGATAAAATACTGGGGTTAAAAAACACATAATTTTATATTTCCATAAAATAACTTTGTTAGATGGGTAATAAGCACGTAAAAGCTTTTAATTAGATTTAAAGATTCTGAATAAAATGGTATGAATAAAGTTTACGATAACTAAATACAGTAGTTTATTAAAAACAAAAGATGTTTAAAATGCGGCAGATTTTTAACTACATATTAAACAAAATAATTAAATATTTTTTATTAATAACAAATATAAACAGAAACAATAAAATCAGATTATTAAAAATAAATAAACTGCTGAAAATGTCGTTCGCGAAAGTGGATACATCAGTCTGTCTGAAGAACATTGTTTTTGATAGCTTTTCGTATTTTATCAGAATTGTTGATGATTTTGATTCCTGTTGTTTTCGTTTCTAGAATTACGGAAAACAATTCAAATTTTGCTAAATGAAGATTTTAAAATTGAATTATTTTTTCTAAAACTTTTTTGAAAAAACTGGTGAAAATTCCCTTCATTGTTTGGCTCCAGTTTTGAACAGAAATGATTAAGATAAATATTTATTTATTTTTAAAACTGCAAGATTAATTTTACCAGCTAAATATATTATACGATTTCAAAAATAGATTGCACTTATTTTTATAACTGATTATTTTTTATTAATCATAATTTCTTTGTTACGATAAAATATTGATGTTTTCTAATTTTTAAATACCATTTAATATTTAAAACCATTTCATTCACTTTAAATTAAAAAAAAATCGTGGTATGGTTATAAATAAGATTCAGATCGGATACAGATTGCAGTATCGGCAGGCTGTTGGGCTATGGGTCGAGAGTTCTCAAAGCGAATGCGACGCATCTTTCGGATGAAATAATAAATATCGCTCCCGTGAATATAGTACGCGTGAAATGTAACATTATTTCGGGCAGTTATAGAAATGAAAATCAAGACCGCATTTTATATGAGTTTCCGCTGAGTGTAGATCCGGGCGATATGATTGAAGAATATCCTCCTTATATTGAATTTCTGCCGGTAGATGTGAGAGCAATTTACGATTTAGTTATATCGTTGACCGATGAAAATGCCAACTAAGTTTTTTTCTTTTTTTTAAACCTTCAGGAGCACTGTTAGGTATTGCTTCTGAGGATGAGATTAATGGAAATTTTTGTAGCGTGTGAAAATTACATGCCTGATCGGGATTTGAACCCGAGACCTCCGGATGAAAGGCCGAGTCAACTACGTTGTTATAACAATTATTTTAATCATTAATATTGTTATTATAATAAACTGCTACAACAGTTACTTAATATAATATATGTTTATTGCAATTGCATTTTGATGACGTTGGACGTTGATGACCTTTCATTATCATCTTTTTTCGTGATGTTGATGATATGGTAATATTAGGTAACATATATATGTATACGATAAATAAATGCATATACCGAAATACCATATATGTAATTATTGTAATTTTATTTTATTTTTACGTAAACGGTGAATATTATTTTTCTGTATTAATATTTTGTATTACACATAACGAAACAGAAATAATTATGGTCAGTTATTAATATAAATTAAATTTTAACCTTTATTTGTCCGTACTTCTTTCACAACAAAAGTCCTGCTTTTTACCTTTCTCTATTATAAATATTATTTAAAAAGAAAAAATTATATAAATTACTATCTTCATTTCACATATTATCTCCAAATAACTATATATAAATTATTTTATGTTAATTTATGATTTACAAGTAAAATATTTTTTCAATAATTTGACTATTTTTATTACAAATAATTTTCAAAAAGACCTATTTTTACTTTACCGTCTAGACAGCGCTATAGCAGAGCTGTAACTCTAGAAGGGAAATTATTTTAATCGGTCCAATTTGGGCACATGCGATTTTCACCGGGGATCTTGACGTTTTGATATCCAAGAAACCCAAAAAATCAGATGGTAATTTTCCGGATGTTAAATGTTCGTATGTACGAACATGTGTCGTGTGTGTATGTCCGCTGTCGTCCTCTAAATCACATTATATTTCCAGAAATACTGGACCGATTTTGACCAAACTTGGTCAGATTACTTCTATATATGGGATATTGATGGCATTAAATTTTCAACTTAAAAGGCCAAGACGGGTGAGGTTGTAGAGCAAGGTCATCTTCAGCATCTCGAGACTTCGCCTAATTAAGGTCATATTTTGGTTAATTAAAAAATAACAATATTTGGAAAAAAGAAAAAGGCGGCCCTTGGATCGGCCTTGGGGTTCGCCTGCACCGAACTGGGCCATGAGTAGACCTGGATCATGAGTCTAGCTAGATTAAATATTTTCTATTAGCTGGGTCGTATTCGTATGAAAAAAATCTTAAACAAATTGTTATAGCCACATATTGAATCCGATCGATCGACTTAACATTTTTGTAAACAAGTCATAAGCAATCAAAATATGAGGAAATAAAAAAAAAATTGTCATAAATAATTTAGTTATTTTTGTCTCCTTCAAAGTATTCCCCTATAGAGTTCTTTAAAGAGAACAATTTCAATATGGAGAGTATGAAAAAAAATTTAGGGCTTAATGGTGAAACCCCTTTAAAAATATTAAGCAAAATATAACAAGAAGCCCTCCATAGGTTATTAAAATTGGAGTTTTCGTCTTATTTATACAAGTTTTAATAACTGTTGACTAATAAACATTAAAAATTAAATAACGACTGCCAAAAGAATCATTGCTCTTTAATATAGGATAATTACTAATATAATATAAGATATTTAAAGAGGGTTTGGGTGATAATTTGTAACCCACCGGGTTGGTCTAGTCAACTGCCTTCCTAAATCAACTGATTTGGAAGTCGAGAGTTCCAGCGTTTAAGTCCTAATAAAGTCAGTTATTTTTGCACGGATTTGAATTACTAGATCGTGGATACCGGTGCTCTTTGGTGGTTAGGTTTCAATTAACCATACATCTCAGGAATGGTCGAACTGAGACTATACAAGACTGCACTTCATTTACACTCATACATATCATCCTCTGAAGTATTATCTGAACGATAATTACCGGAGGCTAAACAGGAAAAAGAAAAGGGTGATAATTTTATATGTATTATTTTTATATAGAACAATTTCTTTTCAAATTGTTTAAATTTATTTAAACACACACACACACACACACACACACACACACACACACACACACACACACACACACACACACACACACACACACACACACACACACACACACACACACACACACACGTATATATATATATATTTATTTACTTAACCTAGACACTCCCAGTAATGTAAGGATTCCAACACAGGATCATACATCTAAATCGGTTCAGCCGTTGAGCTGCTACGGTTGAACAAACATACACCCTAAATACATTACACTCTTTTTTAGGTAGTAGTATAAAAAAAAAACAATTATATTCAGTACATATATCATTTAAGCAAAATTAACGGAAAATCAGAGGGATTCTAGTTTTGTAGAGGATCCAATGCACTCCCTTCGCGGAGGGATATGATATTTCAGTAATTTAGTAATTAATTCAGGCGGGTTACCTGATTAGTAATCGTAAGATGAAGAAAGATTTAGGATTTCATGAGTCCCTCTAACATAAAAATAAAAACAATTTTATCACTGAAAAACTTTGGAAGGATATATGTATCTAAGTATTCTTTTTTGTTATACTTTAATATCTGTTGGTTGGCGTAATTGTTCTTTGATATCTTCAAACTGAATGAATCGATATGGATAAAATTTGGGAAGATGTTTTCTCTCAGGAGACGGGAAGATAGAACCTTTATGAGTACTATACTTCAACATTTTACTAAAAGGGTATGTAATTGTTTATTTGTATTACAAATAATAATATTATGTAATAATTAATTAATATAATATAATAATTAATAATGATAATAATAGTATATTTACATATAATTTAATGTGATTTAGGTAAGTGAGATATTTACTGATTGTGTTTGGTCTTATTCAAACCCTCATAAAAATTTAAGGGGAGAAAACCCTTTTTTTTTAGTTTAGTTTTTGGATCTTATTACATTAGTAGGTAATTTTAGTTACGTATTAGTATTTGGGAAATTTCATGCGGAAGTGAAAGTTAAATAAAAGTATTTTATCATTTTTTATTTAATTTCGGGTTTTGCTCATTATCTTCAGACTGGATTAATTAATTTTTGTGAAATATTATACTATGACTTCTGAATACTGAGAATTTAATATAATTTAATTTTGTTTACAATCGGTTTAGAAGTTATAGAATCACGATTACCATCTGTCCTATATCACAAACGTTTACTCATAGAGTAATTTTTTTTTTTTACATAATTCTTTACATGTATGCTTACATATGTATCCTGATTATATATGCTTACATATATAAATAATCCTTACATATGTATCAGGAGGAAAACCCACTTAATTTTCCTCCTGAATAATAGTTTGTCAAAAATGTTGATGCTCTCTCGCTAGTTTTATACAACTCTGCCTGCTTTGTTGAATATTAATTTAATTACTATACCTATAATATAAATAAATAAATTGTTTATTGTCATAGGTATATAATAATGTACAACAGTACATATGCTACTCCACAGATTATAAAAATCTGATACAAATTTATTATAATTCCTAAAATTAGTTATTTATACTTATATACTGGAAAAATAATATTATTAATAATATAATAAATAAATAAATAATAATAATAAATAAATAAATAAATTAATTAATTAATTATTAATAATAATAAATAAATATGTATATATAATATTTTTTCGTTTTTTAATTCAATGATTCCAACTAGCGTAGCATATTTAATTCTCGCGGGTGTGGCGGTACTAGCGGCAACGGTCGGCGCTAACTAAATAAACGTAATTTCACAACTTACATAGGAAAAATTTCGCTTGAATGGACGTCAGAATGGTATACTCGTGAGGCTTAACGCACCAGGTACTAAGTCAACCGAGCGATCGAGTTCGAGACCAGCCAGACCTAATTACTTTTTTACCCTTTAAATATTATTCATTTATTTAATACTACCATTCACCTGTGACGTAAGTAGTTTAGAGAATTTTTTGGGGTGGGGATGCGATTTTGCAAAAACCCTTTCTGAAAATATTGTTAAAAAATGTGTCTAAGAAAAATATGACCTTAATTAGGCGAAATCTCGAGGTACTGAGAATGACCTTGCTCTATAATATCACTAGACTTTTTGAATTAAAAATTTAATGGCATCAATGCTCCATATAAGTAATCTGACAAATATAAGTATAGTAAAATATGACAAGTAATCTGACAAAGTTTTGTCAAAATCGGTCCAGTAATTCTGGAGATATAAAAGGTGATTAGGCCAACACCGAACACACATATATGCGAACATTAACATCCGTAAAATTTCCATCTGGTAATTGTGTTCCTTAGATGTCAGAACGTCAAGGTCCGGTGAAAACCGTATATGATCAGACCGAACCGATTAAAATACTTTCCCTTTTAGAGCTATGGCTCTGCTACAGCGCTAGATGGGAAAATAAAAGTTACCTAAGATCTCTTTTTTGAGGTGGAGGTAATTTATTATAAAGTTTTATTGTAAAATTATTATTATATGTTTAAATTAATCTAAAAAAGTTTTAAAAATTCAAAAGATTATATTCTTTATGCTCTTCTACCTCCATAATCACCATACAAGAAAATATTTTGATTTTCCTACGTTTACTATGTTAAATGGAAGAAACTAATAAAAAAATTATACAAAAAAATGTAAAATGAATAAAAAGTTACCTAAGATTTTTTTTTGATGGTGGGGGTGGGAGTGAATTATGATAAAATTTGATTGTAATATTATTAAAAGTTGACTATTTAAACTTTTTAGTAATATAAAATTTTAAATAAACCTAACCAAAAAAATTTTTCAAAGATGAAAAAAATCGATGTCTTTTATGGTTTTCTGCTCTTTCATTCCCAATATTGTTCCAAAAGTATTTTTTTAATTTTTTTGGTCACTTATACCACTACTACTTTGTTCACGAAGACATTAAAAAAAAATCGCTTAAATATATGCAATAAATAAAAATATACCGTTATTCGATTTTGTGGAATGGAGAATTTTGGGGGAAGTTTTTTTTTTAAAACTGTAAGATAAGAATAGAAGTATGTACTGAGCTTATAAATTGGAGTTATCCTTTGGAAATTTATGAAAAAAAATGATGACCCCAAAGAAACTATCGGTAAATAATAATCCCAAACTTTTAAAAAAATTGTCAAAATTTTATCAAAATCGGTTTAACCAGTCAAAAGTTATGAAGCAAGCTTCAAACACCTTCTACTGTTTTTTTTTTTAATTTTGGGGTTCCTTGGACTTGAAACATCAAGAAATGCAAAAAAGCAATTCTTCATTCTTTGACTTGTTACCTGTTTTTCCTTCTTGCAGCATAGTTCTAGAGCTATTATATCAGGAATGTAATAAAGTTAATTGTAATTTTGGATTTTTTTTTATCTAGGAAAGATTTATAATTTATTTATACTTAACTAGCCAGTTAGGGCTCGTTTCACCATCGTTATACTTGTGAGAATAACAATGATAAATAACAGTTAAATCCAATTCAATTTATATATAAAATATCAGTATATTCTAATTTCTTCAGAGAAACAATTTGATCAATTTCGGACTCGAAATTTTAAGTGATGTGAAGTACGCGGGTTTCAGAACAGTTGCCCCCCCCCCCGTTTAAAAAATCGTAGTTAGAGCCGGTTACCCATCCTTCATACAGATAAAAAAAAATTTTTTTCACGATTTTTACCGTTACCGACAAACATTACTAGGAAGTGACCGTATTTCATTTCTCACTTTTATTTATTTAATTTCTTTTTGTGGAACAGTTTGTGAACAACATAATCTAAAGAATAGAATTTTATATAATATTTAAAGCTTTTATCTCTATAAGTGTAAATATACAGATTATTCCCACAGGAGGCTCTGAAGCAAGCCATTTATATTTGCTCCTGCGAGAATCATCTAAATCTCCATCTACTTGAAGTGTCGGCATTTATGATTTATTTATTGCCATCGAAAAAGCAACTTTAAATGGAAACTGGAGGCGGTTTAAAAGTGAAGGACATGTTTAAAGGAATATACACCGTATATCATCTCACCTTTAAACCTATGTTTTACTTTCTTGTACGAACTAAAGGAGTATTGTGATCGCGAAAAATTTCGGTTTTAAAATTTAAACGGAAATTTCCATTTTTACCACCCCTGAATCCATTTTGACTAGTTTTGGCGTGACGTATGTACGTAAGATTTACGGTAGGGTGTTGAAATTTTGGATTTAGAACTGTTGTAACACGTAGTTGTGCACCTTCCTTTTTGATGCAATCAACTGAACCAAAAGCATTCAAAAAAACCCAAAATGCAAAAGTATTTGGTTTTTGGACTTTTTCTTAACTGCAATCATTGACAGCTTTTCAATGGTATAGCATAAGTGGTATTTATTTTCATTTGTTCCAAAATTATAGCCAAATGAAATTTTTATTAATGAAATATTTGAACCTTCGAATAACATTTAGTTGTGCACCTTCCCTTTTGATTGCAATCGATTGAACCAAAAGTGTTCAAAAATGCCCCAAAAAAACAAATTTGGATTTTGAAATTTTTCTTAACTGCAGTAATAGCTCTCATTGAGAGTTTATCAACGATATATCATAAGTGTTAATTATTTTCATTGGTTCCAGAGTTATAGCTAATTAAAATGTTAATTAATGAAATATTTGGATGAAGGGTTTGGTCATCGGTTGGAATCAGCCTTCATCTCCTTTTTTTTGTTAACTTTTTTTTTAACTAATTTAAATATGTTAACTTATTAATAATTATTAACTTCTAATTATAAAAAAAACTTTTACTATAAATAATAATTCAATAATAACAATAAAAAAAGAAATATATGAAAAAATATCCGAAGTTATTAATGAAATAAAATTTTATGTATTTTCATTTACAAAAATTGCAAATATGTAATTTAATAGGCGTACAAGGAAGTCATGTGGTTCTCAAATCAGATTTTATCGATAACCGAAAGAGAAATCGAAAAAGACAAAGAGGCCTTTTGTTGTAGAATATTTAATTTCATTTTTTTAGTGGTCTTCGAATTCGATTTAGTGAGCAATTTAATCATAGCAAAGTTGATATCGGCAAGGAACACAATCCGGCTGTTACCGCAAGCTATTAAAACGATGAAACATTTCGTAACGCATTTATTCTTTCCAGTTATAAATAATGTTCACGTAAAGTTTCAGCTCAATCAGTCTTCGAGTGAAAAAGTAATTTACAGAAACTAAATAGATTTTTATTTTAAAATATGTATAAATATATATATAAAAGGTTGTACAGTTGATTGGTTAACCCAAGAAATTAAAATAATAATTAAATAAAAGTAATATTTTTAAGTAAACTGTATCTTGTTATTATATTTAATTCTATTCAATCAAGAGGAAAATAAACTTAAATAAATTACATTTAATTAATATTCATGTTAATACGCGTATTAAAGGCGTCATCATTTAAGTATTTTAATGTGAATACATGAAAGAAATTATTGGTTAAAATGGGTTTTTATGAAGAACCCAATGGGTTGGTCTAATGGTGAACGCGTCTTCCCAAATTAGCTGATTTGGAAATCGAGAATCCCAGCATTCAAGTCCTAGTAAAGCCAGTTATTTTTACACGAATTTGAATACTAGTTCGTGGATACCGGTGTTCTTTAGTGGTTGGGTTTCAATTAACCACACATCTCAGGAATGGTCGAACTTGAGACTGTACAAGATGATTACACTCATACATATCATCCTCATTCATCCTCTCAAGTATTATCTAAGCTGTAATTACCGGAGGCTAAACAGGAAAAAAAGGAAAGGGTTTTTTTTTGAAGAAATTACTATGAATTATGGATACAATACGACAAAAGTTATGAAGACGAATTTTGTATGATGTGTATATGAATGTGTATTGTCACTTGAGAAAGCTTAGAGAATTCTAAGTGAATTTATTTTATAAGTTTGTGTAGTTGATTGGTTAACCCGAGAGATTAATAAAGATAATATTTTTAAGTAAACTATGTATTGATATTATATATATTAGATAACACATTATGAGTATATAATGAAGGTCATTTTTGTTTACTTTCGTTCTTATTCATACGTTTATCGGTACCATCCTTAAATATATATATATATATATATATATATATAATAATTAATCGTATTATAAACGATATCTTATAATTTAAACCATTAAAAATAATAGAAAACAAGGTATTTAAATATATAAGTGTTAAAAAAAATTAAAATTTATCATTTATTAATTTTTCAATATACTTCCAAGTAATAATATCCTAGTACAGAGCAAAGGAATGTTAATAAAATTAAAAGATAGGTAGGGGGGTGATAGACAGATGGTTAAATTAACGCGGCTTCTTGTTTTATATCTTATTATTAATATTTAAATAATGTTTATCTTCTTGGAATATGTGTTGCGTAAGAAATGTTATAAAACATTTTAAAAAACTTTCCTTTATAACTCGTTATTATATTAAATTAACCTTTATATTCACCGGCATTAACAACACCAGAGAGGTAACATCAATTCGGTAGACATGAGTTAAATTTAAAAGAAGACGAAGCTGAAAGGAAAGAGAAAATGAAAATAAAGTTTTACTAAAACAATAATTTATGTGTTGCAGTCATTTATTGTACAGTAAGATTAATATACAGTAGTGGCTGTATGCAATGGTCATAGAACAATCATCATCTTATGAAGAAGTATAATTTTAATGTTACTGAAATTATTAAATTAAATACCGGAGAGAGTGGGAGAAGGAGAGAGAATAAAACGGAGGTTATTTATACTTAATATTAAACAAAATTGATGCAATATAATTACAAAACTGTACATCTGTAGCTGACATTAAAAAAGTTAAATACGTTCAACTATAAATTAAATATAACCATAACGTAATTCATTTATAAAATTATTATTACGTGCGTAACTGACATTTTTAGATATTAAGAAAAATTTGTATTAAACATTTTTTTTTTTGAGTTATGACTACCACAATAATTTTTTTTAAACGATGAAGCAAAATATTTAATCATACTTTTTATAGACAGCACATCTTAAGAAAAAACATAGAGTTTTAGGACATCCTGACCCGCGTACACCAACCTTATGACGTTCCCGGTCGCTATACCACCTCCTTTGTTCCTAGCCCTGATATGTTTTACCAGAGGTCGTCTTTTAGACTATCTAAAGTTGATAACACAATTTTTTTTAAATCTATTACTACGTTATAAATAGGGTAAACGTTTAGATTTTTTTTCGCCTTTACAAGAACTGAAATAAAGAGAAAAATAATGAAAAAAAGTTAATACTTTTATTTAAGATTTTCTTGTTTTTTTTAAAATTAATATAATTTTTTATAAAAAAATATAATTACTCTGTTTTACGAATGTTACAAATCTAATTATTAAGTTTTGAAACTAACTGATCAGTTTGGCCTCTGTTAAGATGCTACCGATGTAAATGCCTCGGCAGACATTTCCATCAGTGTACTTACACACTCTTATCGCCTTCGTGAGGCTGTTTCCAACTACGACCACCTCCCTCCCGTAATTTAGAACTATCAAATTAACCGATTCGCGAAAGCACGATTTCCGCGCCTGTCTCTAACACAGAAGGTTTCACATAAAAACTCTCCCTATATCTAACTTCAGTTAGACAATGTACTCGCATCTTTATATGACTGAATTTTTAAACATCAAAAATACTTGGGTTACGTTTTACAAGTGAAAATTAAACAAACATAGATTTTTTTACGAGTTGTAACTTGTAAAAAATTTCTGTTCCTAGAATAAACTAAGGTCATATTGAATTTCTTAGGACTTAAATTATAAGGGGTAAATTTTATGGTTTTTGACCTTGAAAAAGTGGAGAGGATAGGTCTCATAAAAAAAAATATCCCTTTCGGGACGCCGGAAGGCGAAGGTAAATTTCACCGGTGCTAAGTAGGAGATAAAAAAGATTTCCACCTTAAAGTTAAGAAAAACTACAAATTTACTCAATACGACAATGGTTACATGTGAAAAAAAGTTTCAAATGTTTACCATACGACAAGCCCCATCTTCTTACAATTCCAGCAACATTTCGGTCATCCCTTGCCGTTACGGTTGGTCTTTCAAACGTTGTTTCAGACAAACGTTTTAGGTAATGTTTGAAGGACTGAAGACCACTTTAAACCGATTCGATACTGTGCCTATTAAGGGAGATATGATTTTTTTGTCTTCGAAACCCCGTTTTTTCCATCCCCTGGGCCAATGGTTGGTGATATAAAAAACCTTAGTTAGATAAGTTTTATCCCCTTATTAAAACAATAGTAAAAACTTTAAACGAAGTCGATATTTTACTTAATAAGAAAATTATAGCGATATTTTGTTTTTTTGATAAAGCCCCCCCCCCCATTATAACTCCCATGGTCCGATTTTGCCCATTAACGAACCCGACCGAGATTTTGGGTTGTTAATATTTTATGTATAAATTTGAAAGTGATTGGCGCAAAATAATGGCAGTTATCGTATCCAAAAGAAAGTGAAATTATATATATATAAACTTTTGAACTGACGATGGTTTTGGGGTCTGAGGGGTGTGAAATGCGAAAATATATCGAATTCATTACAATAGGAAGCTTTCTTATGAAATCTACCTAAAAATAGTTGATAAGTAAAAAAAAAAAAAAAAAAAATTAATCCAAAAACAATCGATTTTGGATTATAATTATGAGAAAAAATTTATTACTACGTTATTAAATAGGGTAAACATTTAGATTTTTTTTCGCCTTTTACAAGACAGTAGAACTGAATTAAAGAGAAAAATTAATATTTTTATTTAAAATTTTCTTATTTTTAAAAAAAATTAATATAATTTTTTTTAGAAAAAAATATAATTACTCTGTTATAAATCAAATTATTCAATTTTTAAATAAACTGATAAATGATGTATTAGGAAATTAACACAAATTCGTAAAACTAATGTAAAAAAAAAAAACCATAATGCATTTCTATTATAAAATGACTTTTGCGTAACTGACATTTTAATTTATAAATAGAAATTATATTTCAGCCAATAATCTAACTGTCTTCTTTCAGCAATGCTGTCATAATACACAATACATACTTCTTTTTTTATCAGGAATAAGCGAGGTTGAGTCATTTTAATGACTGACCTAAACTGCCTGACAACAAAATATATATTAAATTATTGTTATTACTATTATTATTAAATTACAATAATACCTATCAATATTTCAATGAAGAATGGAATTAATCTAATGTTAAATTGGTTACAACTGTTGATTTTAGATAGGTATTTGTTTTTAGTTTTATTTTTATAATTGTTATTTATTTATTTTACATTTCATTTATTTTTTATAAATGTCAATAATAATAATAATAATAATACACATTCTATTATTATTATTTGACCGATTATTTGTATTTAAGAATTATGTTCAACTATATTTTTATTATTATAATTTGATAATATTTAATAAATAAATGAAATAGAATATTAGAAGGTCATCAAAGAATGGGGAGGGGGAAGAAACTAAAAGAAGAGATCTAAATAAAAACAATGGAATTGAAGAAATGATAAATTAGAAGTAAGTTTTTTTTTCCTTTTGCTAATAATGACGTAATTACAAAAATGATACAGCCAAAATAATAATAGAAGCAGCAGAAAGAACTTCAAAAATTCTAAATGGAAAAACTAAATTTATGATTAACATAAAAAATATGCCAAAAATTTTACTAACAAGATAATTTGATTAAATCAGAATACTTGAAAAAATTTAAATACCTAGGAGAACTACAACAAAATAACACAATGGATAACTAAACCTAGAATGCAAAGCAAAAAAAAAATATTAAAAAAGTGAAAATCCACCTTACCAGCAAATTAGAAGTATCTTTGTAGATCTTTCTGTCCTTAGACCATTGTCAAGGGAATAAAATAATATTATAAAATAAAAGTGATTAACCAGTCATGACCATTTGCTAGTTATCAGTATTCTCAAAGATATTTATATCAGCGGTAACAACATTTAAGAAATTAAAAAAAAAAATTAGTTTTTAAAAGTCAAAATTCTTAATTTTTTTTAATTTTATAACTGACGTTAGTGGATGTTTTTAGGAATAGAATCTCTAGAAAATTTTATTTGTTTATTGACAATTTCAAGTTTTTATACGTAAGACGTAAAAAAATTGTTTGTCAAAATACCAATACTTTTTTGTATTTTTCAATAAATCTTTCATAAAAGCATTAGTGGATACAGTTTTGTGAGATTTAATTCAGTTTTTAAGATCAAAAACCATACAAAATCATCAAATCTATTTTTAAAGAATCTCAGTAAGGTTTTTTACTTCCTTGTACGAAATAAAGGAAGTACTGTGAACGCGAAAAATGTCGGTTTTTAGATTTCAACGGAAATATCCATTTTCACCATCCCTGAATCCATTCATTTTGACTAGTTTCGGCGTGACGTCTGTGTACGTACGTATGTATCTCGCATAACTCAAAAACGATTAGCCGTAGAATTTTGAAATTTTGAATTCAGTACTGTTGTAACATCTAATTGTGTACCTCTCCTTTTAATTGGAATCGACTGAACAAAAAGTATCCAAAAAAGCTCAAAATCAATAAAAGTTTGGATTTTGGATTTTTTTAATTGCAGTAATAAGCCCTCATTGAGAGCTTTTCAACGATATTAATTAATGAAATATTAAGATCTTAGAAGAGGAAGTGAAGGCACATCGATTGGAATCAGACTTAATCTCCTTTTTTAATCTTTTTTTTTAATTTAAATATATTGATTTATTAATTAACCTATGATTGGAAAAAAAATAAAGTATGATAGGTAATGATTCACTATTAACAAAAAAATATATATATATATAAATAACATAAGTTATTAATGAAATAAAATTTAAGTGTATATGTAATTTAATGGGCATACAAGGAAGTCATATTGGTGTCCAAATTTTTTTTTATTCTTGCAGCAGAAATCTGGGTATAATTTTTATAACCTGTAAATCAAAAACTAAGCGTTCCAGAATCATGTTTTAAAATAAACTTTGTTCTTCAATTTCCAGAATATGTCCTGAAATTCTTTTCCTTTCTTTCATGAGAATTTTTTTCTCTTTCTCTAACTCTCTCTCTCATTCTCTCTCTCTCTCTCTCTCTCTCTCTCTATATATATATATATATATATATATATATATATATATTTATTTATTTCCCGAAAGCTCTTGGCCAAACATCTGTATGTGTTTCAGAACAAAAGTAAAGAAGGAAATTTATGTGGACAAATGCCTTATTTTGCTTAATTTTTTCTTTATCCACTATTTTTTTTTTTTTTTCAGTAAAGATCTGTATCTTAAGAGCGGATTGAAATATTTTAATAAACGTTTATCTTCTAAAAAATAAATAAATTAAGATATGTAACCTTTAAAATTCCAAAATGCCGAAAAAAGTTTTATTACTAGTTTCGTACATATTAGTTTTATCGGACTATGTTTTATTAGATAAAATTTTAAGCCTCTTATTTTGAACAAAATAACATTATTTATTAAAATCCGTTTGTAAAAAGTTGAGATATGCTGAAATTGTAAATTTAGATTACAAAAATTAAACAGTCTTAACAATTTTGTCCCGGTTCTCATTTCCATCACAAACTGGATTAAAAATAATTAATAATTTTTATTATTGCTCCGGACACTCGGTTTATAAATCACAAAACCTTTTGATACACAATAAAATTTATTATATATATCGTGAAATTATTTCTCCTTATCTCTCGTCTGACTTCGAAGAACCTTCATTCGACGTTAGATCTGATTGACGAGTGGCTAGTCCAAGTGGAGAATAAAAATAAATCACCATTAATCGAGGGGGACTGGGTGAACCTAGACGGGGTTTGTATCCCACATTTTGACCGATTACGGTACTTCGGGCTACAACTTGATCGTCGCTTAACGTGGAAAAACCATATGAAAAATAAAATAAAACAACTAAACAAGAAGTATAAGAAGATTTATTTGTTTTTAAACAGGTATTCACACTTGTCGCTGTCCAACAAACATCTAATATACCATTCTAAAACCGGTTTGAACGTTGACATAGACTTGTGGGGCACGACGAGTATGAATAATATTAACATTACATAACGCTTTCAGAATTAGTTGGCGATAATCATTACAGAGGCACGGAACGAAGAAATTTATTACTATGTGGAATTGCATTATGTACTCGAGGAAATCAAACGAGTGTGTTCACACTGCAAACATCGACTAGATAACCTAATCGTATGAACACACTAGCGTTGAATATCCCAGACCAGTGATTCCCAAACCGGAGCCCTGGGGAGCTGCGGCCTCTTCACAGAGGCGCCAGCAAATATTGTAAAAGCTTCATAATTAATTGAACCAAAACCTTTATAATTATTAATTTAATGTTAATAAAGTAAAAAAATAATGAAGATACACGAGTTTTATTTATTTTTTTCTCTTACTTACGAGTAGTCATACTTTTACTTAGGGTAGGGCGCCGTGGAAAAATTTTAACCGAAAAAGGGCGCCGCGACTCGGAAAAGTTTGGGAACCACTGTAGTACACATCAGTGAGAATGTCCACCGATTCAAGCGCCTTCACGTGCTGGAGACCTGGTGGAGTCTGAATGACTCTTGGGCCGGGACGATATCCTTTAACTAATGAGCATCTCTATTTTTTGATGAAGAGCCTAAATTTCTTTCATAAACAAATGTGTTACTGTTTTTTTTTTCTTTTCCTTTGTCTTATAATATTATTTGATATTTTGTTATTTTTTTTTTTTAGAGTTTTACGGACTTTTGTACTTTTTATGAAGTGAATATGTAGAAGTGTATTGATATAAATGAAATATTGTCTTGTTTTATTGAGAGGACTCATCGGAAACCTTTCATCAAGTGCTTATTATAATTCTACAGCCGGTAAGGGATCCCGCTCCCTGGACTTACGACACGTTCGTATCCTCATGTTTGTGAGAATATAAAATATTTTACAGATATTCAGTAAAAAAAGAAATATTGGTATGAAGAGAGTATTTTTCTGAACATTATGGCGTTTTTATATTTAAAATAGGCTTAAGGAGTGAGTAGATATAGATTTAATAGTTTTTCATAGAAATATAATATTTAACGCTAGCCATGTTGATAACAGGGAGATGGCTTGGGGACATCGTCGTCTTCGTTTAGTCTCGTATAAGGGTGTGTTACTTGCCGAACCAGCTGCTGCTCCTTACTCTGCTGCTATTGACGCAGAGCGGACCCGTGTGCGCCGGGCGGCTGCGCGCAGCCGATTCTCTTCCTCTCCCTGTGCTCTCTTAGTTTTTCTTTCCCACAGTCCGTTTTACCGCATTTTTAAATAATTCGTTAAATAAAGAATCCTTTTTTTACTGCCAATATTAACTAATTCCTATCTTTTATTAACAAGTTTAAATAATATTTATATCAATAATTAATTTAAATATTAATAAGAATTGTTAATCTTTGATTTAAATTTAATAATAAATTATAAATATTTATTATACAGTTGTTAGTTCAATTCTTTCCGCTAGATGGTAGCGCTTCATTCAAAATAAAAATGTGAGTACATAAACAAACCAACCCACCAAAATTTAAGCACATGCAGCAACCCGATGCACTATAATTTTTTTGTTGGAGAAATTTACAAATGGTTGCTTCTTGGAATCGATTGCAAATAAACGATATATTAAATTTTGCCAAGTAATTTAATATACATTTAAAGTAAGGAACTGGATATATAGAAAACATGGTGAAATAAACTTTTACACGTCACAGTATTTTGCAGGACACGGTAGTTTTAATTACTATCTGCATAGAGTCGGTAGAAGGGAAACTGCAGCCTGTATGTACTGTGACTCTGATGATGATGTCGAACATACTTTCACTGTATGTCATAAATGGAGGGAAGAGACAGACGGTCGGTATTGACCTGTCATCTGATGGAACTGGGAGACTAATCAATAACATGTTAAACAGTGAAGAAACTTGGAAAAAAGTTGAGTCGGTCATCAAAAGAATACTTACGCAGAAAAACAATGATGAGAGGAGACTAGGTTGTTAAACTTTAGCATAGGGCAGGGTGGACAGCCTCAATGGTGAGGGCTGACATGCCGAGGTGTGTCGGTTCCGATGATCCACTGGGGACTACTAACGGTTTTTTCGTTGGGTTAATATCAAGATCTGAGAAGTCCCAATCGCCACGTCACGACAATACATGGTATTGACGTGGCGATATACGGATGGGGCAAAAGAACTCAAAAGAACTGACCGGTGGGCCGACCTGCCATGCCGGACTTATAGCCGGTAGGTGGGAAGGCCCATTAGAGTAGAACAGGCACTCCCCTGGGTGGCGCAATACCAACCAGTCGGACCGGCCCAGGGGAGTAGAGTTCAAAAAAAAAAAAGAAAAAAAAAGAACATTACTCCATTAACTTAACATTTTTTGTTCGTACATTGGATAAGAGCGGGTGATTTATTATTATTTTTTTAACAATTCAACCCCCCCGGGTTGGTCTAGTGGTAAAGCGTCATCCCAACTCAGCTGATTTAGAAGTCGAGAGTTCTAGCGTTCAAATCCTAGTAAAGCCAGTTATTTTTACATGGATTTGAATACTACATCGTGGATACCGGTGTTCTTTGGTGGTTCGGTTTCAATTAAACACACATCTCAGGAATCGTCGAACTGAGACTGTACAAGAGTACACTTCATTTACATTCATACATATCATCTTCAGTCATCCATTGAAGTAATACTTGAACGGTAATTTCCGGAGGCTAAACAAGAAAATAAATAATACAATTCAAAAACGTTTTTCAGGAATTATATTTATTTTTTTCGAAATTTAAACGGGAAAGAGAAAATCCGAAGAAACTTCCTTAAAATAAAATTTTATTAAAAGAAAAACCACTTCTATTATCCAAATTTTAGGTCAACTATAAATGGCCTTCATCCAATAATTATGAATAATCGAAACGCATCAGAATTTTATTATTTATAATACTGCACGATGTATTAAATATATTTTATATTAAATTAAAATAACATGACATCCTAACAATAGTAATAATTATACCATTTTATATAAAGTCGCTACGCCTCTTTACTATTTATCTACTATAGAAAATCGTGACAGAGTGCGCGCCCATCAACACCTACATATTGTACTATGTACCACAAACTTTGCCGCCTACACTAATATATCTGCAATAAGTATTGCATATACCTTAAACGTATACATCTTATTTTTTCATTTTACTTCATCCAATTTCTTATTTCAACAAATTATAAAATAAACCTTTTATTTACACAGGTGATCTTTTTTTATATTTAAAATGCTAATAAAGTGAAACTAGTTTTTCCTCGATTAATGACTTTTAGATTTATAAATAAGATTCCAATTATTGTTGTACAGCGCGTTCAAATCCCAGAATTTCGATTTCGGTATTAAAATTATAATGGAGTATAAATGTCAGAGTAATGGAGTTATAAAAAACAATAATTAGGATTCCTTTCGAACTGCAAACTTTTTATTTTCTCGTAAAAATAAATTAAAAGAAGTATATATATTTTTTTCTTTAACAAGCAACGTTTCTAATTATATAGATAAAGATTGTAAAAACGCCTTTTGAAATATAGGTCAGCATTAATTCTCTTCCAAACGTCTATTCCCGTTCTGCTAAAAACTCATTTTTACTTCCAACCAATCAACAGTTTTTAAACTTTTTATTATTTAAATAATAGTTTTCACTTAGCAACAATCTTTAATAGTAATGTTCGAGCGTGTTTGGATTATTAATCCATCCTCAGGAACAATGATTTTATACATTATAATTATTTACCTCGCATATCATTGTACTAAACAGAATTTTATAAAAATATCAATATAACAATTGATCATCAAAAGGTAAAATAGTTTAAACGTTATCCGTCATGTCAGTATGAAGGTCTCAATTGTTATAATTGTTTGATAATAATTATTACTATCAATATTATCGATAACATAAATTAAGATCCAGTGATGAGAAGAAAGAAATGACTCGGTGAAATGATGAAGGAATATGATAAAAACATAAAATTACATAATAAGTCGGAATAAAATTTGTAATGCACTCCATAGAAGCCAAATAGAATGAATAAAAAATGTTTTCTACTTTCACAATTATTTGTTGACTGTCAAAATACTGTATTATATTTAAAAATAAATAATATTTAAAAAAATATGAAATGAATTTAGATTATTATAAAGAAATATGTAAGAGGAATTCACGACACGGTACCATCGATTGACAAAGAGGGCAATTGAAGCCCCTCGTACGCGCACTCGAACAACGAAATCATTTGTTCTCTTCAGGGTAAAGCGATATCTTTGCCCGCTTCAAACTAGAACACGATGCTCTTATAAAAACCAACGCCTTCACTGTTACTACTTTTATAAAAATGATGTGTTAAATAAAAACGATCAAAAGCCCACTGTTATTTAGCAACTATAAAAACGTTCTTCGTGTGGGCATACACTAAAATTAAATTTCTGATAAATAATTCTCAGAAAAGACTTGAGAGAAATATAATACAGAAAACTATTGTAAAAAAAATTAAAAAATTGGGAGGTTAAAAAGCCAAAATTAAAAGATTATAAATTTGGATCTAGTGGTCAAAAGAAAGAAACGACAGCAAAATGAAATGATGAAGGAATATTGATAAAAGAGAAAACAATAGCAGTGGCGGCTCGCGTATGGGCACTGTGGAAATGCAGCACCCCCTATTTCCACTCGATACTATCGATAAAATTTAATATAACGAGTCATTTTTTCTTTAATTCTTTCTTTATACTTGCACAATATATAATCCTTAAGCTTAATGTCAATAGTCATCCTCCAGTTTATGAAAAAGATACAAAAATCTTTGTATGGAACTGTGCACTTCACAGATGCAGCGGCGTGGTGTTTAGCTGTTGTGTGCATGCGCACATAGGAAGCTGCGCGCGAGGCTGCGAGGAAAAGAGAGCACTGTCGCTCCCGCAGTGCCGACCCCCGGCGTGCTGGTGGAAGGTAGTTTTTTTACTCCGCGTGTTTATGGAACGTTCCTTGTTCGTTACCTTTTCTAGTTTGGTCGGTTGAAGGAATATGAAAGCGGTTTAGTTGTTTTTTCAGTAGTGGTCAGAAGATGGCGGAAAGCAAGAGGTCTTTGATTGACAGATTTATCAAAAAACACTCTGAAAGGACGAAAGTAGAGGTAATTAGTAAAAAATAATTATGTATTTGTTTCTGTGTTCATAGAAATTTAAATTAAGTACCATTGGACTGTAGTGTTTTTACGCGGACATTTTATTAAGTTATTATCTAATAATACTAAAAAAGTATTATCTATATTGACATTTTATTATTTACTCTGTTAAACCGAATACGGTACACGGTTACCGAATATGGTACACGGTTTTTAAGCACAATGTGCTTAAAAACCGTGAACCATATTCTTGAATGTGATAAAGTGTAGAATTAGATTATTATCCCGCTTCCAGCTATTCTATTCGATTAATTTTTTCCGGTTCTTTTATTTTACAGAAAACTTTAACCATGGCCTTGAAAAGGCTCAGAAAAAAATTTTCTGGAGAAGCATCCTCCCATTAATTTTAGCTACGAGCCGCCACTGAACAATAGTATAAAACAAAATAAACAATTTAACACTAACCATAATTTTCAAATCGTAAAAAGGTTACTAGAAGCGTTGCCATTGCATAAATATAAAAACTTTGAACAAAAGGCACTAGTTTGTGCTTTTTAAAATGGAAAACATCCAACATTTTTTAAGTCGGGATAATTATTTTACCAATAAATTATATTACAATTCTTTGATACTCCAATCAAAGTTTATTTTTCCTATCATAGATTCGCTGAGATATTTTCTAACAAAACAATATAACTTTAATCGGTTCAGTGGTTATTTAAAAAAAAATTCTACATACAACAGAATTACCTTTACAGATGTTTAAATTAAATGTTTTTAAATAGTTAATATAACTAACCTGCAATTACGATCATGGAAATGTCCTTTAGTATAAACAATTCCCTGGAATGGTTCTTCAAATTGTAGGTGTACATCAATTGTGTCGCCTCTACATTGTGCTTCTAAATTATGGTGAAGGACATGGTGATGGCGAGTATTCTGTCTTATCTTTCTTGATACCATCATAACATCTTCTCCATTATATTTGAAATCAACTATTTCATCAGACGGATCCGGACCAGCCGATAATAGCTGATTACTGACTTCATTTTTTGCTGATACCTGCAATAAAAAAAATCGATTAAAATTTAATATCCTCACTAAAATTATATAGGTTTTTTCAATATAACATGATTTTTTTTTAGTTTTTTTAGGTAGATTTCATAAGAAAGCTATCTATTGTAATGGGTACCATAATTCGACTTCCGGAAAATTCGACATATCTTCGCGTTTCACATCCTTCAGACCCCAAAACCACTGTCAGCTCAATGATTTATACATATATATATATATATATATATATATATACACACACACACACACACACACACACACACAAATTTTTCACTTTCTTGTGAACACTACAACTATCGTAATTTTGTCTCTTTCAAACTGTTCCTTAAAAATAACTCGTCCCAAAATTTCGGTCAACTTCGTTAACTGAAAAAATCGGACCATAACGCGTCTTCCCTAATCAGCTGATTTGGAAATCGAGAGTTCCAGCGTTCTAGTCCTAGTAAAGGCACTTACTTTTATAGGGATTTGAATACTAGATCGTGGATACCGGTGTTCTTTGGTGGTTGGGTTTCAATTAACCACATTTCTCAGGAGTGGTCGACCTGAGACTGTACAAACTTATACTTCATTCACATTGATACATATCATCTTTATTCATCCTCTGAAGTAATACCTTACGGTAGTTCCCGAGGCTTTTTTCATTTTCCTATTTAGCCTCCGGTAATTACCGTTCAGATAATAATTCGAAGGATGATATGTATGAGTATAAATGAAGTGTAATTTTATACAGTCTCAATTCGACCAATCCTGAGATATGTGGTTAATTGAAACCCAACCACCAGAGAACACCGGTATCCACGATCTAGTATTCAAATCCGTGTAAAAATAATTGACTTTACTAGGATTTGAACGCTGGAACTCTCGACTTCCGAATCAGCTGATTTGGGAAGACGCGTTCACCATTAGACCAACCCGGTGGATTTGGTTTCGGAGGCGAAACAGAAAAAGAGTAGGTCCCTGACACGACTGTTGTCTCCATCTGTTTCTGTCCAATGATTTTCTTTTCTCTCATTATAACCTTTATATCATTTATTAACTTCATCCTTTTCTTTTCTTATCTTCAACGAAACCTTCAAGAACTGTATTTACTATTCATTTTCTCTTTTTTATATGCTCGATCCAGTTTCCTTTCCTTCATCAATCCTTCATCCTTTCTATCTTCATTTATTCTTTTTAATACTTCTACCGATTTTATATGAATGGCTATAATATCAAACATACGCTTAATAACATCCCTCTGGACAGCCTGTCAACCCTACAGGGCGCGTCGTCTGGTGGCGGATCGAGCGATGCCACCCTCTAAATACGTTTTTAAAAATGTTAAATTTAATTAAATATTATAAAAATAACGTCTGATAATATGAATATTCTCTGGAAAGCAGATACATGGAAGGAGAAATATAAAAGCAGTAATTTTTAAAAATAAATTTTATAAATATTTAAGATTATTTTATATAAGAAAAAATACAGTGAAATTGTTAAATTTATGGGTTATTTGTTTTCTAATAGAAATTATATTTCTTTATTACGTAATAATTAATAAAAGTTAATGTGGTTAATATGTTATTATTGACATTTTTTTAACCATTATAGATGTACATTTATTATATTATTATTATTATTATTATTACTACTATAAAGAGAGATTTATTTATACCTTACGGCTAAATTAAAAATAAAAACAAAAATTATGGTGTTTGATCATCTCTTGACGGATAAACTAAATACGTAACGATACACTATGATATATGTTATACCATCTACATACATAACATCTTAGAGATAGATATTCTGGTATTTTTTTTTTTTTTTTACTTTAGTTTTAAGTTTGGATATTGGATAGTATTACAATATTTTTTGTTTACTTTTTTTTATAACGATGAGAAAGAAGAAAAAGTGAAAACTGGACCCTAGACGGGTCTGATTACATAACCAAACAAAAACGTTTTATGCATTTATAGTAATTTGTTTTTAATGTTAATTTTAACATAATATAGAATTTCAATCTTTTGTAACACTTTTTATTATTATTATAGGCAGTGTAAAAATTTTACACATTTATACCGCAATAGACATAAAATTTAAAATTATTACACAAATGAAGTAAAGAAACACAAAACATCTTTGTTTTTTTTATTTTTTGATAGTAATACGAATAAAGAACTTTTCAGATAGTTTACATGACCTTCTAAGTATTTTGAATAACGTTAAAAAAGGAATGTAAAATAATATCATTTTACACTATAACATTAATTCTATTTTAGGATTTATAATTTCTTACGTATTTAATCACTATTAATTTATTTTTATGTATGTAAAGGAGCGATGATAACAGGCAGTCGAAGGTGAGCAATTTATACATTAACAATAGTAAAACTCTCGGATAAAAAACTATTATTTATATATATATATTTATTCAGTTTTTATTTATTACATAACCTCGGATGCTACGTTCTATACACATATTTTTATAGAAAAAAAAATGGAGTAATATCATCTCCATTCGTTTTTTTTATCAGCATTGAAAAATGATGACCTAACCGGAAAAATTCTCGACTGTTTTTCTCCATTGCACCCGATAAAATTTCGAATTATTTGGTTCAGCCTTTTTTTGTTTTCTTTTCCAGCTTATTATTGAATTAGATATTTTCCCCAAGATCTTTGTCCGTAAATTTTTTTTCTCTAAACTTTTTTCTTGTCAACGTACTATGCAGTACTAAAATTGTAATACTCGCTGGAGCTTAAGACAATATTTTTTCTGGATACATAATATTTAAGAAGTGATATGATTGTTCTCTCCTTTCCATCCACAATACAGTTAAAAAGAGGTATGGTAGTTAAATGACTAAATCAAAAAGAAACTGATATCGATGGTAATGAATTTTTTGAGATGTTGTGACAGTTAAAATTAAAGGATAAGAAAAGAAATGAAGATATACGGAAGAAAATCAAGATTGAACGAACGGTGCTGGATGCCATCGAGAGGAACAACTTTCAACGATACTGGTATATAAGGAGAATGGATTCCGATCGCTTACCTCTGCGAATATATGAATGGGTTTAAAATGAGAGAATAAAACATGGACGACCGAGAAAACGATGGTACCAGGATGTATTTGAAGCTATGGCAGGAGTGGCATGGAGAAACACCTTTGGGTGGACCGAAAAACATGGGCTGTGGAGTGCGGAAGATAGCTGTTGATAAATATATAACCAACCCACCGGGTTGGTCTAGTGGTTAACGCGTCTTCCCAAATCAGCTGATTTGGAAGTCGAAAGTTACAGCGTTCAAGTCCTAGTAAAGCCAGATATTTTTACATGGATTTGATTACTAGATCAAGTGGATACCGGTGTTCTTTGGTGGTTGGGTTTCAATTAACCACACATCTCAGGAATGGTCGAACTGAGAATGTACAAGACTACACTTCATTCACACTCATACATATCATCCTCATTCATCCTCTAAAGAATTATCTAAACGGTAGTTACTGGAGGCTAAACAGGAAAAAGAAGAAGATAAATATATAACCGCGTATAAGGTATAAAAAGATATTTCTTAATAAAAACGTTTCCTTACGTTGTACATAATTATTTTTATTTAAATAAAACAACTTTTTTATTTAATTAAATTAATTTTCTTTAAAATTTAAATGAAAATAAGAGTAAGGGAAAATCCTGAAACCGTTCCAGAAATCAGTTTTCGAAATACAGTTCAGTTTCTTAGTACCGGGGAAGTATACTAACTCTGTTGCCATTTAAAAAAAAAATTGTTTTACTAAAATAAATCCTTAACGATCAATTTTTTTTTAAAGACAAATAAAGTACAGTTTAATGTAGAAAAAATAAAATGTTCGATTAATTGTAGATTTTTTTGCGCCACAAATTTTATTTTAACTTTAAAATTTTATTTTTATTATTTTTTTTTCAAAATAACATAAAAAAATTATTTAACATAATATTCTAAAAGGGGTTTCTCTTTAAAAAAAAACAAAATTGCTTGAAATTTTAAGGAAAATATACGTGCCGAAATATGAAAATGAAATTTTTAAACTGAAAAATAAAAACGAAATTTCCAAAAATATAAAAAAAATTGGCGATTTAATCCAAAAAATAAATAAAAATAAAGATTCTATGGATATTTAACCAACAGTTCGACAAAATAAATTATATTTGATTTTTACAAAAATATAAAATATAGAAATTGATCATCTTTTAAGATTGATTAAAAATAGATGAATTTATAAAATTGATACAAGATTCTAATTTTTCATAGAGAAAAAAACAAATGTATACACCTGAATAATGGGCGGAAGAAAGGAAACAATAAAAGAGCGAAAGATTGAAGATCTTCTGAGAAAAGAAAAAAAGTCTAAACCAAAACGCGTCTCGGCCCCTTTCATCGAGACGGTAGCGTCTCCACCTTTCATTCGGATGTCCCGGGTTCGAATCCCGGTCAGACATGGCATTTTCAAACGCTACAAAAATTCTAATTTATCTCATACTCTGAAATAATATCTAACGGTGGTCCCGGTTAAAGAGGTTAAAAAAAATTAAAACCAAAACGCGATACTTATTGCTCTAAATTAAAGAAATCGTTTTATATTAACGTTAACTTTATTCCTGATACAAAATTAAAAGATTTCCTGATAAATAAAATCAATATCTATATAAATAAAAATGTAAATGTTCGTTTGTTCAAAATCTTAAATCTCCAAAACCTTCTTCACCGATTGCTTTGAAATTTTAACACAACGTAGCTTTCGAATACGGGCGTGTTTTTATATAACTACTATTTATATACCTAAGATGTCACACGTGTGACAGGTAAAAATATGCTTTTTTTTAAAAAACAGCGCTATCTGTTGGACGTAAAAGCAACACACGTTATACTAAATACTTTACGATTCCATTTCAGTGTTTCCGATATGTGTGTCCGCTATAGACTAAACAACTACTGGACCGATTTACGAGCAGGTGAAAAAGGGAGAAAGGAAAAAATTGGAAAAGGAAAATAGAGAAAAATCGGAAAAGGGAAAAGTCGAAAAAGGTAAAAGAGAAGAAGGTAAAAAGGGAAAAACGGGAAAAATAAATGGAAAGAAGAAATAAGAAAAAAGGAAAGGGGAAGAGGAATGGGGAAAGGGGAAAGGGGGAAAGGGATATGTGGAAAGATAATATTACAAAAATGGAAATGGGAAAAAAGAAAAAAGGGAAAAGGGGAAAGGATAAAAGGGAGAAAGGGTAAAAGGGAAAGGTTAAATTTTGTGAAGTTCCGTTGTGTTCATTTTGTTAATGTTTTATCAAACTTTCAGTGGTGTTCATTTAATCTGTATATATATATATATATATATATATATATATATATACAGATGAATATAATATATCAAATTAAGTAGTAGCGAAGCATTGCAGGGTCTGCTAGTAATAAGTAAATTTACGTCTAAAATTATTCTGTAAAGTTTAATAAAAACAATCGTAAAAGAATACTTTAAATCGGATCAGTGGTTATTGAGTTTTAAGCTAACATTTATTTATACATACAAACAATCAAACACATCGACGAAGCTGTTATCGAAAAAGTAATAATCTTTATAGATTTCCATAGTGTAAAACACCAGTAGAAAATAAATTAACGGACATCGCCATAATCCAAAAAATAAACGAAACGTACAACTAAATAAAAGTCAAAAGACCTTCTGCAGACTTCAAACTCAGCCGGATACAATCCCACTTAGGTATTAAACTTAATGAAGAAGCAAATAACTTGGCTAAACAAGCTTCTGAATCTCACGAACACTGTACAGTTCAACATTTTGCAGACTCTTAAAGAAGCTCATAAACTGTCTAAAAAAATAAATAATAAATAGATAAATAGGTGGAACAAAAGTGGCAACAGATCAAAGCTTAATAATTCCTTCAAACACGAAAACGTATTTATGAAGAAAATCCTGCATGTTTATTTTCCAGAAAACAAGTTATCATAACTCGATTGAGAATAAGATTCTTTGACTTCTTTGAGCCTCGTACATCTCATATTAAAAAATGAACGAAATATATGTAGATATTACCAGGATTATCTATCAGTAAATCATATTATTACCGAATGTCCACGCTACCGTATAGAAAGAATGAAAGAGAAGATCGCTCAAGATCTAGAAAAGTTTTTAAATAAAGTGACAAATTGTGATAAAACTCTTAATTATTTGCAGGATTTATAAATTTCAGCATTATATATAAGTGTGAATTTATGACAAATTCTAATTAAACATGTGTCTTTTAAATTTATGTAATTAATGCTATAAGCAGATTCTGTAATTTAATAAAAAAAACCACTATCATTAATTTAAAATATGTATTTATTCATTAATAATTTTACGTTAAAAATAATGTTCACGTAAGTTTATTGATTTACATGTTTTTGGCAACTTTTCTGATTTATTTATTTTAAATATAATAAAACTACTTTTTTTTAAATACTATTTTTATTTAATATAAAAGCTTTTTAAAATTTATTTATATTTTAGTATCAGTCCTTCTACGTTCCATAAATAGTACATATTAGGCTACTGTATTTTTATAATGACATAATTTAAACAACAAATTATTTTTCAACAACAAATAATTTAAATGTATAGGAGTAGTTTGAGAGAGAAGTCAAAAAGGTCAAATAATATTTAGCAACATTTTTCTAACCAAATGGAAAATATTTAAATATTTTATTTTTTATCTTTTTTAAATCAATAAATTAAAAAAATATTAACCAAGTGTTAAATATTAAAAAAAAAGTTTTTTTTAATAATATTATCTTTTTCAAATCAATAAATTAAAAAAATATGTATATTTTTACTCCCTTGTACGAAGAAAAGGAAGTATTGTGATAGCAAAATATTTCGGTTTTCAGATTTCAACGGAAATATCCATTTTAACCATCCATTTTGATTAGTTTCGGGGTGACGTCTGTACGTACGTATGTATGTACGTACGTTAGCTAGAATAACTCAAACATTATTAGCCGTAGGATGTTGAAATTTTGGATTAACGACTGTTGTAATATCTAGTTGTGCACCTGCCCTTTTTATTGCAGTCTACTGGACCAAAAGTGTCAAAAAAAGCCCAAAATCCAAACAAATTTGTATTTATTTTTACCATCTATTTGTTATAACGTATTTAACCTCGACTCTTTTGGCTGGAGATTTGCCCCAAAGGAGATTCAAAGGGAATTATTCTCCTTTGTACTTTTTCTAGTATGTTTGTCTGGATATTCTTAACCAACATCGTGGACACCGCATGCCACGATCGTTCTGTCTGTAGCATAGCCCCAATGATAATGGGTAAGCACGCCGAATTCTATCCTGTATGCTTTTCTATACTACAGGATAGATAACACATGAACACCGTGTGTTCTACAGTATGTTCTCTTCCCAGCAATGTATGGATGTGTGCTCCTTCCCATAATAATCATATTTCTCAGAGGGTCTCAGAATCCGTGTGCACAAATATCCCTTAAAACACCCGTAACTGGTAAGGAACTGGGTATGAAGTCGTGCCCCAGTTTCCTGTGTTTTCGGAACACCCATCTTTGAAGACCCGGGATCAGTCTGTCAGTCCATTTGCCTTTCGTCGACTGATCCCATCCTTCTTGACACCTGCGGGCAAACGAGACCTATCCATCCACATTATCCGCTTCCCTGTACAACATTTCCCTCTTCGAACGAGGAGATTCAGGGATGCAAGTCTGATGTCTACGCCGATGGGATCACTTGAGATAGTCCTGTATCGTATCCGAAGAGAGACAGCCCTGTGCAGCCGGCTAAGAACTGCACGGCGGACTCTCCTCCTCTCCAGCGCGACGGACCAGACTGGTGTTCCGTACAAAACTTTTGAGAGCACCATAAGGGGCAAGACCATCTGCTTCGATGTTGGTCATTATCCGATTACGGCGGGAGCCATTTTCTTGGCTTTCACCGACACTTTTGCTAGTTGTCTCTAGAACGTTGCCTTCTTATGTATCTATTTCTCGAAGTACTTCACTGCATCGGTAGGGAGAATACCGTAATACTGACCTTAAACGAAAAAATCGGGGTCAGCTTACGCCTACCCTAAAACCAGTACTTTTTACCTGTTTATCCTCCGGGAATCACCGTCAGATGTTACTTCAGAGGATGATATGTATAAGTGTAAGTAAAGTGCAGTGTTGTACAGTCTCAGGTCGACCATTTCTGAGATGTGTGGTTAATTGAAACCTATCCACCAAAGAACACCGGTATCTACGATCTAGTACTCAAATCCGTATAAAAATAAACTGCCTTTACTGGGATTTGAACGTTGGAACTCTCGACTTCGAAATCAGCTGATTTGCGAAAAGGCGTTCACCACTAGACTAACCCGGTGGGTTAAAATCCAGTACTTGGATGTACAGTACGCCACTTTTAAAACTAGCTGTGAAAAAGTATAAGTGACCGACATTTTGATTAAAGTTATAATATAATAGATAACTAGTTTTTTATATCAAAAGATTTTGTTTTTTAATGTCGTTTAAAATAATTTTTTCAATGTGGTGATCTCATATAAAAAAAATAATATTCTGTTTCGATGTAGAAACATTTGGAAAATATCAGTTTTTCAAGAGCGTAAATTCAAGTAATATTAGAAAATAAACGGTGATAAAATATATTCCAGTTTTCTTATAATAAATTTTAAAACATATTTAATTAATGAAATGAAATTATGAAGATTAAAAATTCGAGTTGGATAGTAAGTACGATTATCCTCGATTTTTTATAATTTTTATGAAACTACAAATTTATTTAGTAATGAATAAAAAACAATTAATATGAACCTACATATTATATGTGTAGTTTAAATATTTAATTCCATTTATTTGATTAATGATTTTATTACGAGTATTGTTATTAAAAACCATATTATAGCTGTTAATTGCGGGAAGGTAAATTGCAAGTGTTACTCGTAATAACAGTACAACAGAATATACCGCTAACATGTACACAAGTCATTATTATCTTTCTTTAATACTATAGAAACATCACATCTACCTCAAGTCGTACTAGTGACCAGCCGTAGCCGGTTGGGAAGTACAATGACCTTGTGGTTTCCGTAACGACCTTGGCCCACTGTTGTCGCTTTCTATCTCATTCTTTCACATTCTCTACGAGTATCTTCTTTTATATAAATATCTCACTTTAATTGTATTATCTATCTTTTTCTGATTCCATTACAGATTACCATTTATATAATTCATTCACATTAAAATAATAATAATAATAAAAAAAAAGTTTTGAAGTTAACTAATGGTTATAAAATACGCTTCGTTAAATTGGATAATAAAAAAATGCTGTTTATCAAACATTCATTTATTCCTGTTTTTTTTTTATCTATATTATTTATTTAGATAATAAAAAAGAAAAAAAAGTATAAATGGTCACTTAAAGAAAATATTTGATTCATGGGTTGGCACGTGTACTTAAACAGAAAATTATATAAAAGGCAAAAATAAACATTTTGTAATAAAATTAAAATATATATATATATGATGTATTCTGTTTATAGCCAGGTATACCAATAAATCTTTTTGGAAAAAAACAAGTAATAATCATATAAAATATTGTACAATACACGAAATATACAAATTCTAATGAATAGAATTAATCGCTAAAATTTGTAGTGTCAGATGTCAATGACTGTGTGTGTAAATTTATCTTTTACAAAAATATGTTTTATTAATGATTTTTATAAAAGAAAACATTTAGAATAAATAAATAAAATTTAGCAATTTTTTCTTTTAGTATAAGCTATTTTATAAACAATAGTTTTTAAATATATCCGTTTTAAAAATATCTGTGAAAAATTTAGCACACGTTCTACAGTAAACATAATACAGTATGACCCCCCCCCCACACTATAACTCAACCATCCAGAGATAACTGTTATATACGAACCGCGTTATTTCGAACATAAAGTGATAAATATTAATAAATAAAAAAATGCCAACTGAGTTAATTTCGTAAAACAATTAAAATATTTCAGATTGTTACAGTTAAAAAATGAGAATATTATGGGATAAATTAAAATGTAGAAAAATAAAAATTCAGTATTGAGTAGTATAGTTCAGAACATACATATTTGCAGCTGGATTTCATTTTCACGTTGTTTTTTCGGAACTGTAAACTATGGAAATTTTAGAGTCTTTTAAGTATTTTTCATTATAGTCTAATTTAAAATATAGTTCTTTAGTACCTGATTTGAATTTAAAATACCGTAAAGTAATATAAAGTATAATATTATACTATTCTTTTCTGTTTAGCCTCCGGAACCACCGTAACGTATTACTTCAGAGGATGATTTGTATAAATGTAAATGAAGTATAGTCTTGTTCAATCTCAGGTCAACCACGACCTAGTATTCAAATTCGTATAAAAGTAACAGCGAAAAAGTGTTTTTTGTCAATTTTCTGATGGAATTTTTGAGTTAAAAATTTTTTACTATTATTGTACCACCGCGAAAAGTAGTTGAGTCGATTGGAACAAGATTTATTGGAATCGGATTAATAGGAACAAATTTGACAACACAGTTGTCGGACTTTCCCGTCACGGGGCTTTTTCTGACGCACGGCTTACACACACATCTTAATTTAAAATATTTATAATTTTATTAAATACAATATTTTCGTTTATTTAATTCAATGATTCTAACTAAAGCGCGTGCGTGGTGCGATACTAGCGGCCACTTTAAATAAATTTTTACACTTTAAATATTATTCATTTATTTAATTCTACCTCTCACATGTGACGTCACAACATAGCAAGCGACTACAGCAGTAGTCTGACCACTAAGTGGGATGTGGGGTGTGTAAGAGTGAAGATGACTGGGTTAAGACCACACTTTGATGGGGAACAAATTTTTGGATCCGAAACGAGAAGCTAACAAATAAACTGCAACGAATAAGTCCCACTGTATTGCTTTTTAGAACGTTTCAAAATTATTACTATTTTTTTTGGAGTGGGACTGCAATTTAGCAACGAATTTTTAAACAATAGATTTTTGTTATAATTGTTCACAAAAATATTTTAAAAAAAAGATTTAACGAAAATGACCCCTAGTACTGTCTTCTATTACTCTTCAAAATTAAAACAATATTTAGGGGTGGAGGTGAAATTTATCAAAAAATCTTTTTACAAAAGTTATTTATTGATATTCACAAAAATTTAAAAAAATATATATAACCTTAATTACGTAAAATCTGGAAACGATGTCGTTTTTGCCCCCTGTATCCCCCCATTCCCTAACCTTTTGAATTGAAAATTTAATAGTATCAATGCCCCTACTATAGAAATATTATAGCCAAGTTCAGTGAAAATCGGTCAATTAGTTCTGGAGATATAAGGCGAATTACTCGCCAACCATCCATACATAATAGTACATACGTACGCACATTTTGTCGCTGACAAAAATGCCATTTTTCGATTTTCTGGGGTCCTTAGCGGCCAATTCGTAAAGATTAGGTGAAAACTCAGAGATGTTCAATACTTTCCCTTCTATATAGCTATAGATGCTATATAGACGGGAAAGTAAAACGTTATGCGTAAACAAACATAAAAAATAAAATATGAGTCGAATACATAACCTCCTTTTTTGAAATCGGTTAAAAAATTTTGCCCTCATTTTTCTCCTTCCCCAAAAATCAAAAACGCTATCTTTTTATTTATTTAATATTTTTTTAACAGATTTTTTTTGTAATTATCGATTAAAATATCGATTTAAAATAGCTTAAACAATATTTATTTATTTTTTTCATGTATCATTTTCTTTCACTATTTAAGAATAAACAGCCAATGCCAGGAAGGCATTACAATTTTGTTGTCTTTTTTTTACATAATTCTTTACTTATACAATTACATATACTTTAATTTTTTACTTAATTTTATTTCTAAGTAATAGTTTGTTAAGTGTAAAGCAATGAATAAATAACAAATAATAATATACTTAAACTTTGTTTGATTTTTAAAAAAAATAAAATACAATTGTGAAGTTATGGAACTTTAAAATTTTACTAACCCTCCGCCCCGCCAAAAAAAAAAAAATATTAATAATTAGAAACTTCTCTAGGAAATATGTTTTAATTCCTATGGGCTTTAAAAAAAAAAATTTAAACACTAGAATAACAATGAACTGAAATTATTTAGATTGTATATAACTGTTTTTTCTTCTTCTACTCTTCTTTTTCTAATAAAAAAGCATGGTGCGTTGATTTTTTTTTTGTTATATATGCTAACATTTTTATTTTCTGTCACCATGGCAACAGAAATATAATTTAGTAAAATTACTAACCTTTTTTTCTTTAATCAATATCTGTAAAGTTCTTAATATTCTCATAAACATGAGGATATGAACGCATCGAGGGTCCAGGGAGCGGAGCCCCCTGCCTAGAGGTCGGGTGGGCGAAGCGAGCCCTGACCGGTAGTGGTTCTTAAAATATATTTTTCAAAGATTTTTACTTTTATTTCACGTCGACTATAGTCTAATTACTGAACAAAATTATATACATTAAAATCTTTTACGAATTCGTTACAAAAAATATGACTGCTAATAATTTCATTTTAAAAACAATAAATAGCTAATGCTCATGATAATGCACAATATACTTTAGTGTAATTATCATATTTTTATTAACATTTCTTTGTTGTGTTTACAATGTTGTAAACAAAGGGAGGAAGGAAGAAAAGAAGGAAAAAATAAACGAAGTTAGAAAGGAAATAAACAATGGAGGTCGAATGTGATCCTTTCTTTGAGATACACTGTTATCATTAACTGCAATAAACGGTACTGTGGTTTGTATCTTTGACCTTCTAAACTAAATCTAATCATCGGTATTGTTTAACTAAATCGTTATTTAAGTAGAGCTTAATATTTAGCTAACTTTAATTGTAAATTTGAAAATTGTTATAAACCATATCAGTTTCGTACTTCCTCGGTTATTGGTTTATTACTTTTGCAGCAGCATAGCTAAAAAGGAAAAGAATGGTATATATATATATTTTTTTCTTTTAAATGTTGACGCGTTTCAAGATCCAATTAATGCAAAAAAACAGGTTTTTCAACATCCGAGTGTCCTGCTTCTTTGTATCCCCTCTACATCTTAAAAAATGTCATAAAAACAACGGAAAATCATCTTAAAAAAATTTGGGTATCGGGGTTTTTGCAAAACTTCAACGTTTCACGACTCTATTAGTACAAAAAGACAAAAAAAAGTTATAGAAGTTTCTGGAAGATAGTACCTTTATTGTATAGCATTTTGATTAATATCTTCGGTCTTAATCGATAAAAATTCTTCGAAAATGGTGAAAAAAATTTCAATGTTGATCTCAATGGCAGAATGGTAACCTCTCGACCTTTCATCCGGATGTCTCGGGTTCGAATCCCGATCTGGCCACAAAATTCCATTCCTACATCCCACAAACAATCTTCAAGCTTATGTAGTGATACCAAGCCCCCCCAGAAAAAAAAAATACTATTATATAAAGAGGAAGACGTTTTTGTTGGTTCGGGATAAACGAAAAACTACCCGATCTATCGCACTAAATTTTTACCCGTTTCTTGGCATAACTGAGAAGGTCTAATATATAAATAGTTTGCAAAAAAAATTAGCTCAACATAAATATGTTTAGGTATAGAGCTGTATGTAGAAAAAAAGTCTTAAATTGAAATATAAAAGAAACTTCATGTAGCAGGAAAACGATCGAATGAAAGTTTGAGCTTGACAAAATGTGTTCTGCTTTCGTTTTTTGCAGAGTTGAGATTGGAGTTCTTTAAGTTGGAATTATCGATAGAGTTTCATGTAGAATTAATAAAAATATATTATATACATGAAATGAAACTGAAACTTTATGTAGTAGGCAAATTATCGAATGAAAGTTTAATCCAAAAAGTAGTGCGGACCATAAAGTGATCCCAAATAATTTTTTTTTTTTGCAAAAAAGAATGGCCACTTAATTTTGAAAATAAATTCGGAGACAATTTTCTTTTATGAAAAATCATGTTTGTATGTATGAACAGTATTCGATATAAATATTAAATAAACAATGAAAATTACTTGGAATGTATTATAAATATATTTAGTTAAGTATAAAATATTTGAGGCTCATAAATCTCCAAACTACTACATCACTTTCATTGAAATTTAAATATGTATATTACAGTTTGTTGAGTTATTCCTGATTCGTTCTTGACCTATCAGGAACATCTAATCTCGGTCGGACCACTTCTAAAGTGTGAATATTTTCATAGTAGTTACTGCGGAACTTTGATACACTCCAAAAAAAAAAAAAAAATAATAATAATGCTAACTGAAAAACTGTTTTGTGCATAAGATTAAATTTTTATTCAGAATTATTAAACACAACTCATAAATTCAAAATCATTCTTATTTATTTAATAAAATGAATTTAAAGGTGTCGAAAAACCCCTATTTTAAAGATTATAGAGGTAGCAGCCTCACTGTCAAGTTGTCATACTTGCCAGAGGGAGCGCTAGCAACGCTCCTTTACAAGTACAAAATTGTAAGAATGCATAATTTTTTCATTTCATTTTAACAATTCCAATTGTTAATTAAACAACTGGATATTTTGTTCTCAATAAAAGGCGTAATATTTTAACTAATAAAAATATAATTCGATAAAACTAATATTTACAAAATTATTAATGATTAAAAAATTTAATGACCACCAACTTGAAATTTATTTATTTTGTATAAGATGTTTTTGTATATACGTTTAAAAAATTTTAATTAAAATTTTTCAATCCGTTAAGATATAAATTTTTATTGAAATAATACAACATAATGAACAGAGGGAAAATGACGTGAGATAGGGAATTTGTTCGTATGAACTTTTTTATTTATTTTGATATTCTGAATCGGTTAAGTTTGATCAACATATCCACGGATATTCTGCAGATATTCGAGTAATGCTCAATGGTACCTCGAAGTATTATATATACCAATTTCTCTTTAGCTCTATCTTTCTCTAGTTTTTTAAATTTAAACTTATTTTACAATAAAAAAAATTTTATTATTATATTATTTGTAATTTGACCTGTTATTTAAATGTTAAAACTATTATTTGAAACTTGTTTCAAATTATTTAAAAAAAACAAAACGATTTATAAAAAGAAAATAATTTTCTTTATTAATAAAAAAGATAATAAAAATATTTTTTTAAAGTTTAAAAATTATTAAATTTCAACTTTAAATTTCTACAAACACATTAACACGCGCGCGCACACATATATATATATATATATTTTTTTTTTACGACAATATTTGTAAAACTTGTTTTTTTATCAGGATGAATTTAAAGTTACTAGAAGTTGTATATAGTAAATAATAGTAATAATCTAAACATTGTAACATAAGATGTGATTAAATAACTTGATTTCTTTATTTTCTATGCAATTTTTATGATAAGATAGAATATTTATTTTTTTTAATTTCAGTTTATAAGAAAAAAGCAACATCTAGATGAGAGAAAAAATGGTCACTTATATAGATAAATATTCATCTCAGACATATTACCTACTGTAGCCTATAATCACTCCTTGAACTGCAGTTCAAGGAAATTAAACCTGATTTGAACTTAAGTAAGCGAATAGGTCAAATTATAAAACATTATATACCTGAATTCATAAGTTTATAACTGTGTCTAATAATGCATATAACTTAACTATTTTACCACGTTGCATAAAATTCTTATTAAATTTTTTTTTTGACATTTAATAACCTATATGTTAGATTAATTTTGGATGGATGTTCTTTATAATTTATTCTTATTATTATAATTAAAATAAATGCTATTTATAGTAACGTATTGAAAAATAATTTTAAATTTGATTTTTACAGTAGGATTTATGTATAAATATTTAATACTATTTCAAGGCCGTTGAATTTGTTTATTGCATTTTAGGAAGGATTAGCTCTTATGGGATTGCCTAATAACACCGTAATTAATTATTTATTATTTTTACCCTGTTTCATATTATTTAAATAAAAAATATTTATTAATTTATTTATAGAAATAAAACTGAATTAAAACACAAAAATAATAAATTTTTTCAATTCGACTTTAAGAAGTCGGCCTTACATTATTATATATATATAAACCAAATTAATTTGGTACAACTCTAAAATATTATAATTACCCGAAAACTGGGAACATTTTATATTTATTAATCAACTTTTTAGTGTAGGTTTTACTAAGTCGATTTTATTTATGTAAAATATTGATCGTAAAAATTCCTTTACAATGAGAGGTTAATAATTATTAATAAACCAATATATTTAATTAAAAAAGGAGACGAATTCTGATTCGAACCGATATGCATTACCTTAAGATCCAAATATTTTCATTAATTAAACTTTTATTTGGCTATAACTCTGGAACCAATGAAAATAAGTACCACTTATGATATATAATTGAAAAGTTTTCAATTAGTACTTATTACTGCAGTTAAGAAAAAACCCAAAATTCAATTTGTTTGTATTTTGAGCTTTTTAGGATCCTTGTGGTCAGTCGATTGTAATAAAAAAGAAACATGCACAACTAGATGATACAACAGTCCTAAATCCAAAATTTAAACATTCTACGGCTAATCGTTTTTGAGTTATGCAAGATACATACGTACGCACATACTTACGTAGATACGTACGTACGTACAGGCGTCACGTCGAAACTAGTCAAAATGGATTCAGGGATGGTCAAAATGAATATTTCCGTTAAAATCTGAAAACCGAAATTTTTCGCGATTACAATACTTCCTTTCGAACAAGGAAGTAAAAAGAATAAACAATTTTCAAAAAATGAAACTGTAGTAATATTTTATTATGAGTTAAGTAAAATTTTTAAATAAATAATTAATTAGAAATATTATTGAACGCTAATTTATGACATTTATTGTATAGATCATATTTTACAATAAAATCTAATAATTAACCAGAAAAACAGTTCATGAAATTTTATTTATATTTTATAAATTAAGAAAAAAATTATATATATATATATAAATGTCAATGACATTTAAACGATTTTTGTTCCATTACAATAATATTGTTAAATGTTATGATAAATGCCAAATATTTTTCAATATTTAAATGTTAAATTTTATATTCTTGGTGGTATTTAATTAAAAAAAGATTGTTGCCCCATTTTGTGAAATTTTTGTAATAATGTCGATTATATGTTATTATAGAAAAAAAAAAAAATAGAAAACGTAGAATATATTTTAAGTTTAAAATATTATTATTATTAGAGTAAAATAATTACATAAATATTTAATCAAAATTGAGTTTTATTATTGTTATAGTCGTAAATTTTAAATATATTTTACAATCACTAGTTACATTTATTCAATATCTGAACTTGAAATCTGACCGAATGTTTTTAATTTTAATTTTTGTGGTTTTCCCTTCGTTAAAAATAATATAATTGGTATAAAAACATTTATTATCCCCTTTTTATAATAAATATTTATACAAAATTATATTAATAGTAAACAAAAACTTCAAGAATCATTTACAGAAAAAAAATAAATAGATTTCTGGATGGATTAAAAGTATTAAAAAAATAATTAACTAAACAATAGTTATTAGAAAAATAATTTAAAAAAATGTATTAAATAAAAGAAAAAAATAAGAACATAAAAGAATGTTGAATGTATTGAACATATCAATTTTTTTAATAAAAAACCAAAAACTGATATTTATAAAGATTACATAAAAAATCTTTTCTACCTATATTTTATAAAATAAAAGAAAAAACTGAAATTTATTTTAGAATTAAAATAACATACTCTCGCTGTAAACAGTACAAGTTGAATGAAAAATATACAATTAAGGGTCTGGTAGTCAGTCCGAGTTGAGAGTTTAGGATCTGTAAACAATTTCAACCTTACAGGTTTCTTTTAAGTGAAATTTTAGATCGAAATTTCTTTATAGTTTTTTGTTGTTTAAATTAACAATTTTAGAAAAAAATGGGAGGAGATTATACACTCTATTTCTATTTTTTCGAGGATTTCAATAATTAATTAATAAGACAATTTTTTTATTTTCCTAATGCGTACGTTATAATTTATTACCAACTAGTGAACGATAATAAGTAACCCCCCCCCGCACCAGCACCGCCCAATAAGTTGAGAATGATTTGTGTGAAGTGTAAATGAGGTGTAGACTCAGGCCGACCATTCCTGAGATGTGAGGTTAATTGAACCTCAACCACTAAAATACACCGGTATCCACCCACTGTCTAATATTCAAATTTGTATAAAATCAACTAACTATTACTAGGATTTCAACTTCAGAACGTTCGACTTCGAAAATCAGCTGTTAAACAACTGATTTTCGACGACAAGTTAACCACTAGACCAGCCCAGTGGGCAATAAGACTATAAAAATTATTATTTATTCAATGACAATAAAACTAACGCTTCAACATAATCCACATCCCAACCCTGTAGGTAATTATACCGCCTTGTGACGCTTCCAGTCGCCACACCAATCCCCCGTTCCTAGCCCTGATGGGTTTTAACGAGAGTCATCTTTCGCCCTAATCTAATTTTACTTTTTACATCTTATAGTATTAAGCCAGGCCTCGTTGGGATGCCACCGATGTAAATGCCTCGGTAGACATTTACATCGGTGCTTTTGAAACTCAGCTTTTGCCTTCGCTGTAGGCCTCGTACGGATATCTTGAATGTCCTACATCGTTGCCCTCTAAACTAGCTAACCTAGTTCGCGGAAGCACGAATCCCTCGCCTAGTTCTACATTTACAGAGCCAATTTTGTGTAAATGTCTCATATTCGTGGCAAATGAATAATAACATACCACCAAAAATGTTGTTCGCAACAACGAAATTTAGTCCTAGTTCTTCTAGTGAATTCAAACTTTAGTTCATACCGCTGACTTAGTTTCAAGATGGACAACATAATCCATAGTTACATTTAGGCACTTATCTCAATTTTTCTGTTAATTAGTTTTCTTATTACAATAGTAAAGAATTGTTCAACTCGGAGCCATTCTTCTACTGCATTTTTAACCGGTTCGTTATTATCAAACTTATTGTCACGTTAAAACTCTTTCAAAGGACCAAACAAAACAAGAAAGAAAAAATTATTTGTGATCGGGATTGAAAGGTGGATACGGCAACAACTACCAGGCCGAATTTTGAATAGCTTTTCGTTCCTTTCGAGCGATAATGGGTGGGGGTTTATCATGTACAAGAATTATGGTTTTTGTGAGAAAATCTGGAAATTTTCTCTCCTTATTGCTAGTTTAAGTTTATTTTCTAATATGTCACAATAATATACACCGTTGAATGTAGGTTTTTCTTCGAAATAATTGCTATAAATTGGGCCTAAAACTTCCTTAGTATTACTTTACCAACTAATAGGTTTTGAATTTTTTCCTAGCGATGAAACATTGATTTTACTATAACAAACTCTGATGTTTAAATTCTGGCGCAAAATGATAAATCCTAATTTTATGGAAAGCATTTTGCGATGTTAAAAATGTTTACCTTACGATTGAAACTATCGTTTTAAATTTCGTAAAAATGTGAATTCAGTTATGTTTGTGATTTTATCTTAGAATCCACCTCGAAGTGGTAATTCAGCTTATAATTTTATTTTATTTTTATTTTTTTTGGGAAGGGTGAAACTTTTTTTTTCTTTTGTATCTCTACTCCCCTGGGGAGTGTCTGTTACTCTAATAGGCCCTCCCCGCCTACCGGCTATATACCGGCATGGCAGGTCAGGCCTACCGGTGGCTCTTTTGAGATTTTTTATTCTCTATTATGTCCTCTATGGAACCACATCATAACTGCAAGGTATGATGTGACTCCCGGATTTTTTATAATGCACTCTTGTCCCTACAGAACACCCGAAGGAGTCCTAAGCGGATCATTGAAACCAGCACACCTAGCATGCTGGCTCTCACCGCTGAGGCTGTCCACCCAATCTAACATACTAGAAACCCATACATTTTTCATCTTCATTCTTCTGTTTTAGTACTGTCTTTATATAATCAGCGACCTTCCTCCAGTTCTCCTTACTGCTGAACATGAAATCCATGGTCTCCTTCGGCGTTTTTCCATGAATACCCGCGTCGTGTCTTAGCCTTATCCATTTATTACATACTAAAAACGTATGCTCAGAATCATCGTCCTGTTCGCAGTATATGCACGTGGGTTCATTCCTTCTTCCCACCACTTTGCTCGTAACAAACATAACAAAAAAACCCTAAAACTAAACTAAAATATTAAAAAATCTGATGTGGGCCTGATCACATGGGATTTGAACCTTAGAACTTTCAACTTCGAAATCAAGTGATTTGGGATGACGAGTTCACCTCTAGACCAACCCGGCGGGTTGGTGACATTTACTCTGCCAGATTTAAATTGTTCGATTTACTTATAAAACTTTTCAAGGGTAATACCTTTTAATTATAATGTTTTATGATGCGGAAGTGCATTTCGACCGGTTTTACATCTTCAGAATAAAATTCTTATACGACACGCTTTTCTTCTAAGGACATGTTTCGAGTGGAACCGATATTTTATAACAAACAAAAGAGGTTATAATAATGGACATTTTTTTTCCGTACAACTGGTATTTTGTACATCCAGGATGTCAACTTAAAGGTCAGACAGTTTCGTTTATTTGATTGAATATTTTTTCCGCTGTTGGCAATTTTCTCTTTAATTATTGAACGACCCTCAGGTATATAAATTATTCTAATTATACTTTATAGAAGAGCGGAATTGATCAAATTTTCAACCCTCTCTTCACTATCCCAGAAATGATGATTAAATTCTAATAAAAATATTACAAACCTGACCTTAATCAAGATTCTTTTAACGTCTTATTACAAAGTAAATTATGATATTAAAAAAAAGATTTAATGGTAAGAAATAAATCAGATTTTAACATGAATTAAAAAAAACCGGTTGATTTATGATTATATATTTATTATTAACATACGTAAATAATACATAATAAAACGTCTTTCGTAAGCAAATTTATCCCTTCAGTGAGATAAATAAAATTATTAAATAAATAATATTTTATAGAATTTATAGAAATACGTAATATTTTTTTTACTTTCTAATTTACATAAAAATTCTCATGCATTATGGTTGGTTATACAGTGAAAATCATGTTATTATAAACAAATAAAAAATTTAGTCGTAAGATTTATACGTTTTAACAAAACCAAGCCTGAAAAAGTGGTTTTCAAAAAAAAAATTGTCAATTATATTGATGTATTTGAATGCATTACCATATGGTTAAAATCACAAATAAAAGACACTTTTACTTGATAAATTTTTTTCTTCATTAGTTGGCAATTCTCTGTTTATCATTTCTTATTTATTACCCGGAAGGACACTCTCGGTCAAAAAAAAATAAAAATATATATATATATATATTTAATTTTGTATGAAAGTTATTTAGATTATTATTTGCCTTTAAACTTCATGCAATACAGATTTTTACTTTTCTGGTGTCATAGCTCTAGAGAGCAGCAATCTCCAAACTTTTTTGATCGCGTACACCTTTCTTTTTTTTTAGAGGTGGGGAATCCATTTACAGACGCCGAATTAGTGTCGGGGTCGCTGACAGGTCCCGCTAGATTTTAGGAAGAGCGTACCTGCGCACTACCGATTAAACCTCCACTCCTGGCTATCCACTCTCCCTGGCATAGCTAATAACGCATTCCATCTGGAAGGGGAAGATCACCCACACACACAGTAATACGTCACATCATACTACAAGTACAGATCATAAGTTGAAAATACAATACAAATTCTTACATGAGATCATTAAATAATCAGAACAAAGCACAATACAAATATTAAATGAACAATGCAGTGAGCAGCATCAATACACATGATCAGACTCCACCATAGTACCAAACACCCATATACAAACATAGTTAATCAAGGAATATATAATATATACATATATATCGCGTACCCCTGAAACGAAAATAATTATAAGCTTTACCCCATATAATATAACATAAATGTGTGTGTGTTATTTTAGTATGTGTGTAGTCAAAAATAAAATGATATATACTACTTTTTAGTTGTACCCCCAAGTATCACTCTGCGTACCCCTTGGGGTACGCGTACGCCATTTTGGAGAACACTGCTATGGTGTAAGAAGGGAAGTATGATAATCAGTCAAAAAATGGCGTTTGGGTTTTTTTACATTTTTCAACATTTCATGACCCAGGACCCAAAAAAAAAAATGCCAGGGGGTAATATTTGTACATATGTACGTACGTGTGTTAGAGTGTTTGAAGTTTAATACTTTTGACTGGATAAACCAATTTTTATGAAATTTTGTGTTGAGACCTGTTTATATGGGGAAGTTTATTGGTTAAATGTTTGTGAAAATATTTTCAGGAGATGGGATAGCTAATATTTAGGGTGTCAATTTTCTCAAATTTTGGAAACATATTTATATTACAAACAGCTTTATATTAAATTCTGTTCATGCGTGCACGCTTATCTTACGATTAAAAAAAAAATTGCAGGGATAAATCCAACAGATGTAAGGAACCTGGATACATTAAGAAAGAAAATCCACGTATCTGAAGATTTACAGAAGAAAACTAGAGAGTGTGGCAAGTAAAACGTCGTCCTTTAGTGGCTGGTGATGAGAGAAAAAAAATCTCCAGTTTAATTAATAATTATAGATATTATCTGATTTATTTGTTTATTATTTCTCCGGCAACTAACAAGCTTACTTCCAAAAAAATCCTAACAATTTTTACTTCCTTGTACGAAGTAAAGAATGTATTGTGATTGCGAGAAATTTCAGTTTTCAGATTTCAACGGAAATATTCATTTTGACAATCCCTGAATCCATTTTGACTAGTTTCGGCGTGACGTCTGTAAGTACGTATCTCGCATAACTAAAAAAAAAATAGCTGTAGAATGTTGAAATTTTGAATTTAGAACTATTGTATCATCTAGTTGTGCACTTTCCTTTTTTATTGCAATCCAATGGACCAAAAGTGTCCAATAAAAGCCCAAAATACAAAAATATTTAATTTTGGAGTTTTTCTTAACTGCAGTAATAAGCCCTCATTGAGAGGCTTTTCAAAGATATATCATAAGTGGCACTTATTTTTATTGGTTCTAGAGTTATAGTCAAATAATGAAATATTTGGATCTTACAAGAGAAAAGCACGTTTAAATTCGACTTCTTCTCCTTTTTTTAACCTTTTTTTTTAATTTAAATATATTGATTTATTAATAATTATTAACCTCTGATTGAAAAAAAAACAACAATAAATAATGATTCAATAATAATAATAAAAAGGAAGTATGAAAAAATATCAGAAGTTATTAATGAAATAAAATTTTACGTAATTTTCATTTAAAAAAAATGTGTATTTGTAATTTAATAGGCGTACAAGGAAATCATGTGGTGTACTCATCAGATTTTTTTTTTTTTGGTTTTAACTCTTTTAATTTTTATTATTAATAATAGGAAAAGTATTGCAATACTTTTCAAAATATATTTTTTAATATCTCGGCTTCGTTATGGTACACTCTGTACACATTTTTGTTGTCTGATTGCGAGATTAATATAAATATTAGTTTAAAATTTAATTTTTTTTTTTTTTAAATAAAATTTCTTTTTTAACTTCTTTAAATAATTTACTTTGCATATGAATAAACAATTTGTGCTACTTCCTCCCAGTTTATTTATTTCCGTATTACAATATGTATTTATTAACTTAAAAATTTGTTTATATATATATATATATATATATATATATATAAACTTATACATTTATATGTTAATTTATTACACACGCACGCGCGCGCACAGACAGAAAGAGAGAGTGAGAGAGAGATTATTTTCTATTACCATGTGTGATGAATCCACATAACAGTCATAATTTTTGTACCAACTAAACAATATTGCCAACCATACCACACCCATACGGAGAAAGTCTTAAAGTACAATTTTTATTTTTAATTTAAGTATTAACTTTACAATGACGTCACAATTCATTGAATAAAATTTACATTCATTATTTTTACTATTATCGTTATTGTTTTATTGTTAATATTACTGTTATTTAAATTTTATTTGTCATTCAATAAAAGCTTTTTTTATTAATTAAATTTATTTTATTAAAAGCAATAAAATATTTAAATTTAGACTTTATAAATACTAATACATCTATACTATTATACAAAGAGGAAGAAGGTTTTTGTGTTCGGGATAAACAAATAAACTACCCGATCGTTCACAACTACATTTGTACCCATGTTTCTTGGTATAACTGAAAAGGTTTTTATATATATTTCATTTCGAAAAGTATCTAAATATATTTACATAATGTAGTAGTGGAGATTTGCCGGTTGAATCACAAACTTTAATGAATTGAAATAATTCTTTATTTCAATTATTTATGTTATTATTTATATTATTGAACTGTGAATGTCTAACACTGTGTGAATTGATCGATTATAAACATCTAAAAATCAATTTATCGATTTTTGAGTTTCATTCCGAGTTTCAATGGTTAAAATCGGTTTTTGAATTCTTTTTGAAACCTGTCATTTTTTTTAATTTTTCGATAACAAATGAAGAAATCAATTTGATTTTTGGTGAATGTAATCTTAACTTTAATAAACCAATCTCTAGATTTTTGAAATTCGACCTTGAAAAGGAATAAAGAAAGATAAAAAACTTTTGAACAATGATTATAAATTTTCCCAATCCCGAATATAGTAAACGAGATATTCAGTAGATTTGGTCATGTAAATACTCTTTAGATAAATATTTAAAAATCATTTTTGTGTTTTTTTAATTCCGATGTTTTTAAGGAGTGCGAAGGTATACGGCGCTGTGGTTTAACCACCACAGCCACTGCCACTGTTATTGTATGTGTGACTGGTTCCACCTGCCTCCGGTTACTAGACTAATAAACATAAAATAAAAAGATTGACGTCTACGAGAAACGCCAGTAACCATACAGCGCGGGTGAAACTACGTCTGGAAGCTAGTGGATGTTTAAAATATAAGTCTTTTTCGTGGTGATGTAATAGAATTTTTACCTATCAATCTGGATATTTGTAAAATAAGGTGTCAAATTCCAAATATTTCCATTTAGAAAATCTTTCGAGTTTCTCAAGTATAGGAGCATCACTGTGATGGTTTCATATCGAAAAATATCGTTTCAAATTAAACATATTTGTTAAAATTCCATTTTTACTTCTTTGTACAAAGAAAATGAAGTATTGTGATCGTCAAAAATTTTGGTTTTAAGATTACAACGGAAATATCCATTTTCACCATCCCTGAATCCATTTTGAATAGTTTCGGCATGTCATACGTGCGTATGTACGTATGTATCTCGCATAACTCAAAAACGATTAGCCTTAGGATGTTGAAATTTAGGATTTAGGTCTGTTGTTACATCTAGTTGTACACCTCTCCTTTTGGTTGCAATCGATTGTACCAAACGTGTCCAAAAAAGCCCTAAAATCTACAAATGTGGATTTTAGATGTTTTCTTAACTGCAGTAATAATCCCTCATGAGAGCTTTACAACGATGTATCGTATCATAAGTGGTACTTATTTTCATTGGTTCCAGAGTTATAGCTAAATAAAATTTTAATTATGAAATATTTGGATCTTAGAAGGGGAAGCCACATCGGTTCGAATCAGACTTCATCTCCTTTTTTGTTAACTTTTATTTTTAATTTAAATGTATTGATTTATTAATAATTATTAACCTCTAGTTGTAAAAAAAAAGTTTTACAATAAATAATATTTCAATAATAACAATAAAAAAAATGAAAAAATATAAATTATTTTTTTTTTTTGTCTTCAGTCATTTGACTGGTTTGATGCAGCTCTCCAAGATTCCCTATCTAGTGCTAGTCGTTTTATTTCGGTATACCCCCTACATTCTACATCCCTCAACAATTTGTTATACATATTCCAAACGGGGCCTGCCTACACAATTTTTTCCTTCTACCTGTCCTTCCAATATTAAAGCGACTATTCCAGGATGCCTTAGTATGTGGCCTATAAGTCTGTCTCTTCTTTTAACTATATTTTTCCAAATGCTTCTTTCTTCATCTATTTGCCGCAATACCTCTTCATTTGTCACTTTATCCACCCATCTGATATTTAACATTCTCCTATCTATAGCACCGCATTTCAAAAGCGTCTAATCTTTTCTTCTCAGATACTCCGATTGTCTAAGTTTCACTTCCATGTAAAACGACACTCCAATCATATACTTTTCCTGACATTTAAATTAATTTTTGATGTAAACAAATTATATTTCTTACTGAAGGCTCGTTTAGCTTGTGCTATTCGGCATTTTATATCGCTTCTGCTTCGTCCATCTTTAGTAATTCTACTTCCCAAATAACAAAATTCTTCTACCTCCATAATCTTTTCTCCTCCTATTTTCACATTCAATGGTCCATATTTGTTATTTCTACTACATTTCATTACTTTTGTTTTGTTCTTGTTTATTTTCATGCGATAGTTCTTGCGTAGGACTTCATCTATGCCGTTCATTGTTTCTTCTAAATCCTTTTTACTCTCGGCTAGAATTACTATATCATCAGCAAATCGTAGCATCTTTATCTTTTCACCTTGTACTGTTACTCCGAATCTAAATTGTTCTTTAACATCATTAACTGCTAGTTCCATGTAAAGATTAAAAAGTAACGGAGATAGGGAACATCCTTGTCGGACTCCCTTTCTTATTACGGCTTCTTTCTTATGTTCTTTAATTGTTACTGTTGCTGTTTGGTTCGTGTATATGTTAGCAATTGTTATTAACGAAATAAAATTTTATGTACTTTTAATTAAAAAAAAAGAAAAAAAAGTGTATATGTAATTAAATAGGCGCACATGGAAGTCATGTGGTGTCCACATCAGTTTTGGTGAAACATCTGATAATTCGTTTTTTTTTTTGTTTTTTTTTTATGGTTACATCATAATAATAAAAAAAAAAAACATAATATTAATTAGATGTAAGATATACATATTTATTTTAGAGTTATAAAGGGACTTTTACTCTTTTCTTATATTTCAGATAGGATTGTTGAATTAATAATTGTATAAATATTTGATGTTAATAACTAATATTTTAGAAATTGTATAACTGTCCACTTTATTAAAGAATTGGAGGATCGTATCTGTCTTTCAGATGAAATAAGTTTAAATGAAGTGCAGAAAAAAATGTGTATATGTAATTTAATAGGCGTACAAAGTCATGTAATGTCTACATCAGGTTTGTTGAAATATCTGATTATTCGTTTTGTTTTCATTTTGTTGATCGTTACATCATAATAATTTAAAAAAACATAATATTAGATAGATATAAGACATACATTTATTTAAAGAGTTGTAAAGGGACTTTACTCTGTCCCTAATATTTCAGGTAGATTGTTGAATTAATAATTGTATAAATATTTGATGTAAATAACTAATATTTTAGCAATTGTGAAACTGCCACTTTATTAAAGGATTAGAGGCTCGTATCTCACTTTCAAATGAAATATGTTTTAATGAAGTGCAGCAAAGAATGTGTATATGTAATTTAATACGCATATAAGGAAGTCATGTGACGTCCACAACAGATTTTTTATGTTAACGACTGTAAAGCTATTTTAAAGATTTCCATTCTTTATTAATGTATGCATAGGCTATTTTCATGGTAGTAACATATATATTCTAGCCGGTCAGGGCGTGCCCTGACCGTCTGGCACACTGTTTTCATAAAATTCATGCTTGTGAGAAAAACATTAATAAGTAACAATTAAAGCTTACTTATTTTATAAAAACTATCAACTAGTTTTAATAATTTTTCTGAGCAACGATTTGGTCAGGATAAGATTGAAACTTTGAGTGAACTGAAGTATGCGGGTTACAGAATAGTTGATCTCCATCTTAAAAATAGTAGTTATAGTTTGTTACCCGTAAATCGTACGGGTAAAAAATTATTTTATACGGTTCTTGAGTGTTACCCGACAAACAGCACGAGAATGTAATCGAATTTGGCCGTGTTTGGAGCAAATCTCCGGGGACATCTGCTGAGAGTACCGTACTCCACAGGGTATAAGAAAACGGCCTCATGCCGTATTAAACGAACCACCGTGAAGAGGCGGTACGAGAGTCAAAAAATGACAAACAGGTTTAGGAGCCTCTATATCGCGTAACCTATAAATAGAAACCGCGCGAAAATTCCGGCCGCGAAAGTGACCGTTTTCACAATTAAATTTTTTTTAAACTATAAAAACCTATACAACACCCCACACCGTCCCACGAAGAGACCACAATTTTATTTAGCCAGCATATGCGACTCCTTCCGGAGAACGGGGCGCATTTCTCTCTCCAAATAACTAGGGCTCCGGTAGGCGCATTCCTGATAGCCCATAGGTGCTGGTACCGAAAGGACTTCAGCGGATGGACTGAAGGGGAATCACGCCGGGATTACTAGGCTCAAAAGTATAGTCTACCACGGTCAGACCCAGTAAATAAATTTCACGCTCCATACGGATAGGAACGCAAATTACCAAATCCGTCCATAAATTACATCTTAACTTAAACATCTTAAGGTCTTAAATTACAACTTAAAATTTATAATCGCCACTAAATAACCGATTAAACCCGCCCGATAATAGAAAGATACAGTAGCAAGGGACATTGTCCTGGTTTTGCGATCTGTAGGGAGAAATATTGAAACTCCCGCCATTCTTGCGTTTCGTTCCGTTCCGTTAATCGAATTTCGTTTCTTATTTATTTATTTATGTGTTTTAATTAAGTAACCGGAAACAGCATGCAGCTTGTCGCGTCGAAAATACATAATAACAATGGCAATGGCTGTGTTGATTATCGACCAGGAACTTAATCGGATTTTACTGGTACATGTTGAATTAAATTTCGTAATGGAAATATACCTATGTTCTTTCAAGGGATAAAAATTATCGTAATTAATAATTTTAGCTTAATCGGTTGAATAGTTTTTGCGTGAAAGATCAGCAGATACACAGACACCAGTAGATTTATATATGTTATTGCATAATAAAGAATAAGTATGAAGTATTTAATAAAATAAAATAATAATTGCAAATAGTTATAAATTTATTTATCATGTATAAATATTTTACGCAATTAAAATTAATAATTATAATCTTATAATTAATTATTTTTGTGTACCATTTATGGTACATCCTTTCCGATTTTTTCGCAGAATTCCTATTAGGTTAAATTGTATGTAAAATAAAAGATGAACTTAATAACATTACGGTAATAATAATAATAGTTTTATCTACTTTTTAAAAATTATTATATTATTTAAAAACTACACATATATATCATAAAATGTCAAGGATAGATGTTAGTTAATACATTATTTTACATTAAATTCACTATTCGCTCCACCCACGTAAGATTCTTACCTTTTTATTATTATTATTAGTTTTTTTTTTAATTTCAATTATAATTTTAATCAGGATTTTTTTTTGTTTTATAAAATACATTTATTGTATTACTGATGTAATAATCAATTTGTCTGCATTATATTATGGTATGCAGTACAGAACATTGTAATAGTGTAAAATATTTTGAAATCTTAATTATTGAAGTACCCTACTTTTGTTCATATGTTTTTTTAATCAATTTTAATTACATACTATATATGTATGTATGTATGTTTATATTATATATGTACGTGGATCTTCGCAAAAGAAAAAAAAAGCAATTTAGCATATTTCTAAACAAATTGTGGTTATTTTTTTTACCCATGAATAAATAATTTTAATATTATGTACACTATTACGCTAATTAGATATTATTTTAATTATTGGGTATATCTTATCAAATAATTCAATAAATATGCAATTGAAATATGTTAGTCACATCGATTTAATTAATTCGTGCTTAACAAATTATTAGAAATATATATAGTGTCCCACGAGGAAACTGACATACTTCACAGCTATATTCCTCTCATCAAAATGTTTACATAAGCGTAGATCTGGAAACCCTTCATTAGCGAGTTACGGCTAGCGAAAGATTTCGCTCGGAATTCAGCTCCCCGGTGAAATGAAATCGTTCTGAAATTTTTAGGAAGTTAATTGAGAGGCAAAATTAATAATGGTTTTCTATTGTTTTTGATCCGAAAAATGAAGTAAAATAACTTCCAGAACTGAATCTTCAGTACTTTTCATGATAACCGAAGTAAAACTGAACAATTTGTTGTATGAAAATTGTTTTTTACTTCCTTGTACGAAATAAAGGAAGTGTTGTGATCACGAAAAATTTCAGTAGCAGATTTCAACAGAAATATCCATTTTTACCATCCCTGAATCTACGTTGACTAGTTTCGGGGTGACGTCTGTAAGTACGTACGTATGTATTTATGTATCTCGCATAACTGAAAAACGATTTGCCGTAGGATGTTGAAATTTTGGATTTAGGACTGTTTTATCATTTGGTTGTGCATCTTCCGTTTTGTTTGCAATAGATTAGATTAAAAGTGTCCAAAAAAGAGTACAATTACAAAAGATTTTGATTTTGGACTTTTTTTAACTGCAATAATAAATCCTCGTTGAAAGCCTTTCAACGATATATCATAAGTGGTACTTCGTTTCATTGGTTTAACAGTTATAGCCAAATAAAATTTTAATTAATGAAATATTTGGATCTTACAAGAGGAAGGCACATCGGTTCAAATCCGTTTTCATCTCCTTTGCTTTAATTTTTTCTTTTTAATTTAAATACATTGATTCATTAATAGTGATTCATTAACCTCCTTTTTCATTAACCCTCTTTCCATTAACCTTTTGATTCATTAACCTCTGATTATAAAAACGTTTTTACAATAAATAGTAATTCAATAATATCATTAAAAAAAACAAATATGAAAAAATATCACAGTTATTAATAAAATAAAATTTTACTATACTCTCAAGAGATATCACTATTCACAACGTCTCTTCTATAATCTCGTTTGCTGCTAACGATGTCATTTAAAATACGTATTTTACTGTCTAGAATTATCTAAGAATAATTTTAGGTAAAATATGTGTCCCTAAATTAATTACATATTTAATTATGTTACTTATTTGATTATATTTCAAATTCAGATGTCAATTTCAGGGTAATAATCAAAAATTAATTTAAATGTCAGGAAAAGATTTTTGAAAATATATGTTTGGAGCGTCGATATATATGAAAGTAAAATTTGGACGATCGGAGTACCTGAGAAGAAAAGATTAGAGGCTTTTGAAATGCGGTGCTATAGGAGAAATCAGATGGGTGGATGAAGTGACAAATGAAGAGGTGTTGTGACAAATCGATGAAGAAAGAAGGATTTGGAAAAATAGAGTTAAAAGAAGAGACAGACTTGTAGGCCACATATTAAGGTATCCTGGAATAGTCGCTTTAATAAGGTCAGGTAGAAGGAAAAAGTTGTGCAGGCAGGTAACGTTTGGAATATGTAAAACAAATAGTTAGGGATGTAGGATGTAGGGGTATACCGAAATGAAACGACTAACACTAGATAGGGAATCTTAGAGAGCTGCATCAAACCAGTCAAATGACTGAAGACAAAAAAAAAATCAAAAATTGATTTGAAAAACTTAACATGTTTTTCGAAAGTTGAACTCGATTTTAAGCCGTGCGTATACGTTGTTCTTCAAGTGTTTAAGAACGCTCTGGAATAAAGTCACGTCATCTACGATCATAAATTCTAGAAGCCCTAGAAATTCTCCTTCCTATCTGTGTTTTCTAAATATTATTAAAATATTAATACCAAATTGAAAGTCGAATCTATGCCAAACACGTGTTTGGCTTACCCTGATGGAAATTCTTAGTTTAGTACATAAAAATCTACAGAGGATGAATTCTTACGAATCGTCTCCAAATTAGACAATAACATTAAATGCAGTAAAACAGATAACTTTCTAAAGAAGTCGATATCGATATTCAGTTTTCCTCATATCATCAAAATTTTGTTAAATATATAAATAGTCATCATTCCCTTTAATTTTATTATCAGACTAATTTGTTTTTGCGAATATTACGATAATTATAAAAGATTCATCTTTTATAGATATTAAATTTAGTAAGAGAAGTCCTAGGTTATTTATTTATCCTTTTTTTACTTATTTATAATTTATATAGTAGTGAGATTGGTGAGGTTTGAACTGTGGTAAACATACCGGAGGTCATAACATAAAATTTTGTAATGATTCTTTCAGTAGTTTTTGCGGTTATCGGGAATAAATGGAAAAGACATCTCTTTATCTAATATTGAGATGAGAATTTAGTGGATTTATATATATATTAAATAACCATAATAATAATAAAAAGTTTCAAAAAAATAATAAATCCGCCTTCAAAAAGTAATAAAGGATACAAAAATTAATATTTCATCAATTCTTTTCTTAAATTTTGGTTTTTAAAAGATGTAAAAAATACTAACCCTTAATCTGGAGCCAAATAAAAAATTTCGAAATTAAAACAATAAAAAAATTCGTTTTTTTCTCGTATAATTTTTATTTAAATTATAGTACTGGATTGATTGGCTTACAAAAAAACTAAATTTTTGAAAAAAATTTGAACTCGAACGTAGAACAGAGAAAAATGTTTCTTTTTAAAAAAATATTTATAATGAAGTAAAAGAATATTTTATTTATATCATTAGATAAGAAACCATTACATAGATAACATCAGGAATGAATAGGTATATGCTAATCTAATGATGAAAAGTAACTTCTCCAACATTTGCCTTTCTTTTCTGTTTAGCCTCCGGAACCAACGTAATGTATTACTTCAGAGAATGAAATGTATGAATGTAAATAAAATGTAGTCTTGTACAGTCTCAGATCGACCATTCCTGAGATGTGTGGTTAATTGAAACCCAACCATTAAAGAACACCAGTATTCACGATCGTAAATTTTTGTCGTAGATTATACACTTTTCATCAATTCCGCTTCAGAAAGGGCTCGATTTCGTTACGTTTCAGTAGACATTTTCCGATAGAAATTAGATCGAGTAAATTGTTTTGAGTCGGATCATGCGGCACCCAAACGTCGACATTCTCATCGATGAATTCGATATTTGGTTTTGGTCCGATGAGGCCCGGTTCGACCTTGATGGATACATGAATGCTCAAAATTCAGGCATTTGGTGTACGGGAAATCGACATCAGCTGCAAGAGACTCCTCTGCACAGACAAAAAGTGGGTGTTTGGTGTGCAATATTACGTAGGCGGTTCTTCACGACATTTTTTCATGGCACAGTGAACAGTGAGCGCTACGTACAGATGTTGCAACAATTTGTACACACTATACTTGCAGACCGGGCTAAAGTACATATGATATCAGCAGAACAATGCTACGGCTCGTACAGCCAAAAACACTAGACTTCCTCTAATCAGTGTTTTCATAGACAAGTGATTTCGAAGGTGTTATGGCCCCTCGGTCTCCTGATTTATACCCTCCTGACATTTTCTTGTTGGGATACGTTAAGGATGCTGCTTATAAAACTCACTCTCACACCTTTCCCGAATTGCGGAGCGAAATTGAACGGTGTCGTTTCAATTACTCAAAAAACGTTACAAGGTGTGTTTATTGCATAATCGAAGCCACTTTCAACTACTGTAACTTACTTATTATTCCCATAAGGTTGCGTCACTTTTTGAATACTTTGTATAGAAAGAAAATGTATATAAAAAGAGAGGTAATCGATGATATTCAGGAAACGTATTTGAAACGGTTAGTAATATTCCTAAATGAGTGATATTAAATTTCCAAAGAAAGTTTTACAACGGGTACTTGCAGAAAGAAAGAAAAGAGAATGCCCTAGTCCAAACAGGAGAAACGATGTTAAAGAAGTACTTACAGGAAGAACCCTTGAAATTAAAGATTCTTATGACAGACAAAAGTGGAAACTTCCTGCAGAGAAGAGAGGATAACTGTAACAATTCGCTAAAATAAAAAAATAAAATATAGTTTTCAGTTAATTGGTATACTATTAAAGAATTTTGATTTAAATTAACTATTATTAATTAAATCCTGATACTATCGACATAATTATAATATTTGCGTTAACGATACGGTTTTAGTAAACAGTTGGTCAAAGAATAGAAATTTGTTACATTACATCAAGAATTTATACCATGATGTTAGTCAGTATAATCGTGAAATAACAAATAAAAAAGGTATCATTTAATATTTCGAAATATATACTAATCGATTGTACAATATCGATAAATATACATCGATATATAAATACCGTATTGAAAAATCGGTAAAGATCAATGAACAAAGTTATTTTTTATTTATAATATTATAAGATTGATATATATATATATATATATATATATATATATATATATATATATATCTATTTGTTAAGTGGATAAGATCTTAAGCATAAAAACAAGATAAAGAAAGAACTCTGAGGTACAATAAATGTAGCGTTGCGAGTATAAACTACGTTGAATGAATTTACTGTGTATTTAAAGTTCAAATCATTCTCCAAACAGTAAAGTTTTTTTTTTTAACTTGAGGCGGTGAAAGTGATTTCAAAAGATCAATATGTAATTATCACATTATGGATTTAAGTATTCATAAATGATAATTAAATATACGTAATTATAGATTTATAATAAAAGTAAAGTAAGGGTGGGTCTTTCTTTATTGTTTTTTTGATATAAAAAATAATAATATATAAAAAGAAAGAAATGCTCTACATAAAATCTTCGTATAATTATCCTGAGGCAAGTTCCTTCCATGTCCGTTTTATCATTCATTATTCCTATCTAAACTTTAGGATCCTTATATCTCCCATTTCTTTTTTAGATCATTTATTATAACTTTTACTATTTTCAGAACTCTTTTTTGTTGCACCTCTAGCACTGTTTTAATCAATCATTATATTCTCATGATAATACTGGATCGATTAACTTTCTTATTCTGAATGCTTTTATTCTCTTGTTAACTCTTCTCATTGATTCTTAATTTTAGGTATTATTCATTTCTTATTTTATAAGAAAGCTACCTATTGTAATGGGTATCATTATTCGAGTTTCGGAAAATTTCGACATATCTTCGCGTTTCACATACCCCAGACCCCAAAACCACCGTCAGTTCAAAAGGTTATATATATATATCTCACTTTCTTGTTGACACGATAACTGCCGTAATTTTGCGCCAATCACTTTCAAATTGTTCCTGAAAAATAAATCGTCCAAAAATCTCGGTCGAGTTCATTAATGGACAAAATCGGATTGTGGGAGTGGAAATGGGGAGGAAGGGCTTTTTCGAAAAAAACAAAATATTGCTATAACTTTCTTAAGTAAAATATCGAATTCTTTTAAAGTTCCTACTATTCTTTGGATGAAGGGCTAAAACTTATCTACGTAAAGTTGTTTGATGTCACCGATCATTAGCCCAGGGGGTGGAAAAAATGGAGTTTCGAAAACAAAAATTCATACCTCCCTTAATAGACACAGTATCTACTAATTTTAGTGTTCGTTAGTCCTCTAAACATTACCTAAAACTTTTGCCTGAAACAATGTTTGATTTGACCAACCCTTACGGCAAGGGATGACCAAAATGCTACTGGAATTGTAAGAAGATGGGGCTTGCCGTATGCTAAACATGTTAAACTTTTTTAACATGTAACCATTGTCGTATTGAATAAATTTGAAGTTTTTCTTAAGTTTAAAGTGGAAATCTTTTTTATCTCCTACTTAGCACCGGTGAGATTTACCTTCGCCTTCCGGCGTACCGAAAGGGAATTTTTAATTTGTTCATTTAATTTACTGTACTGGTTTATATCCATATTTGTTTCATTTCTCATCAAATCCATATTTTACATCTGTACAGAAATATTGTTTTATCATAATATTTTACGATACATTTTTTCTACTTTTTACTCTTCCTTACTACGTAATTAGTGGTTTTTTTTATATTTTTTATTAAATATTTCCTTAACTTTCAATAATTTTGTTTTTAATTAGTTTTAGAAATCGTTCGTTACCCAAGTATAATTTTTGTTCTTTAACTTGACCAATTATTCCACTTTACTTTCCCGTCTATAGCGATGTACATTACAGCTATAACAGGGAAATATAGATCGGTAAAAAAAATCGTAAAAAATTAGTATTTTTTTAAATTTTGTGCCTTAAGAAGACATTTAAAAAACTTTAATAAAAAAAAAAGAAAAGTAAATAATCGATGAAAAAGATTTTATTTCAATTCTTCCAAGTCTAATTTATTTTTGTCGGACGGATGATTGTGCGTTTGTATGTATGTATTTTGGCCTGTAATTGGTGTTATAATACTTGACCCGATTTTTTCAAAATTGGTACACAGGTAATACCGTCGGGAGTGGGAAGAATTTATTACATTTTTTTAAAAATTGGTAAAAGGGTTAACTGAAATAAAATTTCAAATCTTTGCTGGGGCACTTTCATAAAAAAATTTCTTACAAAAGTTGAGGTTTTTTTATCGAGATCATAAATTAGCAAAAGTTCTTATTTAATATTCATTCTCTCCCCAAAGAATGACTTCATAGATTTTATGTTTTTTAGTTTATCTTGCGTCAAGAAAAATGAGTAATTCTAATTTCTTCATGTTGCTTCTAATTTTTTACATCGTTAGCCTTTCAAACCATTATAATATTTTTTGCCCACCCCACTCCAAAGTCTGTAGAAACAAAAAATATTTTTTAAATTTATAAAAAGTTTTTTAAATATCTATTTTAAAATTAAAAATCGCAACTTATCCAATTCATTTACAATGTAAAAATCATAATTTTTTGATATACCTCATTTTTTAGTATTTCACGAAAAAAATCTGTTGTGGACATCACATGACTTCCTTCTACGTCTATTAAATTACATTACACATTTTTTGTTGCACTTCATAACTTATTTCATTTGAAAGTGAGGTACGATCCTCCAATTGTTTAATAAAGTAGAAAATTAAACAATTGCATTGTGCTGGACACCACATTGCATCACATTTTTTTGTGGTATCCGTATCAGCATTTTATATTAGTTTATATATTTATTAATTTTCTTTCATGTCGCTGAAGTAGTTATGAGGTTTAAGTGAGAACGTATCGGATCCGTAATCATGGACACATCGGTTCGAATCTCATTTCATATACATATATATTTTTTTAATTTAATAATATTGATTTATTATTAATTAATAACTTCTGTAAACATTTTTGAATTAAAATGAAAAGTACATAAAATTTTATTTCACTAATAACTTCTGATTTTTTAAATATTTTTTTTTTATTGTTATTATTGAATTATTATTTATTGTAAAAATGTTTTTACAATCACAGGTTAATAATTTATTAATACATCAATATATTTAAATTAAAAAAAAAGGATAAAAAAACGAGATGAAGTCTGATTCGAATCGATGTGGCTTCCCCTTGTAAGATCCAAATATTTAATTAAAGTTTTATTTGGCTATAATTCTGGAACCAATGAAAAGAAGTATCACTTATGATATATTGTTGAAAAGCTCTGAATGAGGGCTAAACGTCCAAAATCTACATTTTTTGATTTTGATCTTTTTTGGACACTTTTGGTCCAGTCGATTGCAATGAAAAGGGAAGGTGCACAACTAGATGTTACACCAGTCCTAAATCCAAAATTTCAACATTCCACAACTAATCTTTTTGAATTATATGCGAGATACATACGTACATATGTACGTACCTATAGACGTCACGCCAAAACTAGTCAAAATGGATTCAGGGGTGGTCAAAATGGATATTTCCGTTGAAATTTGAAAACCGACATTTTTCGTGATCACAATACTTCCTTTGCTTCGCATAAAGAAGTAAAAATTAGCCAAAAATTTCCAATCCCTTCCAAAAAAATTACAACATTTTTATTTAGAATTATGACTAATCTTTGTATTTTTTAAACAAAATTTTAAATGTTCTTTTTTTAGAATTATTATCACTACTACTTAAGGATTATTTATTAAAAATTTATTTTACCCGAATGTTTGTCCTTGAATACGGAAGCCCCAAAATGAAAAAAAGAAGATTTTTTCGCCGTTTCAAATTTTTAATCTCAAAACATATTTTGTACAAGACCGAAGCCACTAAAATAACTTAATACGTCTCTGTTTGGGGATCTTCAAAATGATTGGGGAAAAGGAAGTCATGTGGTGTCTACATCAGTTTTTTTTTAATTAAAAGTTTTGTAAAGATACAACTTTAACAATCGTATGAAAAATCGTTAGTTAAAATTTACTTGTGACACAATGTATCACAACCATATTATGTTTTGTTATTGTCATAACTAAAATTATATCAATCATAACGAAATGTAAGTAAAAATAATTGTTATACCATTATTAAAAATAACTTTTTTTTAAATTTACTATTATAAGAGTATATAGGTACATGAAAAGGTTAACAAAAATAATTAATTAGTTTAAAATGTTTTTAAATTAATCAAAAATATTTTAAAAAATTTCAAGAATATTTATTTTTCAATCTATTATTAATTCTATTGTAAATATATAATAAACAAAACTTCAAATTAAGTTACTTTTCTGGAAATAAAAACCAAAGTATGTATATATGACTAATAATAATGAAACTCAATGCTGTCAGCAATATAACAGTCAACTGCCAACCTTCCTATAAATTTTCTTTCATTTTATAACATTAGAATAATCATTCAGGAGATTAATATAATTTAAAAATTCCATCAATACGACTATTCTAGAGTTGATTGTTCAGAACGATTCAATCAGAAAAACTTCTAGCTTATTTTGTTCAAAAGTTACATAATAAAACGGAATGTGCATTACATTACTCGCATATTTCTATCGATTACAATGGAATAACGTATTTTTTTAATATATATTTATGGTTTAGTCTGCAAATAGAATTGTTTTAATATTTAATAAGTAATACAAATATTTATATGCATATCTTTTTAATCATATTTACTACGTTTATTTATTTTATTCATAAATATTTAACTAACGTATATAAGTTATAAACTCGCATATAGATACCACCCAGTAGACTTCAACGGAATATTTATCAATTCATTATACAATCTGTACATTTTCAACGATCGTTTTTAATTAATATTCTGGTTGTACTTCCTGCTGCTGCTGTGTTTGTTATTTCTTTATTTATTTATGTATTAATAAATAGCAAAAACAGGTCGGCGTCCAATAACCGTTACTGTGATTGACGATATTAAGTTTTGTAGGGTGTGAAAAATACCACAGTATGAAAAATACTGGGATTCGAACCCGGAACCTCTGGGTAAAAAGCAGAGATGCTACCATACGGTCACGAAAATTATATTGCTATTGTTATTTCAAAGAAAGAATGAAATCTAACAAATTTTAAAATATTTCTATTTTTTGATGAACAGAATATAATTTCATAACATAATCGCTCGATATTCAGGTACCAATATTAATAACTAACTGAAGTGAAAGTAACATATAAAGAAAATTAAAACCGTCAGTCAAGCATAACAACAACAAGGAAGTTTTACTTCCTTGTCTTCGGAAATACTGTCAAACTGAGGCTAAATTTTCCTTATGTGAAGTTCGAGGGCATTCACTTGGGGGCCGTAGTTGTAGGACCAGCAGCAAGAAATGACACCCGTCTGCCTTTGCTTTTGGGAACGACCTATGGTTGGAACAGCCTCACCCAGGAGGAGTGGGACGTTCAGCTGTCCCACTTTCGATGATTGGACGGGGACTTCCTTTGGAACTTCGCGACGGGGGAATAAAGTAAGACCGTAGTCCCGGTGGGGGGACTTCCTTGGGTCCTCTCATTAGAGGCACGGCGAATGATTAAAGACCCAGTCCCGACTATCTGGGGGGAAACTTTAGTTCCTACCGAGGACGTTTGAGGCTAAGCACCCCCTGAAGTTGTGTACAAGCCGAGTTGCGGATCCGACTCCAGGGGAGGGATAAACAAAGGGGAGCGATAAAAAAGGAAGTTTTACTATTTACCTGGAATGTAAATAATATTTTTAGGTTATATCGAGATAATTTTTGTTTCCATTAACTATTTAAAAACCGGGCAGATTAAGAAAAACAGATCCATTTAAAATTAAAAGATTTAAAGTTTTTGTATATTATTCTCTATTAGGGTATCCCATTTGAAATGTCCTAATTTTATTTAACTATATATCCCAAAATATTACACATATAGTCACGAAAGAACATTAAATTAAAACCTGTCTTATCAAGTTATAACAAAAAATCACATTACATCAAATCACTACCACATGTGCCCCATCAGTCACACTAAGAATATCCAGCTGATAGGCGATTTCTTGGCATGTTCGTTGAAGGATTATTGGTGTGATAATTGAAATACACACTTTCTTTGTACCGAAACGGAACGGTGATCACAATGCACCGGATCTAAATTTCGTTCAGTTGCGGATCTCCCGTCTGCAGAAGAGGCTGCAGAGCCTCGCAATGGAAACATGGCAGTTGGAATTGGGACACCACGACTAAGGGAAGATCCCTGTACAAGTTTATACGGGATCTGGGGGAATGGCAAGCCTCGAGTTTGTTTTTAGGGCCAACGGCTGCTCAGGTGCTAACCAACCACGTTAATTTGAACCGATATCTGTTTCGGTTCCGCCTGTCAGCTGATGAGCTGTGCGTCTGCGGGGAGGTCTAGTCAAATGATCACCTGATGTTTGATTGTCCTGGTTTTGGGGAGGCCAGAGACCGGGCTACCGTGGAACTTAGTGATCAAGGGGCAAACTGGTCACTCACAAGCGGGGAATCAATGCGGCGAGAACCGTATTGTCAGTTCGTGTGGGAGTTCCTTGATGCGGTTGCTATGTTCAACCGACTTCAGTAGTTTACTTAAGGGAAAGACTCCTACCGCACTGCTGTGGGTAGCTAACCTAAAGATTTATGGCTGATCACCAGCCAGTGAAGACTCCAAGCGCTTTAATATGGTGGACAGGTACTTGCTGATATTCAGCGAACTAAGCGTGGCAGCGAATTGCTGTCTTGATGAAGTAAATTTTAATTTATGGATGTCATATATATTTTTAGTAGTTGACGGAGTGCGCCTATCCATTTTAGCAAATATATGACAAGTGAGCGGTTGGGACACGTAGCCGATGGTGTATGGCACCACGTTTAGTCCGCTCACGCTGTTAGGTAAGTTCTAGGAGCTATTTAGGACACTTGTCGCTAAACTGTTTCTTGGCTCAGTAGCCGTTTGTGGCACAGACACTCGGTCTTATGCTTTAGGGCAACCGAAGGGTGTGGTGGCAGGAGAAATGCCAAACAAACAACCAATACCTAAAACATTAAATTATATGAAAAGATTTATAATCCTTTGAATAAAACTTTAAGATACAAGAATTATGATATCCTTATATCCCTAGCACTCGACTATTTTTGACCGAAATTAAATAACATCCCATATACACAGAAATCATGCGTCAAATTTCATCTAAATCTGTTTATCTAGTCTGAAGATACGAGTATAAAGTAAAATATAGGCCAACATACAGACACATTTTTCTGTAATTTTTCAATTTTAAAATTGTATTTTTTTTTGGTGAGAACGGATTTTGAAACGTCAAGATCTGCAAAAACCCTCGCCGTTTAATATTTGATCCGAATAGCATAATTTCCCTTATATAATATACTATATAGTTTGGAAAGTAAAAATAAATTACTTCCTCAGTAATTCTTTAAATGGTAACATTTTGATTTACCCACAAAATTAACGGTTAGTAGATTGTTTGACTTTTTGCTCCCGTTTTTCAAAAGTAGAAACTCTAAAAGAATTTAAAAAGTATTACTTTTAATTTTTCATTGCGGTGGTTTTTTTGATAAAATCGGTTTATTTTCTTTAAAAATCTTCTTTCTTTATATTCTTCTGTTTTTATTTATTTTATCTAGCACAGGTAATATAAAAAAAAATTCACGCGCAAACACTTGTATATTATAACATCCGTTGTTTGAAGGATGTTATTAGATTAATGGACAATGAAAAAATGCTTTAAAGATTGTACTGCATTGTTCTGAAATATGTTATGTTATACGTAACGCGTATATTAAATGTACGGTTCTAAAATATGATACTTATAACTTGTAAGTTGTTTAGGGCTAATTGTAAGTTCATGGAAAACAATAATAGACTACATAAAAGATTTTATCAATATTTACACACTCGCACATAATTTAAAATTTGATCTTATCTCGTTCAAAAAGATATTTTGCTGTTATTAAAATGTTACAACGTCGTTAACAACAATTAATAAACAATCTTGATAAATTTCCATGTATCTATTACATATATATATATATATATAATGTATGTATATAAAACCGGATTCCTTTGTTATCGTCTAAGACATTTTTTATTAGCTAAAATAACCGTTCTTCCCAGGGGCATATGATGAGTTATTAAGCTAAAGAGTGTCCCTTTTTACGTAGATTTCATAAGAAAGCTACCTATTACAATGGGTACCATGACTCGACTTCCGAAAAATTTCAACATATCTTCGCGTTTCACATCCCCCAGACCCCAAAACCACCGTCAGCTAAAACGTTTATACATACATTTATATATATATTTCACTTTCTTGTGGACACGATAATGCCGTAATTTTGCGCCAATCACTTTCAAATTGTTCCTGAAAAATAAATCGCACCAAAATATCAGTCGAGTTCGTTAACGACCAAAATCGGACCATTGGAATGGAAATTGTGGAGGGGGTATTTTTCGAATAAACAGAATAATGCTATAACTTTCTAAATAAAATATCGAATTCGTGTAAAGTTCCTACTATTTTTTGGATAAGGGTCTAAAACTTATCTAAGTAAAGTTCTTTGATATCACCAACCATTGACCCAGTGAGTGGAAAAAATGGGGTTTCGAAAATAAAAAAAATCATACCTCCCTGAATAGGCACGTTATCGAATCGGTTTAAAGTGTCATTAATCCTTTAAACATTACCTAAAACTTTTTTCTGAAACTATTTTGGATATGACCAACCCTTACGGCAAGGGATGACTAAAATGTGGCTGGAATTATAAGAAGATCGGGCTTGTCGTATGCTAAACATGTGAAAATTTTTCACATGCAACCATTGTCGTATTGAGTAAATTTGAAGTTTTTCTTATCTTTAAGGTGGAAATCTTTTTTATCTCCTACGTAGCACCGGTGAACTGTACCTCCGCCTTCCGGCGTGCCGAAAGGGATTTTTTTTTATTTCCTTAAGGATTTTTTTATCAAACTAACGTATTTGGGTTCTAACATCATTTATTAAGGCTGACTTCTAAAAGAAAATTAAAACTACAATAGCTTTTATGAAAACTTGATAGCGACCTTGGCACTATTTGGCTAGAAGAAGTAATTTCAACATTAATAAAGCCACCTCTTAAAACTCTAATTATTATTGAGTAAGAAGGATATTTTAAAATTTTTTTTACAGTCCTTTACATTTTTTTAAAAGTTTTGTAGATTTCATTACTTAAATAAAATTACATAGATTCATAGGAAAGTGATTTCTGAGTAAATTAAGAACGCCCTTTAAAAATCAAACAATTACAAACTACAATTGAACTCGAAATACAAAAGCGCAGGCTGCGCTGGTTTGGACACGTATGCCGAATTCATGGATACCGACTTCTATACGATCTGCACAGTGGAAGATCCAACGAACTGCACAAAAGAAAACATGGGTCATGTAAATTGAGGATGACCTTAAACACAAGATACTAAATGTAGCTGACGCAAAACTGGCATCTACCGTCCGGAAACAATGGAAAAATAATGTATTCAATGCTAGTTTTCCAGCGGCATCCACAACAACGTACTGGCTTCGAGTTCACCCTCGCCTGTACATTCGTTATGGGATCAAAGAAGAAGAAGAAGAAAAGGTTTTTAATTTACTCGGTCTTTAATTTTACTTTCCAGTCTAGATAGCGCTATAGCTATAGAAGAGAAAGTATTGTAATCGGTCCAATTTGGACACATGCGGCTTTCACCAAATCTTGACATTTTGACACCTAACGAATCCAAAAAAACTGGATGGAAATTTTCTAGAGATTAATGTTTCAATGTGCATGTGTATGTGTATGTTCGGTGTTGGCCTCTAAATCATCTTATATCTCTATAACTAATTTACCAATTTTGACCAAATTTGTTCAGATTACTTTTTTTATACGGGACATTGATACCATTAAATTTTCAACTTAAAAGGTCAAGATGAGGTTGTAGAGCAAGGTCACCATTAGCATCTCGAGATTTCGCCTAAATAAGGTCATATTTATCTTAGGCACATATCTTAACAATTCAAAAATAACATTTGCAAAAAAACTTTTTTTTGCATAATCGCACCCGTATCTCAAAAACTGCTTTAAATTACTGCTATTTTGTGACATCACCGGTGAGAGAATTAGATAAATGAATAATATTTAAAGTGTAAAAAATAATTCGGTCTGGCCGGGTCTTGAACTCGATCGCCCTGTATCTGGGCATTAAGTCTCGAGGCTACACCAGTCCGCCGACCGTATAATCAAAATTTGTTCTATTTAAGTTGTGAAATTACATTAGTTTAGTTTTTTCCTACCGTCGCCGCTAGTACCACCACATCCGCGCGAATTAAATCCGTTATGTGTGCGCGCTTTAGTTGGAATCATTAAATTAAATATGAAAAAAAAAAATTATATTTAAATAAAATTATAAATATTTAAAATTAAGTTGTGTGTGTAAATATGTGTAAGCCGTGCATCAGAAACAGTTCTAAGATTGCCGTCACGCGGCTTAAGTCGCGTTCTGAGAAAGTTCTACATCTATGTTTTCAGCTTTTTTTTTTTAAGTCAAAACGGTTTTTTTAAGCAAGTCATTAAAACTTAAAACTTCATCAGAGAAAATACAATATTACCAAAAAATATAGTATGAGTCTTTACAAAAAAGATAAATTCCATCCAATTTATTAATAAACAAATAAATAATGCCAAGTTGTAAATATAATATTTGTATTAAATATCGTTTACATAGATCAGTCAATGTTTATTTATTGCTTCCGTCATTTAAAATTAGAACACATTGTTTTTTTTTCGTAATATGTCAAACTCATAACACCCACCTAATAATGCAAACACATACGCGCACGCCGATATAGAAATTCGTTACATCCCATGTACTGGTCCTTTACTATTATGAATGAATCTAACAGTAATAATAATAATAATAATGACACAGCTGTTATACAGTCTACTTATAACCTAAGTTCACTTTCACTCATTTGTGAAGAAGACATTTAAATACTACGTATCTATATACTGGAATACTCTTATACTGTTACATTGTTAGGAAATTGTAAGTTCAATAATACTTCTCTATCACATACACATTTCTAAGTGTAACTTATCTTGTCCTTTTTTTTTTTTTAAATAAACAAACACTTGAATATCTGAAAGTGCTATACTATCTTTAAATACCATGCTGGTACATATTATATTCTATGTATAAATTTACATAACATCTTCGTGAGAATATACATCTCTTTAAAATTCTCATTAATGCAAATTGGCTTATATATATATATTGAGAAAGTTTAATGATCTTGCAAAAATCTATATCTGATTGATTTATAAATAGTTTTGATTGGATTGGTGGGTGGGGTGAATAATGTTAAAAAAAGAGTAATTTAATTTTAATGAAGTTTCTTTTTCGGAAAATCAATAAAGACTAAAGATTACATTTTTAATATATTAGGTGGGTTAAAAGTCAGTCTCTCTTATATACAGATTTAAATGTCATATAACAGGTGGAAAATTTCGGTTTTACAGTTGGTATTAATCGCCTGATGTAATTGCTATTGAATTTTTGTTGCTCATTTTATATATATATATATATATAATATTAATCCGCTCAGGCTAAGTACAGAACAAGAAAATAAAGTAGGATGACACCTACGTTATTCCATAATTAAAGAAAGAGCGCTTTCGCGAGCCCCTCGCATCATCAGATCTGAGGTTGTAAAATTTCAGGCACCTTTTAAATGGGCCAACAGTATATTTAGTAAAGTAAAGAAGACTATTTTGTTTAAAAATCCCATCATATTACATTTTTATGTTCCCAAATCAGTAATTGTAAGCTTGTACCGTAATTTAATATTTTCACTACATTGTAGTTTGGTAAAATCTGGAGGTTAGCCGTGGGAGTAGACCAATGTTGTCTTTGTGTTTATTACCAATAGAGAAACAACCTTTGTTCATGAATTTTTTAAATGCAGTTTACTCCAAAAATGTCAAAGTTTTCACAGATTGTAAAATCTTGCTAGGTAAGTATTGTTCATAATGATGTATTGTTGATGCATATATTTATATATATATATATATATATATATAAATAAATATGAAGTCATTTTGATTCTCATATAACTTTGACTAGCTATTTCACACGTGGCTTTCTATTTTGTTTTCATTATTGATTTTAATTTTGACTTTTTAATTTAATTTTATTAAATGACTACATATTTTATATAGATATACGAAATTTTTAATTTTAACTTTAATTTAAATTATAAAAAAAAATCTTGCATATAGTATAGGATTTTTAATTTCAATTTTAATGGGTACTTTGGTACAAATGATTTGAAAAATTATATAGAGCAACTGACGATGCGAGGAACTTGCGAAAGCACTCCTGCTTGAATTATGGAATAAGGTAGGGGTCATCCTATTTTATTTTATTATTCTGTACTAAGGTTGATCGGATTAATATAATTTATATTGCGCAAAGGAATATGATTCTCGAAAGGATCGATTTTAGAAAAAAAAAATATATATATATATATTTATATGTGTATATATATATATAAAACAACATTTTTTAAGCTTTAATTATGAGAAAACAAAATAATAAACCACCACAGACTGCTACCTTCATAAAATATTCCACGAAAGATTTCTTAATTCTCTCAACCCGTCTAACATTTGCGCAAGTTAAACATAAAATTTGAGAAAAAAACTGGAGGCGGTTGAAGATGCATCACGTTCAGATAGGCGTAAAAACTTGTTTTACTTAAGAAAATAAACTATTTGTTTTAGATGTATAACTAAAGAACCTTCAAACCAGAAAGGTTTTCGTTAGGCTGGAATTACCCGACATTAATTACGAAAGAATTTAAATGAAATGAAATTTATATTTTATCGGTCAACATTATTTTATAATTTCATGAAAGGATTTATATAGAATTAAATGATAAATTTATTATTTGTTTGGAGCAAACCCTCATTTTTGTAGCTTAGTTATTACGATCTGATGAATCATGCTTCATCAAATATTGAATGGTTTAGTAAACCTTCATAACTGTATTTATTAATCTGATGAAAATTCTTGCATAATTATGAAATAGGATTGTAATAATGGAGTTCATATATGATGTGAATTATAAAAAGAGGAATGTGGGAATATATTTGTTTAACGTAAGTGTAACAAGTGGTTAATAATGAAATGTTAAGAAATTCCCGCGCTATTAAACATTCCTCTGTTAACATCTACCATCCCATGTTTGATAGTAAGGTATATCACGTCTTCATTATAACCTTCCATTTAATAATACAGTTAACAGTTTTAAATATACAGATCGGTAAGGAAAAATTAAATGACCACCATGTTTATATGATTTGACAACTTCGGGTTTTTCATTTTTGGAAGTCATCAACTGTGGTATTTTCTTTAAATCCAAATAACATAATTGTTGTTGATAACTCAAGTTGATTTTAAAAAACGGGACAAACATTTATTGGAAAAACTGTATAATTTAGTGGTTAAACACTGCCAGGAATGCATATTCGTTGAAGTATAGCAATTTAAATAATCCAAATCAAAAAATGTGTTTTTAAAAAATATTTTTACTTTTATACTGTATAATTACAGGTATTTTATATACGAGAAAGTTTGCATATAAGTGTTTTAGCAAATTTTGACTTTCAAGACCTCCTATGATCAAAAAACATAATTTCAGGAATAAAAAATTGCAGAACGATGTGTTTATGTTGGTTTGTTTTTTGTTTCATATCTCCAGATTGGATAGATCGATTTTGATGAAATTTGGCTCAATTATTTCTATATATGTAGCATTGATCTTATTTAATTTTTGTCACAATCGGTCAAGGGGATACGGAATTTATGGGTACCACATCTCAAAATTTTATTAAAAGAGTAGGTAAACATTTTATAAAATTTAATTCTTCTTAGGTAGATAAAATATTTTTAATGGTGTTTGATCTTATAAGTTGGGATAAAGAAACTTTTTTAATTATTACTTTCTCGTGCAGATAGCGCAATAGCAGAGGTATAGTTATGAAAGGGAAAGTATTGTAATGTGTCCAATTTGGACATATGCGGTTTTCACCGGATTTTGATGTTTTGACACCTAAGGAATCCAAAAAACAAAAACGGTACAGAAATTTTCCGGATGTTAATATTCTTGTATGTACTTGTGTGAGTTCGGTGTTGGCCTTTAACTCATCTTATATCTCCAAAAGTACTGGACCGATTTTGACCAATCTTGGTCAGATTACTTCAATATATGGGGCATTGATGCCATTAAATTTTCAACTTAAAAGGTCAAAAAGATGAGGATGTAGAGCAAGGTCATCCTCAGTATCTCGATATTTTGCCTAATTATGCTCATATTTTTCTTATTCACATTTATTAAAAATTAAAAAATAACAATATTTGGAAAAAATTTTTTTTTGCAAACTCTCACCCCCACCACCATCTCAACACCATAGGAGAAGACACACACCTTGTGACGTTACCGGTCGCCAACCCACCCCCTCTGTTACAAGCCTCCAAGCCCTGAGAGGCTTTACCGGAGGTCTTCTTTAGACCCTGTAACTGATTACACCTCACAGTCATCAGTCAGGCCTCGGTCGGGATGTCACCGTATTAAATGCATCGGCAGAGATTTGCACCATCCCCATCATCATAAAATTCTCTAAACTAGTAGCTAAGTGGGCGTACTGCTTCAAGAGTACCCCTTGTCAGCACAAGAAGCTCTAGTGTCGTTGTCCGCCATTTTGAAATTTCCCTGTGGGAAATCTCCTTTTCACTTGTCCTCTTGGATCGGGAAATTTTAAATTCCACAGGGTTGACGACCAAATTATTCTTTTTACTTTAAATATTAATTATTTATTTTATTTAATTTAGTTAATATTTCAAAGGTTGGTTGCTCTGATGTACAGCTGTTTGTTTAGTCGTCTGCTAAGTCGTCACAGGTGAGCAGTAGAATTAAATAAATGAATAATATTTAAAATGTAAAAAAAAATAACTCGTTCTGGCTAAGTCTCGAACTCAATCGCCCGGTTGATTCGGTACCTGGTGCGTTAAGACTTGTGGCTACACCAGTTGCCGACCACACTAGCGAAATTTGTTTTATGTAAGTTGTGGAAATCCCTCGTCTTTTGATTTTTTTATTTATGTATCATGGTTTTATTCTACATAAAGAAATTACTATAAATGCTCGGCTAAATTTTCCTGGTGAAGTCAGGAAATTTTTGACAGCTTTTTTTTACCAACTACTTTCTTATTAATAATTTGGATAAACTGACGTTTTCAGCCTACCCGTTTTATATAATTTATATGGAAGATTGCTGATTTCGAATCTCAGAATGACTTGTTATTTTCAATACATACACTCCGACAAGTACGCAATTCAAATTTTGATTAAAAAAAAAAACAGATTGATTTAGAATGCTCAATAAAAATTCGTAAATTACTTTAAAAATTATTTAATTAACAATAGCTGATCTCTATCACAGAGTGATAGCGTCTCAGCATTTTATCTGAAGGTACCGGGTTCGAATCCTTATCAGGCATGGCATATTTATATGATAAAAAATTCCATTTTCATATTTCTATACACATGCTTTGAGGTTATATGGTACATTAATTCATTAAGAAAAAAAGATAATTTTTCCTTTATGGGGAGCATCTCTACCACCCTCTAGATCATGCTTGTTATATTACGCATTCACTATAATAATTCTCTTCCCCCAAAAAGTTATTGTGTCGGATCAAATGATTTTGAAATTTAATTACTCAATAATTTTACATTATTTACAAAATTTTTATTTCCCAGTAAAAAAAAAAAAAACATCAAAATACTTGAAGCATTTATTTTTTATATTTATCTTTAAAATACATTTTGATTAGAACATGATAAAAAAAAAATACTAATAGAAAGCTGGAATTGTTATTTATAGTTAAAAAAAAAAATCGTATAAATATTTTGAATTTCGAGGGTTTAAATTCATGTATAAAAAAAAATATATTAAAAGAAAAAAATAATTTCACAAATAAATATTACATCTAAACAAATAAATAAGTTATTTTATTGCTTCACAATATGGCTTTTATCTTATTATCTAAATAGTAATATATGGGTATTCTAGTAATTTAAATTCTTTTAAATGTAAGTGGATATGTTGTAATATGCTGACAAATATTGCATAAAATGTTGTACTTATTAAAATATAATTTATATTGATTAATTGCTTACGTATATGGAGAATATCCATTTATGGAAAATCCTTTATGTTTCATAGATACAATAAAATGTGGTAAAAAATAATCAATAAATAATGTTATTTAATACAGTAAACAGCCAGTTACGAGGTATTCAGGAAGGCTTAAGAATTTTTATATGTATATATTTATGTACGATGATTCACAAAGAATGTAACAAAGTTGTAGGACATGTTGTACAAGCGAAAAAAAAAGAAAAATGTTTACATCACTAAAGACTTAGGAACGCTTTGTAAGCGAGTGTCGGCTGGCTAAAAATTTGCCCCTCATTTTTCGGCCTTCGGTAAAAATAAACCGGACTATAATTCTTAGGACCCAATTTAAGGAGTAAATTTAACGGTTTTATATAAAATTGAAAAAAATAAAAATAATATTTTAGTAGTTTTTGAGAAACCTGTGGTAAAAGACAAAAATTGGGGTCGAAGAATTATTTTACGTTTGCCGTAGAATAACTTTATTAAATGGTTTTTTTTGTCCTCAGTCATTTGACTGGTTTGATACATCTTTCCAAGATTCCCTATCTAGTGCTAGTCGTTTCATTTCGGTATACCCCATACATCCTACATTCCTAACAATTTGTTTTACATATTCCAAACGTGGCCTGCCTACACAATTTTTTCCCTCTACCTGTCTCTCCAATATTGAAGCGACTATTCCAAGATGCCTGAATATGTGGCCTATAAGTCTGTCTCTTCTTTTAACTATATTTTTCCAAATGCTTCTTTCTTCATCTATTTGCCGCAATACCTCTTCATTTGTCACTTTATCCACCCATCTGATTTTTAACATTCTCCTATAGCACCGCATTTCAAAAGCTTCTAATCTTTTCTTCTCAGATACTCCGATCGTCCAAGTTTCACTTCCATGTAAAACGACACTCCAATCATATACTTTCAAAAATCTTTTCCTGACATTTAAATTAATTTTTGATGTAAACAAATTATATTTCTTACTGAAGGCTCGTTTAGCTTGTGCTATTCGGCATTTTATATCGCTCCTGCTTCGTCCATCTTTAGTAATTCTACTTTCCAAATAACAAAATTCTTGTATCTCCATAATCTTTTGTCCTCTTATTTTCACATATAGTGGTCCATCTTTGTTATTTCTACTACATATCATTACTTTCGTTTTGTTCTTGTTTATTTTCATGCGGTAGTTCTTGCGTAAGACTTCATCCATGCCATTCATTATTAATTCTAAATCTTATTTACTCTCAGCTAGAATTACTATATTATCAGCAAATCGTAGCATCTTTATCTTTTCACCTTGAACTGTTACTCCGAATCTAAATTATTCTTTAACATCATTAACTGCTAGTTCCATGTAAAGAGTAAAAAGTAACGGGTTTAGGGAACATCCTTGTCGGACTCCCTTTCTTATTACGACTTTTTTCTTCTGGTCTTCAATTATTACTGTTGCTGTTTGGTTCCTGTACATGTTAGCAATTGTTCTTCTATCTCTGTATTTGAACCCTAATTTTTTTTAAAATGCTGAACCATTTATTCCAGTCTACGTTATCGAATGTCTTTTTTAGGTCTATAAATGCCAAGGATGTTGGTTTGTTTTTCTTTAATCTTCCTTCTACTATTAATCTGAGGCCTAAAATTACTTCCCATGTCCCTATACTTTTCCTGAAACCAAATTGGTCTTCTCCTAACACTTCTTCTACTCTCCTCTCAATTCTTCCGTATAGATTAAATGGTTAATAAACACATAAGAGTTAAAAAAAAACACTTGTAAAGAATTTTCTTCTTTTACTGAGTATTAAACGGAACAAAATTTTCAATATTACAAAATCAAAAAATTAAATATTTTAGAAAAATAAACAATCAAAATTTAAACAAAAATATGGAAAATCAAGTAAAACAATTTATTAGACATTCTGACCCCCCCCCCCCCGTAGGGGAATACAACTTCCTTGTGACGATCCCGATCGCCCCACACTCCCTCCATTCCTAGCCCTGATGGGCTTTACGGAAGGTCGTCTTTTAGACTCTTTAGACTTGATAATCCAACATAGTCAACAGTTTGGCCTCTGTCGGGATGCCACCGATGCAAAGGCCTCGGCAGACATTTCTATCAGTGTATTTACATAACCTTCTATCGTTTTTTCCAACCACGACCCCATACCATAACTTACAACCCTCAACTATCAAATTAACCGATTCACGGAAGCGCGATCACCACCCCTTCCTTAAAACCGAAAGTTCTACAAAAAACTCTTCCTATATCTAACTTCACACCACGCACTCGGATCATTACTTGATTGAAACACCAAAAATATTATCCTCACACCAATTAAACACAAAGTACAGTGTTAAGTAAAAACAATAAATTTAACCTGTCATTTGGATCCCAAGAATTACAGTTTGGCTTAATTTTACCGAAGGCGAAGAAATCAGAGCGAAATATTACGCCAGTTGACACTCGTTAACGAAGCGTTTCCGATTTATCTCGGTATTAATTTATTTATTAACTATTAATTAATTAATAAATTATTATTAATTCATTAATATTTATTTTCGATTTATCTCTGTATTAAAAATATATTTTTTTACTTTCCCATGTAGCGCTGTAGCAGAGCTACAGCTTTAGAAGGGAAAGTACTGTAATCGGCCCAATCTGAAAATATACGGTTTTCATCGGATCATGATGTTTAGACACCTAAGGAACCAAAAAATCGGATGGAAGTTTTCCGGACGTTTGTATGTACGTGTGTGTTCGGTCTTGCACTCCTTATATCTCCAGAATTACTGGACCGATTTTGACCAAACTGGGTCAGATTATTTCTATATATGGGACATTGATGCCATTAAATTTTCATCTTAAAAGGTCAAGAGGATGAGGCTGTACAACAAGGTCACCCTTATTATCTCGATATTTCGCCTAATTAAGGTTTTATTTTTCTTAGGCACATTTGTTAACAATTAAAAAATAATATTTCCAAAATAAAATTGGCAAAATCGTACCTCTACCCCAAAAAATAATCTTAAACTAGCGGCTAAGTGGGTATACTGCCTCAATAGTACCCACTCTCACAACAAGGAGCGCTGGTGTAGCACTGACATACAGCTGTTGTAGTCGTCTGCTATGTTGTGACGTCACTAGTGAGCGGTAGAATTAAATAAATAGTGTATTAAAGTAGTCCTAGTAAAGGATTACTAAGATTTCCTAGTAAAGGATTATTTTTATACGGATTTGAATACTAGATCGTGGATACCGGTGTTCTTTTGTGGTTGGGTTTTAATTAACCACAGATCTCAGAAATGATCGACCTGAGACTGTATAAGACTACATTTCATTTACACACATACATATTATCCTCATTCATCCTCTGATGTAATCCTGATGGTGGTTCAGGAGGCTAAACAGAAAAATAAAATAAAATATTTAAAGTGGCCGCTATTACCCCCATAGCTACGCGAATGAAATACAGTATGCGCGCGCGCTTTAATTAGAATCATTAAATTAAATTTAAAAAATATATTTTAAATTATATTGTGTAAGCCGTGCATTAGAAAAAAGTCGAGTCACGGGAAAGTCCTACAACTGTGCTGTCAGCTTTTTTACAAAGTTTTTTATGTGAATAAATAAGGAAATAATGAGTAAAAGTTGAAGTAATAACAAAATGGTAAGGTAAGCAAGGGTTATTTTCCTAATACAAACATATAAGTATGCGTTTAAATTATGAAACAAATGCTAACATTTTTAACAAAATATAAAGTATATATATAAATAAATTTATTAAAAAAAAAAAGATTTTTCTTTTGGATGTAAAATCCTTGCCTTTAAATTATGTATTTTTCAATTACTTATAAATAATATTACAAGGTAATTTATTTTTTTGTCTTATAATAGAAAGTTAAAAAAAAAAAAATGTAAGTAATAAAACTGATAAATTTATAGTAATTCTAGTATATTATTTATGCATATTATAAATTTCTTAGAATAACAAAATTTTTATTTCTTTTGTGTAACAATGGTAATAATAATAATAATAATATGAAGGGAATATTTTCTTAAAACATATCTATATAAATTACCTAACTTAAAAAAAATTAATGATTTAGGTAAATAAATTACCAGATTATAATAATTATTATAACTAATTTAAATTCAATTTATTTATAAATTAATTTTATAAAAGTAATTTCTATATAACGTAAATAAATTTATTCAATTAAAATATTAAAATCTATTAAAAAACATGCAAACACAAACACACACACACACACACACGCAATGTTTATTATTCTACAAGTTAACGTACTTGTAATACGTACAACAGAATATGCAAGTGATAACCGTAGAATTACATAAAATGACCTTTCTGACCTTTCTATATTAGTTAATTATTAGTAAAAATATGGCTTATACGTATATATATACGGATGTATTGTTGTTAAATTATTAATCACTTTTAAAATATGAATATATCTTTTAATGAATTTTTCTTCCCCCTTCCACCACCGATTTGGCTACCTGGATACAACTTTTATTTCATTTTATTCTATTTCTTTTTTTTTTTTAATTTCCATTACTCCTTAATTATTTTACAGTGTCGTTTCTTTCTTTCTTCTGATCATTGGATTTTATATGGTTTTTTTTTTTTTTTTTTTTTTTTTTTGATTGGAAACCTTTCAAGTTAATTTTTTTTATAAACGTTTTTACAGTACTGGATTTTCTCTTCTTTTTTCAGATCCTTTCTGATCGAAGAGAACCAAATTAATTTATGCTTCTGTTCAAAAAATTAAGTATTTTCATTTTCGATTTATGTTCATTCTTGAAATAAGCTGATATAAATCTTATCTTTCTGGGTTTTTTAATTTTTTGGTATATTTTAGAATTATTTTTTAACGACCAGTATTTTTAGGGCTTCTAAAAATTTTCTAAAATTCTTCTTTCTAATTTTTCCTATTTCTTTTTTACTTATTAGGTTTAAAAATTCGGATACGCTAAGTCTTTCGGGTTTAATTAACTATGTTATAATGTCTTATTTTTGCGTTTAATGGAGATATATTTTTTGTTATAGATTTCTTTAGTTATTCTGTAAAACGTCGTTTCAGAGATTGCCATTATCTCGTATTATTTTAAAAATTAAATATTTGGCTCTAATATTTAATTTTAATTAAAATATTTAATTTTTTCGACTCTGGGTTTTCCAAAGTTTGAGTTTTACAAGTTCGGTGTATTTAAAAAAAATATTTTTCATGAATTTATTTATTTTTTTAAGAAAATTTTTCCCGGTTTTTTCAGGATTTATTTCAAAGGATTAAGTTGAATTACTGACGATTGGATATTTTGGGTTCTAATTGTTTTAGATTCCAAATTTTATTTTTAATTATAAATAAGTATTTTATAATTGTTTAGTATTTTTTTTTAATAATTAATAAGTATGTTAACTATAAATTAAAAATTTATTAATAAAGTAAAATAAAAATAAAAATTACGAAAAAATAAATAAATAAGAAAACAGAATAAAAAAATATTAACAAGAAAAAAAGTATAAATAAAGAAGGGAAAAAGAGATAGTTTTCGTAATGATTATAATTCGATTTCTTAGGACCGTCCGTTCATATTCAAATATTTGATTTTTACTATAGTACGTTTCATCTATTCATGCCATTTGGCTTATGACAGATAGTAGTTTTATTGTTTTAATTTAGATTATCAATGTAATATTTCGTCGTGGTTTTATTTCGTTTTTAGCAAACACCACAAACTTTTTTCATTTATGCTGTGTTTTTAAATTTCTGGGTTTTAGTTTTTAATTTAATTTTTAATTGTTAATTTGTAATATTTATTTGTTTACTATATAAATATCGAATCATAACCTGATGACGATACTTCGTTGTGCGCCCAGAAAAAAAAAATCACACTTTTAATACTGCACAATAATAAAAAGTAAAAAAAATCAGTTGATCAAGAGGCTTACATCGGAATCAAATTTATTTACTGAAAATTTTGATCTTCTTCGGAACTGTATTCTAAATCTATTATACAGAGTGTTCAAGAAGTGACATAACCTTATGGAAGAATGTTTCCTTTTTTGTTACAGGTTTAATTGAGAAAAAATGGGTTACATAATGCAGCAGGGAAAATTCATTAGATATGCCATTTATGCCCAAACCTAGAATGCCTTCACAGAAAAGTATGGTGTGGATGCACCAAACAAGTTCTTCATCAAAGAGGCTGTACGACAAGTTCAATGAGACAGGGACTGTGATAGATGCAGACAAAAATGGTCGACCAAAAGTTCTAATACCAGAAAAGTTGATCGACGTGCAAGCTGCGTATTCTGTTAGTAGTTAGAAGTCTGTGCGACACCTATCCAGCTATCCAGCTATCCAGTTTGGTCTCTCCCTTGGTAGCACCCACACGGAACCGTACGTATGGGTGCCGTACTATTAAAAGATGCATCCGTACAGAATTCATGTTATTCACTAGTTGTTACCTGCAAAGACTGGAAAACGCGCAGCTTTCTGTCAGCGGTTCATATCATCTGTAACGCCAGATGGGGAAGAACACCACGATTGATTTTGGTATGACGAAGCACGGTTTTCCACCTTGATGGATATGTGAATGTGAAGAATTCACACGTTTGGTGTACGGAAAATCCAATCAGCTGCACGGACAAAAATCGATGTTTGGTGTGCAATATCACGTAGACCAATCTTCATGACAATATTTCATGGCACAGTGAACAGTGATCAGTATTACATACAGATGGTACAACTCTTTCCCAAATCATTTGATTTGGAAGTCAAGAGTTCCAGCGTTCATGTCGTAGTAAAAGTAGTTATTTTTATACGGATTTGAATACTAGAACGTGGATACCGGTGTTCTTTGGTGGTTGGGTTTCAATTAACCACACATCTCAGAAATGGTCGAACTGAGACCGTACAAGACTACACTTCATTTATATTCATACATATCATCCTCATTCATTCTATGAAGTAATATCTGAACGGTAATTCCCGGAAGCTAAACAGGAAATGAAAGAAGATGGTACAACACTATTTTTTAAAAACTATACATGCAGACCGGCTAGGTGTTATCAGTAGGACAATGCTACGGCTCATACAGCCAACAACACTATCACTTTCTTGGAACAGTGTTTTTATGGGCAAGTAATTTCAAAGGGATTACAGCCCTCTCAGGCTACTGATTTATCCCCTTCTGACTTTTTCTTTTGAAGATATCTTAAGGATGCTGCTTGCAAAATTCATCCTTACACTATTTCCGAATTTCAGAACGAAATTGAACGATGTGTCGCTGCAATTCCTCAAGAAACGTTACGACATGTGTTTAAGAGCATGCGTATTGAATTATGTGGATCGCATAACGGAGGCCACTTTCAACAATTATTGTAACTTACTCTTTTTCCCGTGTTTGCGTCACTTTTTAAATACACTGTAATTAAGTAATTAATAATTAAAAACCCTATGGCTTATTTGAAATAAAAACTTGTCAGAAGGCAAGCAGGGAAAGTAGTGAACCCTTTAAAAAACATATTAATTAACAATGTTACTTTGTGATAAACAAACCGAGAAATTTATTGAAATTCTGTCAAATAGTAAGTTTAAAATAATATGAAAATAAAAAAAAACAATTCCTCTTCATAAAATAAATTAGCTGTTTTTCATATCAGGTAATCAGTTTTCAAAATAAATAAGATTAAAATTATTTCACCATTTTTCGAGTGAAAGCTAAATTTTTATAAGAAGAAAAATAATTCTATATAAATCTTTCAGATTCGAATAAAAAAAACCTACGGTAAAATTTTTACTTAATTACATTTAAGTTTTTTTTTAATATGTTTCATAAGACAAAAAAATAAAACAACTGAATAGCAGATTATACGAACTGAAATACCTCGTATTTCAGCTCAAGTGTCAAGGGGAATGCACACCTATCTTCACTCAATGAAAAAAGTATGTCTAACACTAAGGCCATAATTACAATTTAATATTTTGTTGATGAAATTGTCACAGAACAAACATATAAAATTAATAAATTTAAATAAATTCCTATTAAAGTATTAAAATAGGAAGGTTCAAGAGGTCAACTGACCTGACATTGAGATTCTAAAATGTAGATATCTAATTCAAGGGTAGCGAGTTTGAATCCGGCTTGGACCGGTTAAAATTTTCTTATGTAATAAGACTCTCTAATTCAAAAGCAATAATTTTGTTATAATGAATGATTTTGCAACCCACAGGCAGTAAAGTATCTTTACCTTAATCTACTAGGAAGGTTTTAAGGTAATCGGGTGGTACGTTACACTCATATTAGCTTTAATGTACCATTTGGCGTGAGAAAGTAGTTATTCTATTACACACGATTCCATATTGCCTACGCCCACTTATATGTAATTTTGTATATAACTAGAAATTTTCCCTAAATTCCATGAATATTCCCTATATTTCATAAAATAAACCTAAAAAAACACAGACAAAGAGCCAATCTTCAATATATTTATCTCTACACTTATCAAGTATAAAAGGATCAAATGATTTCAACAAAAATTGAAGGAGAAATCTACTTTAAACTGGTAAAACTTTGTTATAAAGGAAGGATTATCGGACCATTAAGCTGGATTTTTTTTTTTGTTCGTGCCTGGATAAAAAAAGGTTTTGTATTGCTCCCACCAAATCACACAAATATCTATAGCTTTGATAGACTGCATGGTTCCTGGCAAGGGTTCTTCAGGAGAAGGATCGGAGAGCTCGGGATGAGGGACAGCCCTCTGAGGAGCTGCCGTTCGAACGTGCTTACACGAGTGGGCGGTAGCAATAAGGCACGGGAAGTTTCAAACCCCCGAGCGAAAAATACCGAGTCCCAGAACGGATGCCACCACTCGGGGTGTCCCTGTTAGAGGGATTGGCATAAAGACCGAGTCCCGACTCCCTGAGTGGGGACCCAGGGACGGCACAGCCGGGCCTGATGGATCCTACTCTGGGGGTTCGAGGCGGGCGCAGATTGAGATCCGACCGGCGGGCCGAGACGTGGAAGCTCGTGAGAATAAAGGACATTCCTCTGGGCTGTGTAATACTTAACAGCAGGATCCGGCCTGGATGAAAAGAAGAAAAAGAGGGAAAAACTATACAAACATCTAGAATACCATTAAAAGTTCCCATATTTTTGTCAATAAGCGTTAAAATACCAATGAGAATAAAAGCATAAAGAATAAAGGTGGATGTTGAGAAAAGAGCCATCAACCTATAAAGGATCACGAAACATGAAAAAGAACATCACCCAGAAGATACATAAACATCCCTGTTATTGAAGTTTCATAATTTTGTCAAATCTTTTACTGTTGAACTTCTGACTAATAAATTTTGTGTCAATTGCTATCAATCAAGAAATCAAAGAAATCCAAGGATTAGATAAAGTAAGGATCAATAAAATGCAAAAAGCCTACGCCGAATATCTAGATACGCACAACAGCATAACGCACAACGCCTTTGCACCACTCAGTGCAACGGTGACAGTTCAAAAGAAAGCACAGTGCGCTTTGTGATTAGCGGAGTATAAAATGTATAACTGCTCAATGGATTTTCCGGTGTGTTTATGGCTATGATCCTCCTTATGCAAACAGCATTAAACGCTGGTACGAGCAATTTAAGGAATCTGGCAACGAGGAAGTGAAAACATCCTCCGGACGGCCCAAAACTAGTGACGAAGCAGTTAAACGTATACCCCAAAGTTATTTAAGAAGCCTTGAAAATCAATTTCTAGGTGAAGTTTACGGTCAGGTATTCCAAAGACAACTATTCAGAATATGTTGCGCAAGCGTTTACGTCTTCACGCTTACAAAATTAAGCTTAAACATCAAATTAATCCTACGGATCGTCCTAAACTTCTTGATTTCGCAAGTAAAATGTTTAATAACATTGACAATGACGAAACATTTTATACTTATGTATGGATTTAAAACATGGAGACTAAGGAAAAAAGAAGAGAGTCCATAAAAATGTCATTTTTAACATAAAACATCGAATCAACAGAAATTCAATTTAATTTAAAACAAAAAAAAAACTGACAACAAAATTGATATCTTATTCATTGATTGTTTAATATTATACGAGTATATAGTGGAAAAATTATGATAGTATAAATTAAATTTCCACTTACCACAATTTAAAAAGTGTAAATCCTAGTACTTTCGAAGCTGTTACTCCATCTTCAGGGATTTTCTAAAAGATGTTAATTTAAATTCAAATCAGTCTTTAATTAAATTGTTAAGTTCATAATAGTCGGTCGTCAAGAATAAAATTAATTCGTACGTCAATAAGACAATAACGTCATGTTTGTAAGAACTGTTATCTAAATAGTATCCTATTTAATATTATTATTAATAGTATTAATAATAATATTACCTATTATAGTAAATTAAACCAAAATTATGATACTTGAAAAAGGTTTACATAAAGGTTAAAAGAGTTAAAATAAACCAAACAGTTTTTAAAAAATTCAAATAATCGATATTTTTAAACTTTAATTGGCTTTCGCATTCCTAATTTTGCCCTAAATTATTTTTTTGGGGTCACTTTTACTACTTTTATGCCTAGGAAAAATAAAAAAGCCAAAAAATATGTAATAAATAAAAAGAAAGCTTTTTTCGATTTTAAGGCTAGGAAAACTTTTGGGAAAATTAAAAAAAAAATGTTAAGATAAGCATGCACACATGATATCAGCTAAAGTGTAGCAAACTTTTGAGAAAATTGACCCCCAAAATAATAAATACTCTACCTTTTGGAGATATTGACCCCCAACATTTTACTAGCAAATGTTCCTTTATACACGAGTTTTTGTGCTAAATTTCATCAAAATTTATGATAAATGATCCAACAAAATGCCAATAAATGATAAAATCGGGAAAATGAGAAAACTTACGAAATAACTACAGATCTTCAAAAAAAAAGCAAAAATAAGGCATAATAAAAGAATAATTAAACCCAACAATTTTTACTTACCGGAATATTTAAACTTAAATGAATAGTAAAGATGAAATACAAAAAAAAATTAGATAGAAACAATTTGAGGACCCAACTGCAAAAAAAACCGAAAGAATTTTCAATTCAATCAGAAAAAAAGATTAGAATTCTTTAAAAAACTGAAAAACTGAATTAACTTGGTTCTTAGAAATCAAAAAAAAAACTTATAAAAAACACATCTCTGAAAAGGAAATTACAGATTGGGAAATATTTAGGAAAAAAAAATTAGAAGGTTTCTAAGTCAAAATTAAACGAAAAAAAAATTGTTTTCTACTTTCACAATTAATTTTTGATTAATAAAATAATCTGTCATATTTACGAATTTAAATAAATATTTGAAAAAATATGGAAATGTATTTAAATTATTATAATGAAACTCATTAAAAAAATTTATGATTCATTGTTAACAAGTGATAAAAGTATCAACTGAAGCTCCGCACTACGTTCATTCGAACATATCAATTAATTATTATATCTAGAGAAAGTGACATCTACAACGCTTTCAAAATAGAGCAAGTTGCTTTGAAAAAACCGCCGCGGCCAATTTACCGCCTGTACTCTCACTCATATGAAAACGATCTCTTATATAAAAGCAGTTAAAATCCCACCGTTGTTAAGCAGATGCATAACAAATAGAAAAAATAATAATAATAATTATTCATGAAACAGCTAAATATAAATATAAACGTATAGGAAAAAAACCAGTAAAGAGTTACATAAGTTTACGGGCATCACTCCTGACAGAGTTTTGTTTCAAATATCCCATAGGAAATTAAAATATTAAAGACTTAATTACTATTACTTTAAATCAATAAAATCAGTTATTAAGTACATAATAGAATTTTTTTAGAAATTATACATTGTTAAAGAAAAGCTGACAACAAAGTTACTCCTGTTGCACGGCTTACACAAACGCGAGCTCACGTGCACACACACACACACACACACACACACACACACACACACTTAATTTAAAATATTTATCATTATATTTAAATATAATATTTTTTAGTTTATTTAATTCAATGTTTCTAAGGCGCGAGTACATAAGGTATTTAATTCGCGCGGGTGTGACGGTAGCAGCAACGTTCGGCACTAACTAAACTAATTTCAGGACTTTTATAAAAGAAATTTCGATTGTAAGGTCGGCAGCTGGTGCAGTCTTAAGGCTTAACGCACGAGGTACCGAGTCAACCGGGCGATCGAGTTCAAGACCTAGCCAGACCGAGTTACTTTTATACACTTTAAATATTATTCATTTATTTAATTCTACCACTCATCTTTGACGTCACAACATACCGGACAACTACAACAGCTGTACGTCAGTGTTATCAAACGTTGAAATATTAACTAAATTAAATACAATAAATAATTAATATTTAAAGTGTAAAAAAATTTGTTGGCAACCCTGTGGATTTCTAATTTCAAGAGGATGAGGAAAAAGGGAATTTTGCACAGGGAAAAAGGGAAATTTCAAGACGATGGCGGACTGCAACAGTTGCGCTCCTTGTAGTGAAAAGGGGTAAGATTGACACACTATGCCTACTGAGCCACTAGTTTAGAGGATTTTTGGGGTGTGATGGGGGAAATTTTTTTATTAAAATATTTTTGATAATTGTTCTTAAGAAAAACATGACCTTAATTAGGCGGAATCTGAAGATACTGAGGGTGACCTTGCTCTGCATTCTCACCTCCTTGACCTTTTAAGTTGAAAATTTAATGGCATCAATATATAGAAGTAATATGAACAAGGTTGGTCAAAATCGGTTCAATAGTTCTGGAGATATAAGGTGATTTAGATACCAACACCGAACACACACGCGCACGCATACGAACATTAACATCCGGAATATTTCCAACCGGTTTTTTTTGGGTTTGTTAGGTGTCAAAACGTCAAGATCCGGTGAAAACCGTATTTGCCCAAGTTGGAGTGATTACAATACTTTCCCTTCAAGAGCTTCAGCTCTGCTATAACTGGAAAGTAATATGAAATTTAAAAAAAATAATCTGGGTCCCGTTTTGCCTCATTTTATCTGATGAGGCTCCAGTATCCTTAAAACCAATATTCCATTATATGATGTAAGGAAACATTTTAATTAAATTATGCGATTTAATACAAAATTTGGTAATGATATTAAAAGAAAACTGATAAAATGTTAAATTTGGTACCGTTTTACTGGCTTAAGGCTAAAATTTAAGAAATAATCTTTACCTAATTTCCTGTTTAATGGTTACGCTGGTTTAGAAATAATACGCAAAATATAAAAAAAAAATATATATAAAAAAATTAGTAAGTACATATCCCTTCGTCGTACCAAGGCCAAAATTTAACGGAGGTTAGAAGTTATGAAAAGAAATTCTATTTATGATTCATGAGTTTTTACAAATCCATTTTGAAAATAAATGACAAAAAATTAAGATAATTAATTATATTTCCATCACTAAATAAGATCGATTTAAAATGTAAATACTGTCAAAAATCCAAGAGCGGTGTAATAAATAAAAAAATATAAATTTTATCAAAAAATATAATTTTTATCAAAAAGAATTTACTTATTTTTCTATATTAATATTATTCCACTATTTTTGTCAGAACAGAAAATTAATTTTCTGAATAACTGGGAACTAAAGGACTTAGGTCATTTAGTTTAAATTTTGCTGATAATAAGGCATTATTAGCCAAAATCTAGAATGAAGCTGAACAACAAATTAAAGAATTCGATAAACTAGCTGCTAAAATGGGATTAAAAATTGCTAATGATAAAAACTACCCGAATTTCTTTAGTGTAAATAATAAAAAAGTAGAGAAAGTGGACGATTTCAAATATCTCGGAGACTGGATCAATTTGAATTTTTTACATAAAAAAGCATTGACATTTAGAGCTAATAAAATGGATTTAGCTTTCCACCTAACGAAAAACACATATAACAATCTTTATCATGGAATTCTAAATTTTGACACTAAAACTCTGATAAAGCCGGAAGCACTCTATGGCGCAGAAACCCCTATGACTGTGCAACAAAGATCCACTAGAAAATCTAAACAAAAGAAAGAAAAATTATAGGAAAAAATTTAAATCTTAAATTTCAAAATAATCAGGTAAATTTAATTCCTAACAACAAACTTTATACCAAAATTGAAAAACAGTCAACACGATAAGGAAAAGACGCATTTTGCTCCAATTTATTTAGAATGAGAATATCAGTAGATCGACTAAATAAATTTTTGATTTCTTCTATTGTAAAAAAAATTAAAGACAAATGGTTCACACAAGTCCAAGAAAACCTAAAATAATTGAAGATAACTGAAGACATTATAAGAGAAACAGAAATTTTAAACGCAATATTAAAAAAATGAAAATAAAAGGTTTCAAGAAGCGCCAAAAGGCAAGAACAACAGATCTGAACTTTCTGAAGAACGAAAGAATGAGATATCAGAAATAATGAAGAGATATCAAGCAGAAAAAAAGAAAAATAAATAATCTAACGTGTTCCAAGATGAACTATTCGGAATAAAAAATAAAAATATTGCTCCCTTCTAAGTAATCCCCAGGGATACAACATTTTGTTCAGCTCCGAAGTTTTTTTCAGATATTTATGCCATTTGGCGCATGGAAAATGGTAAATTTATTGTTTTAATTTAGATTATCATTTATATAATATATCATTATGGTTTTAGTTCGCTTTTAACATACGTCAGAGGCGTTTTCAATTATGTTGTATTTTTATGTCGCTGGGTTTTTAATTTAATTTTTAATTGTAATATCTATTTACTCGCTATATAAATATCTTGTCCGGACGCTGAGAACATTCGATCGAAGTCGACGTACTTTTTTCGGTCTTAATTCTTTAGGAAATCTCCATCGGAATGAAATTCCGATTGAATAAATATCATCACCATACAGTCATGTTTCGTTAACTACTATATACGTCTAATTTAATGAAAATTGTTTGTCCCGTCATTTTCAAATAAAATATATTGATTCACATATTAAAAATACTGCCTAATTACTCGGCTGCTAAATTTGAACTATTCGTCTAATACGGCTAACAATATATATATATATATATATATTTTTTTTTAAAAATAGTGCTGCCATCATGTAGGAAAAAGATGAACTCAGTTTCAAAGATATAGTACAAACAATTAATAAATTCTCGTTATTTTTTGATCACATCTCATAAAGTATTATCATATGTGTTGAATTTCAAGTTCATATGATGCCCCTACAAAAAATTGAAATTTTAAAATGTATATCTGATTAAGTCTAAAATTTAATGGCATCAATGCATCTATGTAGAGTAAATATTTGAGCTAAATTTCAAATGTTAATGTTCATGAAATTCTAAAATACTTATCAAAAAAACTCCGATACATCATTTCGGAATTTTTCATGTTTTTTTTTTTTTTTGTGTTTTGTGCCCAGAAAAGATTATGAAAGGTCAAGATTTGAAAAACCCACACCCAAAATATTGACTGAACATCGTCTACTCAAACTACTGCCGAAAAAGTAAAAATAAAAACTGATGTCGACACCACATGACTTCTTTGTACGCCTATTAAATTACATATACACATTTTTTTTTTAACAATCAGAAGTTAATAAATTATTAATAAATCGATATATTTAAATTAAAAAAAAAAAGTTAAAAGTTAAGTTAAAAATGTAAAAGGTTGAAGAAGTCGGATTCGAACCGATGTCCCTTCCACTTGAACGAACAAATATTTCATTAATTAAACTTTTATTTGGCTATAACTCTGGAACCAAAGAAAATAAATACAACTTATGATATATCGTTGAAAATCTCTCAAAGAGGGCTGATTACTGTAGTTAAGAAAAAGTTAAAACCCAAATTATTTTTGGATTTTGGGCTTTTTTGAACACTTTTGGTCCAGTCAATTGCAATAAAAAGAGGAGGTACACAACTAAATGTTAAAAAAGTCCTAAATCTAAAATTTCAACATCCTACGACTAATCGTTTTTGAGTTATGCAAAAATAATATTTCCCGTACAGTCGTCACGCCGAAGGATTAAGGGATGGTCAAAATGTATATTTCCGTTGAAATTTGATAACCGAAATTTTTAGCGATCACAATACTTCCTGTACTTTGTACAAGGAAGTAAAAATATTATAATTAAATAAAAAATAATTTAAGAAAATCTCAATTTTTATATCTGAATTAGTATATTTTTACGATAAAATATAACCGTTTAACTTATCTTTATTTATTTTAATATAATTAGTTTCAAGTTTAAAAAGAAATCTTTTGTTTCTTTTTTTTGTTTTATGTAACGGTAAGCACAGAAATGACCTCGCTAATAACACAACCATCCGGAGACAATCGTTACACCCGAATTATATCCTAACCGTGTTATTTTCAAGATAAAGTGATAAACGAAAAAACAATGCCAGTTGAGTTAATATTGTAACACAAAATATTACAGGTTGTTACAGTTAAAAATGAGAATAATATTCGATAAAAATATACAGTACGAGTATTTATTATGCAATACTTACATTTTTGTAGCTGGATTTTCTAACATTGTTTTTTTCGGTAAGGTAAACTACGATAATTTTATAACCTGTGAAGAACTTTTCCTTTTAGCGTTAGTGGAAATACAGTTCTGTAGTAGCCGATTTGAATTCAAGGTACTACACACTAGTATACAATACTACCTAATTACAATACACACTGAACACAACACATCATATATTTAATAAGGTACTCATCGGTTATTCGGAACCCCTGCTGAATCCAATCGTTTTTCCTTTTAACTTGTTCTAGTAAATTACATCACTTATCTATTATTTTATTATTTATGATATGAATTTAGAAGTATAAGATAATAATTATACATAACCTTTGTACGCAACTCGACACGATAAAACTTTTCTAATGACGATATCGATATACAATTGTTTCTACACTAATCGATTTAGTTTATCATTTTATAGTGTGCTCTGCATTCGATTTATCTTTAAATGTAATGCATTATAAAAATTAATGTTTGTTTGTTCCGTATGCGTTCCTATACCATTCAGCCGATTGCGATGAAACTTTGGTGAGTTGTTGTGCGCACACCCGCGAAGGTTTATGTTAATACTTAAACCTTCGCGGGTGTGCGAAGGTTGTTTGGACCCGCTAGGTCGTACTGGAGTCGAGATATTTCAAAATTTGTATTCGTGGTCTGATTTGACTCATATTCAGAATATATATTAGTTACGCGAGCAGAAATATTTTCATAAAAAAAATTCCCGCTAGGCGGCGCTGGAGTCGAGATATTTAAAAAAATTGTATTTATGGCCCGATTTGACTCATATTCAGAATATATATTAGTCATATGAAAAGAACCATTTGCGTAAAAAAAATGGATCCGCTAGGCGGCGCTAGGGTCGATATATTTCGAAAAATTGTATTTATGGCCCGATTTGACTCATATTCAGAATATATATTAGTCATGTGAAAAGAAACATTTTCGTAAAAAAATGGATCCGCTAGGCGGCGCTGGGGTCGATATATTTCGAAAAATTGTACATATGACCCGATTTGACTCATATTCAGAATATATATTAGTCATATTAAAAGAAATATTTTCGTAATAAATGGATCCGCTAGGCGGCGCTAGGATCGAGATATTTCGAAAAATTGTATTTATGGCCCAATTTGACTCATATTCAGAATATATATTAGTCATGTGAAAAGAACCATTTTCGTAATAAATGGATCCGCTAGGCGGCGCTAGGGTCGAGATATTTCGAAAAATTGTATTTATGGCCCGATTTGACTCATATTCAGAATATATATTAGTCATGTGAAAAGAACCATTTTCGTAAAAAATGGATCCGCTAGGCGGCGCTAGGGTCGATATATTTCCAAAAATTGTATTTATGGCCCGATTTGACTCATATTCAGAATATATATTAGTCATGTGAAAAGAACCATTTTTGTAAAAAATGGATCCGCTAGGCGGCGCTGGGGTCGATATATTTCGAAAAATTGTACATATGACCCGATTTGACTCATATTCAGAATATATATTAGTCATATTAAAAGAAATATTTTCGTAATAAATGGATCCGCTAGGCGGCGCTAGGATCGAGATATTTCGAAAAATTGTATTTATGGCCCGATTTGACTCATATTCAGAATATATATTAGTCATGTGAAAAGAACCATTTTCGTAATAAATGGATCCGCTAGGCGGCGCTAGGGTCGAGATATTTCGAAAAATTGTATTTATGGCCCGATTTGACTCATATTCAGAATATATATTAGTCATGTGAAAAGAACCATTTTCGTAAAAAATGGATCCGCTAGGCGGCGCTAGGGTCGATATATTTCCAAAAATTGTATTTATGGCCCGATTTGACTCATATTCAGAATATATATTAGTCATGTGAAAAGAACCATTTTCGTAAAAAATGGATCCGCTAGGCGGCGCTGGGGTCGATATATTTCGAAAAATTGTACATATGACCCGATTTGACTCATATTCAGAATATATATTAGTCATATTAAAAGAAATATTTTCGTAATAAATGGATCCGCTAGGCGGCGCTAGGGTCGAGATATTTCGAAAAATTGTATTTATGGCCCGATTTGACTCATATTCAGAATATATATTAGTCATGTGAAAAGAACCATTTTCGTAAAAAATGGATCCGCTAGGCGGCGCTAGGGTCGATATATTTCCAAAAATTGTATTTATGGCCCGATTTGACTCATATTCAGAATATATATTAGTCATGTGAAAAGAACCATTTTCGTAAAAAATGGATCCGCTAGGCGGCGCTAGGGTCGATATATTTCGAAAAATTGTACATATGGACCGATTTGACTCATATTCAGAATATATATTAGTCATATTAAAAGAAATATTTTCGTAATAAATGGATCCGCTAGGCGGCGCTAGGGTCGAGATATTTCGAAAAATTGTATTTATGGCCCGATTTGACTCATATTCAGAATATATATTAGTCATGTGAAAAGAACCATTTTCGTAAAAAATGAATCCGCTAGGCGGCGTAGGGTCGATATCTTTCGAAAAATTGTATTTATGGCCCGATTTAACTCATATTCAGAATATATATTAGTCATATGAAAAGAACCATTTTCGTAAAAAAATGTATCCGCTAGGCGGCGCTGGGGTCGATATATTTCGAAAAATTGTACATATGGACCGATTTGACTCATATTCAGAATATATATTAGTCATATTAAAAGAAATATTTTCGTAATAAATGGATCCGCTAGGTGGCGCTAGGGTCGATATCTTTCGAAAAATTGTATTTATGGCCCGATTTGACTCATATTCAGAATATATATTAGTCATATGAAAAGAACCATTTTCGTAAAAAAATGTATCCGCTAGGCGGCGCTAGGGTCGAGATATTTCGAAAAATTGTATTTATGACCCGATTTAACTCATATTCAGAATATATATTAGTCACGTGTGATGAAACATTTTCGTAGAAAATGGACCCGCTAGGGTCGAGATATGTATGAAAGAAATATAAATATACAAACAGACTCTCTTCTTCTATATATATATATATATATTTATACATATTATTATATTATTTTATACATATTTATATATGTATAAAAGACAATTTTCGTATTTAAGTGTTCTATAGCCTAAAATACTACCAATTTAGGATGGGGAAAAGGGAAAAAATAAAAACGGGAAATAGGGGAAAGGAGGAAAAATATAAAAGCGAAATATGGGGGAAAAGAGAAAAGGAAAATAGGGAAAAGGAGAAAAGAATCAAAGGATGATGGAGAAGGGTGAAAAGAGATAAAAGGAGAAAAGAAATAGGGAAAAGGGGAAATATCAGGAAACAAAGAAGGGGGAATTAGGGAGTTGGGAAATATGGAAACTGTGAAAAAGGGAGAAGGGTGAAAAGAGAAAAAAGAATAAAGTGAAAGGTTAAATTTTGTATATTCCGTAATTTTCAGTTTTTTAATGTTTTATCAAACTTTCATTTGTGTTCATTTAACTTTTAAATATACTCGAATCTAGCAATGTTGAAGCATTGCCGGGTCAGCTACTGCTGTATAAAAATATAAAATGAAAATTTGGGAATTACCGAATTCTGAGAAACAAGCAGTGCAATTTTTCCAAACGGAAGGACTATTACCGGAAGTAAAATTATGTGAAAACAAGTGTAACTTGTATTTCGAACCATAAGCGTACTGGAGGTGCGCAACTCTTTGAAGAAGAAACTACCAGATAGGCCACGAAACGTTCTAACATCCGAAAATATTGAAGCAGTGTTACAAGCAGTTACACAATCTCTACGACGATCAGCTCTTAAACACACTCCTGCATTACAAATATCTAATCAGACTGTAAGAAGAATTTTTCACGACGACTTATAGTTTCATCTATACAAAATGATGGCCGCGCAGCAGCTAAATGAGCGTGACTGAATTATCGGTATTGCTTCTTACCTGACCGTTCTGGAAAATGTTCCAGTGGACTAGATTGTGCTGTCAAGTGACGAAGCCCATTTTCATTTATCGGGTTGTGTTAACAAACAATACTTACGATTCTGAGAAGAAAATAGTCCCATAAAATTACATGAGCGCCCTCTGAACTCTGAACATACTACAGTTTGGTACGCGGTTGCTGAATTTGTGATAATAAGGCCGTACCTTTTTGAGGAAGATATGCTATCAGTTACAGTAACTTCTGAACGTTATATAAAAATGTTACTCGACTTCTCGTTACCAAGACATAATGTACTCGAAAATCAAGCCGAAAATTTATTGTTTCAACAAGATGGGGGGCAGCTCATACAGATAATCAATGATTTTTTCTCAGAGAAATATTCCCCCGACATTGTGTTATTTCACAACAAGAAGGCGTCCCATGGGCTGTACTGTCACCCGATCTTCCAGCATATGGTTTTTTCTCTGGGGTCATCTAAAGGCTGAATTCTTTAAACAGAAGCCTAGATCATTTAAAAGTTGCTAACCATCAACCGATCACTGCAATACCATTGGAAATGACAAGAAAAGTAATGCGGAATTTCAGGGAGAGGTTAAAGACCTACATAGATAGTGAAGGTCGGTATATGAACGGCATTACTTTTAAGAATTAATAAAGGTACATGAAAATAAATAACGAACTGTTCTTTCAGAATATATTTAATTTTTTTATTATTTTGTTGTGATATCTATTTTATTTACATTTCAAATCGGGGAGTTATTTTTGCCGGACCCTATATTAATGTATTTATTTATTCTGTAATCTGTATGTATTTATTTAGTAATCTATTACTAAATATGTAAACGTAAATTAAAATGCGTTTCTATATATTTAATTAAAAATATAAAATTTATTTTACACCTGGTAACTGTCCTTTTATGGGCGGACAAATTTTTCTATCCCCATTAATTTAAACAGGTGGTTGCCTATATTTAATAAATAATTTTTAATACACAAAGATTAATAAATCCAAATTTTTATAAGCTGTTTACAAAAATTAGATTCTCAAGTTTTCTTTTTCATTTATTTTTTTAGTAAAAAAAAAAACTCAAAATGCAGTTATATATAAATAAAAAAGGCCTTTTTAATGGAGTAAAATTATATAATAAAATTAATAATATGCATTTCTGAAGAAGCAATAGCCAGTTTGTGTTTTATGTGGTGTGTGAAAAAGTAATATTGCATAATAAGACAATATTATTAAAAAAAAAAAAACAGGTTTTTTTAATATACCTTCATATTTTGTTTATATGAAAAAAAATTTATATTACGTTCAAAGGTCATTTAATTCCATTTATTTTTTATAAGATAAAAACAAGAAATGAGATATTATAAGAGTAAAACAACAAAATTTGCCCTTTTACGTAACCTCTACTTTTTCGTTATGTCAAAACATAAATAACAGAACCCTGAATATTTTTTTCAACATGTAACACCTCATCATCACTGTAATTTTAATAATCATTTCTAACAGATTAAAATGTAAAAAAAAAGAAGATAATTTAGATTTAGGACGTGCTATTACAATAAAATACATATGTAAAAATTATTTTAAATGGATACAAAGTTATTTCAATAAATTACTTCGTTTAAATACCAGTAGTAAATCTTGCTACTGAAAATAGTTTATTCATTAAAATTAAGTACTGATGTTACGAATACATCTTTTACAAGCAATTATATTTAACAGACTATTGCATAAATATATTTTACTTTTACCCTTACATTGTTATATGTAAATCGTAAGTGAATATACATACATTAATCTTTAACAAAAATTTTAAAATGTAGATTAAAATAATCTGATGTGTACACCACATAACTTACTTGTAGCCTATTATATATACACATTTTTTTCTGCACTTTATTTAAACTTATTTTATTTCAAAGTGAGATAGGCTGAAAATGTTCTGCCAAATCACGGAATAAAATTGTAATTTTAAAAATAAATATACAATTTTTAAAGATTTTGCTAAAAAAAATTCAAAAATAATACGATTCTAAATTATAATTTTCAATTAATATTAAATAATCAGATATAATATACGTGGATATTACCAAAATAATATTCAATTATTCTAAATTTCGATTGCCAAGTCGATTGCAATCAAAAAGGAAGGTGCACAACTAGATGTTAACAACAGTCCTAAATACAAAATTTCAATATTCTACGGCTAATTGTTTTTGAGAACGTTTAAAAGGTAAAACAAGATACGCTTTGAAAATAAAATTATTCTAATATAGTAAAATCATGCTTAATATTTTTAAAAAAAATTGTTTTCGTAAGCAAATTGTTTCTTATTCAGAAAGAAAATAAATGTAGTGACCTTTTTCTATAAAAAGTTAAATCTATATAAGGTACCTAACATCAATATTACTGTAGCTAATAAGGGGAAAGCACGGACTTCGGGACACCGATTTAAACCATATTGCGTGAGCGAATAGTACACATTGTTTACGTGTCTTCATCACAAAATACCAACACGCAATATTCAATTGTACTCAATAAAAATGGCCCTAAAAATGTCCTTATCATTTTATATTAGTTTATATATTAATTTTGTTTCACGTCGCTGAAGTAGATGTATGGTGTAAGTGGGAACGTGTTGTCTCCGTAACCATGCACACATCGGTTCGAATCCGACTTCCATATATTTATTTTTTTTTTAACTTTTTTTTAATTTAAATATATTAATAATTATTAACCTCTGATTGTAAAAATTTTTGAATTACAATGAAAAGTACATAAAATTTTATTTCACTAATAAATGATTTTTGTTCAATTTTTTTATTATATTGCAATTGAATTATTATTTATCGTTAAATATTTTTTTTTATAATCAGAGGTTAATAATTATTAGTAGATCAATATATTTAAATTAGTTACAAAAAAAAGGAAATGAAGTCGAATTTGAACCGATGTGCTTTCCCTTGTAAGATACAAATATTTCATTAATTAAACTTTTAATTGTCTATAACTATGAAGCCAATGAAAATAAATACCAGTTATATATCGTTTAAAACCTCTCAACGAAGGTTTATTACTGCAGTTAAGAAATAATCCAAAATTCAAATGTTTCAAAACTGAAACCCCGCTTTATTTAGAGGTCGACTATGTATACATTTTTGGCCCAGTCGATTGCAATCAAAAGGGGAGGTGCATAACTAGATGTTACAACAGTCCTAAATCCAAAATTTCAACATCCTACGGCTAATAATTTTTGGGTTATATGAGATACATACGCACGTACGTACAGACGTCACGCCGAAACTAGTCAAAATGGAATCAAACATAGTCAAAATAGATAATTCCGTTGAAATCTGAAAACCGTGATTTTTCGCGATTTCAATACTTCCTTTATTTCGTACAAGAACGTAAAAACGAACTTGCCACTATTTTTTATAACTATTGACAAAGATTACTTTTATAACTCTACTAAGAAATTTTTATAGCAAATATTGGTATCATTGGATAAATTAAACTGTACGTTGATTACAATATACAGATACATACAAATGTAAGGGACACTTCTGATGGTTTATAAAAAAAAATTAGACTTTATGTGTAGAAATAATAACTATTCTAATTTTACAAAGGACGTTTTTTAAGTTGGAAAAACTACTGTTGATATTAATATTGATTATTGTATGGTATAACTGATCTGGCAAGATGGCTACAACTGTCAAGAAAAATTTTTGTTTAGTTGAATTAAAACAAACTCTGTTAACTCATACGGAGATCCCGGGATCACACATGGCATTTTTACACGTTACAAACCGTTCAGTAGCTAACGGTGGTCTCGGAGATTAAAAAAAAATAAATAAATGTTTAATTCAAAACAAAAAAGTAAACGATCACCGACAAGATGATTCAGCCACAAGTGGAAAATCAATTGGAAAATAAAGGATATCTATTTAAAAAAAAAAAAAATTGCCGAAAGATCTTCCGTATCAGAAGAATAAGCTGATCACGTTCGCAGCGTATACCGTTATATTCTAGGTACATCGAATACTTCAGTCAATTTAGAATTACAAATTCTACAAAAAACTGGATAGAAATTTTGCCTGTTATCGGAAAACAAACCGTGCGAATACGGTTGAAAATGATACCTTTTAAATTACAGTTAATACAGAATTTTTGTGATGATAAACGATTTCCGTGAAGAAATTCAGGAACAAGTTCAGGAATAAAATTGTTTCACTACCAAAAGTGTATAAATTTCATATCAAATATTTAACTGCTCGTACTATTAATTTGCTTTATTTCTTGATATTTTTCATTATATTATCAATTATTTAATTTTTGTTTTTTTTTTTGTTTGATATAATGTTGTTTTAAAATGCGGTATAAGTATTATTTATGTTTTTTTAATAAGTTTTATATTTCCGTCTTGCGATATAGCAGAGCGAAGCTGTAGAAATGAAAGTATTGAAATCGGTCCAATTTGGGTATATGCAATTTTCACCGGATTTTGATGTTTTGACACCTAAGGAACCCAAAGAACGGGATAGAAATTTTCCGGATGTTCGTACGTACGTATGTATGTTCACTGTCCCACTCTAAATCACCTTATATCTCTGGAACTACTGGACCGATTTTGATCAAACTTGGTCAGATTTTTTACCATTAAATTTTCAAGTTGAAAGGTGAAGAGGATGGTGAGTCTATAGAGGAAGGTCACCCTCAGTATTTCGAGATTTCGCCTAATTTAGATATTAATTTTCTTAGGAACATCTGATAACAATTAAAAAACAACATCTGCCAAAAAGAGTATTTGAAAAATCGCCCCCAACCCAAAAAAAAAAATGCTCCAAAGTAGTGGGTATACTGCGTCAATAGTATCCTATGTCACCACAAGGAGCGCTAGTCTAGCACTGAGGTGCTAAATTAAGCGTGTGTAAGCTGCGTGATGGGAAGTCCTACAACAGTGTTGTCAACTTTTTTTTTCTTGTTTCCGCTAAACATCATTCGTAATATAACTTTTGGTGTATGAATGATAATATTTTCATATTTTTTAGTTGAAAAACTAGTACCTTTATTTGTGAAATAAAAAAAAATTTAATCTTTATTTTTGGTAAGTCATGGGAACTTTTCCGTTAAGCGGCAGCATTTCCGTTTTTGTTGGAATTAGTGTAAATGCGCCTCGGTATAGGCTGGAATGACATTATTGCATACTGCCGGCAATTCCGCAGTGACTGGCCCGCTGGCAGTGATTCGGCGGCGGTAGATTATTGTCAGATTAATAACAATTACAATTTTATTGTTTTCTTTAGATTTTTAAACGATTTTTTCTTTTTACTGATCGATATTTTTAACTTCATTTAATAATAAACATACACGGTAGAATAATAATCAACGTACGCTTTTTATTTTTTAGACACCGGGACCACCGTTACGTATTTTTTCAGATTATGAGATGAAATTAGAATTTTTTAGAATGTGAAAAATGCCGACCGGGATTCAAACACGGGAGCTCTAGAAGAAAGGCGAAGATGTTAATCTTCGCCTATCTGCTCACGCCGCGTAGGCCGGCACTCGTGGTGCGACACTCGCACCGCGTAGGCCGGCAATCAACGTATACTACAAAAATAAACATATGAATGAAGGATTCAACTCGCGTGAATGATTACTGAGTAACGGAATGTTATAAATTAATTATGACGCGGTGACTGCGACAATGACGCGTCATGCGGCTATGATGTCAGTCCATCCCACACCGAGGCGCGTTTACATTATTCCTAACAAAATGAAAATGTTGCCACTTAACGGAAAAGGTTCAAATTATTGTATAATTATATAAATTAATTAAAATAAGGAATGGAACTGGTGTGACCTTTGGTATGTCGGATGTTCTATTTGACTTAAAGTATTATTAAAAATAATTGTATCTAAACATATGTGTGTTTTTTTTTCTATTCTTAGTAGTAGGTGATTAAATCCGTTCTAAAGGGTGTATTAACAAACTATTAATTATAAAGAATTTCTATAGTATTAAATAATTAGCATAATATTCGATTGTTGTCTGCTTTAGTCGACAAAGTGAGAGCAACATTTTAGATCATTTTATTATTGTTACTATTTTACGTAACGTCTTCTGGAATCAATCCATAAGTTTAAAAAAGATAAAAAAAATAATAAAACACACACATATATACATATATATATATATATATATATATATATATATATATATATATATATATATATATATATATATATAATACATTATTTATTTATGTAATTACATATTCATGTAAAATAATAGATCACCACCCATCTTCTAATATTAATTTTTATAACTCACTAATCTATATATACATATTTATATATATAAATCTATCTCCACACAACATAATATAATATAATTATTGCAGAGCGATTTCTATTCTCTGTAGTCACTTTCTATATTAAATTATTGTTGCAAAACAAAAACAATAGAGTTCATTGTAACGATAATGAAATTTAAATATAATTCCTTTTTTAACTCATAACTATTAGGTTCTAAAATGCTGAATAATTATATATTTCACAACTAATAAATATATACTTTAGTTATCTATTTTAAATAAATATTAAATAATTTTATTTTTATTTTACAGGCTATTGCGATATATGATGCTATATCTACAACGGGAAAGGTTACAGATCGGTAAAAAAAAATTTGCATAAGTTTTATACTTAAGGAGTCATTAAAAAAAAGATTAAAATAAAGCCTAGCATTCCTGACATTGGTTAATAATTTTTATACTAGTAGACCCGGCAAAGCTTCACTATTACTTGATTTGAGTGTACACGCACTCAATAACAAATACAAAAATGATCTACATATGTATGTAGAATAAATGAACACAATTGAAATTTTGATAAAACATTAACAAAATGAACATTATGGAACTTCACAAAATTTAACCTTTCTCTTTTACCCTTTTTATTTTCTCCCATTTTCATTTTTACCGTATTCCCTTTCCTTTCTCCCATTTCCCCTTTCTCCTTCCCTTTCCCACATTTCTCTTTCTTTTATGTCCCTTTTAGCCTTCATCTTCCCCTTTTATTTTTTTCTCCTATCACCTTTCCATTGCCTTTTTCCCTATTTCCCCCTTCTTCCCTTTTTACCTTTTCCCTTTTACTTTTTCGATTTTTTTCCTTTTTCCCTTTTCCCCGCGCGTAAATCGGTCCAGTAGTTTTTTAGTTTATAGTGGTCACACATATCGGAAACATTGAAATGGAATCGTATAATATTTAGTATAACGTCTGTTGCTTTTACGTCGAACAGATAGTGCTGTTTTTCATTAAAAAACATGTTTTTACCTGCTACAGGTGTGATAATAGGTATATAAATAGTAGGTATATATAAAAGCACGCGCGTATTTGAATGCAACATTATATTAAAATTTCAAAGCAATTGGTGAAGAACTTTCGGAGATTTAAGATTTTGAACAAACATTTACATTTTTATTTACGTAGATAATGGAAAAATAGTATACATGAAAAAAGTTACCTAAGATTTTTTTGTGGTGGGAGTAATCTATAATGAAGCTTTATTATAAAATTATCATTACATGTTTAAATAAACTAAAAAAGATTTTTTAAAAAAATATCGAAATTTCTTTTTGTTCTCCCACAACCAAAATCACCTTCAAAGAATTTCTTTTTTTATTTTTCTACGTTTACAATGTTAATTAGAAGAAACTGAAATATATTGCTTTAAAAAAAGGACAACTAATAAAAAGTTACCTAATTTTTTTTTTTGCGGGGGGGGGGAAGTGAATTACGTTGAAAGTTTATTGTAATATTATTATTTAAACAATTAATTATATTAAAAATAATTATTTTTAAACTTTGATCGGCTACTCTACCCCAAATATTGCTCCCAATACATTTTTTTTGGGTCGTTTGCAATACTACTATCGTTAGAAAGACATTTAAAAAATTCTGTTGAAATGTACTTTTTTCGATTTTTGTGGAGGGCGTAATTTTGGGAGAAAACTTTTTAAGAATGGTAAGATAAGATACGTAATATAAAGCGGGATTAGGTTTACAAAATTTTGAGAAAATTGACCCCAAAAAGTTATCTATCCCACCCCATGAAGATATTGACCCGAAAACTTGCCCCAATATAACAGAGTCTGTACAAAATCGATTTAACCAGTCAATAGTTATTAAGCTTCAAATACTCCATGTACGTACATACGTACGAACATTAGCTCGCAAATTTTTTGTTTTGGGATCCCTCGGTCATGAGATGTCGAGAAATGAAAAAAAAAACATACGTAAGTTTTTGACTAAGTAAATTTCCTTCTTGTAGCATAGCTCTAGAGTTATGATGCGAGGAAATTAAAAATCAGAAAATTAACATTATATTTTTAAGACAATGTTGAAGTCTAGACTAAAAACATTATTTATGTGCTTATACAAACACCTTTTTTTTCTCTTTTTTTTGTAATGAGCTTCGTTCGATTATTATGGGTTTATACAGAAAAGGTTTATTAAATTATTTATATACAGTAAAACTCCCCTTTACTATTTTCAAGGTTGTAAAAAAGGTTAGTTCATGAATTTATTTGACATTGCTAAGTAAAGGCGTATAACCCGACAAACAACAAAAAGTGTTAATTACAAATGTTTTTTTTAGATGTTTTGTCTACTTGTTCATAAATAATTACATACAACATGTATTATGTTGTAAAACACACACACACACACATATACATAAGATAAAGAAATATGTATAAATTGTACAGTGCGGCTTAAGTAACTACATAAAGGAAACAGTCTAGAGAATAATATTTATAAAAGTAATAATAAACTAAATATAAAATTCTTTCAAAACTGGTTAATGATTTGGGTGCTCCCGGGTAAATACAAACCGCTCTTATCCTTTTACATGAATAAATAATTTATTTTTAAGTCTTGCGTATAATTCGATTTTCCATTTCTACATTTGTAATTTAGAATAATAATTTTAGACTTATCGAAGAAAATTACTTTCGGTCATACGGAGTGGTAGGAGGGTGAAAATAAATTTATTTTTACGTTTTGAATATGGTAATTAAGAAAATAACATTCATTTATAAAATTTTGTGACTCAAACATCTTTAAAACTACTACATCAATTTCATTGAAATTTAGATATGATGTAATAGTGTATCTGAAGTTGTACATGGGAAAATTTTATTGGTTTGATCATTCTTCAATTACGCTCAATTTAATGTCGTAAACAGACAACATAACCTCAATTCGAGTTTATATTGACTTTGAATTGTGTATTTTTCATAAGTACTTATGCAATGAGCCATAGTGATGAGCGAGTTTAAATATAATGCTTGTGTGAATTGTCTACTTATTTTTAAATTATTTAATCAAGATACGATTATAATGGATTAATTTTCTTATAAATAGAAAATATATTTTAATATTAAACAACAAAAAAGAAAATATATATTTTTTATTTTCTTCATTTAATTTATGATTTGTAAATTTTTTGCTCAAAAAATATTATACAAAATAAAATAACGAAAAGTCGGCCTTCTTGCGTAGAACTGCGCTAATTTTTTTCTTTTATTTAAGGTAGAATGTCTAAATACTTTATAAAATAATAAAACGTTTAAATAAAATTCATAACATATTCATTAATCAAAGTTTTTATTTTATATTTTATCAGCCGATTTTATATTACGAAAATGTTGTACGGAATGACCCATGAATCCCACCTCTGAATCGTAAAATGTTTTTGATGCATTAACGATAAAATAATTCATTAATATTTCTTAAAATAGAGATTTACATTTTCATAATTATGTTCGATCAGTTAGGCTGATTGTTAAACAAATTAGAAATTGAATCTCAGAAGAACAGCAGCACTGGGACACATAGCGTACCTGTATATAATCCCTAATTTTTTTAATCACATGTCGGGAAAACTTAGCTGTACTATGGATAGAAAGGATTTTAAATTCATATTAAAAAAAATATTTCCTACATTTTCTTCCCTAAAATGGGGGAGTCGGTCGACTTATAAGCGAGTCCGATTTATCATTTAAATTCGAACGGGTTTTTAAATTGTTTTGTAGTTTATTTCGTGTCTATATACGTGGTGGGTTACTTATTAGATACAGTTTATATTTGTAGTAATAACTAGTATAATAATAACTACCTTCTGTTATTATTATTAATAAAAGTACGTAATTAAGAATTACTTATTTTCATAAAGATATTGAATTTTTAGATAAGAATATAGTTAAATTTAAAAGGTAGAATTAAATTTCAAAACATTTAAAGAAAAGGTATAAATAAATGAGTTTACGTAACCAGTGAATGTTTTTTATTTTCCCATTTTCGTAAAACCATGTTTTTTATTTTATTTATTTTAATCTTTTCCTCAAAAAATGGTTAAATAATAAACAAGTTAATAAATATTAATTAAACAAGAATAATATTATAAAATAGTATGATAAAATATTAATATAATGGTATAATAAAATTCATGTAATAATGTTTAATAAATTTCAAATTAATTTCTTATTGGTGGTAAATAATAAATTCTCTGTTTTGTTTGAAAATTAAATTTAAAATGGGAGAGTCAACTTGTATTCTAGTTAGATGTACATTCAAACAAATACGGTATATATATATATATACACCGTATTTGGGGTTTATTAAACCCCAACCACCAAAGAACACCGGTATCCATAATCTAGCATTCAAATCTATATAAAAACAGCTGCCTCTACAAAGACTCGAATCTTAGAATTCTCGACTTTGAAAATCTTTGGTATTTGGGGTTTATTATATATACCGTGTATATATATATGGTTAGATGCACATTCAAACAAATACGGTATATATATTAATATATACCGTATTGTTTTACGTAAGACTTATTTGTCTTGTTTTACATAAGTAAGACCAGACAAATCAATAATAATGACATTAGTAATAATAATAGTAAACGACAATCATAAAGCAACTAGTAAAAAGAAAATATAGTAATCACAACCATAGTAATAATCAGAATAACAGTAATAATAATTAATAATAATAATAACAGACAATAAAAAAATCTCACAATAATAATTAGAATAATGACAACAGTAAACAATAATAATATTAAATGTCAATAACACAAATTATCATAAATGTCAATAATAATAATAGTAAACAGAGATTACATGTAAAATAGAATTTAAAGTAATCGTCAGGATCTCTTCACAGGTAGATGAATAATGAAAACCAGAATTCAGTCCCATAACCCACCGGATTGGTCTAGTGGTTAACCTGCTTCCCAAATCAGCTGATTTGGAAGTCGAGAGTTACAGCGTTCAAGTCCTAGTAAAGCCAGATATTTTTACATGGATTTGAATACTAGATCGTGGATGCCGGTGTTCTTTGGTGGTTGGGTTTCAATTAACCACACATCTCAGGAACGGTCGAACTGAGAATGTACAAGACTACACTTCATTTACATTCATACATATCATCCTCATTCATCCTCTGAAGAATTATCTAAACGGTAGTTACCGGAGGCTAAACAGGAAAAAGAAAGAATTCAGTCCCATACGACTGAAGAGCGTAGGAACGCTAATCTTAACACTTTTAACCACTAGTCTTGTATTAACAACAATAGTACAATAGATAAGACAAGTATAAAGTTCTTTCACTGTAAATACCTTTGCTGTTCACAAATAAAACTATCCTAACAGTTTACGAATGAAATTTAGTCCATTATCTCTTTCAGTTATAGTCTTAACTCATCGAACCATTATTTGTGACGTTACCTAAGTTGCGCCGACGTAGTTCACTTTGAAATTCGCTCCTTCACTGACCTCCTCGCAGAATACTCTCGCGGACTGATTCGCAAACTCTCTTCACGGAAGTGACTTTCAACTGGTCTTCCCCGGAGTATTTATACTTCTATTTTCTTTACCTGTCGGACCAGACCCCTAGTTGAGCGTGAGAACGGTAGACCGAGCCCTTTCTTTCACATTCATTCTTAACCTTGGTCCGGTAACTCTTCTCACGGAACGACATGTGTTTGTTGTATGTCAGCGGGCAGTATTAAAAAAGACCATTGCTAAACGGATCTGTCACCTTTACTGGAAGGGTTTCTTTCAGCCACTTTCTTGATTTCTCCCATTATTATACTTTCTACTATTTTCTTCTTAATTGGTAGGAATCCGTTACTCAGGTTCGCTATACCGATTTTGTTACAATATATATTTATTTATATTATATATTGGGGATGCCATTATTTGGCATCCCCATCCGGTTTCGCCCCTCGCTATATCATTAATTGCGTTTCCCATTGTAGTGATTGGACATTTAACCAGTTTTAGGTCGCTTCGATTGCCCTTTCCGACCAGCCAGAGGACTCTACCCTTTGGAACTCACTGTGTTCATTATTCTTATGCTTGTGAGAATAATAATGATAAATAAAAATTAAAGCCTGATCAATTTATTAAAATATCCTCGAAACTTTAATCGAAGAATATGGGTTTCAAAACAGTAGACCTCTATCTTAGAAATATTAGTTATACATGGTTATCCGTACTTCGTAAAAGTAAAAATATATTTTGCCCCGTTCTTATCGTTACCCGAAAAACACCGCTAGGAAGTGGCCGTAATTCGTTTCTCATTTTGTTTTAATTTCTTTTATTTTATGTATTTTAGTTAAATACCCGGAGGCAGGAGCAGCCACTCGCATTCCATGTACAGTAACAGTAGCTGTGTTGGTCTAATCTAAAATTATTATCTAAATTATTTATCTAAAATTGGCTTTTAGATATTTACATGAAAATTACACGTATAAAAAATTAGAATGATATTTTTATTTGTTATCGAGAAGTTAAAAAAAAATTAATAACCTGGAGTAAAAAAATTCTAAATCCATTTTAAGCTTCTAAACTCAGAATTTAAAAAAATCTAGAAATTAATTTTCCCATGATGATTAAACACCCCAAAAAATCAAGTTAACATCTTCATTTACAAACAAGAAAAGTAAATTTAATTTTTACTCCATTTTAACCCTTTAAAATTGGGATTTCAAAAAATCCTTCTTAATATTCACTTACACCGTAAAAATGTGTAAAACGTTTCATCAATTTATCTAATGTACCTTTTGCTGAGCGTTGATCAATCAGTCAGTCATTCAGGACAAGATGCTTTAGAGGTACAGAAAACATGTCTTGGCTGATTGATAATCAAAAAAATACCGACGTTTCGTCAATCATCTTGCTGAGAACTTCGCAGGAGATTTTTTTCACGAGCTATGGTTTTGTTTGATATCTTCAGATTGGAATGTTCGATTTTTATAAAATTCTGTACGATTACCTTTTAATACTGGTCATTGATATAATTTAATTTTGATTGCAAACGATCAACTGTGTATGAGAGACATAGTATTGCAGTCCCTTTCTCAAAATTTTACTCAGAGTAGAATATTTTTTTTTTGCATAATTCTATATTTTTTAGGAGGCTTATACATATGGTTCGTATTGTGTCCCATCGGGAATAAATATAAAGGTAAAAGGAGAAAACGTTTTTCAATTTTTTTCTTGTTTCGTAGAAATATTTCTATTTATTGGCTAAAAACGGACACGTATTTAATAAATTACTTGATTTTATTTTGAAGTCAATCGGTGAAGGACAATGGGATAGTCTATACAATGGAATCATTAAAGAATCCCAATAAATCTTAAATGTCTTTAGATCGAGAAATTTAAGCGTTGCGTAATTTGCAAATACTAATGATAATTGCTTAACTCATAATTAATGATTGTTTAAAAATTAATGATAGTTTTACCTGTTAAGTAAATAAAATCTTTTCAGTATATTTTATTTATAGAAATGTCAAGTTTGATCGGGGTTCGAAATTAGAATTTTCTTAATATATATATATATATATATATATATATATGTATGTATAAAAAAACGCAGTCACACTACAACTCCATAACGGATGTCCATAAGTATTTTAACATACACCTAATATTCTAATTCTATTTACAATAAAGTTATTCTACAATTTTTTTAATTAAATAGGTTCTGTTGATCCTGGATTAAATCTATAAACAGGCAGATAAAAACAAGATATTGGATTGATTTTGTATTGTGTCTAATTTTATAGGAACAACTATATTTAAATTTATATAATTTTGTAATAAATATTAGGGGGAAATCTTAAAATAACAAATAAATATCAATAAAATTGGTTTATATTTTTAATTATGTTTAAATAGTAAGAAATGTGTTATTATTATTCGCAGAAAAAGGTGGAAAATCAAATAATTTCCTTCATTTTTGTACAAGGAAGTATTGTAATCGTGAAAAATTTTGGTTTTCAGATTTCAACGGAAATATCCATTTTGACTAGTTTCGGCTTGACGTATATATACGTACGTACCTCGCATAACTCAAAAACGATTATCCGTAGAATGTTGAAATTTTGGATTTAGGGCTGTTGTAACATCTAGTTGTGCACCTTCCCTTTTCATTGCAATCGACTGGGCCAAAAGTATTCAAAAAAGCGCAAAATCCAAAAAAATTGGATTTTGAACTTTTTAAAAACTGCAATAATAAGCCCTCATTGAGAGCTTTTCAACGATATATCATAAATGGTACTTATTTTCATTGGTTCCAGAGTTGTAGCCTAATAAAATTTTAATTAATGTAATATTTGGATCTTACAAGGGGAAGGCACATCGGTGCGAATTAGACTTCATTTCCTTTTTTTAACTTTTTTTTTTCAATTTAAATATATTGATTTATTAATAATTATTAATCTGTGATTGAAAAAAAAATGTTTTACAATAAATAATAATTCAATAATAACAAGAAAAAAAGAAAAAACGTGTAATAAAAAACATATTTAATTCAATAGGTGAACAAGGAAGTCATGTAATGTACATCAGTTTTTTTTTGTATATGAAATTTCACAATTCTATAACCTCCACCAAAAAAATTTATAAAATTTATTTTGGTGGAAGTACAGGTACGAAGTACAGGTATGGTAGAAGTACGCCCAGCAAATGGTAATTTAGATAAATTGATCAAAATTTGTATACATGTTTTTCTTATGGTGTAGGTTAACACTAAAAAAGGATTTTTTGAAATTCCGAAATTAAAGGGTTAAAATGAATTTTGAATTTTTTTTTAAATCCAGGTATTTTTTGGGTTTCTCGGTAACAAATGAATACAAACTTGATCTTCATGTGAATATCTAAAAATTAATTTTTAGATTTTTTGAAATTCCGAGTTTAAAGGGTTACCTTTAAATTTATCTTAAATACGGTATGTACGCACGCTTTAATTAGAATAATTGAATTAAATAAAAGAAAAAATATATATATATGTGTGTGTGTGTGTGTAAGCCTTGCACAAATGTGTTGTCAGCTTATTTTAGTTATCATAATTATAGTCCTTTCTTTCAATTATTATTATTATTATTGTTATTATTATTATAATTTTTTTTTGAGGTTTTTAGGGGCATCGACAACTTTAGTCATTATCCCCATCCCACTTCAAAAAAAAATAAATAAAAAAAAAAAGGTTCAATTATTCACATTTGTATGAATAAAAAATGTCCAAAAATTTACGTTCTTCTAACTTCGAATCCAGAATATTACTTTCTAGGCTTTCCTTTCGGTCATCCTTTCTTGCACCGTTTCTCCATTCTTCTGACGGCCTCAACCTCTGATGACAGCGTATCTGAGGCCTCAGACATGGCATTGTCTTCCTCTCTTTCGGATGCCAGTGACGTTCTGCGGCTGACGTCAGTTGATGAAAGTTTCGTCGGTGCTGTTAGCATCTTATTATTATGAAAGTTGATGAAAGTTTCGTCGGTGCTGTTAGCATTATTATTATTATTATTATTTTTAAAGAGATTATGAATTCATCACATAAGGTAACTGCGTGGAAATATGTTATGGCCGTTTTTCTGGAATAAAAAGTGTGAAAATGAGCTTTACTGACTGATTTTTAAAATCAAAGCTTTTGAGGTTCAAATCATATTAAAGGTAAATTATTTTTATACGAATCTAATTAAAAGACAATGGATATCAGTGTACTTTGGTGGTTGGGGTTCAATTAACCACACTTCTCAGGAATGGTCGGTCTGAGTCTGCAGAAGACTATCATATCATTCTTATCTTATTGGGTTATGAAGGGGTTGCTTATTGTATTCACGTACACATTAGGAATAGAAAAAAAATTGTAAAGTTTGACCAGGATTCGATCCCAGTACCGTTCAGTTTAAAGGTTTTAAATATTTATACTCTAGCCGGCCTCCGTGGCGCGAGTGGTAGCGTCTCAGCCTTTCATCTGGAGGTCTCGGGTTCGAATCCCGGTAAGGCTTGGAATTTTCAACGCTATTTGTTATTCATCTCATCCTCTGAATCAATTCCTAACGGTGGTCCCGGAGGTTAAAAAGAAAAAAAACATTCAAATATTTATACGCGATATCATTCATCATATATTATCTATTACATAAATTTATTCATGCATTAATATTAACTTAGCGATTCATTTTATATTCTAGTTAAAACAATTGCGAAATGATGCATAATAATATGAAAGTTATGCAATTATAAATTATTATCATTATCGATAAAAAACGAAAGAACTACGGTTACAATATATTTTCAATTCCATTGAAGTTAATAATAAATATTAGTTTTATTCATGATAAGTCAATCTTTTTATACCCGAGTATAGAATATGGAAATACCTGCAGTTTGTTACGTTATACTGCAATCAGAATAAAACAGATGTACGAGAAATATGTACAGTACAGATGTACACAATACTTGTATTGTGTATATGAAATTAAAGGTCAAAAGTGTTAAAAAATTTTTTTAACGAATAAAAGGAAAAAAATAATAAATCTAGTTTTCTACGAAATTTTTTTCCATCATTGGTCAATACATATATGAGTTAAAAAATTAAAAAAAAGCTAGCAAAGTATTACATGACTATCCGGATACGCCGATCAGATCATGATTACCAAAATAAGATTTAAGCATCAAAATTCCCATATTTCGATTAAATATTATATTTATTTTTTTAAAGGCTCCTTACTCTGCGGGAAAATAGGAATGAGAGAATGTGAAATTTAAGAAAATTTTATTTACAAAAAAGTGATTCCTAAAAAACAAAAATAATAATTTAAAAGAAAACTGTTCTAAAATATTGAAAAAAGTTTAACTTTTATGAAAGTAATGAAAAAAATTGTTTCTCATTTTATATTCGAAGTATAATGTAAATACCAAAGCTTATTTAGTTTTAATAACGCTTTAAGTAAAAAAGAAAAAATATTAATAATAAAAATTAAAAGGGTTAGAGCCAAAAAACAATAAAAAATATTTCCCAGTTCCGTGCAAGAAGAACGACTTATCGTTATTATTTTTTTATGATTATTTTGTATAATTTTTTGGGTAAGGAATATAAAAATTATAAATTAATGAGATAACTAAAAATAATATTCTTTTTATTTAATATTAAAATATGATTTCTGTATATTAAAAAAAAAAATTTATTATAAACGTAATTTGATGAAATAATTAACAATAACGAGCAGATCTACACAGAAGCATTGAGTTCAAAATAGCTCATCTGTAAATCACAAAATTTGCACGTATGAAAAACATACCAATTTCAAAATCAACAATCTCAAATTGAGGTTATGATGTCTGTTGTCGACCCTAAATTGAACGTAACTCAGGAATAACTCAACCAATCTTGATCAATTTTTCACATACACAACTTCAAATGCACTGCTACAGCATATATATAAATTTCAATGAAATTGTTAAAGTAATTTTGGATATTTTCGAATCACAAATTTTATACATACCTACACGTACCAGTATATACGGAAATTGCATTTTATAAGTGAATGGTATTTCGTACTCCTCACATCTCAAAACGTAAGAAAATTCAATTTTTACTCCCTAATCACCATCCCAACCCCGTAGAGGGAAGACATCCACCTTGTGACGTTACCGGTCGCCACACCACCCCCTCCGTTCCGAGCCCTTAGGGGCTTTACCGGAGGTCGTCTTTAGACCCTCTAATTGATTACATCTCACAGTCATCAGCCAGGCCTCGGTCAAGATGCCAACGATGTAAATACCTCGGCAGATATTTGCATCAGTAAAATACAAATAAAATTTTGCCTTCACGTAGGCCTCAAACGGACATCTTCACACCCGATCTAACATGATTCCCTCAAACTAACTAACCGAAACCGCGGAAGCGCGGACCCCACACCTAGTCCAAATTTGACAACACCGTTCGTGACTGTGAATGTCTCAGAATACGAACGAGTTGCAAATTAAATTAGTTCTGCATTCATACCGATCAAAATTATGTTTTACGTAACATAGAAATTCAGACCTGCACCCAAATAAGTCGACCAAATTAGGTTACCTAACAAGGAGACCGTAACCTCATTTCGGTCCGCGCAGGAGCCGGTGACAAACCCCAAGCACTCCCACCCGGTCCAATCATGGAGTCTCGCGCGGCATTACCAATTCACAATCAGGGACCGCCACCGGCGGAACGAAGCCACGCCCCCAGTCACACGGGCAGCGCGGCCAGCCCCGCCAGCGGGAGCCCCAAATCGAATGACAAACAGTACACCCTTAATCACCAGTTGGTAAAAAAATTTATATATTTTTAGGGGTAGGGAATAATGTTTTAAAAAAATGTCTAAAAATATTCATATATAAATTATGCTTAACAGATTTGCTTAAGTAAAGTTTTCTTTAAATCTCACATCTTTAATTATCCTTTTTTAGTAATTATTCCATATTATAGAGCAATGTTTTTTACAGTCGTATTTTTTAATCTGTAATATTTATCTCTACTTTACAGAAATTATAAATATAAATCACTAAAATATATGTAGGACTGGTAAGAAATGCTTACTCTGAGTATATATTCATTATTGAGAAAGTCCTTATGATGAATACAATAAAGGTGTCACATTTAAAATTTAAAAGGATTAGTGGTCTGATATACAATCTATATTTGAAATAATGAAGAAGGAACATGAAACCTAATGATTCATTCCTTATGATTCATATTAAACCTTTTATTTTTCTTCGGTTAGCAACCCACACATTGATTGGTTTGCAGCAGTTCGCTAGAGTTCTCGATCGTTTAAGTTTTTTATACGATTAACGACTAAAATTTTGAATCACTTGACCAGTATATTCCAGCCGAGATTTTCCTCTGAAATTTGTACCCTCCACAGAATTTTCCACGATATATAGCATCAAGCAGTCGTACCTAAACACATGTCCAATCCAGTTATTTCTTCTCTTCCTCATGAAATATTCAAGTATGTTTGAAAAATTCCCTAGACTCTCCTAATTAATCTATTTAAACTTTTGAAAATTCATTTGAACGTTTGAGTGCTCTTTTATATGTGATCAAATTTTCAAGTATCTAGATACTTTATTTCAGGATCTACACAATTTGGAAAAATCGAATTTTTTTTAAAATCTGGATTGCAAAATTATTGCGCAAAAACTATCACTCCGATTTTTTTTTTTAAATTTGGCGTGTTGTTTTATCATATCAAAAAATTCTTTGAGGAAAAATCTGAAGGTCCTATGTATGAGTACTCAAAAAAAATTCCCAATAATATTGGTTTTTTTTTTCTTCAATAGTTATAGCTATTTTTACATCAATAATAACGTATTTTTCGATGTGCAATATTATGTGTAAAATTTAATAATAAAATTTTATCGTTCGATTTTTTTTCTAAAATGAACAGTTGAAAGAGTTATCCAGAGGAATAGGAGAAAAAAAGAATAATTTTGCGATTTTTTACATTTTATTTAATAAAAATTTAAGCAAACCTTTTTCAACTGACGCGAAATTAAATAATAATTTCTGATGATATTCTGGAGGCATTAAAGCAAAAATTAGCGATCATATTAGAGAGATCCAACCTAAAACAGATACTGCCTGGAGTATTAATCAAGAATCTAAAATTTTCCGAAATTATGTTACGTATAAATGTATTCAAAAGTATAAAATACATTCAAACATTTCAGTTTAAAATCTGAAAAAGTTTCATAATAAAAGATAAAAAAAAAAAAAAATAGAATAAAATCATTTACTCACCAGTCTGAAGTTGAGGCAGAATACAACCATGAAATTATATACAATGAGCAGTTGGAATAGTTTAAATAATTTTACGTTAGGTCTAACATAATGGACATTTTTATTAATGTTAACATTATTATTTTTTAAATAATTTTCTTTTTTGTGGTTGCTGTTGTTAGTAATAATATTATCATTATTTAAAATGTCATTATTAGGCCTACAACTGCCGCCGAAGCAGCTTCCGTTGCTCATTGCATTCAAATTCCGTTCTCTTTTAATTGTTTACACTTTTACTTTTCCGCCTTCGAATTTTTTTTGCACTGTAACAAACAAATAATAAAATATTAAAACAAAAAAAAATTGAAATATTTATTTGTTGTAACAGTATTAAAACTAATATATAAATTAAAGTTAAATATCGAACAGTTTTGCCAACTTAATAAAACGAAAATAAATTATTAAGTAATTGAAATATTATTATAATATATAAAATTAAAATTTTATCTGATTTTATCAGAACAAATTTTTTCAAATATTATACATATACTTGACACTGTTTTTTCCCGATTGAAGAAAGAAATATAATCTTGAATTTTTTTCGGGGGGAGGGCCATGTGTAAAAAACATTTTACATGGTTTTTTTACACTATCTCTGGCGGTCATCGTTCTTATGGTTCAGAAGCATATAAAACATTTTAGATACAGGAGGAATAAATCAGGGCCTCTACTTTGATATTATAATATATATATATATATATATATATATAGAATGATCCATGAGAATGTAAAAAAAACTTTCAGGACATCTCCTACTGGTGAAAATAAAGAAAAAATTCATATAAAAAATATGTTCAGAAACGCTTCGAGATGGAAAGATTTCGCACTGATTTCTATGACTTCGTTAAAATTAAACCAAAATATAATTCTTGGGATACAAATTAAGGGGTAAATATAGTGGTTTTATAAGAAATCTGACGTGAAAAATTAAACATAAGAAACATACAGGTGTCCCATATAAAACGCAACCCAACCTTATATTGGTAGGTACTGAAATAATAAAAAGGCATGTGTAAAAAATGTAAATGTAATTTTTATTATTACCATCCATTACCTTACATTTAGAGTAAATGTTGGAAGTGGCCGCCATCTTCTTGAATACAAGCTTCAATTCTTTTTACAGCGTTTCTTGCAACTTTTTTCAAAGTTTGTTGCCGGATATTTAATACAGCTTGTTCAATATTGACTTTCAATCGTTCAAGTGTTCGTGGTTTGTTGCGGTAGGCTTTTTCTTTGAGGTAACCCCGTAGAAAAAAATCCGCCGCAGTCAAATCTGGAGATCTTGGTGGCCACAAGTCTCGACCGATAACACGATTACCAAAGAATTCCTCAACGAAATCAGAAGTTGAACCTGCGTAGTGCGATGTCGCACCGTCATGTTGTAGCCAGCAGTGTCTGTCTTCCTCTTCCAAGAGTGCGATGAACTGAAATAAAATATCCTGATATCGTTCTGCATTAATGGTGTACTCGAAAAAAATAGGACCGATTATTTTCTTCCGCGATATCGTGCACCACACGCCCGACTTCTGCGGGTGTTAATTGTTTTTCGTGATAAACATGAGAATTTTCAGCACTCCAAATTCTACTGTTTTGGCTGTTTACGTAGACATCCAAATGAAATCGTGCTGCATCTGTGAAAAATAACGAATCCATAACATTAATTCCCTCACGCAGAAATCGACGGAACCGTTGACAATATCGTAGCCGTTTTTCTTTGTCGGGCTCAATAAGTCGATGAACCGTTTGAATGCGATAAGGTCGTAATCGTTTGGTCGCTCGATGAACAGTCGATTTAGACAAATTAATTTCAGCAGACAAACGTCTGATCGATTTATTTGGCGAAGCGAGTAATCTGTCTTTGATTTCAGCGACTGTATTTGTATTCAACACCGACGCAGATCTTTTGTGTTCCTTGTTATTAACAGAACCGGTCTTTCTAAATTTTGCAACTAACGTTAATACTGATGTTTTGTTAGAAGCCGGTTTATCTGGGTACTTATGGCGAAACAAATCTTGCACTGCGACCGCTGATTTCGTACTGAAGTACGACTCAACAATGAAAACACGTTTATTTAGCGAAAACTCCATCTTGTCTCTAGCATTACACTGAACGTTATGATTCTATTGTTGTTACTATCGGTAGTGTTCTACTGCGTCGCCGCGATGTTCAGATGTTGGACGAGTCCATTTCAGTAACGAGTAGGAGAGTAAGCTTGACTTTTGAAATTTCATGGATGAGCGATTGATGGGTTGTGTTTTATATGGGACACCCCGTATATATATATATATATATATATATATATATATATATATATATATATATATATAAATATATATAATATATATATATAGAATGATCCGTGAGAATGTAAAAAACTTTCAGGACATCTCCTACTGGCGAAAATAAAGAAAAAATTCATATAAAAAATATGTTCGGAAACGCTTCGAGAGCGAAAGATTTCGCCCTGATTTTTACGCCTTCGTTAAACTTACACCAGAAAATAATTCTTGGGATCCAAATTAAGGGGTACTCGTAAATACAGTGGTTTTATAAGAAATCTGTCATGAAAAATTAAACATAAGAATCATATTTTTAATGCTTCGAAATAAAATAATTAAATTTTCTAGAAAAATAATAAACACAAAAAATAGAATCAAATGAGAATTAATTTAAGAAACTGCTGAAAATTTCCTCCTCTTTAAAAGATTCAGCACTCTATTAAAGAGTATTATTTTAGTTTCAGCATAGGATTTTTTTCGTTTAATACCTAGTTTTAACCACACTCAGAAATTTTTTGTTTTTAATTAACTTAAAAATTCTTACGTTTGTATTTATTTTCTGTAGACTATTTATTATTTTATTACTTTCCCTTTTACAGAATTAATAATTAATGGAGTAATCCTAATACTAATTATAATATTACTTAACTTAATCATATTTAATTTAACATTGTTTTATAATACAATTTAATATTTATTACTTAACTTAACTTAATTTATATGATTTATAAAAGGAAGTGAGTTTTGTAAAAGATGAAAGATTAGGTGTCTCCACAAGGGTGTTGCCCGTTTCGTGGCACCATCCCTTTTCTATTAATCTTTTTAGTTAGAGTAAAGGGAAAAGTAAACAGTTTTATCTTATATAGGAGGATTAGTTTTGGTTCAATTCATGATTTATTCTGGTGGAAATTTAAATTTTCTGCAGTTAAGTATAGAGAAGATTAATCGTCGCCAAATATTTATGTTTACTAATAAACCTTTCATCCAGTGCTACCCGCTAAGTTATATATGTATTAAATCTATTACTGTGTTAAGACCAATAGTATAAAGCATTATAATTAATCATATGTAATCATAAATCATGTAATTACATGGAACATACTTTCAGCGTCATCAATATTAATTAGCCATCGTCTTAGTAGCTTTAAGAAAGTGTTTAGGTTCCTACTGGTCTTAATATGATTAGGAAGTATGTTATACAATCTAGGAACAGTACTTGAAAAGAAATTCATATAACTCGTTTTATTTGCTCTGGGGACATATACATTCCTTTTACTGCTAAGTTCGTACTCGGTTGTCATACTATCTCTATGACCACTTCTGATAAAGAAAATTTTCATTACTTTATAAACATATAAATAACGTAGCAGTTATATAGACAATTCCCTAATATTGGGAAAGAATGATCCGTAGTTCTTTTTTTACTTATCAATCTAACGAATGTTTTTTGGATTTTGATTATGGAATCTAAATTTGTAACATAAGTTCCTCCCCAACAGCTGATGCCGTAGTCTAGTCGACTGTGCGCAATAGCAAAATAAAGTTTTCTCATGGTTATTTTTGGGGATAGTTTGTTTAAAAAATAAAATATCCTAAGATAGCTTAAAAGTTTTTGCTTTAATAGCGCAATATGATTCTTCCAGGTTAGAACACTACCTAACACAATGCTCAAGTATTTACAAATATCACGTTGTTCGATCTCACTACATTCTAAACAGTCGGATTTATTTATCACACAGTTTTTACATTTATATTTTATTGTAAGTGGCAATTTTATTTTCCCCTTTAAGCAGAAGTTGATATACAAAGTTTTTTCAACGCTCAAGATCATATAATGATTTGAAAAGCATAACCGCAGTCCGTCAAACAATTATACATAGAATCAAATTTTTCACAAGTTTTGTTTAAAACCATTTTGTGTTTATTCCCAATTTAGCAAAGTTATTTTATGGCAAACATAAAATAACTGGTAATTGAACCCCAATTTTTCGTTTTTTACTATAAATTTCTCAAAAATTACTAAAAATATAGTTGTGGGAATTTTTAAAAATTTTTCAGGTCAGATTTTATATAAAACCAATAAATTTATGCTTCAATTTGGGTCCCAAGAATTACAGTCCAGCTTTATTTTATTAAAGGCCCAAAAATGAGGACAAAATCTTTCACCATATAATCTCCATATCTATTTTCTATATTTGTAAGCAATTGAACAATCAATGTAAAATATGTTGCAATAAATAATTACTTTTTTTTTAAACTGTTTTAGGTCATATTTCATATAAAATCAATAAATTTATTCCTTAATTTGGATCTTAAGAATTACAAAATGATTTAATTTTACCGTTGGCGTGTAAATCAGGGAGAAATCTTTCGCAAAGGAAGTGTTTTTAAACCTAAGTTTATATGAAGCTTTCTTCTTTATTTCTACCAGTAGAATTTGTCCTAAAAATTTGTTACATTCTTCCCAAACCACTTTTCTTTCTTATTCTTGTTTAGCCCCTGGGAATTACCGTTCAAGTATTACATCAGAGGATGATATGTAAGAGTGTAAATGAAGGGTAGTCTTATACAGTCTCAGTTTGACCATTCCTAAGATGTGTGGTTAATTGAAACCCAACCACCAAAGAACACCGTGTATTCACGACCTAGTATTCAAATCCATGTAAAAATATCTGGCTTTACTAGGACTTGAACGTTGTCACTCTCGACTTCCAAATCTGCTGATTTGGGAAAACGCGTTAACCACTAGACCAACCCGGTGGGTTATCCTCACGAACCACTATATATATATAAAGTTTGTTACATTATTCGTCAACCATCACAGAGAGAGTATAAAATAAAATATAAACAATTTACATAGAAAAAACTGCTTACTTTAAAAAAAAATGCTTCTAACTCGAAAGGATGGAACGCTTCTAAATTTTAAATAAAACGGGTAGAATTGTGAGAAACCATTTTAAAGGGAATAATAACAAAAAAAATTTGATCGGGCTAAGACAACCCTAATTAAAATGACGCTTATTTAATATTTTTCATATCTAGTTTCAAAAGTGATGGACGGAACCTCTTAAATTACTGATAAAACAGTGAAATACTAAAAAGAAGCTGAAACACAGTTGTAGGATTTTACCGTCATGCGGCTAAAGCCGCATTCCGTGAAAGTCCTACAAATGCGGGTTGTTTCTGATACTCGGCTTGCACAAACAAACATATAAACATAATTTAAAATATTCATCCTTTTATTTAAATATAGTATTTTTTCGTATATCTAATTCAGTGATTCTAATTAAAGCGCGCGCGCGCAACCGTTTTAAATTCGCGCGGGTGGAACGATACTAGCGGCGACGGTCGGCACTAACTAAACTAATTTCATATAGAAGAAACAAAACGTATATAGGACAAATTTTGCTTGTACGGTAGGCAGGCTGATGTAGCTGCGAGGCTTAACGCATTAGGTACCGAGTCAACCGGTCGATCGAGTTCGAGATCCAACCAGACCGATTTACATTTTTCATTTTAAATATTATTAATTTATTTAATTCTACTATCGATCTGTGACGTCACAACATAGCAGACGACTACAACAGTATTTTTTTTGGGATGGGGTCCTGCGATTTTGCAAAAAAGAGTTTTGCAAAACCCCTCATTTCAAATAAAAAATAGTGGCAAGTTCGGTTTTACTTCCTTGTACGAAGTAAAGGAAGTATTATGATAGCGAAAAATTTCGGTTTTAAAATTTCAACGGAAATAGCTATTTTGACCATCCCGAATCCATTTTGACTAGTTTCGGCGTGACGTATGTACGTACTTACATACATAACTAAAAAAGGATTAGCCGTAGGATGTTTAAATTTTGGATTTAGGACTGTAGTAACATCTAATTGTGCACCTCCCTTTTTGACTGCAATCGAATTAAAGAAAAATTCCCAAAAAATCCCAAAATAAAGATTTGGATTTTGGACTTTTTCTTAACTACAGTAATAAGCCCTCATTGAGAGCTTTTCAATGTATTCAAATAAAATTTTAATTATTGAAATATTTTCATCTTTCAAGAGAAGGCACATCGGTTCGGATTCGAATTGATTTCCTTTTTCTTTTCTTAAAATTTTTTTTAAATTTAATTATATTGATTTATTAATAATTATTAACCTGCGATTGTAAAAAAAAATGTAATAAATAATATTCAATAACAATAAAAGAAGTATTAAAAAAAAATCAGAAGTTATTAGTGAAATAAAATTTTATGTACTTTTAAAAATGTGTATATGAAATTTAATAGGCGTAGAAGCAAGTCATGTGGTGTACACATCGGATTCTTTTTCTTACTTTTGGCTATAGAATTATTTCCCGAGAGATTTCAGTGGAATTTCCCTTTGTATATCCAGTTTTATTTTATAGATACTTTATTTTGAAATATATTGTGTGTTTCTTTTTGTTAATTTATTTTTCTAATCTTATTTAAATTACTGATGATAATCATTTAACGATAGAAATGAGCATTTATTTTTTTAAATTAATATTATATAAATGTTTATTGATAGTAAAAATGCTTTTTTTTTAATATTATTTTTTATGGTTCATATTTAATTGCAAAAAAGTACAAAATATATTTTACTGCAGAATAATTCGTTGATATAATATAATTTTGAACAATTTAATATGTTTTTTGCCATTTAAAAGATTTATTATTTTTTTTATTAAATTTTAATTTCCTATTTGTGTATTAAAAAAAAACATACGATTAAAGTTTCTTATATGAAGAAAAATTATAGGTAAATGATATCTGGTTATTTTAATTAAATAAAATATTTCATTTTCTCTGTAAAAAAAAAAAATTGTTATGATTAATTCAATTGCTTTTTTCTACAATTTTAATCAATATTTTTTTTGTTTAATCACAGATGTAACTTTTTTACAATACATAAAGTATTAGTAAATGCCTATAAATCTTCCGTAATCAAAAGTTTACCGTTTAATGTATATATATATTTTTTTCTTGTTAGAATATTTATTTTTATTTGATGAGTAATAATTTATAGGAATTTGTACAATAAATTATCGTTAAGTAGCTATTTTAATAATACGATAAAATTAAATTTACAACAGAAAATGATAAAGAAAATTAAAAATTGAAACTTCCCGGATTTAAATAATATAAAAAAATAAATGCTATTACCTCATTTATATCTTAAGTACCTTGGGAGTTTATTGTAATATTCTAGAGTTTATGCAATAGACATTTGTGTGTGTGTGTGTGTGTGTATGCGCGCGTGCGGGCGTGTGTGTTTGTTGAATCACTCGTTGATGACCTCGGTTACAACTTGTACAAGAAATAATAGAACTGCAATTCTGGGATCTATATATATGAACTCAATGTTGGTTAAGCAAGGTATGGATGGATATTTATTAAATAAATCCGCAAACTATTACGTCTAGATTAAAAAAAAAAATGTGTATAAATATATATATAATAATAGTAAAATAATAAAAAATAACAGTTTTATTATAATTATTACGATTATATATCTAAGTGAATTTTTATAAATTCTCTTTTTTTTCCTTTTATTACTTGTTTTATACGTATATATAATTGCTAGCACAAGTAATATACATCATCAATTTAAAAATATTTCCTTTTTTTCCCACTCATTTTATTATTCATTCTTTCTCTCTATTTCAACACCTACTCCTTAAAAAATTAAGAGTTAACAAGATAATTTAGTTTTATTTAAGTAGTTTTTATAATTTTAATATTAAAAAAAATAAATAAAACCTTAAGATAACATAAAAACAGTTATTCTAGATTTATTTGCGTAAGAAAAGTACTAAACAAATTTTTAATTAGCCTATACGCAAAGTGATTATAAAATATGAAAAGGGCTTCATATTTCAAAACTGAGGGTTACAAGGAGGTAGAAACAAATTACCTTGGCGGTCCCCCTCCGTAGCGCGAGTGGTAGCATCTCGGCCTTTCATCCGGAGGTCTCGGGTTCGAATCCCGGTCAGACATGGCATTTTCACACGCTATATTTGTCATTCATCTCATCATCTGAAGCAATATCTAACGGTGGTCCCGGAAGTTAAAAAATTAACAAGTTACCTAACCGTTTAATTTCTAGTAGTGTTGATAATTGTTAGCTATTGTGTATTATTATTATTATTTATTAATAGTCAAAATTAGTTATTTAAAGTTCGTTATTACCGCCTGGGAATAGGAAACACTAGGGTCAATCATGGATATCTGAAGACGCAGACTGTTTCACCCGTTTGTGTTCACTGCCACTGCCAGATGACGATAAACCACACATGGTTGTAGCCTCTCTCTTTTTCCTGTTTAGCCTCCGGTAACTACCGTTTAGATAATACTTCAGAGGATGATATGTATGAGTGTAAATGAAATGTAGTAGTCTTGTACATTCTTAGTTCGACTATTCCTGAGATGTGTGGTTAATTGAAAAACCCAACCAGTAAAGAACACAGGTATCTACGATCTAGTATTCAAATCCGTGTAAAAATAACTGGATTTACTAGGACTTGAACGCTGGAACTCTCGGCTTCCAAATCAGCTGATTTCGGAAGACGCGTTCACCACTAGACCAACCCGGTGGGCACATGGTTGTAGCCAGTGTCTGTTATGCAGCACGGTCGGAAATTTAAATCTTGCTGTAATATCAGAAATACCTTAGAAAAAAATGAGATGTTATCGAATGTTTTACGTTTTCTAAGATCCGTTTGTTTATATTAAAATATTTAAGTTTTCTGTAATATGTTTCAGCTATTTATGCCATTTGGCGCATGGGAAGTGGTAAATTTATTGTTTTAATTTAAACTATTTTTAATGTAATATCTCATTTGATTTAGTTTGCTTTTAGCATATGTCACAGGCGTTTTTAATTTATGCTGTGTTTTTATATTACTGGGTTTTACTTTTTAACTTAATATTTAATTTTTATTTATTTACTATATAAATATCGTGAAACGATACTTTCTTGTGCGTCCAGGAAAAAAATGGATGTAGTCTGCAGGTGATACGAAATAAAAAAAACTAACACACGGTTGTCAACTTGTTTCCCGTCACGCGGCTTTTTTCTGATACGGGGGGCTTACACACACAACTTAATTTAAGGTTAAAAGGCCCTACAATACAGTGATCGGACCGACGATTCCCGCTCAAATGTTCACTTTCTGAGGGTGCTGTGTATGAGCTTTCGACATCCATCTTGTTTCTTTCTTTTTCCTGTTTAGCCTCCGGGAATTACCGTTCAGGTATTACTTCAGAGGATGATATGTATGAGAGTGTAAATTAAGTGTACTTTTGTACAGTCTCAGTTCGACCATTCTTGAGTTGTGTGGTTAATTGAAACTAACTACCAAAGCACACTGGTATCTACGATCTAGTATTCAAATTCTTATAAAAGTAACTGTCTTTACTAAAACTTGAACGCTGGAACTCTCGACTTCCAAATCAGTTGATTTGGGAAGACCCGTTCAACAAAAACCAACCCGTTTTTGACATCCTCATGGAATTAAAATCACTTCGATATCGACATTTTAGAATTAGAAAAATTTACGTCTATGTCTAATTTTTGTATTATAAAATCACAATACTCAACTCGGCGGTCAAAATCATTTTCTGAAGGTTCTTGCACCAGGTGTAGCTTATAAGGATAAAATTTATTTGTTTTAAGGATCTTTTGAATCGAAAAATAACTGATGTTAATTTTGGACAACAGTTTTCCGAATCGATAAGTGAGGATCTTCAACAAAGGTCTGCGATATATCTAATGACTTTGCAACAATTGGGACAGTTCTTGGTTTACCGATTATGGAGTATGATTCTTTACAGTATCGGTTTCTTCAAATCGATATACTTATTGATCACAGTCGATTTACTTATCGGTTCTCTGTTTGGAAATTTATTATTAAATAAATCCCACACTTCTTGTAAAGGCCGAACTTTGTCACCGTACCCGTACCATCATCATCAGAGTTATTCTTTAGGTTTCACATAGAAGACATTGTTATTTGAAGATTTAAAATGTTTAATAAAACTAAATAAATGAACGAGAAAACTAATAATAAATTTACACAAAAAAACAAATTTGAACCGCTACGCCTACAATTTAATTTTTACTAGCACTATTAAATTTTACCATTACAAGAATATCAAGTAAAAGGTGTTAATAAGTCGCATTGTTTCATCGTAATACAAACTGCATTGTTGTAAATTAACAGCTGATTTATTAAACTATATTTGTAATTCATTTTTTAAGTAAATATTTCCAGCTGATTTATTTCATTTACAATAAGTAACAAATTTGATATTAACACTGGAAGTTAATTTTTATTTAGAAAATAATATCAGTTGATATACCCGTTTAATTTGTTGTTAATTATTAGTTATTGTTTATTATTATCAATATTATAACACTGTTTAAAGTTCGTTATTGTATGCATTATGAATGTAAAATTCGATAAAATTTTTCATTTATCACGTTTTATTATTAACACGATTTTTTCCGTCTTTTTAGATTTGAATGCTTATAACTTGATACGAATGCTTATTAACAGATAATCGGGTTTCACCACTATATTTCTTGACAAAATTTTACATTGAAATCACATCATATGTCCACCTTCCTATTAAAAAAAAATTAAGTTGATTCAATACACGGATTCAAGATGGCGGAAAAAAATTAAAAATCCACCATAATGCAAATTTTTTTAACATTTCTTTCTGCCACCAAATACCTCTCAGATATGCAATATAAAGCTGGTTCCATACTTAAATATCACTCTGTATATATATATATATATATATATTAAGTGTGACATCCTTTTAAAGACCTTCTTTCATTCTTTTTCTGTTTAATCTCCGGAACCACCGTAAGATATTACTTTAGAGGATGATGTATGAATGTAAATGAGATATAGTTTTGTATTGTTTTAGGTCAACAGTTCCTGAGATGTGTGGTTAATTGAAACCCAACCATCAAAGAACACCGGTATCCACGATCTAATATTCAAATCCGTATAAAAGTATCTGCTTATATTAGGATTTAAACGTTAGAACTCTCGACTTCAAAATCAGCTGATTTGCGAATTCTTTTTAAGACCAAACATTTTAAGATTCCTTATAAGTTGTTTTTGTTTCTTTTGGATTTCTTTTAAAAAAACCAATGTTGTTCATTGTCAAACATTCTGCAGCGTACAACGCTTCTTTACGAATCACTCGTATTCAAATGGTTTAATTTTACATTTATAGAGATCGATTTTTTGTCATACATGTTCTGTGTCAGACGAAAGGCCGATTGTTTTTTTCTTAGTCAGTTTACTCATTATTTTTCCGAAGTATTTAAGTTTTTTATGTTTTATATTTTTCCATACATGGATTTTTTTTAAAAAGTCCAAGCATATTTTATATTTGTCAATTTAAAAAAAAAATTATTAACTATTTTTTCTTTGCATTATCTATTTTTTCTGTTGTTATTTTGGAATTGTCCAACAAGATAACAAAATCATCAGCGAAGGAGAGACATCAATAACCATAAAGATTATTTATTGATCCTATACCAATTTTAAATGGATTATTGTTTTGCACTTCATATTTTTTATTCATTCTTGGATAATTACTTCTAAAAAAAAAATGAATAGTTTCGGCAATAGTTTATCATCCCATCTTTCTCCTATTTTTATGGGGAAAGGATTAGAAATTTCTTCTTTTTTTTAACTTAAAATTTTTTATAAAATTTAAATTATTTTCAAAAACAATTTAAATATTTTATTTTGAAAAAAATAAACTAATTAAAGGCAGATCTATCTTTAAACCCCCGTTTTTTTCACCTTTAAATATGTTATTTATTGGTTGCTTACTTAAATTACGTAAATTATTAATTTTTTTCTGATTTTATTTGAGTTATTCATGGCGATCAGAAATCTACAGGAATAAAATCAGTAGATGAGAAAAACATTAATTTAATTATCGTTACAATAATTTTGTGTTATCTAATACCTGTAAGTATATGTTTAATGTAAGGACGATAGGTTTTTAGAATAGTTCTCTTAATGGAATAATTTTCGTTTTTAATTGTTATTCTATAAACCGGAATTTATCGTGAATAAACTCAGTTGGCCTTTTATAATTGAATTCGATTTTTAAGGAGTGTTAAGTGAATTTTGATTAATCTTATATTTAAATATTTATTGATTATGTAATAATAATATTAGAGTATATTAAATTTGTATACACGTTTATTGAATTCCATTTGTTGCTTGAAGGTGTATGTAAGTGTACATTGTTATGAAAAGTTCTCCTTGAGCTTTGAACAAGTACAGTATTTATGTTAATTCATAGAAAAAAAAAGATAAATATTTCCGACAACGACTATTTATTCCGTAAAGCCAGCATCAATTCGCTATGCCAAGTTCTAACCGCTATTTGCTAATGTTCTAACTATGGAAATGTTTGTAGGTTTAACCGACACCCGGATGTAATAGTGGGGGGATGTTGAAGGTTTACTTTATCTTAAAGAACTTAAGACTTCGTGAAAATTTTACTCTTATATGTTTTTTTCTATTTTAACAGATAAAAGATAATAACTTTTAAAATCTATTACGTACTAATATTTTTTTAAAAATACCACAATTTTTTTATTCGTTTTGTTTAAAAAAACAGAACATTATTATTATTGTTATTCATAAAGAATAAATTTGTCGATAAAAGTTTCAACTGTTATCATATAAAATTTTAGTTTTTTTTCTTTTTGTAATAGTATTCTTTGAAAATCAAATGATCTAAAATTTTGGGAGTTTCTCTTTTCGTTTTTATACATCGGCGATTCGTATTCAAAAAAATAAAAAATAAAAAAAGTATATATATAAATTCATAGTGTTAAAAAAGTATGGGAAAACTTAAAAAGACTTTTCAACAGTTATATATTGAAAAATTAAATTTACAATTGTTCCTTGTTCCTCCTATCTCATCAAAACGATCTTTTTTAGTAGGATATTACTAATTCCCATAGTTTTCCACTGGACGAGACATAAAGAAAAATTTTAATGGAAAGTATACTTCGAAGGTTTACTTTGATAATCAGTACATTTCTGACTGAGTGTGTCGGAAACGAAAAGTCGGTTTTCTTGCTCACAACTACGCAAGAGTTTTTTTCTTTATAAATTCCATTTGATAAATTTTTGTTAAATTTTATTAAATTTTTTCATTTTCTGGTATAGTTTGGTATTTATTACTCGTGAATCTCAGATGATAAGAACCTCTACGGTTTTCGTCTTAAACAAAGAGTAATTAATAAATCTATATAAATAAAAATGTAAATGTTCGTTTGTTCAAAATCTTAAATCACCGAAAGTGCTTCACTGATTGCTTTGAAATTCCGACACAACGTTGGATTCGAATACGCGCTTGTTTTTTTAACTTCCGGACCCGCAATTAATCATTTTTTCCGCAGAGGATGAGATGAATGCTTTGTAGCGTGTACGAAAAATGCCATACCTGACCGAGATTTAAACCCAGGACCTCCGGATAAAAGGCCGAGACTACCACTCGCGCTACGGACGCCGGCTGTTTTTATATACCTATTATTATATAGGTGTCACACCTGTGACAGGTAAAAACATGTTTTTTTTTTAAACAGCGCTATGTGTTGGACGTAAAAGCAACACACGCTGTAGTAAATATTTTACGATTCTATTTCAATGTTTCCGATATGTATGTCCGCTGTAGATTAAAAAAATTAGACCGATTTACGCGCGGGGAAAAGGGTGAAAGGGAAAAATCGAAAAAGGTAAAAGGGAAGAAGATAAAAAGGTAAGAAGGGGGAAATAGAAAAAATGAAAAAGGTAAAACGTGGAAAAGTAAAAACGGTAAATGAAATGGGGGAGAGGAGAAAAAATTAAAGGTGAAAGGGGGAAAGTAGAAGAGCGAAAGAGAATAAAGGAAAGAAAAATGGGGAAGGAAATGGAAAGTGGAAAATGGGGAAAAGGGGATACGATAAAAATGGATGGGAAAAGGAAAATGGGAAAGAGGGAAAGTGAAAAAGGGAAAAGGGAAAGGTTAAATTTTGTGAAGTTCCGCAATGTTCATTTTGTTAATGTTATCAAACTTTCAATTGTGTCAATTTAATCCATATATATATATATATATACTCAAATCTAGTAATAGTGAAGCATTGCCGGGTCTGCTATTATGTAATATATATTGCATGAAGAATACGCATTGGAGAAGGCATTAAATTTCTTTACTGTTTATAAATTCAGGGAAAATCAAATATTACTTCGACAAAATTCTTCTGGGTTTATGAAAAAGCACAATGAGGTCCCCTGCACTAACTGAAGTAGGGTAAATTAGCTTATTATGATAATTACTCTTAATACATGGGCACTTAACGTGTAATGTCAAGTAAGCGATTTTATAAACATATAAATAAATTATTAACTATGGTATTTAAAATAACGATAACCTCTACGATTGCAATGTGGGAATGATTAGCCACTAAAAATGTCAAACACAATACAATAATGTACAAACGAGTTTCATTTATATGACGACAATCTTTTCTAATTACGTTAATGTAATTTAATAATTATTTAGACGTTAGTTAAATATTCTTTATGCAACACTTCATTCTTATGTAATCCAACCTACACAATATCCAACCTCTTAGAGCATCTTTCCCACCACATATATGTGCGCGCGCGCGTATATATACAATACGTACACTACAATTCACGCTAGCCTTGTATTTTTTTTTTTTGAACTGTAAAAGGAGAGTAATATGCCTAGCAATCTTAAGTGTGTACGTTATGTATCGTAATATTACAAATATAGGCAATCTGATATTTATAAAAACGTAAGTCACTCCTAAGTATGATACAGACCATTTACATGAATTAACAAAAATCAAATGGCAGATTTATTAAAAAAAAATATTGAACAAAATTTATATATATATATATATATAAATATATATATACGAGGATCGTCCGGAAATGAAAAACGTTTTTTTTTATTATAACAAATTTATTTTAACTTTAATGTACGCATCATGATCTAAATATTTTAAGATATTTTTTTCACATAATCACCTTCTAAGTTCAAGTATTTCTCAAATCTTGACAATAGTTCTTGTATGCTGTCGTCAAAGAAGTCATTCGTCAATCCATCAAGCAGTTTACAACTAATTATCTTGACGTGGTCGTCACTTTCATACCCCTTCCTTCCAAGAAACTCATTCAATTTTTTAAACAGTCGGAAATCGCTTGGAGCAAGTTCTAGACTGCATTCCGGATGATCAAAAAAATCCCATCCAAAACCTTTGAGAAATTCACAAGTTTTTTTCGGTATATGGAAGTGCATTGTCATGAAGTAAATACACTCCAGGTGTCAATAGTTCACGCAAGTGATTTTGAATTGCGCGACGAAGTTATATCAAGATTTCCGAATAATAGTCGTCTTTAATTGTCTCCGGGAAGCATAAACTCACACAATAAGACTCCGTGGCGATCCCAAAAAAATTGTGGCTATCACTTTGCGTTTTGAAAGTAATTAAATTTTTTTTGGCTTAGGAGGTGATCGAGAGTGATGCCACTCAAGGGATTGATGTTTACTCTCTGGTGCGTAGTGTAAAATCCACGTTTCATTACCGGTCACTATGTGATCGCCATTTCTATGGTACCGTTTCAGGAATGATAGCAGCAGACATGAATTTATTTTTGCGATTGTCCGTTAATATTCTTGGGACCCATCGGGCATAAATTTTACGGTAATTTAAGTGAAAAGTCGCCTGAGAAAGTCCTAAATATTCCAGCTGCTAGGTGAAGAATTAGACCGGTGAGGGGGAGATGAATAGCCTCCTGTGGAGCCGTAGTTTGTTCGCGCTTGCGTGGATGGGCTACGGTGATGTTGTACGAGGACTCTCGAATCCCTGAAGGCTCCCCGGTGGGGAGGCAGGAGTTTTAGTCGGTAGAACAACATCTAGCGGAACCTCTGCGAGTCCGACACTGCCCCATTTTTGAGGCGCGCATTTCAACTCATCAATAACAAAAAAAAAAAGAAAAAGTTAACAGTCCCGATTTCATGTAAAAGAGGCCATGAATTTATTAATATGTTCATCTAATGTGAAACACCATTTCTCTTTAACGTGTCCGTCAATCTGTTTTTTCAGCTGTTTAGTAATGATAGTAGAGCGTCTTGAGCGTTTCTCGTTATGAATAAATGTTCTTCCTGTCGGAAATAAACGACACCATTTCCTTATGTTTCCTTCATTCATTACACTGTCACCACATACGGCAGTAATTTGATAATGAATTTCACCACCTTGCGCATTCAAAAAACTCACAGTCGGTGGGATTTTCAATTCCTTTATTCATTATAAACAAACGCAAATTCACTCCGCGTCACACTACAGCTAAGAAATTCCGTAAATCACTGGAGCACAACAACTGAGACCAACCTTGACCGATTGTAGTGAATGAAGCTGCGCGTATGCAATGCGCAAGTGATTCTTACTTCCTGGACGATCGTAGTATATAAAATATACTAGAATATATATATATATATATATATATATATATGGAAGGGTCAGTAGAACGAGGAAGGATGCTAGGAAGAACAGGATTTTAGGTGAGGAGAAGAATGGAAACTAAAGGCGATGAAGGAGAAGGCTTGGAACAGAAATGAATGGAAACATCATAAGGAATATGCCATCGGACAGTACATTAGATGATAAAGTGTTGCTTAACAAACCGGTCCGATTTCTGATTCGTTTAATGCTGAGTCCGTGGGTACATTCTTCTCTTCATCCACACGACGTATTTCTTAGCGAAATTTTAACATAATGGAAAATAATCTGTTGTGCGTAAATACTGAAGTACTACTAAACTAGTTTTCAGAGTTATAATTATTTTATTGGAGAATATTTTTTTATTTTCATTATGTACAGCTAGATAATATCCATTGCATTAACCCTAAAAAAAAAGTATGTCTAAAACATTTATAATTATTATGAAAAAGAACACCATTTCGGTTTAGATTTATAGTAGGTGGTGATATTTTTCAAGTCAAATTTTTTGTTCAATCCTTTTCCATAAGATTATTCTTTTCGTTTAAAAATCTTGATCTGCTCTTCATTGGAAGACCGGGGAAGTTTATTGATCTGGTATAGAAAAATTAATCGTTTCGAGTAAGGCTGATGAATTAAATCACCATAGAATCTTACAAAGAAGGTTTTATATGGGAATGTGAAAATAAAAATTTGTAGAGTATGAAAAATATCATGCCAAACCGGGATCCGAACCTGGGACTTCCCTATGAAAGGACAAAATGCTACCACTTCGCCACAGAGATTACCACAGATGCTTACAAAGAAGTTTGTACGAGGGAATGTGAAAATGGAAATTTATAGCGTATGAAAAACATCAATATGAATCCTAACCGGGATTCGAACCTGGTACTTCCAGATGAAGGCCAAGATGCTAGTATTCCACCACAGAGATCAACTAAATTTCGTTTAAGAAATTTACTAAATTTAATTTTTGAAAAAATATTTAACTATAAAAGTAATCCACGTTTAATTCGATAAAAAGGACACTGTATTTTTTACTTTAAAAAAAAAATAATAAATAAAATATTACCGTGAATGATTAAAAATCATTATTTTCGTTATTATTACTTTGATAAAAAATTTAAATTAGGTAATTCTTTAGTTAATCTCTCAAAATCTTCCTTCCCCCTCTCTTAAAACCTTTCCATAATTTTACGTTATTGCGGTATAGTATCAAAGTAATTTCGTTAAAAGATTTATTTGCGGTTGCATGTCACATTGTCACGGTCAATAAAAAAATTATTTTTTATTACTATTATATTTAAGTTAATATATTTTATTATACTATTTATATAAATTCAAAAATAATAAAGAAGTTTTTTTTTTATTACAGGACAAAAAAATTAAAATTGTTAATTTTTAATTATAATGTATACATTTTTTCAACATTTTTTTTTATTTTGCAAAACATTTGTTACAAAACGTTTTTTCTAATACTTTTACTTATAGTCGCATCAGTGTAATGTAACTGTGCCGGTAAATTTGTAGTCTTGAACAAACTCAGGTCGACTACTCCTGAGACGTGTGGTTGATTGAAACCAAACACCAAAGATGTGTCTGCATATAAGAAGGTATAATAAAACGCAGTAGAAGTCGTAGCAGGAATACCCCCTGTCGGTCTTAGGGTTCTCATGCTCCGACTAGGTAACTGTGAGATACCTAGAAGAGAAGCTAAAAGACAGATTCTTGAAGAGTGGCAGGCACAATGGGAAACATCAGACACTAGAGGATGGACCAGAAGGATAATTCCCCAAGTCAGCATATGGATAAACAGGAGTTACGGGGAGAGGTGGGCTTTCATCTCACACAACTGTTAACTGGACACGGTGATTTGGGGAGTTTTGGTAGGTGGATTACCCCAGAGTGCCGATACTATAACGAAATTGACTCGGTAGAAGACTCGATATACAGATGTAATAGATGGGAAGAGATTAGAATCTCATTTGGGATAAGTCAATTGCATCCGGAAAACACGCTGCAGTACAAACTAAAATGAAAACGTAGGGATAACGCAGCCTCTGTGGTAACCAGAATAATACAAATCAAGGAGAGAAAGGCGCTAGGGATTGGGATGGGAACAGATACTGGAGGTAGGGAAATACAAGGGCAGCCCTGCTCATGAGAGGGCTGTTCGCTGAGGTGGGCTGCTCTCGATGATTGACCGGGGACCCGTTGAGTTCAGGGAAATTGAAAAGACCGGAGACCCGGCTTGATCCCCTCCTTGGAGGGGAACTGTCTTGAGGCATGGCACAAAGATAAGACCTAGTTCCGACCTACTGGGTGAGCGACCCCCGCAGGGCACGGCATCGCTGGATCCTGTGAGGTCCCGGGAGGTTAGAGGCCAGGCAACCACTGAAGATGCCCAATGCGTAACTGCTGGACCATCCTCAGTGATCTTGGGGGAAAACCACCAAAGAACACCGGTATTCACGATCTACTATTCAAATCCCAATAAAAGTAACTAGCCACCTTTATTAGGAATTGAACCTGAGAAGTTCTGACAATTTTTTTAAGCTTACAAAATAGCCGGCCTGGTTTTGGTCTTTCATCCGGAGGTCCCGGGTTCGAATCCCGGTCAGGCATGGCATTTTCACACGCTACAAAAATTTCGTTCATCTCTTCCTCTGACGTAATACCTAACGGTGTCCCGGAGGTTAAAAAAAGGCTTACAAAATAAATCAAACTTTGCAATATTAATTGTTATACATAAAGGTAGTGTTGAAGCTGCCATCAGTAGAAAATCTTGAACGCTGGCAGCGAGTGTGTCAGAAAAGTTCTTACAAATCAAAGTAATCAAGTTGCACCGTTATCTCAACAAGGAATGGTACAAAACACAAAAAGAGTAATATTATTATATTACAACAGTTTCAAAAGTTCTAACTCATAAAATACGTTTGTTCTGCTCCAGTAGTCTATAATTTTTATTATTTTACTTTCATTAATCTCAACAAATAATTTTTTCGTAAGGACATCAATTGATTTTGAACTTTTGTAGTCCAACTGCTTATGTCAAGAGGTAAGTTTAGAACAGTTAGTCTTAAATGTAGGACCCACCGGGTTGGTCTAGTGGTGAATGCGTCTTCCCAAATCACCTGATTTGGAAGTCGAGAGTTCCAGTGTTTAAGTTCTAGTAAAATCAGTTATTTTTGCACAGATTTGAATACAAGATCGTGGATACCGGTGTTTTTTGGTGGTTGGGTTTCAACTAACCACACACCTCAGGAATGGTCACTGTACAAGACTACACTTCATTTACACTCATACATCACACATAACAGACTTGAGTGTCGGATTCCTACCAATTAAGAAGAAAGTAGTAGAAAATATAATAATGGGAGGAATCCAGGAAGGGACTTTAAGGAACCCGTTTAGTAAAGCTAACAGGTTCGTTTAAAAATTTTCCTTTGTAATACTGCCCACTGACATACGGAAACAGATGTTATTCTGTGAGAAGAGTTATCTAACCCAGGTTTGGAATCTCTCGGGAAAATGTGAAGGTGGACGATCATTCTCAAGGTTTGAATTGGGTCCGGTCCTGCAGGTTAAGAGGATAGGAGTATAAATACTCCAGGGAAGACCAGTTGACAGTCAGTCTGCGAGAGATTGCTACGATGAGTTCTGCAACAGAGTTCTAAGGGAGGAGTTATTATGCGAGTTCGAAGCGAGAGTATTCTGCGAGGAGGTCAGAGAAGGCGCGAATTTCTAGTGTGTATAAGTTCGTCGCGCATAAGATGATGTTACAAGTAATTCCAGTGTAGACAGTACAGGAAAACAAGAAATGATTTGGCGAGTTATTGTTAGACTATAATTTTCTATATTGACATTTTCTATGTCAATATCGACTTCTTCAGACGATTAATATGACAAGATCAATTAATATTATTTTCGTAATATACGTAACAAAAAATTATAAAACTAAAGGAAATGACAACATATTTAACAAAGTGTTGATAGCTTAAGGAATATTGAATTTCGATATCAATATCGACTTCTTCAGAAAATTATTATATATTTCACTAAATTTAATGCCATTGTGTAATTTGGCGGCGACCCTCTCCCTTTTTCTGTTTTCACTTTTTCACTGTAAGGTATTACTTCAGAGGGATATGTATCAATGTAAATGAAGTGTAGTCTTGTAAAGTCTCAGGTCGACCATTCCTGTATATATATATATATATATATATATATATATATATATATACATATATTCACATTTCTCATTAAAGGAGAATTATAAATAACGGTTCTAATACCACTCGATTGTATCATAAAAAAAGGTAACTGTGGACACTTCTATAATACATGATTACGTAATATTTGCGTAACAATTTAGGTACTACTAATCCGTAAGCTATTTACGTATAATTACTGAAGATGTTTCTTTAGACAAGCAAATATATCCTTTTTTCATAGATAATTGATTTAAATAACACCATTATTCTTTGTTTGTATTTGTTTAAGAATCATGCAAGAATTGTTTAAATAATTTTTACGTAACTTTTAGGTTTAATATATCTAACTTTTTTAAGATTAAACTCATGCGTTTACCATTAGATATTTACAAACGTTCTAATCATTTCTTTAAGATTAATAAGAATGCATTTTACCAAATAAAAAAATAAATAAATAATCAGTAAGACTTTTTATTTGTTTATTAAACATAATAACAAGAAAATTCAGAAATAATCAAATTATTATCATACACTGCATGAGTTTAATTAGCAGGTTTATTTAGATTTCAAAAGATAACATCATATATTGAAATTTATAATATATTTATAAAATATCAAACAAATTTTCAATCAAACATTTACTTTACAAAGTAACAAAATTACACCCACACCCTTAATTTTCACTCTTAATTTACCCCGTACGGGAAAATTTTGGCAAAAGTAATGATGGAATATTGTATTGTCACCCGACCTTAGTAACTTGGCAAAATTTCATCAACCGACAATGCCAGGAAGTATGTTAAATTAAGGATGCAAAATTTGAGGACAAACATGAAAAAAGAAAATATGAGTTAAAGAAAAGCAAATAAAAACAGGCCGATAAATACGTTTTGAAAAACAAAATAACAAATATCAAGAATGCCGTAATTTTTTTAACAACCAGATATCGACAAATAAAACGGTATAAATAAAATAAAACGATTTAACTACCTTGAAAAACTATAGAATGAAACTGTCAAGAAAAAATATTCCTAGGCGATCGAGTGAAAAAATTGAATCCAGTCTATAATTTAACAACAAAAAAATTATTTTTGTTAATAAAAAATGCATTTGAATACAGTGATTCCCCCAGATGGGTTCTACGCTACAAAATTATTCAAATATATATATAAAAATCCAACAGAAAGAAAATAAATTTTTACGGAAAATATTTTCTCCTATAAAGGATAACACAAGGACATGTTCTATTATCTATATAAATAAAAATGTTAATGTTCGTTTGTTCAAAATCTTAAATCACCGAAAGTTCTTCACCGATTACATTGAAATATTGACACAATGTTGCATTCGAATACGCGCGTGTTTTTATATACCTATATTACACAGATGTTACATCTGTGACAAGTAAAAATATGCTTTTTTAAAAAACAGCGCTATCTGTTGGACGTAAAATCAAAATACGCTATACTAAATATTTTCCCAATTTCATTTCAATATTTCCGATTTGTATGTTCGCTTTAGACTAAAAAACTATTGCATCGATTTACACGGGAAAAAGGGAGAAAAGGAAAATTCGGCAAAGGGAAATTCGGAAACTCGGAAAAGGGAAAAATCAAAAAAGGGAAGAAGGAGAAAATGGAAAAAAAAGGAGGAAACGGGGGAAAGGAAATGGAAAGAGGAAAGGATAAAAAAGAAAAGGGGTGAAGGGAAAAGGGAAAAAGAATATGGTAAATACGAAAACGAAAGTGAGGGAAAGAGGGAAACGAAATGGGTAAAATAAATTGGGGAATCGGAAAACGAAAGTGTGGAAAGGTTACATTTTTGTGAAGTTCCGTAATGTTCATTTTGCTAATGTTTCATCAAACTTTATATATATATATATATATATATATATATATATAAAATAGATTAAATCATATATAGTGTATATACTATATATATCATCATATATAGTTCATTTAATCTATATATATATATATATATATATATATATATATATACACACACACAAATCTAGCAATAGCGAAGTTTTGCCGGGTCTGCTAGTTGAAAATAAAGAAGAAAGTTCATATAATCATAAGTACGGTAACGCTTCTTCAGCGAGTGTCGGCTGGAGAAAGTTTTCGCCTGATTTCTGCGCCTTCGACAAAAATTAAATAAGACTGTAATTCTTGGGATCCAATTTAAGTAGTAAATTTTTTGTGGCTTTATATGAAATCTGATCTAAGCAACTGGAAAAAAAAGTTCCGCAACTGTATTTTGTTAGACTTCAAGAAATCTGGGGTAAAAGACAAAAGTTGGGGTCGAAAAATACGTAATGTTTGGAGTAAAATAACTTTGTTAAATGGGTAATAAATATACAAATATTTTAAACAAAATTTATAGAAAATTTAGTTCCGAGTAGATTAATGTAAATAAAGTCCACAGAAACTTAATACAAACTTAAGAAGTTTAAAATTAACATAAAATAATACGTTTTCCGTCCTAATTTTTTGTGTTTAACCTAAGATTTCTCTCAAACTATAAAAAATAAAGTTTTGGAACCTATCTTTAAAAAAGTTTTCAGGTCATATTTTAAATAAAAGAGCCAGCCAACACCCGCTAACGAAGCGTTAGAGAAATTATGAGGTTAATGAACACAGGGGGGTTCAGGAAAAAAAGCCTTCTGGCTAGAAGAGAAGAGCGAGTGAAGCGAGCCCTGACCGCGACGGGAAACACAAGCAATTACATAGTGCGGGCGAAGTCGCGACGGATCTGCTAGTAATATATATGAAAATATATATATATATATATATATATATATATATATATATATATAAAGGTCCATTGATTAATGTCATAATAGGCGTTATTTAATCAGGTATTTTAAAGCGAAGAAGTATTTATAGAAAATTACATAACTTAAGAAAAATTATATTTGAAAATATTATTTTGTCGCTATCTTTACTTACTAATCCAAGAAAATTGGATTTTGGATTTTTTCTTTGCAGTAAAGCCCTCATTGAAAGCTTTTCTACCATATCTCATAAGTGGTACTTATTTTCAGTAGTTCCAGAGTTATAGCCAAATAAAATGTTAATTAATGAATTATTTGTATTGTACAAGGGGAAGACATATCGGTTCGAATCCGACTTCATCTCTTTTTCTTTTTTTAACCTTTTTTTTTTAATTTAAATATATTGATTTATTAATAATTATTAACTTCTGATCGTAAAAAACTTTTACAATAAATAATTCAATAAACAAAAAAATATCAGAAGTTATTAAAGAAATAAAATTTGATGTACTTTTTATTTAAAAAATTAGTGTATATGTAATTTAATAGACGTACAAGGAAGTCATGTATTGTTCACATCAGATTTTTTAATTTCTCGGTAACAAATGAAGATGTCAACTTGATTTTTGGTGTGTGTAATCTTTACGTGAATATCTAAAAACTAATTTCTAGATTTTTTGAAATTCTACCGTGAAAGGTATGAAAAAAGGAAATTTTTTGGATAGTGATTACAAAATTTTCCCTATTTTTGACTATATTAAACAAGATATTCACTAGTTTTGGGTTTGCAAAATACTTTTTCATATAAATATCTAAAAATCATTTTCGGTTATTTTTTAATTTCGATTTTTTTAAGAGGTACAACGTTGTACGGCGCGGCGGTTCAACCAATACAGCGGCTGCCATCGTCATTGTATATACGAAGCGACTGGCTGCACCTGCCTTTGGTTATTTGACTAAAAACTATAAAAAAAGAAATTGTTCGCGATGGGAAACGCAAGTAACCATATAGCGCGAGCGATGTCGCGACGGGAATGCTATTATTATATACAATAACGACCGAAACAATTAAACATTTTATTGCCTATTAAATTTAAATATTTTTATTTTAAAGAAATATTTTTTAAATTTTACTCATCTAAGTTAAAAAAAAAATAATAATAATAATAAATGTTTTGACTCCATAAAAATGGGTTTTAGCAACAAAAACAAAAATTGGGTAAAAAAATAATAATTTTCGTAAAGAATATTTGGCTAAATTTCGAAATAATGTTACTCCAATATGAAAAACTATGAAGGAGTGTCATTTAAATCTAATTATTATTTTTATAAGATTTACTATGCGCGTATGTCTATGTATATCTGAAATCTCTTGTACTCATAGTTCCCGAGAAAGTAACAAAAAAAAAAAATACATCACCATGTATTGCGTACTTTGTCACGACTTCTTATAATTGCCTTACGATCTTCTGGCAGTAAAAATTTTGTTTTAATGAGTAGAAATTACATCTAAGAGATACAGCATAATAGTTACGAATTAAATGAATGGAAATCGGTGAAATATCACATGGACGTGAAAAAATGATCTATGTAATTTTAATAACATTAAATTAATTCTATGAAATTATTTTAAGCCTATTTCTTTACTTAAAATTATGTACCTTCACAGGTTAAAAAAATATGAAAAATAATAGTAAATATAATATGTAAACAAAAAAAATAAATAAATAAATAAAAAAACACTTTTTTAATAAGCAAGTGTAGATTTGTAATTGACTGTACCAATAAATCTATTAAGCTAAATAAAGCATCAACTAGAAGAGGAAATCCAGTTGCAATAATCAAAAATATTCTTTCTTCCAAAAATAAAATCCTTCCTAAAACTCAAGCAGAGGATTCCTTTTAAACCTTTTAAATTTAAATCTTTAGAAATCCATACAAAATTAAAAACAGTTTACTTTTATAAAAAGGAGAAAAGAATATAAATTTCCAATCGTAACGGTAGATTTATTCTCTAGGTACAAAGAGTTTCACTCTCGACAGATTATTACTCGGTAGGAAAATTAACTATGACATTAAAGTATGTAAGTAAGCAATAATCTTTGAATAAAATTTTGTGATACGGTATGCATACAGATGAGCACAATAAGTTGACGCGTTTACGAAGTCGGTTATAAATAAATGTTTTTTACTTGTTGTTTCATATTGTGTGTGTATAATTTCTATTACTTGGAAATACCGGTAGATGACGCCTAGTCTTTGTATTCACTTGTGATTTCGCAACATATCAGTTATTCTTGAGCTATGGATGGTCACGGACGTTTTTCTAATTTACAGATTACTTGTGCCTTCTTTATGCTGAATCAAAAGGTGTTAACGTGACTCAGCGACAATTTCGAGCTCATTTTAATACTAGATTGACTCCAGCAAAAAACACCATTCCCCATTTATACCGTAAATTTGAGGAAGAAGGCAGCGTAAAAAAAGAGAAACGACCTAAGTACCTCTCGTTTGTTCTTCGGAAAATATCGGAGCGCTTCGAGTCCCCGTGCAATGTAATCCGGGAAAGACAACACGACGAGTGATCTCAGGTTGTTTCCATACAAATTGACTGTCCTGGATAAGTTCCCGTTAAAGCCCTTCAGGGATAGGAACAGGGGGGTGGTGACGACCGGAAACGTCACAAGGGTTGTCTTCCCCTACGGGATTGGGATGTCCTGGATAAGTTGACGAAGGAGGTTAATGGATGAGTGATAGTATCGCTGTCGGCGGGATAGTGACTGCACTACCGAGGGCACGGTTGTCCATGTAGTCGAGAAGTGTAGCACCACCGTGACGAGTGCAGTTTATGTATGAAGTAAATGTCATTAGGGACTCTGCGATGGAGCTCAGTGGGATTAAGAGGTTTGTCCTCTTCTCTGTGGTAGATCAGACCGGAGTCCATAGTTGCAATTTAAAGGCTTTGAACTGATCATTGAGATCGCTACGGGAACTAGGTCTCAATTTCGTTGTTGCGAAAAACATTCCTTGTCGTGTGCATTATAATTACTGAAATAGACTCGTATTAATGAGACATTTACAATCACTCACAAGTTGGTTAAAGTATTGAATTAGGCGCGGGGTTCGTGCTTCCGCGAACTTGGGCAACGATGTACGACAGAGATGATGTGCAACAGAAGCCTACAACGAAGGCGAAGGCTGAGTCAGAACTTATAGATGCAAATGTCTACCGTGGCATTTACATCGGTGGCATCCCAACTGAGGCCTGGCTGATGTACTGTGATATCTAATCAGTTAGAGGGTCAAAAGATAACCTACGTTAAAACCCAACAGGCTAGGTAAGGGGAGGGGGGTATGCCGACCCGACCGGTCAAAAGACCGGGTCTTCCCCTAGGGGTTGGGATGACCTGCATAAGTTATCACAATCTAACAGGCAAAAAAGATTACTAGAGTTTTCACAGCGGCCATTAGGGAAGATGATGTTCTGTTCAACACTTGGTTTTCAGGTGAGGCCTTTTCATATTGATGGGACTGTTAACAGACATAACGTCCGTTTTTGGGTGACAGCAACACCATAAATTGTGCGTGAAAAATCTAACATGGGTCTAAAGTAACCGTTTGGGCAACTTTATCCAGTCACGAATTGATAGGGGCCAATGTTTTTCGACGATTCAATAATTCTCAACGCTGTTTGGACATGTTAAAGAATGATTTTCTACCCAAACTAATTGCAACATAGTTGCCTACACTCAATGGTTTACGTAAGATGGTGCAAACCCTCGCACCGCTAATGTTGTGATGAATTTTTTAAATTCAGTTTCTGATAATCGCGTAATTTATAATCTCTATCTGGGCCGCCACAATGGAGATTTATTTTGGCCAACTTTTGAGCCCGAATTTAAATCTTTGTGATTTATTTTTACCGGGATATTTAAAAGAGAAACTTTTCTCATTACGATCTGTAAATCTTATGGAAATTCGTGCGCGGATAGTTCAGTTGTGTGAAGAAATTCAAGAGGAGTTGTGTCGCAGAATCATCAGAAACCTACACGCTCGCTTTGAAGAGGTTTTTAAGCGTAACGGCGGTCATATTTCATGTCATGCATTAAAAGAATTTTCCAGAAATACTTTATTTAGTATGTAAAGTTGTAATCATACTAAACTTAAAAATGAATACGTAATCTAAAATTCAAATGTCAATTTATTGTGCGACACCTGTTAGTAACAATATTTCCCCCAACCCCTTGACCAATTACAAACAAAATTAAACAGCATCGATGATCCATATTTAAAAATCATTTATAAAATTTCATATAAAGTTCGGTTAATCCAGTGAAATGGATAAAGATAAACGATAATCAATGAAACAAAAATTAGGTTTTTTTATTCCCCATCCCCGATTGACATTGCCCAAATACATAACAAAGATGTATTAATGTAATGGAATATCTAATTTAGTACAAGAATGTAACTTTGACCGGGATTCGAGCCCGGGACCTCCGGATGAAAGGCCGAGACGCTACCACTCACGCCACGGGATTTATGGGGAATTGAATAAAACTAAACGCTAACAGAAATATTTCAGAAACCTAAGAAAATATTAAATTAGATAAAAAAAATTTTACCTATACTTTGGTTAAAATCTTTAAAAAATTAATATCCGTACTTTACTTCCTCTTTGACCAATCGCACTAATCCTATATAAAAAAAATCAACATGAAAAGTTTTATCCAAATAGATTTATTTGAGATGTTGGTGTCAAACAAATACAACAGGTTAATATCCTTCCGGTATTTTGCAATGATAAAATTGTGTTTTATTTTATTATCATTTTTTATTTTAGAAGTTATCATGAACATCAAAATCTGGAAAATCCCCGACATGTAACGTTTGACCGGATTAGCAAACTGATCCTTAAATAGAATTTATTACATGCACGTATTTCCATGCATTACATCTAAATTGTCGGAAAAATAAAAAGGTATGTCTTAATAAGAATAACGTAAAAAATAAGAATGGTAAGAAATAATGTAGAGACTACTACAGAGCGTATGCTAAGACTCCCAGGAATATGAAATTCTTTCTAAAATACTTTGATAATAAAAATTACCTCAGGCTCTGTATTATAACGCCATAATAATCTAATCCTTAAGTATTGATGACAAAATATAAAAAAAAACCTTAAATGATGACATTTTAGTGGCGGGAGTTTTAGGATATTCACTTTCATCTGGAAGACTCTGGGTTCGAATCCCGGTAAGGCTTGGAATTTTTTTTTATTCATAAAAACTGTTATTTATTACATTATTATGTATTTATTATACATTATTAACATAAGCAATGTAATTCTTAAATGTACAGTGTATTCTCATCAGCTGACGTGACGTTTGACAAAACACATATAATCAGAATTATTAGCCGGCCTTCATGGCGCGAGTGGTAACGTCTCGGCTTTTCATCCGGAGGTACCGGGTTCAAATCCCGGTCAGGGGGTGGTATTTTCACACACGCAATTTTCTCTGAAGCAATACCTATTACGGTGGACCCGGAGGTTAAATAAATAAAAAATCAGTATTATTAACATTAATCTTGAAAATTGGCTAAACAGAAAAAATTGATATAGGTTGAAAATTAAGCAAAGCTGAAATTTGGATTTATTCAAAATCATAAAATAATGAACCTTTTTTAATTTATATAAAAGAAAATGCAGTAATTAATTCATTACTCACTTATCGAAATACAAACATTAAAATCGAGATAAAATTCATTTTTAATAAGCTTTAAATATCTAAAACTGTTTATTATTGTTGCTTTGTTTTATTTGATCTTTTTTTTAATAATTTTGATTGATTAATTTTCTAAAATATTTAATTCTTACGTTTGTATTTATTTTCTGTGAACTTTATTCTTACCACTTTACTCAAAATCAAATTCTGTACATATTTTATTTAAAACCTTTGTGTTTTTATTACCAATTTAACACAGTTATTATACGCCAAACAAAATTATATGTTTCTGGCCCCAATCTTTTGTCTTTTATCTTTTTTTTTTTTAACTTCCGGAACCACCGTTAGATATTGGTTTAGAGGATGAGATGAATGATTTGTAGCGTGTATGAAAATGCCGGGATTCGAACCCGGAATCTCCGGATGAAAGGCCGTGACGCTACCACTCGCGACACGGAGGTTGGCTTGTCTTTTATCCAAGATTTCTCGAAAACTACTAAAAATAAAATCATAGGACGTATTTATTTATTTTTTTAAATTTTCAGATCAGATTTCATATAAAATCACCAAATTTACTCATTAAATACCATGAAAGCATGGTACCAAAGAAAGCAGGGGCAGATAAATGTGAAGAATACAGAACAATTAGTTTAACTAGTCTTGCATCAAAAATCTTAACTAGAATTCTATACAGAATTGAGAGGAGAGTGGAAGAAGTGTTAGGAGAAGACCAATTTGGTTTCAGGAAAAGTATAGGGACAAGGGAAGCAATTTTAGGCCTCAGATTAATAGTAGAAGGAAGATTAAAGAAAAACAAACCAACATACTTGGCGTTTATAGACCTAGAAAAGGCATTCGATAACGTAGACTGGAATAAAATGTTCAGCATTTTAAAAAAATTAGGGTTCAAATACAGAGATAGAAGAACAATTGCTAACATGTACAGGAACCAGACAGCAACAGTAATAATTGAAGAACATAAGAAAAAAGCCGTAATAAAAAAGGGAGTCCGACAAGAATGTTCACTATCTCCGTTACTTTTTAATCTTTACATGGATCTAGCAGTTAATGATGTTAAAGAACAATTTAGATCCGGAGTAACAGTACAAGGTGAAAAGATAAAGATGCTACGATTTGCTGATTATATAGTAATTCTAGCCGATAATAAAAAGGATTTAGAAGAAACAATGAACGGCATAGATGAAGTCCTACGCAAGAACTATCGCATGAAAATAAACAAGAACAAAACAAAAGTAATGAAATGTAGTAGAAATAACAAATATGGACCACTGAATGTGAAAATAGGAGGAGAAAAGATTATGGAGGTAGAAGAATTTTGTTATTTGGGAAGTAGAATTACTAAAGATGGACGAAGCAGGAGCGATATAAAATGCCGAATAGCACAAGCGGAACTAGCCTTCAGTAAGAAATATAATTTGTTTACATCAAAAATTAATTTAAATGTCAGGAAAAGATTTTTGAAAGTATATGTTTGGAGTGTCGCTTTAGATGGAAGTGAAACTCGGACGATCGGAGTATCTGAGAAGAAAAGATTAGAAGCTTTTGAAATGCGGTGCTATAGGAGAATGTTAAAAATCAGATGGGTGGATAAAGTGACAAATGAAGAGGTATTGCGGCACTTAGATGAAGAAAGAAGCATTTGGAAAAATATAGTTAAAAGAAGAGACAGACTTATAGGCCGCATACTAAGGCATCCCGGAATAGTCGCTTTAATATTGGAAGGACAGGTAGAAGGAAAAAATTGTTTAGGCAGGCCACGTTTGGAATATGTAAAACAAATTGTTAGGGATGTAGGATGTAGAGGGTATACTGAAATGAAACGACTAGCACTAGATAGGGAATCTTGGAGAGCTGCATCAAACCAGTCAAATGACTGAAGAGAAAAAAAAAATTTGGATTCCAAAAATTACGACCTGGATTAATATTATAGAAGGCGCAGAAATCAGGGCGAAACCTTTCGCCGGTAGACAATCGCTAACGAAGCATTTCCGAACCTGCGTTTATATGAAATCTCTTCTTTTATTTTTTGAAAGTTTTTTTACATTATATGTATATATGTCTCTCTCTCTCTCTCTCTCTCTGTGTGTGTGTGTGTGTGTATGTGGGTGTGTGTGGGTGTGTGTGCAGTATGCGTGCACATTTAATTGTTTAGTTGTACAATCGGATTATATCTTAATTTATACATGAACAGAAAGGTCAAATACACCTTTCTTACGGAAATCCTTCCTTGCCCTCGATAGGAGCTGGTCATTTCCTTCCAGTAATGATCTTTAGCTCTTTATACTATAATAACATACCAAAGTCATTACTATTGTGATCCTGTAATTCTGCTATTTAATGTTATGAACAAAAAAACAAACTCATAATTGAATACACTGAGTGAATAAGAAAAATTAATGTTCAATAATGATTCTAATTTAAGCGAATCAATTAATTAATAATTAAAATAAAGTATGTTTTGTTTTTTTTTTTGTATTTTATTGGAGAAAAATTAAATTCTGATATTATTGTTGATTGATTATTAGACTAAAAAACTGTTTTACATGAAATTTACGTTTAATTGATAAATTACTAAGAATGTAGGCCTACAATACAAATTTAGGTCTATCTGTCGGTTCATCTTAATAAAAAAATTTCCCTTAAATTAAATCTCAGCTGTGTATAAATTTAAAAAGTTTGTAGGGTCCATCTCCTTTCAAAAGAAAAAAAAAATTACAAAAAATACATTTTTTGTTGTTTAGCTGTTGAGAATGCAAATTACTTTTACCTTTCCTTCTAGCGCTGTAGCTGTAAAAGGTAAGGTAATGTAATCGATCCAGTTTGGATAAATGCGGTTTTCACCGGATCTTAAAGTTTTGACACCTAAGATATCCAAACAGCGGATGAAAATTTTCCGGATGTTCGTATGTACGTGTGTGTGTGTTCGGTGTCTCACACCTTATATTTCCAGAACTACTGGACCGATTTTCACCAAACCTGCTCAGATGGAGCACTGATGCTATACAAATTTTCAACTTAAAAGGTCAAGGGCCTTGCTGTAGAGCAAGGTCACCCTCAGTATCTCGAGAAGTTTACCTAATTAAGGTCATATATTTCTTAGGCAAATTTGTTAACAATTAAAAAATAATAATATGTGCAAAAAAAACGTTTTTAAATCACACCTCCAACCCAAAAAAAACCCTCTAACTAGTGGCTAAGTGGGTATACGGTGTCAATAATACCTTCTATCACCACAAAGAACGCTAGTGTAGCACTGATGTACAGCTGTTGTACAAAAATATTATATTTAAATAAAATGATAACTTTTTAAATTAAGTTATGTGTATGTAAGGCGTGCTTAAAAAAAAACAGCATGATGGGAAAGTCCTTACAACTATGTTGTCAGCTTTTTTTCTTTTTTTTGGCTTTATGAATTAAATTACACAGAAGTGTGAGAAGGTATATTAAAACAGAATTTTTGTAGCGTTTGAAAGATTTTGTTGCCTGACACCGAGAGTCAAACCCGGGGGATCTCTTCATTAATGTCCGAGTCACTACCACTCTGCCACGGAGATCGAAGATTTTTTTAAGATGGCTAAGTAATCCTTCTTTATGGAAAATACCTTTTTTTTAAATGTATTCCTTTTAAATTGATTTAAATTTTTTTTTTAATCTATTTATAAGGAAAAAAAGAAAAAATTAACCCACGGGTTAGTTTAATGGTAAACCCGTCGTCGTAAATCAACTTTTTTTCGAAGTCGAAGTTCTCAGAATTAAATCCGAATAAAGGTAGTTACTTTTATTCGGATTTGAATCTAGATCGTGGATACTAGATCATTTTTTGGAGGTTGAGTTTCAATTAACCACACGTCTCAGGAGTAGTCGACCTGAGTTTGTTTAATACTACAAATTTACCGGTACAGTTACGTAACACTGATAAGTCGCTAATGACTTTAATTGTTGATGAGACTATAAATAAAAAAATTAAATGTAAATAAAATTATTAAAGATTTAATAAATTAAATATATATTATTATTAATTTTTTCCCTTAAGGACAGTATTTGAATCTTAATGTTTCATGTTGGTGCGATCCTAAGTTCTTTTCTTCTTTTTCTCTTCCTAATATCTCTTGATTCTTTTACTGTATTCCTGTTTCCTTTGTTCTTTCCATTTTGCTCCTGTTTTCTTTTTCTTTCACTTCAAATTTCGTGTTCATAATTTTTTTTCTAACAATAAATGTATATATATATATTATATTAAATTATAAGTCAATCTTAAACAGGATTTGAACTAAGAACTTCTGTAATGAAAAGTACATAAGTCACAATTCTATTGTGTGAATTGGCATAAAAAATATTTCTTTTAAATTTTCTTCTAGATCGCAGAAAAGAAAAAATTTCAATAGATTTTTTATTACCGTATTTTTTTAATATATATATATTTTAAAAATTAAATATTTTATAAACTAATTTTAAAACTAAAGAAGATTCTGAGTTAAAATATATTTTAATGTAATGAAAAGATTTGTTTATAATCTTCACAAAAGTTGTTTTTTACATGTTTTTCTTTAAGTTACAATGGTTACAGTTTCCTCATATCTTGTAACCTTAATTAAACTCATTTCCTGATGTCATACAATGATGAAATTTTACACAGCGACGTAAGTCGGGTGACAATACATATATGAAATACCTGTGTGTAATAAAAGTAGAACATCCCGAAGAATGGAACTGAAGCGATAAGATGTAGTTATCGATCCGATTGATTTTGACTATCGATTCAGTACGAATAGATCAGGTAAGTGGCTGTTGAAGCGGAATATAACTAGTGCATATATATACCTTCTAAAATTTATGTACGCTACATCTTTTTTTTAGCCTCCGGGATCACCGTTAGGTATTGCTTTTGAGAATGAAATGACAATTTTTACAGCGTGTGAATATGCCATGTCTGACCGGGATTTGAACCGGGGACTTCCGCATGAGACGCTAACAGTCGCACCATGGAGGCCTGCATGCTAATCATCTGATTTAATTATAAATAACTGGAATCATTTATAACAATCAAATCTAATTCTCCAGGTTATAACATGGAATAAAATTGCATATAGATATTTTTTTGTTTCCTAATGAACTAAAACAAATAAAAGTAAAAATTTATTTAAATATCAGTTAAAATACTTATACAATTAAAAACATACAAAAAAAAAATTTTACTAAAAAAAAAAAAAATAGTTCTGTTTTCAAGAAAATTAGTTTTAAAAAAATTCTTACTTATGAACGAATAAAGAAAGAGGGTGCGCCCGCTCTAATTTATTTTAAAGACATTGTATATGAGAGCGCGCGCCCTACGTTTTTCCTTTTTAGTAATGCATAAATAACCCACAGGGTTGGTCTACTGGTGAACGTATTTTCCCAAATCAGCTGATTTGGAAGTCGAGAGTTCCAGCGTTCAAGTCCTATTTAAAGGCAGTTACTTTTATACGGATTTGAATACACTAGATCGTGGATACCGGTGTTTTTAGATGGTTGGGTTTCAATTAACCGCACGTTTGAGGAATGGTCGACCTGAGACTGTACAAGACTACACTTCATTTACACTTACACATATCATCCTCATTAATCCTCTGAAGTAATACCTGAACGGTAATTCCCGGAGGCTAACAAGAAAAAGAAAGTCATGCATAAATAGAACATTCTTTAAAAGTATTTTTCTTGAAAACAAAATTATTTTTACTGTTTAGTAAAAATTTTTTTTAAGGATTTCATATTTAAAAATTTTTTTAAAGATTTCAATCTTATATTCTCATTTTAAGTATTTCTTTTCATATGTTTGCGTATGATGAATATATATGTGTACATCATTTTCACTTTCCTGTCATCATACCTCTACTGCTATGCTGCAAGAAGGAATGAATAGTAATGTCATAAAATAATGTGAAATGTATGTGGTTTAGTATTTCTCTACATTTCATGAACCAAGGAACCCATTTACAAGAAAAGGAGGGGTAACATTTATATGTATGTAGGTTGGCGTGTTTGAAGCTTAATTTTTACTGTATGAACCGATTTTGATAAAATTTGTGCAGTGCATATAAAGCAATTTGTTGGTAAAAGTGTGGAATCAATACCTCTACGGTGGTGAGGGGGTTAATTTTTACAAAATTTTGCAAACATAATCCCACTTTTATTTTATGCTAAGGACATGTTGCATGCTTATCTTACTATATTTTTTTTAATTTCCCCAATATTCCCTTTCTTTTCCAAAAATCAAAAAATTATTGCTATATTTATATTTGTTGCACATATTTTAACCGAATTAAAAAAAAAAGTCTCCCTAGGCGTAATATTAGTGCAAGCGACTAAAAAAAAATACTTTGGGGGCAATACTAAGTGAGGGAACAGATCAAAGTTTAAAAATATCGATTTTATTTTTAATTTTTCAAAACTTTTTTGGGTTATTTAAACTTTTAATATTATTAAAAGTTTTATTTTTAAAAGTTTTTTATTCGGCACCCATGAAATCTACCCCTGCCTTCCGGCGTGCCGAAAGGGATTTTTTTATGTTCTGCTGACAGTACATATTATTAATTTTCTCAAAATTATTTGTTAAAGCATTTTCTTTGTTTATTGGAAATTTAACAAAATTTAACTCGATATCAATATTCTGTTTTTTAAAAAAATTACTTGAGAAAGAATGGAATTATAATTCTTAATTTGAATAAATCACGTTTACTTATCAGATAATTTTAACCTTTTTTTTATAATTTTAACGTTACACGTTAATTTGAACTCATAGAATTCAAAATATATTTATATATCTTTTTTAATTTATAATTTAAATTGGATTATAACCCAATTAAATAACTTAGTTATTTTGGTTAGGCCAGGGGTCGGCAACCTGCGGCTCGCGAGCCACATGCGGTTCTTTGGATGTGAAGCTGCGGCTCTTTAGTTCCATACGTAAATATTATTTATTTTACAAAAAAAAACATTTAAAAATCATTCTGAATCGATTAACGAGGATTAGGCACCAATTCTATCGCTTTGCCACTTGCACTCGCTTTTCACCGCATCCCTCCCCCGTGATACGCGTCGTCACTGTCGTCAGTCCGTCAGAAGCTCTTGAATGACGCCGTCGTCGGATGTTTCTATGTAGGTTTTAATTCGCTTTCGACGCAAGACAATTTGGCGTCTTCACCGGTGCTTTGGCTGTGACGTATAGTTTGTTGTTTCAAGTAAAAGAGTTAGAAGCGAATTATCTTCTCAAAGTTATGTATGTAGATATGTATAATAATAATAAAAAAACGGAATTAAAGATAGGTAACATAATAAGTATTATATTTTTAAAATACATATTATACATATTTTTTTCCAAATAAGATACCTAACTACTTTTTTGAAGTCAATAAGAATTTCCAAAAAAGAAACAAAGTACTACTGTTGGATATTACCGCGAAAGTGTTTTTATTAAAATATATATTTAATGAATTACCTATTTTATTATTTTCTATTTTATAGCTTTTATTATTTAAAAATTAGCGTTAAAATAATAATTATAAGTGTAAGTACCTATAAATTGTTATTTAATAAACCTATTTTCGAAAAAAATTTGTGGCTCTTTAAAAACTTTGAAATTTTGTAAATTGTAAAGACTCAAAAGGTTGCCGACCCCTGAGATATACAGTTCTGGGATATATTTTATTTAATTCTTTTGGTTAAAAACTATACGAAACCTTTCACTCTATCTCATAACTAAGTCCAAAAAATTTCAGTACAACTAAAATTTTATAATCGGAGCAGTAATCTGGGTAAAATACATTACAATCTAACTTTAAAATGAAGCGTTTCCGGTGGCATTCATGAAAATAAAGAAAAATGTTCATATATATTTAACATTATTTAACATTTTTCTTTATTTTCATATAATATGTCCTGAAACATATGCTGTTCTTTTGCGGACATTCTGTATATACAGAATGATTTAGGAAGCATGTTACAAATTTTCAGGACATGTTCTACCGGTGAATATAATGAAGAAAATTCAGCAGCATATGCGGCTCCCTCCAGAGAAGGAAGCGCATTGCTTCCTCCAAAAACTAGGGCCCCGGTAGGCCTATTCCTGTTAGCCCGAAAGGCGCTAGTACCGAAAGGACCAGAGGATGGACTGAAGGGGAATTACGCCGGGAGTACGAAGCTCATTTGCGCCTAGGCTCCCACGATCAGCCCCAGTCAATTAATTCGCGTAGAGCTAAAGGACCGGAACGCAAAAACCAATTCCGTCCATAAATAAAACAATATAAATATAACCGCCACTAAATTATTAATGACCCGCCCGATAAACTAAAGACAGTATCAAGGGACATTCGTCCAGGCTTTGCGATTAGTAGGGAGATAATAAATTCCCGCAATCCTTGCGTTCCGTTCCGTACAAATTCAGCGGCTTATTTATTTTTTTGTAACTTTGTATTATGTTTTGTGTTTGTATTTGTTATTTTTCTAACATATTTACTTCGTTTTTTAATGCTGAAATTTTGTTTTGTCTAATAAATAAATTAGTTAAAATCTACCACATTTTGATATATTTTTTTTAAAATAAATTTCGAAATTATTAAGCTTGTATTTAGTTTCTGTGAACTTCATTTATACCAGTTTAATTTTTATAATTTTATATGTTTTTACCCATTCATTAAAGTTTTATCCAAAATTTTTTGAAACCTACAAAAAATATAGTTCTGCGACCTATTTTTATTTTGTTCAGGTCAGATTTCATATAAAACTACAAAACCTGTATCTTAATTTGGGTCCCAAGAATATATATAGTCTGGCTTAATTTTAATAAAATCTTTCGCCAGTCAACACTCACTAAAAGCGTTTCTAAAGCTATGTTTATAAGAACTCTTTTTATTTTTACTAGTGGAACATGTCCTGAAAGTTTGTTATTCTTCGTGAATCAAATTATATATATACCAGCCGGTCAGGGTTCGCTTCGCTCGCCCGACCATCTAACCAGGTACTCCGCTTACTGGGCTCCCGACGCGTTTTTGTCCTCATGGTTGTAAGATCATTAAAAATATTTTACAAATGTATTCTTTAAAGAATAAAGAATTAGTCACTTTGATTATATTTCTGTTACCATGGTGACAGAAATACAATGAAGTAAAAGGATTCATTTTTATTTCATTAATAAATATCTTTAATTCACAGTTTCAGTTACAATGGAGGTAGGGCCACGATCTATAGCTTAAAACATACCCTGGGATAATCCGAATGTATCCTGAAAATTTGAAAGCAATCGGTTGCTTGTTTCTTGCGTGATGCTGTTGCAAAGAAACAGACAGACAGACTTAACGCATATATATATATATATATATATATATATATAATACGCATGCTTTTGTGTTTCGTCCTTATTTTTTTAAATTCTATCATTAGCCAATTAACTTCTTTCGAAATAATAGATTTTTTACCGGTATATGTGAACATTAAAAAACGTTTTAATAATAACGAAAGAATGATAGAAGATAACGAATTCATAAAAAATAATCTATTGAGGTATAATAATTGCTTTACCTTTTTTTATAGGTGTAATAATATATTTAAGTAGCCGTGGTATTGTATACTGACAATAAGAGTCAATGTATCTACTAGCTAACCTTGATAAAGAGTGTTCTAACTAATTTTGTAACTTCATTATGCTCTAGTCTATCATTATTCTTTTACTCTTCATAAAATAATTAATACAATTTTTTGTTCTCTGATAAATTTTGTTCTCTGATCAATTTATGTTTTTCATATTATTTTATCGCGAAAAAATCTTGCCGAGAAAATTATAAAAAAGAAGAAAGTAAAGCATAAAGCATTTCAGAAATATCTCAAATGACTTTATCTATTTAAATTTTAATCGGTGTTTATATTGAGTACTTAATATATGTCAATTTATGTAGAATGATCCATGAGAAAAGTTTTCGAGAAATTTTGGATAAAAGATAAAACTTATGGTTGAAAAACATACTATTTTATGTTTGGCTAAAATAACTTTGTTAAAGTGGTAAAAGTCTTTAAAAAAACCTTATAGAGAATTTTATTCTGAATAAAATGGTACGAATATAGTCCATAGAAACTAAATACAAACATAAAGATTTTGAAGTTTATTAAAAACAAAACATATCAAAACGTGTCAAATTTTAACTTATTATTTTTTAAACGAAACAAAATTTGTAATATTACAAAACAAAAGAATTAAATATTTTAGAAAAATAAATAATCAAAATTAAATTTTAAATAATATGAAGAATAAATAAACAATTTAATAGATACCTTTAAAGTTAATTAAAAATTAATTTTATTTCATTTTTTTTTTTTAATAGTTAGCAACACTGACACCTGATTCGGGCAACTACTTTTTTTTGTTTTATTCCTATTGTGTACATTGCAATCTGTTTAACTAGTAAACCAATAAGCAACTCTCCCCTCCACGGTCCAATGTGATGAGGATAATATATATAACTTGTAAATGAGGTGAAGTTTTTACAGACTCAGGCGCTGAGATATGTGGTTAATTGAACCCCAACCACCAAACTACATCGGTATCCACGGTCCAGTATTTAGATCCGTATAAAAGTAACAAAATCTTACTAGGATTTGATCCCCAGAACCTTCAACTTCGAAAAATCAGCTGTTAAACAAGTAGTTGCGATGAGAGGAATTTACCACTAGCCCGGTGGGGTAGTATTGCATTTGAACATCCTGACCCAGTAAAGGAAGGCACCCGCCTTGTGACGGTCGCCACATCAATCCCTCCTTTCCTAGCCTTGATGGGCTTTACCGGAAATCATTTTCCAGATCTTCTAAATCTGATTACGTATTTTAGTCATCAGTTTGACCTCTTTCAAATACAAATGTCTAATTTTCCCCTTATTATATTATGTTCTTTTTTCCCTTTGTCATTTCATTATGCTATTTCTTTTTTACCATTTCTTGGACTTAATTCGTAGTTTTTACTTCCTTATAATAAGGAAGTATTGTAATCGCAAAAAAATTTGGTTTTCAGATTTCAACGTAAATATCCATTTTGACCATCTCTGAATCCATTTTGACTAGTTTCGGCGTAACCTCTGTACGTACGTATGTATGTATCTTGCATAACTAAAAAAAACGATTGGCTGTATGATGTTGAAATTTTGGATTTTGGACTGTTGTAACATCTTGTTGTGCACCTCCCCTTTTGATTGCAATCGACTGAACCAAAAGTATCCAAAAACATTTGAATATTGGACGTTTTTTTTTAATTATTAATCCCTCCGATTGTAAAAAAATTACGATATTGTTCAATAAAAATAAAAAAATCAGAAGTTACTAATTAAATAAAATTTTATGCACTTTTCATTTTACAAAAATGTGTATATGTAATTTAATATTCGTACAAGGAAGTCATGTGGTGTCCACATCCGATTTTTTGAATTTAATATGGAAACCTTCCAATTTTTGTACTTTTTTCTAAAAATTTCCTTATACTGGATTTAATCTTCAGAAATGTTTCTTTCTCTCTCGTCCTTTCTGACTTATGAGAATAAATTAATTTTTTTGTTTTTTTGTTTTTAAGGAATTCAAATATTTTTTTGTCAATATATACTTTTGTTCAATGTTAAAAAATAACTAAAATATTCATTCAATTTTTTTTTCTAAAATATATTTCGGAAGTATTTCATTTTTTTTATTTATTTTTGTAATTTGTTTATGGATCTCAGAATTTTCCTTAAAATATTTCTTTCTACTTTATTTATTTATTTTTTTTTTTTTTTTACTGTTTAAATTTGAATATTCCGATATGTGACGATTTTCAGATTTAATTACTGTGTTATAATATCTTATTTTTAATGTTTTGGGAAAGTTATTTCTTTTTGTACATCTCTGTAGTTATTTCGTACTCTTTTTCCATTTCCGTAATTCTTTCACGGGTCGCTTTATTTCTAAGGTATTTTATTGGATCTTTTATATTATATGTTTATTTTATTGTTAAACTTATTTTATTTTTTGTGGTATAATAAGAGCTGGAATGCGTTGGTTTAACATTCTTCCTTTTGGTAACCAAACACGGAATCTCAAACAAAAATGATGCAAAAAAACTGAATTATACAAAATTATTTTTAGGTTAACTAAACAAATGAGATGGGATTCTCTAATAGTTGAAACAGAAATTAATCTCTAAATATTTATTAAAGATTTGATAAAAATCAAATTTATAACAAAGACATATGTATATATATATATATATATATATATATATATATATATATATATATATATACAGAGTGTCCCATATAAAACGCAATCCATCAATCACTCATCCATGAAATTTCAAAAGTCAAGCTACTCCCCTACTCGTTACTGAAATGGACTCGTCCAACATCTGAACATCGCGGCGACGCAGTAGAACACTACCGATAGGAACAACAATGCAATCATAACGTTCAGTGTATCGCTAGAGACAAGATGGTGTTTTCGCTAGATGAACGTGTTTTCATTGTTGAGTCGTACTTCAGTACGAAATCAGTGGTTGCAGTGCAAGATTTGTTTCGCCATAAGTACCCGGATAAACCAGCTCCTAACAAAACATCAGTATTAAGGTTAGCTGCAAGATTTAGAGATTGGTTCTGTTAATAACAAGGAACACAAAGATCTGCGTCAGTATTAAATACAGATACAGTCATTGAAATCAAAGACCGATTACTCGCCTCGCCAAATAAATCGATCAGACGTTTGTCTGCTGAAATTAATTTGTCTAAATCAACCGTTCATCGGGCAACCAAACGATTACAATTACGACCATATCGCATTCAAACGGTTCATCGACTTCTTCAGCCCGACAAAGAAAAACGACTACAATATTGTCAACGGTTCCATCGATTTCTGCGCGAGGGAATTAATGTTATGCATTCGTTATTTTTCACAGATGAAGCACGATTTTATTTGGACGGCTACGTAAACAGCCAAAACAGTAGAATTTGGAGCGCTGAAAATCCCCACGTTTATCACGAATAACAATTACACCCGTAGAAGTCGGGCGCGTGGTGCGCGATATCGCGGAAGAAAATAATCGGTCCTATTTTTTTCGAGTACACCATTAATGCAGAACGATATCAGGATATTTTATTTCGGTTCATCGCACTCTTGGAAGACGAAGACAGACACTGCTGGCTACAACCTGACGGTGCGACATCGCACTACGCAGGTTCAACTTCTGATTTCGTCGAGGAATTCTTTGGTAATCGTGTTATTGGTCGAGGCTTGTGGCCACCAAGATCTCCAGATTTGACTGCGGCGGATTTTTTTCTACGGGGTTACCTCAAAGAAAAAGCCTACAGCAACAAATCAGGAACACTTGAACGATTGAAAGTCAATATTGAACAAGCTGTATTAAATAACCGACCACAAACTTTGAAAAAAGTTGCGAGAAACGCTGTAAAAAGAATTGAAGCTTGTATTCAAGAAGATGGCGGCCATTTCCAACATTTACTCTAAATGTAAGGTAATGGATGGTAATAATAAAAATTATATTTACATTTACACATGCCTTTTTATTATTTCAATACCTACCAGTATAAGGTTGGGTTGCGTTTTATATGGGACAACCTGTATATTTATACTTATATAGTGTTCCACGAAGATGTATACGCTTCTGATTTAGTATCACTCGCCCATTCTCCCATCGATTCAATTGAAACTTAACACACTTTTTAAAGAAGGTTCTGAAAATTTCAAATTTTCAGGATTTATCGAAACAGAATGCGGCTTTAAAATAAAAAAACCAATTTCAGATAAACCAAATTATTTATTCATTACAAAATAGCTGGTTAAAACGATTAAAAACAGATGTTAAACAGCTGTTCAAACTGAATAAAAGAAGTTAATAATTAGTCATTTAACTGTTTTTAATTATTCTAGTTCTAATTATATCACCTGTTTCTAATCATTTTTATTAGATATTTTTAATGAATAAAAAAAGTGGTTTATCTGAAATCGATGTATTTATTTTAAAGCCGCCATTTTGTTTTTATAAATCCTAGAAGGTTGAAATTTTCGCAGAACATTTTCAGAACCTTCGATAAAAGATCTGTAAAGTTTTATAAGAATCGGTGGGTGAATGGGCGAGTGATACCAAATCAGAAGCGTATACGCTTAGTGGGATACACGGTGTACGTACGTACATAAGTGCGAATGTGTGTACATACTTTGCATTTGTGTAAAAACTTATAATAAAATTGTTGCGTGTTGAAATTTTAAATTATATTTATTAATTTACGATCCCCGTATCCTTCTACAACTTTATTTATTATTTTTAATTAATTTCTCATGAATAAAAATACTTTTGAAAAAATTCTCTCATCGTTTTACAATCTTATAAAATTCAAATTTGATTTTATTTATTTATTATTTTTATATTTTAATATTATTTATATTAATTTATAATTTATATTTATTTAGGTGTTGAAAGATCTACAGCAATGAAGATTTTTACCAATTTTTATAAAAAAAAAAAAAATAATAATAATTACAAAAAAGAATGTATAATCTAGAAAACAGTATAAAAAAAATAAAGAAAAAATATAAAATTAATTACAAAAAAAATTCACAAAGTAATTAGCAGTACACTCTTAAAAGCTTAGATATAATAAATTGTAAATTGCTTTCTAGAAGTGTATAAATGAAACTTCGTAGGAACAACTTATAATGAGAATTAGGTAATGTGACCTCTATATTGAATATACCGACATAGCGCAAAATTTTGACTCACGTAATACGTATCATTTGTTCAGTACTATTAATTTATAAATAAATAAACGACATGATGTACAATCACCTCCCTATATAGTTTCAGCCATCCTACAATTAGGGTTTAAATTCTAATAGGATTATATTTTTTTTAAATTCCTAATTTACATACATGACTGGTCACCGGAAATGTCCAAAACTTTTGAAAAGGAAAGATCTACGTGCTTTTAAGAAGATAAAAATATAGAATTGTTTTTTTAATAATAAATAAACAAGGAAACTTCTTATTTTTGGTAAAGTTAAATTTTATTTTGTTTCTTTTTTTATTGTAAACATAATTATTATTAATTTATAATTCTTTTTTTTTTAATGTTGAAATTATTTTTCGTTAATACCTATTTAAAATCTATCACATTTTGGTAAATTTTGTTTTTAAAATATTTAAAAATTCGTACGTTTGTAATTTAGTTTCTGTGGACTTCATTCAATCATTTTACTCAAAACCTAATTTTCTGTAAGTTATTTTAGTAACCTTTACGTGTTTCTTATCCATTTAAGGGAGTTATTTTACGCCAAACGTAAAATAATGTGTTTTTTTGATCCTATCTTTTTTTTTATCCAAAATTTCTCAAAAACTACTAAATATATATATTTTTAATTTTTCATGTCTGATTTTATATAAAAAAAAAAAATCACTAAATTTACCTTTTAATTTGAGTCCCAAGCATTAAATTTTGGCTTACATTTGCAAAAGGCGCAGAAATCAGAGCACCAGCCGACATTCGATAAAGAAGAATTTTCCAACATATTTTATATATGAACTTTTTCGTTATTTTCAACAGTAGAACATGTTCTGAAAGTTTGTTACACACTGTGTGAATCACTGTTAAACTTCTTTCTTTTTTTTTTGTAATTATATTAAGTATCCTTGTGATTTGACTGAGAAAATTTTATAACTATATAAATTGCAATGAAGTTAGTGAAATTATAAATGTCTGAGTACGAGATAATTCCAAATATAACAGATAGAAAATTCACTATTTTTAAAAGTAAAAAGAAAAAATTAAAATAAGTAATTTTATTATTATAAAATTATTAATAAAATGGCATTATAGAGGTCGTAATTACTTTGATCTCCGTCGTAAAATGGTAACATCTCTCTTTTTCTTTCATCCGGGAAGTTCTGTGTTCAAATCTCAATCAGGTTTAGCATTATTTCATACGCTACCAAAATCCATTCTCGCCAATAACAACCGTAATTGAAGTAATTTTAAATAATAATTTTATTCCTTTAATAAGTAACCTTTTTATAAATAAAATATTATACATATATATGTATAATTTTTTTCTGAATAATTCATCTTGGAACACGATATTTAATTATTTGGGGTTTTTTCTGTTCTTCTATCTGCACAATTCCTCTTCATTCTTTCTGATATCTCTTTCATTCGTTCTTCAAAATCTTCAGCTCTGTTGTTCTTACGTTTTGGCGCTTCTTGGAACTTTTAATTAACATAGTATATATTTCACAATATATTATTATTTATTTCGTATGAAACTTTTTTTTTAAATTAGGCCTATATTTGAGATTCATTTCTCATTATACACGAATCATCTACATTAATAATAAAAATATTATTATATAATTACATTTTCTGAGGTAAAAAAACGTAATAAACTATTCGAAAACAACGAAAAAATAAGAGAAGAAAAAAACAGTTTTATACGAAAGGGAGAGTATATTATTACTATTTTTTCCTAATTTTTAATTTTAATTTTTGTAAATACATCCCGCGCAAGTAAATGATAAAAATTATTTTTTATCATGACGGGACGGTGATTAATATTTCAAACAAAGACTGCCGACAAGTAGCTCTAAGATTTAAATCTCTGCCAAGTCTGGTTAAATTAAATTCATGGCATAATTTTCATTAAAACAGATTTTATTCTCAATGCATAATCCCGTACAAAAAAAAAAATCATCATAAATCGAGGTAAAATATTTTGCTTCAGTCTTTTATGAAATGTAAAAGAATAAAATATAAATAAAATATATTGTAGACAATTTATGCACGAAACATTAATTTTAGATATATATTAATGTACGTAAATAAATAAATAAAGGGGTTAAATGACTAAGACTGAGGGGAGGGGGAGTGAGAGAGAGAGAGAGTGAGAGACAAAATTTAGATACGAAAAACACCTCTTCTATTTAACTAGTGGTTAAAAAAAAATTAATACAAGTTTTTACTAATAAATAATTTAAAAATATATACATATATATAAAATTTAAAAAATGTTCGATCTCCGTGGGGGAGTAGTAGCATCTCGATCTTTTAACCGAGGGTCGCCTGATTAAAAGGCCGAGACGCCTTTATTTAAATTCAAGTTTATTTAAATAAACTGCTATGTAATGTTAATAAAATTTAATACATAAAGATCTACAGACAGAGTATATTTGAAAATATTTTTTGAATTCCGGTCAGGCATGACATTTTTCAGACGCTAAAAATTTTCATTCCTATATTCCCGTGTATAAGCTTCTATGGTGAATTAATTCAACAAGAAAAAACTGGGTTTTATTTGTTACATGATTTAAATTTTTCATATATTGACGCTGATACGTCATAAAAATATGTGACATATATTTTTTAAATGTACAAAAATTTATTTAAAAACATGAAATTAATAGAAATTTAACAAAAATTTTAATTTGTTAAATTAAAATTTTTGTTAAAAAAAAAAAATCAGTTTAGGTATAAATTATAAATTTATTATGGTAATCAAAAAGTAATACAATAAAATAAGTCATACCCCTTGCACTTCTGTCACCATTAAAAATTTTAAAAAATGTAAAAGATAGAATCTATTTACAATGGTATTAAACATAATCATAATTAAAAGTGAAATGAATTTGGTCGGTCGAAAAATGTGCGAGCTAAATTTGGTGATCGTATAAATAACAACACCCAAAAAATAGGTACGATTAAATTATTATTACTCCGCCGATCTCCGTGGCGGAGTGGTAGCGTCTCGGCGTAGAATCCGAAAGGCCCGGGTTCGAATCCCGGTCAGACATGCATTTTTCATACGCTAAAAATTTCGATTTCCATATCCTATGTACAAATTTCATGCTTATGTAACGATATATCATTAAGTAAAAAACAAAAAATATATATATATAATAAATTTATAAAATTTCTAAGTATATCAGATTTATACGACAACTTAAATATGTTGAATTTTTAAGATTTGTCTACTTATTTTTGTTTATTATTCAAATAATATTTTTTAATGAAAAATGACGATAAAAATAATAAAGTCAAGCTAAAAATGTAGCAGAAAATAAAAATCTATACTTTTACTTTCCCGGTACTGAAAGACTGAAGCTGTATTTTAAAAACTGGTAACATGAATGATTTTAAGATTTTTCCTTATAGCTATTTTAATTAAAAGTATTATTTAAACAATCTGAAGATATTTAGCAAAAAATAGAGTGACTTATTTACATCCATCCAGAAAAATGTTTGTTTTTTTATTGTAATGGACTCGTCAAAAACCCAGTAGGCGATTTTTTTTATTGATCGCCATACTTTACTTATAAGTGTATATATATATTATTTAATTTTCCAATTAACAATATTTTTCTTAAGTCTAATTAAAATTCGTTATATGATATGGAAATTAGAATATATTTTAAAATATCCTATTAATAGATTACATGGTTAATTTGTTTTCCTTGTTATGAAAGAGCGGGCACTGCAGTTAGGTCATTAGACCGGTGGAAATTAGTAGCGTATGAAAAGACGCTATGTCTGACCGGGATATCTACGTGAATTGCAGAGTTCGGCAATATTAATAAAAAAATATTCAATTTGTTTTACTTAATTAACTATATAGATAATACATATCTTTTTCAGAATTTACCAGAAACCAGTATTTTCAGAATTCTTACAAAATTGTTTTTTTTTATTTTATTTTTTTATTTTTATTTTACTAGGAATCAAATATAAAACTGAAATGATAACGTAATATTTATTTTTAATTGTTAAAATTAAAAAAAACTTCAACTCGGTTATAAAACTTGAAAGTCTTTACACGACAGAAACTTAACATTAATCAAGGAATATTTTGAAAAAGGAAAAAAATTCCAATAAAAAATATTAGGTCAGAAGTGTAAAAATAATAAAAATGTTTTAAGAAAAACAAAAAAATGGAAAATAATATTTTACGATCATTTATGAATGAATGGAGAAATATTTTCAACTTCTTTAATATCCTCAAAAATAAAAAAAATTGGCTTCTAGACATAGGAAAGAATTTCCAAGAAATCGGAATAAGAAAAAAAATTTAGGTAAGGAAATTTTCAAGAAAAATGTAGATGAATTTAAAAGATTTAAAGTGGTTCAAGACGGTAGAAGAAATAACAAGAGTATCACTGAAGATCACAAAGAAAGATTACAAAAATGATAATTGAAGGATCACAGAAGATAAAAGCCGCAAAGAAATAAAGTTGTTCACGCGGACGAAAAATGGCCAGTTCAAAAAAATTTTTCAATTAACAAAAAACCGATATATCGCTGCGGATTATTTGTAAGTATGCTTCATAATAATATTAAAAATAAACAATAATATAATTAACACATAAGAGCCTAAAACAGTGTGACTTCGCATAGTATTTAAAAATAAACTAGTTATAAAACTGAAGACTACTAAAATATATTTAAAAAAATCTCTTTACCTGCAAAATTATCACATTTAAAAAAACAGTATAAATCAGTTTATAAATAAAAATTTTAAATAAATGAAAATAAAACTTTGCTAATCTCCGTGGCGGAGTGGTACAGTCTTTGCCTTTAATTCGGAGGTACCGGGTTCGAATCCCGCTCAATCATGGTATTTTTCATACTCTATTAAATTCCATTTCTTTATTTCCAAGCTTGAAAACTTCTATGCTGAATTTATTCATCAAGCAAAAAAAAAAAGTATTAAAATTAAAAAAAACGAAATATAAATAGAAAACAGAAATTTAGTAATAAGAAGATATGATAAATCATAGCAGTTTAAAATTTAAATACCTAGAAAAAATATTAAAAACAGAAAATCGAATTAGCAGGTCAACTGATAATAAGTATGAACAATAAGAAATCGATATCCTTAACGCGAAATGTAGGCATAAAAACAATAAAATATGAAAGCTTATATTCATTAAAGAGAGTAATGACAAGTAAATAAAGAAAAAATGGGGGAAAAATTGTTAACAAAATAAATGAAAAATATTTGGCTCAAGGTGTAAAAATATTAATAAAAATTTATTAAGATCAAAATACAGAAATAGTTAAACCGAAAATTTTTTTGATTGAAAAACATCAAAACCAAAAAAAAAGAAATTGAAATTATTTTAACGTGGTCCATAAAAAATTCGAACAGGGGGAAAAGAAAATTTTAAAACAAATTTACGTATTTCAGAATACGGTCGGATTATAATACTAATTTTGTAAAATATGGAAAATTTTATTTAAATCCTATAGTTTAACATATTATCTGAATAATAATTAATAGTTTTCTAATAATACTTTAATTTAAATCTGATTAACGATATAATTCTTAATGTCTATATTAATAATTTCCTTTCATTATCAGATATTAATTAGTAATGATCAACCTAAAATTAGGCAAGATTAATTATTATAAATTTTCTATTTAAAAATTTGTTAGTTAATTTTAATATTTCTTTGAGTTTTTAATATTTTTTAACCTGATGATGCAGATCAGAAGCCGCGAAACACTTTTTTTTTTTTTTAAATTAATTTTTACTAAAACTGTTCTAAAGTAGTATATATCCCCAAAAAAAAAAAATAAATAAACTAACCTGAATAATTTGCGTTTTAAACTCCTGTTCTTGTATGTATTCTAATAAATATATATTTATTAATTTAAAATAAATATTTATACGAATTATACAGCGCCCGAAAGAAGATAGATAATCTTTAAACGCACAACTTAACACACACTTTATTAAAAAAGTTGTATAAATTCATTTATTTACATACATCAATGTAAATATATAACGTCTACAATAGAAAAGACGTTGGAGATTAACCGGCGTCCAAAGAAGGTGAAAGTTTATATATATATATGAAGACGGCCGGGGGAAGAAAGATGCATCAATAGATGTTACAAGTGTATATGTAATCTATTGTTTGTGGGTGGGGGAAAACCTGCAACATTATCGTTGTATTAGGGATAAATAACTGAACTCAACTGTTATAGGTTACCTGGTATATACTTAAAACATCTGTACAGAATGAAAAATGCATAAAGATTTATAATATTACTGCTTACATTATAACATCTGACAATTAATATTATTATATTATACTGATTTATAATTGTTCGTTCCTTTGTCCTTTAACTCTTCAAAAAAAGAAAAAACAAAGAAGAATCCTTTCTAGATTTCTTAGAAAGTTATAATCCGGTTGACACGTTGTCCCTGACCAAAATGGGTAAAAAAATAATTTTTTATAATTTTTCAATTAGGTGCCCAAAAATAGAGATTTTTTAACATTTTAAATACTTTAAATTTAACGTAATCTGTTTAAAAAGGTTTAAAGTCTATTTAAGAATCTATTTTTACAGTTTAAAATCAAATAGAAAAATAATTGACGTCAAAATAAAGCTGCTTAAGTTATTATTGAAACTGGAAATTTTTTTCTTCTTAAAATAATCTTTCCTATTTATTTAATAATCTCAATGGCAAATCGATAAAAATAAGGATGATTTATTAACAAGAAAATTTATTTTCTCAGCGAATATAACTAGAATAATAATTATATTAAAGGGGAATGCGTAGTGATCATGTTAAAAATTGGTTATCAATTTTTTTGCAAATCTTTACGTTTTATAATCCAATTAGTTCATCTACAGCAAAAAAAAGATATGTATGCGTTCGTATTTAACACTGTTTTAATAAAATACCTCAGAATTGAAAAAACCGATTTCTTTAAATTTGACTCAAATATATTGGGCAATGATCATATTAATTTTTATTTTTCAAAATTCGTTAAAGGGGTGGGGCAAATCATGAAAAAACCAATTTTGATATTTATCAGAGGAATTTTAGAAAAAAAATTATTAAAATGAATTCGTTAACTATAAGGCAAATATAAATTATCCAAATTTTTTTCCAAAAAATGAATCCCCACTTCATAAAAAAAAAGAAATATATGGTTTTGTTATTTTCCTCTTGTCTCCCTTCCGTTTAAATATTTTTTTAAAAAGTTCTGAAACTCCATACACAGAGAACTATCAAAAATATCTACAATTTTTTTAAAGTAATGGACCCCGGACCTCTTTTTTTCTGTTTAGCCTCCGAAACTACCGTGAGGTATTAACTTCAGTGGATGATATCTATGAATTTAAATAAAGTGTATTCTTGTATAGTAACAGACCGATCCCTTTCTGAGAAGTATAGTTAATTGAAATCCAACTACCAAAGAACAGCAGTATCCACGATATAGTATTCAAATATGTATAAAAGTAGCTGCCTTTACTAGGATTTAAACCTTAGAACTCTTGATTATTGCAAATCAGCCGATTTGCAATGACGAGCATCAATAGACCAACCCGGTGGGTATGTAGACCCCGGATCTAAAATATAGAAAAGTTTTTCGAAAAATTTTTCTTTCGTATTTTAGTCTTTATGAGGGAGATTTAGATTTAGAGAAAACTTTATTTAAGCAAATTTGTTAATTTTAATATATATACATTTAGAAGATATTTTCTTAACTTTATTCTTCATCGCAAATTCAACTTATTTGCGATGTTTCGAAATCGAGAGTTCTAAGGCTCAAATCCTAGTAAAGGCAAATTTTTTTATACGGATTTGAATACTAGATCGAGATTGTCTCTTTTCTCTGGTGGTTGGTTTTCAATTAACCATACATCTCAGGAATGGTCGACCTCAGACTGTACAAGACTTCATTTATATTCATACATATCATCTTACGGTGGTTCCGGAGACTAAACAGAAGGTTTTTTCTTTGCTTTTAGTTCCTTGTGCGAAGTAAAGGAAGTATTGTGATCGTAAAAAATTTCGGTTTACAGATTTCTACGGAAATTTTCACCATCGTTGAATCCATTTTGACTAGTTTCGGCGTGACGTCTGTACGTATCTCGTATAACTCAAAAACGATTAGCCGTAGGATATTGAAATTTTGGATTTAGGACTGTTGTAACAAATTTGCTTAAATAAAGTTTTCTCTAAATCTAAATCTCCCTCATAAAGACTAAAATACGAAAAAAGAGTTTTGTTGTGCGCCTCTCCTTTTGATTGTAATCGACTGGACCAAAAAAAAGTATCCAAAAAAGCCCAGAATCCAAAAAAAAATTGGATTTTGGACTTTTTCTTAACTGCAGCAATAAGCCCTCATTGAGAACTTTTCAACGATGTAACATAATTTGTACTTACTTTCATTGGTTCCAGAGTTACAGTCAAATAAAATTTTAATTAATGAAATATTTCGATCTTCCAAGGGGAAGTCACTAGGTTCGAATTCGACTTCATCTCTTTTTTTTTAACTTTTTTTTAATTGAAATATATTGATTTATTAATAATTATTACACTCTGATTGTAAAAAAGATTTTTACAATAAATAATAATTCAATAATAACAAAAAAAAGAAAAAATATCAATGAAATAAGATTGTATGTACTTCTCCTTTAAAAAAAAGTATTTATGTAATTTAATAGGCGAATATGGAAGTCATGTCATGTGATGTCCACATCAGATTTTTTTTTTTGTTTTTTTGGTTTTAACGCTTTTAATTTTTGTTATTAATAGCCGAGAAAGTCATGAAATATTTTGTTTGCTTTTTTTTAATAATTCCCTTCCAAGAAGCAAGAAAAAGGTTTGCTTTCTCTGGTTATCACTTTTTACACATGTACAGGCGTACATATAATTCTACTTTAAAATATCTTAGATTATTTTTTTTTTTAATTAGAAGGAAAAAGATGAAATTTTAACTTTGAGTAGAAATATGTTCTTTAAAAAATGTATTTATTACTAAATAGTCTTAAAAAAGTCACTCTTAATTAAATTTTTCAATAAATTTCTTCAAGAAGCTATTCATGAATCCAAAATAGGCCACCCTGTCTTAAGTTTAATTTGCTGGAGTAATTTTCTTTTGATTTTGGTGGTAGACAAGGTTTAAAAAAAATTTTACCCTATGGGTTTTCATTAATTATATGAGCAAAAAAGGCTTAAAAGAATTTTAGTTCATCATAAAAACATAAACGGGAATAGAAATAAAATTTAAAAAAAATACTTGTAATATATTTTATCACAAATTTCTAATGGTAAAATAAATTTAAAAAATAAGCAAATTATAACTCTGACCTCAAAATAGTCGATTAATTTTATTAAAAAAATTGTTTCCTTTGATTTTATTTATATATATACATATAAAATGATTGGATAAATTATTTAATATTTAGCAGGGTAATAAGTTGAAAAAAGAAAATTTGGTATGTTTAAACTTTTATATAAAGAATGAACAAAAAACCTGAGTGTGTTTTTGTTATAAAAATTATATATGTAAATATTTCCCATTATATTTTGAATATTTAAACTTAAATAATACAAAAAACTCTCCAAATAAATTTCTTTCAATATATCTACCTTTCATTTTCCCAATTTTATTAAGCAGAGAAACATTAATAAAAAGCAATCTTTTCTCTGTGTTATTTATTGTAGAATTAGGCGTACAAATTAATTCACAAAAAAACTTTTATAGATTTAACGTATTTATGTATGTTTTTACACCATTGCTAAAAAAACGAGTGTAATATTTTTAGGATGTATATACGTTTGTTCCATCGTAGCAGTTCAACGGCTGAACCGATTTAGATGAATGATCCCGCGTTGGAATCCTTACATTACAGGGAGTGTCATAGGCTGTATATAAATACGTATACATTAATGTTTAATTGAAACAAGGCCAAAAATAAGTCATATATACGATTATAAATGGAAAATCGATAATATTTTCAGTATCGATTTATTTGAATCGAAAATAGTTGTGTTTTAAGATCTGCTACGATATTGAATGAATGAATTACAGTAATAAAATTTATTAATTTATTTTATAATTATTATTACTGTTGTTATTTTTGTTGTTTATAAACATTTAAGAAAAAAATCTTATGATTTTTTTGAAGGGCAGCTTATTTGTCGGTGTTGCTTCTTCTTACTTATTGTTTATAAACATTTAATAAAAAAAAAAAAAAAAAAAAATCATGTTCGATCATGTGAGCATCTTTTTTTACTGCTAAATTTTAACTAATAATCCCTTTATTTTATTAATAAAATTAATAAATAATAAAAAGTAAATAAAAATGCAAATATAAAATATAAATAAAAATAATCTACGCTTAGAAACTAAATAAAATATGTTGTAATATAATTGACAACGGACTTCTTCTAGCGGGAGAGTCGTGGAGGGAGCCGGATGCAGCTGCCTGGCACACCACCGTTGGTCCGCTTTGCGCCACAATTATATTGCTAAATATTAACTAATAATCCCTTTCTTTTATTTACATAACTGCCCAAAAAGAAGTGTTATGTATTTAGAGTGTATGTATGTATATATGTATGCATTTATGTTCCACAATAGTAGCTCAACGGCTGAACCGATTTAGATATACGACCACGAATTGGAATCGTTAGGTTACCGGAAGTGTTATAGGCTATAGAATCATGTATAATATATATCTTTAAATATATTTAAAAAAATATTAAAAAAAAAAAAATATATATATATATATATATACATGATTATCACCCGCACGTTCCTCAATTATCCCAGATTAAAAAGCAATATTTGTCAGTAATATCATTTTTTTATATCTTTATTATTTATTTTTATTAATTTATGTATGCTTGTGGTTATGTGAGTATGTATATATAGATAAATATGTATGTTTGTTCCGCATCTTCTCCTAAACCACTGGACCGATTTCAACCAAACTTGAGACAAGTATTACTTACTAACCGAGAAAAAATACTGTGGCTGTTAGACATAGCTACTGTAAATTTTACGGGAGGGTTGAGGAAGTAAGAATTTTAAAATACAAAGATTTAAAATTCTGTAGCATCGTGGAATATTTTAGAATATTTTTGAAACACTATTACATTTTGAAAATTTGCAGAAATTTCTAAAATGTTTTGACTAGAGTAAAAAACTGTAAACAGGCTAGATTTGAAAGTTCAAAATAAACAATAAGAAATGTAAAGGAGATTTATATTCGATTTGGTAAGTTGTGACAATTTTTGTTAAAAAAAATGGATGTCTTTGAAGAAATTTTGACTCCGAGCAACGCCGAGTTTATAGCTAGTTCAAAAATAAAATATAAATGATACATATATTGTATTAAAAAAATAAACTGCTGAAAATTAAAAATATTATTTAATTAAATATTGCATAAGAACTGTGAACTGAGCTTTTATAAAATTTCACGTGGGAAAAGGTATCATTTTAACCTTACGAAATTTTTGGACGGGCTATTACGGATGATAATCTTTAAAAGTTCCCGATGAACCTAAGTTGAGATGGTAGATATGAATAAAATAGAAAAATTATATACTTTGTTCGATTCTTCTTGAAGCTTTAATAGACTAATGAGCCGTAAATACATCAAGTTTTATAATTGTACATTTAACCTTTCTAAAGATATTAAGCAAAATATGTGCATATATTCAAATAGTAATTATATATTAACAGTTGTGATGGCCTACTTTTAGTTACCATTTTTAGACGCAAACTTAAAAAAAAAGGCTTCCAAAATTTTTAAGAATTCAATAATTGCCCTCAAGTTTTATATAATTATTCTTATTTACAATATTCTGTTTTACTACATTATAAAATGGTTATTAATTTTTTTAATATATTGTTTAATTTTATTCTAATAGCAGAAAAATTAAAAATGTGTTGCCAACGTCCATAGCCGAGTAGGTAGCGTCTCAGCATTTTGTGCTGAGATCCCGGGTTCGAATCCCGATCAAACATGGGATATTTTCAAACGCTACCAATTTACACCGAGCTAATAAATAATGATAGCTGTTTATTCTTCCACTTTCATAACCTAAAAAAAAAAAAATATATTGTATTTTAAATTCAGAATTTAACTTATTTTTTACTATTTTTCTACAGCTATTTTAATTAGATTGTTAATTACATAAATTCAAAGCTCGGCCGTGGGATTATATCAGAATAGGATGTGAGAAAAATGTGTAGCATATGAAAACTACAATTCTTGACCTGGATTCGAATACAAACTTCTCGGATGAAAGGCTGAAATGTTACCACAGAACTATACTACATTGTAATAATTATACATTCTATTTGTTTTTTAAAAATCAACGTTTTTAAAATTATGAAATCGGCGCAAAATTAAAAAATAAACTACAACTTATTTTCCCTTAATCTGATCTATGTATTTATACAAATATATATTACTTCTAATAAGTGTCTTTTATTGTTTTAATCTACTTATTTTAATTTTTTTTCCGAATAGTTCACCTTGGAATACGTTAAATCATTTATTTATTTGCCTTTGTTTCTTTTTTTTTTCTATCTGCCCAGTACCTCTTCATTCTTTCTGATATATCTTTCCTTCGTTCTTCAGAAAGTTCAGCTCTGTTTTTCTTGCTTTTTGGAGCTTCTTAGAACCTTTTATTTTCATCTTTTAATATTGTCTTAAAAAGTCCTCTTTCTCTTAAAATGTCTTCAGTTATCCTTTTAGGTCTTGTTGGACTAACCCACCGGGTTGGTCTAGTGGTTAACGCGTCTTCCCAAATCAGCTGATTTGGAAGTCGAGAGTTACAGCGTTCAAGTCCTAGTAAAGCCAGTTATTTTTACACGGATTTGAATACTAGATCGTGAATACCGGTGTTCTTTGGTGGTTGGGTTTCAATTGACCACACATCTCAGGAATGGTCGAACTGAGACTGTACAAGACTACACTTCATTACACTCATACATATCATCCTCATTCATCCTCTGAAGAATTATCTAAACGGTAGTTACCGGAGGCTAAAAAGGAAAAAGAAAAAGGTCTTGTTGGACTAACCCACCGGGTTGGTCTAGTCGTGAACGCGTCTACCCAAATCAGCTGATTTGGAAGTCGAGACTTCCAGCGTTCAAGTCCTAGTAAAAGTCAGTTATTTTTACACGGATTTGAATACTAGATCGTGGATACCGGTGTTCTTTGGTGGTTGGGTTTCAATTGACCACACATCTCAGGAATGGTCGAACTGAGACTGTAAAAGACTCATACATATCAACCTCATTCATCCACTAAAATATTATGTGAAAGGTAGGTAATTACCGGAGTCTAAACAGGAAAAAGAAAGTTCTTCTTGAACCGTGTGAGTCATTTGCCTTTAGTTTTATTACTTTGGAAGAAACCAAAAATTTGTTTCGTCAGTCTGCTGTTATTCATTTTAAATAAATTGCAGTAAAATCCTTTTTCCTTATCGTGTCTGATAGTTTTCAATTTTAGTATAAAGTTTGTTATTTGGAATTAATTTTACCCTATTATTTTGAATTTAGAACCTAACATTTTTGTTTTTTTTCTAGATTTTCTAGTAGACCTTTGTTGTAGAGTCGTAGGGTTTCACAGAGTGAGTGGTTTCATGGAGTCATAGAGTGCTTCCGGCTTTATCAAAATTTTATAATGATGAAATTTTTAGTTCCATGATAAAGACATTGTTATATGTGTTTTTCGTTAGCTGGAAAGCTAGTTCCATTTTATTAGTTCTAACTGTTAACGCTTTTTTATCTAAGGAATTCCAACTGATCCGATCTCTGAGATATTTGAAATATGAATTAAAAGTGATTGAGAATGAAATAAGGACCTTTAATATACGGGGATCAGTACGTGAAAAGAGTTTTTTAAATCTATTTTTAAATTAAAAGCACGTTAACGTAAATTTTTCATTAGTTTTCTTCAATTTTTCCATGAAAATATTTTAAATATCAGCCGCTAATAATTAGTCTACAATAATCCAGTACGATAAACAATGGCTATGACAAATAATAAAAAATAATTTCTTGATATCTCTGTAAATCGTGTAATTTTTTGTTTCAGTTAATTCACGTCTGTAAAAACAGACTACTAGAGGAAATTTATAAAAAAAATCATTAAAATCCGTGCATATCCGTAACAGTACGAATTTAAGATACATTCAAATCGAATTAATAAATAATTTTCCCTTACTTTTAATGTTTAAATAACTTTTTTTAAATCTATTTTTCTTTCTACAGTTAAAAAATAACTTTTAAATTAGTTAAATGTTATAAGAAACGGTTGTTCATGCCAATTCCATTAAAATTTCTAGTGATATTCAGCATTACAAGGACACATTTAATTCATTCATCTCAAGGATTTATTGTATAATAAAACATCATTACTATCAGAGAAATATAAACTTTTACTGGTTTCACTCTTACTTCATTTGATTTGCATTGTTATATATATATATATATAATAAATAACACAAACACACACACACACACACACACACACACACACACACACACACACACACACACACACACACACACACACACACACACACACACACACACACATATATATATATATATATATATATATATATATATATATATAGCTGGGTTTATCTAGTGGTAAAACTCGTCATCATAAAACAGTTGATTTCGAACTCTAGAGATCTCAGGTTCGAATCCTGGTAAAGACTACCTTTATTCAAAATTGAATATTATATCGTGGTGTTTTTTGGTGGTTGGGTTTCTATTAACCACACGTTTCATGTACAGACAGCCTGAGTCTGTAAAAGACTACATATCTTATACATCACGAACAAGGGACGCGGCTGTATACGGTCCCCGAATCCAGAAAGTTGTATGGGATATCTGGAAGCTTTCAGAATATTCTTACTAAAAACAAATATCATAATAAAAAACACTAAAGATTTTAAAAACCATAAAAAACTTTAATGAACTTTTTCAGTAAAATATTTTCAGGTATTTTATTTTTATGTTTATTTATTTATTTTTTAATTATTCCTTAACTCTTTGCTTTTATTTAGATGATATTAGATTGTGAATGGTAATATGAAAAAATAGAACATAAAATTAATTCGGAAATGGGATCAATAAATTGGGTTTCAGTCGTATATTATTTTACCAATCCAGCTACTTTTAAAAAATTTATTAGAATTTTATATGTTATTCTCATTGACATAGCAGATATATATATACATATACTATTATATAAAGATGAAGAGGACTTTTATTTGTTCGGTATAAACAAAAAGATACTTCATCCATCGTAACCAAATTTTTACCCATGTTTCTTTAACTGAGAAGGTTTTTAGATATATTTCATATTGTAAAATCTCAAGAACCAACCGATAGATTGCTTTCAAATTTTCAAGATACATTTTTTTTATACCATGGAAGGTTTTAAGCCACAGTCCGAGGCCCTAGCTCCCTTAAAGGTTAAAATATTAAAAATATTAATTATTTCTTCAACCCCAAGGCGGGTGATATTGTAAATTAAATATATTAATTCATAAAGGAAATAAAGAGTATAGATTATATTTGTGCCTCCAAGGCAAAGAAATAAGTTATGAATTTTTCGTCGTTAAAGATGTGTTTACTTTAGTTGCCATAGCTAATAGTTAGCTATGGCAACTATTCTGTCTTTTGTAATTTAGTTTGTTTTTCAAGTTTCTATAAAACCTGAATTCTTTAATTATTATTTATCATTACTATTCTCGCAGATATGAGGATATCAAACAGTACAGGGTTCAGGAGCGAACCCTCAGGGTAGACGGGAATGGCGAGCGAAGCGGGTACTTTGGCTCCAGGGTAGGTCCCGAGGAGCCCCAGAGTTGGCTCCGGGTTTCTCCTGAGCCGACCTGGGCCCTGAGGGTTTAGGTTCTGACTAGACGGGCTGGCTAGTATATATATATATATTTATGTCTGTGTGTTTGCATGATTTAAACTACAGCTACCTCTACTCGACTGGTATGTACTCCATAATTGGTTGTTTTTCCCACGATGTATAATAATTGTTAAGTTCAATAGTCGGCCACTGTTTGATATTTAAAAAATCACGATTTCTTAAAAAAAGTGTTAAAAATCATTATTAATTTTTAAAATGCATCTATCTTGCATCAAATATATAATGGATTATTATTACAAGTTCTTTTCAAATTTTATTGTATAATTATGTAAATTTTATAAATGCATAATAAATAACTCACATTTATTGCAATAAAGATTTTAATATCGTATTAACCTATATTTTATAACAGATGATACTTTTACGAGTAGGCTGAATGAAATAGATGGAATACAAATTATGAAATCGTGTCAGTACATATTTTTAAAGAATGTTTCATGTAGGTCGACATGAAATACGCTATAGTTTAACTGTCATGCCTGTAATGATTATAAGCGATCTCAAACAACAACAAAAATTCACTCCCAAAATCTTAGTCATCCCCAAGAATAATAAACACCCCACCCTTTCATTATTAAAAAAAGAGTAACGAATAAACCGGTTTCACTTTATCTTTTTCGTTGAGTATTGCATATCAGGATTCCAAGCTCGCTGAAATGTAAGTAATTTTCAACCAAAATAGTAAAATACATTCCAAAAACCACAGGAATTCGCCGTATAATGAGCATTAATACTGTCAGAGAGATCAATTATAAGAGTCTTATACTTGTACCTTAAATGGTTTATATGCATCACAAAAAGACTGCTGTGATACATAATCAAATAATAGATAAATAACTTGAATAAGTATAATTTAGTCATTTTTATTAATATTTCAGTAACTTTATATTTTGTTTATTGTTAACTACATAATTTCTAATTTAATGTTACTGCTGTTTGTATTTGTAAGTACGTTTAGTACTTAAAGCATTAATAAATAAATTTATTTATTTTCTTAATATGAATTAAGACATGGGAGATTTTAAACGCAAATGGATTTTATGGCAATTTCGCACAATTCTATATTTGATTTTGTGACAATTTTATACATAACACAAACTCTATGCATAGACAAAAAGACACTGAAACTTTTAGATATGCTTAAAGTCTGATAAGGAATGCTGCTGTTAAGCTTTCTAGACAGTTACACATTACGGAACTTCCGTTTTACTTGATTGACTCTAATACATTAGAATAAATTCAATAAAATATTCACTTGTGTGTCGTTAAGATCCTAAAAATTATACCTTTGGATGTAATAATATCTTAACGTTTTCTGAAAAAATAGATTCTTTGTCTGAACTATAGAACAGATTCTTACCTGAAAGTTAGGTCTATACCTAACTTTCAAAAATTTTATTTTTGTAAAATTGGTTCAAATAATTTTTTTTTGTGAATAGCTACAGCATAATTATCACCGATCCCTGTTTTAATTTCTAAGTCTACAAATTTTTATGCTACCATATTATTAGATTTTTCTCAATTTTTTTTTTTTTTTTTAACTGATGACTTCTTCAGCTTTTTGATTCCTAACTGTCGTCTGGGTTGAATCGATTCCTAAGCCTGTACACTGCTGTGAGTGCCAATGATTGTCTGATTTCATTAACAAGACCCTTCGTGCATGGCGATCCATAGCCGTTGTCCTTGCCTCATTAAATTTTAGCCTGTGGTTTTTTATATCATCATCGATCTGCTTGATCCACGTTTCCTTTGGACCTGTTCGTTGGACTCTCCAATGGATGGGCCGTTCATGCCTGAAGAGTTTGTATGGTAGTCATTTTCCATTCATTCTGTAAACAAGCCAATCCATCACAGTCTTCATTTTGAATCTGTTCCTGGATTGTTAGCTGTTGTTTGCAGCGATGACTGATATCCTCATTTCGGATGCGATCGTGAAGTGAGACTCTGATGATCTGGCGTAGGCATCGCATATTTTTTTCTCCGTCGATTTCCCCGCCCCTTGAAGCCAGATTCGCGACCAAGCATAAGCTCAGCTCCAAGGGGTGCCATCGTCTCAAACTACCTCGGAAGAGTAAGGCCCCGCCCAGGCAGCCGGTACTCGGTCTTCCTCGCTTTCCATGCCTCGAATGAGGGGATCCCAAAAGGTTCCTCTCACCGGGACTCTGGTCTTAACGCCTCGCCTCTAACGAGGAACCTCAAAGAGATCCCCCGCCGGGACTACGGTCTTACTAGGCATCGCATTTGGAACACTTCAAGTTTACCTAGGTCTTTCTTCAGTAGTGTCCAGTTTCTGCTCCATACAATAAAATTGGTAGGATCAGGGTTCGGAAAAGACAAAATTTGGTCTTCAGATGTTGCTTTGTTTCCACAAGCACCACTTCAGGGAAGCAATTTATGCGGTTACTTTACCAATTCGACTGTGGATTTCCGCCGTAGTTGCTACTTTCTTCTCCTGAACCAGTGAGCCCAAATATGTGAATTCTTGCACTTTTTCAATTTGCATACCATCCAGTTAGACGATGGCGCGTGAGCCGTCTGTTGTTAGTATGTGTCTTATCCGCATTTATTTTCAAGTCATAAGACTGGGTAATGCGGAAGATATCATAGAGAATATCAGTGGCCTCAGCATCGCTTTCATCGCCACGTCATCTGCAAATATCAAGCTAAACTATCCGAACTGAATTCCTCTTTTGCCCTGAACTCGTCGCATTACGGACTCAACTACGATGTGAAAAAGGAATGGGGAGGCAACTTTTTTTGTGGTTAACTCCCGTCGGAATGGAAAACTCAGACAGTTCATTTCGAATGCGTATCTGACTCGAAAATCAATTGCTCTTCTGGAGAATCTTGATAACTTTTGGAGGATGAATTAATCCATTACAGAATTTTGCAAAGAAAAGTTTCAACCTGGGTAATATGAAAATAGAAATTTGTATTGTATGAAAATGTCATACCGGAATGGGAATCGAACCCGGGACCCTCAGACGAAAAGTCATGACGCTACCACAGAAATCAGAAATTTTTCTTAATATATTCATTTTAACAATCTTCAATAAAATAAAAAGTTTCTCATGTCTATACCAATTTTTTTTTCATTTTTTATCTACTTTCAATTTTTAAAAGTTGTTTTATTTTTACAATAGACCATTTATTTTTCTTTTAAAAGGATATATGTTTTCCTATATGTAATAAAACTACATATTTATTACTTTAAAAAGGAGCAGGAAATTGATGTAAAAAAAAATTATGGGAAACCCCTGAATAACAACCGTTCTTAACAAACGATCTTTAAATTTATTTTAAAATATTTTTTTTTAACATTTTTTTTTTAAGATAATGTCTAATAAATAATATATTTTATTACCTTTGTTAATCGATATGACGAAATCTGGAAACAATTTTTAAATTATTTAAAATAGTTTTTAACGATTTGATTTCAAATAACATCTGACATAAATTTCCAAGTATTCATTTTTTTTAACAAAGCTAAATATACGATTGCTTCATCAGTAGAGTTACTCAATGGACATAATGATCTACTAGATAGACTAAACGTATTTAATCTTATAGCGATACAACCGAGTACGCTTTAAAAAATAAAACTATAATTAAAAAAGATAATTATTGCATGACTTTCCCGGCTAGGTCGATCAAGTACACAACATTTTATAAAATATTTAAATATATTTTATAAATATCTAAATAGTATACTATTTAGATAATAGTTGCAAACATCTTGCAAAGATGACGTTACTGTCTTATTGACGTACGAATTAATTTTATTCTTGACGACCGAATATTATGAACATAAAAGTTTAATTTTAAAAACGATTATTGATTTGAATTTAAATTAACATCCCTGAAGATGAATTAACAGCTCCGAAAGTGCTAGGATTTAAACTTTTTAAATTGTTGGGAAGTGGAAATTTAATTTATATAAAAGTACACAATAACAATAAAAGTAAAGAATTTTTATAATAAACGTTTAAATAGAAGTAAGAAACGAATTTTCCGAACTTTTTAAAATGTTGGAGCTCCCAAACCAACGAGTTTTTTTTAGTTATAACAATTATCAAAGTAAGATTTAAGCATACAAATTTCAAATAAATTCTTTTTTTTATTTTAAGAGTTCCATTAATCTGTGGGAACAATTTAGTGAAAATGTTTTTTTATAAAGCGATACTGAAGAAGAAATAAATAAATTAAAAAAAAGAATTGTTTAGAAATATTGAAGAATAAAGTATAATTTTTATGATAGTAATGAAACAAATTATTTCTTGTTTTGGGTCCGAGATATATTATATTATAGGGACCAACAGTATTTAAATTTTAATTGCCCTTAAAGTGACGAGGAAAAATATATTTTTTTTCAATAACAAAAACTAAAAAAAATTATTTTAATCTTTAAAGTAAGTTAAATTTTAATTTTAATTTCAAAGTAATGTTTGTATTTAGCTATAACTGAATAAACAATATATATATATATATATATATATATATATATATATATATATATATATATATACAGTAGGGCCTTAACCGAGGTAATTGAAGGGAGGGGGTGTTGCCGGCTTGGATAACGGAATCCGCGGTTAACAGAGATCTTGTTCTTGAATTCGGGTAACAAACCATATAAATAATTAAGTGATAACAAAATAAGCCACGAATTAAAAATGATTATTACAATATTATTTATTACTTTATTTTACTGTATTTATCATAATAACAAAAATATTCACTAATCATTCACATAAACAGCATCGACTCACACTAACTTAGTTTGATTTTTTAACGAAAAAGTCTGTCACCTTCTTTTGTCTTAACTGAGTAACACGATCCTTTCTTTTTTCCTGTTTAGCCTCCGGTAACTACCGTTCAGAGGATGAATGAGGATGATGTGTATGAGGTGTAAACGAAGTGTAGTCTTGTACATTCTCAGTTCGACCGTTCCTGAGATGTATGGTTAATTGAAACCCAACCACCAAAGAACACCGGTATCCACGATCTAGTATTCAAATCCGTGTAAAAATAACTGGCTTTACTAGGACTTGAACGCTGGAACTCTCGACTTCCAAATCAGCTGATTTGGGAAGGAGTAAAACGGTCCGTAGCAGCGCGATCACACACCATTTTCGTAATACCGTTAAGTCAAGGAAACAAACATCGTTTCTTGTCTAATTAATAATTTACTAATTTAAAAGATCGGTTTGTACTAATTTTAAAGCCGTTGTTAAAATTTTAAAGGTGTAGAAGCTTCTTCCACTGATGCTAGTCTTTACGATGGCAGCATTCTAAAATTTAATATTTTCTCATGTGAGTTATTTATTTGTTCTGTCTGGCCGCAGATTTTCTGACTGAGTAGAAATTGTTTTGATAAAATTATTAGCGTTGTCAGTATTGGCAAATAATTTTTCCCCTTATACGGATAATTATCTTATGCCGTGAAGATTTCTACATTTCTCCAGCTAGCCTTTACAAAGAAAATATATGTGGACGAAATGATGTTTGCACATTTTTATGATGATATTGCAGTTAGTGCCACTACAACCGATGATGATATCATCGCGTCTGTGTCGCATTCAACCATCGGTAAGGATTTTGATGAAGACGAAACGGAACAAGTAGAATACAATTACAGTAAAAGACGCGAAATCAGCAATAAATAACCTTTTAAAGTTCAAACGAAGTAGAAGATGGTGTATTTAGTGCATTAGTGAAGATTGAAAATACCCTTGATTTTCAAATCTGCCATAAGAAAACTTTAAAAAAAATTACAGTCTTTTTTTTTTCAAGAAATAATTAAAGGTATTGTATTTTATTTCATTTTCTATTTTTACATAATACTATACACATTTTGTCTTTTCTAACGTAATTTAGTACTGAAGTACATTACTATAGATTAACGTAAATTTTTATTAAATTATAAAATTTTTCTGTACAATTTTTGAATTTCATTATTTTAGCTCTCTAAATAGAAATCTCTCTAAATCGAAAAAAAATTGATTCCTTGAGATTTGAATTAGAGAGGTTTGACTTTACTTAGAAGATACACAACTTAAGAATAGAAACCTCTTTCTGATTACCACCATTAACCACCATTTAACCGTCTAACATCTTCCCCATTTTCCAAGAGGTTAGCAGCTAGATTTAGATCGTTCATGTGGTCATTAAGTTTTATTTTTTACTTGGTTGCCAATCGATTGACTTCCCGAACATACGGTAACTCTCAGTACTCGTAGATTTCAGCGTTCCGAATGACCATGACGCTTGCTTTATGCAAATCGCAAATTTGTCCTGGAATCATTGAATAATTTCTACACTGCTGGTACTGTCTATACCCCAAAGTTGGTTTCCTTATGTCCAAATCGATTTTATGATAACGTTGTACAACGGTAGCTTACGGACAATGAATTAAAAAAAAAAAAATTAAAAAAATGTATCTCTTTTGGTTAAGCTTAACAAATTTGTTTAAGTAAGGTTTTCTCTAAATATAACACCCTTTCAATAAAAAAATTTAAAAACAAATTTCTAAGAAACTATTTTGAATTTTAGCTCCGGAGTCTAAAATTTAAAAAAAAAATTGTAAACATTTCTTGATAGTTTTGAAGTATAAATTTTCAAAAGATGTTTGTGGAATATTTAAACCAAAGAGAGATAGAGCAAAGGAACAAAAACATATACATTGATTTAAGAGGTGGGCGTTTATTCTTTGAAACCTTTTTTTCATTATTTATCACGCACGTAGTGAGCGGGAGGCTAAAGGGGCTAAAGCCCCCGCCGAAATTGTCGGGCGATGCCGGTTGCAGCCCCCATTGCCCGACTTAAAATTAAATTGAATTCAATTATTAGACTTTATCATTCAGGGGTTAAATCAAATAAGTTGGGTCCAAAAAATCCATTTTTAGCATTTTAAATTTTCATTATGTATAACATCTCAAACGTATTTTCACAAAATTTGAGATAAATCGATACATAATCATTTCCCTAGTCATTAATCCCCACCGGCGGGTCGAGTAACCCGCCGTTACTCGACCCTGCAAGAGTAACGCCGACGTCGATGTGTGAGCGCCGCGCTCACTCTGATGCAATATTTAAAAAAATAATTGATTATCGGGGATTTCCCGCAAGCCAAAAATGCAATATTTGCTTATCGCATTCCAAACACATGTGTAGGCGCTAAACGCCGATCCGAGAATCTTCAAATGGTTTTCAAGTTTTTTTGCTAAGTTCAGCTAATCCTGGAAAAGTGGATGAACTAATATGATAATAAATGTTCTGAATCTGTCCTCCAAACGGAGTATTTTATTTGGTGCGAGGAAATAAAGTCATTAAATTTAAAATTCGATCTAGAAGTGATTGAAGTATTGGATCGCTGCAATAAAGAATATTTGCCGAATATCCATTATCTCTTGCAAGTTTTAGCGACTCTTCCGGTAACAACATGTACTAATGAACGCTCGTTCTTCACAATGAAAAGAGTCAAAACTATTGTGCGTAACAAGTCGGGGGATAGAACATTAAGTTTGTTAGTTCTTTGTCAGTACGTAGAGAAATTACTATTAATCCTGATGAAGTTTTAGATATCATGGCGAGAAAGAAAAATCGACGATTAGCTTTCTAATAATAATTCATAACTTTTATTGGAGTGTAAATGTGTGAGTGTGAAGTATAAATGTAGATTATGAAACAAATTATGTACTAATATTACGATTCTTATTTCCGTAGGAAATGATGTATTTATTTAAGTAAGTATATTTATTTATTTAACTAAGCATATGTTTTGTATTTTTCAAATACAATAAAGTATAAAAAACCGTTTAAATATAAAATGATTTTCATTATTATTATTTTATCATCATCATCCCCCTCCCCGAAAAAACTCTTAGCTACGTGCCTGTTTATATATTCATTGTAGGTAACAAATTTAATTTAATAAGGTTTTTTCTGAAGAAGATCGAAATTGGTTGTTTTACGATATCTTTTCATTCCCTAAAAGAATTTTGAAAAAATAATTAATATGATCAATCCCCCATATATATTTGGTTCAAATTTGAAGAAAATTAGTTCGGTCAATCCTGAGAAATAAGGTCAATAAAGCAGTGCATACATATATGGAAGCACATACATATACTTTTTTTTGTTCTTGTTGAAGTAATTGAACCCTTAAATATAAAAATTTGGAAAAACCCGACATCTCATTTTTGACACGAAAACAATGTTTTCTTTTTTAATGTGGCTATTCCAGCTATAATCACGGGGAAAGTAAAATAATTTTGTTCTGATTTTATTAAAAGGTTTTAGTAATAACCTAGCGTATAGAGGAATATTATCTATCTATAGAAATAAAAATACGTTAACTTTACTTCGTTGATTAGAAGAGTGGATATTTAAAAATTAATGTTAAGTAAAATTATTCCAGAGATTTACAAATTCTACATGCGTTTAAAACGTATGATTCATTATAATCTTGCAACCATTGTAATCATTTTTTAAATGTTAATCAACTATTGTTATCAACTATTGAATAATTTTAAACTTTATATCTTATTAAAATGTAAATAATGCATTGTATAATAAAATCCAGTATTAATAAATAATAATAAATAAATAAATCACAAAGACGTAATTTCCAATTTAAAATAAAAATGTACTGTTATTGTTTTTTATTTTAAATTCAACGCATGTATTGTAAGTGCCGATAATGTTTGTTTGAAATAATGCATTACTTTGCGTTTCCTAGTCTATTTTTAATATTACACGGAATGTACTGAAGATTATGTGATTGAGAGGGTTTGCGTATAGTAATTAATGAGCATGCTCATTCCCGCACTAAAAGCAATTAAATCGACCTATACAGATTTCCAATAAGTCTATTACTTTCCCGGTTAGACAGAATTTTCCTGAAGGTATACGAAAAACCTAAGAGACTGATTCTGGACGTAAATATAAACAAAGTAGTCCATATGGTCAAATGACATCTCGTTTCATTTCTCTTCTGTCCATAATTTTTTATTTTTTTAATAAAAATGTATATTTTAAGAACGGATTGAGATAATTTAATAGAATTTAATGTAAATGTACTCGATAAAAATCTACAAAATAAATAAGTTTGAAAATTTATATGTTTTGAAAATTGCAAAATGATAGTCATTAAAAGTAAATAATCATTAATATCTCCGTAGATGTTAGTTTAATCGAATTATATTTTAATTTTCTTCACCAATCTATATAAATAAAAATGTAAATGTTTGTTTGTTCAAAATCTTAAATCTCCAAAAGTTCTTCACCGATTGCTTTGAAATTTTGACACAACGTTGCATTCGAATACGTTTTTGTTTTTATATACCTAATATGTCATACCTGTAACAGGTAAAAACGTGTTTTTTTTTGTTTTTTTTAAAGCACTATCTGTTGGACGTAAAAGCAACACAAGCTATACTAAATATTTGATGATTCCATTTCGATGTTTCCGATATGTGTGTCCGCTATAGACTAAACAACTACTGGACCGATTTACGAGCATGTGAAAAAGGGAGAAAGGGAAAAATCGAAAAAGATAAAAGCGAAGAAGGGGAAAATAGAAAAAAGATAAAAACGGGAAAACAGGGAAAAAGAAAAACGGAAAAAGTAAATGGAAAGGGGAAAGGAGAGAAAAGGGGTAAGTGGGGGAAAATATAAAAAAGGAAAAGGGGAAATGGAACGGGGTGAAGAAAAAAGGATAAAAGGGTGAAAGTGAAAGGTTAAATTTTGTGAATGAAGTTCCGTAATGTTCATTTTGTTAATGTTTTATCAAACTTTCAATTGTCTTCATTTAATCTACATATATATATATATATATATATATATATATATATATACTAAAATGTAGCAGTAGCGAAACATTGCCGACTCTGCTAGTTAAATAAAAAATAATAATTTATATTTTTATTATTAATTATATAACAGATAAAAAATTGTCATGCTGCATAATTTCTGCAATTCATTTTTACAATTTTAATCATATCTAGGTTATTTAGCAGCCGATTTCAACAAATGGTGTGTTATTTTGTTCACGATAAAAGGAATAAGATTTTATGCAATAAAACATAATTCGTTAAAAATGATATTTAAATCTGTAAATTATTAAATAATATAAAACATCGCTATTTTGGAACTTTTAAAAATAAAATTCTTAAAGATATTTTGTAGAAGATATTTTGTAGAAGATGTCGGGTACAAATACACCAAATTTCGTCTATATAAATAAAAATGTAAATGTTCATTTGTTCAAAATCTTAAATCTCCGATAGTTCTTTACCGATTGCTTTGAAATTTTGACACAACGTTGCATTCGAATACGTTTTTGTTTTTATATACCTAAGATGTCACACCTGCGACAGGTAAATATATGAATTTTTGAAAAACAGCGGTATCTGTTGGACGTAAAAGCAACACACGGTGTACTAAATATTTTACGATTACATTTCAGTGTTTTCGATATGTGTGTCCGCTATAGACTAAAAAACTACGGGACCGATTTACGCGCGGGGAAAAAAGGGAGAAAGGGAAAAATCGGAAAAGGGAAAATCGGAAAAGGGAAAATCGAAAAAGGTAAAGGGGAAGAAGGGGAAAATGGAAAAAATAAATAGGGGAAACGGGAAAGAGGAAAAACTGGAAAAGGAAAGGGAGAAAAAATAAAAAGGGAAAGAGAAAGGGGAAAGGGAAATAAGGGAAGAGAAATGAGGGAAGGAAATGGAAAGAGGGAGGAAAAGGGTGAAATGGGGAAAGGAAATTGAATATGGTAAAATGAAAATGGCAAAAGGGGAAAGGGAGAAAGGGTAAAAGGGAAAGGTTAAATTTTGTGAAGTTTCGTAATTTTCATTTTGTTAATGTTTTGTCAAACGTTCAATTCTGTTCATTCAATCTATATATATATATATATATATATATATAGATTGAATGAACAGAATTGAACGTTTAGAGGAAAACTATTTAGAGGAAGCTGCAACAAAAAGAAGCTCGTAGTTTAGGTGCCGCGTGATCAGACACAGAAAAATTTAATTTAATTAATAAGTTTTTTTAACTTAATTTACTTCATATTTTCGAAATACAGTTTCAATTTCTGAAATATAAAAGCTCCATTGCCAGCTTTTTAGTTCATATGCAAAGTTTTTACGGAACTGTACTGTCAAAAATATCTTTTAACTTTTTTTCAAAGTATTTAAATTTGGTATCACAATTTTTTTCAATAAAATAATGATATTATTTTTCGTATTACATGAAAATACTGTCTCTCATTTTATATTACAACTCATACACTGTTATTTGATATCACGTTTAAAATAAATAGTTTGATATATAAACTACATGAAAATCGATACAATAATTTTTCCATTACAGAGAGACATATAAATATATAATCCAAAATGTAAATAAATTGCCAGCATCTGGAGTAAGTTGTTAAAGATTTAATTTTAACCTTTACTTTAGGCTTATTTTTAAGCAAAACCAAGATAATGTACATGCACACTGAAAAAAATAATAATTTCTTTCTCATTACGTGACTGTAAAATTATATAATGCTTAATACGATCAGATTTTATTTTTTATTTAACATATACTTTAAGATATATAAAGGTATAAAAAATATTCTAATTGTTAATAAATATTGAGATAGTATCGTTAATTGAGTCCCAACTGTTAATTTTTGTACAATCAGGTTATTCAAATTTAATTAAAATCATGAATAATTAGATGAACAATTAATTAGGCTTAAAATATTACCGAAGTAATATTTCGTGATCGGCGAGTTTTTTAGATCACAAATAGATATTAAAAAACGAAATATATAAAGTATAAAAATAATTGACTAATGGTCCTTTGCTGCTCCACAACGTTATTATTACAAAGTAATATTATACATTTTAAAACAACGGCTTAAACCTTATTCCATTTACAACACGTTTTCCCTCCAACCTCCTTATTTTTCTCTTTTCTTTCCTATCACAGATAAAATGTGTGCTCAAAACCTATTTCCAGTCAGTTCAGAGATTCTACTGGACGGATCGGGGTTATTTTTTTTTTTTTACTCTGCTCAGAATCACTCGCAGATATATCATCAAGCATCAAAAGACCTTCAAATTGATTTTCCTGCGAGTAATAACCAAGGAAAATTCCTCGATTAAATAATATGGATTTTTTTAGGATTTTAGAGAGGAGATTCAAGTTTGATGTCCGATAACGTTTAATTACATAATCTGTTGGTCATTACGAGTAGAATAAAATAAAAATCAGTCTGATCTGTCCAGTAGAACACCCATACGGACTGGAAAGACGTTTTTCGCTCACTTTTTTTTTAATATATAAGATTATTGATTATACTTTATATTCATTTTAATTTTACGATTAAAATAAAGAATCTATCTTTTCATAAAAGTTACTCCTTACAAATTACTGTTTGGCTACCAGTAAAACTTTATTATGTAAAGCCGATTGCCTAGATATAGGAGTAATATGAAATTTAACGCCCTTTTATCCATTTACGTATTTGTTTTACACTTGTAGCAGCACTGTCTTCTTGACGGTACCGTTACTGTTTAAGATTCTAAAGTAATTTCAATGCGCTATAAACAATTTTATTGTTTTACGATCAGTTAATTATCTATTATCTGTTAATCTAATCATTTTTACACATAAAATTTATTGATTTTTATCTATTTATACACTTCTTACCTTTTAAAGGTCCTTCAATGACTGATGATTTTTTTTTGTAACAGTGAATAAATCGATTGCTAGTTTGTTGATCATGTCCTTAATTATCTGTTTCCAGTATTTGTTTTTCTCTATCCATCGCGCTAACACCAAATTAATTAAGTTCACGATTGTCGTAATATATAATCCACGAAAACTTAGTTCTCACCTTTTTAAAATTCTACTACAAATTTATCTTAAAACACATCATTTCGAATTTTATAGGTCCACTTAAATTTCAACATTCAAGCCTTCTCCTTTTCTGTTTTTCATCTGTAACCTTTTTACTAAAGTTACAGTCATACACCTGTTTTCAAGAATTCATCTCTTATTTTTCGATCTGATTAAAGAAATAAAGGTAGTTTTATACTTGGACGAAATTGTTGTTCACAACAAAAAAAAAATAAAATTAAAGAAGTTTTTTCTATGTCCGTTACTGAATATACAAAAATAAAAAAAAAATAAAAACAGTTAATTCGTAAGTTAATTTTAATAATTTTTTTCTTTTTTTTTAATAATCTTTTATAATAGTATAAACGTCAAATTTTTAAACGATTTTGTTCATTCATATTATGTTTATATCACATAATTACATACGTACTCAAACCCAAATCTTTTGTAGCTGTAACTTACCAGTCTAATATGACGGAATGAATGTAACAAATGAGAGATGTCCTTATACAGAGTGTCCCATATAAAACTCAACCCATCAATCACACATCCATAAAATTTCAAAAGTCAAGCGTACTCCCTTACTCGTTACTGAAATGGACTCGTCCAACATCTGAACATCGCGGCGACGCGGTAGAACACTACCGATAGTAACAACAATGCAATCATAACGTTCAGTGTACTGCTAGAGAGAAGATGGTGTTTTCGCTAAATGAATGTGTTTTCATTGTTGAGTCGTACTTCAGTACGAAATCAGTGGTTGCAGTGCAAGATTTGTTTCGCCATAAGTACCCAGATAAACCAACTCCTAACGAAACATCAGTATTAAGGTTAGTAGCAAAATTTAGAGAGACCGGTTCTGTTAATAACAAGGAACACAAAAGATCTGCGTCAGTGTTGAATACAGATACAGTCACTGAAATCAAAGACCGATTACTCGCCTCGCCAAATAAATCGATCAGACGTGTGTCTGCTGAAATTAATTTGTCTAAATCAACTGTTCATCGGGCGACCAAACGATTACAATTACGACCTTATCGCATTCAAACGGTTCATCGACTTCTTGAGCCCCGTTTCCCGTTACACCGATAAAGAAGAGTTCCGGGAAACTCCTACAACTGTGGGTTATTTCTGATGCACGGCTTACACACAACACTTAATTAAAAATATTTATCATTTTATTTTTCACAGAAGGAGCACGGTTTCATTTGGATGGCTACGTTAACAGCCAAAACAGTAGAATTTGGAGTGCTGAAAATCCCCACGTTTATCACGAAAAACAATTACACCCGTAGAAGTCGGGCGTGTGGTGCGCGATATCGCGGAAGAAAATAATCGGTCCTATTTTTTTCGAGTACACCATTAATGCAGAACGATATCAGGATATTTTATTTCAGTTCATTGCACTCTTGGAAGAGGAAGACAGACACTGCTGGCTACAACATGACGGTGCGAAATCGCACTACGCAGGTTCAACTTCTGATTTCGTTGAAGAATTCTTTGGTAATCGTGTTATCGGTTGAGGCTTTACCAAGATCTCCAGATTTGACTGCGGCAGATTTTTTTCTACGGGGTTACCTCAAAGAAAAACCCTACAGCAACAAACCACGAACACTTGAACGATTGAAAGTCAATATTGAACAAACTGTATTAAATATCCAACCACAAACTTTGAAAAAAGTTGCAAGAAACGCTGTAAAAAGAATTGAAGCTTGTATTCAAGAAGATGGCGGCCACTTCCAAAATTTACTCTAAATGTAAGGTAATGGATGGTAATAATAAAAATTAATTTTACATTTACACATGCCTTTTTATTATTTCAATGCATACCAATATAAGGTTGGGTTTCGTTTTATATGGGACACTCTGTATTACTCTCGCCTTATGATTTGTTTAAAAACAAGGAATATGATTGGCTTGAATTTACTGCCTGATAACCAATCAACACATTTTACAGTTGTGATTGGTGGAAAGTAGTGCCTTTCTGATTGGTCAATCGTATTCGTACGCGTGATTGGTTAAATAATATGCTATTTTCATTGGTTAGTTACTGAAGTAATCTCTTGGGGCGGATAATGTTAAGTATAATCTGGAATATGCTTGGATGATTCTGAATTTCTATTAATTTATTTTTATCGGCTTCCCTTTGGAAGGATTTGAAAGGTATTTGGGTCATATTTAATTCTTTTTACGCTCTTTAGTGGACTGTTATGAAGAGCCAAACGTTAAATATATTTTCATCAAATCCCACTATTATTTTAATGAATCTTCATGTTTTACATATCCTAACAGTCTCCACCATTGTAAAATTTAATATAAAACGTATTTACTACTACATACGGTTTTTTTACCATTACCCGTTAAAATATACTTGAATTTGAATGATAAATAATTAAAAAAAGTTATTAGTATACCACTTTTTCGGTGGTAGGGAAAGCTTGGTCTAAAAAGACCCCACCATGCCAGATGTGAGATCTTTTTTCCCCATGTCAGTTAAGGGTTAACATAATAAATTGTTATTAAATGAAGTATATTAATTTATATTAGAATATATACTACTTAATCCATTAATATCAGTTCTATTGTGTATGGAATTTTTACATTGGAAAATATGAATCATTTCGAGTATTAACCTCCTTGTAATATTTGTATGGTAATATAAAATTTTCACTCTTTCGAAATTAAAACCGTGTTTAAATTTGTTTCATGTTTGACAGGGCAGTAACCTCATGTTTTCGATACTTATGGGTTTCTAGACGCTTTTTAGATATATGAGAAGTTTTTCCAGTGTATTTTCTGTGGCACAAGTGGTAGCGTCTCGGCCTTTCACCCGCTGGTCCTAGGTTCGAATCCCGGTCAGGCATGACATTTTTCACACACGCTACAAAGTATTCATCTCATCCTCTGCGGAAAAAAATTGCTTAACTGCGGACCCGGAGGTTAAACATAAAGAAAAAAAAAGAAAAAAGTGTATTCTCCGTGGCAATTGTGTTATACTGAATACCATGAACTAAATTGGATTATCGATTGGTGATTTTAATTTGGAGAAAAGGCAGTTAAAATTGTTAAAGTTTTTAAATACAACTTTGAATTCTTGTTTCATACAATTTTTAAGTTTTTCCAATAAATTTTTAACATATGGAGTGGTTATATACGGTTGTTATTCGTTTTCATCGCATCTAGGAACTGCCATGCTGTTCCTGGATGCGATGTTGCTATCATTAAAACTGCACAGTTCATAAAAGCTACCTCGGTAAATGCTGTTAATAAATTTTGTAGGGTAGTTATTTTTATTAAAATATTTTCTGTTACACCAATTATTTTTCTTCTATCGACTGAGTCCGTAAATGTTAAAACTCTTTTAGCTATATTTTTTATTACAGCGTTTTTGTAAGATATGGGATAGGCTGATAGATAGTTTTTGTATTAGATATTATTAAATAGTTGTATGACCTAGAGAGTTTTAAATAGTTATTTATTATGTGTATATATAGAATGTCGGATGCTTTTTAATAGCTATTAATTATTATTTATTAGCATCGAAATGCGCATATATCTAAAGTCTTTCAAAGTTTTTTCACTTTTTTTTATTTATTTCTAATTTAAACACCCCTAAGGCAACCAGTCCGGCAATTATGTATCACTCGGTCACCTCAAGTTGTCGTGGCAGCAGCCTGCCTTTACTGTCTAGCCCCCTATAGAGGTATCCCACCACTAACTACAAGTTTTTTCACTTGTGTATATATATATATATATATATATATATATATATATATGTAAAATAGTTACCGTGATTTATATTTGATCTTTGTAAATTTAAAAACAGTTAATGTTTCTCAAAGGATGGGATAGATTAGATATTTAAAATAGGAGCATTTAACAGGACGGGGAAGAGAAATAAAAAGAGATTAATTAATTAAAAATTAGTGCAAGAAATAAACATTAAAAATTTTTTATGTTTGAATAAGTTTACTTTTATTCCTTTCTTTATTTTTTCTCCTTTTCTAAGTAGAAAGTGGAAAAAAACGCTTAATGCATTTTGTAGTGCATAATTATATTATGTAAGATGCACAAATGAAATGAATTACATAAAATAAAATATTAATGCTATGACCGCACTGCCTGCTACGCCACTGCGTAATCCGGGAATGATGACCAGTTGCGTTTGTATTGGTCTCTACCGGTACATGTGTAAGTTAAATACGAATCCTCATTTTCTGTTAGTAACAAACAGGTTGATAATATTAAATAATGATTTATCTACAACATATTTTGTTTCTCGCAATAAAAAAAATATATATACATATATATGTATAATCTTAATGTTTATTTAACAGTTAGGTTTTATATTAACATCTTATTATCTATAAAAAATCTGTACGTAGATTACAAAATTTACTGGAAAGATTGTAATAAGTACATACATTTCACTTTAAAAAAAAAAAATCCTTGACATTTAAAAGGTTACAATACGTCTGTACGGAGGGTATAAGTACATAAAATATATATAATATGGACTTCTATTACTACCAATCTATCTCCATCAACACACACATATACACGACCTTTCTTTTTCCCACCCACACTTTCATATTCTTCTGAATCAACCTTTAAACGTTATAGAATATTCTTCAAGTTGTCCTAATTATAACAGATTAACATTTTTCTTAAATGTTCACCGTTGACCAGGCTTTTTTTCTCATATTTTTATCTATTTATATATTTTTTGTCCCGTAATTATCCTGCAACAGTTACAACTATAAAGGAAAATATAATGATCGGTCAAAATTTTGAGTAAGGGCGTTTCTTCAATCTCCATATTTCCAGACCGTCCCTTTAAGTGAAAAATACAAAAAAAACATGGAAAATTTTTGAAGGATGTTTAGCTACTGCAATGAATCTTGAAGCTTAGACTACGACGGATAGTACAGTGCCTGTTATCCAAACTGAAAACATTCAATTTAGTTTTCACGCGCAGTAGCAAATTGCTTTCATATAAATACAAATTATTTTGTGTTACTGGATGATATTATGGATTACTTCGAAATATTTTTAATTTTGCTGTTTATACTTTATAAATGATTAAATATTTTTCCGTGAAAAGAATTGTTAAGGTATATTTTTAGATATTATAAAAATGTAGGATTATTCTCAACACGTATTATAATTACATCAGCTGACAAATGCTAAATGATAAATTAACTTTATTTTATAACTGTCCAACATATATATATATATAGAATATAATCTATCGTGATTTTATTTATTATAAAAATAAACACGGACAAGCTAAGTATTATAACTCGGGAAATGAGTCAACTTTCTTAGAATCATATAAAGAAACAATATAGCTAAATTGTTTGCTCTGTCTCATAGTTTTCAAATAATTTAGTAAGCAAGTTTAAAAGTTTGACTTCTGATTGCAGAGGTCAAATGAAAGCGGAAAATTATGTAAAATGGACATAAGAGATGTTAATTCCAAATTTTCCCGATAATTCTGTCGTAATTTCTGAAAACGCATCCTATTACAATGCCTCTTTAGAAAACTCACCAATTCCCAATTTAAGAAAAATTAGATATGATTACGTGATTGAAGAAGAATTCTGTTCCTCATTCTTTCTTAATGCTGAAACTTGAGTCGTACGAATTGGTAAAACTAAACATGGAAAATTTTACTGTGTATGTATTTGACGAACTTTTACGGAAAAAAAAGAAGCATGACATTCTCCTACTACCTCCATACCACCCGGATTTAAATTCTCCGTGACGGTTTGGTCAGAAGTTAAAGGATATGTAGCAAGTCATAACGTAACTTTTAATATCAAAGATGTTCAAAGGATATGTAAAAATAAAGTGTCCGACACGAATGAAAAAAATTAGAAGGTATATCGTGGTAAAGTTGAAACAGAAGCTGAATATATATGACAGCCACCCTCAGTGGTAGCGTCTCGGCCTGTCATCCGGAGGTCCAGGGTTCGAATCCCGGTCAGGCATGGTATTTATATACACGCTACTTGTCATTCATCCAATCCTCTGAAACAATGCCTAATGGTGGTTTTAGAGGTTTAAAAAAAAATGACAAGATCACATTGTTATCAGTAATATGGAATCATTTATTGTTGCTTTACACAAAGATAGTAAAAGTGACAGCGATTACGATGACGATTCTGATTCCTAACCTGGAAATTCAAATATTTCTTGTAAAGTGGCTGGATCTTTAATTAAAATAGTTTTATTTTGTTCAAATATTAAAAATAATAATTAGTTTGTGCTACAATTCCAGTTCCATTATTTAGAGTATTTTATCGTTATTTTGAACTAACTTTTGAATATCTGTTTGAAAATAAAATGGAACACTAGCACTCAATGAAGGTAATAAATTTTCATTTGCATGTAATACCATTCTACGTGTAGGCTTACTATTGTACAATTCCCAACTTCACATAAGCGCTTCTGTTATTCTTGTCACGTTAACAATTTTGAAATATGCGTAATAACAATTTTTTTTACGGAAGATGGTTGGATATTAATTAAAATTTTTTCAGCCAACCAATTTAATTTGTCATAACATATATATATAATTAAATCAAATTAAATTTTAAAATGTAATAATGTTCAAAATATTAGCTATACATTGAGGTGTTTAAAATTTCAAAAAAAATGTACGAAGGCCCATTCGCTGTTGGGTAATGAATCAAATGTTTTGCTAAAAAGATAGAATGATTCGAACTGCGGCTGTTGCTGCCCTAGCACCAAGCATCAAGACTGGTTACGCCATCTGTTTGTATGTTATCCAGTATTCTGATAAATATTTCGGTATATATATATATATATATATATATATATAAACACAGAGTGTATCATGAATTTCTCTCGGGATTTTCATAATCTATTTTACTTGTGAAAATAATGAAAAAAGTTCATATAAAGATATATCCTAAAATGCTTCGTTTGCGAGTTACAACTAGTGAAACATTTCGCTCGGATATCAGCTACCCCGGTGAAATGAGTTTGTACTGAATTTTTTAGGGTGTTAAGTAATGTGTTTATTACCGATTTAACAACGTTATTGTACGTCAAACATAAAAAACAAGGTTTCTTACCCCAATTTATTGGTTTTTACCCCATATTTCTCAAAAACTACTGCAGATACGATTCTGGGATTTATTTTGTTTGACTTTTTCAGGTCAAAAACCGTAAGAAATCATATTTCGTAAAAATATACTTTTCTGCATATTTTAAAATCAAGACCTAAGTAAAATTACAAGTAAACAAACATTGATGCATTCGGCGTCATCTATCATCTAGTGATTGAACATCTATCTAAAGGTTTGTTAATTCCTCGTACGAAGTAAAGGAAATATTACGATCACGAAAAATTTTGGTTTTCAGATTTCAACGGAAATAAACATTTTGATTAGTTTCGGCGTCACGTCTGTACACGTACGTACATAAGAATGTTAAAATTTCGTATTTAAGACTTTTGTAACATCTAGTTGTGCACCTCCCCTATTAATTGCAATCGACTGGACCTAAAGTGTCCAAAGAAGCCCAAAATCCAAAAATATTTGGATTTTGGACTTTTTTTTAATTGCAGTAATAAGCCCTCATTGAGAGCTTTCAACGATATATCATAAGAGGTACTTATTTTCATTGGTTCCAGAGTTATAGCCAAATAAAATTTTAATTAATGAATTATTTGGATCTTATAAGGGGAAGGCACTCGGTTCGAATTCGACTTCATCTCCATTTTTTTTAAATTTAAATATATTGATTTATTAATAATTAGTAACCTCTGATTGTAAAAAAATGTTTACAATAAATAATAATTCAATAACAATAAAAAAATTTCAGAAGTTATTAATGAAATAAAATTTTATGTAATTTTCATTTAAAAAAATTGTGTATATCTAATTTAATAGGCTTACAAGGAAGTCATGTGGTATCCACATAAGATATATTTTTTTTTAATGAATTGCAAACAACTGATGAACAGTGTGAGTGGTAAATCAAAATCTACATTCACAGGAAATCATTCCTTAGATCTTTTAAAATCTGTTTCTAAAGTTTCTATCGTCAGAAGTTTTGGAAATGGATTTCTTAATCGTTTATTAAATTAGTCTTTTATAAATTTCCAAATATATATATATATATAGATTAAATGAACACAATTGAAAATTTGATAAAACATTAACAAAATGAACATTGCGGAACTTCACAAAATTTAATCTTTCCCTTTTACCCATTCCCCATTTCACCTTCTCCATTTTCCCTTTTTCTTTTCCCCCTTTCCTAATTTCATTCTTACCATATTCTATATCCCCCTTTTCCCCTCTCCCTTTCTCCCATTTCCCATTTTCCTCTCCCTTCTCGATACTTCCTCCTTTCTCTTCTCCTTATCATCTTTTACCTTTCCCTTTCCATTTCTTTTTTCCCGTTTTCTCTTTTTTCTTTTTTCTTTTTTCCATTTTCCCCTTCTTCCCTTTTACTTTTTTTCCATTTTTCCCTTTCTCTCTTTTCCCCCGCTCGTAAATCGGTCCAGTAGTTTTTTAGTTTACAGCGGACACACATATTGGAAACACTGAAATGGAATCGTAAAATATTTAGTATAGCGTGTGCTGATTTTACGTCCAACAGATAGTGCTTTTTTCAAATAAAGCATTTTTTTACCTGTCACAGGTGTGACATCTTAGGTATATAAATAGTAGGCATACAAAAACACGCGCGTATTCGAATGCAATGTTGTGTCAAAATTTCAACGCAATCGTTGAAGAACTTTCGGAGATTTAAGATTTTGAACAAACGAATATTTACATTTTTATTTATATATAATTTAATTTCCATTTCCAAAATCGTTAATATAAATTCATTAATATTTTTAAAAACCCTATGGCAGCATATTTGAAATAAAAATCCGAAGCCGGAAAAGTTATAAATCCTTTGCCGGCTTTTTTCATTTAAAAAATCTCAAAATAGTAACCATTTTAAAATGTTTAAATCACCGATTGAATGAAGAGAAACTCTCTTTAGCTCCATCATATTGCATTTCGTCTGTGATGTATTTACGACGAAACGCGTTTCCCGATTTTAATAAAAATTTTCCGATAAGATTCCTTACTAAAATAAACGATATATATGTAGGGGTTTCTTAAAACCTTTTATTTAAAAAAAAACAGTTCGAAGTCGAGAATTCTAAGGTTCAAATCCTAGTAAAGGCAGTTACTTTTATACGAATTTGATGCTATATCTTGGATAACAATGTTCTTTTGTGGTTGATTTTCAATTAATCACACATCTCAGGAACGGTCAACCTGAGACTGTATAAGACAACACTTCATTTACATTCATACAGTTCATTCTCATGCATCCTCTGATGTAATACCTTACGATGGTTCCGGAGGCTAACAGAAAAAAGAATATATACTCGCAACAAATTGTTTATTAGTAATTTTGAATTACTGAATCCTGATTGGAAGGCAGCAGAATAAGACTGATTCACATAACAAGCTTTTCAATACCCATTCTATTACTATATTAGCCCTTAATTACTCACACAACCACAAAAATTTTAAATAAAAGAGTTAACGTAATTAATTATTTTAACAAATTAATGTGTGGAATCCTATCCGCGATTTATGTAAATGAAAATTATCGCTTTTTACAATTGATAAAATTTTATTTTTCGACAATGTAGATCTTTATTTACAATTCGTACCTTTTTATCAATTATTTTTGGGACATTATGACAATCAATAAGGGAAATTTTTATCGAAAATTTCAACTTTTTCTACAATTTTCTAGCTTGGTTTATTTTTCTACAACTTAGTGTTACTTTTTGAAACGTATAAACAGATACTTAATTTCTGTTACGTAACAAAATTTCCTAATAATTTCGGATACTATCACCTTTGAGTTATATTGTTTTTTTTTTACCTTCACATAGGTGTGCTTTTCTGTACATTATTATCGCTTTTTACAGAGATTTAATCATACTCTGGACCAGTTTCTTGTGTACAGTTAATAAAACGTATAACAAAATAAGCACACGTCATACCGAATATACACAACCTTGTATAACTGTCAAGAAATGCTGACTTAAAACATAGAACGTGATATGGAAATAAAAGGTGGTTAGTTATCGAAAAATATGAACAACGTCAGGTAACATTTATCAATAGGCGTGACATTAGATTCATAAGGTAACACATCGCGTAAATAATAAACTTTTTATTTACTTCTACTTCACGGTTTTAGTGAATTTATTATATTTTTAACTCAGCAGATCTTAAAATATTTAAAAATATAATAAACTTCTAAGGAGAGGATTTATATTTTAACAGATAACAACACTTTTAATTATTTTTTTACTAAAATTTGAAATCAAGGAACGACAATTTATACTTATTAGGTGAACAAAATAATAAAGATTTCTGGCAATCTAACAAAAAATCCTGAAATTGGTATTGTCATTGTTAAGAATAATAAGCAGCCGTAAGAAGTTTATTAAGTTTTCCTTGTCTTTTATACGAACATACGATGATAACCCGACCAAAATGCAAGTGACATCTTCATTATATTCACCGTAGGAATGTTTGTATAGTGAACATTTTTGTTTTTTATAGAGAGGAGGAATACCATTTACGTACATTGTCGGAGTGTCTGCGCCCTACCGACCAAACCTCCACCTCTGATAGTTCTTCCCCTTTCTGGAAACTGCTGTGTGGCATTACTTCAGAGAAGGGGAGCTTACCTTCTTGCACCGGACATCATAGTGACCACGGTTTCACCGCATTCAGGCGACCCCCACAGGTTCGGGAGGTCCCCTGGACAATCACCTGCATCCCAACCCCGTAGGGGAAGACACCCGCCTAGTGACGTTCCGGTCGCCACCTCCCCTCCGTTCCTTGCCCTTTTGGGCATTAACGGGAGTCATCTATCGTCCTCTAACTTTTTACATCTCAAAGTAATAACCCCGTCCTCGTTGGGATGCCATCGATGTAAATGCCCCGGTAGACATTTGCATCGGTGATTTAATAATTCAGCTTACTGCCTTCGCTGTAGGCGTCGTCCAGACATCTTGATTGTCCTACATCGTTTCCCTTTGAACTAACTAACCGAGCTCGCGGAAACGCGAACCCCGCGCCTAGTTCTACTTATTATGAGCAAATTCCGTGCAAATTTGAGGCAAAATAACGCAACATACCACCAAACATGTTGATCGCAACAACGAAATTTAGTCCTAGTTCCCTTAATAAACTCAACTTACACTCACCTGCAGCCCTGTCCTCCGCACCAGAGCTCTCAGGCGCCCGCCTGCTTTCTTGTTTGTTTCTCCACCCGGAGCATTTCTATATGGACTAAGTCGTACTAACCACAGCAAGCCAGAGCACTTCATTGGTTAGCCTGGAATCCATAAGTCCCTCGGGCGGGAACATAACCTTCATACCCAGGAGTACTTCAAGTATTTTTTAAAATTAGATCCAGAAAGCGGAGCTTACCTTCCTGCTCCGAACATCGGAGTGACCGCGGGTTCATCGTATCCAGGCAACTCCCACATGATCGAAAGGCCCCCTACACATTCGCCCGCCACCACCAGAGCTCCTGTCCTCCCCACCAGAGCTCTCGGCTATCTGCGTGCTTTCCTTGTTTCTTCCGCCATCCGAAGTCTCTCCATGACTGCTCTGGAATACCTGGCCGCAGTAAACCAGCGCTCTTCTTTGGCCAGCATTAAGTCCGTAAGCCCCTCAGGCGGGAATAAAAACGTCGTACCCAGGAGTTCAAGCATTTCGCTTCTCTCCATAGCGAAGCGCAGGGACACTCATATAGTGTATAGTATATAGTATAGTGAACATCATTATTTTCAGAAAAACAAACTTTTATTACGGTCTTTTTTATAGATATTTTACATACAGAGTGATTCACGAAGAATGTAACAATATTTAGGACATGTTCTAATGGTGAAAATAAAGTACATTTGAAAACTCATCGTTAGGAAGTAATGGCTGACGAAAGATTTCGTCCTGATTGGCTGCGCCTTCAGAATAATTAAGCTTGACTGTAATTTTTGGAACTTAAATTAAAGGATAGATTTATATAAACTTAAACGTTTGGTACACTATTAATGACAAAAAAAATGATTGGATCCATTTATTTCAATAGCCCATTGGGCTGGCCTAGTGGTTAACTCGTCATCACAAATTGGTTGTTTTACAGCTGATTTTCGAAGTCGAATGTTCTGAGGTTCAAATCCTACCCAAAGTTAGTTGTTTTTATACGGATTTGAATACTAGATAGGTACCGGTGTACTTTGGTGGATAGGGTTTAATTAATCACACGTCTCAGGAATGGTCGGTCTGAGTCTGTACAAGACTATACGTCATACATATCATCCTCATTACTTTGGACCGTGGAAGGGGTTACTTATTGTTCACTAGTTGAAGAGATTGCAACTTACAAATTAGGGAAATAAATTTATTTTCAACGAGAATCGTATTTAATCTTTTTGCAGTATAATTTACCAGCACGATGGAGCAACTCCATCCGTACTTTTCTCTAGCAGTTAAGATAATATTTAAATGCGACTATTTTAAAGAAGGGAGTTGGACGTGGCGGATCTATCGACTGGTCTCCAAGATAGCCTGATTAAAATCTTTGACTACTACTTGTTGGGCCACTTACTAGTATATGAACAAAAGTGCTATAAAAGAGAAGAGTTAGTTATTATCAGAATTATAAGTCCGGTACAACTAATTAAAAAAAAAATTCTGTTGAAATACGGAAAGCCACCAAAAACATTGTTCGCCGGGCAGAGTAACCATTATGGCGGAAGACATTTTCAGCAGTTTATTTGTTTTTGTATTTGTTATTTTAAAATATTTAAAATTCTTTTGTTTTTTAATATTCAACATTTTGTTTTGTTTAATACCTTTTGAATGTTTTCTTTCTAATAAACTTCGAAATTCTTGCCTTTGTATTAGGTGCATATGGAGTTATTCATACCATTCTTTCTCAGAATTAAACTCTCTACAACTTTTATTAATACTTTAAGTGTTTGCTACCCATTTAACAAATTTATTTTACGCTAAAAATAAAATAGTGTATTCTTCAACCCTAATCTTTTGTTTTTTACCCCAGATTTATCGAAAACTAAGTTCCAGGCTCTACAATTTTTTTTTTTTTTAAATTCGCTATAAAAATCACTTAACAAAAAAAATTTACACACAAATGCTAAAAATTATAAAAAATAAATCTGAAGATATCCTTCTAAAACATTAAAAATTTTTATTTTTTCATAAGTTGACAAAAGCAGCTGATCAACAATTCAGTTTAGTGTCTAGCATTTGAATATTTATTTAAGCAAAAAGTATTTAGAAATTTTTTTTTATTTGTAAATTAACAAATATATTTTATTCCAAACCTAAAAAAGTATATTTTCTGACAAAACATTTTCATGTTTCATCCCATTTTTCTTAAAAAACTAAGTAAGATGAGGTCTGGGACCACTTTTATTCAATTTCTTAGATCGAAGATCATAAGGAATTACCAAATTTACCTCTCGATTTGTGTACCCCAATAATTTTAGTACGGCTTAATTTCACAGTGGGAGCAGAAAGCAGGGAATTTCGCAAGCCGAAATTCCATAACGTTTTCTTTCCTATGTTTATATGAACTTTTTTCCTTATTTTTGGCTATAGAATCATCTCCCGAGAGACTAGCCTGAAATTTCAAATCAATCTGTGTACGAAATTTAATTATTTAATGAGTACTTTAATGAATTGGATTTTTATTTAAACAAAAAAGACAGAAAAGAAAAATAAAGCGTTTTTGGATATATGTTTAAGAAACTTTTTCCTTATAATACCTGGAATCAATTTCTAAAATTATCCTTTTTATTTATTTTTATATTTATAAAGTTTTGTTATAATAATCAAATTGTCAAGTATTTTTTTTTTTTATTAATCATATATTTTTATTGATAACTGAATGAATTAAAATGATAAAACCAGTTAACAGAGTTGAAGAAGTAAAAATAAAATATAAAATTTAAAAAAAAATAAAATAATTTTGGATTTTATCCAAATCGGTCATCATTCGGTTTATTAACTTAAAAATAAATAAATTTACATTACAATTCTTATACATTATGAGTAGAACTGTTTATTGGGGAAGTGATAAAAAATACTTTATTAATTGCTTTTTTACACGTGAATGTCATGGATCAAGTAATAAGTTACTGGTATTAAAAGATAAAAATATTTTAAAAATCAGCGGCATATGACGTAATCTTTTATATGGTTTTTATTTAAATTTATTACCAGATTTTATAAAAATAATTACTCTAAAAATATTTAAATTATTATTTATATTTTTTTTGTGTTATTCAACTATGTCCTGATATTTATTTAAAATATATTTTGTTAAATAGTGTGTGTGTGTGTGTGTGTGTGTGTGTGTTCACATACACACACACATTTTGATGCTGAATTTGAATTAAAATAGAATTTTTCTTAATTATATTTTTTTGTTATAAACATTCATAAATAATAGTATAAAATTAAATCATTTAACACATAAACTAATGTCAATACTAGTTACTTAACGTTTTTTAAAGGTTGATATTCCTCCGGAAGATATATGTTAAAATTTATTTGTTTATATTTAATTTAAATGTAGTTTTCATGATGGGTATATATTCATTATATTTATCATTTAAAATATTTTTTTTTTTAGTTTTGAAATATCAAAAATTAAATGGTAATAACATACTCACTCATATCCGCATTTCAAAATAATATAATAATTTTATAAATACCAGTCTTTACTAGTTTTAATAACACAAAAGGATTTTAAAATAAAAATAAAAAATTCCATTTTTTTTTCATCGCTAGTTAAATAATAATCTTCATCTCTTTCTTTTTTTTTACTAATCTTTACAACGTTTATCATTTTTATCATATTCTATTTCAGCGTTTCTCAACCTGGGGGTTCGCGGTGATATGAAAGAAGGACGCGAAATTACCTTACAACTCTACACATAAACAAAAGTTAAATAATTTTATGAGCAAAAAAAAATCATTTATTACAAACATTTTACTTACATTTTAAGTATCCAAATTTACGAGATTGTTGCGTTTGTTCTTTTTTTTATGAATTTCACTACAGAAATTCGAAGCTTGTGCGTAGGAATATGAATTGTAATTTTTTTTAGCGTATGAAAAATGTCATATTTGAGCAGGATTCGAACCTAGGATCTTCGGATGAAAGGCCGAGACGTTACCAGTCGCATCACGGAGGCGGGCTCCACCGTATCGCCTTTGCATTTAAAAGTTTTTCCATACGTAGATCACGTGGCAATCTAAAACACAAAAAAGCAAATTATTTTCAAGTGATAAAAGTATTAGTTATTAGCACAACCATAGACGGAAACCCCTTCTAAAAGAGGTGACGAAAAGGGATTAATATTTTCAATGCTATGTGACTAAACTTCAACGAGCAAGCCAAAACGTACCTAAATCTTCGGGTGTGAATTACAGTAAGATTTTATCGGCAGACGTATCTATTAGCTGGTCGTGAATTTCAACCGGTAACTTAGCAGTTGCAACAACATTTCCATTTATTTAATGGATTCAGTTCCATATCTTCAAGAAATCTTTTTATCTTCTGGGAACTACTCTGCCAACTGAATTTTTAGCTCACGAAAATGCATCTTCATGCATTCAAACTGTGGTGAATAATAATACCTTTTTCATCCAAATTTTTCTTAATATTATCGGAAGTGAGTGGAAACATAACAACATTTTTGCATTGAAAGCAATAATCCAAATATCAAGCTTCTTAATAAAAACATGGCCTTTGTCTTTCATTAATGAAATGCTTTTTATCAAGTCCGTATAAATTCACATTCAAGTCGTTTAAATGCGGAAATACATCAGCAAAGTAAATCAACAGCAACATATATAATACTGATTTATTATGTAAAAATATTGAAAATTTTTTTATCGTGGAAAAATATTAATTAATTTCGAAATCCCAATAATCGGGTTAACACTTTCCCCCGCGACAACCATCTGACTTCTGTATGGAACAGAAGAAATCTTTACTTTCACCCGTTTCATCGCATAGTTTAGCAAACAGCCTATTCTTTAATGATCGACATTTAATAAAATAAACCATTTTTACTGCTTCACAAAGAATTTGTTTGAAATTTTCCAGCATATTTTTTGTGGCAAGAGTACGTCAGTGAAGGAAGCAGTGCGTCCATTTCGTCCTTGCTATAAGACATCTTTCAATTTTTTCAGAAATCCACTGTTCTCTACAGTTGTCGCCTATTAATTGCGTATCAATAAATACTGCAATACATTTTCTCCAATCTATGTTAGGGTTTCTATTTAAATTTCTGGACTAATAATGAAAAAACAAATATTTATGATCGAAATTGGTTTTATTATTTTTCAAAATATTCTTAATAAAGATCAATACACTTTTGCATGCGTTTGAATCAATTTTCGAAGCACTTTTTCCACTCCGATTGAGGTAACTCCAAAACATGAGTTTTGAATGCAACAACCGCTTATTCGGGTGTCGAAAATCGTTGACCACGTAATTTTTTTTTTTTGATGTGTGTGAATAAAAAAAAGTCATTGGGTGCCAAATCAGGGCTGTACGGCGGATGACCCATCAATTCGATGTTTTGGCCGGTCAAAATTTCCTATGTTAGACTCGATGAGTGAGAGTTCGCATTGCCATGATGAATGATTCGCCTCTTCGACTTTTTCCAAATTTCTCCGAACACTTCTGGCAAACAAATGGTCGTATACAATTCTGAATCGACCGTTCTACGTTGCTCTAATGCCACTGTCGCCACGTGACCGATAATGCCGAAGAAACAGATAATGCTGAACAATAGTTGGAGGCAACTATTGTTTTGATGTGCTTCTTTCGCGAACAACTTTTGTTGGATTTGGCTCGTCTTGGAAGAGCCATACAGTCGATTGCAGTTTACATGTTTCGTCACCTGCATAGATGTTATACACAGCCTTTGATGCACCTTGAACGTATTTTTTTAACATTTCCTTGCACCAATCGACACGAACCTTCTTTTGAGCTTTTGTCAGATTATGCGGGATCCAACGCGAACAAATCTTCTTTACGACCGATGATCACGTAATATCTTATTGATGCTTGTCATACTAAAGCCCAAAGATGCCTCAATCTCACGGTATGTCACACGACCTCCGATGTTATGTTACATGACCGATAAAAATATCGTACCTTAGTTAATAGGCACAATATCGAATCGGTTTAGTCCTCTAAACATTGCCTAAAACTTTTGTCTGATACAATTTTTTGATAAGACCAACCCTTACGGCATGGGATGGCCAATATTGTAAAAAGATGGGCTTGTCGTATGCTGAACATGTGAAACTTTTTTCACGTGCAATCATTGTCGTATTGAGTAAATTTGAAGTTTTTCTTAACTTTAAGTTGGACATTTTTTTCATCCCCTACTGAGCACTGATGAAATCTAACTCCGCCTTCCGGAGTGCCGAAAGGGATTTTTTCTCAGCAGTTTTTACCTTATACGTACAAGTATATTATATGTACTTGTATGCCTCTATCAATAAATAAAGTAAACATGGGATACCTAGGGATAACAATCACAAATAACATTCTTATTAAGAAAACAAAACCTCGACTACTAATTGTACACACCTACCTAGAATAATAATGAAAAACCAACAAAAAATAATTTAAACAGGCATTTTTGGAAGATACAGTAAGACAATCAGCGATATGAAATTTAATATAACTTCTACACTTTATCTTGTAGTCCGGTACCTGTATAGGTTATATGATATGGTGACTTTAATACCTTCCACTTTGTTAAAAGTAACAGACACCTGAACATTACATAAAATGTGTAAATAATATTCAATTTCATATCATTGAGTAAATTATTCTTTCCTGAAAAAATGTCTGTAAGAAAAGAAAGAAAACCTTGTTTAACTATTTATTTATTGGTTTCATTATTATTCAAAGTAGATGTGTACAATTAGCAGTCAGGTATTTTGTTTAATTGTTTTTTAATGGTTATTTTATTTAGAACTTTTTTGTTGTTTTCGTAAGTTTACTATTCAATATAACTGTCATGTACTCGTAGATACGATAAATATAAGATTTTTTTGTTGATTTTTTGAAAAGTTGTGGTAATTAAATATAAATGTGAATGTTAATCAAAAAAAATATATATGTGCGTAACGTATATGTGTATCGATCAACTAAAATTAATATTTTAATTAAATTCAATTCTAAATTTTCGTATAATATATTTTACCAGAAAAACATTGGTGAAATCCATTTTTCTGTTAATGCCTTTGTTATCGAGTTATAAGCATTCAAATCAGCAATGACGTGCAAAAATGCAAAATCGTGTTAACAGTAAAACGGACTGATTGTTAAATTATATTGCATTTTACATTCATAATGCACACAATAACGAACATTAAACAGCGCTATAATATTGATATTAATAAATAATTTGTAATAATTAACAACATAAATTAAATGACTATTACAACTGATAATACTTTGTAAAGAAAAATGAACTACCAGCGTTAACATCAGCCGATATTTGGTAATTATCGTAAATGAAACGAATCATCTGGAAATACTTACTTAAAAAATATATTACAAATTTAGGTGAGTAAATCAGCAGTTAATTTACAACAATGCAGTTTGTATTACGTTGAAACAATGCAACTTATTAACTCCTCATTTCACTATTTTACTTCAACATACTTGTAATGGTAAAATTTGATAGTGCTAGTAAAATTTAAGTTGTAGGCTTAGTGGTTCAAATTTGTTTTGCTTGGTGAGATTTTTATTAGTTTTCTCGTTCATTTATTTAATTTCGTTAAATATTTTAAATCTTCAAATAACACAATGCCTTCTTTAATTGAAACCGAAAGAATAACTCTGTTGATGATTTACGGGTACGGTAATACAGTTCGATCTTAACAAGAGGTATGTGATTTATTTAAAAATAGATTTCAAAACAAAGAATATTCAGTAATATTGAACTTCTACTGGGAATAGATGCGTTTCGATTTAAATTAAAATGTTTGCGAAATAAACGCTGCGTATTGATAAGGAAACCGTTATTTTTAAAATAGGCTTCTAACACAAACGAACGATGTTCAACGACTCATGATGGCAACTAAAATGGTATGATTAGTGCTAGGCTGGACAGTGGTCCAGCCATCTCACTGATAATTATGCCAACATAACGATGAGTGCAGAATAGTCAGATCATTCTGCCAGACTCTGTATATATATATATATATATATATATATATATATATATATATTTAACGTTAAATGGCTACAATCTTTCCAGTAAATAAATTTTTCAACTGCTAATGTAGAATTTTTAAGTTCTTTTAAATAATTACCTTTGACTACAGATGTAACATGTCTTCAAACAGGATAATAATGAAACCCAACGGGTTGGTCTAGTGGTCAACGCATCTTAGCTAATCAGCCGATTCCGAAGTTAAGAGTTTCAACGTTCAAATCTTAGCAAAGGTAATTTACTTTTATACGCATTTGAATACTAGATCGTGGATACCGGTGTTATTTAGTGATTGGGTTTCAATTAACCACACATCTTAAAAATGGTCTATCTGAGGCACCATAAGACTACACTTTACTTACACTCATATATCATCCTCATTCATCCTTTGAAGTAATACTTGATGGTGATTCCCAGAGACTAAATAGGAAAAAAAAAGAAAGAAAAAAGGGTAATAATGAACGGTTGAATATATCGAGTTAAATAATTAATAAACAATAAGAAAAACAAGGGAAGAAGGACACTTCTTTTGGCACTCCACATTCTACATCTTGAAATGAGGACGTACATTTTATTATTTTTAATATTAAATTTAATGTTCAGGAATATACGGAGGAGTAATAAAATATTTAAGCTATTAAAGGTGACAAGTATTTGTCATTTATTTTTAAAAGCTTTGAAACAAAATTATATATTTGATTTTTTTTTTGCATATTTATATTCCCAACTACAAAAAGTTGATGCATATACCATGTTTTAGTTAAAAATTACAACAATTAGCCAAATTCATGGCCAATGAGACGGACAAATTATAAGTTATAGAAGTTAAAAAATTTATGTTAGTTAAAAGTTTTCGTTTTGAAAATATCCAATGTTTCTTAGAATAACCAGTTAAAACAAAATAATATATTATAAAGATTTACGATAAATAAAGAACAAATATGTAAAAATGCTGTTATAATCAAAATAACCAAAATTATTACTTTATATTTTTTCTATTCATTTTAATGGCTACATTATTTAATGGATATGTGATGTTAATTTACATAATTTAAATAATAGTGTTCTATGTAAATGCATGTATTTTAGTATAAATGGTTTCATAATTTCTTCCACACACGATGTAACTTCGCTGCTTTTTGATAACACCGTTCACTGGTTTTTTCACAAATTCTAGCCCGGTATTGCGAACCCACCGGGTTGTTATTGAAGAATAATTGTTTTTGATTATTTATGTATACATTGTAGATAACAAATTTGCTTTAAAAAAAGTTTTCTCTAAAATTCCTTTCAAGAGAATCCCAAATTGATTTTTCGCGATATTACCCACTCAACGAATTTTGAAAATAATAATAAAAATGCCCCATTTATAAAAATATTTGAGCTAAATTTGAAGAAAATCGGTATGGTCAACTCTGAAATATAAGGCCAAAAATAACACAATGCGACGCACATATATATGTGTGCATTCATACGAACGGAAATACAAACATAGTTTGTATTAGTTTAGTTTGTAGTTGTTTAGTTTTTTTTTTTTATAACTATAATACAGACAGTAATAAAGAACAGGACAGTAACACAGAAGAGTAAAGGATAAATCCTGTAGAACTAATTATTTTTAACTTGATTTGATATTTATTATTTTCCTTTACTTTACGTAAAAATTTTGTAATAGTAATTGTTAATCTTTATTTTTTACCTATTATAATTTTTTTTTTCACATTTCATATTTATCTCTGTTATTTTGTTAAACGAATACTTAGATATCTTAGAAATAACAATATTTTTAAGGATAAATGCAGAGTTCATATCGGTAGATTTATTTACTTATTTGATGTTGAATTAAACATTTCTATCGTGTAGATTTTCATCTTAAGTTTCTCTGCTTTTCATCAGGAATTTCCTGGTTCGAATCCCGTTCAGGCATGGCATTTTTAATAAGCTACAAAATTCCATTTTCATATCACATACACAAGCTTAAAGCTTATGCGACGAAATCAAGTAATAAAAAGAAATAAAGATTTGTTGAGTCTTTAAAATTTTGCACGGTGGTCTTAAATGATCTATTTATCTTTTTTTTTTTACATTCGACTTTCGTATTATATTTTAATAAAAATTCTTTTATATTCCGATAGAATAATTAATTAACAAATAAGATTCTATACGGAACATAAAATCATCGGAATACAGGGCTCAAACTTTAAATTATAGTTTCTTAAAAAGAAATAATATTAATTTGCAGAATACAAAACCAAACAGCTAAACTTCTGTGCAACAGAACAGAAGTAACATTGAATTTGAAAGAGAAAAGAAAAACCATAGCTTAGCAATGAATGTGAAACCAGTGACAAAACAATATAGCAAAGCATGTGAACGCTGTTTTGCTGTAATATATTCTCGTACTATGTCCAGGCGGTCGATAATATTTCCTAAAAATCTCTCTACCAGTATTTTACTACTCTCTGATAGTTTTCTACGGATATTTTACAGATGTGCAAATACTATATTTTTATAAACATGATTCGGATGATTACAGAGATAAAACGTTTAATTGTGTCTTCGCAGAGAAATTTTATACAAAATTCTGCAATTTTAATGAATTTAATTATTTATTTACAAAAATAATATTCTATTATTTTATATTATCACTGAAAAAAGTACAATCAAAGAATTCTAACCTAGTTTGTCGATTTTCTTTCATATAGACTTATATGTTACTAGCAGACCCGGCAATGCTTCGTTATTGATATATATATATATATATATATATAAAGAGAGAGAGTGGGAAAGAGAGAGTTTAAATGAACTCATTTAAATAAACTCATGTTTCAAATTGAAAATTTGATAAACTGAACTTCAAAAATTTTACCTTTAACCTATTCTCCTCCCCTTTTCCTTTGCCAACTTCCCTTTCACCCTTCTCCCTCACCCCTCTCAAAGTTTCCTTTTTACTCTTTCCCGTTTCCCCTTTTCACTTTCCACCTTTTCCCAGTTTTCCATTTTCCCTTTTGCCTGTGCATAAATCGGTTCATTAGTTTTTTGGTCTTTAGCGGACACACATACGAACATGCCTTTTATACAAATATATATAATAAAAAAGTTTGTTTGTATATTTGTTTGTTTATTTGTTTCGTGCCACCGAGCCCTCCTAGCGGATATAGTTTTTGCAAAAATATTTCTTTTCACGTAACTAATATTCATATTCTGAATATGAACCAAATCGGTGTATAAATATAATTTTTCTAAATATCTCAACCCCAGCGCCATCTAGCGGGTTCATTTTTTTCAGAGATAATTCTTTCCATGTAAGTAAAATGTATTCTGAATATGAGGCAAATCGGACCATAAATACAATTTTTCGAAATATATCGACGCCAGCGCCATCTAGCGGGTCCAAACTGATTCAGAAACCTTCCCTGGCATGCGTCCAACCATTCCCCAAAGTTTCATAGCTATCGGATGAACGGTTTAGGAAGGCATAACAGACATACAGACAGACAAACATTCATTTTTATATATATAGATTATTGTATATTTTTATGCCTAAAAAATTTAAACAATAGTTGTTTTCTGTTTCCATGGTAAATTTTACATTACATGATTAAGTGCAATTACTGTATTAATATACCTACAGCAAGGAAGTCGATATTACTTTGTTCAGACTAGATGACTTTAAAAACTGTCACGCCGGTCATAAGAAAGGAATGGATAAGACAGAGAGTAAGCTTACGCATTTATTTATATTAAAAATATATTTTTTATTATACGTTATATATAATAATATAAATTTGTAAACATATTTATATTTATTTTTGACACGTCAAGCTAAATTTACTTTAAAATTTATGAAGCGGAGAGTCATATCAAAGAACTAAGTAAAACGATTTCATACAAGTAGAATAATTTACTGTAAGAAATAATTTAAATTAAATCTCTGAAAACTATTGAAAATTGACTCTTTGAAGAAAAAAGATATTAAGTGTGCTTGCAAATTAAATAAACAGATAACTATGACTTGAACGCTTATTGAATTTAAGAAACGTCTAAAAAAAATGTATACCTTGAATGTATCAAACTCTCGTCTCAATCCTATGGTTACACTCTATATATTGATTTGAAAATAATTAAAAAGTAAAGATCTCCATGGCGGAGCGGTAACGTTTTAGCCTTTCATTCGGGGAGCCCGAGTTCGAATCCAGTCAGGCATGGCGTTTTTCATACGCTATAAAATTCAATTTTCATATTCCAATGTACAAGCTTCAAAAGTTTTAGTAGTGATTAATAATTTAAGCAAAAAGAAAAAAAAAAATTTTTACATTATGCTTTAATAATTTTCTTATTCAAATATATATATATATATATATATATATATATATATATGTATATACGCGAAAATATTAGGCCAGAAAAAATTTCATCTCTACGTTCAAGTACTCTAAATGTACTTAAAAACGGATCAAAGAGCAAAATTTTTTATTATTGAAACAAAAATTACTTGAAGAATAATAATTTACTTAAAAATACGTTTTATATAAAAGAGTTAAAAACTGTGCATAAACATACATACATACATGTATAATGTAATGTAATGTGTTTTAGTAAGTTAATTTTGTAAGAACAATCAGATACACGAATATAAACACACTAGCCCCGTTCAATGAACACAGTCAATGGGACAATGAAGAATTCTCAAATACATAGAGAATAAAATCTCTGGCATATTGGTACAGTATTCAAAACTAATTAAAACTGTCCTTTCAGCTACATTAATACGTTTAATCCAATGCTTTCACTACCAATTTTCTCTCTCTCTCTCTCTCACACACACACACACACACATATATATATATATATATATATATATATATATATATATATATACGCATACATATATATATATATATATATATATGTGTATGTATTAATAGTTTTATTCTGATGCTCATGTATTTTTTCGATTGGGTATTTTGAAAATATTACGTGTACTATGTGCACGAATTTAGAAAACAGATGGGATCAGTCATCCAGTGGAGCAAGAATTATTACTTTATGATAACTGTAATTTAAATAACGAATCGATTACGCTATGCAATCCTTTTTTTATTCAAATAGTTCAATTTGAATCGATAAGACGTAGTGCTTTAAATGAGATACATTAGATAAAATATCTTAATAAAAATTTGTTCAACGTATAAAAGTATTTTATTTCTTGATGGATATATATAGTTAGGGTAAGATCGAAGAATTTAACGTCTGTCACAAATCTAAATTGGAATTGGATTCTACATTTTATTCACTCTTGACCTATTCTTTGGCTCTCATGGGACATAGAGTCGTATAGGAACTCTCGCTTTAGAACAGTGAGGAGGAACTCAATTTCTCTGTTAAATGTGTACTGACAATAGTTTTCATCTCGCCGGCTTATAATCTCTTTCCTTCTAATTTTTTTTTGTTTAAGATGGATTATAAGAGCGTTTATGTATAATTCTCTTCCTCTGTCTTATTCCGAGCTCGTTATTTTCTTTTTTATTCAAAAAGTAAAGATATTTACATAAGTGTCTACTGGTGGTACTGAAAGAAAAATGAAATTAGGGATGAGGAAGAATGCAACACGTTCAGAAATGTTTTAAGGATTACGGGTAGTATAATAAAGAAATAACAATTCAAAATTTGACCTGTCACTAAAATTATGATTTTGACAAGTGCATGAATTTCTTGCAAAAGTCCGCTAGCTCTTTACGGTGCGATAGTTTTTGAATAAAGTTGAATGCGATTATTTTGAATAAATAAATTTTTGCTTTTCACACAATTATAAAGAATAATAATAAAATAAATTTTACATTCTTCACAACAAAAAGTAATTGATTTACAAGTATATATCACATGTCTTTTTATGTTTTTAGTAAAGTTTTCCTTTCGCCTATGTTAGTTACCGATTTTTAATTTAACACATTGCATGCAGTAAAAGTACATGATTTTTATTTTTTACAAATGTTTTTATCTTATTAATCTGTCAATAATTATATATTGTCCAGAATATTTTTGAAAAAAAAAATTGGTTGATAAATAGGCTGATTATTGCGTGTTTTTGGCATTTTTTATTTCGTCAGAGAACATCATTGGGACTATACTACAAACCGAACCATCGCGGCACGTTGTGTCTACTAAATTGGTTAAGATCATCCGAAAAAGATGGTGGAAGATGTCCAGGGGTGAATAATTACCTCTGAGTCTTCCTTGGACAGGTTCCCGGCCACAAGGTGAAGGTTAATAAAAATAAACAAACCGTAGGATCCTGATGAGTTCGAGGTGTAGGGCCAGCAATGGAGGTGTGGATGGAGAAAAGACACATGGGGAGCTGTGATAATACTGTAAGGTGGGCCCGATAATCCATGTTGTGTGAGGGGGTTTTTAGGGTAGGCCCGCAAGGGTTTCTCTCCGACGACGAAAAAAAAAGAAAAAAGTTCTAACTAAGTTATTTAAAACATCTGAGGCGTCAAAAAACCAAATTTAGGAGCTTTCAACTTACACATTAAATAATTTTACACAACTATATGATTAAATTACATGTGAATTCACACATAATTTTACGTAAAAATTATGATTTATTCTTAGTATTGTTTTCTGTTAAAACGGTTACTTAAAAAAATCTTTCTAAACATAAGACTTTAAATGACAGAATAACTTTTAGAAAAAACATTTGATTATTTTTTACAACAATGAAGAAACTTTTAAAAATATTTAAAACTTTTTTGGTCGGCTATTCGTATTAGCAAAGTATTAAACTTATTTGCCACTTACTTCGTTGTATCCTAAATTTTCAACCAAAAAAATAAAATCTTGAAATTTGTAAAAAAAAAAAAGTTCTATTTCTACAATATATATATTATATAGAACTTTCTACATCATTTACTATATATATATATATATATATATATATATATATATATAATTATTAGTCATAAGGTGAAACGTGTATGGAAATTGAAATTAAATATAGAAATTTTTAAAGTAAAATTCGTTAAAAATTCTTTGGTAAACAAACCCTCTTTTACTTCCTTGTACGAAGTAGAGGAAGTAATGTGACCGCGAAAAATTTAGGTTTTCAGATTTCATCGGAAATATCCACGTTTACCATCCCTGAATCCATATTGACTAGTTCAGACTTGAATCTATTAGTATGTACAGGCATAACTCAAAAACGATTAGCCGCTGAATATTAAAATTTTATATTTAAGACTTTCGTAACATCTAATTGTGCACTTACTGTTTTGATTGCAATCGACTGGGCCAAAAATGTCACTATCACTCCTCTAAATAAAGCGATGTTTCAATTTTGAAACATTTGGATTTTTTGCTTAACTGCAGTAGTAATAAGCCCTCGTTGAGAGCATGTGCTGTTCGGGTTATATTGAGTGTGGTTTTTCGATCACAGGAAAAACATCTCCCAGTCTGCTTTCTTAGTTGTAGTTACTTCACTTGGTGTTTGAATTTCTAAGATTTTATCAGCAGAGAGCGGAGTTCAGTCCGTAAGTTTGGACTGATTAATTGTTCCAGCATGTGTGGTCTCAGAAGTTCCCAAGCGAGGCTTTTTATAAAGGTTCTTCTATTTTTAATTTTTCCTTCACTTTGATGTTTTGACCTGTTTAATAAGGTCAATAGTCGACTCCAGAAATGTCTAAAATATTGTAGAATAATCTGAAGAGCCAGCGGTTTGTTTTCCTTGCGCACGTATATGTGTGGCACAACCGGTCTAAAGTATGAACGATAACACCTTAAATGGCATTGTAACAAGTCAATAATTTCTAGAAGCTTTACTAAATTTTGATTACTCCATTCAGGCTGCATTGAAGATAATAGCATTAGATACAGTATGAGAAAAGTATCATTATAGTCAATATATAATCATAATCATAATTTAGAGTCATATATATATATATATAATGAGAATTATTTACTTCGCAAACGTTACAACACACAGGGTAAAGCCGTACCCCAAATAATGTCTGTAAAAAAATGAACAGTGATACAGCACACTGGTCGACCAATTGTCACCAAAATTGGGAAACTACCATATAAATAATATATCACTAGCGTTATCTACTGATGATTTCTGCAATTAATCGCTACCAGGGAAACCCAGACTACCTCTTCACAGGAGTTAATTGAAATTTTATTTTTGTACTGCGATCGTGATAAAGAGTTCAGCTGGTATTTAACATTTTTCATAATAAATGTTTATAAATTAGTTATAAAAAATTTTTTTATGAAAATTATACATGATTCACGATTCAAAAATCAAAAATTATCGAAAACCAACACAAAAGATTGAGGTCAATAGCTATCTTTTTTTAATGTTTTTCTGCAGAATATAATTTAAATAAAAATTATTAAAAAAAAACGGTGGATGAAAGAGATGAATATATTACATTGTAATTAAATTTTTGTTAAACTGTAAAAACTGTTAAGTCCTTCTTTTTTTTAAATGCTGTAACGATACGGTAAGTTAAACCGAACATTCCTTGTATAATGTAGTACTTGCACAAATGATTAGTACTTGCCCTCTATTACTACTGCCATACAAGTATCTTACTAAGGAATTTTATCAAGTACAGATATCACACTGGAAAATAACGTATATACCAACGCAAGAGCGAACTAAATTTATCTTTACTTTTGCAGCACTACACGATTCACATATTTCTAAGAATACGGGAAGAGGAGATAGTGCAAACAACATCTTTCAAAAGTGCCCGGGGAACAGAACGAACGCAGTCACAAAATCAAAAATCTAGCGCTTGGAGTTTCCACGCCTGGAATATGACACGCTGCTATCCTGGATACCAACATCAACATCGCGATATCTACCGTTAACAGGAGAGGTCGTAAGTATGTGTAATTTCATTCAACCCTACCGAAAACTAAATAACATGACATCGAGAAGTTTCTGGTTTAGAAAAAATATCTCCAGAGCTTTGTGTGACGCGGTGAAGTTAGTGTGATTTTCTATATTTACTTTTATATTTTTAAGATTCGGTGAGACGATCCATTCTGAGAATCGTATCGAAAGAATCGATTCCTGAAACAGAAACATTTATCCCACCAGTACTACACAAATTGTCATTTATAAGGATACGATGAAGAGTAATTAATACACTTTATAAATTTCGGGGAACAGCGTACGCCGTTCCCCCTTTAAAAAATTAATACTAGTAGTATGTAATTACGAGTAAATATGTACGGCGATAACGCCGCACATATCACAAGCTTGTGACACGCGCGCTGACTAACTAAGCATTTTTTTTTGTTCACGCTTGGACCATCAGGGCTGAATCGCAAAATTAGATCGCTTTAATCCCGGCAATTGCGAATAGTGTCAGGTGAAGAGACTGAATTTTTTTTTTTTATTTCCTTACAGAAGTGAGGCTGGCTGCGACTAAGTTTCCTTAAAATTCGTATTCAACCTATAAATAATCATATGTTTAGTTAAGGAATCGAGGACATTTTAGCAGGTGGTGTGTGATATAACATCAATTGAGTCAAGCAGAAGTATGAAGAAAGATGAACCGGCTAAATATGTGAATGAAGAGGAGGGAGAGGAGCATGCGCATCATTAGAATTAATTTATAGTACTGGTTATGATATGGAAAGAATCTTTATTCGTACGATTATTTCTTTCGATTCCTGAAAAAGATGATAAATACTGAAGGGGATTTTACCTCTCCAGTATTAAGCAAATTGATATTTATAAGGATACATATATCCTTATAAATATTTTATTAATATCATCTTATAAATTGCGGGTGACGGGACGCCGTTCCCCTTCCCAAAAATTAGGTTAGACTTTAAACCTCACACGATGAAATGGAATCGCATTCCGGAGTTGGTACCGGGAGTAAATTCAAAAATTCTTTTTTATTTCTTTCGAATCCTTTCTGAGAATCGATTCGGTTCGTGAAAAAGATGATAGATACTGAAGGGGATTTTACCTCTCCAGTATTAAGCAAATTGATGTTTATAAGGATACATATATCCTTATAAATATTTTCTTAATATCTTATAAATTGCGGGGAACGGGACGCCGTTCCCCTTCCCAAAAATTAGGTTAGACTTTAAACCTCACACGCTGAAATGGAATCGCATTCCGGAGTTGGTACCGGGAGTAAATTCAAAAATTCTTTCTTATTTCTTTTGAATCCTTTCTGAGAATCGATTCGATTCGTGAAAAAGATGATAGATACTGAAGGGGATTTTACCTCTCCAGTATTAAGCAAATTGATATTTATAAGGATACATATATCCTCATAAATTGCTGGGAACGGCGGACTTGAAACCTAACCCGCTGAAATGGAATCGCTTTCCGGAGTTGGTCCCGGGAGTAAATTCAAAAATTCTTTTGTTTATTCAACAACCATGCAGAAATGTAGATGAGAAAGAGAGAGTGAGACTGAGACAGAGAGAGGAGAGAGTTTAAATGAACACAATTGAAAATTTGATAAAAAAATTAAACTAAACTTCACAAATTTTACCTTTAACACATTCACCCCTTCCTCTTTTCCCTTTCACCCTTCAACATCGACCATCTTGCAGTTTATTTTTTACCCTTTACTCACCACCTCTTTACTCTACAGTTTTCTCCTTTACTCTTTCTACCTTTTCCCCTTTCCCCCGTTTTCCATTTTTTCCTTTTGTCCTTTTGCCCGCGCAAAAATCGGTCCATTAGCTTTTTGGCCTTTACCGCACACACATGCAAACATGCCTTTATATAGAATAAAAAAGTCTGTTTGTTTGTTTGTTTGTTTCATAAATATCTTGACACCGGCCCCAACTAGCGGGTATAGTTTTTGCAAAAATACTTCTTATTCATATTCTGAATATGAACCACATCGGACCATAAATATAATTTTTCTAATGTCAACCCCAGCGCCATCTAGCGGGTTCATTTTTTGCAGAGAGAAATCTTTCTATGTAAGTAACATGTTATCTGAATAAGGCAAACCGGGCCATAAATACAATTTTTCGAATGTCTCAACGCCAGCGCAACCTAGCGAGTCCAAACTAATTCTGAAACCTTCCCTAGCATGCGTCCAACCGTTCCTTAAAGTTTCATCGCTATCGGATGAACGGTTTAGGAAGGAAAAGAGACATACAGAAAAACAATTTTATATATATATATATATATATATATATATATATATATGTTTCTTTATAACTAATTTATAAATTTCCATTTTACAATTTTTTCAAAAAATAATTACAAGTATGTAATTGCAAGTATATGTACAGCGATAATAACGCACATATCACAAGCTTGCGACTCGCACGCTGCCTCACTTAGCTTTTTGTGTTTTCGCGCCTGGGGCTGAATCGCCGCATTAGATCGCTTCAATCCCGGGACGCAATTGCGTGTAAGGTCGGGTGAAGAGAATGGATTTTTTTTATTGAACCATAAAAGAAGTGAGGCTGGCTGCTACAAAGTTTCCTAAAAATCGTATTCAACCAATAAAACGTTTACTTAAGGAATCGAGGACATTTCAGCAGATGGTGTGGTATAACATCAATTGAGTCGAACACAATTATCAAGAGAGATGAACCGCTAAACATGTGAAGCATAAGGAGAGGAGCATGCGCATCATTAGAAGTAATTTATAGTACTGGTTTAGGTAGGAAAAGAATCTTTATTCGGACGATTATTTCTTTCGAATCCTTTCTGAGAATCGATTCGATTCCTGAAAAAAGTAATAAATACTGAAAGGGATTTTTCTTCTCCAGTATTAAGCAAATTGAGGTTTATAAGAATACATATATCCTTTTCTTAATATCATCTAATAAATTGCGGGGCAAGGGACGCCGTTCCCCTTCCCAAAAATTAGGTTAAACTTTAAACCTAACCCGCTGAAATGGAATCGCATTCCGGAGTTGGTACCGGGTGTAAATGCAAAATTTGTTTTCTTTATTCAATAACAATGCAGAAATGTAGCTGAGAAAGAGAGAGTGTGACTGCGACAGAGTGAGGAGAGAGTTTAAATGAACACAATTGAAAATTTCACAAATTTTACCTTCCAGATATTCTCCTTCCCATTTTCCCTTTCCAACTTCTCCCTTTCATCCTTCTTCCTCTACCCTCACAAAGTTTATTTTTACCCTTTCCAGTTTTCCCCTTTTCCCATTTTGCCAGCACAAAAATCGGACCATTAGTTTTTTGGTCTTTATCGGACACACATACAAACATGCCTTATATATATATACATATATAATATATACCGGCCCCACATAGCGAATATAGTTTTTGCAAAAATATTTCTAATTTATATTCTGAATATGAACCAAATCGGTCCATGAATATAACTTTTCTAATATGGCAACCCCAGCGCCATCTAGCGGATCCAAACTAATTCTGAATCGTATCCTGGCATGCGTCCAACCGTTCCCCAAAGTTTCTTCGCTATCGGATAAACGGTCTAAGAAGGTAAAAGACGACAGACAAACATTCATATATATATATATGTATGTTTCTTTATAACTAATTTAAAAATTTCCATTTTATAAATTTCGGGGAACAGCGTACGGTTCGCCCTTTCGAAAAATTATTACTAGTAGTATGTAATTACGAGTATATGTACATATCACAAGCTTGCGACTGGCGCGCTGGCTCACTTCGCTTTTTTTTTGTTCACGCCTGGACCATCAGGGGCTGAATCGCCGGTTTAGATCGCATCAATCCCGGGACGCAATTGTGTGTAAGGTCAGGTGAAGAGACAGAATTTTTTTTTTATTGTACTATAAAAGAAGTGAGGCTGGCTGCTACTAAGTTTCCTAAAAATCGTATTCAACTGATATCATGATTACTTAAGTAATCGAGGACATTTTAGCCGGTGGTGTGGTATAATATCAATTGAGTCGAACACAATTATGAAGAGAGATGAACCGCTAAACATGTGAAGGATGAGGAGAGGAGCATGCGTATCTTTAGAATTAATTTATAGTACTGGTTATGGTAGGGAAAGAATCTTTATTCCGACGATTATTTCTTTCGAATCCTTTCTTAATTATCTTAATTGATTAAGATAATTATCTTAATTATCCTTTCTTAATCATCTTCCCAAAAATTAGGTTAGACTTTAAACCTCACACGCTGAAATGGAATCGCATTCCGGAGTTGGTACCGGGAGTAAATTCAAAAATTATTTCTTATTTCTTTCGAATCCTTTCTGAGAATCGATTCGATTCCTGAAAATGATGATAGATACTGAAGGGGATGTTACCTCTCCAGTATTAAGCAAATTGATGTTTATAAGGATACATATATCCTTATAAATATTTTCTTAATATCATCTTATAAATTGCGGAGAACGGGACGCCGTTCCCCTGCCCAAAAATTAGGTTGGACTTTAAACCTCACACGCTGAAATGGAATCGCATTCCGGAGTTGGTACCGGGAGTAAATTCAAAAATTCTTTCTTATTTCTTTCGAATCCTTTCTGAGAATCGATTCGATTCCTGAAAATGATGATAGATACTGAAGGGGATTTTACCTCTCCAGTATTAAGCAAATTGATGTTTATAAGGATACATATATCCTTATAAATATTTTCTTAATATCATCTTATAAATTGCGGAGAACGGGACGCCGTTCCCCTGCCCAAAAATTAGGTTGGACTTTAAACCTCACACGCTGAAATGGAATCGCATTCCGGAGTTGGTACCGGGAGTAAATTCAAAAATTCTTTCTTATTTCTTTCGAATCCTTTCTGAGAATCGATTCGATTCCTGAAAATGATGATAGATACTGAAGGGGATTTTACCTCTCCAGTATTAAGCAAATTGATGTTTATAAGGATACATATATCCTTATAAATATTTTCTTAATATCATCTTATAAATTGCGGAGAACGGGACGCCGTTCCCCTGCCCAAAAATTAGGTTGGACTTTAAACCTCACACGCTGAAATGGAATCGCATTCCGGAGTTGGTACCGGGAGTAAATTCAAAAATTCTTTCTTATTTCTTTCGAATCCTTTCTGAGAATCGATTCGATTCCTGAAAATGATGATAGATACTGAAGGGGATTTTACCTCTCCAGTATTAAGCAAATAGATGTTTATAAGGATACATATATCCTTATAAATATTTTCTTAATATCATCTTATAAATTGCGGAGAACGGGACGCCGTTCCCCTGCCCAAAAATTAGGTTGGACTTTAAACCTCACACGCTGAAATGGAATCGCATTCCGGAGTTGGTACCGGGAGTAAATTCAAAAATTCTTTCTTATTTCTTTCGAATCCTTTCTGAGAATCGATTCGATTCCTGAAAATGATGATAGATACTGAAGGGGATTTTACCTCTCCAGTATTAAGCAAATTGATGTTTATAAGGATACATATATCCTTATAAATATTTTCTTAATATCATCTTATAAATTGCGGAGAACGGGACGCCGTTCCCCTGCCCAAAAATTAGGTTGGACTTTAAACCTCACACGCTGAAATGGAATCGCATTCCGGAGTTGGTACCGGGAGTAAATTCAAAAATTCTTTCTTATTTCTTTCGAATCCTTTCTGAGAATCGATTCGATTCCTGAAAATGATGATAGATACTGAAGGGGATTTTACCTCTCCAGTATTAAGCAAATTGATGTTTATAAGGATACATATATCCTTATAAATATTTTCTTAATATCATCTTATAAATTGCGGAGAACGGGACGCCGTTCCCCTGCCCAAAAATTAGGTTGGAATTTAAACCTCACACGCTGAAATGGAATCGCATTCCGGAGTTGGTACCGGGAGTAAATTCAAAAATTCTTTCTTATTTCTTTCGAATCCTTTCTGAGAATCGATTCGATTCCTGAAAATGATGATAGATACTGAAGGGGATTTTACCTCTCCAGTATTAAGCAAATTGATGTTTATAAGGATACATATATCCTTATAAATATTTTCTTAATATCATCTTATAAATTGCGGAGAACGGGACGCCGTTCCCCTGCCCAAAAATTAGGTTGGACTTTAAACCTCACACGCTGAAATGGAATCGCATTCCGGAGTTGGTACCGGGAGTAAATTCAAAAATTCTTTCTTATTTCTTTCGAATCCTTTCTGAGAATCGATTCGATTCCTGAAAATGATGATAGATACTGAAGGGGATTTTACCTCTCCAGTATTAAGCAAATTGATGTTTATAAGGATACATATATCCTTATAAATATTTTCTTAATATCATCTTATAAATTGCGGAGAACGGGACGCCGTTCCCCTGCCCAAAAATTAGGTTGGAATTTAAACCTCACACGCTGAAATGGAATCGCATTCCGGAGTTGGTACCGGGAGTAAATTCAAAAATTCTTTCTTATTTCTTTCGAATCCTTTCTGAGAATCGATTCGATTCCTGAAAATGATGATAGATACTGAAGGGGATTTTACCTCTCCAGTATTAAGCAAATTGATGTTTATAAGGATACATATATCCTTATAAATATTTTCTTAATATCATCTTATAAATTGCGGAGAACGGGACGCCGTTCCCCTGCCCAAAAATTAGGTTGGACTTTAAACCTCACACGCTGAAATGGAATCGCATTCCGGAGTTGGTACCGGGAGTAAATTCAAAAATTCTTTCTTATTTCTTTCGAATCCTTTCTGAGAATCGATTCGATTCCTGAAAATGATGATAGATACTGAAGGGGATTTTACCTCTCCAGTATTAAGCAAATTGATGTTTATAAGGATACATATATCCTTATAAATATTTTCTTAATATCATCTTATAAATTGCGGAGAACGGGACGCCGTTCCCCTGCCCAAAAATTAGGTTGGACTTTAAACCTCACACGCTGAAATGGAATCGCATTCCGGAGTTGGTACCGGGAGTAAATTCAAAAATTCTTTCTTATTTCTTTCGAATCCTTTCTGAGAATCGATTCGATTCCTGAAAATGATGATAGATACTGAAGGGGATTTTACCTCTCCAGTATTAAGCAAATTGATGTTTATAAGGATACATATATCCTTATAAATATTTTCTTAATATCATCTTATAAATTGCGGAGAACGGGACGCCGTTCCCCTGCCCAAAAATTAGGTTGGACTTTAAACCTCACACGCTGAAATGGAATCGCATTCCGGAGTTGGTACCGGGAGTAAATTCAAAAATTCTTTCTTATTTCTTTCGAATCCTTTCTGAGAATCGATTCGATTCCTGAAAATGATGATAGATACTGAAGGGGATTTTACCTCTCCAGTATTAAGCAAATTGATGTTTATAAGGATACATATATCCTTATAAATATTTTCTTAATATCATCTTATAAATTGCGGAGAACGGGACGCCGTTCCCCTGCCCAAAAATTAGGTTGGACTTTAAACCTCACACGCTGAAATGGAATCGCATTCCGGAGTTGGTACCGGGAGTAAATTCAAAAATTCTTTTTTATTTCTTTCGAATCCTTTCTGAGAATCGATTCGATTCCTGAAAATGATGATAGATACTGAAGGGGATTTTACCTCTCCAGTATTAAGCAAATTGATGTTTATAAGGATACATATATCCTTATAAATATTTTCTTAGTATCATCTTACAAATTGCGGGGAACGGGACGCCGTTCCCCTGCCCAAAAATTAGGTTGGACTTTAAACCTCACACGCTGAAATGGAATCGCATTCCGGAGTTGGTACCGGGAGTAAATTCAAAAATTCTTTTTTATTTCTTTCGAATCCTTTCTGAGAATCGATTCGATTCGTGAAAAAGATGATAGATACTGAAGGGGATTTTACCTCTCCAGTATTAATCAAATTGATGTTTATAAGGATACATATATCCTTATAAATATTTTCTTAGTATCATCTTACAAATTGCGGGGAACGGGACGCCGTTCCCCTGCCCAAAAATTAGGTTGGACTTTAAACCTCACACGCTGAAATGGAATCGCATTCCGGAGTTGGTACCGGGAGTAAATTCAAAAATTCTTTTTTATTTCTTTCGAATCCTTTCTGAGAATCGATTCGATTCGTGAAAAAGATGATAGATACTGAAGGGGATTTTACCTCTCCAGTATTAATCAAATTGATGTTTATAAGGATACATATATCCTTATAAATATTTTCTTAGTATCATCTTACAAATTGCGGGGAACGGGACGCCGTTCCCCTTCCCAAAAATTAGGTTAGACTTTAAACCTCACACGCTGAAATGGAATCGCATTCCGGAGTTGGTACCGGGAGTAAATTCAAAAATTCTTTTTTATTTCTTTCGAATCCTTTCTGAGAATCGATTCGATTCCTGAAAATGATGATAGATACTGAAGGGGATTTTACCTCTCCAGTATTAAGCAAATTGATGTTTATAAGGATACATATATCCTTATAAATATTTTCTTAGTATCATCTTATAAATTGCGGAGAACGGGACGCCGTTCCCCTGCCCAAAAATTAGGTTGGACTTTAAACCTCACACGCTGAAATGGAATCGCATTCCGGAGTTGGTACCGGGAGTAAATTCAAAAATTCTTTTTTATTTCTTTCGAATCCTTTCTGAGAATCGATTCGATTCCTGAAAATGATGATAGATACTGAAGGGGATTTTACCTCTCCAGTATTAAGCAAATTGATGTTTATAAGGATACATATATCCTTATAAATATTTTCTTAATATCATCTTATAAATTGCGGAGAACGGGACGCCGTTCCCCTGCCCAAAAATTAGGTTGGAATTTAAACCTCACACGCTGAAATGGAATCGCATTCCGGAGTTGGTACCGGGAGTAAATTCAAAAATTCTTTCTTATTTCTTTCGAATCCTTTCTGAGAATCGATTCGATTCCTGAAAATGATGATAGATACTGAAGGGGATTTTACCTCTCCAGTATTAAGCAAATTGATGTTTATAAGGATACATATATCCTTATAAATATTTTCTTAATATCATCTTATAAATTGCGGAGAACGGGACGCCGTTCCCCTGCCCAAAAATTAGGTTGGACTTTAAACCTCACACGCTGAAATGGAATCGCATTCCGGAGTTGGTACCGGGAGTAAATTCAAAAATTCTTTCTTATTTCTTTCGAATCCTTTCTGAGAATCGATTCGATTCCTGAAAATGATGATAGATACTGAAGGGGATTTTACCTCTCCAGTATTAAGCAAATTGATGTTTATAAGGATACATATATCCTTATAAATATTTTCTTAATATCATCTTATAAATTGCGGAGAACGGGACGCCGTTCCCCTGCCCAAAAATTAGGTTGGAATTTAAACCTCACACGCTGAAATGGAATCGCATTCCGGAGTTGGTACCGGGAGTAAATTCAAAAATTCTTTCTTATTTCTTTCGAATCCTTTCTGAGAATCGATTCGATTCCTGAAAATGATGATAGATACTGAAGGGGATTTTACCTCTCCAGTATTAAGCAAATTGATGTTTATAAGGATACATATATCCTTATAAATATTTTCTTAATATCATCTTATAAATTGCGGAGAACGGGACGCCGTTCCCCTGCCCAAAAATTAGGTTGGACTTTAAACCTCACACGCTGAAATGGAATCGCATTCCGGAGTTGGTACCGGGAGTAAATTCAAAAATTCTTTCTTATTTCTTTCGAATCCTTTCTGAGAATCGATTCGATTCCTGAAAATGATGATAGATACTGAAGGGGATTTTACCTCTCCAGTATTAAGCAAATTGATGTTTATAAGGATACATATATCCTTATAAATATTTTCTTAATATCATCTTATAAATTGCGGAGAACGGGACGCCGTTCCCCTGCCCAAAAATTAGGTTGGACTTTAAACCTCACACGCTGAAATGGAATCGCATTCCGGAGTTGGTACCGGGAGTAAATTCAAAAATTCTTTCTTATTTCTTTCGAATCCTTTCTGAGAATCGATTCGATTCCTGAAAATGATGATAGATACTGAAGGGGATTTTACCTCTCCAGTATTAAGCAAATTGATGTTTATAAGGATACATATATCCTTATAAATATTTTCTTAATATCATCTTATAAATTGCGGAGAACGGGACGCCGTTCCCCTGCCCAAAAATTAGGTTGGACTTTAAACCTCACACGCTGAAATGGAATCGCATTCCGGAGTTGGTACCGGGAGTAAATTCAAAAATTCTTTCTTATTTCTTTCGAATCCTTTCTGAGAATCGATTCGATTCCTGAAAATGATGATAGATACTGAAGGGGATTTTACCTCTCCAGTATTAAGCAAATTGATGTTTATAAGGATACATATATCCTTATAAATATTTTCTTAATATCATCTTATAAATTGCGGAGAACGGGACGCCGTTCCCCTGCCCAAAAATTAGGTTGGACTTTAAACCTCACACGCTGAAATGGAATCGCATTCCGGAGTTGGTACCGGGAGTAAATTCAAAAATTCTTTTTTATTTCTTTCGAATCCTTTCTGAGAATCGATTCGATTCCTGAAAATGATGATAGATACTGAAGGGGATTTTACCTCTCCAGTATTAAGCAAATTGATGTTTATAAGGATACATATATCCTTATAAATATTTTCTTAGTATCATCTTACAAATTGCGGGGAACGGGACGCCGTTCCCCTGCCCAAAAATTAGGTTGGACTTTAAACCTCACACGCTGAAATGGAATCGCATTCCGGAGTTGGTACCGGGAGTAAATTCAAAAATTCTTTTTTATTTCTTTCGAATCCTTTCTGAGAATCGATTCGATTCGTGAAAAAGATGATAGATACTGAAGGGGATTTTACCTCTCCAGTATTAATCAAATTGATGTTTATAAGGATACATATATCCTTATAAATATTTTCTTAGTATCATCTTACAAATTGCGGGGAACGGGACGCCGTTCCCCTGCCCAAAAATTAGGTTGGACTTTAAACCTCACACGCTGAAATGGAATCGCATTCCGGAGTTGGTACCGGGAGTAAATTCAAAAATTCTTTTTTATTTCTTTCGAATCCTTTCTGAGAATCGATTCGATTCGTGAAAAAGATGATAGATACTGAAGGGGATTTTACCTCTCCAGTATTAATCAAATTGATGTTTATAAGGATACATATATCCTTATAAATATTTTCTTAGTATCATCTTACAAATTGCGGGGAACGGGACGCCGTTCCCCTTCCCAAAAATTAGGTTAGACTTTAAACCTCACACGCTGAAATGGAATCGCATTCCGGAGTTGGTACCGGGAGTAAATTCAAAAATTCTTTTTTATTTCTTTCGAATCCTTTCTGAGAATCGATTCGATTCCTGAAAATGATGATAGATACTGAAGGGGATTTTACCTCTCCAGTATTAAGCAAATTGATGTTTATAAGGATACATATATCCTTATAAATATTTTCTTAGTATCATCTTATAAATTGCGGAGAACGGGACGCCGTTCCCCTGCCCAAAAATTAGGTTGGACTTTAAACCTCACACGCTGAAATGGAATCGCATTCCGGAGTTGGTACCGGGAGTAAATTCAAAAATTCTTTTTTATTTCTTTCGAATCCTTTCTGAGAATCGATTCGATTCCTGAAAATGATGATAGATACTGAAGGGGATTTTACCTCTCCAGTATTAAGCAAATTGATGTTTATAAGGATACATATATCCTTATAAATATTTTCTTAGTATCATCTTACAAATTGCGGGGAACGGGACGCCGTTCCCCTTCCCAAAAATTAGGTTAGACTTTAAACCTCACACGCTGAAATGGAATCGCATTCCGGAGTTGGTACCGGGAGTAAATTCAAAAATTCTTTTTTATTTCTTTCGAATCCTTTCTGAGAATCGATTCGATTCCTGAAAATGATGATAGATACTGAAGGGGATTTTACCTCTCCAGTATTAAGCAAATTGATGTTTATAAGGATACATATATCCTTATAAATATTTTCTTAGTATCATCTTACAAATTGCGGGGAACGGGACGCCGTTCCCCTGCCCAAAAATTAGGTTGGACTTTAAACCTCACACGCTGAAATGGAATCGCATACCGGAGTTGGTACCGGGAGTAAATTCAAAAATTCTTTCTTATTTCTTTCGAATCCTTTCTGAGAATCGATTCGATTCCTGAAAATGATGATAGATACTGAAGGGGATTTTACCTCTCCAGTATTAAGCAAATTGATGTTTATAAGGATACATATATCCTTATAAATATTTTCTTAATATCATCTTATAAATTGCGGAGAACGGGACGCCGTTCCCCTGCCCAAAAATTAGGTTGGACTTTAAACCTCACACGCTGAAATGGAATCGCATTCCGGAGTTGGTACCGGGAGTAAATTCAAAAATTCTTTTTTATTTCTTTCGAATCCTTTCTGAGAATCGATTCGATTCGTGAAAATGATGATAGATACTGAAGGGGATTTTACCTCTCCAGTATTAAGCAAATTGATGTTTATAAGGATACATATATCCTTATAAATATTTTCTTAATATCATCTTATAAATTAGCGGGGAACGGGACGCCGTTCCCCTTCCCAAAAATTAGGTTAGACTTTAAACCTCACACGATGAAATGGAATCGCATTCCGGAGTTGGTACCGGGAGTAAATTCAAAAATTCTTTTTTATTTCTTTCGAATCCTTTCTGAGAATCGATTCGATTCGTGAAAAAGATGATAGATACTGAAGGGGATTTTACCTCTCCAGTATTAATCAAATTGATGTTTATAAGGATACATATATCCTTATAAATATTTTCTTAGTATCATCTTACAAATTGCGGGGAACGGAACGCCGTTCCCCTTCCCAAAAATTAGGTTAGACTTTAAACCTCACACGCTGAAATGGAATCGCATTCCGGAGTTGGTACCGGGAGTAAATTCAAAAATTCTTTTTTATTTCTTTCGAATCCTTTCTGAGAATCGATTCGATTCGTGAAAAAGATGATAGATACTGAAGGGGATTTTACCTCTCCAGTATTAAGCAAGTTGATGTTTATAAGGATACATATATCCTTATAAATATTTTCTTAGTATCATCTTACAAATTGCGGGGAACGGGACGCCGTTCCCCTGCCCAAAAATTAGGTTGGACTTTAAACCTCACACGCTGAAATGGAATCGCATTCCGGAGTTGGTACCGGGAGTAAATTCAAAAATTCTTTCTTATTTCTTTCGAATCCTTTCTGAGAATCGATTCGATTCCTGAAAATGATGATAGATACTGAAGGGGATTTTACCTCTCCAGTATTAAGCAAATTGATGTTTATAAGGATACATATATCCTTATAAATATTTTCTTAATATCATCTTATAAATTGCGGAGAACGGGACGCCGTTCCCCTGCCCAAAAATTAGGTTGGACTTTAAACCTCACACGCTGAAATGGAATCGCATTCCGGAGTTGGTACCGGGAGTAAATTCAAAAATTCTTTCTTATTTCTTTCGAATCCTTTCTGAGAATCGATTCGATTCCTGAAAATGATGATAGATACTGAAGGGGATTTTACCTCTCCAGTATTAAGCAAATTGATGTTTATAAGGATACATATATCCTTATAAATATTTTCTTAATATCATCTTATAAATTAGCGGGGAACGGGACGCCGTTCCCCTTCCCAAAAATTAGGTTAGACTTTAAACCTCACACGCTGAAATGGAATCGCATTCCGGAGTTGGTACCGGGAGTAAATTCAAAAATTCTTTCTTATTTCTTTCGAATCCTTTCTGAGAATCGATTCGATTCCTGAAAATGATGATAGATACTGAAGGGGATTTTACCTCTCCAGTATTAAGCAAATTGATGTTTATAAGGATACATATATCCTTATAAATATTTTCTTAATATCATCTTATAAATTGCGGAGAACGGGACGCCGTTCCCCTGCCCAAAAATTAGGTTGGACTTTAAACCTCACACGCTGAAATGGAATCGCATTCCGGAGTTGGTACCGGGAGTAAATTCAAAAATTCTTTTTTATTTCTTTCGAATCCTTTCTGAGAATCGATTCGATTCGTGAAAATGATGATAGATACTGAAGGGGATTTTACCTCTCCAGTATTAAGCAAATTGATGTTTATAAGGATACATATATCCTTATAAATATTTTCTTAATATCATCTTATAAATTAGCGGGGAACGGGACGCCGTTCCCCTTCCCAAAAATTAGGTTAGACTTTAAACCTCACACGATGAAATGGAATCGCATTCCGGAGTTGGTACCGGGAGTAAATTCAAAAATTCTTTCTTATTTCTTTCGAATCCTTTCTGAGAATCGATTCGATTCCTGAAAATGATGATAGATACTGAAGGGGATTTTACCTCTCCAGTATTAAGCAAATTGATGTTTATAAGGATACATATATCCTTATAAATATTTTCTTAATATCATCTTATAAATTGCGGAGAACGGGACGCCGTTCCCCTGCCCAAAAATTAGGTTGGAATTTAAACCTCACACGCTGAAATGGAATCGCATTCCGGAGTTGGTACCGGGAGTAAATTCAAAAATTCTTTCTTATTTCTTTCGAATCCTTTCTGAGAATCGATTCGATTCCTGAAAATGATGATAGATACTGAAGGGGATTTTACCTCTCCAGTATTAAGCAAATTGATGTTTATAAGGATACATATATCCTTATAAATATTTTCTTAATATCATCTTATAAATTAGCGGGGAACGGGACGCCGTTCCCCTTCCCAAAAATTAGGTTAGACTTTAAACCTCACACGCTGAAATGGAATCGCATTCCGGAGTTGGTACCGGGAGTAAATTCAAAAATTCTTTCTTATTTCTTTCGAATCCTTTCTGAGAATCGATTCGATTCCTGAAAATGATGATAGATACTGAAGGGGATTTTACCTCTCCAGTATTAAGCAAATTGATGTTTATAAGGATACATATATCCTTATAAATATTTTCTTAATATCATCTTATAAATTGCGGAGAACGGGGACGCCGTTCCCCTGCCCAAAAATTAGGTTGGACTTTAAACCTCACACGCTGAAATGGAATCGCATTCCGGAGTTGGTACCGGGAGTAAATTCAAAAATTCTTTTTTATTTCTTTTCGAATCCTTTCTGAGAATCGATTCGATTCGTGAAAATGATGATAGATACTGAAGGGGATTTTACCTCTCCAGTATTAAGCAAATTGATGTTTATAAGGATACATATATCCTTATAAATATTTTCTTAATATCATCTTATAAATTAGCGGGGAACGGGACGCCGTTCCCCTTTCCAAAAATTAGGTTAGACTTTAACCTCACACGATGAAATGGAATCGCATTCCGGAGTTGGTACCGGGAGTAAATTCAAAAATTCTTTTTTATTTCTTTCGAATCCTTTCTGAGAATCGATTCGATTCGTGAAAAAGATGATAGATACTGAAGGGGATTTTACCTCTCCAGTATTAAGCAAATTGATGTTTATAAGGATACATATATCCTTATAAATATTTTCTTAGTATCATCTTACAAATTGCGGGGAACGGGACGCCGTTCCCCTTCCAAAAATTAGGTTAGACTTTAAACCTCACACGCTGAAATGGAATCGCATTCCGGAGTTGGTACCGGGAGTAAATTCAAAAATTCTTTTTTATTTCTTTCGAATCCTTTCTGAGAATCGATTCGATTCGTGAAAAAGATGATAGATACTGAAGGGGATTTTACCTCTCCAGTATTAAGCAAATTGATGTTTATAAGGATACATATATCCTTATAAATATTTTCTTAGTATCATCTTACAAATTGCGGGGAACGGGACGCCGTTCCCTGCCCAAAAATTAGGTTAGACTTTAAACCTCACACGCTGAAATGGAATCGCATTCCGGAGTTGGTACCGGGAGTAAATTCAAAAATTCTTTTTTATTTCTTTCGAATCCTTTCTGAGAATCGATTCGATTCGTGAAAAAGATGATAGATACTGAAGGGGATTTTACCTCTCCAGTATTAAGCAAATTGATGTTTATAAGGATACATATATCCTTATAAATATTTTCTTAATATCATCTTATAAATTAGCGGGGAACGGGACGCCGTTCCCCTGCCCAAAAATTAGGTTGGACTTTAAACCTCACACGCTGAAATGGAATCGCATTCCGGAGTTGGTACCGGGAGTAAATTCAAAAATTCTTTCTTATTTCTTTCGAATCCTTTCTGAGAATCGATTCGATTCCTGAAAATGATGATAGATACTGAAGGGGATTTTACCTCTCCAGTATTAAGCAAATTGATGTTTATAAGGATACATATATCCTTATAAATATTTTCTTAATATCATCTTATAAATTAGCGGGGAACGGGACGCCGTTCCCCTTCCCAAAAATTAGGTTGGACTTTAAACCTCACACGCTGAAATGGAATCGCATTCCGGAGTTGGTACCGGGAGTAAATTCAAAAATTCTTTTTTATTTCTTTCGAATCCTTTCTGAGAATCGATTCGATTCGTGAAAAAGATGATAGATACTGAAGGGGATTTTACCTCTCCAGTATTAAGCAAATTGATGTTTATAAGGATACATATATCCTTATAAATATTTTCTTAATATCATCTTATAAATTAGCGGGGAACGGGACGCCGTTCCCCTGCCCAAAAATTTGGTTGGACTTTAAACCTCACACGCTGAAATGGAATCGCATTCCGGAGTTGGTACCGGGAGTAAATTCAAAAATTCTTTCTTATTTCTTTCGAATCCTTTCTGAGAATCGATTCGATTCCTGAAAATGATGATAGATACGGAAGGGGATTTTACCTCTCCAGTATTAAGCAAATTGATGTTTATAAGGATACATATATCCTTATAAATATTTTCTTAATATCATCTTATAAATTGCGGAGAACGGGACGCCGTTCCCCTTCCCAAAAATTAGGTTAGACTTTAAACCTCACACGCTGAAATGGAATCGCATTCCGGAGTTGGTACCGGGAGTAAATTCAAAAATTCTTTTTTATTTCTTTCGAATCCTTTCTGAGAATCGATTCGATTCGTGAAAATGATGATAGATACTGAAGGGGATTTTACCTCTCCAGTATTAAGCAAATTGATGTTTATAAGGATACATATATCCTTATAAATATTTTCTTAATATCATCTTATAAATTAGCGGGGAACGGGACGCCGTTCCCCTTCCCAAAAATTAGGTTAGACTTTAAACCTCACACGCTGAAATGGAATCGCATTCCGGAGTTGGTACCGGGAGTAAATTCAAAAATTCTTTTTTATTTCTTTCGAATCCTTTCTGAGAATCGATTCGATTCGTGAAAAAGATGATAGATACTGAAGGGGATTTTACCTCTCCAGTATTAATCAAATTGATGTTTATAAGGATACATATATCCTTATAAATATTTTCTTAGTATCATCTTACAAATTGCGGGGAACGGGACGCCGTTCCCCTTCCCAAAAATTAGGTTAGACTTTAAACCTCACACGCTGAAATGGAATCGCATTCCGGAGTTGGTACCGGGAGTAAATTCAAAAATTCTTTTTTATTTCTTTCGAATCCTTTCTGAGAATCGATTCGATTCGTGAAAAAGATGATAGATACTGAAGGGGATTTTACCTCTCCAGTATTAAGCAAATTGATGTTTATAAGGATACATATATCCTTATAAATATTTTCTTAATATCATCTTATAAATTAGCGGGGAACGGGACGCCGTTCCCCTGCCCAAAAATTAGGTTGGACTTTAAACCTCACACGCTGAAATGGAATCGCATTCCGGAGTTGGTACCGGGAGTAAATTCAAAAATTCTTTCTTATTTCTTTCGAATCCTTTCTGAGAATCGATTCGATTCCTGAAAATGATGATAGATACTGAAGGGGATTTTACCTCTCCAGTATTAAGCAAATTGATGTTTATAAGGATACATATATCCTTATAAATATTTTCTTAATATCATCTTATAAATTGCGGAGAACGGGACGCCGTTCCCCTGCCCAAAAATTAGGTTGGACTTTAAACCTCACACGCTGAAATGGAATCGCATTCCGGAGTTGGTACCGGGAGTAAATTCAAAAATTCTTTCTTATTTCTTTCGAATCCTTTCTGAGAATCGATTCGATTCCTGAAAATGATGATAGATACTGAAGGGGATTTTACCTCTCCAGTATTAAGCAAATTGATGTTTATAAGGATACATATATCCTTATAAATATTTTCTTAATATCATCTTATAAATTGCGGAGAACGGGACGCCGTTCCCCTGCCCAAAAATTAGGTTAGACTTTAAACCTCACACGCTGAAATGGAATCGCATTCCGGAGTTGGTACCGGGAGTAAATTCAAAAATTCTTTTTTATTTCTTTCGAATCCTTTCTGAGAATCGATTCGATTCGTGAAAAAGATGATAGATACTGAAGGGGATTTTACCTCTCCAGTATTAAGCAAATTGATGTTTATAAGGATACATATATCCTTATAAATATTTTCTTAATATCATCTTATAAATTAGCGGGGAACGGGACGCCGTTCCCCTGCCCAAAAATTTGGTTGGACTTTAAACCTCACACGCTGAAATGGAATCGCATTCCGGAGTTGGTACCGGGAGTAAATTCAAAAATTCTTTCTTATTTCTTTCGAATCCTTTCTGAGAATCGATTCGATTCCTGAAAATGATGATAGATACGGAAGGGGATTTTACCTCTCCAGTATTAAGCAAATTGATGTTTATAAGGATACATATATCCTTATAAATATTTTCTTAATATCATCTTATAAATTGCGGAGAACGGGACGCCGTTCCCCTTCCCAAAAATTAGGTTAGACTTTAAACCTCACACGCTGAAATGGAATCGCATTCCGGAGTTGGTACCGGGAGTAAATTCAAAAATTCTTTTTTATTTCTTTCGAATCCTTTCTGAGAATCGATTCGATTCGTGAAAATGATGATAGATACTGAAGGGGATTTTACCTCTCCAGTATTAAGCAAATTGATGTTTATAAGGATACATATATCCTTATAAATATTTTCTTAATATCATCTTATAAATTAGCGGGGAACGGGACGCCGTTCCCCTTCCCAAAAATTAGGTTAGACTTTAAACCTCACACGCTGAAATGGAATCGCATTCCGGAGTTGGTACCGGGAGTAAATTCAAAAATTCTTTTTTATTTCTTTCGAATCCTTTCTGAGAATCGATTCGATTCGTGAAAAAGATGATAGATACTGAAGGGGATTTTACCTCTCCAGTATTAATCAAATTGATGTTTATAAGGATACATATATCCTTATAAATATTTTCTTAGTATCATCTTACAAATTGCGGGGAACGGGACGCCGTTCCCCTTCCCAAAAATTAGGTTAGACTTTAAACCTCACACGCTGAAATGGAATCGCATTCCGGAGTTGGTACCGGGAGTAAATTCAAAAATTCTTTTTTATTTCTTTCGAATCCTTTCTGAGAATCGATTCGATTCGTGAAAAAGATGATAGATACTGAAGGGGATTTTACCTCTCCAGTATTAAGCAAATTGATGTTTATAAGGATACATATATCCTTATAAATATTTTCTTAATATCATCTTATAAATTAGCGGGGAACGGGACGCCGTTCCCCTGCCCAAAAATTAGGTTGGACTTTAAACCTCACACGCTGAAATGGAATCGCATTCCGGAGTTGGTACCGGGAGTAAATTCAAAAATTCTTTCTTATTTCTTTCGAATCCTTTCTGAGAATCGATTCGATTCCTGAAAATGATGATAGATACTGAAGGGGATTTTACCTCTCCAGTATTAAGCAAATTGATGTTTATAAGGATACATATATCCTTATAAATATTTTCTTAATATCATCTTATAAATTGCGGAGAACGGGACGCCGTTCCCCTGCCCAAAAATTAGGTTGGACTTTAAACCTCACACGCTGAAATGGAATCGCATTCCGGAGTTGGTACCGGGAGTAAATTCAAAAATTCTTTCTTATTTCTTTCGAATCCTTTCTGAGAATCGATTCGATTCCTGAAAATGATGATAGATACTGAAGGGGATTTTACCTCTCCAGTATTAAGCAAATTGATGTTTATAAGGATACATATATCCTTATAAATATTTTCTTAATATCATCTTATAAATTGCGGAGAACGGGACGCCGTTCCCCTGCCCAAAAATTAGGTTGGACTTTAAACCTCACACGCTGAAATGGAATCGCATTCCGGAGTTGGTACCGGGAGTAAATTCAAAAATTCTTTTTTATTTCTTTCGAATCCTTTCTGAGAATCGATTCGATTCGTGAAAAAGATGATAGATACTGAAGGGGATTTTACCTCTCCAGTATTAATCAAATTGATGTTTATAAGGATACATATATCCTTATAAATATTTTCTTAGTATCATCTTACAAATTGCGGGGAACGGGACGCCGTTCCCCTTCCCAAAAATTAGGTTAGACTTTAAACCTCACACGCTGAAATGGAATCGCATTCCGGAGTTGGTACCGGGAGTAAATTCAAAAATTCTTTTTTATTTCTTTCGAATCCTTTCTGAGAATCGATTCGATTCGTGAAAAAGATGATAGATACTGAAGGGGATTTTACCTCTCCAGTATTAAGCAAATTGATGTTTATAAGGATACATATATCCTTATAAATATTTTCTTAATATCATCTTATAAATTAGCGGGGAACGGGACGCCGTTCCCCTGCCCAAAAATTAGGTTGGACTGTAAACCTCACACGCTGAAATGGAATCGCATTCCGGAGTTGGTACCGGGAGTAAATTCAAAAATTCTTTCTTATTTCTTTCGAATCCTTTCTGAGAATCGATTCGATTCGTGAAAATGATGATAGATACTGAAGGGGATTTTACCTCTCCAGTATTAAGCAAATTGATGTTTATAAGGATACATATATCCTTATAAATATTTTCTTAATATCATCTTATAAATTGCGGAGAACGGGACGCCGTTCCCCTGCCCAAAAATTAGGTTGGACTTTAAACCTCACACGCTGAAATGGAATCGCATTCCGGAGTTGGTACCGGGAGTAAATTCAAAAATTCTTTCTTATTTCTTTCGAATCCTTTCTGAGAATCGATTCGATTCCTGAAAATGATGATAGATACTGAAGGGGATTTTACCTCTCCAGTATTAAGCAAATTGATGTTTATAAGGATACATATATCCTTATAAATATTTTCTTAATATCATCTTATAAATTGCGGAGAACGGGACGCCGTTCCCCTGCCCAAAAATTAGGTTGGACTTTAAACCTCACACGCTGAAATGGAATCGCATTCCGGAGTTGGTACCGGGAGTAAATTCAAAAATTCTTTCTTATTTCTTTCGAATCCTTTCTGAGAATCGATTCGATTCCTGAAAATGATGATAGATACTGAAGGGGATTTTACCTCTCCAGTATTAAGCAAATTGATGTTTATAAGGATACATATATCCTTATAAATATTTTCTTAATATCATCTTATAAATTGCGGAGAACGGGACGCCGTTCCCCTGCCCAAAAATTAGGTTGGACTTTAAACCTCACACGCTGAAATGGAATCGCATTCCGGAGTTGGTACCGGGAGTAAATTCAAAAATTCTTTCTTATTTCTTTCGAATCCTTTCTGAGAATCGATTCGATTCCTGAAAATGATGATAGATACTGAAGGGGATTTTACCTCTCCAGTATTAAGCAAATTGATGTTTATAAGGATACATATATCCTTATAAATATTTTCTTAATATCATCTTATAAATTGCGGAGAACGGGACGCCGTTCCCCTGCCCAAAAATTAGGTTGGACTTTAAACCTCACACGCTGAAATGGAATCGCATTCCGGAGTTGGTACCGGGAGTAAATTCAAAAATTCTTTCTTATTTCTTTCGAATCCTTTCTGAGAATCGATTCGATTCCTGAAAATGATGATAGATACTGAAGGGGATTTTACCTCTCCAGTATTAAGCAAATTGATGTTTATAAGGATACATATATCCTTATAAATATTTTCTTAATATCATCTTATAAATTGCGGAGAACGGGACGCCGTTCCCCTGCCCAAAAATTAGGTTGGACTTTAAACCTCACACGCTGAAATGGAATCGCATTCCGGAGTTGGTACCGGGAGTAAATTCAAAAATTCTTTTGTGTATTCAACAGCCATGCCGAAATGTAGATGAGAAAATATATTGTGACTGAGATAGTGTGAGGAGAGAGTTTAAATGAACACAATTGAAAATTTGATAAAATATTAAACTAACTTCACAAATTTTACCTTCCACATATTCTCCTTCCCCTTTTCCCTTTCTAACTTCTCCCTTTCATCCTTCTTCCTCACCCCTCTCAAAGTTTATTTTACCCTCTCCAGTTTTCCCCTTTTCCCATTTAATAATTGGTCCATTAGTTTTTTGGCCTTTACCGGACACACATGCCTTATATATATATATATATATATATATATATATATATATATATATATATATACATATATAATAATATATACCGGCCCCACATAGCGAATATAGTTTTTGCAAAAATATTTCTAATTCATATTCTGAATATGAACCAAATTGGTCCCATGAATATAACTTTTCTAATATGGCAACCCCAGCGCCATCTTGCGGATCCAAACTAATTCTGAATCCTTTCCTGGCATGCGTCCAACCGTTCCCCAAAGTTTCTTCGCTATCGCATAAACGGTTTAAGAAGGTAAAAGACAACAGACACACATTCATATTTATATATATATGTTTCTATATAACTAATTTAAAAATTTCCATTTTATAAATTTCGGGGAACAGCGTACGGGTCGTCCTGGCTGGCTCACTTAGCTTTTTTTTTTTTTGTTCACGCCTGGACCATCACGAGCTGAATCGCACCATTAGATCGCTTCAATCCCGGCGGCAATTGCGAGTAAAGTCAGGTGAAGAGACAGAATTTTTTTTTTATTGAACCATAAAAGATGTGATGGGAGGCTACTAAATTCCTTAAAATTCGTATTCAAAATAATCATATCATATGTTTATTACTTAAGTAATCGAGGAGCCAATTTAGCAAGTGGTGTGGGGTATAATATCAATTTAGTCGAACACAATTATGAAGAGAGATGAACCGCTAAACATGTGAAGGAAGGATGAGGAGAGGAGGAGCATGCGCATCTTTAGAATTAGTACTGGTTATGATAGGGAAACAATCTTTATTCGGACGATTATTTCTTTCGATTCAAGAAAAAGATGATAGATACTGAAGGGGATTTTACTTTCTCAGTATTAAGGAAATTGATGTTTATAAAGGATACATACATCCTTTTCTTAATATCAACCTTAAAAATTGCGGGGAACGGGACGCCGTTCCCCTTCGCAAAAATTAGGTTATTTTTTAAACCTCACCCGCTGAAACAGAATCGGATTCCGGAGTTGGTACCGGGAGTAAACGTTTTATTTGTTTTGTTTATTCTATAACCATGCAGAAATGTCGATGATTTTACTTTTGAGAAGTTCCAACATTGTAATTAATAAACATTAGTATGTCAAATATATAGTTAAAATATTACTTATCCTTCTGATAAAAATTTTTTTAACTGAAATTTGACACGTAAACTATTAAAGTTACCTTTTTTTATTAATATATGTTAAAATAATAAATTTACTCTTATACGCAAAAATTTAGTACTGTTTTTATTCGCTACTAACGACAGTACATGCTCTTGACAGTACATTGCATCGAAAAACCTACACCGGCTTTTTCAGTACATGAACTGTTTTTAATTTATAAATTCTAATCGTAGTAATAATTGATATTTAATATATATTATTTATAATTAAATTTTCAATTAATTGTTTTTGTTTTTTAAAACAATTATATATAATAGACTATTATAAAAATATTATTTTGTTTTTTTTTTAAACCGTAACAAAATTACTTAATCATAATATTACTTAAAATTACTTATGTCTTTTGTTTGATTGATTTTCAATGAAATCCGGAATCAAGTTAAATTAGGAATTTTGAAACAAAGAATTCAACGTTAACACGATAAGAAATATAGATTGTGATAAACCGAATGAAACCGGCGAAATAGAGAAAAAAATGATGATAAATTTATCAAAATGACTAACCTCCAATTTAAACATAAAAATGATGAGGTAATATCATTCATGTAATGAAACTAAATTATTAAAGAATATTATAGTAGATACAGAAATTAATTTGGATTATATTAATGATGATGAAAACATAATACTAATAAACTGTTAAACAAGAAGGATAAAAAATTATATATAAACCGAGCTTCTATCAGTATGAAAGTTATAATTGATTTGAAACAGAAGTTATTAAAATTTAAAACCATGATTATAACGTCGGATAAAACTAGTAACTTCACGATCAAAAATTAATAATTGTATAGAAGAGAATGAATTCAAAAGCATATTGAATTCCAAAACTAAGATAATGGAGAAAAATGTCGTATATAATTTTATGTAAAAATTTCTAAATTTGCTAATAAAAGGTGCAATACAAATTGAAAAGAATATTAACTAAATATATATTTATAAAGAGATAAATACCTTAAAGGATAGTTTCCCCATACCATTTTTTGAGAGTTTTATAATTTGGGAAGGACAAAAATGCGAGTATAGTTAAAAAATTATAAAAAAATAAATAAAAAATTCCACCGCTTAAGAAATAGGTAGAGCAAATCTAACTTCGCTAATAGAACGAAAAATAGGTACAAAAATTTACCAACATTACCGGTTGCTGAATATGTAATTAAAAGTTTATCGTTACGAGCTAAATTTGCGGTACAACTAACATTAAATAATCTCGAGCAAGACACACTCACACACAAATCATTGCCTACAAAAAAATTTATTATAAATATTGAAAATGCCATTAGAAATATTGACCGTGAGGAAGAAAAATAAAATACATAGTAATACATGGAAGGTAATACAAATATGTAAAAGTAAACAGTAAACAGTAACCGCAGAAGCGGAAAAATAATTGTAAAATATCGTCATTACGGCATTAAAACAAAATAATATTCATACAGCTTTTATAGATAAAATTATAATTCTTAATCTGTAAAAGTAATAAAACTGTTATCATGGACAATGATTATTATTCAACAAAAATGGAAAATATATTGAATGATAAAACCACATACAGAGAAATAAAAAGGGATCCGACCCGTACATTACAGCTAGAAAATAATAAAATCTCCAATAAAGTTGTCTGTACACGGGTATAGAACAAAAGAAGCGAAATTAATATTTGTCAACAACGCGATACCGCCAAGAATGTACGGTCCAATAAAAATGATTATCCTAGAACACCTGTATAGTAGACTGCATATTAAGTCCGACGTTCAAGCGATCCAAACTTTTGGTTAAATATTACAACTAATAATGGGAAAAAATAAATACAACATCAAAGATTCATGGGAACTGCAAACATTTATTAACAGGCAAATAATATCCACACATCACAAATTAATTTCGTTGGATGTGATTTCATTATATACCAGCACTCTGAAGAATTTAGCGATTTAAGCATATAGAAAGTGAAGTTGAAAGAATAACTAAATTTAGAATGTATTATTTGCATAGATAATATGAATTTTAAATTTAAAAATAAATTATACTAACAGTGCCATGGTTTAGCGATGGCGTCACCAATCTCAGCCTGCTTAGCAAACCTAACTATGGAATATTTAGAAAATAAAGTATCGTCTCATTCTATAAAAGATACGTTAGTATGTATACATGAACAGGATATTGATTCAATATTAAAAGAATTTAACTATTTAATGAACATATAAAATTTACAAAGGACGTTGAGAAAAGAAAATATCAACAAAATGGAATACGAGAATAAAACCAACATCTTCAGGCAGATATCTAACTTTACTATCGACACAACGAATATCACATAAAAATTCGATAGTGAAGAATCTTGCAAACAGAGTAATAAAATTTACAATCCCCGAAGATAGACCAGTACATATAAAAAAGCAAAATATCTATTAATAAATAATATTCTGAAAATATCATAAATAAAAATTTAAAAATACAATTCATAAACCCTATAATATTATTATATCAGTCATCTATCCTAATAAAAATAATAAGAGTGAGAAATATGTTGCATTACAATATGTCACAGATCTGTCAGAAAAGATTAAAAAATTACTACAAAAGGATTTCTCAACAAGCCAACGTAGTACACAGCTTTCCGTGTAATGGGAACAAAATATTGTTTTTTAGAACGGGTAGATCAGTCAATTTCTTAGTATGTAAGAGAATTTTGTATGATTGTATGAATATTTAATGTCACTTGAAATTCTAACTGAAACGTTGCGAATTTACTTTACATAAGTGATCGTTTAACCCAAGAGATAAATAAAGATTATGTTTGTAAGTAAAATATGTCTTGTTTATTGTATTATATATGTGTAGATTTAACAATACACATTCGTAGTGTTAAATCGAAGTTTAACTTCTTTTGAAGTAATCTGTGGGATGCCGGTGACACTCTGCGCAAATACCACCAGGTTTAATGCTCTGTAATATAGTTATATTTTAACTAATATATATTCCGGGAAATCTGCGCAATTTCTTCAGCGATTGGAATTTTTAAAATTAGATAACAGAGTTAAAAATATACCACGGTAACTTGATTCTCAGTAGCGGACTGGACTGAAACCGGAATAAAATTTTAATCTTAGATTTGCTTTCTGTTTTCTCATATTTGCTGAATTTTGTGTTTAAAAATTGTAAGTACATCGTAAATCGTTTAATAACTTGTATGTACATAAACATTCATGGAGGATGATTTTGATTTTTCTTAGCTTATAAAATAATTCGCAGTGTTACTGTAGCATAATTACTATGTCACCGTAGTTACTTTATTTAATCGTATTGATAAAACACTGTCATCATAAAGGAATTATTGTATTTATATTTATTTTACATGAAATTTGTTAAGTTTTAAACAGTTGTAGATAGTTAAAAAAAATAATAACCTTGCATAACCGTACGTCCGGATTCTTAAAATTATAGAAAAGGAATACAATGAAATAATATTTCAGCGATAAAACTGTAAGCTTATATTTATTGAATAACCTATGAATATCACTATTATCTGTTGATATATTACGGTTATATTGTTTTATCCGTAAAAAAATAATTTATTTTTCTATATAAAAGCAGAAATTATTTTTTAGATATATCAAACTCCCTGGTAAAAAATAACCTGGCAACGATGTTGCTGAACTTTCTTGGGGTTTATTATAAACTTTAAATTTATCCCTTCCCACAGTAATAAAGTTATAAATTATTAATGTCATCATTAGTATTCTGATATATTTATTTTCTTAAAAAGTAATAAAATTCGATGTTAAATCGGTAAATATCTAGAGTTAATCTGTGCTGAGATAACTACTACACTCAACTTTCAGATATAAAACAAAGTTAAATACAAATGACAATATTATACGCAATTAAAATTTAAAAAAATTAAAAATTTATTCTTCACCTTCGTTATAAATTTTGAAGACCATTTTCACACAGATAACGTCTAATCTAAAAGTAAATGAAAGGGATAAAATAGAAATTTAATAGACTCAGTCGGAACTCCGTGAGGGATGGTATTACTTGCGTCCGAAAAGTTCTGGGATAGAGTCCCCGTCAGATTTGATATTTTAACACGCAGTAGTTTATTTTTTTTTAACCTCCGGATCCACCGTTAGGCATGCTTCAAAGGATGAGATGAATGATTTGTACCGTGTGTGAGAAACTGCCATGCCTGACCGGGATTCGAACCCGGGACCTCCGGACGGAAGACAGAGACGCTACCAATCGCGCCACGGAAGCCATCTATCGTCGTATTAGGGATAAATAACTGAATTAAAGTGTTATAGGTTACCTGTTATATACTGTGTTCAATTCTTATTAAAGCTTTAACACACTAATGAGCCGTTTTCTCAAGTAAATACATCAAATTTTAAAATGATACATTTAACCTTTCTAGAGATATTACGCAAAATATGCGTATATATTCAAATAGTAATTTTATATTAACAATTGTGCTGACCTACTTTTTTTTACCATTTATAGACTCAAACTTCAAAAAAAAGAAATGCTTCCAAAATTTTTAAGAATTCAATAATTACCCCTTAAATATTCTGTTTATTAATTTTTGTTAATATATTGTTTAATTTTATTCTAATAACAGGGAAATTAGAAATGTGTTACCAACGTCCATGGCCGAATAGGTACCGTCTCGGCATTTTGTGCCGAGGTCCCGGGTTCGAATCCCGATCAAACATAGCATATATTCATACGCTAACAATTTCCACTTGCTAATAATGATAGCTATTTATTCTTCCGCTTTCATAAGAAACAAAAAATTATTGATTTTAAAATTAAGAATTTCATTTATTTTTTATTATTTTTCTACAGCCATTTTAATTAGATTGTTAATTACATAAATTCAAAGCTTTGTCGTGGGATTATATCATAATAGGATGTGAGAAAAATGTGTAGCATATGAAAACTACAATTCTTGACCTGGATTCGAATACAAACTTCTCAGATGAAAGCCTGAAATGTTACCACAGAACTATACTAGATTGTAATAATTATACATCCTATTTACTTTTTAAAAATCAACATATTTAAAATTATGAAATCGGCGCCAAATTAAAAAATAAACTAAAAACAATTTATTTTCCCTTAATCTGATCTATATATTTATACACATATATATTACTTTTAATAACACTCGTTTATTATATTAATCTATTTTACTTTTTTTTTCCGAATAGTTCACCTTGGAACACATTAATCATTTATTTATTTGCGTATGTTTCTTTTTTTTCTATCTGCCCAGTACCTCGTTCGTTCTTCAGAAAGTTCAGCTTTGTTGTTCTTGCTTTTTGGAGCTGCTTAGAACCTTTTATTTTCATCTTTTAATACTGTCTTAAATAAATCTCTTTCTCAGCTGATGTGAAAGTCGACAGTTCCAGCCTTCAAGTCCTAGTAAAGCCAGTTATTTTTACACGGATTTGAATACTATATCGTGGACAACGGTGTTCTTTGGTGGTTGGGTTTCAATTAACCACACATCTCAGGAATGGTCGAACTGAGACTGTACAAGACTACACATCATTTACACTCATACTTATCATCCTCATTCATCTCCCGAAGTATTATCTGAAAGGTAATTACCGGAGGCTAAACACGAAAAAGAAAACGTGTCACACAATTCATAGCGGCGATTGATGCTGAACTTGGCTATAACGAAGACACGGACTTGAATGGGCTAACAGACACAGTATTCAGAGTGGGGTTGGAAACGGCTGTAATTAAGGAAGTAACCGTAGATCGTGTAGGAGTATATTAGTGGACCCCCGAACTCGCCGAACTGAGAAGTGTGACGAGTAGGCGCTGCCTCAAGAGAATGCAGAGGCGGGGCGAGAACTCTGAAGAGGAGCTGGGAAGTTAACACTTGCGAGAAGGAACCTTCTAGGAGCAATTGCTGTGTCCATAAAACCCAAGTGGCGGCAATTGTGTGATGCTTATTGGTTTGACACCAGCTATAACACAGACTGCCTCCCGCGAGATTGTTCTATAACCGCCAATAACAACCAGGAAGTGGAAACGCTGGGCTCGCAGCAAAATATCCGCGTAACACCTATAACTACATAATTTTCCTTTATTCATATTTACATATTTAAATGTTTCAATCTTTTACTTTTTTTAAAAAATGTCAAATAAATATATACTCTTAAAATATATTATTTGAGAAAAGAACCACGTACGCATCATATCCAATTAAGAAATTTCTATTAATTTACTTTAACGAAAAAGAACGACAAGTAATCTTGAACTTGGGATATTCTACAGAAGTCAGAATACATTTAAATATGCAACGATTTCTGGTAATTTTTTTTTCAGATTCTTGATCACTTTTTCCCAATACCAGGATAGTGTCATGGTGTGCTTCGTTCTAAGAACATCAGAAATGATTCCTCAGATTCCTTCATAATTTAGAATAACACAATGCAGTTTACACCAGACTTGGAAAGCCAGCATAAACATGGTATTATCTATCTAACAAACAGTAGTTTCCTATAAATCATTTCAGGAACTTAAATTTCCTGTGGTGACTGACAAAATTAGTCTGATAACTTAAGCGACTCTCCTCTAAAAACCAGTCCTTATTAGAAGATGAATATTATAATACTGGAAGTGGTTTGAAACAAAACTGCAGGGAGGTTTAATTTTGCTTTAATTATAAAATTACTAAAATAAAATTACAAAAGAGAAATTCAGAAGCTTTATGAATGATTTTAGTACAGAAATCTTTCATAATGATGGTGAGACTGTACAGATTGGAAATTGTGCTTTAAGTAACCAAAAAGTAATGTTCCACATTTACCCGATTAGAAATAAAAAAATAAAATAAAATAAAATGAATAGTTATTATTAATGTATAAATAAAAAAGGTAAGTTCATTTTCATAGCAACCATATAAAAATTACATATTAAACATTTATTTAAATTTATTATCAAGATGAATAGAATAGTGACTTGACATATTTAATTAAAGCTGACAGGAAACGTTGGATACTGCTATCTGGAATAAGTCTACTATTATAATATTTTTACTTGGGTGAGCAAGCAGATTTTTTTTTACCACTCTTATATTTTAGCAACATTTTCAAGTCGCTAAGATGCCCATAAATTACTAAGTGAAAAAAATGTTCCTTGAACTTATTCAACCTCATGTACACGCATATTTCCTTAGTGAAGGAATTATCCATGTTTGTGAGATTTGTCGTTTCAGTTGATTAAATTGAACGAAAGTATTTTTTTCTATAGCCGAGACAGTAATTCAAATTTCATATAAATGTTACATTCAACATCTGTCTGATGTTGATTCATGATGAGCTAGTAAATGAAAGGCGTTATTCCTCGTCAATCAAATAAGAAGTGCACATTATCCATGTGTAGGTTACAAAGATCAAAATCATCTTAAAATTGAAAAAAATCATTAAAAAGGTTCAAAAATTACAAAAAAATAAAAGTAATTTTTCTGCCAGCAGAACTTATGAAGACTAAAAAGTAGAAATAATAAATATGTAAAAAAGCTTTTCAAAAACCACTCATATTAAATGCACTAAAAAGTAGAAAATATAAAATACTTTAAAAAAAAATATTTAAAACACCACTCTTAAATAAAAGGAACTAAAAGGTAAAAAATAATTTTAGGATGATATCTAAGAATGGGTTTAACAACAAGCTTTGATGGTAATATGTAAGATTATGTGAAAGTCATAGCTTCAAATTAAAAATTTGATGTTTTTGCCAATTTTTACAAATTCGTGATGAATGGCCTAAAGAGTGGGATGCAAAGACTTGTACTTTAACATGAGCAACCCACTCTTTGAATGTAAAATTATTAATAAAAAGGTTTATGAACTTCGTAATTTTTAATATAAAAAATAATAATTTTGATAATACATTTTTTTTTATATTAACTTCATTAATTTCAGGTTATTTATTTTAATTTTTTTTTTCAGATGTTATGATAAAAAGTAAATTAAAATGTATCTTTCCAGTACTAATATTGAATACATTACGAGGAAGGAAAAAGGATAAAAGTCCACTTGTATATTTTTCAAAAGGTGAGCGTCAACTTATATTATGGTTATTGTTTAACATAATTTCTTTTTTTCAGGAAATTAACAATATTTTTTCAGGTACATATGAAATGAATGTAATACAAAAACAAATTATTTAATATATAATTGCTATTTAGAAGTAATTTTTAAAGAATAAAGGGTGAGTTTCGACATACACAATAAGTTTTGTTTAATAAAATTGATTTTTTTCAGGATATTAACAATTTTCTTCAGGTACATCTGGAATGAATGTAATATAAATTAAAATATTAAGATTATAATTCAAAAGTGATTGCGAGTGATTAAATATATTAATCATGAATGAAATTAAAAATAAAGTGAATAAGTTTTTTATTCAGGTTACTAATTTTTTTCAGATACATCTGCAATTAACATAAAATAAAACAAATAGTTATTCAAAATTGTATGTAATGATTAAATATGTTAATCTTGACAGCATTAAAAGAAATTATGATGTAATACGTTATATGAGAGTTTTGAGGGAGAGAATGATAGATATAAACAAAAACCTTTGCATATGTTTCATTGACCGAGAGAAAGCCTTCAATAGCGTTAAAAAGGATAAACTAATGAAACATTTCAGATAAAGAGAATTAACTTTATTATGGAATTATACATAGAATAAAAGGTACAGGTCCTAATAGAAGAAATTGAAGCAGTAAAGGTGGAAAGAGCAGTTAGACAGTGATGTTTCATGTCGCCAATCCTTTTTAATATTTATGGAGAATAACTAATTGTGGAAACTTTGGAAGACTTACAGGATGGTGATTATGAGGTAGGAGAAAATACGGCATGAAAATAAACACTGATAAATCCAAAGTAACGAGAATATCGAGGAAATACATGGCAACAAAAATTTCTATTCGGGTGAAACAATCGGAATAGGTGGTTAGTTTTAAATACCTTGTAAGCACAGTAGTTTGATGGAAGTTAAACTGTGGAAATTAGAAGTAGAACTGCGAGCGGTAAAATGGCTTTAAGCAAGGTTAGAAATCTGCTTGCAATAAAATGTACACCTATTCATCTGAGAGATTTGTAAGCTGTTTGATATTATATGGCGCAGAAACATGGACAATAAAGAAAACGCTAGGTATCAACCGGCAAGAGAAAGTAATTAATAATCAGGTCTCGACAAATATGAGTATGATGATTGCAATACAAAGAAAGAATGCTAATGGATATGCCACATCCTAGGTTATGATTGTATTCAAAAAGTACTGATTGAAGGAAAAATTGCTGTAATGAGGGGAAGGAGATTAGGAATGTTGGATGACAGTACATAGTTTGACAGTACATTGTATAGAAAAATCTGCCCAACCTTTTTTCAGTTTAAAACTGTTTTAAATTAATCAACTCGTAATAATAATTTTGATGAAATAAAGCTACATATTCAATATATAGGAATAAATATTTAACAGTGTATATTTTTGTTTGAGAAAGTGAAGTAGGAAAAATTTTTAACAATTATAATCTCGCTTTTCATAATATCTGTACTTTTTTGATTCGGACAATGTCTTTTTGAACTGTAATACATAAATTGTTGAATTTTTATGTTGGTAGTTTGGAATCAGTCTTACTTAAACCGAGGGGCTACTTCAATGAACGTATATTTCACTTTTTTTTATTTTTGGAGGGCGATGGGCGTTGGGCAACTCGTAAATTACAAATGAGATTAATGGTAATTTGATATAACAGAGATAAAATTGGTCCAATTAAAACTAAATTCTGATTCCTCAATCCGAAATGGCCACCAACAAGATTCAGATAGCTAGAATTACGGTTGTATGCGACACATAATTTTTTTTGTTATTTGAGGTATCCCGATTCTCTTTTTGTAAATTTTCTGCGATAAAAGGAGCTAGGTCAGTAAACCTCGATTTAAAGTATTCAGCCTCCGGCCTTCGTTGGTGGCGGGTGTCAGGGGCGCTCAAAATTTTAAGAAACATATGGTCATGTGATCCTTGTTTTAATATCCTGTGCGAGACAAGCAAAATCGGTATCCAAAAAATTAAATTCTTACTATTTAAAACAAAATTGGACAAGAAATGTCATTAAGTTAATTAAAAATTGAAAAAAAATTAATTTTTAAGTATTTTCAAATACCCCTTTTAATCAAACTTATTCTTTAAGAATTTCATTTAATTTAAGCGAATTAAATGTGCAACTTGTGAATTAAGTGCGCAATTAATTCAATCATTTGTTTTAAAAAAATCCTTTATCTCATGAATTAAAAATACCGCCTAATAAAATTATTTCAGTTAAAAACTGATATCGCTAAATGTTCAAACTGTTCTGTTAATTATTATATTATCCAGAATATTTTTGAAAAAAAAAATAGGTTGATAAATAAGCTTATTACTGCGTGTTTTTTATTTCGTCAGAGAACGTCATTGGGATTTTACTACAAACCGAACCATCGCGCCACGTAGTCTACTAAGTTGGTTAAGATCATCCGAAAAAGATGGTGGAAAATGTCCAGGAGTGAATAATTACCTCTGAGTCTTCCTTGGACAGGTTCCCGGCCACAAGGTCAAGAGGTTAATAAAAATAAACAAAACGTAGGATCCTGATGAGTTCGAGGTGTAGTAACAGCAATGGAGGTGTGAATGGAGAAAAGATACACGGGGAGCTGTGATAATACCGTAAGGTGGGCCCGGCAATCCATGTTGTGTGAGGGGGTTTTTAGGGTAGGCCCGGAACATTAAACCGAACATTCCTTGTATAATGTAGTACTTGCACAAATGATTAGTACTTGCCCTCTATTACTACTGCCATACAAGCATCTTACTAAGGATTTTTTTCGTACAGATATCACACTGGAAAATAACGTATATACCAACGCAAGAGCGAACTAAATTTATCTTTACTTTTGCAGCACTACACGATTCACATATTTCTAAGAATACGGGAAGAGGAGATAGTGCAAACAACATCTTTCAAAAGTGCCTGGGGAACAGAACGAACGCAGTCACAAAATCAAAAATCTAGCGCTTGGAGTTTCCACGCCTGGAATATGACACGCTGCTATCCTGGATACCAACATCAACATCGCGATATCTACCGTTAACAGGAGAGGTCGTAAGTATGTGTAATTTTATTCAACCCTACCGAAAACTAAACAACGTGACATCGAGAAGTTTCTGGTTTAGAAAAAATATCTCCAGAGCTTTGTGTGACGCGGTGAAGTAAGAGCGATTTTCTATATTTACTTTTATAGTTTTAAGATTCGGTGAGACGATCCTTTCTGAGAATCGTATCGAAAGAATCTATTCCTGAAAAAGAAACATTTATCCCACCAGTACTACACAAATTGTCATTTATAAGGATACGATGAAGAGTAATTAATACACTTTTTACAAAAATATAATATTAAAATATAATATATAATATAAAACCCAGCGCCATCTAGCGGGTTCATTTGTAGCAGAGATAAATCTTTGTATGTAAGTAATGTATTCTGAATCAGGGAAATCGAACCATCAATACAATTTTTCGAAATATCTCGACGCCAGCGCCACCTAGCGGGTCAAACTAATATTGAAACTTATCGCTATCGGATGAACGGTAGGAAAGCATAAGAGACATACAGACAGACAAACATTCAGACAAACATATATATATATATATATATATATATGTTTCTTTATAACTAAATTATAAATTTCCATTTTATAAATTTCGGGGAACAGAGTACGCCGTTCGCCCTTTAAAAAATTATTACTAGCAGTATGTAATTACGAGTAAATATGTACGACGATAACGCCCCACATATCACAAGCTTGTGGACACGCGCGCTGACTAACTAAACACTTTTTTTTGTTCACGCTTGGACCATCCCCTGAATCGCACCATTAGATCGCTTTAATCCCGGCAATTGCGAGTAAAGTCAGGTGAAGAGACTGAATTTTTTTTTTTATTTCCTTACAGAAGTGAGGCTGGGCTGCTGCTACTAAGTTTCCTTAAAATTCGTATTCAACCTATATAATTAATCATATGTTTATTACTTAAGTAATCGAGGACATTTTAGCCGGTGGTGTTCATCTATCTATCTTCATAATTCGAACACAATTATGAAGATAGATAGATGAACCGAAACATGTGAAGTATCCGCAATCTTTAGAATGAATTTATAGTACTGGTTAATGATAGGGAAATAATCTTTATTCGGACGATTATTTCTATTTCTTTCGAATCCTTTCTGAAAATCGATTCGACTGCTGAAAAAGATGATAGATACTGAAGGGGATTTTACTTCTCCAATATTAAGCAAATTGATGTTTATAAGAATACATATAAAAAATATCCTTATAAATATTTTCTTAATATCATGTTATACATACATCATCTTATACATATACATTGCGGGGAACGGGACGACGTTGCCTGCGACGTATATGTTTAAGAGGAACGGGGTCATTTATAAGATGATTTCCTCTTCACAAAAATTAGTTAGACTTTAAACCTCACCCGCTGAAATTGAATCGGATTCCGTAGTTGGTACCACAGTAAATGTAAAAATTGTTTTGTTTATTCAAAAACCATGCAGAAATGTCGATGATTTTACTTTTGAGAAGTTTCAACATTGTAATTAAGAAACATTAGTATGTCAAATATATAGTTAAAATATTACTTATCCTTCTGATAAAAATTTTTTTAACTGAAATTTGACACGTAAACTATTAAAGTTACCTTTTTTTTATTAATATATGTTAAAATAATAAATTTACTCTTATACGCAAAAATTTAGTACTGTTTTTATTCGCTACTAACGACAGTACATGCTCTTGACAGTACATTGCATCGAAAAACCTACACCGGCTTTTTCAGTACATGAACTGTTTTTAATTTATAAATTCTAATCGTAGTAATAATTGATATTTAATATATATTATTTATAATTAAATTTTCAATTAATTGTTTTTGTTTTTTAAAACAATTATATATAATAGACTATTATAAAAATATTATTTTGTTTTTTTTTTAAACCGTAACAAAATTACTTAATCATAATATTACTTAAAATTACTTATGTCTTTTGTTTGATTGATTTTCAATGAAATCCGGAATCAAGTTAAATTAGGAATTTTGAAACAAAGAATTCAACGTTAACACGATAAGAAATATAGATTGTGATAAACCGAATGAAACCGGCGAAATAGAGAAAAAAATGATGATAAATTTATCAAAATGACTAACCTCCAATTTAAACATAAAAATGATGAGGTAATATCATTCATGTAATGAAACTAAATTATTAAAGAATATTATAGTAGATACAGAAATTAATTTGGATTATATTAATGATGATGAAAACATAATACTAATAAACTGTTAAACAAGAAGGATAAAAAATTATATATAAACCGAGCTTCTATCAGTATGAAAGTTATAATTGATTTGAAACAGAAGTTATTAAAATTTAAAACCATGATTATAACGTCGGATAAAACTAGTAACTTCACGATCAAAAATTAATAATTGTATAGAAGAGAATGAATTCAAAAGCATATTGAATTCCAAAACTAAGATAATGGAGAAAAATGTCGTATATAATTTTATGTAAAAATTTCTAAATTTGCTAATAAAAGGTGCAATACAAATTGAAAAGAATATTAACTAAATATATATTTATAAAGAGATAAATACCTTAAAGGATAGTTTCCCCATACCATTTTTTGAGAGTTTTATAATTTGGGAAGGACAAAAATGCGAGTATAGTTAAAAAATTATAAAAAAATAAATAAAAAATTCCACCGCTTAAGAAATAGGTAGAGCAAATCTAACTTCGCTAATAGAACGAAAAATAGGTACAAAAATTTACCAACATTACCGGTTGCTGAATATGTAATTAAAAGTTTATCGTTACGAGCTAAATTTGCGGTACAACTAACATTAAATAATCTCGAGCAAGACACACTCACACACAAATCATTGCCTACAAAAAAATTTATTATAAATATTGAAAATGCCATTAGAAATATTGACCGTGAGGAAGAAAAATAAAATACATAGTAATACATGGAAGGTAATACAAATATGTAAAAGTAAACAGTAAACAGTAACCGCAGAAGCGGAAAAATAATTGTAAAATATCGTCATTACGGCATTAAAACAAAATAATATTCATACAGCTTTTATAGATAAAATTATAATTCTTAATCTGTAAAAGTAATAAAACTGTTATCATGGACAATGATTATTATTCAACAAAAATGGAAAATATATTGAATGATAAAACCACATACAGAGAAATAAAAAGGGATCCGACCCGTACATTACAGCTAGAAAATAATAAAATCTCCAATAAAGTTGTCTGTACACGGGTATAGAACAAAAGAAGCGAAATTAATATTTGTCAACAACGCGATACCGCCAAGAATGTACGGTCCAATAAAAATGATTATCCTAGAACACCTGTATAGTAGACTGCATATTAAGTCCGACGTTCAAGCGATCCAAACTTTTGGTTAAATATTACAACTAATAATGGGAAAAAATAAATACAACATCAAAGATTCATGGGAACTGCAAACATTTATTAACAGGCAAATAATATCCACACATCACAAATTAATTTCGTTGGATGTGATTTCATTATATACCAGCACTCTGAAGAATTTAGCGATTTAAGCATATAGAAAGTGAAGTTGAAAGAATAACTAAATTTAGAATGTATTATTTGCATAGATAATATGAATTTTAAATTTAAAAATAAATTATACTAACAGTGCCATGGTTTAGCGATGGCGTCACCAATCTCAGCCTGCTTAGCAAACCTAACTATGGAATATTTAGAAAATAAAGTATCGTCTCATTCTATAAAAGATACGTTAGTATGTATACATGAACAGGATATTGATTCAATATTAAAAGAATTTAACTATTTAATGAACATATAAAATTTACAAAGGACGTTGAGAAAAGAAAATATCAACAAAATGGAATACGAGAATAAAACCAACATCTTCAGGCAGATATCTAACTTTACTATCGACACAACGAATATCACATAAAAATTCGATAGTGAAGAATCTTGCAAACAGAGTAATAAAATTTACAATCCCCGAAGATAGACCAGTACATATAAAAAAGCAAAATATCTATTAATAAATAATATTCTGAAAATATCATAAATAAAAATTTAAAAATACAATTCATAAACCCTATAATATTATTATATCAGTCATCTATCCTAATAAAAATAATAAGAGTGAGAAATATGTTGCATTACAATATGTCACAGATCTGTCAGAAAAGATTAAAAAATTACTACAAAAGGATTTCTCAACAAGCCAACGTAGTACACAGCTTTCCGTGTAATGGGAACAAAATATTGTTTTTTAGAACGGGTAGATCAGTCAATTTCTTAGTATGTAAGAGAATTTTGTATGATTGTATGAATATTTAATGTCACTTGAAATTCTAACTGAAACGTTGCGAATTTACTTTACATAAGTGATCGTTTAACCCAAGAGATAAATAAAGATTATGTTTGTAAGTAAAATATGTCTTGTTTATTGTATTATATATGTGTAGATTTAACAATACACATTCGTAGTGTTAAATCGAAGTTTAACTTCTTTTGAAGTAATCTGTGGGATGCCGGTGACACTCTGCGCAAATACCACCAGGTTTAATGCTCTGTAATATAGTTATATTTTAACTAATATATATTCCGGGAAATCTGCGCAATTTCTTCAGCGATTGGAATTTTTAAAATTAGATAACAGAGTTAAAAATATACCACGGTAACTTGATTCTCAGTAGCGGACTGGACTGAAACCGGAATAAAATTTTAATCTTAGATTTGCTTTCTGTTTTCTCATATTTGCTGAATTTTGTGTTTAAAAATTGTAAGTACATCGTAAATCGTTTAATAACTTGTATGTACATAAACATTCATGGAGGATGATTTTGATTTTTCTTAGCTTATAAAATAATTCGCAGTGTTACTGTAGCATAATTACTATGTCACCGTAGTTACTTTATTTAATCGTATTGATAAAACACTGTCATCATAAAGGAATTATTGTATTTATATTTATTTTACATGAAATTTGTTAAGTTTTAAACAGTTGTAGATAGTTAAAAAAAATAATAACCTTGCATAACCGTACGTCCGGATTCTTAAAATTATAGAAAAGGAATACAATGAAATAATATTTCAGCGATAAAACTGTAAGCTTATATTTATTGAATAACCTATGAATATCACTATTATCTGTTGATATATTACGGTTATATTGTTTTATCCGTAAAAAAATAATTTATTTTTCTATATAAAAGCAGAAATTATTTTTTAGATATATCAAACTCCCTGGTAAAAAATAACCTGGCAACGATGTTGCTGAACTTTCTTGGGGTTTATTATAAACTTTAAATTTATCCCTTCCCACAGTAATAAAGTTATAAATTATTAATGTCATCATTAGTATTCTGATATATTTATTTTCTTAAAAAGTAATAAAATTCGATGTTAAATCGGTAAATATCTAGAGTTAATCTGTGCTGAGATAACTACTACACTCAACTTTCAGATATAAAACAAAGTTAAATACAAATGACAATATTATACACAATTAAAATTTAAAAAAATTAAAAATTTATTCTTCACCTTCGTTATAAATTTTGAAGACCATTTTCACACAGATAACGTCTAATCTAAAAGTAAATGAAAGGGATAAAATAGAAATTTAATAGACTCAGTCGGAACTCCGTGAGGGATGGTATTACTTGCGTCCGAAAAGTTCTGGGATAGAGTCCCCGTCAGATTTGATATTTTAACACGCAGTAGTTTATTTTTTTTTAACCTCCGGATCCACCGTTAGGCATGCTTCAAAGGATGAGATGAATGATTTGTACCGTGTGTGAGAAACTGCCATGCCTGACCGGGATTCGAACCCGGGACCTCCGGACGGAAGACAGAGACGCTACCAATCGCGCCACGGAAGCCATCTATCGTCGTATTAGGGATAAATAACTGAATTAAAGTGTTATAGGTTACCTGTTATATACTGTGTTCAATTCTTATTAAAGCTTTAACACACTAATGAGCCGTTTTCTCAAGTAAATACATCAAATTTTAAAATGATACATTTAACCTTTCTAGAGATATTACGCAAAATATGCGTATATATTCAAATAGTAATTTTATATTAACAATTGTGCTGACCTACTTTTTTTTACCATTTATAGACTCAAACTTCAAAAAAAAGAAATGCTTCCAAAATTTTTAAGAATTCAATAATTACCCCTTAAATATTCTGTTTATTAATTTTTGTTAATATATTGTTTAATTTTATTCTAATAACAGGGAAATTAGAAATGTGTTACCAACGTCCATGGCCGAATAGGTACCGTCTCGGCATTTTGTGCCGAGGTCCCGGGTTCGAATCCCGATCAAACATAGCATATATTCATACGCTAACAATTTCCACTTGCTAATAATGATAGCTATTTATTCTTCCGCTTTCATAAGAAACAAAAAATTATTGATTTTAAAATTAAGAATTTCATTTATTTTTTATTATTTTTCTACAGCCATTTTAATTAGATTGTTAATTACATAAATTCAAAGCTTTGTCGTGGGATTATATCATAATAGGATGTGAGAAAAATGTGTAGCATATGAAAACTACAATTCTTGACCTGGATTCGAATACAAACTTCTCAGATGAAAGCCTGAAATGTTACCACAGAACTATACTAGATTGTAATAATTATACATCCTATTTACTTTTTAAAAATCAACATATTTAAAATTATGAAATCGGCGCCAAATTAAAAAATAAACTAAAAACAATTTATTTTCCCTTAATCTGATCTATATATTTATACACATATATATTACTTTTAATAACACTCGTTTATTATATTAATCTATTTTACTTTTTTTTTCCGAATAGTTCACCTTGGAACACATTAATCATTTATTTATTTGCGTATGTTTCTTTTTTTTCTATCTGCCCAGTACCTCGTTCGTTCTTCAGAAAGTTCAGCTTTGTTGTTCTTGCTTTTTGGAGCTGCTTAGAACCTTTTATTTTCATCTTTTAATACTGTCTTAAATAAATCTCTTTCTCAGCTGATGTGAAAGTCGACAGTTCCAGCCTTCAAGTCCTAGTAAAGCCAGTTATTTTTACACGGATTTGAATACTATATCGTGGACAACGGTGTTCTTTGGTGGTTGGGTTTCAATTAACCACACATCTCAGGAATGGTCGAACTGAGACTGTACAAGACTACACATCATTTACACTCATACTTATCATCCTCATTCATCTCCCGAAGTATTATCTGAAAGGTAATTACCGGAGGCTAAACACGAAAAAGAAAACGTGTCACACAATTCATAGCGGCGATTGATGCTGAACTTGGCTATAACGAAGACACGGACTTGAATGGGCTAACAGACACAGTATTCAGAGTGGGGTTGGAAACGGCTGTAATTAAGGAAGTAACCGTAGATCGTGTAGGAGTATATTAGTGGACCCCCGAACTCGCCGAACTGAGAAGTGTGACGAGTAGGCGCTGCCTCAAGAGAATGCAGAGGCGGGGCGAGAACTCTGAAGAGGAGCTGGGAAGTTAACACTTGCGAGAAGGAACCTTCTAGGAGCAATTGCTGTGTCCATAAAACCCAAGTGGCGGCAATTGTGTGATGCTTATTGGTTTGACACCAGCTATAACACAGACTGCCTCCCGCGAGATTGTTCTATAACCGCCAATAACAACCAGGAAGTGGAAACGCTGGGCTCGCAGCAAAATATCCGCGTAACACCTATAACTACATAATTTTCCTTTATTCATATTTACATATTTAAATGTTTCAATCTTTTACTTTTTTTAAAAAATGTCAAATAAATATATACTCTTAAAATATATTATTTGAGAAAAGAACCACGTACGCATCATATCCAATTAAGAAATTTCTATTAATTTACTTTAACGAAAAAGAACGACAAGTAATCTTGAACTTGGGATATTCTACAGAAGTCAGAATACATTTAAATATGCAACGATTTCTGGTAATTTTTTTTTCAGATTCTTGATCACTTTTTCCCAATACCAGGATAGTGTCATGGTGTGCTTCGTTCTAAGAACATCAGAAATGATTCCTCAGATTCCTTCATAATTTAGAATAACACAATGCAGTTTACACCAGACTTGGAAAGCCAGCATAAACATGGTATTATCTATCTAACAAACAGTAGTTTCCTATAAATCATTTCAGGAACTTAAATTTCCTGTGGTGACTGACAAAATTAGTCTGATAACTTAAGCGACTCTCCTCTAAAAACCAGTCCTTATTAGAAGATGAATATTATAATACTGGAAGTGGTTTGAAACAAAACTGCAGGGAGGTTTAATTTTGCTTTAATTATAAAATTACTAAAATAAAATTACAAAAGAGAAATTCAGAAGCTTTATGAATGATTTTAGTACAGAAATCTTTCATAATGATGGTGAGACTGTACAGATTGGAAATTGTGCTTTAAGTAACCAAAAAGTAATGTTCCACATTTACCCGATTAGAAATAAAAAAATAAAATAAAATAAAATGAATAGTTATTATTAATGTATAAATAAAAAAGGTAAGTTCATTTTCATAGCAACCATATAAAAATTACATATTAAACATTTATTTAAATTTATTATCAAGATGAATAGAATAGTGACTTGACATATTTAATTAAAGCTGACAGGAAACGTTGGATACTGCTATCTGGAATAAGTCTACTATTATAATATTTTTACTTGGGTGAGCAAGCAGATTTTTTTTTACCACTCTTATATTTTAGCAACATTTTCAAGTCGCTAAGATGCCCATAAATTACTAAGTGAAAAAAATGTTCCTTGAACTTATTCAACCTCATGTACACGCATATTTCCTTAGTGAAGGAATTATCCATGTTTGTGAGATTTGTCGTTTCAGTTGATTAAATTGAACGAAAGTATTTTTTTCTATAGCCGAGACAGTAATTCAAATTTCATATAAATGTTACATTCAACATCTGTCTGATGTTGATTCATGATGAGCTAGTAAATGAAAGGCGTTATTCCTCGTCAATCAAATAAGAAGTGCACATTATCCATGTGTAGGTTACAAAGATCAAAATCATCTTAAAATTGAAAAAAATCATTAAAAAGGTTCAAAAATTACAAAAAAATAAAAGTAATTTTTCTGCCAGCAGAACTTATGAAGACTAAAAAGTAGAAATAATAAATATGTAAAAAAGCTTTTCAAAAACCACTCATATTAAATGCACTAAAAAGTAGAAAATATAAAATACTTTAAAAAAAAATATTTAAAACACCACTCTTAAATAAAAGGAACTAAAAGGTAAAAAATAATTTTAGGATGATATCTAAGAATGGGTTTAACAACAAGCTTTGATGGTAATATGTAAGATTATGTGAAAGTCATAGCTTCAAATTAAAAATTTGATGTTTTTGCCAATTTTTACAAATTCGTGATGAATGGCCTAAAGAGTGGGATGCAAAGACTTGTACTTTAACATGAGCAACCCACTCTTTGAATGTAAAATTATTAATAAAAAGGTTTATGAACTTCGTAATTTTTAATATAAAAAATAATAATTTTGATAATACATTTTTTTTTATATTAACTTCATTAATTTCAGGTTATTTATTTTAATTTTTTTTTTCAGATGTTATGATAAAAAGTAAATTAAAATGTATCTTTCCAGTACTAATATTGAATACATTACGAGGAAGGAAAAAGGATAAAAGTCCACTTGTATATTTTTCAAAAGGTGAGCGTCAACTTATATTATGGTTATTGTTTAACATAATTTCTTTTTTTCAGGAAATTAACAATATTTTTTCAGGTACATATGAAATGAATGTAATACAAAAACAAATTATTTAATATATAATTGCTATTTAGAAGTAATTTTTAAAGAATAAAGGGTGAGTTTCGACATACACAATAAGTTTTGTTTAATAAAATTGATTTTTTTCAGGATATTAACAATTTTCTTCAGGTACATCTGGAATGAATGTAATATAAATTAAAATATTAAGATTATAATTCAAAAGTGATTGCGAGTGATTAAATATATTAATCATGAATGAAATTAAAAATAAAGTGAATAAGTTTTTTATTCAGGTTACTAATTTTTTTCAGATACATCTGCAATTAACATAAAATAAAACAAATAGTTATTCAAAATTGTATGTAATGATTAAATATGTTAATCTTGACAGCATTAAAAGAAATTATGATGTAATACGTTATATGAGAGTTTTGAGGGAGAGAATGATAGATATAAACAAAAACCTTTGCATATGTTTCATTGACCGAGAGAAAGCCTTCAATAGCGTTAAAAAGGATAAACTAATGAAACATTTCAGATAAAGAGAATTAACTTTATTATGGAATTATACATAGAATAAAAGGTACAGGTCCTAATAGAAGAAATTGAAGCAGTAAAGGTGGAAAGAGCAGTTAGACAGTGATGTTTCATGTCGCCAATCCTTTTTAATATTTATGGAGAATAACTAATTGTGGAAACTTTGGAAGACTTACAGGATGGTGATTATGAGGTAGGAGAAAATACGGCATGAAAATAAACACTGATAAATCCAAAGTAACGAGAATATCGAGGAAATACATGGCAACAAAAATTTCTATTCGGGTGAAACAATCGGAATAGGTGGTTAGTTTTAAATACCTTGTAAGCACAGTAGTTTGATGGAAGTTAAACTGTGGAAATTAGAAGTAGAACTGCGAGCGGTAAAATGGCTTTAAGCAAGGTTAGAAATCTGCTTGCAATAAAATGTACACCTATTCATCTGAGAGATTTGTAAGCTGTTTGATATTATATGGCGCAGAAACATGGACAATAAAGAAAACGCTAGGTATCAACCGGCAAGAGAAAGTAATTAATAATCAGGTCTCGACAAATATGAGTATGATGATTGCAATACAAAGAAAGAATGCTAATGGATATGCCACATCCTAGGTTATGATTGTATTCAAAAAGTACTGATTGAAGGAAAAATTGCTGTAATGAGGGGAAGGAGATTAGGAATGTTGGATGACAGTACATAGTTTGACAGTACATTGTATAGAAAAATCTGCCCAACCTTTTTTCAGTTTAAAACTGTTTTAAATTAATCAACTCGTAATAATAATTTTGATGAAATAAAGCTACATATTCAATATATAGGAATAAATATTTAACAGTGTATATTTTTGTTTGAGAAAGTGAAGTAGGAAAAATTTTTAACAATTATAATCTCGCTTTTCATAATATCTGTACTTTTTTGATTCGGACAATGTCTTTTTGAACTGTAATACATAAATTGTTGAATTTTTATGTTGGTAGTTTGGAATCAGTCTTACTTAAACCGAGGGGCTACTTCAATGAACGTATATTTCACTTTTTTTTATTTTTGGAGGGCGATGGGCGTTGGGCAACTCGTAAATTACAAATGAGATTAATGGTAATTTGATATAACAGAGATAAAATTGGTCCAATTAAAACTAAATTCTGATTCCTCAATCCGAAATGGCCACCAACAAGATTCAGATAGCTAGAATTACGGTTGTATGCGACACATAATTTTTTTTGTTATTTGAGGTATCCCGATTCTCTTTTTGTAAATTTTCTGCGATAAAAGGAGCTAGGTCAGTAAACCTCGATTTAAAGTATTCAGCCTCCGGCCTTCGTTGGTGGCGGGTGTCAGGGGCGCTCAAAATTTTAAGAAACATATGGTCATGTGATCCTTGTTTTAATATCCTGTGCGAGACAAGCAAAATCGGTATCCAAAAAATTAAATTCTTACTATTTAAAACAAAATTGGACAAGAAATGTCATTAAGTTAATTAAAAATTGAAAAAAAATTAATTTTTAAGTATTTTCAAATACCCCTTTTAATCAAACTTATTCTTTAAGAATTTCATTTAATTTAAGCGAATTAAATGTGCAACTTGTGAATTAAGTGCGCAATTAATTCAATCATTTGTTTTAAAAAAATCCTTTATCTCATGAATTAAAAATACCGCCTAATAAAATTATTTCAGTTAAAAACTGATATCGCTAAATGTTCAAACTGTTCTGTTAATTATTATATTATCCAGAATATTTTTGAAAAAAAAAATAGGTTGATAAATAAGCTTATTACTGCGTGTTTTTTATTTCGTCAGAGAACGTCATTGGGATTTTACTACAAACCGAACCATCGCGCCACGTAGTCTACTAAGTTGGTTAAGATCATCCGAAAAAGATGGTGGAAAATGTCCAGGAGTGAATAATTACCTCTGAGTCTTCCTTGGACAGGTTCCCGGCCACAAGGTCAAGAGGTTAATAAAAATAAACAAAACGTAGGATCCTGATGAGTTCGAGGTGTAGTAACAGCAATGGAGGTGTGAATGGAGAAAAGATACACGGGGAGCTGTGATAATACCGTAAGGTGGGCCCGGCAATCCATGTTGTGTGAGGGGGTTTTTAGGGTAGGCCCGGAACATTAAACCGAACATTCCTTGTATAATGTAGTACTTGCACAAATGATTAGTACTTGCCCTCTATTACTACTGCCATACAAGCATCTTACTAAGGATTTTTTTCGTACAGATATCACACTGGAAAATAACGTATATACCAACGCAAGAGCGAACTAAATTTATCTTTACTTTTGCAGCACTACACGATTCACATATTTCTAAGAATACGGGAAGAGGAGATAGTGCAAACAACATCTTTCAAAAGTGCCTGGGGAACAGAACGAACGCAGTCACAAAATCAAAAATCTAGCGCTTGGAGTTTCCACGCCTGGAATATGACACGCTGCTATCCTGGATACCAACATCAACATCGCGATATCTACCGTTAACAGGAGAGGTCGTAAGTATGTGTAATTTTATTCAACCCTACCGAAAACTAAACAACGTGACATCGAGAAGTTTCTGGTTTAGAAAAAATATCTCCAGAGCTTTGTGTGACGCGGTGAAGTAAGAGCGATTTTCTATATTTACTTTTATAGTTTTAAGATTCGGTGAGACGATCCTTTCTGAGAATCGTATCGAAAGAATCTATTCCTGAAAAAGAAACATTTATCCCACCAGTACTACACAAATTGTCATTTATAAGGATACGATGAAGAGTAATTAATACACTTTTTACAAAAATATAATATTAAAATATAATATATAATATAAAACCCAGCGCCATCTAGCGGGTTCATTTGTAGCAGAGATAAATCTTTGTATGTAAGTAATGTATTCTGAATCAGGGAAATCGAACCATCAATACAATTTTTCGAAATATCTCGACGCCAGCGCCACCTAGCGGGTCAAACTAATATTGAAACTTATCGCTATCGGATGAACGGTAGGAAAGCATAAGAGACATACAGACAGACAAACATTCAGACAAACATATATATATATATATATATATATATATGTTTCTTTATAACTAAATTATAAATTTCCATTTTATAAATTTCGGGGAACAGAGTACGCCGTTCGCCCTTTAAAAAATTATTACTAGCAGTATGTAATTACGAGTAAATATGTACGACGATAACGCCCCTATCACAAGCTTGTGGACACGCGCGCTGACTAACTAAACACTTTTTTTTGTTCACGCTTGGACCATCCCCTGAATCGCACCATTAGATCGCTTTAATCCCGGCAATTGCGAGTAAAGTCAGGTGAAGAGACTGAATTTTTTTTTTTATTTCCTTACAGAAGTGAGGCTGGGCTGCTGCTACTAAGTTTCCTTAAAATTCGTATTCAACCTATATAATTAATCATATGTTTATTACTTAAGTAATCGAGGACATTTTAGCCGGTGGTGTTCATCTATCTATCTTCATAATTCGAACACAATTATGAAGATAGATAGATGAACCGAAACATGTGAAGTATCCGCAATCTTTAGAATGAATTTATAGTACTGGTTAATGATAGGGAAATAATCTTTATTCGGACGATTATTTCTATTTCTTTCGAATCCTTTCTGAAAATCGATTCGACTGCTGAAAAAGATGATAGATACTGAAGGGGATTTTACTTCTCCAGTATTAAGCAAATTGATGTTTATAAGAATACATATAAAAAATATCCTTATAAATATTTTCTTAATATCATGTTATACATACATCATCTTATACATATACATTGCGGGGAACGGGACGACGTTGCCTGCGACGTATATGTTTAAGAGGAACGGGGTCATTTATAAGATGATTTCCTCTTCACAAAAATTAGTTAGACTTTAAACCTCACCCGCTGAAATTGAATCGGATTCCGTAGTTGGTACCACAGTAAATGTAAAAATTGTTTTGTTTATTCAAAAACCATGCAGAAATGTCGATGATTTTACTTTTGAGAAGTTTCAACATTGTAATTAAGAAACATTAGTATGTCAAATATATAGTTAAAATATTACTTATCCTTCTGATAAAAATTTTTTTAACTGAAATTTGACATGTAAACTATTAAAGTTACCTTTTTTTATTAATATATGTTAAAATAATAAATTTACTCTTATACGCATAAATTTAGTACTGTTTTTATTCGCTACTAACGACAGTACATGCTCTTGACAGTACATTGCATCGAAAAACCTACACCGGCTTTTTCAGTACATGAACTGTTTTTAATTTATAAATTCTAATCGTAGTAATAATTGATATTTAATATATATTATTTATAATTAAATTTTCAATTAATTGTTTTTGTTTTTTAAAACAATTATATATAAAAGACTATTATAAAAATATTATTTTAGTCTTTTTTTTAAACCGTAACAAAATTACTTAATCATAATATTACTTAAAATTACTTAATATTGTTAATTTCTTTTGTTTGATTGATTTTCATTGAAATCCGGAATCAAGTTAAATTAGGAATTTTGAAACAAAGAATTCAACGTTAACACGATAAGAAAATCCATAATTTATTGAAAAATAAATTTTCTGGGTAAGAAATATAGATTGTGATAAACCGAATGAAATCGGCGAAATAGAGAAAAAAATGATGATAAATTTATCAAAATGACTAACCTCCAATTTAAACATAAAAATGATGAGGTAATATCATTGATGTAATGAAACTAAATTATTAAAGAATATTATAATAGATACAGAAATTAATTTGGATTATATTAATGATGATGATGATATGGAAGAAGATGATTAGAAACAATAAAAAAACATAATACTAATAAACTGTTAAACAAGAAGGATAAAAAATTATATATAAACCGAGCTTCTATCAGTATGAAAGTTATAATTGATTTGAAACAGAAGTTATTAAAATTTAAAACCATGATTATAACGTCGGATAAAACTAGTAACTTCACGATCAAAAATTAATAATTGTATAGAAGAGAATGAATTCAAAAGCATATTGAATTCCAAAACAAAGATAATGGAGAAAAATGTCGTATATAATTTTATGTAAAAATTTCTAAATTTGCTAATAAAAGATGCAATACAAATTGAAAAGAATATTAACTAAATATATATTTATAAAGAGATAAATACCTTAAAGGATAGTTTCCCCATACGATTTTTTGAGAGTTTTATAATTTGGGAAGGACAAAAATGCGAGTATAATTAAAAAATTATAAAAAAATAAATAAAAAATTCCACCGCTTAAAAAATAGGTAGATCAAATCTAACTTCGCTAATAGAACGAAAAATAGGTACAAAAATTTACCAACATTACTAGTTCCTGAATATGTAATTAAAAGTTTATCGTTACGAGCTAAATTTGCGGTACAACTAACATTAAATAATCTCGAGCAAGACACAAATACACACAAATCATTGCCTACAAAAAATTTTATTATAAATATTGAAAATTCCATTAGAAATATTGACCGTGAGGAAGAAAAATAAAATACATAGTAATACATGGAAGGTAATACAAATATGTAAAACTAAACAGTAAACAGTAACCGCGGAAGCGGAAAAATAATTGTAAAATATCGTCATTACGGCATTAAAAACAAAATAATATTCATACAGCTTTTATAGATAAAATTATAATTCTTAATCTGTAAAAGTAATAAAACTGTTATCATGGACAATGATTATTATTCAACAAAAATGGAAAATATATTGAATAATAAAACCACATACAGAGAAATAAAAAGGGATCCGACCCGTACATTACAGCTAGAAAATAATAAAATTTCCAATAAAGTTGTCTGTACACGGGTATAGAACAAAAGAAGCGAAATTAATATTTGTCAACAACGCGATACCGCCAAGAATGTACGGTCCAATAAAAATGATTATCCTAGAACACCTGTATAGTAAACTGCATACAAAGTCCGACGTTCAAGCGATCCAAATTTTTGGTTAAATATTACAACAAATAATGGGAAAAAATAAATACAACATCAAAGATTCATGGGAACTGCAAACATTTATTAACAGGCAAATAATATCCACACATCACAAATTAATTTCGTTGGATGTGATTTCACTATATACCAGCACTCTGAAGAATTTAGCGATTTAAGCATATAGAAAGTGAAGTTGAAAGAATAACTAAATTTAGAATGTATTATTTGCATAGATAATATGAATTTTAAATTTAAAAATAAATTATACTAAAAGTGCCATGGTTTAGCGATGGCGTCACCAATCTCAGCCTGCTTAGCAAACCTAACTATGGAATATTTAGAAAATAAAGTATCGTCTCATTCTATAAAAGATACGTTAGTATGTATACATGAACAGGATATTGATTCAATATTAAAAGAACTTAACTATTTAATGAACATATAAAATTTACAAAGGACGTTGAGAAAAGAAAATATCAACAAAATGGAATACGAGAATAAAACCAACATCTTCAGGCAGATATCTAACTTTACTATCGACACATCGAATATCACATAGAAATTCAATTGTGAAGAATCTTGCAGAGTAATAAAATTTGCAATCCCCTAAGATAGACCAGTACATATAAAAAAGCAAAATATCTATTAATAAATAATATTCTGAAAATATCATAAATAAAAATTTAAAAATACAATTCATAAACCCTATAATATTATTATATCAGTCATCTATCCTAATAAAAATAATAAGACTGAGAAATATGTTGCATTACAATATGTCACAGATCTGTCAGAAAAGATTAAAAAATTACTACAAAAGGATTTCTCAACAAGCCAACGTAGTACACAGCATTCCGTGTAATGGGAACAAAATATTGTTTTTTAGAACGGGTAGATCAGTCAATTTCTTAGTATGTAAGAGAATTTTGTATGATTGTATGAATATTTAATGTCACTTGAAATTCTAACTGAAACGTTGCGAATTTACTTTACATAAGTGATCGTTTAACCCAAGAGATAAATAAAGATTATGTTTGTAAGTAAAATATGTCTTGTTTATTGTATTATATATGTGTAGATTTAACAATACACATTCGTAGTGTTAAATCGAAGTTTAGTTTCTTTTGAAGTAATCTGTGGGATGCCGGTGACATACTCTACGCAAATACCACCAGGTTTAATGCTTTGTAATATATTTTTATTTTAACTAATATAAATTCCGGGAAATCTGCGCAATTTCTTCAGCGATTGGAATTTTTAAAATTAGATAACAGAGTTAAAAATATACCACGGTAACTTGATTCTCAGTAGCGGACTGGACTGAAACCGGAATAAAATTTTAATCTTAGATTTGCTTTCTGTTTTCTCATTTTTGCTGAATTTTGTGTTTAAAAATTGTAAGTACATCGTAAATCGTTTAATAACTTGTATGTACATAAACATTCATGGAGGATGATTTTTCTTAACTTATAAAATAATTAGCAGTGTTACACTATAAGCGCTAATACTGCAGCATAATTACTATTACACCATAAAAAATTACTTCATTTAATTGTATTCATAAAACACGACGTCATTTATTTTACATTGTTTGCTAAAACAGTGTCATCTAATAATTAAAGATTGTATATACGAGTATTTAATTCATAAAGGAGTTATCGTTGTATTTATATTTTACATAATTGTTGATTTTCAAACAAATGTAGATAGTTAAAAAAAAATAACCCTACACAAACGTACGTCAGGATTCTTGAAATTATAGAGAAGGAATTCTAATACAAAGAAATAATTTTTCAGCGATAAAAATGTAAGTTAATATTTATACAATAACCTATTTTATACTAAATTATTTTAATTCTTTGTTTTTTTACCGTCTGAATTTATCTTCCTTTATTACTACAACACATTGTTGAATATCACTATTATCTGTTGATATATTACGGTTATATTGTTTAATCCGTAAAAAAATAATTTATTTTTCTATATAAAAGTAGAAATATTTTTTTAGATATATCAAATTCCCTGTTAAAAAAAAACTGGCAACGATGTTGCTGAACATTCTTTTGGTTTATTATAAAGTTTTTAAAGTTATAATTATTAATCTCCTGATTTATTTAATAAAATTCGATTTTAAATCCGCAAATATCTAGAGTTAATATGTACTAAGATAACTACTACACTCGACTTTGAGATATAAAACGAAGTTAAATACATATGACAATACGCATTTAAAATAAAAATTAAAAAATTAAAAACGTATTCTTTACCTTCGTAATAAATTTTGAAGACTATTTTCACACATAACGTCTAATCTAAAAATAAATGGAGATAATTTGGATAAATAGAAATTTAATACTCAGTCGGAACTCCGTACAGCGATGGTATTACTTCCGTCCGAAAAGTTCTGGGATAGAGTCCCCGTCAGACTTGATATTTTTGCAGCAATTAGTCTGTATAAAGGGCACGTCAGCGAAGCGGGAAAATTTATAAACTTGGTTATTTAACAATTAGCCGAGGATGGGCTGAATTTGATGACATATTGTCGGTCATTTAATTCCGTTTTGTAAAGATGGATGGTCAGGTGCCTGTCGTGCTTTCTGTGTTAAATCGTTTTATAAATAAGATGACTCTTCGACAACTTAGAAGGTTATTTAATAATCGGTTCAACGTTTCTCGACATGAACGAGAGTACTGTCTGTTCCTACAATTAACTTATGGATTAATTAGTTTCAGGAAGCCGAGTTAAAATTAAATTTAAAACATAAAGGAGCAGCAAGAAGTGTTAGAATACCACATTGATAGCGTTTGAACTAGCCATAACACGCAGTTCAAAACGTTCTGCGATTAAAAAAACAGTAGCATTGAATATCAGTGAACCAAAATCTGTCGAATTTTACACAAGTGCTTATGTTTTCTCCCTATAAAATTCAAATTATTTGGAAATTTAAAGATGCTAATTTGATCGTTCGTATGAATTTTTGTCGTAGCGTTTCGATGGCTATAAAAACTGCCAAATGTTTGCCAGATGAAACTTATATCTACCTGAACGGTTATGTTATTAAGCAGGATAGTTGATATTGCAGCGATGAAAACCCATTTCAGTTACATAAGAAACCTTTATGTAGTCAGAAGGTGTAGTGTGCATTTTCGACATAGGGCATTATTACAAAAGCGAAAATTAAAAGTAACTGTTTATTTTTAGTACGTTGGTATTTTACGAACTATTCTTAAAGTAAATGGTATATAAAGTAAATGATATATCACTATTCTTAAAGTAAACAGACCTTGATTCTTATTTATTTAATTTTTATTTTTGAATTTCATTACAAATGTGTATATATAAATATTATTTATAATTTATGCTTACTGTAAAAGGTTGTTTTACTGTAAAAGATCAACTTTTCTGTCGGTTACAGAATTTCGATATTTTTGATTATGTTTATACCTCTTGACTTCATTAAAAGAGATTATAAAGCAAATAAAAAAAAATCGTATTAGTTAATGTAGATAAAATTAAACAGAAATTCCCGAATAATTAAATAAAATTAAATAGAATTAAAATAGAAAATCAAAAAATAATACGATTCTAAATTATAATTTTCAATTCATATTAAATTATCAGATATTTAACCAAATCTATTACATATACACATATGTAATAACGCCTATAAAATTGCATGTACACATTTTTAAAAGTAAATAAAAAGTTATTTCGTTAACTTCTAATTTTATTTTTATTTTTTATATTTATTAGTGATCATTATTTATTGTAAAAATATGTTAACAATCACGGTGGTTAATAATAATTAATAAAGATAATTAAATTACAAAAAAATAAAATAAAAAAAGTTTAAAAAAAAAGATGAAGTCCGATTCGAATCGATGTGCCTTCCCTTCCCGATGTGCCAGATAAATTTGAAATTTAAGATTCAAATTAATCTCTAACTATGGAACCGATGAAAATAAGTATGATATATAGTTTAGAAGCTCTTTACGAGGACTTATTACTGCAGTTAAGAAAAAGTCCAAAAACCAAATTGTTTGGGATTTTTTTTGACACTTTTGGTTCAGTCGATTGCAATCAAAAGGGGAGTTGCACAACTAGAGGTTACAACAGTCCTAAATCCAAAATTTCAACATCATACGGTTTTTGAGTTATGCGAGATACGTACATACATACATACATACATATATACATACGTACGTACGTCACGCCGAAACTAATCAAAATGGATTCAGGGATGGTCAAAATGGATATTTCCGTTGAAATCTTAAATCCCGAAATTTTTCGCGATCACTTTACTTCGTACAAGTTAGTAAAATAACACCCCATAATCTGGTTTATCATCCTAAGGCATAGGTATCATTCTACAGTCATTTGGTAGAAGAAACAGAGGAAGATCAAGCAAACAGAAGAACAGAGCAAATCTCATAGCTATTCAAGAATACACCTGGAGAATTCGGTCGTTTCAGACGAGATAGTTAACGTGTAGAATGCTAAAAACGACTCGAGCAAATTTCGAATGCGAGCTTTATAGTCTAGCCTATAAAGATATTAAAAAAAACCGGTTATCTATTTTTTAAGATTTTCATCGTATCATATTTTCTAATATGAATGGAAGTGATGAAAGTACTTAATCATCTGTTAGGATAATAATAAAATGTCTTCTTTAAATTAATTCAGTTTGTAACAGTGTACGAATATAATAATCAAGTAACGCTATAAGAATTACAAATAATATGTCATAGTGTTCAAGTTGCAGTATATTTTATCTTAAAAATTCCCTGTCCCATTTTCAGTTAATTGTTAATTGTTGACTGCGGTCTGTTTAGTAATTTATGAATAAGCTATAAGCTCTAGTTTTAAATGGTAAAAAAAAGAATTTTAATTATTAGTATTAAGGGGTAAATAGAAATAACTGAATATTTATTTTTTACTTGTTATAACAACCAAAACTATAACAACTAACGGAAGTATGTTATAACTTATTTAAAAATTAAAAAACGGATAATTTAATTTAGAACAAAATGTAAAGAAAAATTAATAATATTAATAATCTTTAAAAAAATTGTAATACAATTTTAAATATTCTTTTAATACTGTATTTTTGTAAATTATTCAAAAAGTTTTTGTTTTTAACTTTTTTTTAGTAGAAAATTATGTTATTAATTTTACTGTAGTTAAGAATTACTGCCGTAATTTGCTTAACCGATAAATAAAAACTTAATTTATTTATTTTTAAGTCGCTGTGCAGTATGCTTTACAATTATGTGGTACATCCTGTTCTTTCAGCGTTAGGTTGGTTGGGCTGTGCGTTTGTTGGGCGTTGCTCAGTAATAAATCAAAACGTCAGCTGTTGAGTTGTTATTGAATGTGTTTTGTTTTTTGGTTTGTCGGTTTGTCGGAACACGGTAGAAGAGCACATTTTCTTGTCGAACACGTCTTTTGTGAAGGTGACAGTTATGAGTTAATGAAGTACAAGTTTTTTGATAAGTTTCCACCTGTTCCTAACCGCGCTGCAATTTGAACTCTTATCGAAACGTTTCGGCCAACAGGCTCTTTTAAGACGCTGATCGAAATGGAAGCCACATAAACAAAACGAACAAATAGCTGCTTGATATTTTGAATGGTATGGCGGAAAGTCCATCTATGTCGACAAATTCTATCAAACTCAGTAAGTTAGCACAACAGCAAGATATCGGAATTGCTGCATGAAAAGAACTGAAATTTTTTCATTAAAAAGTAATGCGTGTTCAAGAACTGAAACCTACAGATCCATACCAAAGGATTAAATTATTATTAACAGTTTAAACGTTTTATCGACCGCAGGTTACGTTACGTTACAGTTTCGATTTTTAAAAATGAAGCGTGGTTTCATGCGGAAGGGTATATTAATTCACAAAATACACGACTGTGGTCGACAACTAAGTGAGAGTAGAACGCGCATTATGAGTCCAATCTTTTTTGAAAATACAGTTAATAGTGAGCATTATTATGCCGTTTTAACAAACTTCATTACACAGTTAACAGAACTGGTAATCCATCACGGTCGGTTTCAACAAGACGACTTTCTTACGAAATGTCTTTCGTAAATGAATCATTTCGAAGGGTTTATGGCCTGCACGATCACTCGATCTGACACCCCCAGATTACATTGAATGGAGAGCAGTGAAACAAGCAGAGTATTACAACAAACCACACACGATTGAAGAACTAAAAACCGCAATAACTGCATACGTACGTGACATTCCATTATCTCAGTTGGTGTTTGAAAACGGATTACTTTTATAAACTATTCCGATTATTGTAATGTTATTTTCTATTAAATTATGAAATAAAAATACAAAGCGATTAATAATTAAGAAAATGTCTTCATTACACTTCCATAATTCCAGTGCACAGCAACTTTCCCAACCTTTGTATTTAATTTGGCTATTATTATTATTATTATAATGCTCCAATTTATTTTTTTAAATATGGATTTCTGTTGAAAAAAAGAAAATCGGACGGAAAATATTAGTACCTATTTTTTTTTCTTTTTCTTTTAACCTTCAGTACCACCGTTAGGTATTGCTTCAGAGGATGAGATGAATGACAAGTAGCGTGTGAAAAGCCATGCCTGATCGGGATTCGAACCCGGGACGTCCGGATGAAAGGCCGAGAAACTACGATTCGCGCCAAGGAAGCCAGTTCCTACCTGTATTTAGCTTATAAGAACGTTCACAGCTTTTCTGCATACGTAACATAAACGTGAAACACCACTTATTTACTTTTACTGTATAACTCCTTATTCTGGAAAATAAAAATCTTCCATGAGGTTCCATTTTAACTTAAGAATCTGTTAAGGTATACGGATAAAAACCTCAATATACCACGAATAAAAAAAGAGAATGAATTTACTCATGATTAATTCTTAGGCATCTTAAATAGCTAGTTAACTGAAATTGTACAGTTCGGTTTATATTCAGCGGGGGTATTTTGAATAACAAAATCTGCGGTTAGAAGTATTTATTCTTTTAGAATTTTCTTATTTTTCAATACTTAGAATGAAGGTAGAAGAAAAATAATTTCTAAATAAAATTTCTGGGAACAACCCTTAACTATTTAACAAGGGCTTCCCTACAAATCTATGTACAAGTAAGTATTACTAGTCAAAGTTTATCTTATATCAAAGTTTATATAGTCTATCTTGGGTGTCTGAAGCGACTGTCTCGACACCGGTGATATTTCAGTGGAAAGAATAACGTACCGCTACAGGATGTCGTACATAGCAAGAAAGCAGTTGACCCAGTAACCTATCCCCACTCCTGGGGATTTCGGAGAGCATGTCAAGCTCTCCGTAATCCCCGACACGAAAATTTTAACCCGATTGACATGTGTAATTATACAACCTTTTTTTACCTCGCAATTTATTTACAATCGGTTCCGAGAAAGGAATCATAAGTAAATTGTATAACAAAAAGCACATGATGAGGGGCTTCCGATGAACACCCTCAATAAAACTTATATATTTGGTTTGTCTGGCATTTCTTCCACCTTCGCCCGATTCGGTCGCCCTAAAGGATAAGACCGAATGCCCATACCACAAACGGTTTAGCGAACAATATCCTAATTAGCTCCTAGATCATACATAACTGCGTGAGCGGAATAAGGGTGGTGCCCTACACCACTCGCTTGCGTGTCCCACCGCTCACTAGTCATATATTACTAAAATAGGTATATATGACTTGTCAATAAATTAAAATCTATTCCGTCAAGAACAGCAATTTGCTGCCACGCCTAGGTCGCTGAATGCCAGCAAGTACCTGTCCACCATATTATAGCGCTTGGCGCTATATTTGACCGATGGCCAGCCGTTTCTCGAGGGTAGCTTCCTACATCAAGCGGTAGCAGTCTTATAGCCCTTAAACTACTGATGCCGGTTGAACAAAGCAACGGCATCAAGGAACCGAGGAACTCCTACACGGTCTGACAATGCGGCTCACGCCGCACATTGACTCGCCGCTTATGCCAATTTTCCCCTTGATCTCTAAGTTCCAGGGTGACCCAAGAACTGGGCAGTCGAACATTATGTGTTCGTTCGACTGGACCCTTCCCGCAGACGCACAGCTCATCAGCAGCCAGAACTTACATATACATCAAGTACATCCGTAAAGTACGTACGTACATAAAGTACATAAACACACTCGCATCGAATAAGATTCATAGGTACAAGAGTTCAAAATGGTCTAACGAATAATTATACAGCCTTGTACGTAAAACTTACGAAATAATTTTAAGCTAGCGTTATTTCATAGTTATGTACCTTGTGACACGTAAATTCAGATTAAAAAATACGTTAAACGCATAATATGTTGTGGATGTTAAAAACTGGGTGTTTAAATCGTGGATGCGACATGATTATTCATTACACTTTTTCATACGGTTCAATTTTCCATATCATAATCCCACATATAAAAGTTTGAGTTTGTTAAGTAACGATTAGAAACATTGCATAAATAAACATTATTTGAATAATTTAGAGTACAAATTGTACGTTAATTTTATAATAAAATGAGTAGTAAAATTAGAACTGAATTTACTTAAGGATAAACAAAAAACACCCTTTTAACTGTTTCACCTGTTATTATGAGACAAACATAAATATTACTCGAAAAATATAAGATTAATAATAATTAATTGAAATTCTGTAGGAGTTCTTAATTTGTAACATCTCGATTCCCCCCCGAGGGGAGAAGAACCTACCTCGTAGCGTGTCCGGTCGCTACACCACCCCCTCCGTTCCTAGCCAGCAGTGGCTTTAACGGAGGACTTCTTCTCGCCCTCAAACTGATTGTGCCACACAGCTTTCAGTCTAGGCCCCGCTGAGATGCCACCGATGCAGATGCCCCGAGGGACATCTACATCGGTAAAAGTTCACCCCGAGATAGATTTACGTGTTTATGCCTTCAGAATGAAGACAACGGACACCTGCAGCTACCACGTCGCCCTCAAAAACTAAGCTAGGAAACCTAACCGCGGAAAGAAGACCCCGCGCCTAGATCCCACTATAAAGAGCCACTTTCTGAATGTCTCAGATCCGCACTAACAACCTCATTATAAACTTCCCACTAAAGTTTGTACATCGAAATTTAGACCTAGTTCCCTTAAGAACCCTGCTTAATACTCAAAATGAGTTACTATCTGACTCCGCTCCGGTCCGCCCGGGAGAGGAGATTTAACACCTACCCCCGCACAGCGCCATCGCGGAGTCCCGCGTGACATTCACCATCTTTCGCAATTGCCGCCGAGACTCCCCTACGTACCGCCTGAGCAGCACCCAGAGAAGCCCCGACGACAGTGATTTCGGCTCAAAAACGCCCTCGTCGGAGCGCAACCGCACCCGCCGGGCAAGAATAGTCCGGCCCACCGACAACGGCCGCAACTCCGCCGACAGCCTGATTCAATGCATACCACAATACTTCTAACCGAGGCACGCTGCCTAAGCGCCTACCTTCGGCCAGTCAACTGCCCAGGCGGTCCCTAGCCACCCAGGTTCCTAACACCTACTAAATTCCTTCGGCGGTCCTGCTCAGGGCGAGGAAGCGAAGGAAGCCAGCAACTATTTTCCACTCACTACGAGTCCTCCAGTTGACTCTTAATTTGTAACAGTGTAAATTTTATTTATCAAAGAGTTATTTGTTTTGAATACCTGTTAGTTAAAATTCCTAATACACTTCCAATTTATTAATGAAAGCGGTTATTAAATCCAATTATTCTATACTGCAATTAAAGTGAGTTAACGATACTTTTGTTACGTGCTGCAGTTCACAGTTCTATTTAATGACATTTTTCGGTTTAACATCTGGAACCACCGTAAGGTATTACTCAGAGGATGATATTTATGAATGAAAATGAAGTGTAGTCTTGAACAGTCTCAAGGTCGACCGATCCTGAGATATGGGGTTAATTGAAACCCTACCACCAAAGAACATCGGTATCCACGATCTAGTAAAATCCGTATGCAAATAACTGCTTTTACTAGAATTTGAACCTTAGAACTCTCGATTTCGAAATCAGCTAATTTGCGAATACGAGTTTACCACTAGATTAACCCGTTGAGTTCGATTTACAAGTAATAACATTTAGGAAGTAACCATTAGTTCTGCAGCTGACAATTTATGCACTTTTTTCAAATATATTAAATGCAAATAAAATGTCGCTGCAAAAATATTGTCGCAAATAAAAGAAATAAAATACCTTTTTATACTACTTCAATTTTTGTTTGTAATTTATGTTAATTACAAAATTCTTCATCCAGTTATTGTTTGTGTCACTATAACGCCAAGTCGCAAGTATGGTAAATTGAGTTCTATTAAAAATATTTAGGTTATAAGTAGATATGAAAAAAAAATATATATATATATATATACGCGTGCGCGCGCGCGTGTGTGTTTAACACTGTATAATTGTAAAATATTTTTTATTGTGATAAAAGGAAATGCGTTTAAAAGTGTATAAAAAAATGTTATGACATTGTTTTTTTTATGGATAGTACATCAGTAGTAGGCGATTTATTGATTTTATTAATGTAGGATTATTATGTACGAGTATGTATATTGGTGTGTAAATCGCCTTATATTTCTAGAAGTAATAGACCGATTTTCACCAAACTTGGCTATAAAACGAGTGTTTCTATAGTAGAGGCATTGATATTATTAAATTTTCACTTTAAAAGGTCAGCGCAGCGGGTGGGGATACAGAGGAAAACGAAATCTTATTTGATAATTTTATGAATATTATTAATAAACAACTTTTGTAAAAAAAAAAAAATTTCTGCTAAATTTCACCCCCCACCCCAAAAAATGGTTTTAATTTTGAAGAGTAAGGCAGTGGGTCTTTTTCGTTACAGCTTTTCTATTAGCATCTTGTTGGATCCACAAATTTGTTCCCCATCAAAGTGGGAACTTAAACCAGCCACCCTTCCCTCACCGTATAAACCTCACATCCCAGTTAACAGACTATTGCTGTAGTCGACTGTTATGTTGTGACATCACAGGTGATTAGTAGATTGTAGATAGTAAACCTTGGCCATGAGGTGGGGGATTAGAGGCATGGCAAATGGAAAATAAAAGATCCGAGACCGGGGAGGCTAACCTGCCGTGCCAGACGTGCTGCCGGTGGGTGGGGGACACCTCCTTTGAGTATATGGACACTCTCCCAGACTGCGTATACTTAAATGGATATCCGGTCGGGAGAAGAAGGGGGAAAAAAAAGGTGATTAGTAGAATTAAATATATGAATAATATTTAAAGTGTAAAAATTTATTTAAAGTGGCTACTTGTACCGGCACACCCGTGTGAATGAAATATGGTATAGGTGTGCGCTGTAGTTACAATTATTGAATTAAACACACAAAAAATATAGTATTTAAATAAAAAGATAAATATTTTTAATTAAGCTGTGTGAGTAAGCCGTCATCATCCCAACCCCACATGGGAAGACACCTGTCTTGTGATACTTATGATTGCAACACCATCCTCCCCGTTCCTAGCCCTGATGGGCTTTAACAGGAGTCATCTTTCGCCCTCTGACTTTTTACTTTCATAGTAATATAAGCCAGGGCTCCTTGGGATGCCTCGGTAGACATTTACATCGGTGATTTGTAACTCAGCTTTTGCCTTCACTGCAGGCCTCATCTGGACATCTTGAATGTCCTACATCATTGCCCTCTGAACTAGCTAACTGAGTTCGCGGAAGCACGAACCCCACACCTAGTTCTACACTTTATAGAGCCAATTTGTGCGTAAATGTCTCATAATATTTGAGGCGATTGAATAAATAACATACCACCAAATATGTTGTTCGCTACAACAAAATTTATTCCTAGTGCTATTGGTGAACTCAACTTTCAGTTCATACTCCTGACTTGGTTTCATTTATGGATTCCGGTCTGATCTATCAGGGAGAGGCGGACAGACCTCCTACTCCCACTCAGCTCCATCGCAGAGACCCGCATGACATTTAATTCCACTTACTACCAGCGTTGAGATGTCGCTACACCTCACGGCTGCATAGGAATCCATAGGAATCCATGCCCTCAGAAGCCCAGTCGCCGTTCCGCTGACAGCCAATATCATAATAATAATTACCATTACTTTTACTGACTAACTGTGGCTCGATTCTAACACGCCTACCTCCAACCAATCAACTGTCCAGGTGGTTCCTAGCCACCCGGGGTGCTACTCTACTTATACCCCTTCAGTCATTCTGCTCAGGGCGAGGAAATGGAGGAAGCCAGCCACAATTTCCCATTCTCTGAGAGTTTTCCAGTTGACTTGCAGATCCGTGCATCATAAAAAAGCTGCGCGATGGGAATGTCCTACAACTGTGTTGTCAGATTTTTCTACTTAAGAAAAAAAACTGGTTATATAAATAAGCCATTTTTTAGCATCTGCAACAAGACTACTTGTATTTTTGTCTGTTTAGAATAGCATTCTACATTCAATAAATAAGGTGTAGTTACAAGTGGCTTTTTAAATATTGCGATTAAAGGTATATGCCACAGAAATATTTATTCATAAACTACAATTCAGTTCATCTTAGATGTATTAAAGCGGGACAGATGTTTACCATACTCATCACAAAACGATTTCAAAATTCAACTAAAGACCAATAAAATAGTATATATTTTTTCTGCAAGATATTTATTTAATAAATTAAAAAAATTTTTTTTTTCATTTTAATATGTTTGTAAATTTTTATATTATCCAACTTGGATTGAGTCCATGACTTTTTCTACGATTTGTGTAAACATTACATCGTAAGGTTAATAATGATATATTTTGTTATATTTTATATTATTTATAAAATATTTTAAATTTAAAAAAATGTACATATAAAAAATAAAAGTATTAATATTATTTTTATCTCTTATACACGGTAGTTAATGGTAATTGTTAAATATACTTTTAACCAAACTTCAGTTCAAAAGATAATGTTTCACAGAGTAATACTTATGATAATTTGTTTACTCCTATATCTATGTGTGTCTGTATATTTGTTTGTGGTGTTACAACAATTTTAACAGGAAACAATAAAAGAAGCACTTAATTTTTAGTAAGTTGTGGGTGTTATTAAAAAAAAAAAGAAGTTGCAGATGGTTAACTCTCGGTTGAGAGTGATGAAAATTAGGGAAAGATCCTTCTTGTAATTTTTTTCTCTTTCTAACCATTATTTTAATTTTGTTTTTTCTCTTTTTCTTTAAAAACAAGTTTTTTATGAACATTTCTATAAATAAGCCGGTAAGATTTAGGCCATGTAGCTATAACAATGCTGTGTTTTTTATGATTAAAATAATATGTAAATCACAGTAATACAAAACAATATTATGTAAATAAATTTAACATTTAAAATTTTTTTTATTTAAATTTCAAGAAAAACATTTAATAAACTTTATGATTATATTGCCGTTTACAATAACATTAAATTGACTGACCATTTTATTTAATAACTGATAAAAAATTAATTTTTTTTTTTATTATATTACATTTACTACTTCTGAAAAAAATATGTATAATTTTTTTTTTTTTTAATATACTGTTATTATTTAATAAAACCTTGAAAATATATTTTTAATAATTTTTTTTATATCTATACTTATAAAAATATTTTTCAGTAAATTCAGTTTTATCTGAGGTTTCATTTTTTATACAAGTGAAACATTTATGGTGTAATTACCAAATTATCCACCCAACTCTCTTATTAAGGGACGCTGTACGCTTCTAATAGGGTTACATTCCTTATATCAAAAAGTTCAGTTTTAAAATGCCAAACATATTTATCAATAAACAAATCCTCTAGAAAATTTTTGAAAAGTGAGGTTTCCCTATTTTAATAAGAATAACTCATAATTTGCAGCAGGATGGAGCACAACAAAAGGGGGGTTACCAATACAGGGACAAAATTATAAATAATCAAGGTTTAAGGCAAGAGTCTAGTGCATCCTTCACAATCTTAAACAATCGATCGACCTTTTTAGGTAATAGAAGTCAGGATATTAATCTCCAACAGAAAAAAGTGATGACCTTTTTCTTGAACGTTGCATTTGCAGATATTTTAATCGACGATTCATAAAAATGTTTACAAAAGTCTACTTTTATTTTTTGAATTTTCAAGTTACAACTATAACTAATATAAAGACAAAAGTAATGGAACCTAGCTAAAGTGAATAGTTTGCTATCAAAGTAAATGCAGAAATACATCAAAGCTGTTTTATTTTTTAGAGAGGTTAAAAAAGCTAATAGATATAACCTGAAAAGTCTATGTAATGTCATATCCGTTTGGATTATTTTATGACGTGAAACCATGAGATTTTATGGGAAAAATTAGAAACAACTAAAAATGCACTTTTTAAATTAGTCAAAAGATTGCAAAAAAGAGGATAGTAAAGAAAATATAAATATCAGGAATAAATGTTGTTAGTATTAACCAAAAAGTAGATTACTATTCCAATGAATAGAAGAATAACCTTCAAAGACTGGATAATAATAGGATTCCTAAACTTATTATGGATTAGCCTAAAGGCACAAGTCAAGGAAGCTCATTGCAATGTTGGGAATAAAATATTTTCATGCTGGAATAGGTTTTATATATTATTATACAACCGGTCAAAGGGGATTCATAAATAAATAATAATGATAAAGTTTCAGAACCTTTTATAACCAAAAGTTTCATAACCTTTCTTAAAAAAGTTCTATCTTTAATTCCAGGTCAGGCTAAAATATTACATCGTATTTTCATGAACATGTCTTGATTATCATCAAACCAAAAATCTTCAAATAACATGAACAACTGTTGTAACAATAATTTGATGATTTCCTCTTTTAACCACAATAAAACACAATTCTAGTGTTGAAAGATTCCAAATCGATGTATGTATATTGATTGCATGCATGTATGTATATTTTATGCTTTATGTTTCATGATTGAGTGTGGATCGATTCGGCTAAAATTTGGCCCGATGATTTCTGCATATATGGGGCATTGATGGCAATTAATTTTAGTCACAATCAGTCAAAAGGTAAGGAAGTATGAGTCTCATATCTCAAAATTTTACTCATAAGGGATGGTTAATTTTTTTTTTTAAGTAATTTAATTTCTCTTTGGTAAATAAGATAAAAAATCCTGATACAGGGGTAGGGAAAAAATCCTTTCTTTCATTTTATGTTTCTAGATTCAATGTGCTTTTTGTACTAATTAGATCATATAATTAGTACCATCAATTAAGTGATATATTTGGGCAATTTCATTTTGGGTGGGAATATAACAGCTTAATTTTTTTGCATTGTATCTATTGTCATTTTTTTTAACCGGATATACTTTTTCAGACTGGATAAAAAAATTTTTATGAAATTTTTTATATGATGACTTCTGAATATAGGTAATTGATTTCATTTAATTTTGAATATAATTGGTCAAACGAATGGAGAGATATAGTCTCCATGCATTACTGACAAATGGCTATTGAGGAAATATTTGTACATCTCTGTAATTTTAAGTAATCCTAATTTTAGGATTCTGGTAATTTCCACATTTCTTCTAATTTTAACTAAACTGGTGTTAAATAAAACTTTTATAGTAATACAGTTCTTTTGAAATAAATTTCTTTCTTTTTTTATAAAAACATCAAACATCTTGACTAAGTTTTTGAGAACCATCTTTACTAAGATAATTACTACAACTCTGTCAACCTCCATGGTACAATGATAGCACCTAAGCCTTTCATCTGGAAAGTCCAAGTATGAATCCTGGTCAAGTACAGCATCTTATCACACGATAAAAATTTTCATTCCGTATTCTCACACACAAGCTTTGAGCTTATAAAGTGAATTCATTTTAAAAAAAGAGGGGGAAAAGTAATGAATAAGAATAATAAATTTGGCACACTGTAAAGGTTCAATAACTAAGTCACAGAGATTTTGTAACTTAAACCCCTTCATAATACAACATTTCTAAAATAGGTAAAAATCTTCTAGATAAAACTGTTTGTTAAATATTTTACCATAATAAAAAATGCACTGCATATTGCCTTTCCAATCAAATTAACATCACCTTGACATCTTAACAATTAATGATGGCTTTTTACATAAAGGAAATGATTTTGCCGCCCACAATAATGACTGAACTTTTGTATGTATTTGTATATATACACACATTTACATATTTTCCAGGGACAAATGTATCATGTATTAAATAGAGAGAAATTATATTTATTTTATATATATATATATATAGTATTTTTTTTATTTTTCAATATTGTTAAGCAGTTATTTAAGAGCTACATATAAACCATTGTGAAAAAATTAAATGAATGCAATTTTGGCTAGGGTTGTTGTAGTTGAAAGCTTTTTTATGTCAAATTTTTTTTTAATATCCTTTAAAATATCTGTGTTACAATACGGTGGTTACTGGAAAAATACAGTACCTAGACCAGACCAAAAGTTGGTTCTTCAAAGCCTAGGGAAAAAAATCCTTATAAAAAATCATCTGGTGTTCTTGATCGGGGATCTTGATCAACCTTAACAGAAAATCAACTTTTTTCACAATGGTGGAATTAATCAACCGGTTCCCATACATTCAATCTGACAGTGTAGCGTATGCCATAAAGTCTCACTGTTAATGAGAGGCCAGTTTTCCTCCTGGCCTTTAAGTTGAGGGTGATATTTATTCTAGCTGCCAAGAGAGCCCATGGTCTGGTCAAGTGGTTAACTCATTATTGTAAATTAGTTGATTTCAAAGTTGAGAGTTCTAAGGTTCAAATCCTAGTTACCCTAGGTTCAAAGGCAGTTACTTTTATTTGAATTTGAATAGTAGATCGTAGATACCGGTGTTCTTCAGTGGTTGGGTTTCAATTAACCACACAGCTCCGGAATGGTCAACCTGAGACTGCACAAGACTATACTTCGTTTACATTCATACATATCATCATCTGAAGTAATACCTTACGTTAGTTTCAGGGGCTAAACAGAAAAAAAAGAGCTGCCAAGAGAATTTAAGTAAATGAGTTTATTAAATAATTCTTTTATTATGATCGGTATATAATAATACACATATACATCGCTTCTGAAATAGGTAGGTATTGGCCAACAACTGGCCAATTTGAATGCAAATGCCGGCTGACCAGCATTTGCCAGGATGGATGAAGGGAAAACATGGTTAAACCATGATCAAAGCTTAAATACAAAATACGTGATTATCATAAAATAAAAAAATTGATGAAATTAAACATGTATATATTATTTACATTATAAACAAGTGAAATAAGGTAAATATATCAATACAATAAACAATTACAAAATAAATCACAATTCAGAAGCTGTTAAAATGAAAAGAAATTGAACGTGTATTTCCGTATAACACTGAGATGCAGAAAATTCAGAGGTTATTTAATCTTTTAATTAATATTAATGAAACATTCATTGATAAGGTAATATAATTTTTTAAAAACAAAATTTTAAATAAATTGCTGAAAAGGGTTTTTTAAATGTTAGGTAATTAATTAAAAATGGCAATGGAAGTACAATGAAGTCCTGTTCTCATAAGCCAAATATTGCATCAAGGCTAAACCTTGAAAAAAATGTAATTTATTAATTATATATATATATATATATATATATATATATATATATATATATATATATATATATATATATAAAGATAATGACTAATATCTATAATTCAGTTCTTGGATTCAAAGATAATCATGTTCAAGATGAAAAAGTATGATGCAGTTGTAAAATCCTTAAATAAACTTATGCTAGTGAAAATGAATCTGATATATGACATCAACACTGAGCCTTAATCGACTCAATATTATAAACCTTATTAAACACTACATGTGATACAACTACACTTTTTATGAAAAATCTAAACATCTTGCAGTAATAAAATGTTGTAAATTAAAGATGCAGTAAAAAATTAGCACATATTCCAAATAACTTTTCATTCATAAAAAAGTATAAATACGGCATTAAAAGTCATAATTATGATTCTAGTCATGTTAAAATATTTTTGGGTTACTGGTTGTAAGGTATTTCTACATAATTTTTTCAAATAACCAATTAATAAAGTTCAAGCTGTAACTTTCTTCCACCGTCAATAAAAACATAGAGATTTATTGTTAACATAGTGAATTTATTGTTTTGCCAAAATTAATTTTAATGTTTTAATATTCTGTTTTAATATTTGTTTGAATTTTTAATTTTCTACTTTATACAATTTTTTTTAATTAAACATGAATTTTTTTTTTTGAAAGCATTTATATCATTTTTAAATCTATTCATTAGCCTGAAACTGCTACATTTAGTATTGAATTATAATTTAATTCATAACAAAAGAGTAAAATAAAAGTGCTAGGCAGAAAACAAATTTGTATTAACAAGCATTCTTTTTCTCCTGTAGATTCTACTATTCTACAAAACATGGAGTAACTACTTCTTTTTAACACATGACCAAATTTGACAAGAATTTCAATGAAAAATTTTCTTTCCTTCAAAACCCTTTCCCCATTTATTGTAAAGATGAAATTATGAAGTAAGTAGTTATGCATGTACAATAGTTTTCTTAAAACACATATCCAAAACAAACAAAAAAAATGTTCTACTTTTATGTAAAACTGAGAGACATAAATTGCTGCCTTACTAAAACTGATGATTAGAACATTTTTCTAAAATTGTTTAAATAACATAAGTAAAACAGTGTACTTAAATATACATAATTTTTTAATTTCATTTCTTAATGAATTTGTAGAATATTGAAATTGCACTATTGGGAAAATCAACAAAAAAAAGGTAACTTATACTTAACATGTGAATTTTTCATAATTTCCAATAGATTTCTTCAAATATTTTGAAATTTGTAAAAATAATGCAGAAAAGAAGTTGAAATTCAGTTTTAAACTAAAATTTTACATCAAATGATAAGAATGAAATTCTGCAAACAAAAGCTTCCTCTTTTGCAATGATATATATAAAATATCTTACTGAACAATAAAACAAATATAATTTTTCTTTATTATTGTATCGACCTCAATCTTCTTAATCATGAAATATATTGTCTATTTAGAGTTCAGAATCGGCAAATTAGTATACATGAATTGAATTGAACGCAAAGTGTTCTAAGTCAACAACTGTTAGGTCTTTTAAAGTTCATGTATAAGTTGTTTTGTGACATTTCTCATTAATAGATAAATGTCATTTCCTAGCAGAATAGCATGCTCTTCAAATCAAAATGTGTTTCTGAATAATTTTTGTGAGAATACAATAACAAGTTTTATAAAATTATTCAGTGATGATAGTAAAGCGTTGGAATTTTTTGTACAATCACAAAGTTCTACAGCAAAATAAAAGTGTACAAACTGTGATGTGTAAATGAAATTAAATGAACAAACAATGGTTTTCAATGTTTTAATTGTGTTCAAATTACAGATAAACAAAAGAGAAAGTGGAAGTACAGTGTTGTAAATAAATTACACAGTTTAAATATACTTTGTTTGAACACCATAATTTGAGTGAAAAAAAATTATTTCCAGATATTTTGCTTATTGCATGGCGCTTAGATCGCCTAGGCAAGAACTGCTCCTAAATGAACTCGATATATCCAGTACAATTGTACAAGTAGATTGGAAAAATCATTTGTAGGTGGTGTACAGTAGTGATATATAAAGAATCTCAAGTAGTCAGAGATGAGGGCTGAATCGTTGAAATCAACATAGTGAAAACTGTAAAGAGAAAACACAGTTAAAGATGAGTTATTGAAGGGATAGGATTGTTTAGCTAGTATGAATGGTCTCAAATTGTTCATTTGTGACAATCGCAACCTCTGATCATGAAACGCTACAACCTATCATTCATAAAGTATGCATGCCTTGGAACTACCATTAATTTAGACTGCTGAAGAACATAAAATTCTTTTCAATATGAAGGATACCGGCACCTTACTGTCAAAAGATAGCTATAATTTTGTAGATACCAATTCATTCAGGTGCCTATACCCTGCACACTGAAAGATTGTGGAGAGAAGTGAGAGGTAATATATCAAGATATGGCAACATAAACAAGACATCGTAGGTCACTAGGCAGATTTTATATTCAAGAGGAAATATAATAACTACAAAAAAAGGATTCACTATTTACTTAAAGCTATTGGACAAGTCTATGACAGTAATCAACTGATAAAAGAATAACACCAAACGTCAATGCTAATGGTGATGAACCTGAGGTGTAGGATAGAATATAATTCATAAGGGACTTGCATGAATATCTCATGAAAGTCTCTTATGAATTATATTCTTTCCAACACCTCATTACATATTTTTAGGTAGATAACCATATATTACACAACAAACTGTGATAAGAAGATTGAGGTCAATACAGTAATAGTAGAGAATTATCACAGGACAATCTTATTTTTTTATTAAATTTAAGTAATATTGTACTCACCCATTATTATAGAATGACACAGTCACCTTGTACAAGGACTCATATAATGTTAAATAATTTAATAGTATTCTGGTGAAAAAACACTTGTTATAATTTTAGATTCCTCTTCAAAGATAATAAAACAATAAAAGTTAAAATCAGAGCAAACAGGGCTGTAAATAAAAAGAAAAACTATATTAAACTTATTGGTGCATGAATGAAAAAAGTTAAAAATCATTTTTATCATAGGTATCAATCGCCTTAATTTATTCTTCTTGAAAAGTCAAATACATGCTATAAAAGGAGAAAGACTGTTTGAATCATCAGAGAATGACAGCTATCCTTCCTGATTAAAAAACAGATTTCTTCCTTTTTCATATGTAGTTTTATAATAATAATAATAATAATAATAATAATAATAATAATAATAATAATAATAATAATAATAATAATAATAATAATAATAATAATAATAACAATAATAATAATAATAATAATAATAATAATAATAATAATAATAATAATAATAATAATAATAATAATAATAATGTGGGTATTAGGAATGTAGAATTAACAATGAAAAATGTCCATTCTTGGTTCCTTTTGCATAAGGTTTACTTTTCTAGATTTTTCTCTTTGTTGTGGTCTTTGTTTCTCAGCAAATTAAAATATTTCACCACTATCTGTTTTCCTGAAACTTCTCACTGACTGATAAAATAATTATTTGATTAAAAGAAAAAAGGAAAATTGTGTAGGTGTAATAATTTTGATTTCCTTATTAATGGTATTTTTTAATGTTATTTAAATAATTTTTTACTGTTAACTGTTTTATGCATTTTCTATATTTTTACATTCACTTTTCCTATTTCTGAAACTCAACATCCTACATCCTCAATTTTGTCTAAAATATATTCTGATTTTTGACTTCCTTCATAGTATTAACCCACAAGACTTATTTCTAGAACTAAATTAAATAACCCCTTCCTGATTAAAAAAAAAATCAAGAAAAATCTAGAAAAGTAAACCTTACACAAAAGGAACCAAGAATGAACATTTTTTTATTTTTAACTCTATACTCCTAATACCCACATTATTATTATTATTATTATTATTATTATTATAAAACTATATATGGAAAAGGAAGAAATTTGTTTTTTTTTTAATCAGGAAGGGCAACAGAGATAGGAACAATTGTTATTCCTTAATACATGGCCCACCAATTTATTCTTCTCCTTTTTATCTTAAACTTCATTTTGCACTACATCTCCCGCACCGCATCTCAAACATCTAAATTCTTTATTTTTCTGATTACGTGTTCTGCTATTATAAATACAGCACTGTCTTAGAATACATAAAAAAAATATTTTTTCGGTAACTGCTAAATCATTGTTTGATTACAAATGAGACATTCAACAGAAATAAGAGAGAGGTATAATTGATCATATAAATAACAGTAGACTGAGCAATAAAGACATGAAGACTAGCACTTTAATGAAAAATCTAAATGAAAAAATGAACAAGGCATACATAGTTGGTTTCAGTGAGATGGAGAGAAAGGAACAGTAACTAAAAGAAGTAGAATAAAAGGGAGTAAAAGCCTGAATGAAGATCACAGAAGTGATGGCTCAGCAAAGCGATAAACGACATAGAAAAGAAAGTAAGGGATATTTCAAGAGTATTTCAGGAACAACGGAAGACTACAACCAAGAGGAGGTCATTTTTGAACAGTCTAGCACCAACAAATATTCTGTAATCATCGCTGTTGGATGGGCAAGGGAATCAGCATTTTTACTGGTGAACTTTTCTTCAGTCCAGTAGAACCTTGGTAAAAAGTCAAATCAGAAGAAAAAATTGTTATTTTAAACCAGATTTAAATATTACCTCTCATTAAAATTCATTTTTCTTGTGACATGTTGATCTGAGAGCTGATATGATTACTTGTTAAACTTTAATGCATACTGCCTGTTATGAAATGATAAAAAAATATTAAAAAAACATATTTTTTATAATATATATAAATTACTTATATCATTTTCAGTTTTACTTTAGTATTCTTAGTTCTCAATCTGGTAATCAAAATTCTTTTTCTTTAAGAGATTTTGTGCAGAATGTATCTTAAAAATGTGATACTAAACCAACACATATGTTTTTAACTTTACAGATTGAACAATTATTAATGTAATATTCACAGACAGCTTTCCAAACTGCTGAATAAGATTTTCAACAAATATCTGAATTACATCTAATGAATTTTCATAAAAAATTATCAATTTAAAGATCCTGGGGAAGGAATTCATATTAGTTTTATACTTCACCCTCTTGAATTTAGTCAATTTAATTATTTTTCATTAATTAAGAAATATAATTTAATAAATCAAACAACTTTTGAAAAACCTGTACCAATCATCACATGTGTTGAGATTGATCATTATCACTTTAAGATTGAGTGCACAAAAGGTTTTTCAAAATTATCACTTTATTCAAATTGATACACTGGATAAATTGATTTTGTTGATCAGTACGATTAGTTTTAATAAATAGGTATTAAATATTTTAATATTTGCCACTTCAGGTATCACGCTCTTTTCCTAATCTACTTACAACCATAATTTTCAGCAACTACAAATGCAAAACTCATCCACTGACTGATGAGATCAAGCTTCAAATCCAATAAAATGGTATAAGTAATTTTAAATGGGTTTAATTTTTTCGTAGTTAAAAGTTCACTTTTTTTTTATAAGAATTAAACAAATGGTAAATAGTCTCTAAGGAAATTCAGTCTGGGACTAATCACATGCTTTTTTTCCAGTAGATGGACAAAACACAAACAAAACTAGAGAATTTAATTTTAAGTCTTCAACATCAGAAATTTAGAACACAGTACTTACTTCATCTGATTCTATTTGAAAAGATTTTTTCATTATAGTCTTTCTCCGAGTGTCCCTCTAGCTGCTTCCTATTTTGCTTGAATAATTCAGCTAACTTCCCACACTCCTTTTTTTTTTTGAGATGCCTAGACCACTTTATTTTTTCATTCCAGATTCTGTTCAGCGTTCTTAACATATTTCCTTATAATTTATAATTTTTTTATTCTTTTTGTTCTAGTTTTTCCTATATGCTTCTCAGAAATTCTATAGTTGGAGTTTCAGATGTTTTGTCTCTCTCTGCACCCAACTTCCTGCTCTCTGAGTAAGGATGACAGAAAAAGATTTATAAGGTACTTCTTTGCATCTTGTACTTTCTCATCCCATATTAGACTTCTTATATTTTAGTAAAAACTATATGCGTTCTGAAAAAATTACAGTTTCGTGTTCTGTAACAAAATATTAATAGATCATAGTTCAATATAACTAGGGGTACACTCACCAATTAAGGTTGGAGGGCACTGAGGAAATAGAATACCCAAGGTGAACAAAAATAAGTGAAGATGCTCATTGGATCTGAAAGTGGAATAAGAAGACATTCCCCAAAAGCGGAGGGGGCAGATGAGGCTTGGGAGATAACCTGAATAAAATGCAGTGTAGATAGATCTCTCTGTAAGCTGGAGAGAAAGATATCTATCCACGAGAAGGGAACTCTTATAAGAAAATCCCTGGTCCTCCAGGTTGGTAGTTGGGTGTGGGATTAACAGCCCTACCCTGTGAAAAGCATGTTGTTATGAAATGCAACGAAAAGCCTCAGATCAATAGGACTGTTGGAATAAATACTGGATATCAACATTGCAAAAGATTTAATCTAGTCTGCAGGAGACTTCCCTCCATCCTCAGGGTGACTGTCCTTTCATGGAAACATCTGCAAAAGATGCGACCATAAAACTTTTTAATGAAATCTTTATTTTTAACCCTCTGCTGTTCTTTTATATGGTATAAACATCCCTTCCAGATCTAAATACTAATTTCACAGTAAAACCAAGTAGAAAATCCATGGAATATATGAAGAAATTTGCTGAAGAACATGCCTATTTAACAAATATATATATATTCTTTCATCTTAATCATCTATGAACTGCATTAAAAAACAACTTCAAAAAGCTGTCAGAACTCTTTCATTTTTTAAATAACTAGGTATCTATTTTTGAAACCAGTTGCTTGTTATCTAGAAAGATAATTAATAATTCGTTTTGTTAATCTGTTGTTCTCCATTCTTTTATAATTATTGTTACATTTAGGACCTAAAATCATTTTTAAAATTTTCCTTTCTTTATAATTATTTTTTCTATTCTTGATTCTTTGACTGTTGCCATATTTTCTGTAACATTTAAGCACTTTGGTTAAATGGTTGTTACAGTGTCTAATTTTGAGTTAAAAGGGAGAAATTTTTTATTATACATATTTTTTGATAGATGATAGAGTAGTTCAATTTTATTTGCATTCATTCCTGAGTTGAATCTTTCCAAGTCATTGTTATTTTGTATTATTTCAAAGACACAAAAAATATTTTAAATATCTAATAAAAAACATTGTCAGTGGACAGATAGATCTGATGCTGTATTTCATGTCAAATGAGGCAAGGTAATTCAAATTAATGCAAGGTCTGGGCAAATTAATTCATGCAACACTAGGTATTAGATGACTAAAAATTCTCATCAGATGTTGTTGAGAAAATATATGGTGCTGCGTTCTGCTAATCAACAAGTGGGGCCAATATTATTTACCCTTTTTTAAAAATATACACTTTTGCTAATGCAAATATTTCATTTAATTTCCATTTTCATTTCCTTCATAAAAAGTTACATGTCACATCTGTGTTTAGTCTTTAGCAGTTCACTAGTCCGTTGCTCACTTGGTATTATAGAGGTTGTCATGATAATAATAAATAGCCAATAATTTAAAGTAATTGAGAAGTTAATAAGCATTGTTTAAGAAAAGAATTCCATTCTTTTTCAAAATAATAAACAATTAATTCTAACAAAATATGTAATAAAATACTTATGTTTTAAAAGAGTATTTCATTAACATTAAGAAAAATATACATTAAATATTATAAACATGACTGGCGAAACAGACAATGCATTTCAAATAATGATTAGAATGCAATGTAAGAATGTCATTTCTGAATATGAGAATTATTAAATTATTTAAGAACGATATCCACGATGTCGCCACTATGTTGAAAAGAGTTAAAGATTAAAGCTTAACATGTTGAAAGCCCATTTGTTATGTTAAAATAAATAATGATGTCAAATTTATTTAAAAATAAATCTTATTTCAAAATAGCACTGAAATACATACTACAATTTCACAAAACTAAAAAAAACTAGATAAGTAATTATCAGATAAATTAAAGATTTAACAACTGGGATTTACAAGATTATGAATCTACTAACATACAAGTAGAAATACTAACATATTTCACAAAATATAAAATACCAAACTAGTATTATATATTATACCAAACTATTATGTAAAAATTCCACATAACAAAACCTACAAAAAAAGATCCTAATTGTTCAAAATGCTGTATTATATTTAAAGAGTGGTCCAAAAATCACAAAACAGCCTATTATTTCAGAAGTAGTAAAGAAAATGAAACATTTGGATACACCAATGTAAATTAGGTATGAGGTAAAACACAACAATGGGCGCCATTTTGAATTGCCATCCATTTACTTAAATAGACATTTATTTAAATGGATTTTAATGGGGGGGGGGGGGTCATGTGACGTACCAAAACAGTTGAAATTTTACTAGGAAATCATTTCAGCAATCAGATTTCACATAGCTATTACGGTGTAGGAGTTATTGGCATCCAAAATTAACACTGGAGGGCTACATAATGGGTTCAATATGTCAACCATTTTGTTGAATGTATAACTCCAGTCACTTAATCCAGTCAGCAGACACTCACAGAAGCACTTCTGATGCAATTTCCGTGCAGCACAGTATAATTATTTGTTGCAGATGGTGAATATCACAAATCTGTATAGATTTGGATTGCTTGTGACTTATTTTCTTCAGCTTCACACTCTCCTTTTAATTTGGTGATAAAAGTCATAGACTTGGATACATAACTTCATATGCCTAAACTCTACAAGTAGTCTAGTCAAAATTTTATATTTTGGCATGCTTATTCACGACAACACATTGAACCACCAATAACGGAACCTCTTGCTTTGAGATAACAGTATTGACAGAGAACATAGATGCTGAGGCAGTTAGTGTCCTTTGTCTCTCTCAATCAGGGAATTATCCAGGTAATATCCTCCATGCCGTGCACTCATGTTCATATGCGAGCCGTGAAGACAAAAGTTTTATTTATATTCAACTGACCTTCATTCATAATTAAATAACTTTGCATTCAGCAAGAAACTGCTTATGCAAGCACTATTCACAAACATTTTTTTAATTTCTAGGTGGTCTTTATATGCATAGGTCTGATAAATGATTAGCATAAATCTGATAAATGATTTAGCATGAAAAGAATTATAATTATAACGTAATTTGTTTTCTATGATTTTCTGATTACTACAATCATCATAGACTGCAAACTATGGCACTTAAGATGATTTGGAAAAAAAGTATTTCATTTATTATCTAACAATATTTAAAATAGCCTGTCTATTTAAAATATATACAATATTTAAAATATCCATTCAAGTAAACTAATAACAGATTTCTTAAAACCATTCACTTGTTTAAGGTGTGTTAAGGTAATTCACCTTGATAAAAATTGCCCTTGATGAAATACCTCATCATCCACTTTTTTGCTGAAAAGTGTTTCTGATGAGATTCATCATTACAAATTTATCTGTTTTATTCTGTTGTTGATGAGTTACTACAGTGTGTGTCTAGTTAAATTTTTACTGTAATTTAATGGTGAAGCGCTAGTGGCATATCAATTATACTATATAGAATTATCCATTCTATATGTCTTATTCTGCATCCTGAACAGCTGTTACCATGAACTTGTTTTGATTTTTGATCGTTCCTTAAGTTGCATATGTGTTAGTTTTATTATTTCTTTCTATTACATATTGTTTTCTCTCATCGTTTTCATAATTTTACTATTATTTTTGTGAAATCTTCAGTCATATTTTTTTTCCAACTGTTTGGGGATGTGATTGTACATAAATATCATAGTTCTTTACTACCTAACTTAATGTAATTTTTTATGTGAGCAAATGATCTTCGTATTATTACTTGAACTACTAGTATTTTACAATTATTAATTATTAATATGACAATTATACTGTAAATGATATTGATTAGTACAAAATGGCCTGTTCATCACATGTAATGATAGAGTGATAGTGATATAATTGAACTTTTAAATATTATTTTTTACACTGCATGATAAGAGAAATATATAAATAGGTTCTTAAATTAGTTTGTCATATTTCTGCATAGATCAACAATATGTAAAAAAAAAAAATGGGCAAAATAATAAAGGTTTGAAAAATGAGTTTAACTAATTTCTTCAGCATACATATGAAGTTCAGTCTTTAGTTTCGAATGGCAGTACACATAACGTTGTATAATGCACAGCATTAGCTAAGCTTTATAGTTTTGGAATATGCCAAAGCAATAAACCTAAAGTAAAAACCTCACCATCAAAATAACTTTTTTATAAAATACGGTATGGAGGTGCAACATGTGCGTTGAGGGTGGGAGGTGAAACATGTGTGGTGAGGAAGAGAGATTTAAGGTGTGTGGTAAGCAGTGGCGGCTCTTAGCTAAAATTAGTGGGGGAGCTGCTCTAGAAAATTGTTAGCCTTTGTTTTAAAATTGTGCAAAAGAAAACAAACTTATATAAAAGAAAATTTTATCAGAAACTTGATAAAATCCTAAAAGAACAAAATCAAATATTTTTTACTTACTTTAATATAAATTGTTATATTCAATATATTCAATCTTGATCTATTCATTTAAATTAACCAAAATTTTAATGCGAAGTCCAACTGTTTATTATTATTTATAATGATCTGTAAACTAAAAAAATATTATTGAAAAAAAATATACACATGTATGTATTTTTTATACAATACATATATAAAATATAAACTAATTTAGTATATGTTTAAATACTTATGTGTAAGTATGCATAAATTAAGTATATATTTTTATATCACTAATTATAAAAATAATTTAGAAATATGTAACAACAAAAAACATGAATATACTCGAAAAATATTTCATTTTTAAATTTAAAGAAAAACATAAAATGATTAATCAACAGACAATTTTTGAAAAATGACATTTTAATTAAAGACAGAGTAAGTTGTAACAGTTGACAACAATATTTACATAGTTACATGAAATTTTAAATTTACATAATTCCAGATGATAGTGATACATTATTCAAATTTTATGATTGTTAGAATATGGTTGTTGAAAAAATATATATACATACATTGGTATATATATATATACAAAAGCCCTGCATATGGTGGTTATATTAGAAAATTCCATTTTATAATTCTTCAGGCTGCTATTTATAAAGTTATAGATTCTCGATCTCCACCTCAAAAATGTTTACTATATCTAAATAAATCTTTAATGTAAAGCTATCTGACAGCCATCAATTGAAGTCTCCAAAAACATTTGCATTGGGGTATAATCTAGGTTATTTAAAATTGTTTTTATTAAATCTGCAGAGTTAAAAATCCTTCTCTGAATGTCGCTTTGATTCAAGCCTGCAGGATTTCAAAAAAGAAATACTCAAGAAATCAAATTACCGATTTCACATCAATTAGCAGATATTAAAGATGAGTTGAAAATTAATAATGCAACAATGTTAAAAAACTATGTCATTCTGTAGAGGTGTTCTTAGCAAAAATTGATGAATTTACCACTGTTGTTAACAATTTACAGTCAGATTATAAGAATACAAAGAAAGAAAATGAATTTTAAAATGTAAACAGTACAGCAGACAAAAATTTAGAAATTCATGAGATTCCTGTTACCCAAATGAAGATGTGTGCTGCATAATGGAAGGTATTGCTAAATCACACAATCACGATGTAAACATCGATATGGTGTATAAAATTCCACTGAATAAGAAGAATGCTATCCTGCCTATAACTGTAAGATTCAAAAGTAGATTAATAAAATATAACTTTTTCAACACAAGTATAAAAATCTATAAAAATGACTGAAAAATACTACCAAATCCAACTCTCCTAAACAATTAACTACTAAAAATATAAACAAGAACTTACCTGATGGACCAATATACATCAATGAAATCCTGTCACCGGTATTATAAAAATATATTTTATAATGCTAATATTTTCACAAAGAATAATGACTATATATACTCAATATAACGAGACAAAGACCAATAATAATATTATTACCTAATAATTTTTATTTTTATTAAATAAATTATGGTATAAAATATACTACATAGAATTTAATTGCAGTTACAGCATTCCTTCCACTCTTGTTAGTGCTGGGAGGAAGCTCTAAGCAAAATAATTTTTTTAAGGCTATAAAAAAATAAAAATATATTTTATACAATTTTAAAAATAATTATGCAGTTAATAATAATATTATTGGATCGCATATATCGGGAATAGATTGGGTGGAGGTTTAATCGATGCTCCATTCAAACATTCTTCAAACTTCTGCTCCATACTACAAAGACTGATGATCCCAATAAGTAGTCTTCTTTTGCTTGGCCTGTGTCCCCCTCAATGTTTGCCATAAATCGGCTGAGAGAAGTGATCACTCGAGCAGCCTTTTTGCATGCCCTCAAAATGTGATTCCAGAATGTGAATATTGTGTCAAGACTCACACCCAGATATCGGACAGCTCTTTTTTATATCACTTCTGTTCCTACTCTTATCGGAATGATGGTGGGTATCCTTTGACGAGTAAGCATAAAAATCGATTTTATAAATGGGTAGATTTAATAATAAATAATAGTAATTAACAATAGTAATAAACAATAGTAATAATAATTAATAATAATAATAAATCAGACTCAATATGGATTTGTTTCCCATACATCTACTGTAAATCTTCTGGAAGTAATTACAATGATATATAAAATATTTAAATGATAATAATTTGTTATTGCTGTTGCAACTGACCTTAGCAAAGTGTTTGACCTTGTAGATTATAATATAATGTTAGGCAAATTAGATAAGATTTGTATTAGAGGGAAACTGTTTACATTTTTTGATAATTACTTTATGATTAGAACACTGAAAGTTAGTATAGAGAAAATGTCTAGTAATGAATACAATCAACATTTTACTTTAATTCAAGGTAGTGTTGTTGTACTTTCTCCTACTTTGTTCAATTTATATGTCAATGATCTGGCCAATTCAAAAATTACATGAAAACTAATTAAAAAATTAGTTAAATATAAGAGAAGTAAAATTAGATGAAAATAATAAGGAAGAGGATAACATGTTAATTGGAGTATAATATATTGAACAAAATTGTCTTTAGTAAAGGATCATAGGTAGAAAACTGGAATTTAGGAGAGAAAGAAGAATAAAGTCTGAGATGCTTACATGAAGTGAAGAAACTTAAAGAAATGAAAGATGTTCAAGAACAAGAAAAATAGAAGGCAATAAGTTAAAACCTATGATAAGGTAGATTCATTAAAGAAGATGGGTTAGGAAGAAGATGGGTTCACCCAATTTGAGTTTTACGTTAGGATGATAATTAAAAATACTGGAAGAGATGTAGTCATTTATATAACTCCCATTTATTATAATACACACTGATTAGAACCATAAAATAACATTCATTCAAACACGTATTCGAAAGAAAGTAGAAAGAGTGTAGAAAGTTTTGCAGAAATTTAATATAAAATCAATAATACTAAACAACTTAGTATTGAATTTAATAGTGAAAAAGAGAGCGAAGGGGAGGAGTGAGAAAAGAGCTTTTCGGAAATTTATTTAACAGAACCAAATTTGAAGGTAATTCCCAAGTAAGTATCCATTAACATCAGAGGGAATTTCAGAAATTATACATTATGATATGAAATAGTGAATTTTACAAAAAAGTAGTCCGCTTTTTAACAACTATGTATTCTACAAACTGAAGCTAGTCTTTTGTAGAACACAATCATTATCTTGAATCATTCAAACCCTAATTGCAGAAACTTGTCACCTCTAAGGATTCAAAGACTTCTTGAAGATTCAACAGGATTCAAAGTGTAGTATTAAAATTCATGTGAACCACACTGTACCAGACAAGATCTGAAATGGAAGGAAATGACAAAAGACAAAGATGGAAAACACAAGATTTAGCTAGTTTTGTTTACTCCAGCTCAAACAGATGGATCCACAGAAAAAAGTTGCATAAGTATGGTTGGTTAGAGGAACAGCTAAACGATACAAGACTTTGTGAAAGATCAAGGAAGTGTACATCAGTTGAAATGAAATAAAGAGCTAAGAGGGACCTGCTATCACAACACCTGATGATAAATTGTAGACAGTAAATGATAAGATTGAGTATTAGTAATTAATACATTACTAGTAATTTTTTATTATAAAAATGACTAAAAATTTGACAAATTGGTTCTACTAATTTAATATAGAAAAAAGAATAATTCTTGCATAGAACATAATAAGTAAGTCCTTAAAAGTCACATCAATGCAAATTTTTAAAATTCAATATTACATTGTCTCAGTTGCTTTTGTAACAAAAGTAAAACTTGTGAGGCAAACAGCTAAATTTAATCCACTGGTTACTTTACAATTATAGGAGAAAGTAAAAAAAGTTAACTTTTTACAACGAAAATTTAAATGTACTCCAAAAAAAAACTTTATCTTTACAATAACTAAATAACATATTCACATCCATATAATAAAATTTATACAAAAAAAATCATAAAAATGTTTACAACTGTTAAAAATAACAGTTTTAATTCTAAAATAAATAAAACATAAAATAATATTTTTGACATATTTTATTTATAATTTCAATACCCAAATGTATACAATAGAGGATAGCATAAATTACATCCTTATAAAGATGAAGATTAATTTTACTTGTGACCCACCTCTACATTTTGAAAAAGCAGATAAGAAAAATTATTTTATAAAAATCTAGTAAGGCACACTATTAAAAATTAGGGAAAAATCTCATTCAAGCATCATCAGTATAATGATTATGATGCTTTCTGATTATGGAATCTGGCAGAAGTAAATTTGGATAATTATTGATATTTCACTGGATTTCTTTCTGGAAAATTTAACACATTCTTATTGTTAAGTAGTTGCTGATTCACATAAATGTTAAGAGGCTAAGGCACAGTGATTTGAGTATAAATGAAAAAGAGCTGATATTAAGACAAGTGGTCTGAATTTTTTTTCAACATTTGTTACAAAAAGACAACAGTCAACTTGCAGTACTTTTTTTTTTAATGCATCATAAAAATATTTATGTTGGAGTTGCATTCAGGTAATTGGATTTATAAAATAAGGTAAAAATATCACATTTAACATTCACGTCTCTTGTCTGTCCTTCAACAAAACAAAAAAAAAAAACAAAATAAAGTACCAAAAAATAAATAAATAAAAAAAATAATAATTTTTGAAAATCATTACAATCACAGTCTAATTTATCATGCCTATGATTTTATGTTACTGTAAATGACTTCTGGACTATATTCATGCAGGATCTGTAGGATTTCAGTAATGTTATCTTTTCTACAATTTCCTACATTCTAGTGGAATTTGTAAAAATGATTAATTAAACAAAGAAATTTCTGTTTGTCCATTAACAGGAAAGATGTGTAATTCTATAAGTTTCATTGTTTATACTTTTGCTTAATTTTTGCTATAAGATTTATATTTGTAATTTTAGAGTAAAGCTTCATTTTATTTACATACTTCTATTAGCTATTATTTTAAACTAATATAATTTTTTTTTTTTCTAGTGTTCTAGATTGAATCTTTTATTAAATCTGATATATTTAAAAAAAACCTATGTAAGAATTTAGAACAGCTACGTTAATTAATCTTTTATAAAATTAACATTCCATCTAGTCTCCCTTTTCCTTTCCACTGGAAAACTTTGCTGCACCTGGTCTCTCAAATATACACACTACCCATATTTTTACTGTAGTCAACAGCAACAACAGGTTTTGTGACTATTTTATTAGTTTAGTTGTTGTAGTCATTTCAATACCATGATATGTTGAAGTAACAGATACTATCCATTTGTCATACTATCTAAATAATGAGATTTCATTTAAATGTGTTATTTTACTTTCTGTTACATTGATTACTGCATAAATGCATTTTTTTTTCTTTAGTAGTGTTCAGGGTTTTGTTTTTTGTCAATAATGAAACAAAAGAAAGTTTAATGAAACTAAAATAAGTTTTTTGTGTTTTGTATTTGTTTTACTAGTATAAATAGGTTAAAAAGTTTTGTTTTGCATTTACTACAATTTTCAGATTTTAATTAACCTTTAAAAAATTTAAAAATATTTATGAATAGATTGTTCTAATAATTTTCCAGACTACTCAAGATACATAATTTAAAAAAGGTAACAATTTACCGTACAGAATTTTCTGCTTGGTAATTTTTCAACCATATATTTACTTAATTTCAGATCAGGAAGCCAGTAAAGTGGCTCTGTGCGGTGATAGTTTTAAAACGCTGTTACAAAATCATTTTATATGGGATCTAAGTCGGTTATATTTTTTTATATTCACAAAGAAATCAGTTTTATTATACAATTTGAACTATGGTTATACGAATTAAAATGTTTTATTTGGACAAGAGAGAATATGACCATTTTTTTCTCAGAAATGTGCTTGTGTGTGTGTGTGTGTGTGTGTGTGTGTGTGTGTGTGTGTGTGTGTGACTGGTGTATTATAATTGCTATGAGGGTTACGGATTTATTTATTATTTACAAAACTAGCTTATTATATTAGCAATATAACGATGTATTGAAACACATAATAAGTTATGATATACGGCACACAAAAAAAAAAGGAATTTGTGGTCATAAATGTGTCACTTTTATTTGAGACCTAATAAATCTTTTCTGACAAAAGATATCGGCATCAATGAAACACATACCGATTCGTAATGAATAACAGTATACAGTAAAAATAGTTTTTTGTCAATCTGAATAGCCTTTTAAGTGGAGGGGATTTTTATAAAACGTAGTTTTTACTGAATCTCTTTCTTTATACTAACATATGTTACTTTATTGTGTGAGTGAGTACGAGTGAACTGCAGTAAGTAACTTACTATCGCAAACCGGCGTTCCGTTGGTAATATATTATTTCATTATTTTTTTCAAAATTACATCGGTTTTTTTTTATTCAGTGCGATTTTTTTCACATATTGGGCGTTTTTTTAAATTTGTGATTTTTTTTTATTTGCCGTAATTTTTTTTTTTATCGAGACAATGAATGACGAACAGATTAGGTTTGCTCTTGACGAAGGACTTTCAGATTATGACGAAAATGACAGTGACGACCTTGAGGGCTTGGACGACATCAAAAATACTGAAATTAGGAGTAACGATTTTTGATGATCCAGGTCATTCGATTAGTGATACTGACACGGAACAGAAAATAAATGTAGCCGGTTCAGTTCTACATCCACATGCTGAAGGAAACTGTAATATATTTCATGAAATCCATTATCGTTCTCCAGTGCAGTTGGATGTTGAAATGCAACCAGCTGTTGATTTTCCTCTCCAAGATGAGGAACTTGACACGGCGGAGTTACAAGAAAATCCAACTGACCGGGCCCAAAATGACGAAACAGTTACAGATGACGAAGGTTACGAGTTGAAAGGTCGTCTGCCGGTTCTCGAAAATCCCTGGTTAGTTTGTACTGATAGGTGTAAATATGACACACTAAACAGTTTGCCTTTTACGGGTCCGGAACCAGGTGCATTTGTAAAGAATCCCGACCTTTTGGCTAAATCCGCTCCTCATAAGAGAGGTCGGCCTAAGAAGCGTCGTAGGAATTTACAGAATGTGCCTGAATATATTCCTGATCCCCGTATTCATGGGCAGACGCCGTTTGCCGTATCTATGTTGTTTTTTGGGGCTATCCTTGAAAAAGTAACATCACAAACTAATTTGTATTTTCAAAGCCGTAGACCTGATAGACCATTACCTAAGGACAGAATTCAAGGTGACGTTAGTCTTGACCAGATGAAACGTTTCTTTGCAATCATCCTGGAAATGGGTCATACTGTAAGACACACTTTACAAGAATACTGGTCAACTGACGAGGTTTCCCATTTCGCTTGGTTTGGGAATACATTACCGAGAACTGTCTTTCTTCATATTTTGAAGTATTTACACTTCACTAACCAGGATCCACCAATAGAATCAGAAATGCAAACTGGTAACTATGACCGTCTCTGGAGAGTACGCGAAATATTTTAAATTGCTCGTCAGAAATCTCGTGAACTCTGTAATCCACGACAACAAATTGTAGTTGATGAGGTTTTATGCGCCTACAAGGGTAGAGTCTTGTTTCGGCAGTATATACCTAGTAAACGAAAGCGCTTTGGGATAAAGGTTTACAGACTTTTCGATAATTCTGGGTACACATTCGATATGAATGTATATCTCGGGAGACAACGAGAGGAATAAAATGTAAACGAAACAATAATTATATGGGGGCTGTTGATCAATCTGATCTTCTGTCTTCAAGCTATTACTTACATAGGCGCATGACAAAATGGACGAAAAAACTTTTTTCCACATTTTTGATATGCTCTTTTTCCACATTTTTGATATGCTCCTTGTCAATGCTTATACGGCTTACAATAAATAATAAATAATACGGCAATAAGATGGAGACGAACCAATCCTTCTGATGGTTTCGAAATGAGGTTTTGAAAGGGCTTGTTTCATCATCTCCTACGAGATTTTCTGCACGAGGATCTTATGTAAGAAATCGTGAATTTTTACGTCTTGAAAGTTGTGAAGCAAGACATTTTCCTAAACGTGAGGGAACAAACAGTTTTAGACAATGCGTTGTGTGCTCGGCAAACGGCATTCGCGTAAGATCAGTCTGGAGGTGTGTGGCTTGTGAGGTACCACTCTGTATAGACGGATGCTTTCTCGTGTATCACACACGCCAAAATATCACCAACTAGGGGTAAGAGCTTTTTATTTATAAATTTATTACTTCATTTTATTTGTTTAGGTTATTTATTATTTGTCATCTATTTCATTCTTTTGTTTTTTTGGGGAATCTCCCATATTGCGATTTATATGTTGGTGTAAAAACTAGTGCGCGCTCGTAATTTCTTATTTTATATATTATATATATATAATATATATTACGATTTTATATACATAGTAACATAAAAAATACCTGTTGTTTGTACCGAATAGCTTGTAATTACTGGGGTAATTATTATGCGTTTCATGAACTCTATTGCCTCCCCCCCCCCCACCGTGGCGTGTAACAGCAATACTCTGTTGTAAAAAAAGTTTTTTTACGTAATAAATGCTCTAAGGAAGTCTTATAATTTTTAAAATAAATTTTACATTATATGTAACGCTAAGAAAAAATAAATAACTATAAAAATTTCTCGAAACTGATATGCTAATTAATCTGTAATTTATGACACGGGTTTTTCATCATATTTTGCCCAACTTTCAACCGATTTGCTTGAAAGTATTTTTTTTTTAATCAGCAAACTATGTTTCATAAACATAAATAAAAAAAAAAAAATTTCGCTAATAAAAAACGCGGTAGAAATGCGCAAAAAAAATTCTGCAATTAAATTATCGTAATTTTTGTACGGTTTCAATTTTTTTGTTGTTACAGGCATAAAAAATATCCAATCGTAAGGTTTTTTTTTTGTCAGAATCTGTTAAATGTCGTTAATATACTGTAATTTTTTGAAAATTTTTTCACAAGAGGGTAGCATAAGACTATGAAGAGAGGCAATTAGATACCAACTATTTTTGCGGAGCGCTAAGAAGCGCGGAGCATTGTGATGGGAAAAGGTTAATATAATGTTGGCATACATTACTCATTAAAAAAAAAAAAAAATACTGTTACTAAGCTCACCTTTTTGGCAATATTTGTGACACAAATACTACCATAAATATTTATTTAATGTATTTAAAAAGATTTCTATAGGGTTTTTTCCTGGTAATTATTAAGAAGTGTTGTAGTCCTAAGATTTGTTCCATTGTTTCCATAATCTCTGTCCCATAAATCTGTTAGTTTTCTAGATAACCAAAATTAAACTGTTAATGAAAACATAATAAATAAGAAGTAATGCATTTTTTTTTACGAGAAAAATGTCGACCTACAGAAATCTTTTTCTTAAAGTCGTTACTTTTTAGCATATTAGAAATTTTAATGATTAACATATGTTAGTGCTGTCATAGAATTTTGATTATATATCATTGAGTTATGTTTAAAATATTTTTATAGAATGTCCTATTTTGATTAAAGCAAATTTAGTTTAATTTCTTCATTTTTACACTGGAAAGGTTTTTTTTCATTATGGCCATGCTCGATTGGTTAGAAGTATTAATAACCGATTAAAATAATTGCAAACAACATTTTTTAACATAGTCATAGCTTTGTTTTGATTTTCCAAAAATAAATAGATTATTATAATAAATGTAGTTTACCTCAATCATCTAAATGATTCATGTCATTGCATGATTAATAAAATTAAATACTATACTATATATAAATATATATATATAAAACTGTCATCGATTGCATGGTCAAAAGTAAATTGTGCAGAGAAACCACAATTAACTGTTGTTTAACTTAAATGGTTTATGGAGCTGGTTCATTAAATCTGGCTTTGGCCAGTAGTTGATTACCACTTTCAGTTTTTAGCATTTAACATGCTTGTAGATTAGAAAACCAAACATTTTTTGCAATATTCAGTTAAAAAGTAGAAAATTCTTTCTTTTTGTCCTAGAAAATAATTCCTCTTTTTTAAAAATAGAAAATCAATAAATAATAATTAATAATTTTTTTTAAATAGATCACCTGTCATCTGGCATCTGGGAAGAATGTAAAGACTCAAAAAAGATGTATAGTTTATTATAAAAAAGAAAAGAGAAGGGATACAGTATACTGGTGCCCAGACTGTGAGGCAGGACTCTGCTTACAGGAGTGTTTGAAAATCCACCATATTCAACTTAATTTTTGAAAGGTAAAATAAAAAAAATATTATGAATTGCATGCATAATACACATATCCTTTGTGTAATTAATACATTTTATGTGTTACTATAAATTTCTATTATAATAAAATAACAAGATACCTAATTAAATAATTTACTCATCAACTATGCTAAAACTGTGCAGGCGCAGGCTCATGTGTGTGTGTGTGTGTCAAAAAATTATTAAGAGACAAACATTTAAAAAAATTATATTAGTTTATGTCAATAATAGTAGTTACAAAAATAGTTGCAAATACTACAGTAAGTTAACATCAACAATAACAAAATTAGTTTTTGACTAAAGAACATTTTACTTTTAATAAATTAAATAAACAGTAAAAACAAATTTCAAATATAATAGTTAATTTTTAAACAATTTGTAACACAGGTTTATCTCCAGCAATTTTCTTGATCATAATTTCTAAGAAATCTGGCAATTTATTGATTGGATTATTACTGTATATATCACATGATATGTGATATTGTGCTACTAAAAGTGAAAGATAAATTCATGATGATAGTTAAAAAAATTCAAAATTTTATTTTGTTAACCGCAAACATCTAAATTTGTTTCTATCAATAAGTCATATTCAATTTGATAATTTGAAGCCATTTCCAGACTTTTTTAACATCTTGTGCAGTAAAAATAAATGTCATATAAAATATCAATAAACATAATCTACAATCATGTTACTGTTTGGAAATAAACAAATATGTAATGCTAATAACAGAATGCAAAAACGCCGAAACTCTTCTTACAAGTATCAAAGTAAATAAAAAGAATTAAAAATAAATCAAGAAAATTTCAAATAGAAAAAATTACTCCCACTTGTATTCAGCATCAGCCATAGCAGCTGGGTCAGACTGTTCAATAGCCTCTTCAAAATATGTCTCTAGAGATGGTAGGAAATCTCTTGCTTTACCTCTGCAAGCTTCTAAACTGTCTGGCAAATGATTCCATAATTTTGTCAATTCAGGGCTATGAAAACATAAAAAAAAGCATTTCCAATTGCAAAAAAAAAAATTCAACACAAAAAGGAATAACATAAAACATGATTAAAATGCTGATACAACAAATAATCAAAATCTGCTTACATTTGCTAATAGTCACATCAAATTTCATAAAAATTGTCATAAAGTTTTGGAAAACAAGATTATACTGCAGAAACCATTACAAAAAATTTTATTTAAAAATAAATCTAAACGATCATTTTGATTGTTAAACAATCATCAGTAGATCCTACAGAAAAAGGGTGTGTATATCGACATACATATTTAAATTCTATTAAACGAACCACTAGTGTAGAATATTGAGATAGCTTACCTTAATTTTTCATGAAAATACTTTTGCTGATCCCGTATCCTCAGCCATGATTGAAATAATTCCATTACTGCATAATAAAAATTTAAAAATAAAAATACTAAAATACTGAAAATTGTGTATTAATTTACACAAATTCTATTTGTTGCAGTTGTTATAATAACCATCTCCCTCAAACTTTCTGATGGTTTATAAAATTGAAATTTTGTTTGTATTTATACGTGTAATATTTTTCTAATATTTCATTTTATGTCATCTAATTTCTAATATTTCTAAATTTGTGTTTATTACAAACAGAATATTTATTGTTTGTTAGGTGGTCTGCCATATTAATGGATAGATATTACTCTAAATCAATTATCAAAACACAATAATAAAATAAATGACTTACAACAAATATATAATAAAACACAGACATACTAAGAAAGAATTTTTTGAAATTCTGAATTTAAGGGTTAAAACGAAGTATGAAATTTACCATTTTTTTTTAATTTCTCTGAAAGGGGTGAAGGAAAGTAAACAATTCTAAACAATGATTGCAATTTTCTCCTACATTTCTGACTGTATTAAACGAGATATTCACTTGATTTGAGTTTGCAACTACTCTTCAAATAAATATCTAAAAAACATTTTCAGGTTTTTGAATTTTAATATTTTAAGGAATAAAAAAAAAATTTTTCAGGTTTTTGGATTTTAATATTTTAAGGAATAAAAAAAAACATTTTTGCCCTTTTATGCTACCGCTATTGAGTCAACCTTTATGAGATTTGGTAAGATTATGATTGTAATTTATTTTTGTAATTCTGATTATGTACAGTATATAGTGTGTGGATTATGTACAGTATATAGTGTGTGAAGGTATGACAGAAATTCTAAAAACCAATTAATGAGTCCTGTACTCACCAAATTGTTTGTCTGAAGTACAATACACTGATAGTCTTTATAAATTGAACAGGCTTTAATTTTTATTTATCATCATTATTCTCATAAGCATGAATTTAACGAACACAGTAGGTCCAGGGGGCAGAGATCCTGGCTAGATGGGGAGGGCATGTAAAGCAAGTCCTGACTGACTGACTAAAGATCCCCGGATTGCGATGGGAAACGCAAGTAGTCATACAGTGCAGGTGACATTGGAACAAGGATGCTAGTAAATATATATTACACTACCCTTCTCCTTATTCTCAAATAATTTCTCCTATATTTAGGTCCTTAATATCATCTGATTATCTCAGAATGCATTATATAAATTACACTTATAGCGGTTTTTGTATGTTAAATCAGCACATTTAGTTTGTATACACAGATATAATCATATAGAACTGAATCTCTTATATCAAGATAGTTATCCTACAAATTTTACTACAATTTCTTTGATAATTTTTTAAAAGCAAACTTAAAAATTCACCAAATGGGAGTTAGTAGACAAATATTACCTTACCATGATAATTAAGTACCGATTTTATGCACTATATTTTTATTGTGCTACTACAAATGTTATATACTTAACATACTCACTTTCCCAATATATATTATTTCTGAACAGCAGCGTCCTTCATTATTTGTGCTAACTTTTTTTACAGGGTCTTTTACTGAATCGCAGATTGATACCACCTAACCTTACACCACCAGTATTAATAGTACTATTAGTGATGTCATCTTCAATATCTAGTGGTGCTGTTTGTTGCCTTTTCACGTGACATCCTTCATTTTTCCAGTTATTCCAGTATTCTTCTCTCTATTAAGTGAAATCAATTCATATCATAAATATATGTTACTGTAAATTTATTTTTTATTACACATGTATAGTAGTCATTCAACAGAATGACTATAATTTTATCCATTGAATCATCGAATACATTCATGGAAAGTAATTGACAAATGGTAGTAAATGGTATTTTTACAACACTATTAATCACCAGGATAAAAATTTATAATCAATGTTTAAATTTTGCTTTTTATTATTAAGCCTTTTAATGCATTACAAAGATTTTGAACTTTCATTTTCAGCCAATTGTTTTTTTAATATTATAATTTTGTTAATTTTTTAAAAAGGTTTATAAATAGTATAATATTATTTATATTAGCATTTTAGTAAATTTCACATAATGTTATTCTTATATTTCAAACGTTAATTAATGGTCTCTGAGTTCATAATGCAAATAAATAAAAAAATTTTTAAATGTAAAAATATTTGTTTTTTCAAATAAAAAATTGTACACTGCTCTACTAGTAAAGTGTAGCTTTTGATTAACTTTCACTATCTCTCTTATGTTTAAATTCATTATTTTTTTATTTTTTTTTTAATAATAAAAATTTATATTTTTATATCATTCACAAAAACAAAACACTCAGCTTATGCACAGTTAAAGCCTTTCCAAATAAAATAAAAAAGTTAGAATTTAAATGTTTGATTTGTATAATATACAACTGAGCTTGTATGAGCAGTATATTTAAGAATAAAAAAATGAAAAATTTGCTGTAACAATGATGTTAATCAGCAGACTTCTGATGTAAAAATGTACGATAGAGAAATACTGAGGAGTAGGATATTCCAGTATTAATATTTTACAAATGAATTTAATTATGTTAATTCTATTTTTGAGTTCATAAACCTGAGCTTTTCTGTGGAAAAATACTGTAACTTAAAAATATAACTGAACCTTAGCCCGTGAAATTTGAGCATTGTTTGTCACTAAAGCATGATAAAAAAGAAAGTCAAATTTCAGAAAAAAAATATAATGCTCAGAGGACCTAAAGGGATTGGAGTGAGAAATAAATTTAATCAGGATTTAAATAACTGTCAGTTCTACAGAAAAGCTGTAAACAACAAACATATAAATTAGTAGTAACAGTATTAACTTATGATAATATAAAAAACAAATAAATGGGTAATATACAGAGTATATCACACAGTTCTACTATGACTTTCATAACCTATTATACTCGTGAAAATAATTGAAAAAGTTCATAATAAACATACGTCCTAAAATGCTTTGTTTACGAGTTATGGCTAGTGAAAGATTAGTACCAGAAAGATTAGACTCATGAAGGTAACACACATTATAGTCAGAAAGCATAGATTAAAAATAGCCAGTGTACCTGTGACTTCCAATCTACCACTTGTGCCAGTGTAATTAGCTGCACAAGTGGTCTCATGATTACCTTGTAATCTGTAATCTATCCGGGCATTCACAGTACTTACATTATTTTTACAACGAGGGCCTTTCTGGTTGAAACAGAGGGTTGAAATAGCAAAAATAAAAACATACTTGGCTAAGCTAAAAGTAATCATTTTTTTAAAGCTGTACAAAGTGTGCAAATGATATAATACGTTTAGTTCATCAAATTTTCATTCCTGCTAATAAGTTAACCTTCTTGAAATTAATCACATTATTTGATTGTATACTATTTTTTTTAATATAAGATATTATTCAGAGTACTTACCTAGTTTATATGTACAAGTCTTTTGTAAATTCTTGTTTGTATTCATATAACATAACTAATACTCGTAAAATATTTAGAATAAGCTAAACACAAATAACTATGTAAACCAACTTTGGTACAGTTTTAAAATACGCCACTGTAGGTTGCAAAGAATTACATATTTCTTATTGTATATGACAACGTTAAACAAACACTTAGCTTAATAAGTTATCAGAAAGAAAATATTACATAATATGCAAACTAAGTTTTGTTTATTTTTACATCACTTGTAATGGTATAAACAAATATAATTTTTCATCAACTTGCTGTAACACAGATTTTGACCGACAGTTGTTTTGACTAACTGTGGCGCAGTTTTTTTTTTTTGTTTTGCTAACTAGATGTAATATGAGAGAGTCGGATGCCGTCGCAGCAATTACGCTATCTTGTATCCATTCTCTGTAAACACTCCCTCTCACAATCACCACTACGTACAAAATTGCTGCAGTAATTAAATGTTTTTTCTTCAATTTTGTCGTTTTGTCGACTTCAAGTTTGTCGAAGCCATGTTTTTTTTTTTTTTACAATAGGTTTTTTTACTATTACTTCCTTATTGATCTGAATTATTTAGTTTTAATTTTCGATATTATACTTTTAACATTTTCGTAATATATTTAAAAAGGATTTTTTAAATGTAATTAACAATTTTTTCACAAAACAAAAACAAAAGGATTTTTAATTACAGTTAGATTATATATGAAGAATGATTATGTATGAAGACCCGGATAATCGACTATTACGCAAATATTATTTTCAAAGTACTTCTTATTTTGATTAAAATATTTAATCATTTTCGTTAAAATACCACTAAATTAAAAAAATTGTTTAAAAGAAATTCTTTCACAGAATATTAGAATCACTGATGAGAAACGTACTTCAATATATACTTGAGGTTACTTTAAATAAAATTTCAAGCTAAACACAAACGCACACAAGATTTTATTAACACCCCTCTTTGTAATTATTAAGTGCAATATTATACTCTAATTCCATCTAATAGTTGTACACAATAAATAAACCCTGTCATTGTAGTTACTAAATCTGTGTATGTCCAAATATTTCAGTTTAACTATTACAATTTTCAGATTTTAAAACACGTGCACTACGATAGATTAATAAATGATAGTGTTGATTCGTGTTTTTACAGAATAAACCGTTTGAAAGTAAGGCATGTTACCAAAGGGTTCTGGCTTCGAATCCCAGCAATGCTCAATATTTTTACACCCTAAAAATGCATTTCATAATTAAAGAGAAAAAAAATTTTAACATGTTAATTAATAAATTAATTATTTAAGATGAATAGATTATTAATGTTTGTTTCAGTAATGCGTGATAAAAACTGTTACATAACAGTTCCGCGCAGCACAATCTGGGTAGCATCTCTTCGCTGAACCCACCGGGTAGTCTAGTGGTGAACACGTCTTCCCAAAATCAGCTGATTTCGATTTCGGGAGTTCTAAAGTTCAAATCCTAGTACAGGCAGTTACTTTTATACGGATTTGAATGCTAGATCGTGAATACCGGTGTTCTTTGGTGGTTGGGTTTCAATTAACCACACATCTCAGAAATGGTCGACCTGAGACTGCACAAGACTACACTTCATTTATATTCATACATATATCCTCATTCATCCTCTGAAGTTCCTCCGGTAGTTCCGGAGGAAACAGTAAACGAAGCATCTCTTTGCTATTCGTGATTGTTTCGTAACCCTTTTTCCCTCCAACCATCTATGAGGGTTCAAGATTAGACAGTCTACCACTTAATACATCATTTACATGATAGTAGAAATGAGAATATTATTTTATAAAACAATTAAATAAAGTCAAAAATATCAAATAAAAGGTGACACTTTACGCTTTACATTCGCTTTCATTGTCTGATTATTTTTATTTATTTTTGAATCTATTGCGCGCTTAAGTATTACTTTTATGACCAAATTATGAATGGCATATTAAAAAAACGGTTAATTCAAAAACTGAAACCCAGTACCTTAATTTTTTTAATCTGGTTACATTTTAGGTGTCTTAAACCGAAAATCTAACCTAGGATCTGCAGTTTTTTTTAATCTGGTTAAACTATAGGTATGTGAGCTGATGTCTAAGTTGGGAATTAAACCTGAGACCTTCAGAATATCAATCGATTCTTTTCAAAATTTTAATTACGAACCTATTTACAGATGATTCTTAGTAAAACTGAACAATGTAAAGAATAAATCGATTCCGTATCTAATATTTATATTAATATAAGCGATCTGAGACAGAAGCATTACGCAAGTAATTGTGTGGTGATCATTATCCATAATGATTTTTAAAGATGATATCAGGATAGGCATATTACGTTGCGAACTGTCTCCAAGCAGAAAAATACCTTAAACTGAAGGTCTAAAGGTTTTAACTGGCAATATCCAGATAAGCTTAAACATATGAGTTAGTGTCCAAGCCAAGAATTGAACTCAAAACCCTCAGTATATCATTCGTTAGTTATATTAAGGAGGTGACAAAATAGATTATAAAAATCCGAGATCCGAAAAAATGTAATTCCTTGTCACTTAATGAACTTTCAATATAATTTTTGAATTAAATTTTTTATCCAGTGACACCCAAGTATTATTTAAGAACAACGAAATATATTTTAAAAGATCTAAATAAAATTAAATAAGGCTTTACAGGTATAATAAAGTGTATTAATAAATAGATGTGTGGATCTATGTATGCGCACAACACCCATTTGATTTGGATACTGTAGACAGGCTGAACTGTTAAATATGGTGGTCGGTTGGATATGATTACTTTTAATTTTAGAAATAATATTGTTACCTCCTTACTTACCGATCATGGTATCTATAATTTATATCATAAAAGATGTGGTTCTGTTACTTTTCACTTTGAGCTCAATTTTCCAGATCGTAACCGGGTATCGAATTCGGAACTTCTAGTCTAACAGGTACGCAGCTACCTCTCTAATAGCGTGGAAGTCATGTTTCATCTAAAAAAAATTAATACTATCTTTTTTTTTTTAATTCCTGATTTGATATTTAAACAAATATAGTAATAATATTGTATGTGCGCGCGGCGTGCGGGTATGTATTTAAATCTACTATATATAGAGCTTGATTACGTATATAAGCTGATTATTAGATGTAATTAAAACGAGTTGTTCTAGCAGTGGTGAAAGCGTCTTCCCAAATCAGCTAATTTGGAAGTCGAGAGTTCCAGCGTTCAGGTCCTAGTAAAAGCAGTTACTTTTATACGGATTTGAATACTAGATCATAGATACCGGTGTTCTTTGGTGGTTGGGTTCCAATTAACCATACATCTGAGAAATGGTCGACTTGTGACGTACAAGACTACGTTTCATTTACACTCAAACATATCATCCTCATTCATCCTCTGAAATAATACCTGAACTGTAATTCCCGGAGGCTAAACAGGAAAAAGAAAGATGTAATTAAAAAATAAGTGAAAATTTCATTATAATCCCTTTGTGTGTGGTTGGCTGTTATATTAAAAATTCCATTTATAGTTAAAGTGAAAATTTATTCTCTTTAATATTTTATGTAAGTATAAGTTCCGCAAGCTTAATAATAAATTTTAAAAATCTGATGGACACTACATGACTTCCTTGTACGCCTATTAAATTACATATACACATTTTTTGCTGCACTTCATTTAATTAATTTCATTTGAAAGTGAGATACGATCCTCCATTTCATTAATAAAGTGGACATCTGCTGAAATATTAGTTTTTATTAACATCAAATATTTATACAATAATTAATTCAACAATTTTACATGAAATATTATGATAGAGTAAAAGTCCTTTTATTTCTCGTATTACTAGATAACTATTATTCGTATCTTTATGAGTTGCTGATTAACAAAAGTTTTAGATTTCTGGAGTGTCGTATAAACAAAAGTTTATAATAATTAAACTATTCCGTTTAGTGAACTCCTGTATGGTTACAAATGTTAATTTCTACCTGACAGTGTAAAATATTCATTTTTTATTATTGGATTATTTGGTGAATAATCAAAAATGAAAATCATACAGGAAAAAGAAAAATAACATGAAGAAATGTATCTCAAAAACTACAAGAAGATGAATATGAAGGGGAAGAAAACGTTAAGACCAAGGAAATAATAAATTAAGAGAGGATGATGAATATAGAGAAAAAATTTGAAAATTAGAGAACGTGTACACAAATTAAGAGTAGAAGAATTATATCAAATGAAAGAACGATTAAATGAATGGCAACAAAAAACAATTAAACGAAACGATGATCAACTCCGACTTAGGGAGAATATTGCCCGACAATATCAGAGGAGTAATGAACTAAAATAAAGAAATTTTTTGCAATTTATTAAAGATCGGGTATGTCTCAGTGTATATGTTGTTCTTATAAGTGTCTATTTTCCAATCACTCAGTAGTTAACTTTAATATAGATAAAATTAAACAGAAATTCCACAATAATTAAGTAAAATTAAACAGAAATTAAACTAGAAAATCCAAAAATAATACGATTTTAAATTATAATTTTAGTTAATATTAAATAAGATGTTTCACCAACATCTATTTTACATATACACATGTGTAATGCCTATTATTACATTTACACATTTTTAAAAGTACATAAAATTTTATTTCGCTAATAATTTTTTTTATTATAGTTGAATTATTATGTATTGTAAAAACTTTTGTTTACTATCACGGGTTAATAATTATTAAATCAATATATTTAAATTAAAGAAAAGAAAAGAAAAGATGAAAAAAACAAAAGGAGATGAAGCCTTCATTTAAGATCAAAATATTTCATTAATTAAAATTTTAGTTTTAATTTGCAATCAAAAAGGGATGTGCACAACTGTAGGTTACAACAGTGCTAAATCCAAAATTTCAACATCCTACGGCTAATCGTTTTTGAGTTATGCGACATACACACATACATACTCGTACAGACGTCACGCCGAACTGGTCAAAATGGATTCAGGGATGATCAAAATGGATATTTCCGTTGAAATCTGAAGACTAACATTTTTCGCGATCACAATACTTCCTTTACTTCGTATAAGAAGTAAAAATAACAAAAATAATTTAATATTAGACAGCATATTGTAAAAGAAAATTGACGGTGAATAAAATAGTTTGCGAACCAAAATTTTAGATGGAATTATTTTTCATGATAATTTTGTTGTTTAGATGTAGTGGTGTTAAAGATGTCTACCGGTGACGATCGTTGTCGTAGTGGGGGTAAAGCAGAAGCAAGTGTAAACAGAGAATAACATACGAAATACAGCTACCAGTCTTGTGTTATAGTTATTGGCGGTAAATTATACATAGATACTCAATAAGCACTACAATTAACGTTTGGAGAGAACGCTGTTGCTTAACGTAACCTAATCCAGTTGTAATGTCTTCCAATTTACATCTTTTTATTTAGATATTCGTTATTAGTGATTAAGGTGAGTTTTATTTACTTTCTTTCAATTTTTGAAATAATAATTTGCAGTTGTTTTATTCTTTGTTTGTGTTATTCAAATAAAATACGAGTAAATTAAACAATCTTTTTAACAGAAATTCTTTCGTAGAAAGATTAGATTACTGAAGAGAAACGTACTTCACTATAATGTAATTGTACTTCAAGATACCGTAAATAAAATTTCACACAAAAGATTTTATTCCCTTTGAGATTATTGAGTGCCATATTACACCCGAAAACCGTCTTTATTACGTTCGTTATTTAAACAATAAACTACCTGTCATTGTATTTACTCGAACATTCCATTTTTAAAATATTTATTAGATTAAAAATGTTAGAATCCAATTTACACTCATTTATTTTTACAAAATAAATTAATAATGTATCTAAATAGAGCGAAACATTATCGATAAAATAAACAAATAAAACGAAACAAATTAAATATTTGGTTATTTGACCATTAATTAACAAGGGAAGTAAAATATATTGTATATCAAATTTACTGTACTGATATAAGCAAAGTTAATTTCTGAATAAAAAGAAAGAGTTTTTACACATGGAATTTAAGATATTTCATTTTTGATATATTAACAAGTTTTAATTTGGGTAACGAGAATGAAGCTTACTAAGCAAGGTAAAAATTCGCAGCGGTATCGTTATCAAAAATATACTATTTACTGGAGCTCCTGGGTTCATCTCCCAAATAACTTACCATTTGTTCACCGATCTTAGTTCTTGTCGTTAAATATTCATAAATGAATTTATTCTCAGGAATAACAAAAAAAAAAAAAAAATTTGCTAGGAAAGAAAGCAGCAAATAAAAGCAACATTTTAATAAATTTGTAAAAATATTTTTATTAATTTACTGGCTGTAGTTTTTAACATATATAGTATTTTTTTAACATATATATTTAATAAAAATTAATTGTAAAAGAGGATAAAGTATCAGTAGTTAGTTTGCAGAAGAGCAACCAATACTTTATAATTTACGTAAGGTTCCGAGTTCGACTCCCGGTAAGAGCTTGATATTATCATGTAACATCTGATTACACATACATAATATTTAAAGCACAAATTATTCGAAACCAGTACAATGAGATATATATGACAATAATTCATTATGAGCTTTTATATTTAACATTTTCCATATTTAATTTATCTTTTTTTTAACTTGAATTAAAAAAAAAATCATAAAATTGTTGAAAATGTATAGTTGATTATTCTTTTAGAGGAAAATGATTTTTAAGAAAAATTTAATGACCTTCCTTAGATCGATCGGTTGGTAATTTAACAGACTGGATATACCGATAATCCTGGGTTCGAATCCCGGCATCATTCGGGATCTTATCAGTCACAGTTCATCTCATTAACTACACATAAGTAAAAATTTAAACAGAAATTACTCATAAATTACATGAAGATTAATTTTTTCTTTCGGAGAAACATTCGGAGCGAACGTTAAAATATTTAAAATTTTATTCGTAACGTTTAAAAAATATTTACCGATAATTTATAAAAGCGTCGGAAAATATAGTAATATATTTCAATATATATAATTAAAATTGTGCGCGCGTGTGTGAGTATACAAATAAATAAATAAATAATTTAATTAATGTATTATTTATTAAGAGATAATAAGATTTACTGAAACTGAAAATTATTTCAAAATTATTTAAGACACCGGTTCGCTTCGGTTGATATACAGAGAATCTATTCTTAATAGGAAGCTTGTATTCATCATAAAACACAGTTTAAACATTTAGTGACTGACAGGTCCTATGTTGCCATTTAACCTGACTTTTCCTTCACCCTTGGCTCCGTTCCCGCCAATTTTGGCATCATATAATTTGCTGCGTTTCGTTTGACTTATTCAACAATACATAGAACATCCAAGCTAACCGGTAAGGAAGTGAAAAAAAAAAAAAAAAATATTTTTACGGTAAAATTTTTTTTTACATTTTTTTAAATTTATTAACGAATCAATATATTATAATTTTACTATTATTTATAAAAAAAAAAAAAAAAAAAAAAAAAAATCGTAAAATATTTTAAATCGATGTTATATTCTCCATTTGACAATACGGTTGTACTTACTATTAATGAACTTATATCATATTTGTCGTTTTATGTATAGTGTTAAAAACTAAAAAAAAATCATACTTAATAACTTTTTTGTTTATTTTAATTTTTACGTTGTAAAAATACAGTTAGTAAAATAATCACTGATTTTATACAACCGACCTCTCAGTTTCTTATTTTCTTATTCGAATGTATTTCCGTCCAGTGAAAAAGGAAAAACTGACTGGATTACGCTGTTTAACGCATTTCTTTTTTTATATTATATAATTTTGTATTTATTTTTTCGTTTAACGCCTACATCTCATGCCCAAACTTATAATTATTGTTTGCTTATTTTTAAATATGACATTGAAGTAGATAAAGATTTTGGTACGTAAAAAATTAACGGGATTCGAATCCAGAACCTTTCGGATATAAGTCAGGCACGTGATACATTTAATCTGATAAGTAAAATGAAATGTACTTTTTTGTCAACCATAACGGTAGTAATAAAAAAATAACGAGAAAATTGTGTTCTGTTGCCATTGTAATATATTACGTGTTGAGCGTATGTATCAATTGACCTTACAATTTCTAATGCAGTAAATTTTCTCTAAAAAAAGTACTCTTCCCGTACAATTTTTGGGTCAATGAAATCAAAAGAATGGATTCGTGTAATACAAAAAATATTTTAAGTTTTGAGTTTGTTGCGTAATTAAAGAACATGGAGGGCGCGCGCAAACACACACACATACTGTTAGGTAGATTTCATAAGAAAGCTATCTATTGTAAAGGGTACCATGATTCGATTTCTGGAAAATTTCGACATATCTTCACGTTTCTCCTCCAGACTTCAAAACCACCGTCAGTTCAAAAGTTTATATATGCATTTATATCTGTATCTAAATATATATATATATGTATTTAATTTTCTTGTGGATCCTATAACTGTCCTAATTTTGCGCCAATCACTTTCAAATTGATATATAACATATAACAACCAAAAATCTCTGTCGAGTTCATTATTGGAAAAAATCAGACCACGGAGGTGGATATGGGGGCTTTTTTCGAAAAAAAATATCGCTATAACTTTCCTATTAATTAATTTCTTATTCTTTTAAAGTTCCTACTATTCTTTGCATAAGAGGCTAAAATTTATGTAAGTAAAGGTATTTGATATCATCAATCATGCCCCAGGGGGTAGAAAAAATGGGGTTTCGAAAACAAACAAAATCATACCTCCCTTAATAGGCACAGTATCGAATCTGTTTAAAGTAATCGTTAGTCCTCTAAATATTACCTAAAACTTTTTTCTGAAACAATTTTTGATATGATCAACCCTTCCGGTAAGAGATGACCAAAATATGATTGGAATTGTAAGAAGATGGGGCTTGTCGTATGCTAAACATGTGTAATATTTTTCCACATGCTACCATTGTTGTATTGAGTAAATTTGAAGTTTTTCTTAACTTTACGGTGGAAATCTTTTTTATCCCCTACTTAGCACCGATGAAATCTACCTCCGCCTTCCGGCGTGCCGAAAGGGATTTTTTTTTTTTTTTTTTTTAACTGTTACTCGTATATATTGTTAACAGCGAGGGCGAGTTGTATCTGAAGTTCGTCTGTATTCCGTTCTTTTTGTACACTAAATAATTTATATATTTCTATTAATTTTGCACAGTATTACATATTTAGCTTGAATTATTTTAATATATGTATAAAATAAAACAGATTAATAAAGTATGCGTTAATAATATTAATTTTATTATAGTAAACAGTATGAAAATAATAATCGCGAAAAGAGAGTAGTGTCGAATAAAATATTCTCGGTTTGACGTCCGGTTATGCTTGTGATATTTAATTTTTTAATATTTAGACTGTTCATTTAATTTTTCTGTTCAGAAATAAATTTACATTTAATTTTTTAATTTATTTTAATCTTAATAATATAAAATAAAAGCTCATTTTAGCCACATTAATTTAATTTTATTAATTGAACTAAAATTTTACAGTAAAATTATTAAAGTTAAGAGATTATTTTACATTATTTAAAACCCTTTTTTTAAAATTTAATTTACGCAAATTTATTTTTTTTATTTTTTAAACATCCCCATGCACCCGATCCTCGCCATTAAGGAAAACACAGTCACCTCGGAGTGTCGTGGCAGCAGTCTGCCCACCCTAGCTAGCCCCCTTCTGGGGCTTCCCACCTGGGTCTCCCCAACTTCACTAGGATACACCGACATTCCTCTTCCGGATAGCCGCTTTGTCCTTCCGCTAAGGAGCTACCCATCCTGTCCCTAATACAACAGTTCCAGATGTACGTTTCGCACATCTTTCACTTCGCGACCCACTCATACCTTAAGGGTTCTTTATGCCATCATCGGGGAGTTCCGACCCCTCCACTCTTGAATGTGGGCGGACCCGAACACTCTACGCAAAAAGACTACCTCCCTGGCCCTACATGTCGCCACGCTTCGACCCTTTTTATTTTTAATTATAACATTCCGTCACACATACATGAGTGCACCTTATCCTACTTCTCCTGTAAAACAAAGTAATAAAAAAAATATATAAATAAATAAATAAAAATCCCCTTGATCACGGCGTCGTCAAGCATCGCGTGGCCGTTACTTCCTCAAAGCAAGAATTCCTCATAAAGTCCTGTTCCTAGCCTCGTAGAGCCGCCTCCTAATTATGCAAATTAGTTTATTTAATCGGTTGCTTGAAAATAATATTAAAATTATTTTTAATAATAAAGGTTAATTAGTTTCTTGTAATCTTTTAATATATATTATATTAAGGGGGTATAGTCCATCCTGTTTCTTATCATCCTCTAAGGCTTAGAGGATTATAAGAAGAATAATAATAAGAAAGTTCGCTTAGAGTCTAAGCGAACTTCAGTCATCATCTATGTGCTTCAGCAACATTATTATGTTTTTATTGTGTGTTTTGTTTGAATCGGCGTAAGCTCAAAATCGGTGAATGAAATCAGAAAACAGAATATTGGAATTTATTAAAAAGTATATAATAAAAAGTTTGTATTTTTTACCGCTTTTGTTTCTTTATGTACGATTATTATAAATATGAGATAATTTCAATTTTCATTATTTTAATCAGAATAAATTCACTATGTTTTTTAATATTGACAATTATTTTCACGGTGTTTCACGAAAATAGATAGCTTAGGATAATAATAAAAACAGCAAACCAGGATTTGAACTTTAGTTTTAAGAAGGTATCATTATTCAGCTTGTTCGGCGTTGTAGTGGTCTTATTTGCGTTCTTCAGCATTTCTATCCACCGGTGCCAAGTCTATACCTTGATGTTCTGTTAGTTCATAAAAGTGCTGATCGATGACATTTTAATTAAAGAACACGAATCAATCTGGTTGTTATCGAAGGGCACACCACCACATGGCAATAAAATTAAGTAATTTATACTACTATTATATTTTATTGAATAATAAAATATTATATTTTTATTATTTTGAGAGGGGGTAGGGAGGCTGAGAGAAACATAACGGTATGTCAGTTAACTATAATTTTTTGTATAAGAAGTTTTATAATTGATAAAATAATTAAGTTTTATGTTATCTCTAGGTATCAAATGTCTCAAATTGTATATATATAATCAAAGACAAAAGTATAAAAACAGTTTACCACCAAGTTTAAGTACCGTACTGTATGTGTGGCCAGCCACACAACAAAAAAATTTAATATTTTACATTTTTATGATTACATATTTTTATATCTTTACAATTTTAATGTTTTAAGTTTAATGTGTGATTTTTTAAAAAGAAAAAGTTTTATTAACCGATTATGAAGAAAACCCTCGAAAGCGCTATTATGAAATAACAATAGGGATAAGTTAGAAACATTATTGAATTCTATACTCTTGGTGGTAAACTATTTTTATATTTTTGTCATTGATATAATTAGTACAGAGTAGAATATGAGCAAATACAATAACAAAAGAACTGGTTTTGCTAAGTTAATAAATATGTATCTATAAATTAAATGAAAGAATAAAAATATTTCAGTCTCTACTGAGATTTATCTCAATAAAACTGACGTATGCCGTTATGTTTACAAGTATTTTATTAGTAATATTTACTTAATTAGTTTTTCTTTTTCTTAAAAATTGAACTATAATATTTTAATTAATGATATACATTTTTATTATATTACTAGCCGGCCCTCCGGGCGGGTCGCGTTCGGAATGAGATTATTAGCTGTCCAAAATTGATTACCTCTTTTGTAAAAATTTCTTTTCTTGAATGATGAATATTGATATAACGAAAGTTAGGTTAGAAATTTAACTGTAGAAAAAGATACTAACGAATAGGAATTTTGGCGCTAGTGATCGGTACATTCTGGTGCCTACTTTTTGGTTATAGTATATTATTTTACGAAGAAAAACAATCGCATAAATAAAAAAATCTGACATGGGCACCGTATGACTTCCTTGTACGCCTATCTATATATATAAAAATAAATGTTTTTCTGTCTGTATGTCTCTTATGGCATCCTAAACCGTTCATCCGATAGCGATGAAACTTTGGGGAATGGTTAGACGCATGCCAGGGAAGGTTTCTGAATTTGTTTGGACCCGCTAGCTGGCGCTGGCGTCGAGATATATAGAAAAATTGTATTTATGGTCCGATTTGCCTCATATTCAGAATATGTGTTACTTACATGGAAAGAATTATCTCTACAAAAAATGGACCCGCTAGATGGCGCTGGGGTTGAGATATTTAGAAAAATTATAATTATTGAACGATTTAGTTCATATTCAGAATATGAATATTAGTTACGTGAAAAGAAATATTTTTGCAAAAACTATACCCGCTAGCTGGGGCCGGTGTCGAGATATTTACGAAACAAACAAACAAATATACGAACAGACTTTTTTATCTATATATATAAAAGGCATGTTCGTATGTGTGTGCGCTAAAGACCAAAAAACTAATGGACCGATTTACGCGCGGGCAAACGGGAAAAGGTGGAAAGAGAAAAGGGAAAAACGGAAAAGGGTAAAAAGGAAACTGGGAGAGGGGCGAGGGAGAAGGGTGAAAGGGAAAAGGGGAAGGAAAATAAGTGAAAGGTAAAATTTGTGAAGTTCCGTAATGTTCAGTTTTTATTTTTTTTATCAAATTTTCATTTGTGTTCCTTTAAACTCTCTCTCTCTCTATATATATATATATATATATATATATATATATATATATAGAATGCTTCGCTATTGCCAGATTTGAGTGTATATATATATATATATATATACACTCAAATGTTGCAAATATTGCCAGATTTGAGTATATATGTATATATATATATATATATACACTCAAATCTGGCAATAGCGAAGCATTGGCGGGTCTGCTAGTTAAAGACTCAAATATATATCTGAAATCGGGAACAAACGAAAAAGACGTCAATATATATAGAATTGAGGTTAATTTTATTTTTTTGCTGTTATGTATATATTCTTCAACAATAAAGAATTAAAATTTCTTGCTATGTATGTAAAATATTTTCTTGATATTTTACTACAAGTATGTAATTATTTTTTCCTAATCTCGTCCTCACCATGCTAAAGTAACGAATGTAAAAAACTCAACTTTTCACGTACGACGTATTCGCCGAACTCCAGAAACTGATTCAGGACACCAAAATGTGCAAAAAAGTTCATATTGACATAAGTCCTACTTTGTTTTGTTTTCCTTCTGGACACCATTTTGTGATTTTCAACAAAAATAATTATTTCTCAGGAGCGGGTAAACCTACTTTAATTAAATTTATAAAATATAATTTTTTATTTTACAAAATAAAAAATTTTGAAAACGAAATAAAAAATTTCTTAATTTTTTATACTTCAGTATCTTTGTAATTATTTTATAAATTTTTACTTATTACAAAATTTATTAAGCATTTTATTCTGAACATAATGACACCTCATTTGTAAAATTCCGTTGACAAACAATCGAGTTGTAGCAGACAAATAACCCGGCAGTACGCTTTTGCATCGTAATGCAAGCTGAAAATTTTTTGTCTCTTTCTATTTCCTCTATTAAATGTAATAAAAATTATCAGCTTTTAATATTTTAAAAGCCCTTGTATCCCTTCTACGTTATATGCTTGGAAATGCAAACATTTTAAAAACATTTAATCAGGGACACGTATTCGTATAAATAATGTAGTATTAAAATAATTGTAATAGTTCTTTCCTTTAATTCTGCAGTCTAAACATTTTATTTGCTTTGTCCTATGGGTGTGCGTGTGTATATATTGAAAGATAATGGACGCACAATTAGATCGCATAGTCAAAAAACCGAAAGGGAAGAATATGAACAGATTTGTTAGTTATTCATAATAAATCGTTTATGTAGCAGAGCGCGCTCTCACTCAGTCTCTCTCTACACAGATATAGATATATATTAAAACGTCTGACTGTTGTACAAGAGATACGAAATTTCAATGCTTGTGTTTTTATATACTGGACAGCTGTCGCTATTTTGTCTACTGTAATAAGAGATGACTCATTGCTTTTATGTCGACTGATTTATGTCTGATCGGTTCTCTTGCGGTTTCACTTCCTTTTTTTTAACGGTAATGTTTTTTTCTACGCTAGTTTGTAGTTGCTTCATAGTACTTAATTCGGTCATATTCTTCCTAGTAAAAATAAAAATACAATTTTCCTTCAAGATATCTTCCATTTGAATTATTAAAAAAAAGCCAACATAATCAATCATTTCTTTAATCTTTTCTCTGTTTTTTCTCTAAAATATTTTTTTTTTTTCAGTTGCGGATCATTTCTTATTAGTTATTATTTTAAATAAGTCCTAGAACCGTATCTGCAGCAGGTTTTAAGTAACCTGTGGTGAAAATTAATAAAATGGGTAAAAAACCCTGATTTTATGTTTGATGTACAATAACTTTGTTAAATGGGTAATAAATCGTGTGTGTGTGTATGTGCGCGTGCGTGTGCAGTTATCTTTTTAACTCAACAACCACTGACGTGATTTGAACAATTCTTTTACCAATATTTTAATTAAACTTTTAGAGAATGATTTTAATTAGAAATTTATCCAGGTATCTCTATTATCTCTATTATAAGCTTGAACTTTAGTAGTTTGTCAGAGTTGGATCAATTGTTCTTGTGAAGTAAACTATTAAAGAAAAAAATCTGATGTGGACACTACATGACGTACTTGTGCGACTATTAAATTACATATTCACATTTTTTTTTAAATTGATAAGTACATAAAATTTTATTTTATTAATAACTTATTGAATTCTAATTTACCGTAAACGATTTTTTTACAATCAAAGGTTAATAATTATTAAAAAATCAAACATGAACTTTAATTTTAAAATTAACATTATTACAACTAGTATATATATTAACTGTAAATAATTAACTTTTAACATTTTGCGTATATGTTAATGAATTAAATAGGACGATGAAGTGTATCGAACGAGTACTGCAATAGAACTTTACTCGACGAATCTATGTAGAACTGAATAATTATTCTGTACACTTTGTAAAGGTTGCAACTGCATCGGTAGATTTCTAAATGTTAAGTGATATGAAGCACACGTATATTCCTGGGAATATACAGGCTTATGGCACTACTGGGTCGAATTGAAAATAAAACTGGAAAAATTTTATTTGTTATTATGTAATATTAGAATCTTTTTTTTTATAAATTACCTTAAAAAAACGAATAAACTTTATCATAATATTTTCAATATATTTATTAAAATTAAGGGAGATTAATTATTATTTTAAATAAAATGTAATAAATATAAAATAGTCGACAAATCTTGATTTAATTTAATTATATCGAACGTCCATACGTCTAACGTTTACTTGCACAGCAATAATGACCGTTACGTTTAGGGTAGTATTTGAATTGTACCACCGCGTGACAAGTACTGTCCAACGGTAGCCAATCAGACTCAACGGAAGACAACTACGCAGTTTTGTTAGTTAGCCTCACACCATTCTCGCATTAGTCACAGACTGACAAATCTTTTCACTTGAAGCTTGCTGCTACCACAAAAAATTAAACAAAAAAAATAATTACCTCTTAAAATTTCTCTTCGCAAAATAGTCTATCTCTCTATCACCGTATGACTGATACAATTTTATAAATTATTGTATTATTTTATTATTGGCTATTGAATTACTTTTTTTTATTAAAGCATTTATTACTATAAGAAATTTATTTTATTTACATTTATTTATCATCAAACATTTCGCTTTAATTATAATCTGAATTTTTAAAATCTAGCACAAATGATGTATTACAATAAATAAAACTGTACCTTCAAAACTAGATTGAATATACCAGCGGTTCACAAGGGGTTGAAGCTTTCTACTATTTAATTATTTTTTAAGTATTTTTATTTTTAATTACGCTATTACGTTTTTTTTATAAACTTGTTTTTATATTAAAAGAAAATAGCAATAGTTAGTAAAAAAGATGAACGGGCGCTCTAGTTTTTTTTTTATGTCCAAGAGCAATATGGACATAAAATATGCTTGAGTGTAAATTATATCCGTTAATTGAATATTAGGTAAAACGAAATAACTGAAAACCTTAACATTACAGTTTAACGTTGGTTACGTTCCTTTGTTAACTTTGTATACATAGGTTTAAGCGAAAATTTGGTTTCAATTATTATTTTGTAAAATTAAAAGTGTTCAAATCTGTAAAACATTAATGCTATACTGTCGGTTATGAGAGGAGAAACAGTACAGTGTAGGCAATATATTTTAGTTGGCGCGCTAATTTTCATAATTTATTTTGCAGGTTTGTTGTTCGGACGTAGTTTGAAGCGACAGAGAAATAACGTGCGTGGCAGAGAACGAAAGCTTATGGAATCTAGCGACATTACAGATGGCGTGTAATATGCAGTTCAATTTGGATCCTCGTGTCTGCGGTCATTCTTGTTTAACTATTTCTTATACGTTGTTTATTTTGTTTTGGGTGTTTAATGACCCTCATTATTGATGGAGGTAAGTTTTTTTATATTAATATTATTTTAATATAGCTTAAAATAAGTGTTATTATTTTTGTTTTCTTATCACGTACTGCATTTTCTATTTATAACACCGGATTTTTTTTTACAAAACTGTTGATCATTTTATGAAAAAAAAATTATTACAATAACTTTTGTTATTAATTTTGTAAAAGTGCTTTTAAGAAACAAATAATTATATCTGTAGAATAACTATCTGATATAGACTTAATTACTATACATTCCACACAGACTGGAGTCTGTGTATAATACATCGTTTCCTGAAGAAAGAATCCATTAATTTGTCGCATTCTTTTTTGCGATTGTGATAAATATAAACAGTCTCTGGTATAGGAGGTACCAATAAGAATTGCTTTCTCTGATAGTAATGATGTTCGGTATATACAGCCTTCGTTGAGGTGAAAGAAGTGAAGGTGTCATTTGTAAGACTGAACATCATTTCCGTTTCAGTAGGTTAGCACCTTGTTACGCGACAACATATGTTAGCTAAGTAAAGTATCTAACGGGAAACGGCTTCTTCGTAATTCTTCTTAAAGAATATGCTAGCCGTAACTCGATTACAAACTGTTTTCGGACATATGTTTGTACGAACCCTTCTTCTTAATTTCAAGCTCTAAAATCGGTTCCCAAATTATTTCTCTTTCCTCCTAAATCATCTTGTGTGTGTATACATATATATTTAATTACACAAATTAAAATATAAAATAAAAATACGCAAATATAAAATGTATAGTTTACATTTTATAAAATTACCTTTTTAAAAACATCATTTATGATAAAATAATTTCTTCACTAAAAGTCTTAATAAAGTTTGTAAATTCGATGCGACGATCAACTTGAACGTTTAAAATTTAGACGGGATTACTCTCCTGTTACAGTGAGAAATATAATTTTTGTACTTACGAAATAATTTCATAGAATCGATACACATACATAAAAAAATTTGTCAGAGATTCGAATTAAATTTGATTTGGCTATATTTATTCCTTATAATATTTAACAGAACTACGATTTTGCATAAATATCGTGGAGGTTGGAAATTGAAAGCGCCCTGGAGAAGTTAGATCCGATAAGAAATTATTATCCACTATAGTGCATCTTCGGTAAGAAATTAAATGATCTTTATACCCCACAAAATTTACGCGCTCACACGCACCCACAGAGAGAATGAGAGAGAGAGAATGTTAGAGAATTTTCGCGCTGTCTGTGACAGAGTGAGGTTTAAGAGACGATGATAGTGATTGTGATGTTTTATTACTTTCCAAGAGCGACTCTTATTTTGATAATCGTATTCTCTAAATAAGTATATAATTTCGTACCAAATTCTTACGGTATTTTGTATTTCACTTTTATTCGTTTCTGAAATATTAAATTTCGTATTTTGAAATGCTTGAAATTTATCGGTGATAAATTATATTTTTAAACTTGTATTTACGAGAATAAAAAGTAAATACAAAAATAATAGTAATGTAAAACATTGGCAAAAGCCACCAGAATTGTTGGTGGTACAGGTAGACAGAAAGTTCTATGTTCAAATTTCGGTCAGAATTGGCTTTTTTATACGCTTTATTAAAATTTGAAATAAAAGTAAGTGACGAACTGAATGTGAGTCTATTGCCCATACAAATAAATAAATATAATAATGTATTAGGTATTAATACGTGTAGGTCGAATTGTAAATAAAACTGGAAAATTTTTATCTGTTATTATGTAATATTAGAATCTTTTTTTTTTTGTAAATTACTTTACAAAACTGATAAATTTAATCGTAATATTTTTAAAAAAATTATTAAAATTAAGGGAGATTAATTATTATTTTAAATAAAATGTAATAATAGAGATATAAAATGATCGACAAATCTTGATTTAATTTAATTATATTGAACGTCTATATAAGAAATATATTAGGGATATTAACTTTGTTATTCGACCGCAATACACACACACGTACGCACATTTACGGTTGTATTTGAATTGTTGTACCATCGCGTGACCAGTACTGTCCGAGGGTAGCCAATCAGAGTGAAGTTAGCCACCTGCTGCATTTGTTTCATCTCTCCCCTCTCCCCGCACCGTCCTGGCAGTAGTCAGACTGACAAGTTGTGTTTAGTTTATGCGTCATCCCAATAAAATTAAACAAAAAAATAATTACCTCTGACAGCGTATGAACGATACAATTTTATAAATTATTGTTTTATTTTTTTATCATTGACTATCGAAGTATTTTTTTTATTCCGATTAGTGTAGAATAATATATTATATAAGAGTATATAATACTCGGGAACGCGTAAATACGCTATTTCATTAATAAAAAAAAGGAACTGTCCCGGTATTTGTGCGGATGGATCAAGGGAAACCGTGGTAAAAACTTAATCAGATCGGCATGAAAAATTTCACTATCGATTACAAAATAAAATTAGGTTCGATTAAAGTCCATAAATATAAAAACAGATGAAATAATATCGAGATAACTAAATTAAGCGACTAAATATATAATAATTCACATTTCAGAAGGCGTTAATGAAAATTATTTGTATTTGTTTACACGGTGAACAGGATACAGGAAATTGAGGTTTTTTTTTACTTTTTAATCGGTATAATTTAAAAATTTATCGACACAGTAATATTGTTTATGTAGAATGAAATAATTTAATTGTTTTTTAAATAAACAACCGATGTTAAATTTTTTTTGAAACGGTTCAGTAACGGAAGCATAATGCGGGCGATTTACACATCGTTTGTCTTTTAACCCGTGATTCTCAGAAACTACTAAAAATACAGTTCTCAAACCAATTTCTTTCGATTTTTCACTTCAGATTTCATAAAGAAAAGAAAACATAGCATTTACTCTTTTATTTAGATCTACAATCTGGCTTAATTTTACCAAACTGGCAAGAATTAAGGTAAAACTTTTATCAGACAAGAATCGCTAACCAAGAAAATGTAATTTTTAAAACTATTTGAATGTAAGCGTATGTAAATTTTTAATTGAAGAAACATATTTTCTTTTTGAGGGGTTCATGATTGTTTTTTTCTTTTTTTATAATTTTAAGTAATCCTCATTACAGCTTTTTTGTAATAGATCTATATCTACACACACACACACATATATATATTATATATATATATATATATATATATATATATATATATATATATATATATATATATATATATAAATTTGATGAAGGGGAGAACGACTAGGAAACAAAATGTTTTACTAAGAAATTTGATTTTTTCCTCGATATAATTTCAATACTGCATAATTTTTATAGTAAAAACGTCATTTGACAAAGGGGTTCAAATCTGACTCGAATTCTATTACTCGATATTTAAAAATATTTCGAGATTGTATTCTAAATATCAATGACGTATTTGAAATAAAAATCAGTCAAGAGGAAATCTGGGGAAGTTATGCAACCGTTTACTAGTTTTGATTTTACTAAAAAAAAAAAAAAAAAAATTACAAAAATATATAAATAAAATATAATTTTTTATAGAAATAGAATAAAATAAGTGGACTGTGAATTTTTTATTCTGTAGTCTTCAATTAGCCATTATTTCTAATTCTGATGCACGGCTTACACACACAACTTAATTTAAAATATTTATTATTTTATTTAAGTATATTTATTCGTTTACTTAATTCAATGATTCTAACTAAAGCGCGCGCGCATACCGTCATGTATGACGGGACTAGCGACAACAGTCGGCATTAACTAATGTAATTTCACAAGTTACACAGAACAAATTTCGCTTACACCGTCGGCAGATTGTTGCAGCTGTGAGGCTTAACGCACCGTCCAGTCCGAATTATTTTTTTACACTTTAAATATTATTCATTTATTTAATTTTACCGCTCACCTGTGACGTCACAATATACTCCTATAGAGCATTTTTTTGGGGTGGAGGTGCGATTTCGCAAATATTTTTATTTTTAAGAAAAATACGACTTTAATTAGGTGAAATCTCGAGATACTGAGGGTGCCCTTGTCCTACAGCCTCGCCCCCTTGAGTTTTTAAGTTGAAAATTTAACGCATCAATGCCCCGTATATAGAAGTAATCTGACCGTGTTTGGTCAAAATCGGTCCGGTTGATCTGGTGATATAAGACGATTTAGAGGCTAACACCGAACTCGCACACACGTACATACGAACATTAACATTCGGAAAATTTCCATCCGGTTTTTTGGGTTCCGTAGAGGCGAAAACCGCGTATGCCCAAATTGGACAGATTACGGATACTTTTTCCTTCTAGAGCTACAGCTCTACTATAGCGTTATTTAGACGGGAAAATAAAAGAACCGCTCAACATTTTTTTGGATGGATCAAGGGAAATCATGATAAATACATAACCGTGATAAATTCATGACAATGAGTATCACAAAATATTTAATTAAATGAAAAAAAAAAATTAAAATCAGTTAAAAATTGTATTAATACTAAAAAAAGCACTAAAGTTCTAAATCGCCTGTGGTTACAGGCGATTTAGTACAATTTACAACTCGGCATCGAATTGTATTTACTATACATAACCTATCGGAAAAATGTTCCGTTGAATCGCTTAAAACTTTACTTTAAATTTACTGTAGAGATATCCTTCGTAAGTTAGATCCACGTGTGGATGTCTGTTGCGTATGGAAAAATTATGCAAATCATAGAAATATGATTTTACTCTCAAATAAATATACATACAGAGTTTTTATATAAGAACTGTTTGATTTCAAGTACGATTTAAACGGCATTATATTTAAGGTAGTATAACTTACTTACTGTACATTAGTGTCTATCCTTAACGGGTAGATTTTGAAGTTTTTCTTGGTGTACTTCGATATATGTACCGTTCGTTGCCCTGCAAATGTCCAGACGGTAATCCGGCTCTTCCCACGTACTCGTCAGGATGTCGAGTGTAATGTATGCTACCGTCGCACTGCAACAACCCTCTCCTGTAGATGGTTGATGTCGCGGATTTTCTCCGAATAATGATTTTTATATGCCTCCCAAAAAGAAATCTAATGGGGTTTAGGTTCCTTGGTGGCCGTGCGATCAGCCCTCCTCTTCCATTCCGCTTGTTTTGAAACCGATGTATAATGCAGCACGGACACGGTTGCTGTAACACGGCGGAGCGCCATCTAGCCGATAGAAAATTATGTATTTGAGCTAAATTTCAACTTTTAGTGGTTAATGGGGGTCACATTAATTCGGCATTAAGCAGGTAATGAAAAAAAACTACAAAAAATAAAATTATAAATAAATATTTATTTTCATTATTTTAGGTAAGAATAAGGATATCAAAGATTAAATTCCACGGAAAACTAAACGAACTGTTCCGGCATTTGCCCTATTGTATCAAGGGAAACCGTGGCAAAACCTTGATAAGAACAGCCTAACAATATTTATGTCTACGATACATTTCACATTACAGGCTTATAACATAGTAAAAAAAAAAATTTATACATTACGATAATATTACAATTTTAATTATAATAAATCTTTATGATTTATAAATTTCTTCCACATCCGGTGATATTCATCCTTTTTCCCTGCAAAAAGAAATAAAAATTATATAATAATAACAATCTACAATCTCTTATCAATAAAATGTATCGAAAGGTTTTCACCCGTCTTCAGGAGAATATAGAAAGAATGGAGTAAAAAAAAAACACATTATGTGTTAAGGTGGTTCATTAAAAGCACGAGTATATTACTTCAATTCTAACGATCGATTATGAATACATTTTTGATAAAATATTAAAAAAGTCTTATATAATATAAGGAAAATTACAATGAATGTAATCGATATGTGGATTAACAGAATAAAAGTTCTTTGAACAATGAACTCAAACATAGAAATTTACAATTATGTAATCTATTCTGATCGGTTCCAGATAAAAATCTAAACAGTATTTTGATCCTGTGTACTGATATTTGTCATACATATATATATATATGTATTTCTGGGTTTTGCAACAAAAAAAAAAAACTTATCAGTTATTTTCCAGTTATAAATAAATCAAAAAATTATTGTGCTTTAATGAGCAAATATCGTTTACTATGCTTAATTTACAAAATGTATGAACAGAATATTGCCCTTCATACGAGTGACGTAAACAAACAAATCGTTTTCAACTCTAGATGAGGGAGATTAAAATTTAATGAATCAATTTTTATTTTTTAACTAATTTTTCTTCTGCTACCTCTTTAGGCTACCTAATGATGGCATAGAGACCTGCAGTCTGGTCTTTGGAACTGTTGCTAATTGTAATCTTAGTTAGCAGTCAATTTACTGTTAAAGCTAAATATTTAAAACTTATATTTAGGTATAAAATAGATAATAGCGTAGATAGGGCTATTAGTCCCGTAGTCAAATGTATGTAGACTACTGTTGCATCGATTTTAAAATACCAAATTTGGCCTTATAATTGGTAAAATAAAATAAAGTTAAACGAAGTCAGGGACGGACTCCCCTTTTATGATTAGACTAATTTACTGTAACAACTCTTCTTTTAGCTGCGCGATTACAATTGCGGTCGATGTCTATACACCGTTATGGTCACAAGCAAGAATCTAGCCATCGAAAGTATCTACCTTCACAAAAAATAGACTTGTTGGCTGTAGTTGAATGAATTGACAGATTCTTGTACATTCAATCCACCAGTATGGCTTACGCCATAAGGGCTCACCGTTAATGACAGATCATTTTTCCTCTTGGCTTTGAAGTTTCAAGATGTTACTTTAGCATCCAAGAAAGTTTATTTAAATGAGTTAATTAAATCTTGTATTCTGATGAGTAAATAATAATAATATATTATATACTTTATATACATCGCATCTCTTTTCCGTTAGATTCCAAAATGTGTGTTATAGTTATGATACCGAAGAAAGCAGGAGCAGATAAACGTGAAGAATACAGTAAAATTAGCTTAACTAGTCATGCATCAAAAATCTTAACTAGAATTCTGTGCATAAGAATTGAAAGGAGAGTGGAAGCAGTGTTAGCAGAAAACCAGTTTGGTTTCAGGAAAAAGTATAGGGACAAGGGAAGCAATTTTAACATTCAGATTAACAGTAGAAGGAAGATTAAAGAAAAACAAACCTGCATACGTGGCATTTATAGACTTGGAAAACGCATTTGATAATGTAAACTGGAATAAAATGTTCTGCATTTTAAAAAATTTAGGTTTCAATTATAGAGATAGAAGAAAAATTGCTAACATTTATAGGAACCAAACAACAACAGTAATAGTTGAAGAACATAAGAAAGAAGCTGTAATAAAAAAGGGAGTTCGACAAGGATGTTCCCTATTCCTGTTACTTTTTAATCTTTACATAGAACTAGCAGTAAATAATATTAAAGAACAATTTAGATCCGGAGTAACAGTACAAGGTGAAAACATAAAGATGCTACGATTTGTTGATGACATGGTAATTATGGCCGAGAGTAAAAAAGATTTAGAAGAAACAATTAACGATTTGGAAGAAGTTTTACACAAGAACTAGCACATGAACATAACAAGAGCAAAACAAAAGTAATGAAATGTAGTAGAAATATTGTAGATGGACCACTGAATATGGAAGAGAAAAGATTATGGACGTAGAAGAATTTTGTTATCTGGGAAGTAGAATTACTAAAGATGGGCAGAAGCAGGAGCGATGTAAAATGCCGAATAGCACAGATGAAATGAGCCTTTATTCAGAAATATAATTTGTTTACATCAAAAATTAATTTCAACGTCAGGAAAAGATTTTTGAAAGTATATGTTTGGAGCATAGCTTTATATGGAAGTGAAACTTGGACAATCGGAGTACCTGAAAAGAAAAGATTAGAAGATTTTGAAATGTTGTGCTATAGGAGAATGTTAAAAATCAGATGGGTGGATAAGTGACAAATGAAAAGGTTTTGCGACAAATTGATGAAGAAAGAAGCATTTGGAAAAATTTAATTAAAAGAAGAGACATATATATAATTTTTTATGACCACATAATAAGAACATTTTGGTCAGCCATTATCAAAGTCTCTTTGATGGGACTGTTTGAGCCTTGCGTTCCTGCCAGTACTTTTTAATAAGTTCTGTTCTTTGTGCCCTTTCTAGTGTTAAAAATGTTCGTGTTGTATGTTTTTCTGGCGAGTGTGAAGCAGGCGTCTTTGTTTTTGATTTTCTTGTTTAATTTTATCTTAATGTGGTGTCTTCTGGTGTAAGACAGTTTCCTTAAGATCCTCTCTTATTCCTCCAATCCACCTGCATCCTGTTATGGTGTTTTTCTAGTAGAGATTGTACTATACTAGCTGTCTCAGAAGACTTGAATCTTCTGATTCAAGAAGATTACTACAGTTAAATTTTGGAGTAATAAATTGTAAAGTAATGATACATAAAAAAATTAGCAAAATTTCTCATAACTTTTCATTTGTTAAAAATAAATATTTTGTTAATAGTCTATTAATTATGATTCTGGCCATTTAAAAATATTCTGCTGTTGCTTGCTGTAAGGTATTTCTATGCAATTTATTCAACTTCCACAATAAAAATATATAAATGACATTGAGTATTTATCGTTTTCCATAATTTATTTTAGTGTTCTATTTTAATGTTAGTTAATAATAATATACTGAATGTTCAAAAATTTGAACGTATTGAGAATTCAAATTATCTATGTCCTGATTTGTTTGATTTATTAACTGTACATAATTTTTTGTTTTTAATTAAACATTAATGTCTTTTTTCTTTTTCCTTTTTTGAAAGTATTATGTATTATTTTTAAATTTATCTATTTGGTTAAATCGATTACATTTATTATCAAATTATTGAATTTGTAACAAAATTATTGAAAATAATGAATGGTATAATAAAAAATAATGTTAATTCCTGAATTTAAAAATTATAAAATTGTTTACAAACATAAAAAATACCTAATTATTAGTCAGAAGTGATCCATTAGTGAAAAAAAACCTTTTGGCATGCCGAAAGGTGGAGGTAGATTTCACCGGTGCTAAGTAAGGGATAAAAAAGATTTCTACCTTAAAGTTAAGAAAAACTTTAAATTTACTTAATACAACAATGGTTGCATGTGAAATAAAGTTTCACATGTTTAGCCTACAACAAGCCCCATCTTCTTACAATTTCAGCAATGTTTCAGTCATCCCTTGCTGTAAGGGTTGGTCATATCAAACATTGTTTCAGACAAAGGTTTTAAGGTCATGTTTAGAGGACTAACGACCACTTTAAACATATTTGATACTGTGCCTATTGAGGAAGGTATGATTTTTTTTGTCTTCGAAACTTCATTTTTTCCACCCCTTGGACTGATAGTTGGTGATATCAAAAATTTTACTTAGATAAGTCTTAGGCCCTTATCCAAAGAATAGTAGGAACTTTAAAGAAATTTGATATTTTACTTACGAAAGTTATAGGGATATTTTGATTTTTGAAAAAATCCCCCCATGGTCTGATTTTGCCCATTAATGAATTCAACCAAGATTTTGGGTTGTTATATTTTATGTATAATTTGAAAGTGATTGGCGAAAAATTATGGCAGTTATCGTGTCCACAAGAAAGTGAAATATATATATATATATATATCAAAAGATTATCTTTAAATAATCTTTTGAGCTGATGGTGGTTTTTGGTCCTGGCGGACGTGAAACTCAAAGATATGTCAAAATTTTCTAGAAGGCAAATCATGGTACCCATTACAATAGATAACTTTTGTATGAAATCTAACTAAAATTCTATAGAATTTTTAGGTTTCTTAGTTCCAGTATATAAAACTGGAAATGGAACTCTAATGTTACAAAAAATGAAAAAGAGGGGTAATATAAATTATGGAATAAAAGAACTAAAATTTGAAAGGATTCAGAAAAAATTCTTACTCTTTTCCTAAGTGATTATTACACTAATAAATATAATATGCGCAATTGAGTTTACTTGTTTCTTACAACTAATAATGACTTCTAATTAAAATATAAATACTACATTACTTTCATTTTTTTCTCAGAATTATGAAAAATCATTTTAATATTTGATTTTTTATTCTGTTAAAGTAGTACTGCAAAAGAAACTTCATTAACCCCCACATTACCAAGCAAGGTATTCTAACTAACCCAGGTTGATTTTTTCCTTATAATAATTTTATGTGAAGAGATACATACTTGTGGTTTCATGACTTTGTCCTGAAATAATTGAAATTGTATTCACAATCATGACTGACCCCATTTTTTTTTGTTTTCATAGCTATTATTGACAGGATATATTGGTGGGGTTGTGAGACTTCCCTACTTAGTGTGAAATGCCAAAAATGACAACTGATAATTTTTTCACCGGTTGTCCCTTGGCTGCTGAACTATTAAACAAAACATGACACTGGTTGGTACTCTGTATTCCGATAAGAAAGAGATTCTGAAGGAATATTTGCCCAGAAAGAAGTTCATTCTTCAATGTATGGTTTCACAAATGACTAGTTTTCCGTGTTCCAAAAAGGGGTAAGTCGGTAATCTTACTCTCTACTCAGCATCATGAGAGGCAAGTGAAGGGTGAAGGAAGTGAATACAAATCTGAAATAATACTCCGTTGCAACAAAACTAAAGGTGCCGTAGATAATGGAGACAAAATGACAAGAGAATACAGCCGTGTTAGAGGAACCAGGGGGTGGCCACTAAGACTTTTCATGGAGATGGTAGATATTTCAGCACTGAATGCATAAATTCTGTACACACAAACATTTCCCGAGTGGCAGGAGAATAATCTGAGCCGATGGAAACTTTTCATGACTGAGCTGGCATTTGTTCTTGGCAAAGGCAACATGGAGGAAAGAGCTAGAAATATCAACAGTCTTAATAAGGAAGTAAAAGACGCACTGAAAGCATGCGGTACTGAAATTCCGACAGCAGTAATCCAACCTGAAAGTTCCAAGTTACCATCACAGTGCTGTCAAGATTGCAAGAGAAATGAAGATAGTAAAACACGATTCTATTGTGTAATGTGCAAGAAACTTGTTTGTAATATATACAAAGAAGAAACTGTTATTGTGAAGCGCATGTTATGCAAAAATGTACCTGAATGAACAGTTCAAAAATGTTATTTTGAGGCAAAGCACTAGTTTACTGCAATGACAGCCAAAACGTATACATTTTTAATTTTACAGGTGTCCATTATTGAATTTCTCTTGTGAATGATATAAAATTTATTGTACTTTGCTTCTACATTCAGTTTTTAATACTTTTAATTATTTGAAAAACTGTATTTCAAAACTAAATAAAGCTATTCGTTGAAAATAACAGAATCTAAAAACAAATATTACACTAAATCACAAAGTAGTACTGGGGTAGTCAAAATACTCTGTTTGGTAAAATAAAGGTGTCGAAAAGCTTGGCAATGGGAGGGTTAATTTAGACCGGGTCTAAGCCACGCCATCAGACAGGTAAAAATAAATTATGGTATGTCATATCAAAAAATCTTCTATTTGAAAAATTATATTTTACAAACCAGAAATAAATACTAGTTAATTTGAGATACAATACATTATACTTGTTCTTTTGTGCATATTTTTTGTTTCAATTTATTTGAAGTTTGAAGAGATTCTATAGGAATTTTGAAAACTACAAATTCATAATTATTATATAAACATTTACAGTCGTACATAGCTGGACGATTTCAATTAAGATAAAGATGAAAAAGGACTCTAAATCTAACAAGAATTTTTTCACTAGAACTGATGGCAATCTTGGACATCTCTTCGTAATGCCAGGTAGAAAAAAATATTTGCACTAATAAGAATAATGTTACTAGCGTACAACTATTTTACACAAAACATGAAGAGACTACTTACTTATTTTTAACAGATCAAAAGATCGAGAAGGGTTTCTAAGAGAAGCTTTCTCTTTGGCAATACTATTAAAAAATTTTACTGAAAAATAAAACATTTTTTTTTCCACTAAATGTAAGTAATATTGTACTTACTTATGACCGTAGAACGGTGCACTTGTCTTGTACAAGAAAATATAATATATTAAATAATTTAACTGAAATCTGGTGAAAATTTCATTCTCATTATTTCAAATTCCTCTGTAAAGTTAATAAAGCTGAAATCATGGCAAACGGCTGTAAAAAAAAAAAGAAAAGTATATTAAATCTCTTAGCATAAGAGCGACAAAAGTTAATAATTTTTGATCAGAATAAATTATATCTTAATATTGTGAAATTTAATAATAGATATCGATCACCTTAATTCATTCTTCCTGACGAAGTCAGGAAGATTATTTATTTATTTATTATTTTATTTTGTAATGATTATTTAATCATTACAAAAAAAAAGTCGTACATTTGGTTTAAATAAACAGAGAATTTTAAATAAACTCTTCCTTATCAAAAAAAATTTGTGCAATTCAAATAATTTCTCTCCTAGCATTCAATAAAAGTGTTACAGACTTGATTTTACATCAAATATACTTCTATAAATCATTTTAATACATACACCTCTTCTAGTGGTTATATAAAATAAACAATCAAAAAATTCAAATAAAATTTTAAAAAACACAATAATGTTCAATTTTAACAAAAATTCTATTTTTTTGAAGTACAAATTAAAATGACACAAATTAAAACAAATAATCAACAACTTGCCGATTCCCACAATTCTAAAAAAAAAAAAATATTTATTCCAATTATATGCATTTAATAAGGTGAATAGTACTATTTGTGCGATTTCAAATCTGCAAACTAGAATTAAATTTGAGAACAGGGTATTTAGTAGCACAAATTTAAAGAAAACCTGATTAACAAATTATATAGCCTAAAAGTATGGTATTACCTTACCTAATATCTGTTTTTCTTTAGTTTTCTTCTGAATCATCCTCAGGAATATCCATTTTCATTCTCCAGAAGTAATCAGCAAAAACTTTTTAGGCACCATTTTCCCTGGAAGCATGTTTCCATCTCTGACATATCCTGAGCAAAGCGTTCATCATGCTTATCAGTAAGATTGCTAAAGTTAAGTGAAAAAATTTCAAACGTGAATGTAAAATATGTAATTTTATTTAGACATATTTCTATTGAAGTCACTTTCTTGCTTAAAATTATTTTCTCTGTTAATTTTATCAGTTCATTTTTTGTAAAATCTTTTTTTTTGTAATAGTTATGATCTTATGTTTGTCCCAATTTTTTTCATCTTTTTTTTTTTTGTCGTTTTATTATCCCATTTTTTCTTTGTTTTCTGTACCTCACCTTACATTTAGACATAACTATAATGTGGTAAGAATGTCTATTCCTGGATGTAATTTCCATTCCATAATTTAGTTTGGAAATCTCTCAAATAGTCTAGTAGATGGATTTCACCAATATATATAAAACTTCTTTTATGAATATTAAAAGGAAATCATTTTGATTATCAGTTTATACATTTTTTGTGTAGGAGGAAACTTTGTGACCAGACATAGCAGCCCACACCATGAACTTCACACACCATGGGTGTGTGAAGAGATGAGGACTCAGTAAACAACCTCCCCCTAAGACAAAATGCCCTGATACCCGCCTGTTGGCATTACTCAGGGTATACTGTTTCTCCTGTGGGACACACAGGGTGGTGTTGGGAGTCCTACACATATCACCAGTGGCAGCGACCCAAGGGCCCCTAACCACCTCCATGCATAGGCTATCCCTATCCCACTCACCCCATATGCTCCAGCAAAACACATGATCGATGGATCCTCTGTTCACAGTGGAACCTCCTCTCTATTTACCTGTGTGCAACTGGTCCAGTAGGGGTTCAGGGTTCAATCTACAGCACCACAATTAAGGGGGAGATCACTGTCTACATCCAATGTTAGCAATGCTACAGATCTGCTGGAAACAAACAGAGGTCATTGTTGGCCCCAAGCCAATGGGTTGGAGAGTCCTGTACACCTTGACAGTAGTGACGACCCCAAAGGAGCCCCCACCACCTCCTTGTACAGGCTGTCCCCTCACCATCTGCCTGTGAAGGCTAGCCCTCGTGCAATAACTCCTGTGCCGTCTTGATTTTGAGGATACCCTCTGCCAAGGCAGCCACTTCTCGCCAGATATTTCACTGGTCAACATTGTCTTCAGCAGATTATCTTTGGCAAGCCCACCAAAAGCAGCAAAGCACTGGGATCTCTTGCTATCACCAGTTTATACTTAACTAAAAATTCTGAAGGTTCAGTTCTTTAATTTTTTTAATCTAGCTCATACTATCTTGACTACTTTTCCTTCTCTTTATTATAAAATTCATACATATAATAAACCTCTATCAATCAGATAGTGTTGTTTAATTTCCCTCCATATGTGAAATCTGGTTTATTTAAGTCAATTTAATGTAATGCTGAAATGAAATCTCGCTCATGTTTTACAGTGGTAGTTCAATGTAAATTTGAATGAATTTTTGCATTTTAATGTATGATCAAATGAAAATTACTCTTTTGATCCATTTTTGTTCTAAACTTCAGCTCCAAGGTGGTGTTTGATGCCAGCAGGGTTCTTAGACAGTTAGAGTCTGAAGGTAAGCTGAGAGCGAGTCTGGTTCTAGTAGAGAGTACCAGGCCTGAAGTATTGCTTGGTGATGGGATGGAGATGAATGATGATAGATAGATTCCACCAAGGGGGAAGACTCCGCAAAGCTTGAGTGTTATCGAGCATTGCTTATGATTAACGCGGTGACGAAGCTTGACTTGGAAATCAATGTAGTTGGTAATGCAGTGGGAAAAAAAGTGCCTTCGGAAGGTTGCCGAGTATGTCACGAGGAGAGTCGATCGGAGGTACTCTTTCTGGTTGGTGGCAGATGGTGCTGCTAAGCCAACAGCCACGGGTGGAGACAAGGGTAGTGTTCAATGAATGGATATGGTGCCAACCCAAAGTAGGAATTTAGTGGTTAGAGCAGAGGGACGTTTCTTATGTGGATTATCTTTACTAACCATATCTTACTAATTCCATCAAAACATTTTTCTATAATTTGGCTGTCTCCTTGAATAGTTTCATTGATCTATGATTTCGCAATTGCAGCTGAAACTTTGATCGATCATCAAATCCCCTCATGTTAATTATCAAATTAATTTATTTTGAAACTTTCAGCCACTTTTAACTTTAAATATTTATTATTAAAATTGTGGCCACTTTCGAACTGTTAAACTCGCTTGTAAAAATTTGCACGATTAATAACTGTATTACTTACTTAATAAAGGTGGTAATAAATTTTAGGTGATTTTTAACCCTTTACAACATTAATCTTATCGCTGAGTTTTTATTCAAAAATACACTTTTCATGAAGACTTAATGAATAATTATGATAGTTATATAAACAAGAGTATTTATTATTCACAGTTTTTACTGTTTACACAGATGCTCCCAACTAATGATTTTATGATTTTGAAAGTAACACAGATCTATTTTCTTTTTGCAATTGTACTGACCGAGGACCGGACCCACTTTTGAAGTATTAGTCAGTCCCCACCCAGTGAGAGGTCACCACCTACGCAAAATGGCCATACTGGCATCGGCCACACAATTGCAATTAGTTGCTTAGTGCAATTTCAGACACTGAAACAATCTTACGCGCCACAATATATTTTAAGAGCTTATATATGCATATATATATATATATGTGTGTGTGTGTGTGTGTGTGTGTGTGTGTGTGTGAGAGAGTAGACTATTTGACATACTCCTGAAAGTAATTTCTTACATATAAAGACAGAAAATACCTTTTTTGAGAATTGTACATAATATACTGAAAACTACTATGACAAACACATTATATGCAAAAATAAAACAATAAAATTCACAACAATACAACATAAGCCCCGACCTGAGTACTCACCTACATTATACATGAAAACATGATTAATAAAATACACAAAATACATGCATAATACCAAAGATGCAACATCACCTATACACATAAAAATCAATACACTTAATACATACAAAAACTAATCTCGCCCAACTACATATATCTACATATATACAATACTATGAATAATAATGAAATACACAACAATAAAACGCAAGCCCCAACCATAAAAGAGAGCACTACATCAACTACGACCCATGCAAGGTACTCCTACTTGTCGTCCTCTGCCTCTCTTCCACACACAATAGCTTCAACCATGGCAGTTTTACCCCACCACGCTACTTCCAAGGTAAGCATCTTAGGGACTACATTCCCGACCCTTAACTTCCCAAACTCATCCATTACTGGGCGCCACACGCTAGCATAACATGTTCTGGGGAGTCAACAACCCCACAATACTGGCATAGGGGAGAAGCCCTCTTTCCACTTCATCCCAGTTATACAGAGGTACTGTAGGCATGGCCGTGAAGCTCCTTGAGCTTCACTGCAATCCCTACTGAGGTGCCCCTCCCATCCACAGTTATAACACTGCTTCCGGCATACTCAGCCACCTTCTGAAGGCAGTTACCGCTGCGAAACCGACCACATTGATTGCCAAGTCAAGCTTTATCACTGCGTTAATCTTAAGCAATGCTCAATAACACTCAACTTTGCAGAGTCTTCCCTCTTGGTAGAATCTACTATCACGATGAAACTATGCCGCTCATTCATTTCAATCCCATCACCAAGCAATACCTCTGGCCTGGTATTCTCTGCTAGAACCAGACTTGCTCTCAGCTTAACTTCAGACTCTATCTGTCTAAGTACCTTGCAGGTACCAAACACCACCTTAGAGTACCCACTACTATTAACATTAAAATCCAACACATGGACCACATCACTCCCCAGAGTACTGGTGGCATTGGGTTCACTCGGGTAAACCATTTCTCCCACCAGAATCTCTTGTTCAGGACAACTACTTCCTCCTCGTTGACCCTCTCGATGACTAACACTCTGCTGGAGCTTCAGGACAATGTCTTTAATCTCCTTCTTAGTTTTGGTGTTCTGTTTTACAAGCAGGGTCAGTTTCCTGACTTCTTCCTCAACTACCCTGACTGCCTTCAACACCTCAGTGTCAGATCCATACCCCATAAGATCCACCATGTTCTTCCCCAGGCGCTGACTCCCAAATTCAACTGGACCACCCTCCTTAGCAGGTCCCTCTGCAGCCTGCCTACAAATGGAAGACCTAGACAGGCTCATACATGGCCTAAAGCCGTTGGCCTGCAACATTTCACAGCAAAATATCCATTGGTCACCTGCAAACTCTCTGTCAACCATGATCACGTTGAAGAACTGGCCAGTTTATTGTACCTGACCTCAATTCAGAACAAATCTATTTAGATATACTTTTAACTAAAGATGTTTCTCTCTACATAAAAAATATTAATCTTTCTACAAAAAATATTAATGTTTGGGTGCTTCTTCTTAAGTTTTCTTTGTCTACACTATTCTTTTTTTTTCTCATGCGATCGATCATTGTTCTTCAGTACATATATTGCACTTCACTCAGTAGCATATTTTATCAAATTACAAAAGAATTCTTTGACGAGTTTAAATAAACTTCATAGAGAAATACTGAATTGATTGTATAAAATATTATAATCCAGTTAATTAAAATCCTGCAAAAAAAAGAAGAAAACGTTCTTAGTATATTATGATTTTTTTAAAAATAAATTACAGTAATAAACAATCTATGTAGAATTCAAAGTTCATTATTAATTATTATTATTATTCATGCATTTCATTATTATTACTTCATGTATTTTGGAGAGAGTAAAATACAAAATTAATTTTTGTTACAAAGAGAATCCAACAAGCTGGTAGATTTTCCAAGTTGGAGAAGTTTGCTACAGAGTGGTGATGTCTGAAAGGAGGTAGTGTTTGTCATATTATGCGCTCATACTGACTTACAGTAAAAGTACATGCGTGATCGCAGGTAAAAAAGAAGGAAAAATCCAGTTATTGGAAACGTAATACGTAAAATAAGATAAATAATGGTAGATTAAGCATTTGATCAACCACAAGGGTGATTTACAAGGATATAAAGACTAGTACTGGAATGGAAAATGTGAATGAAAAAATGAACAATGCTGACAGTCGGTTTGTGCATGTAATGAAGATTGAGAAGGAGCATAACTGAAAGAATTTGTGCAAGAGGAAATACAAGTCTGGATGAAGATCACAGAGGTGATGGCTCAGTAAACTTGTAAAGGGCATAGAAAAGGAAGTTAGGGATATTTCAAGAGTATTTAGAAGCAAAGGAAGGTTTAAACAAGAAAAGGTTGTTTCTGAAAGGTTTACTTCCAACAGATAGCTGGATAAAAAGGAAAGAAGAAAAATCTGCATTCAACTCACCGGATTGGCAAGTGTTCAGCATTGTTACTGATAAGCTGGTTTTCAGTTCTGTAGGACCCTTAGTTCTGACAAAACTAAGCAAGAAAAAAGTTTTAAAATAGGATTTAAAACATTACCACTTATTAAAATTCAGTTATCTCATGATCTGTTGATCTGAGAGTTAATATGATTATTAAATGATAAAATGATTTTAAAAAAATTAATCAAAAAACTTTTTACAATGTACATAAATTATCAAATCATTTTGTGTTTTACTCTAGTATTTTTACTATTCAATCTAGTGATCAAATTTCATTAATCTACGAGTCATTTTTTTGTGCAAAATGTATCTTCTTACTGTATCGTACTGTTTTTAACAGTTTTACAGATTGAAAAATTATTGTTCATTAAACTTTCCAAACTGTCAGACCTTTGTGTCTACTGTGGACAAGTTGATTCCATTGAACATACTGCCACCACTGGGAGCAATCGCAGGCAGAATGTTAACAACAAACACTGGAACATCTAGATCCTGATAATGTTATGGCTGCATGCTCAGGAACAGGAGGAACTGGGCTGTGGTAGAATGCATGATCATCAATGCACGGACATCATCAAGGCTAAGCTGCCGGATAGGTGACAGCCAGTCTCCAGGAGTGGGCAGCAGGAGCCCACCCATGTTGTCATCTGCCAATGACTCCTGGTGAATATCAGATCCTGCCGCTCAGAAGCGGCCAGTATATGTATTGCGCACCTGTCACATAGAAACCATGTTCATGCCTCGCGGCCAAGTTCAGTTCCTATGGAAAGAAGGGAGAGGTTTTTTAACAGGTGTGAACCCTGCACTGCCGTCAGAACAGGCCTGATGGCAGCTGGTAAAGCTTTTCCCTCCCCATATGGAAAAAAAAACTGTTGAATAAGGTTTTCAACAAATATCTGCGTTAAATCTTATGAATTTTTTTTTAAAATGACCAATTTTAAGATCCTTTAGAAATAATTTATTCAGTTTAAATCACTTGATTATCTTGAACTTGGTTGATTTAATTATTTTTCGTCTGTAGAGAAATATAATTTAATCATAAAATTTTTGAAAAGACTGTACTAACCATCACACTCATGTTATTGTTAGTAAAGTTAGTTTCATTTAAGTAAATAATTGCTTTGCCGGCCTCCATGGGGTGAGTGGTAGCGTCACGGCCTTTCATTCGAATCCCGATCAGGCATTTTCACACAGTACTTGTCATTCATCTCATCCTCTGAAACAATAACTAACCGTGGTCCCAGAGGTTAAAAAAAAATAGTAAATAATCGCTTAGAGAATGAGTAATACATAGAGTTTTTCCAGAATTATCAATTTATACAAATTCTGTTTTAATCTAAATGAAAATAAAACTCTAAAAAGTTAAAAAATTATTTCAAATAATGAAAGCTGGCATATTTTTATTTTAATTGAGAAATTGTTTCAAATAAAACCAGTTTATTTAACTAAGTTTGACGATCAGCACAATTAGTTTTAATAAATATTAAAATATTAATAGATATTAAATATTTTAACATTTATTATTAGAGATATAGCACACTTATTTTTACCTATTTTCAGCAGCTATAAAGACAGAATTCATCCACCGGATGATATCAAATCTAGTGAAGGGTTAGGCAGTTTTAAACAGATTTAAATTTTTTCAATGTTAAAAATTTACTGTTTTTGTTAGGATTCAATTAATGGTGGGTACTCTCTAGGGAAACTCAGCCTGAGACTAATAAAAAACGAATATTAAATAGCTAAAATATAACTGTATTTTGATCTTGAGATAGAGTATAATGAAATTTAATTTAACAATATTATTTTTCCAATAAACTAGATGGAAAAAGCACAAACAAAACTGGAGTATTTAACTTTAATTTTCTTTAAAGTAAAAATTTTGAAACACAATACTTACTTCATCTGTTTATATTTCAAATGATTTTTTGCATTACCAATGCAAAATTATCCCTCTACGTTTGCTGCTTTTCTGTTTTGCTTGAATTATTTAGCTAACTTCTCACATTGCATTTTTTTTTTAAGATGTCAAAACTGGTTTAGTTTTTCATTACAGATTCTATCCATGATTCTACTCGTACCAAAACATTTTCTTATAATTTGATCATTTTTTATTCTTTATCTTGTTAGGTTTTCCTGTATGTTGTTCTGGAGCTAGAGTTTCTGATTTTAATGTTTTGTCTCTCTTTATGCAATTTATGTCTAAAAAAAAAATCAAGTAAACCCTATCAGAAATTTCAAAGTTAGTGAACAGTTGGTCTTTGTTGTAACTAAAGATCTCCTAAAACAGAAAAGAACTCTCTACTTGGATTACTAGTATTCTTCCCCAAACTTATTTGTAGGACTATTGAATTGGTGCACTTATTAAAATAAACTGAGTAACTTAGTGAAAAGAGATATTAGAAAAAAATTTGAAAAAAGGAGAACTGACATTTAATTCTTTTCACAATCTGTTGCGCCTAAAATGGCCAGACAGAAAAAAATGTTGTGATTTTTTTTTTGTATAAAAATCCCTTGTGCAAAATATTTTCAAACTACTAAAAAAAAATTAAATTTAAAACTAGTACACCTGACTCATCTTGCGACACATAAAATGTTCCACATAACAAAAATCTTCACAAATCTATTGTTAACAAATAAGCCTGTGTTAATAGGCTAGTTGACTGTTTTTGAAAAACCGGTTTATATTATACCTTATGGTCTATTTCACTAAAATATAAACATTATAATACACAAACGATCATTTACACAATGTATTCTGCATTTTTATAAACCAATTAAAATTTTCCTGCTAAAACTCTCCAAACTGTCATGGCCCCTCGTATGATGCCACGGCTTACAAAAAAATCAGATGTTTAGTGGAGTCTTTAAGATGTTGCGAAAATTACAAAGTCTAAAATGAATTCCAAGTTCTACAAGTACTATAAAGTGCCTCAGTGTGAAAGTATTACCATTAAAACTCCAAACAAATTGTTTATTTAACTGTATTTAATTATTTATTTAACGAACTTAATGTTCCGGGCTAAGTATATTAAAGTTAATATTAAATAAATTAACAAATTAGGTTCATTTTCAATATTTTTAGACTAAGACCAATTGTAGAAAGCAAAATTCTATCAGGTTTTCCCTTACTGTCATCTAGCCTATTATACTTGTTTATTTTTACTTACTGCCTTTTCCATTCCTGGCACTAATTTTTTTTATTGGGGAAGAACCATTTTGTAATCACCCAATGTTCTTCCCTAGATTTATTATCTCATTTATACAATAAGCGTGAAAATTTAGAGCACCCCCTTTGCTGGCCCAAAAAATACCTCATAGTTTCACATTATAGTTCACAATGTTCAGTATATTTATTTGCTTTTAGTCAATATAGGGTAAAACAATTAAGGTAAATCTCTTTACATGGATATTGTAATACCTAATGGTGGACCTGGAGGTTGATACTGAAGTAAACCTGTTTCCATCTCAAGAATATCCTTTAGACTATTTTAAGTCAATAAATAAACACAATGTGTTTGATAATAAATTATTTCTAGATGACTGACCGTTCAAGACAAGGTCTGCTCAAAAGTCAGAATTTTTCCTTTTATCTCTGTATCAGTAGAATTTCTGCCAGAAAATAGAATATTTATCCTTTCAATATTGATCCTAAAAGTTATTAATTTATTTAGTAAGAACCAAATTGTGAACAAAATCCTTCATCTTTGGTTGGCTATAGATTCTAATCTTCAAAGGCCGGTGAAGAAATTGTGTCAATTTTTTCTATATGCTAGGTGGATAAAATCTTATTGTCTTGTAACACAGATTGAAGTCTTAAAATAGGAGTATCCTGTCCATGAAGCACAGGTCTTATTTCGATGGCAGATTAATGAACTGAATAGCATATTTTTTTTAACTACAGATATTTTGCAAACAAAAAATTGAAATGATTTTGTTTTTTACACTATATCATTCGAATACCAAACAGCATAGATGAATGAATCCCTTTGTATCACTGTATTAAATTTTCTGCACAAGATATACAGAAGACATACAAAGCCCATGTTTGTTTTTTTTATTTCAAAGTTCATTTGAAAATATGCCAATCAAATTTTGCTTTGCCTCATTAACAACCACTTATACTGTTTGGTATAAGTTTGTTATAGTTTCCAAGTATTTGTTCAGCCTTCTGTTCAGATTAGCAATTTTTAATATCATGAAAACAAAACTCACATAACAGAATGCAAACCACCAATTGCATATAAGAGGGGGTCCAGTGAGTTTGCTAAATAATAGTTAACTTACCAGGTTAGCATTGATGTTGGTGGAAAGCAGCCCATCTTTAAATAGCCCAGAACTGGTCTAGTGGTTAACTCATCATCGCAAATCATCTGATTTTGAATTTGAGAGTTTTAAGGTTCAATCCTTGTAAAGGGAGTTACTATTATACGGGTTTGAATAGTAAATTGTGGATACTGGTGTTCTTTGGTAGTTGGGTATCAATTAACCACACATCTCAGGAATGGTCGACCTGAGGCTGTACAAAACTACACTTCATTTACATTCATACATATGATCCTCATTCATCCTCTGAAGTAATATCTTATGGTGGTTCTGGAACCTAAACAGAAAAAGAGAGAGCCCATCTTTAATGTGACATAAAATAAAACTTGTACTAGACTATGGCAAATACAGATTTAAAATGCTTACATGATTAATATAATGTGTCTTATAGTGAATTCAGCAACTCTTTTACTACTAAAAATAGGGTAACAGCAACAACATCTAAAATATAGTATTGGGCAAAATCGTTATAAATAATTATTGAGAAAATTCAATTTAAAACTATTGCCACTGATTCATCTTCAGACACATAAAATGCTCCATGTAGTAAAACTCTTCACAAGTCCATTTTAATTAATAAATAAGGCTAATTAATTATACTTGTTTATTTTTACTAAAACTGTTTAAACTCAAATGCAGTATTCTGTGAAATGTTTTACCATTTATGATGTCAAAAATTAAAACTGTCTTTTAAAAAAAAACCCCTTCACTTATTTTGTAAAATAAATCTGATCATGAGGTTTTTACATTGTTTTCCTATAATCTAATTAAATTTAAAATTATACTCACTTATGTCATCTAGCTGTTGATTGTGTTAATCTTAATCTGATCATCATTTTGACTTTTGAAATTAGCCTTTTCATCTTATTTTTTGTTATATATTCATCACATGTACAATTTTCTAAGCATCACTTTAGTGTGTTGTTCCAGCATTAATTAGTTAAAATATCGCAGTTTTCTATGCCTGAAACAGACTTGAAACACTCTGGAAAAAAATTAGTATAAAAATAATAAAATAAATTAATACAAATTAACAAATTATTAATATTTTAATTCTTTTGGAATCCATTTTTCCTCTTTTTATTCTTCATCACACCATTTTTTTCATCATTGATTAGTTAAAATATTACCATGATCGATAGCTGAAACAAACTTAAATATTCTGAAACAAAATTAGTAAAAATATCAAGGCAATTGTTAAAAATACAGTTTGATGAACTTGAAATATACATACATAATAAATAAAACATTACTTCGGAAAATTCCCTACAGGTTAACATGGCTTAACAGCATGCACTTAATGTAATCTTAAATAAATAAAAAACATATTTAAAATAATATATCACTTTATAATTGGGCCTACTGTGGGTGGGGTATGGAACGCGAACGCGACTTAACATACTTAATTCTAACTTAAAATATATAATGAACCTGTAAAAAAACACTACACATATAACATAATTAAAAAATAATTACAACCTACTGAGGGGCCTACTGGGGAAACGTGATTTTTCTTTAATTCTAACATGCAAATTTACTCTAACATGCACATGTTTACAAAACAAAACAAAAATATATAATTACCTGAAAAAGAAACTTAATCCTACTAGAAAAGGAGCACCAGATACAAAGTAAGTAGTCCTCCCTTTAATTGTTATTATAAAACTAATTAGTTAAGCCACATTAACGCTGTTCACTCTTAACCTATGTAAGTAATCGTTGTCGTACCTGCAACAAAAGATAAAAAGAACAATGTTAGTATTATATATGTACTGTTAGTAACAAAAATTTATTTATTTAGTAGCATTAAGAAAAAACATACTATCTAATTAACAGTTATTCTATAACAATGGTATAATTCAATTTTATGACTGAAAAAAGTGGAAAAGAGCGACTTTAAAGAACTTGTGTATCTATTTATTTATTGATCTAAGAAAGCAAGACCATTTATCCAAAATACTTAATTAAAAGGAACATTGTTAATCGTTATAATAGAACTAATAATTAAACCGAAACTTAACAGTTCAAGAAACTCATTATATAAAGAACTCAAACTAACTTATTGACAAAATTAGCAAGTAAATTTTTAAATAAAAGTTTACAATTACTCACTAAATACTATGAGGGAGATTTATAAGCAGCCTATGAATGCCTAAGTAAAAGTGGATTAGAATTAAATAATGTGCCAGAGTGGTGCGTATGGTTAACGATATCTTTCCATAAAGAAGGTATTAGATATGCATCACAGGATAAATATGTTGACAACTTATACAGTAATGTAGTAGTAGCAGTAATAGTATGTTGTATGGTTTAAGAAGATTTGCCAGAATGATTAATAAAAAAAATTAAATATTGCATTAAATTTATTATGATCCAATTTCACTAATAAACACGGTTTTGTTAAATGAAAGTTTTATTGTTTTTCTGATGTAAATTTTATACTGAATCAAAAAAATGCAATCAAAATTTTTCCACCATCTACTGTTATAAGATTTTTTGAAGTATATTTTTTATGTACTTCTAAGTAATATATTACTACATATTTTTAAGTAGAATTCTATGTATTTTTTAGGGATAACTTACGTACATAAAAGAATATTTTAAATGATTTCTAATTGAGAGTGAATACAAATATATTATGAAGGCAACAGCTGTATTTGGATGATTGATTCATGTACAGTAGGTTCTAACACATCAGTAGAGAGCAGTCTTCAGAGTGATTCAATTAACACACCAATATTGTTTAAACATTCACTGCGTATGCACATACAGTGGTTTCATTCTGTTTTGTGATTTACAGGTACTGTGTCAAGTGTGTTGCGTTAAGAGAATAAATATGCCAAGAAGTGTGTAAATGACCCAAACTTCTGTTACAAGTGTGGGGATTCGATGCTTGAAGAACAACTATTATGTTTAACTACATTAATTAAAAAAGTTATGAAGTAAATTCCGGCATTAAAGTTGGAGATCAAGGTAAGAACTGATCCCATCACATCTACTGTTAAACCTGTGTGAAATATCTCACTGTCTGGGCTAGGGATAATTGGCACATGAATTTTGCCATATTAACATGTGGTATGAACTACAAGATCGTTGGACTTTTATTTCTGTATTACAAAAATAAAAGAATAGCTTGTAAATCCAAACATACACCATCTGATATTAGAAGGCACCTCATGGGGACGATTTACCAGTACCGCAACCTCCAACACTTTAAACTTTAGAAAATTAATCAGAATATGAGGTAATCACTGAAGTCTGACAAGAGGAGCAAGAAGGTCCTGCTTTTGAAGCAGAATCCTCTAGCCCTGAATCTTATTAGGTATCAAAGTGAATTATGATCTTCTTCGGGATTTGAATTTGTGAAAGAAACAAGCCAAGCTTATGGGATCTAGGCCGGAATCTTCTCCAAACTAACATGAAATGTATTTATTTCATTGTTATCAGGAAGAGTTTCAAGATTAACATTCTGACAGAAAAATAGTTTAGTGTTCTGACACAATATTTGTGCCATGATGGATACACTGCATAATGAACACAACTTTACAGAAAGAAGATTGTTCATAGATTCTTTGAAAATTAGTTTAAAAACTATCCTTTTGCACAACGGCAAAAATTATCCTTCTGTGCCATTAGCAGATGCAACTAATATGAAAGAAAGATAAGAATATATGAAAATCCAATTAGAAAAAATTCATTAGTTCTAGTGAACTGCCCCCTTTACAAATTAGCAGATTCCCAAGTACCACTGAACTATATGTTGCCGTTTAATTTATTGCGTTTTTAATGGTTTGCAATTCAGCTGCATTAAATTTTGTTGCTTTCTGTGCAAATGAGGCAGCAGGGGCAAAACAAATCATTATAAATAAGGAATTAATAACCAAAGCGTGAAGCATTTATGCCTGGACAGAAAAGTGTTTTACATCCCTTACTAGTTAACTTGAAAATGATTTTCTACATCCATTCCACATAAAATTTTCAAAAACTCTGTTAAGGCAATGCATAAAAATGGTACTGGATTTCATTATTGTAAATAAAAATGTCCTCGCTTGAGCAACACTTAAATCAAGGAAGGAATTTTTGTGGGTTCCTGATAAAGAACATTGATTAGAGATGGACAATTCAAACAACTGTTAAGTAAAGTCAAAAAGTCTTTGTGGAGATCAATTAAAAGTGTTGTCCAAAACCTTTTAGTAAATTTTAAATTTCTGAACTATTTTGGACATTATGGAAAAATGCTACAGTTGTACAAACATGTGTAATATGTCCCTAAAGTTTATTTCTTGGATTCGCACCTGGATTTCTTTTCGTACAATCTCTGCACAATCCGTGACAAGCACAGGGAATGCTTCCACCAGCAAATTTAAGTCATGGAAAACAGGTACCAGCAACAGTAGAGTGTAAGAATGGTTGCAAACCTGACAGACACTAAAGAGGGAAATTGTAGATGCCAAATACGAAAGGAAAACAATAACTACCACCTTTTAGATAAGTTGAATACTGTCCTCCAAATTCTCCAAATGTTCTAATTAAAAAGAATTCTTTTTGAATGTAATAATGCCATAAGGTAGGTATCTGTTAAATATAAAACAAATAGATTCATGTATATAGCTTTTGTGTCGTCATGTTTATCGATAGTTTTAACTTTGTGGAATTAAGAAACTTTTTATCTTAATTTTTTTTTCAAGTTAGGAAGAGATACACTTAGAATGTGATTAAAAACTGTATTGTATTTAATTGTGCTTATTCATTTAATATGTAATTATGTGTTCTACTGAACACAATACGTTATAGAATGTGTACAATATCAACATTATTTTCTATTTTGGTGAATTTATAACTCATATAAATGAGATGTTTGAAAAGTATTGAATATATTCCTACAGAGAGATTTTACTTCAATTGTTCAGAATTTATTTATATATATCTTTAAAACTATAAATAAGGTGCAAAGCAACTCACATTGTTACCAAAATGATGGACATTATCTGTAAAGTTAATTAATTACCTGTATGATATACGATTTGTTAATATTTTTTTAGTTTTTTATTATTATTAAATTATTTTTATTCAGTTAAATCTGGTATTCCAGTTTTTTTACTTCATAAGTTAAACATTTTTTCTCTTTAGAAAAATACTGATGAAGCAGTATATAATGTACCTGCTTCCTGTAGTAGATTTTTTAGTTTTTCATTAAGTCAATGATGGTCTAGAAGACTACCACAATTATTGCTATAGTTTAACATGTGCAGTGTAGCAACAATGATATTCCTTTTTTTATTAAGCTGTCAACACCGCATTCTAATTTGAATAATACCAGTGTATTTATATTTTGCCATTTGGTCTTAAGCTTTACTTGAAATTATATAAATTTGTCCAAAGTACAAGACGAGAGATCACCCCAGAAATCAAATTCACATTTCACATGGACATTACAATAGAATGGATAGGAAGTAGTTAGGAAGCAAGAAAATAAGCAAGAAGAAATTCGGTTGTATAAAATTTTCCATAAAAAAGAAATTGATTACCTTCAGCAATACATATACAGAACAGAATAGGAACAAAACAAAGTTACATTGACATAACCGGAAACTAGTGTGGAAGTGACAACTGATCTTCAAGTTCACAGTATCTAATATCATACAGCTGTGAAACAAGATCACCTAAGTTCATTCAGAGAACTGATAGTATGAGGTACTAGACAAGAAAACAAATTTTTTATGACATAAGGGGATTTTTTTTTTTTTTTTGAAAATGAATGCCGATGTAAATACCACTACAAAACATGAAGGTGGCCAGTATATAAACTGTTAAATCACCACCGATGAAGACTTTTCATTCACTCAGATTGATATTAAACTAAAAAAGCAGGATCAACCAAAGAAGTTAGAAAAAATAATATGTGAATAGAGTATAATAAACTATTTTAAAAAAGAAATATTTTAGCAAATATCCTTTGTTGGAATCTACAGGTAGGATTCCAGATTTAAGAAGAAAGTTGGATTATTGATAGATTTATTAGGAAGATCTGCCAGTTGGCCGTGAATTTTTAAAAAAATATTATCAACGCTACAAAAATTAAAACAATAAATAATCCACCATCTGATGAGAAAAGGAAAGAAGACTGAATATTAAAATGAACATTTTTTAATAAAAAGAAATAAAATAGTATTCTTTATCACATCATTTTATGTTTACTGTTTTGAATCTGAACAGAATGGAATATTCATGTTTTAATATTTAATTATGTTTATTAATAACTTTTTATACATTTTTTGATTAATAATAAATTAAGAGAAAATTTTTCTTTACTAAAAGATAAATTAATTAATTAATTTGGTTCTTTATATTCTGAGTATTTCTTTTATAAATACTTTAAAAATAATGATAAACACTAAAGTATTTTTATAATAAAAAAAAGTAACAACAAATTAATAAATGTTAAAAAATTTAATTAAAAAGTAAAAATTATTTAATTATTTATTTATATTAATAAATATTATTAATTTAATAATATTTATAAATATATATGTATATATATATATATATATATATTTACAATTATCAGTGGCAGCTTGTAGCTAAAATTAGTGGCGGTGTTGCCCCAGAAAATTTTTTTCTGGGCCTTTTCAACATAGGGTTAAAGTTTTCTGAAAAATAAAAGAACCGAAAAAAAAATGAATCGTAGAATAGCTGGAAGCAGGATAATAATCTAATTCTACACTTGTATCATATTCAAAAATATGGTATTTGCTGCTTTTCTGTTTTGCTTGAATTATTTAGCTAACTTCTCACATTGCATTTTTTTTTAAGATGTCAAAACTGGTTTAGTTTTTCATTACAGATTCTATCCATGATTCTACTCGTACCAAAACATTTTCTTATAATTTGATCATTTTTTATTCTTTATCTTGTTAGGTTTTCCTGTATGTTGTTCTGGAGCTAGAGTTTCTGATTTTAATGTTTTGTCTCTCTTTATGCAATTTATGTCTAAAAAAAAAATCAAGTAAACCCTATCAGAAATTTCAAAGTTAGTGAACAGTTGGTCTTTGTTGTAACTAAAGATCTCCTAAAACAGAAAAGAACTTTCTACTTGGATTACTAGTATTCTTCCCCAAACTTATTTGTAGGACTATTGAATTGGTGCACTTATTAAAATAAACTGAGTAACTTAGTGAAAAGAGATATTAGAAAAAAATTTGAAAAAAGGAGAACTGACATTTAATTCTTTTCACAATCTGTTGCGCCTAAAATGGCCAGACAGAAAAAAATGTTGTGATTTTTTTTTGTATAAAAATCCCTTGTGCAAAATATTTTCAAACTACTAAAAAAAAATTAAATTTAAAACTAGTACACCTGACTCACCTTGCGACACATAAAATGTTCCACATAACAAAAATCTTCACAAATCTATTGTTAACAAATAAGCCTGTGTTAATAGGCTAGTTGACTGTTTTTGAAAAACCGGTTTATATTATACCTTATGGTCTATTTCACTAAAATATAAACATTATAATACACAAACGATCATTTACACAATGTATTCTGCATTTTTATAAACCAATTAAAATTTTCCTGCTAAAACTCTCCAAACTGTCATGGCCCCTCGTATGATGCCACGGCTTACAAAAAAATCAGATGTTTAGTGGAGTCTTTAAGATGTTGCGAAAATTACAAAGTCTAAAATGAATTCCAAGTTCTACAAGTACTATAAAGTGCCTCAGTGTGAAAGTATTACCATTAAAACTCCAAACAAATTGTTTATTTAACTGTATTTAATTATTTATTTAACGAACTTAATGTTCCGGGCTAAGTATATTAAAGTTAATATTAAATAAATTAACAAATTAGGTTCATTTTCAATATTTTTAGACTAAGACCAATTGTAGAAAGCAAAATTCTATCAGGTTTTCCCTTACTGTCATCTAGCCTATTATACTTGTTTATTTTTACTTACTGCCTTTTCCATTCCTGGCACTAATTTTTTTTATTGGGGAAGAACCATTTTGTAATCACCCAATGTTCTTCCCTAGATTTATTATCTCATTTATACAATAAGCGTGAAAATTTAGAGCACCCCCTTTGCTGGCCCAAAAAATACCTCATAGTTTCACATTATAGTTCACAATGTTCAGTATATTTATTTGCTTTTAGTCAATATAGGGTAAAACAATTAAGGTAAATCTCTTTACATGGATATTGTAATACCTAATGGTGGACCTGGAGGTTGATACTGAAGTAAACCTGTTTCCATCTCAAGAATATCCTTTAGACTATTTTAAGTCAATAAATAAACACAACGTGTTTGATAATAAATTATTTCTAGATGACTGACCGTTCAAGACAAGGTCTGCTCAAAAGTCAGAATTTTTCCTTTTATCTCTGTATCAGTAGAATTTCTGCCAGAAAATAGAATATTTATCCTTTCAATATTGATTCTAAAAGTTATTAATTTATTTAGTAAGAACCAAATTGTGAACAAAATCCTTCATCTTTGGTTGGCTATAGATTCTAATCTTCAAAGGCCGGTGAAGAAATTGTGTCAATTTTTTCTATATGCTAGGTGGATAAAATCTTATTGTCTTGTAACACAGATTGAAGTCTTAAAATAGGAGTATCCTGTCCATGAAGCACAGGTCTTATTTCGATGGCAGATTAATGAACTGAATAGCATATTTTTTTTAACTACAGATATTTTGCAAACAAAAAATTGAAATGATTTTGTTTTTTACACTATATCATTCGAATACCAAACAGCATAGATGAATGAATCCCTTTGTATCACTGTATTAAATTTTCTGCACAAGATATACAGAAGACATACAAAGCCCATGTTTGTTTTTTTTATTTCAAAGTTCATTTGAAAATATGCCAATCAAATTTTGCTTTGCCTCATTAACAACCACTTATACTGTTTGGTATAAGTTTGTTATAGTTTCCAAGTATTTGTTCAGCCTTCTGTTCAGATTAGCAATTTTTAATATCATGAAAACAAAACTCACATAACAGAATGCAAACCACCAATTGCATATAAGAGGGGGTCCAGTGAGTTTGCTAAATAATAGTTAACTTACCAGGTTAGCATTGATGTTGGTGGAAAGCAGCCCATCTTTAAATAGCCCAGAACTGGTCTAGTGGTTAACTCATCATCGCAAATCATCTGATTTTGAATTTGAGAGTTTTAAGGTTCAATCCTTGTAAAGGGAGTTACTATTATACGGGTTTGAATAGTAAATTGTGGATACTGGTGTTCTTTGGTAGTTGGGTATCAATTAACCACACATCTCAGGAATGGTCGACCTGAGGCTGTACAAAACTACACTTCATTTACATTCATACATATGATCCTCATTCATCCTCTGAAGTAATATCTTATGGTGGTTCTGGAACCTAAACAGAAAAAGAGAGAGCCCATCTTTAATGTGACATAAAATAAAACTTGTACTAGACTATGGCAAATACAGATTTAAAATGCTTACATGATTAATATAATGTGTCTTATAGTGAATTCAGCAACTCTTTTACTACTAAAAATAGGGTAACAGCAACAACATCTAAAATATAGTATTGGGCAAAATCGTTATAAATAATTATTGAGAAAATTCAATTTAAAACTATTGCCACTGATTCATCTTCAGACACATAAAATGCTCCATGTAGTAAAACTCTTCACAAGTCCATTTTAATTAATAAATAAGGCTAATTAATTATACTTGTTTATTTTTACTAAAACTGTTTAAACTCAAATGCAGTATTCTGTGAAATGTTTTACCATTTATGATGTCAAAAATTAAAACTGTCTTTTAAAAAAAAACCCCTTCACTTATTTTGTAAAATAAATCTGATCATGAGGTTTTTACATTGTTTTCCTATAATCTAATTAAATTTAAAATTATACTCACTTATGTCATCTAGCTGTTGATTGTGTTAATCTTAATCTGATCATCATTTTGACTTTTGAAATTAGCCTTTTCATCTTATTTTTTGTTATATATTCATCACATGTACAATTTTCTAAGCATCACTTTAGTGTGTTGTTCCAGCATTAATTAGTTAAAATATCGCAGTTTTCTATGCCTGAAACAGACTTGAAACACTCTGGAAAAAAATTAGTATAAAAATAATAAAATAAATTAATACAAATTAACAAATTATTAATATTTTAATTCTTTTGGAATCCATTTTTCCTCTTTTTATTCTTCATCACACCATTTTTTTCATCATTGATTAGTTAAAATATTACCATGATCGATAGCTGAAACAAACTTAAATATTCTGAAACAAAATTAGTAAAAATATCAAGGCAATTGTTAAAAATACAGTTTGATGAACTTGAAATATACATACATAATAAATAAAACATTACTTCGGAAAATTCCCTACAGGTTAACATGGCTTAACAGCATGCACTTAATGTAATCTTAAATAAATAAAAAACATATTTAAAATAATATATCACTTTATAATTGGGCCTACTGTGGGTGGGGTATGGAACGCGAACGCGACTTAACATACTTAATTCTAACTTAAAATATATAATGAACCTGTAAAAAAACACTACACATATAACATAATTAAAAAATAATTACAACCTACTGAGGGGCCTACTGGGGAAACGTGATTTTTCTTTAATTCTAACATGCAAATTTACTCTAACATGCACATGTTTACAAAACAAAACAAAAATATATAATTACCTGAAAAAGAAACTTAATCCTACTAGAAAAGGAGCACCAGATACAAAGTAAGTAGTCCTCCCTTTAATTGTTATTATAAAACTAATTAGTTAAGCCACATTAACGCTGTTCACTCTTAACCTATGTAAGTAATCGTTGTCGTACCTGCAACAAAAGATAAAAAGAACAATGTTAGTATTATATATGTACTGTTAGTAACAAAAATTTATTTATTTAGTAGCATTAAGAAAAAACATACTATCTAATTAACAGTTATTCTATAACAATGGTATAATTCAATTTTATGACTGAAAAAAGTGGAAAAGAGCGACTTTAAAGAACTTGTGTATCTATTTATTTATTGATCTAAGAAAGCAAGACCATTTATCCAAAATACTTAATTAAAAGGAACATTGTTAATCGTTATAATAGAACTAATAATTAAACCGAAACTTAACAGTTCAAGAAACTCATTATATAAAGAACTCAAACTAACTTATTGACAAAATTAGCAAGTAAATTTTTAAATAAAAGTTTACAATTACTCACTAAATACTATGAGGGAGATTTATAAGCAGCCTATGAATGCCTAAGTAAAAGTGGATTAGAATTAAATAATGTGCCAGAGTGGTGCGTATGGTTAACGATATCTTTCCATAAAGAAGGTATTAGATATGCATCACAGGATAAATATGTTGACAACTTATACAGTAATGTAGTAGTAGCAGTAATAGTATGTTGTATGGTTTAAGAAGATTTGCCAGAATGATTAATAAAAAAAATTAAATATTGCATTAAGTTTATTATGATCCAATTTCACTAATAAACACGGTTTTGTTAAATGAAAGTTTTATTGTTTTTCTGATGTAAATTTTATACTGAATCAAAAAAATGCAATCAAAATTTTTCCACCATCTACTGTTATAAGATTTTTTGAAGTATATTTTTTATGTACTTCTAAGTAATATATTTCTACATATTTTTAAGTAGAATTCTATGTATTTTTTAGGGATAACTTACGTACATAAAAGAATATTTTAAATGATTTCTAATTGAGAGTGAATACAAATATATTATGAAGGCAACAGCTGTATTTGGATGATTGATTCATGTACAGTAGGTTCTAACACATCAGTAGAGAGCAGTCTTCAGAGTGATTCAATTAACACACCAATATTGTTTAAACATTCACTGCGTATGCACATACAGTGGTTTCATTCTGTTTTGTGATTTACAGGTACTGTGTCAAGTGTGTTGCGTTAAGAGAATAAATATGCCAAGAAGTGTGTAAATGACCCAAACTTCTGTTACAAGTGTGGGGATTCGATGCTTGAAGAACAACTATTATGTTTAACTACATTAATTAAAAAAGTTATGAAGTAAATTCCGGCATTAAAGTTGGAGATCAAGGTAAGAACTGATCCCATCACATCTACTGTTAAACCTGTGTGAAATATCTCACTGTCTGGGCTAGGGATAATTGGCACATGAATTTTGCCATATTAACATGTGGTATGAACTACAAGATCGTTGGACTTTTATTTCTGTATTACAAAAATAAAAGAATAGCTTGTAAATCCAAACATACACCATCTGATATTAGAAGGCACCTCATGGGGACGATTTACCAGTACCGCAACCTCCAACACTTTTAACTTTAGAAAATTAATCAGAATATGAGGTAATCACTGAAGTCTGACAAGAGGAGCAAGAAGGTCCTGCTTTTGAAGCAGAATCCTCTAGCCCTGAATCTTATTAGGTATCAAAGTGAATTATGATCTTCTTCGGGATTTGAATTTGTGAAAGAAACAAGCCAAGCTTATGGGATCTAGGCCGGAATCTTCTCCAAACTAACATGAAATGTATTTATTTCATTGTTATCAGGAAGAGTTTCAAGATTAACATTCTGACAGAAAAATAGTTTAGTGTTCTGACACAATATTTGTGCCATGATGGATACACTGCATAATGAACACAACTTTACAGAAAGAAGATTGTTCATAGATTCTTTGAAAATTAGTTTAAAAACTATCCTTTTGCACAACGGCAAAAATTATCCTTCTGTGCCATTAGCAGATGCAACTAATATGAAAGAAAGATAAGAATATATGAAAATCCAATTAGAAAAAATTCATTAGTTCTAGTGAACTGCCCCCTTTACAAATTAGCAGATTCCCAAGTACCACTGAACTATATGTTGCCGTTTAATTTATTGCGTTTTTAATGGTTTGCAATTCAGCTGCATTAAATTTTGTTGCTTTCTGTGCAAATGAGGCAGCAGGGGCAAAACAAATCATTATAAATAAGGAATTAATAACCAAAGCGTGAAGCATTTATGCCTGGACAGAAAAGTGTTTTACATCCCTTACTAGTTAACTTGAAAATGATTTTCTACATCCATTCCACATAAAATTTTCAAAAACTCTGTTAAGGCAATGCATAAAAATGGTACTGGATTTCATTATTGTAAATAAAAATGTCCTCGCTTGAGCAACACTTAAATCAAGGAAGGAATTTTTGTGGGTTCCTGATAAAGAACATTGATTAGAGATGGACAATTCAAACAACTGTTAAGTAAAGTCAAAAAGTCTTTGTGGAGATCAATTAAAAGTGTTGTCCAAAACCTTTTAGTAAATTTTAAATTTCTGAACTATTTTGGACATTATGGAAAAATGCTACAGTTGTACAAACATGTGTAATATGTCCCTAAAGTTTATTTCTTGGATTCGCACCTGGATTTCTTTTCGTACAATCTCTGCACAATCCGTGACAAGCACAGGGAATGCTTCCACCAGCAAATTTAAGTCATGGAAAACAGGTACCAGCAACAGTAGAGTGTAAGAATGGTTGCAAACCTGACAGACACTAAAGAGGGAAATTGTAGATGCCAAATACGAAAGGAAAACAATAACTACCACCTTTTAGATAAGTTGAATACTGTCCTCCAAATTCTCCAAATGTTCTAATTAAAAAGAATTCTTTTTGAATGTAATAATGCCATAAGGTAGGTATCTGTTAAATATAAAACAAATAGATTCATGTATATAGCTTTTGTGTCGTCATGTTTATCGATAGTTTTAACTTTGTGGAATTAAGAAACTTTTTATCTTAATTTTTTTTTCAAGTTAGGAAGAGATACACTTAGAATGTGATTAAAAACTGTATTGTATTTAATTGTGCTTATTCATTTAATATGTAATTATGTGTTCTACTGAACACAATACGTTATAGAATGTGTACAATATCAACATTATTTTCTATTTTGGTGAATTTATAACTCATATAAATGAGATGTTTGAAAAGTATTGAATATATTCCTACAGAGAGATTTTACTTCAATTGTTCAGAATTTATTTATATATATCTTTAAAACTATAAATAAGGTGCAAAGCAACTCACATTGTTACCAAAATGATGGACATTATCTGTAAAGTTAATTAATTACCTGTATGATATACGATTTGTTAATATTTTTTTAGTTTTTTATTATTATTAAATTATTTTTATTCAGTTAAATCTGGTATTCCAGTTTTTTTACTTCATAAGTTAAACATTTTTTCTCTTTAGAAAAATACTGATGAAGCAGTATATAATGTACCTGCTTCCTGTAGTAGATTTTTTAGTTTTTCATTAAGTCAATGATGGTCTAGAAGACTACCACAATTATTGCTATAGTTTAACATGTGCAGTGTAGCAACAATGATATTCCTTTTTTTATTAAGCTGTCAACACCGCATTCTAATTTGAATAATACCAGTGTATTTATATTTTGCCATTTGGTCTTAAGCTTTACTTGAAATTATATAAATTTGTCCAAAGTACAAGACGAGAGATCACCCCAGAAATCAAATTCACATTTCACATGGACATTACAATAGAATGGATAGGAAGTAGTTAGGAAGCAAGAAAATAAGCAAGAAGAAATTCGGTTGTATAAAATTTTCCATAAAAAAGAAATTGATTACCTTCAGCAATACATATACAGAACAGAATAGGAACAAAACAAAGTTACATTGACATAACCGGAAACTAGTGTGGAAGTGACAACTGATCTTCAAGTTCACAGTATCTAATATCATACAGCTGTGAAACAAGATCACCTAAGTTCATTCAGAGAACTGATAGTATGAGGTACTAGACAAGAAAACAAATTTTTTATGACATAAGGGGATTTTTTTTTTTTTTTTGAAAATGAATGCCGATGTAAATACCACTACAAAACATGAAGGTGGCCAGTATATAAACTGTTAAATCACCACCGATGAAGACTTTTCATTCACTCAGATTGATATTAAACTAAAAAAGCAGGATCAACCAAAGAAGTTAGAAAAAATAATATGTGAATAGAGTATAATAAACTATTTTAAAAAAGAAATATTTTAGCAAATATCCTTTGTTGGAATCTACAGGTAGGATTCCAGATTTAAGAAGAAAGTTGGATTATTGATAGATTTATTAGGAAGATCTGCCAGTTGGCCGTGAATTTTTAAAAAAATATTATCAACGCTACAAAAATTAAAACAATAAATAATCCACCATCTGATGAGAAAAGGAAAGAAGACTGAATATTAAAATGAACATTTTTTAATAAAAAGAAATAAAATAGTATTCTTTATCACATCATTTTATGTTTACTGTTTTGAATCTGAACAGAATGGAATATTCATGTTTTAATATTTAATTATGTTTATTAATAACTTTTTATACATTTTTTGATTAATAATAAATTAAGAGAAAATTTTTCTTTACTAAAAGATAAATTAATTAATTAATTTGGTTCTTTATATTCTGAGTATTTCTTTTATAAATACTTTAAAAATAATGATAAACACTAAAGTATTTTTATAATAAAAAAAAGTAACAACAAATTAATAAATGTTAAAAAATTTAATTAAAAAGTAAAAATTATTTAATTATTTATTTATATTAATAAATATTATTAATTTAATAATATTTATAAATATATATGTATATATATATATATATATATATATTTACAATTATCAGTGGCAGCTTGTAGCTAAAATTAGTGGCGGTGTTGCCCCAGAAAATTTTTTTCTGGGCCTTTTCAACATAGGGTTAAAGTTTTCTGAAAAATAAAAGAACCGAAAAAAAAATGAATCGTAGAATAGCTGGAAGCAGGATAATAATCTAATTCTACACTTGTATCATATTCAAAAATATGGTATTTGCTGCTTTTCTGTTTTGCTTGAATTATTTAGCTAACTTCTCACATTGCATTTTTTTTTAAGATGTCAAAACTGGTTTAGTTTTTCATTACAGATTCTATCCATGATTCTACTCGTACCAAAACATTTTCTTATAATTTGATCATTTTTTATTCTTTATCTTGTTAGGTTTTCCTGTATGTTGTTCTGGAGCTAGAGTTTCTGATTTTAATGTTTTGTCTCTCTTTATGCAATTTATGTCTAAAAAAAAAATCAAGTAAACCCTATCAGAAATTTCAAAGTTAGTGAACAGTTGGTCTTTGTTGTAACTAAAGATCTCCTAAAACAGAAAAGAACTTTCTACTTGGATTACTAGTATTCTTCCCCAAACTTATTTGTAGGACTATTGAATTGGTGCACTTATTAAAATAAACTGAGTAACTTAGTGAAAAGAGATATTAGAAAAAAATTTGAAAAAAGGAGAACTGACATTTAATTCTTTTCACAATCTGTTGCGCCTAAAATGGCCAGACAGAAAAAAATGTTGTGATTTTTTTTTGTATAAAAATCCCTTGTGCAAAATATTTTCAAACTACTAAAAAAAAATTAAATTTAAAACTAGTACACCTGACTCACCTTGCGACACATAAAATGTTCCACATAACAAAAATCTTCACAAATCTATTGTTAACAAATAAGCCTGTGTTAATAGGCTAGTTGACTGTTTTTGAAAAACCGGTTTATATTATACCTTATGGTCTATTTCACTAAAATATAAACATTATAATACACAAACGATCATTTACACAATGTATTCTGCATTTTTATAAACCAATTAAAATTTTCCTGCTAAAACTCTCCAAACTGTCATGGCCCCTCGTATGATGCCACGGCTTACAAAAAAATCAGATGTTTAGTGGAGTCTTTAAGATGTTGCGAAAATTACAAAGTCTAAAATGAATTCCAAGTTCTACAAGTACTATAAAGTGCCTCAGTGTGAAAGTATTACCATTAAAACTCCAAACAAATTGTTTATTTAACTGTATTTAATTATTTATTTAACGAACTTAATGTTCCGGGCTAAGTATATTAAAGTTAATATTAAATAAATTAACAAATTAGGTTCATTTTCAATATTTTTAGACTAAGACCAATTGTAGAAAGCAAAATTCTATCAGGTTTTCCCTTACTGTCATCTAGCCTATTATACTTGTTTATTTTTACTTACTGCCTTTTCCATTCCTGGCACTAATTTTTTTTATTGGGGAAGAACCATTTTGTAATCACCCAATGTTCTTCCCTAGATTTATTATCTCATTTATACAATAAGCGTGAAAATTTAGAGCACCCCCTTTGCTGGCCCAAAAAATACCTCATAGTTTCACATTATAGTTCACAATGTTCAGTATATTTATTTGCTTTTAGTCAATATAGGGTAAAACAATTAAGGTAAATCTCTTTACATGGATATTGTAATACCTAATGGTGGACCTGGAGGTTGATACTGAAGTAAACCTGTTTCCATCTCAAGAATATCCTTTAGACTATTTTAAGTCAATAAATAAACACAACGTGTTTGATAATAAATTATTTCTAGATGACTGACCGTTCAAGACAAGGTCTGCTCAAAAGTCAGAATTTTTCCTTTTATCTCTGTATCAGTAGAATTTCTGCCAGAAAATAGAATATTTATCCTTTCAATATTGATTCTAAAAGTTATTAATTTATTTAGTAAGAACCAAATTGTGAACAAAATCCTTCATCTTTGGTTGGCTATAGATTCTAATCTTCAAAGGCCGGTGAAGAAATTGTGTCAATTTTTTCTATATGCTAGGTGGATAAAATCTTATTGTCTTGTAACACAGATTGAAGTCTTAAAATAGGAGTATCCTGTCCATGAAGCACAGGTCTTATTTCGATGGCAGATTAATGAACTGAATAGCATATTTTTTTTAACTACAGATATTTTGCAAACAAAAAATTGAAATGATTTTGTTTTTTACACTATATCATTCGAATACCAAACAGCATAGATGAATGAATCCCTTTGTATCACTGTATTAAATTTTCTGCACAAGATATACAGAAGACATACAAAGCCCATGTTTGTTTTTTTTATTTCAAAGTTCATTTGAAAATATGCCAATCAAATTTTGCTTTGCCTCATTAACAACCACTTATACTGTTTGGTATAAGTTTGTTATAGTTTCCAAGTATTTGTTCAGCCTTCTGTTCAGATTAGCAATTTTTAATATCATGAAAACAAAACTCACATAACAGAATGCAAACCACCAATTGCATATAAGAGGGGGTCCAGTGAGTTTGCTAAATAATAGTTAACTTACCAGGTTAGCATTGATGTTGGTGGAAAGCAGCCCATCTTTAAATAGCCCAGAACTGGTCTAGTGGTTAACTCATCATCGCAAATCATCTGATTTTGAATTTGAGAGTTTTAAGGTTCAATCCTTGTAAAGGGAGTTACTATTATACGGGTTTGAATAGTAAATTGTGGATACTGGTGTTCTTTGGTAGTTGGGTATCAATTAACCACACATCTCAGGAATGGTCGACCTGAGGCTGTACAAAACTACACTTCATTTACATTCATACATATGATCCTCATTCATCCTCTGAAGTAATATCTTATGGTGGTTCTGGAACCTAAACAGAAAAAGAGAGAGCCCATCTTTAATGTGACATAAAATAAAACTTGTACTAGACTATGGCAAATACAGATTTAAAATGCTTACATGATTAATATAATGTGTCTTATAGTGAATTCAGCAACTCTTTTACTACTAAAAATAGGGTAACAGCAACAACATCTAAAATATAGTATTGGGCAAAATCGTTATAAATAATTATTGAGAAAATTCAATTTAAAACTATTGCCACTGATTCATCTTCAGACACATAAAATGCTCCATGTAGTAAAACTCTTCACAAGTCCATTTTAATTAATAAATAAGGCTAATTAATTATACTTGTTTATTTTTACTAAAACTGTTTAAACTCAAATGCAGTATTCTGTGAAATGTTTTACCATTTATGATGTCAAAAATTAAAACTGTCTTTTAAAAAAAAACCCCTTCACTTATTTTGTAAAATAAATCTGATCATGAGGTTTTTACATTGTTTTCCTATAATCTAATTAAATTTAAAATTATACTCACTTATGTCATCTAGCTGTTGATTGTGTTAATCTTAATCTGATCATCATTTTGACTTTTGAAATTAGCCTTTTCATCTTATTTTTTGTTATATATTCATCACATGTACAATTTTCTAAGCATCACTTTAGTGTGTTGTTCCAGCATTAATTAGTTAAAATATCGCAGTTTTCTATGCCTGAAACAGACTTGAAACACTCTGGAAAAAAATTAGTATAAAAATAATAAAATAAATTAATACAAATTAACAAATTATTAATATTTTAATTCTTTTGGAATCCATTTTTCCTCTTTTTATTCTTCATCACACCATTTTTTTCATCATTGATTAGTTAAAATATTACCATGATCGATAGCTGAAACAAACTTAAATATTCTGAAACAAAATTAGTAAAAATATCAAGGCAATTGTTAAAAATACAGTTTGATGAACTTGAAATATACATACATAATAAATAAAACATTACTTCGGAAAATTCCCTACAGGTTAACATGGCTTAACAGCATGCACTTAATGTAATCTTAAATAAATAAAAAACATATTTAAAATAATATATCACTTTATAATTGGGCCTACTGTGGGTGGGGTATGGAACGCGAACGCGACTTAACATACTTAATTCTAACTTAAAATATATAATGAACCTGTAAAAAAACACTACACATATAACATAATTAAAAAATAATTACAACCTACTGAGGGGCCTACTGGGGAAACGTGATTTTTCTTTAATTCTAACATGCAAATTTACTCTAACATGCACATGTTTACAAAACAAAACAAAAATATATAATTACCTGAAAAAGAAACTTAATCCTACTAGAAAAGGAGCACCAGATACAAAGTAAGTAGTCCTCCCTTTAATTGTTATTATAAAACTAATTAGTTAAGCCACATTAACGCTGTTCACTCTTAACCTATGTAAGTAATCGTTGTCGTACCTGCAACAAAAGATAAAAAGAACAATGTTAGTATTATATATGTACTGTTAGTAACAAAAATTTATTTATTTAGTAGCATTAAGAAAAAACATACTATCTAATTAACAGTTATTCTATAACAATGGTATAATTCAATTTTATGACTGAAAAAAGTGGAAAAGAGCGACTTTAAAGAACTTGTGTATCTATTTATTTATTGATCTAAGAAAGCAAGACCATTTATCCAAAATACTTAATTAAAAGGAACATTGTTAATCGTTATAATAGAACTAATAATTAAACCGAAACTTAACAGTTCAAGAAACTCATTATATAAAGAACTCAAACTAACTTATTGACAAAATTAGCAAGTAAATTTTTAAATAAAAGTTTACAATTACTCACTAAATACTATGAGGGAGATTTATAAGCAGCCTATGAATGCCTAAGTAAAAGTGGATTAGAATTAAATAATGTGCCAGAGTGGTGCGTATGGTTAACGATATCTTTCCATAAAGAAGGTATTAGATATGCATCACAGGATAAATATGTTGACAACTTATACAGTAATGTAGTAGTAGCAGTAATAGTATGTTGTATGGTTTAAGAAGATTTGCCAGAATGATTAATAAAAAAAATTAAATATTGCATTAAGTTTATTATGATCCAATTTCACTAATAAACACGGTTTTGTTAAATGAAAGTTTTATTGTTTTTCTGATGTAAATTTTATACTGAATCAAAAAAATGCAATCAAAATTTTTCCACCATCTACTGTTATAAGATTTTTTGAAGTATATTTTTTATGTACTTCTAAGTAATATATTTCTACATATTTTTAAGTAGAATTCTATGTATTTTTTAGGGATAACTTACGTACATAAAAGAATATTTTAAATGATTTCTAATTGAGAGTGAATACAAATATATTATGAAGGCAACAGCTGTATTTGGATGATTGATTCATGTACAGTAGGTTCTAACACATCAGTAGAGAGCAGTCTTCAGAGTGATTCAATTAACACACCAATATTGTTTAAACATTCACTGCGTATGCACATACAGTGGTTTCATTCTGTTTTGTGATTTACAGGTACTGTGTCAAGTGTGTTGCGTTAAGAGAATAAATATGCCAAGAAGTGTGTAAATGACCCAAACTTCTGTTACAAGTGTGGGGATTCGATGCTTGAAGAACAACTATTATGTTTAACTACATTAATTAAAAAAGTTATGAAGTAAATTCCGGCATTAAAGTTGGAGATCAAGGTAAGAACTGATCCCATCACATCTACTGTTAAACCTGTGTGAAATATCTCACTGTCTGGGCTAGGGATAATTGGCACATGAATTTTGCCATATTAACATGTGGTATGAACTACAAGATCGTTGGACTTTTATTTCTGTATTACAAAAATAAAAGAATAGCTTGTAAATCCAAACATACACCATCTGATATTAGAAGGCACCTCATGGGGACGATTTACCAGTACCGCAACCTCCAACACTTTTAACTTTAGAAAATTAATCAGAATATGAGGTAATCACTGAAGTCTGACAAGAGGAGCAAGAAGGTCCTGCTTTTGAAGCAGAATCCTCTAGCCCTGAATCTTATTAGGTATCAAAGTGAATTATGATCTTCTTCGGGATTTGAATTTGTGAAAGAAACAAGCCAAGCTTATGGGATCTAGGCCGGAATCTTCTCCAAACTAACATGAAATGTATTTATTTCATTGTTATCAGGAAGAGTTTCAAGATTAACATTCTGACAGAAAAATAGTTTAGTGTTCTGACACAATATTTGTGCCATGATGGATACACTGCATAATGAACACAACTTTACAGAAAGAAGATTGTTCATAGATTCTTTGAAAATTAGTTTAAAAACTATCCTTTTGCACAACGGCAAAAATTATCCTTCTGTGCCATTAGCAGATGCAACTAATATGAAAGAAAGATAAGAATATATGAAAATCCAATTAGAAAAAATTCATTAGTTCTAGTGAACTGCCCCCTTTACAAATTAGCAGATTCCCAAGTACCACTGAACTATATGTTGCCGTTTAATTTATTGCGTTTTTAATGGTTTGCAATTCAGCTGCATTAAATTTTGTTGCTTTCTGTGCAAATGAGGCAGCAGGGGCAAAACAAATCATTATAAATAAGGAATTAATAACCAAAGCGTGAAGCATTTATGCCTGGACAGAAAAGTGTTTTACATCCCTTACTAGTTAACTTGAAAATGATTTTCTACATCCATTCCACATAAAATTTTCAAAAACTCTGTTAAGGCAATGCATAAAAATGGTACTGGATTTCATTATTGTAAATAAAAATGTCCTCGCTTGAGCAACACTTAAATCAAGGAAGGAATTTTTGTGGGTTCCTGATAAAGAACATTGATTAGAGATGGACAATTCAAACAACTGTTAAGTAAAGTCAAAAAGTCTTTGTGGAGATCAATTAAAAGTGTTGTCCAAAACCTTTTAGTAAATTTTAAATTTCTGAACTATTTTGGACATTATGGAAAAATGCTACAGTTGTACAAACATGTGTAATATGTCCCTAAAGTTTATTTCTTGGATTCGCACCTGGATTTCTTTTCGTACAATCTCTGCACAATCCGTGACAAGCACAGGGAATGCTTCCACCAGCAAATTTAAGTCATGGAAAACAGGTACCAGCAACAGTAGAGTGTAAGAATGGTTGCAAACCTGACAGACACTAAAGAGGGAAATTGTAGATGCCAAATACGAAAGGAAAACAATAACTACCACCTTTTAGATAAGTTGAATACTGTCCTCCAAATTCTCCAAATGTTCTAATTAAAAAGAATTCTTTTTGAATGTAATAATGCCATAAGGTAGGTATCTGTTAAATATAAAACAAATAGATTCATGTATATAGCTTTTGTGTCGTCATGTTTATCGATAGTTTTAACTTTGTGGAATTAAGAAACTTTTTATCTTAATTTTTTTTTCAAGTTAGGAAGAGATACACTTAGAATGTGATTAAAAACTGTATTGTATTTAATTGTGCTTATTCATTTAATATGTAATTATGTGTTCTACTGAACACAATACGTTATAGAATGTGTACAATATCAACATTATTTTCTATTTTGGTGAATTTATAACTCATATAAATGAGATGTTTGAAAAGTATTGAATATATTCCTACAGAGAGATTTTACTTCAATTGTTCAGAATTTATTTATATATATCTTTAAAACTATAAATAAGGTGCAAAGCAACTCACATTGTTACCAAAATGATGGACATTATCTGTAAAGTTAATTAATTACCTGTATGATATACGATTTGTTAATATTTTTTTAGTTTTTTATTATTATTAAATTATTTTTATTCAGTTAAATCTGGTATTCCAGTTTTTTTACTTCATAAGTTAAACATTTTTTCTCTTTAGAAAAATACTGATGAAGCAGTATATAATGTACCTGCTTCCTGTAGTAGATTTTTTAGTTTTTCATTAAGTCAATGATGGTCTAGAAGACTACCACAATTATTGCTATAGTTTAACATGTGCAGTGTAGCAACAATGATATTCCTTTTTTTATTAAGCTGTCAACACCGCATTCTAATTTGAATAATACCAGTGTATTTATATTTTGCCATTTGGTCTTAAGCTTTACTTGAAATTATATAAATTTGTCCAAAGTACAAGACGAGAGATCACCCCAGAAATCAAATTCACATTTCACATGGACATTACAATAGAATGGATAGGAAGTAGTTAGGAAGCAAGAAAATAAGCAAGAAGAAATTCGGTTGTATAAAATTTTCCATAAAAAAGAAATTGATTACCTTCAGCAATACATATACAGAACAGAATAGGAACAAAACAAAGTTACATTGACATAACCGGAAACTAGTGTGGAAGTGACAACTGATCTTCAAGTTCACAGTATCTAATATCATACAGCTGTGAAACAAGATCACCTAAGTTCATTCAGAGAACTGATAGTATGAGGTACTAGACAAGAAAACAAATTTTTTATGACATAAGGGGATTTTTTTTTTTTTTTTGAAAATGAATGCCGATGTAAATACCACTACAAAACATGAAGGTGGCCAGTATATAAACTGTTAAATCACCACCGATGAAGACTTTTCATTCACTCAGATTGATATTAAACTAAAAAAGCAGGATCAACCAAAGAAGTTAGAAAAAATAATATGTGAATAGAGTATAATAAACTATTTTAAAAAAGAAATATTTTAGCAAATATCCTTTGTTGGAATCTACAGGTAGGATTCCAGATTTAAGAAGAAAGTTGGATTATTGATAGATTTATTAGGAAGATCTGCCAGTTGGCCGTGAATTTTTAAAAAAATATTATCAACGCTACAAAAATTAAAACAATAAATAATCCACCATCTGATGAGAAAAGGAAAGAAGACTGAATATTAAAATGAACATTTTTTAATAAAAAGAAATAAAATAGTATTCTTTATCACATCATTTTATGTTTACTGTTTTGAATCTGAACAGAATGGAATATTCATGTTTTAATATTTAATTATGTTTATTAATAACTTTTTATACATTTTTTGATTAATAATAAATTAAGAGAAAATTTTTCTTTACTAAAAGATAAATTAATTAATTAATTTGGTTCTTTATATTCTGAGTATTTCTTTTATAAATACTTTAAAAATAATGATAAACACTAAAGTATTTTTATAATAAAAAAAAGTAACAACAAATTAATAAATGTTAAAAAATTTAATTAAAAAGTAAAAATTATTTAATTATTTATTTATATTAATAAATATTATTAATTTAATAATATTTATAAATATATATGTATATATATATATATATATATATATTTACAATTATCAGTGGCAGCTTGTAGCTAAAATTAGTGGCGGTGTTGCCCCAGAAAATTTTTTTCTGGGCCTTTTCAACATAGGGTTAAAGTTTTCTGAAAAATAAAAGAACCGAAAAAAAAATGAATCGTAGAATAGCTGGAAGCAGGATAATAATCTAATTCTACACTTGTATCATATTCAAAAATATGGTATTTGCTGCTTTTCTGTTTTGCTTGAATTATTTAGCTAACTTCTCACATTGCATTTTTTTTTAAGATGTCAAAACTGGTTTAGTTTTTCATTACAGATTCTATCCATGATTCTACTCGTACCAAAACATTTTCTTATAATTTGATCATTTTTTATTCTTTATCTTGTTAGGTTTTCCTGTATGTTGTTCTGGAGCTAGAGTTTCTGATTTTAATGTTTTGTCTCTCTTTATGCAATTTATGTCTAAAAAAAAAATCAAGTAAACCCTATCAGAAATTTCAAAGTTAGTGAACAGTTGGTCTTTGTTGTAACTAAAGATCTCCTAAAACAGAAAAGAACTTTCTACTTGGATTACTAGTATTCTTCCCCAAACTTATTTGTAGGACTATTGAATTGGTGCACTTATTAAAATAAACTGAGTAACTTAGTGAAAAGAGATATTAGAAAAAAATTTGAAAAAAGGAGAACTGACATTTAATTCTTTTCACAATCTGTTGCGCCTAAAATGGCCAGACAGAAAAAAATGTTGTGATTTTTTTTTGTATAAAAATCCCTTGTGCAAAATATTTTCAAACTACTAAAAAAAAATTAAATTTAAAACTAGTACACCTGACTCACCTTGCGACACATAAAATGTTCAACATAACAAAAATCTTCACAAATCTATTGTTAACAAATAAGCCTGTGTTAATAGGCTAGTTGACTGTTTTTGAAAAACCGGTTTATATTATACCTTATGGTCTATTTCACTAAAATATAAACATTATAATACACAAACGATCATTTACACAATGTATTCTGCATTTTTATAAACCAATTAAAATTTTCCTGCTAAAACTCTCCAAACTGTCATGGCCCCTCGTATGATGCCACGGCTTACAAAAAAATCAGATGTTTAGTGGAGTCTTTAAGATGTTGCGAAAATTACAAAGTCTAAAATGAATTCCAAGTTCTACAAGTACTATAAAGTGCCTCAGTGTGAAAGTATTACCATTAAAACTCCAAACAAATTGTTTATTTAACTGTATTTAATTATTTATTTAACGAACTTAATGTTCCGGGCTAAGTATATTAAAGTTAATATTAAATAAATTAACAAATTAGGTTCATTTTCAATATTTTTAGACTAAGACCAATTGTAGAAAGCAAAATTCTATCAGGTTTTCCCTTACTGTCATCTAGCCTATTATACTTGTTTATTTTTACTTACTGCCTTTTCCATTCCTGGCACTAATTTTTTTTATTGGGGAAGAACCATTTTGTAATCACCCAATGTTCTTCCCTAGATTTATTATCTCATTTATACAATAAGCGTGAAAATTTAGAGCACCCCCTTTGCTGGCCCAAAAAATACCTCATAGTTTCACATTATAGTTCACAATGTTCAGTATATTTATTTGCTTTTAGTCAATATAGGGTAAAACAATTAAGGTAAATCTCTTTACATGGATATTGTAATACCTAATGGTGGACCTGGAGGTTGATACTGAAGTAAACCTGTTTCCATCTCAAGAATATCCTTTAGACTATTTTAAGTCAATAAATAAACACAACGTGTTTGATAATAAATTATTTCTAGATGACTGACCGTTCAAGACAAGGTCTGCTCAAAAGTCAGAATTTTTCCTTTTATCTCTGTATCAGTAGAATTTCTGCCAGAAAATAGAATATTTATCCTTTCAATATTGATTCTAAAAGTTATTAATTTATTTAGTAAGAACCAAATTGTGAACAAAATCCTTCATCTTTGGTTGGCTATAGATTCTAATCTTCAAAGGCCGGTGAAGAAATTGTGTCAATTTTTTCTATATGCTAGGTGGATAAAATCTTATTGTCTTGTAACACAGATTGAAGTCTTAAAATAGGAGTATCCTGTCCATGAAGCACAGGTCTTATTTCGATGGCAGATTAATGAACTGAATAGCATATTTTTTTTAACTACAGATATTTTGCAAACAAAAAATTGAAATGATTTTGTTTTTTACACTATATCATTCGAATACCAAACAGCATAGATGAATGAATCCCTTTGTATCACTGTATTAAATTTTCTGCACAAGATATACAGAAGACATACAAAGCCCATGTTTGTTTTTTTTATTTCAAAGTTCATTTGAAAATATGCCAATCAAATTTTGCTTTGCCTCATTAACAACCACTTATACTGTTTGGTATAAGTTTGTTATAGTTTCCAAGTATTTGTTCAGCCTTCTGTTCAGATTAGCAATTTTTAATATCATGAAAACAAAACTCACATAACAGAATGCAAACCACCAATTGCATATAAGAGGGGGTCCAGTGAGTTTGCTAAATAATAGTTAACTTACCAGGTTAGCATTGATGTTGGTGGAAAGCAGCCCATCTTTAAATAGCCCAGAACTGGTCTAGTGGTTAACTCATCATCGCAAATCATCTGATTTTGAATTTGAGAGTTTTAAGGTTCAATCCTTGTAAAGGGAGTTACTATTATACGGGTTTGAATAGTAAATTGTGGATACTGGTGTTCTTTGGTAGTTGGGTATCAATTAACCACACATCTCAGGAATGGTCGACCTGAGGCTGTACAAAACTACACTTCATTTACATTCATACATATGATCCTCATTCATCCTCTGAAGTAATATCTTATGGTGGTTCTGGAACCTAAACAGAAAAAGAGAGAGCCCATCTTTAATGTGACATAAAATAAAACTTGTACTAGACTATGGCAAATACAGATTTAAAATGCTTACATGATTAATATAATGTGTCTTATAGTGAATTCAGCAACTCTTTTACTACTAAAAATAGGGTAACAGCAACAACATCTAAAATATAGTATTGGGCAAAATCGTTATAAATAATTATTGAGAAAATTCAATTTAAAACTATTGCCACTGATTCATCTTCAGACACATAAAATGCTCCATGTAGTAAAACTCTTCACAAGTCCATTTTAATTAATAAATAAGGCTAATTAATTATACTTGTTTATTTTTACTAAAACTGTTTAAACTCAAATGCAGTATTCTGTGAAATGTTTTACCATTTATGATGTCAAAAATTAAAACTGTCTTTTAAAAAAAAACCCCTTCACTTATTTTGTAAAATAAATCTGATCATGAGGTTTTTACATTGTTTTCCTATAATCTAATTAAATTTAAAATTATACTCACTTATGTCATCTAGCTGTTGATTGTGTTAATCTTAATCTGATCATCATTTTGACTTTTGAAATTAGCCTTTTCATCTTATTTTTTGTTATATATTCATCACATGTACAATTTTCTAAGCATCACTTTAGTGTGTTGTTCCAGCATTAATTAGTTAAAATATCGCAGTTTTCTATGCCTGAAACAGACTTGAAACACTCTGGAAAAAAATTAGTATAAAAATAATAAAATAAATTAATACAAATTAACAAATTATTAATATTTTAATTCTTTTGGAATCCATTTTTCCTCTTTTTATTCTTCATCACACCATTTTTTTCATCATTGATTAGTTAAAATATTACCATGATCGATAGCTGAAACAAACTTAAATATTCTGAAACAAAATTAGTAAAAATATCAAGGCAATTGTTAAAAATACAGTTTGATGAACTTGAAATATACATACATAATAAATAAAACATTACTTCGGAAAATTCCCTACAGGTTAACATGGCTTAACAGCATGCACTTAATGTAATCTTAAATAAATAAAAAACATATTTAAAATAATATATCACTTTATAATTGGGCCTACTGTGGGTGGGGTATGGAACGCGAACGCGACTTAACATACTTAATTCTAACTTAAAATATATAATGAACCTGTAAAAAAACACTACACATATAACATAATTAAAAAATAATTACAACCTACTGAGGGGCCTACTGGGGAAACGTGATTTTTCTTTAATTCTAACATGCAAATTTACTCTAACATGCACATGTTTACAAAACAAAACAAAAATATATAATTACCTGAAAAAGAAACTTAATCCTACTAGAAAAGGAGCACCAGATACAAAGTAAGTAGTCCTCCCTTTAATTGTTATTATAAAACTAATTAGTTAAGCCACATTAACGCTGTTCACTCTTAACCTATGTAAGTAATCGTTGTCGTACCTGCAACAAAAGATAAAAAGAACAATGTTAGTATTATATATGTACTGTTAGTAACAAAAATTTATTTATTTAGTAGCATTAAGAAAAAACATACTATCTAATTAACAGTTATTCTATAACAATGGTATAATTCAATTTTATGACTGAAAAAAGTGGAAAAGAGCGACTTTAAAGAACTTGTGTATCTATTTATTTATTGATCTAAGAAAGCAAGACCATTTATCCAAAATACTTAATTAAAAGGAACATTGTTAATCGTTATAATAGAACTAATAATTAAACCGAAACTTAACAGTTCAAGAAACTCATTATATAAAGAACTCAAACTAACTTATTGACAAAATTAGCAAGTAAATTTTTAAATAAAAGTTTACAATTACTCACTAAATACTATGAGGGAGATTTATAAGCAGCCTATGAATGCCTAAGTAAAAGTGGATTAGAATTAAATAATGTGCCAGAGTGGTGCGTATGGTTAACGATATCTTTCCATAAAGAAGGTATTAGATATGCATCACAGGATAAATATGTTGACAACTTATACAGTAATGTAGTAGTAGCAGTAATAGTATGTTGTATGGTTTAAGAAGATTTGCCAGAATGATTAATAAAAAAAATTAAATATTGCATTAAGTTTATTATGATCCAATTTCACTAATAAACACGGTTTTGTTAAATGAAAGTTTTATTGTTTTTCTGATGTAAATTTTATACTGAATCAAAAAAATGCAATCAAAATTTTTCCACCATCTACTGTTATAAGATTTTTTGAAGTATATTTTTTATGTACTTCTAAGTAATATATTTCTACATATTTTTAAGTAGAATTCTATGTATTTTTTAGGGATAACTTACGTACATAAAAGAATATTTTAAATGATTTCTAATTGAGAGTGAATACAAATATATTATGAAGGCAACAGCTGTATTTGGATGATTGATTCATGTACAGTAGGTTCTAACACATCAGTAGAGAGCAGTCTTCAGAGTGATTCAATTAACACACCAATATTGTTTAAACATTCACTGCGTATGCACATACAGTGGTTTCATTCTGTTTTGTGATTTACAGGTACTGTGTCAAGTGTGTTGCGTTAAGAGAATAAATATGCCAAGAAGTGTGTAAATGACCCAAACTTCTGTTACAAGTGTGGGGATTCGATGCTTGAAGAACAACTATTATGTTTAACTACATTAATTAAAAAAGTTATGAAGTAAATTCCGGCATTAAAGTTGGAGATCAAGGTAAGAACTGATCCCATCACATCTACTGTTAAACCTGTGTGAAATATCTCACTGTCTGGGCTAGGGATAATTGGCACATGAATTTTGCCATATTAACATGTGGTATGAACTACAAGATCGTTGGACTTTTATTTCTGTATTACAAAAATAAAAGAATAGCTTGTAAATCCAAACATACACCATCTGATATTAGAAGGCACCTCATGGGGACGATTTACCAGTACCGCAACCTCCAACACTTTTAACTTTAGAAAATTAATCAGAATATGAGGTAATCACTGAAGTCTGACAAGAGGAGCAAGAAGGTCCTGCTTTTGAAGCAGAATCCTCTAGCCCTGAATCTTATTAGGTATCAAAGTGAATTATGATCTTCTTCGGGATTTGAATTTGTGAAAGAAACAAGCCAAGCTTATGGGATCTAGGCCGGAATCTTCTCCAAACTAACATGAAATGTATTTATTTCATTGTTATCAGGAAGAGTTTCAAGATTAACATTCTGACAGAAAAATAGTTTAGTGTTCTGACACAATATTTGTGCCATGATGGATACACTGCATAATGAACACAACTTTACAGAAAGAAGATTGTTCATAGATTCTTTGAAAATTAGTTTAAAAACTATCCTTTTGCACAACGGCAAAAATTATCCTTCTGTGCCATTAGCAGATTCAACTAATATGAAAGAAAGATAAGAATATATGAAAATCCAATTAGAAAAAATTCATTAGTTCTAGTGAACTGCCCCCTTTACAAATTAGCAGATTCCCAAGTACCACTGAACTATATGTTGCCGTTTAATTTATTGCGTTTTTAATGGTTTGCAATTCAGCTGCATTAAATTTTGTTGCTTTCTGTGCAAATGAGGCAGCAGGGGCAAAACAAATCATTATAAATAAGGAATTAATAACCAAAGCGTGAAGCATTTATGCCTGGACAGAAAAGTGTTTTACATCCCTTACTAGTTAACTTGAAAATGATTTTCTACATCCATTCCACATAAAATTTTCAAAAACTCTGTTAAGGCAATGCATAAAAATGGTACTGGATTTCATTATTGTAAATAAAAATGTCCTCGCTTGAGCAACACTTAAATCAAGGAAGGAATTTTTGTGGGTTCCTGATAAAGAACATTGATTAGAGATGGACAATTCAAACAACTGTTAAGTAAAGTCAAAAAGTCTTTGTGGAGATCAATTAAAAGTGTTGTCCAAAACCTTTTAGTAAATTTTAAATTTCTGAACTATTTTGGACATTATGGAAAAATGCTACAGTTGTACAAACATGTGTAATATGTCCCTAAAGTTTATTTCTTGGATTCGCACCTGGATTTCTTTTCGTACAATCTCTGCACAATCCGTGACAAGCACAGGGAATGCTTCCACCAGCAAATTTAAGTCATGGAAAACAGGTACCAGCAACAGTAGAGTGTAAGAATGGTTGCAAACCTGACAGACACTAAAGAGGGAAATTGTAGATGCCAAATACGAAAGGAAAACAATAACTACCACCTTTTAGATAAGTTGAATACTGTCCTCCAAATTCTCCAAATGTTCTAATTAAAAAGAATTCTTTTTGAATGTAATAATGCCATAAGGTAGGTATCTGTTAAATATAAAACAAATAGATTCATGTATATAGCTTTTGTGTCGTCATGTTTATCGATAGTTTTAACTTTGTGGAATTAAGAAACTTTTTATCTTAATTTTTTTTTCAAGTTAGGAAGAGATACACTTAGAATGTGATTAAAAACTGTATTGTATTTAATTGTGCTTATTCATTTAATATGTAATTATGTGTTCTACTGAACACAATACGTTATAGAATGTGTACAATATCAACATTATTTTCTATTTTGGTGAATTTATAACTCATATAAATGAGATGTTTGAAAAGTATTGAATATATTCCTACAGAGAGATTTTACTTCAATTGTTCAGAATTTATTTATATATATCTTTAAAACTATAAATAAGGTGCAAAGCAACTCACATTGTTACCAAAATGATGGACATTATCTGTAAAGTTAATTAATTACCTGTATGATATACGATTTGTTAATATTTTTTTAGTTTTTTATTATTATTAAATTATTTTTATTCAGTTAAATCTGGTATTCCAGTTTTTTTACTTCATAAGTTAAACATTTTTTCTCTTTAGAAAAATACTGATGAAGCAGTATATAATGTACCTGCTTCCTGTAGTAGATTTTTTAGTTTTTCATTAAGTCAATGATGGTCTAGAAGACTACCACAATTATTGCTATAGTTTAACATGTGCAGTGTAGCAACAATGATATTCCTTTTTTTATTAAGCTGTCAACACCGCATTCTAATTTGAATAATACCAGTGTATTTATATTTTGCCATTTGGTCTTAAGCTTTACTTGAAATTATATAAATTTGTCCAAAGTACAAGACGAGAGATCACCCCAGAAATCAAATTCACATTTCACATGGACATTACAATAGAATGGATAGGAAGTAGTTAGGAAGCAAGAAAATAAGCAAGAAGAAATTCGGTTGTATAAAATTTTCCATAAAAAAGAAATTGATTACCTTCAGCAATACATATACAGAACAGAATAGGAACAAAACAAAGTTACATTGACATAACCGGAAACTAGTGTGGAAGTGACAACTGATCTTCAAGTTCACAGTATCTAATATCATACAGCTGTGAAACAAGATCACCTAAGTTCATTCAGAGAACTGATAGTATGAGGTACTAGACAAGAAAACAAATTTTTTATGACATAAGGGGATTTTTTTTTTTTTTTTGAAAATGAATGCCGATGTAAATACCACTACAAAACATGAAGGTGGCCAGTATATAAACTGTTAAATCACCACCGATGAAGACTTTTCATTCACTCAGATTGATATTAAACTAAAAAAGCAGGATCAACCAAAGAAGTTAGAAAAAATAATATGTGAATAGAGTATAATAAACTATTTTAAAAAAGAAATATTTTAGCAAATATCCTTTGTTGGAATCTACAGGTAGGATTCCAGATTTAAGAAGAAAGTTGGATTATTGATAGATTTATTAGGAAGATCTGCCAGTTGGCCGTGAATTTTTAAAAAAATATTATCAACGCTACAAAAATTAAAACAATAAATAATCCACCATCTGATGAGAAAAGGAAAGAAGACTGAATATTAAAATGAACATTTTTTAATAAAAAGAAATAAAATAGTATTCTTTATCACATCATTTTATGTTTACTGTTTTGAATCTGAACAGAATGGAATATTCATGTTTTAATATTTAATTATGTTTATTAATAACTTTTTATACATTTTTTGATTAATAATAAATTAAGAGAAAATTTTTCTTTACTAAAAGATAAATTAATTAATTAATTTGGTTCTTTATATTCTGAGTATTTCTTTTATAAATACTTTAAAAATAATGATAAACACTAAAGTATTTTTATAATAAAAAAAAGTAACAACAAATTAATAAATGTTAAAAAATTTAATTAAAAAGTAAAAATTATTTAATTATTTATTTATATTAATAAATATTATTAATTTAATAATATTTATAAATATATATGTATATATATATATATATATATTACAATTATCAGTGGCAGCTTGTAGCTAAAATTAGTGGCGGTGTTGCCCCAGAAAATTTTTTTCTGGGCCTTTTCAAGATAGGGTTAAAGTTTTCTGAAAAATAAAAGAACCGAAAAAAAAATGAATCGTAGAATAGCTGGAAGCAGGATAATAATCTAATTCTACACTTGTATCATATTCAAAAATATGGTATTTGCTGCTTTTCTGTTTTGCTTGAATTATTTAGCTAACTTCTCACATTGCATTTTTTTTTAAGATGTCAAAACTGGTTTAGTTTTTCATTACAGATTCTATCCATGATTCTACTCGTACCAAAACATTTTCTTATAATTTGATCATTTTTTATTCTTTATCTTGTTAGGTTTTCCTGTATGTTGTTCTGGAGCTAGAGTTTCTGATTTTAATGTTTTGTCTCTCTTTATGCAATTTATGTCTAAAAAAAAAATCAAGTAAACCCTATCAGAAATTTCAAAGTTAGTGAACAGTTGGTCTTTGTTGTAACTAAAGATCTCCTAAAACAGAAAAGAACTTTCTACTTGGATTACTAGTATTCTTCCCCAAACTTATTTGTAGGACTATTGAATTGGTGCACTTATTAAAATAAACTGAGTAACTTAGTGAAAAGAGATATTAGAAAAAAATTTGAAAAAAGGAGAACTGACATTTAATTCTTTTCACAATCTGTTGCGCCTAAAATGGCCAGACAGAAAAAAATGTTGTGATTTTTTTTTTTATAAAAATCCCTTGTGCAAAATATTTTCAAACTAGTAAAAAAAAATTAAATTTAAAACTAGTACACCTGACTCACCTTGCGACACATAAAATGTTCCACATAACAAAAATCTTCACAAATCTATTGTTAACAAATAAGCCTGTGTTAATAGGCTAGTTGACTGTTTTTGAAAAACCGGTTTATATTATACCTTATGGTCTATTTCACTAAAATATAAACATTATAATACACAAACGATCATTTACACAATGTATTCTGCATTTTTATAAACCAATTAAAATTTTCCTGCTAAAACTCTCCAAACTGTCATGGCCCCTCGTATGATGCCACGGCTTACAAAAAAATCAGATGTTTAGTGGAGTCTTTAAGATGTTGCGAAAATTACAAAGTCTAAAATGAATTCCAAGTTCTACAAGTACTATAAAGTGCCTCAGTGTGAAAGTATTACCATTAAAACTCCAAACAAATTGTTTATTTAACTGTATTTAATTATTTATTTAACGAACTTAATGTTCCGGGCTAAGTATATTAAAGTTAATATTAAATAAATTAACAAATTAGGTTCATTTTCAATATTTTTAGACTAAGACCAATTGTAGAAAGCAAAATTCTATCAGGTTTTCCCTTACTGTCATCTAGCCTATTATACTTGTTTATTTTTACTTACTGCCTTTTCCATTCCTGGCACTAATTTTTTTTATTGGGGAAGAACCATTTTGTAATCACCCAATGTTCTTCCCTAGATTTATTATCTCATTTATACAATAAGCGTGAAAATTTAGAGCACCCCCTTTGCTGGCCCAAAAAATACCTCATAGTTTCACATTATAGTTCACAATGTTCAGTATATTTATTTGCTTTTAGTCAATATAGGGTAAAACAATTAAGGTAAATCTCTTTACATGGATATTGTAATACCTAATGGTGGACCTGGAGGTTGATACTGAAGTAAACCTGTTTCCATCTCAAGAATATCCTTTAGACTATTTTAAGTCAATAAATAAACACAACGTGTTTGATAATAAATTATTTCTAGATGACTGACCGTTCAAGACAAGGTCTGCTCAAAAGTCAGAATTTTTCCTTTTATCTCTGTATCAGTAGAATTTCTGCCAGAAAATAGAATATTTATCCTTTCAATATTGATTCTAAAAGTTATTAATTTATTTAGTAAGAACCAAATTGTGAACAAAATCCTTCATCTTTGGTTGGCTATAGATTCTAATCTTCAAAGGCCGGTGAAGAAATTGTGTCAATTTTTTCTATATGCTAGGTGGATAAAATCTTATTGTCTTGTAACACAGATTGAAGTCTTAAAATAGGAGTATCCTGTCCATGAAGCACAGGTCTTATTTCGATGGCAGATTAATGAACTGAATAGCATATTTTTTTTAACTACAGATATTTTGCAAACAAAAAATTGAAATGATTTTGTTTTTTACACTATATCATTCGAATACCAAACAGCATAGATGAATGAATCCCTTTGTATCACTGTATTAAATTTTCTGCACAAGATATACAGAAGACATACAAAGCCCATGTTTGTTTTTTTTATTTCAAAGTTCATTTGAAAATATGCCAATCAAATTTTGCTTTGCCTCATTAACAACCACTTATACTGTTTGGTATAAGTTTGTTATAGTTTCCAAGTATTTGTTCAGCCTTCTGTTCAGATTAGCAATTTTTAATATCATGAAAACAAAACTCACATAACAGAATGCAAACCACCAATTGCATATAAGAGGGGGTCCAGTGAGTTTGCTAAATAATAGTTAACTTACCAGGTTAGCATTGATGTTGGTGGAAAGCAGCCCATCTTTAAATAGCCCAGAACTGGTCTAGTGGTTAACTCATCATCGCAAATCATCTGATTTTGAATTTGAGAGTTTTAAGGTTCAATCCTTGTAAAGGGAGTTACTATTATACGGGTTTGAATAGTAAATTGTGGATACTGGTGTTCTTTGGTAGTTGGGTATCAATTAACCACACATCTCAGGAATGGTCGACCTGAGGCTGTACAAAACTACACTTCATTTACATTCATACATATGATCCTCATTCATCCTCTGAAGTAATATCTTATGGTGGTTCTGGAACCTAAACAGAAAAAGAGAGAGCCCATCTTTAATGTGACATAAAATAAAACTTGTACTAGACTATGGCAAATACAGATTTAAAATGCTTACATGATTAATATAATGTGTCTTATAGTGAATTCAGCAACTCTTTTACTACTAAAAATAGGGTAACAGCAACAACATCTAAAATATAGTATTGGGCAAAATCGTTATAAATAATTATTGAGAAAATTCAATTTAAAACTATTGCCACTGATTCATCTTCAGACACATAAAATGCTCCATGTAGTAAAACTCTTCACAAGTCCATTTTAATTAATAAATAAGGCTAATTAATTATACTTGTTTATTTTTACTAAAACTGTTTAAACTCAAATGCAGTATTCTGTGAAATGTTTTACCATTTATGATGTCAAAAATTAAAACTGTCTTTTAAAAAAAAACCCCTTCACTTATTTTGTAAAATAAATCTGATCATGAGGTTTTTACATTGTTTTCCTATAATCTAATTAAATTTAAAATTATACTCACTTATGTCATCTAGCTGTTGATTGTGTTAATCTTAATCTGATCATCATTTTGACTTTTGAAATTAGCCTTTTCATCTTATTTTTTGTTATATATTCATCACATGTACAATTTTCTAAGCATCACTTTAGTGTGTTGTTCCAGCATTAATTAGTTAAAATATCGCAGTTTTCTATGCCTGAAACAGACTTGAAACACTCTGGAAAAAAATTAGTATAAAAATAATAAAATAAATTAATACAAATTAACAAATTATTAATATTTTAATTCTTTTGGAATCCATTTTTCCTCTTTTTATTCTTCATCACACCATTTTTTTCATCATTGATTAGTTAAAATATTACCATGATCGATAGCTGAAACAAACTTAAATATTCTGAAACAAAATTAGTAAAAATATCAAGGCAATTGTTAAAAATACAGTTTGATGAACTTGAAATATACATACATAATAAATAAAACATTACTTCGGAAAATTCCCTACAGGTTAACATGGCTTAACAGCATGCACTTAATCTAATCTTAAATAAATAAAAAACATATTTAAAATAATATCTCACTTTATAATTGGGCCTACTGTGGGTGGGGTATGGAACGCGAACGCGACTTAACATACTTAATTCTAACTTAAAATATATAATGAACCTGTAAAAAAACACTACACATATAACATAATTAAAAAATAATTACAACCTACTGAGGGGCCTACTGGGGAAACGTGATTTTTCTTTAATTCTAACATGCAAATTTACTCTAACATGCACATGTTTACAAAACAAAACAAAAATATATAATTACCTGAAAAAGAAACTTAATCCTACTAGAAAAGGAGCACCAGATACAAAGTAAGTAGTCCTCCCTTTAATTGTTATTATACAACTAATTAGTTAAGCCACATTAACGCTGTTCACTCTTAACCTATGTAAGTAATCGTTGTCGTACCTGCAACAAAAGATAAAAAGAACAATGTTAGTATTATATATGTACTGTTAGTAACAAAAATTTATTTATTTAGTAGCATTAAGAAAAAACATACTATCTAATTAACAGTTATTCTATAACAATGGTATAATTCAATTTTATGACTGAAAAAAGTGGAAAAGAGCGACTTTAAAGAACTTGTGTATCTATTTATTTATTGATCTAAGAAAGCAAGACCATTTATCCAAAATACTTAATTAAAAGGAACATTGTTAATCGTTATAATAGAACTAATAATTAAACCGAAACTTAACAGTTCAAGAAACTCATTATATAAAGAACTCAAACTAACTTATTGACAAAATTAGCAAGTAAATTTTTAAATAAAAGTTTACAATTACTCACTCAATACTATGAGGGAGATTTATAAGCAGCCTATGAATGCCTAAGTAAAAGTGGATTAGAATTAAATAATGTGCCAGAGTGGTGCGTATGGTTAACGATATCTTTCCATAAAGAAGGTATTAGATATGCATCACAGGATAAATATGTTGACAACTTATACAGTAATGTAGTAGTAGCAGTAATAGTATGTTGTATGGTTTAAGAAGATTTGCCAGAATGATTAATAAAAAAAATTAAATATTGCATTAAGTTTATTATGATCCAATTTCACTAATAAACACGGTTTTGTTAAATGAAAGTTTTATTGTTTTTCTGATGTAAATTTTATACTGAATCAAAAAAATGCAATCAAAATTTTTCCACCATCTACTGTTATAAGATTTTTTGAAGTATATTTTTTATGTACTTCTAAGTAATATATTTCTACATATTTTTAAGTAGAATTCTATGTATTTTTTAGGGATAACTTACGTACATAAAAGAATATTTTAAATGATTTCTAATTGAGAGTGAATACAAATATATTATGAAGGCAACAGCTGTATTTGGATGATTGATTCATGTACAGTAGGTTCTAACACATCAGTAGAGAGCAGTCTTCAGAGTGATTCAATTAACACACCAATATTGTTTAAACATTCACTGCGTATGCACATACAGTGGTTTCATTCTGTTTTGTGATTTACAGGTACTGTGTCAAGTGTGTTGCGTTAAGAGAATAAATATGCCAAGAAGTGTGTAAATGACCCAAACTTCTGTTACAAGTGTGGGGATTCGATGCTTGAAGAACAACTATTATGTTTAACTACATTAATTAAAAAAGTTATGAAGTAAATTCCGGCATTAAAGTTGGAGATCAAGGTAAGAACTGATCCCATCACATCTACTGTTAAACCTGTGTGAAATATCTCACTGTCTGGGCTAGGGATAATTGGCACATGAATTTTGCCATATTAACATGTGGTATGAACTACAAGATCGTTGGACTTTTATTTCTGTATTACAAAAATAAAAGAATAGCTTGTAAATCCAAACATACACCATCTGATATTAGAAGGCACCTCATGGGGACGATTTACCAGTACCGCAACCTCCAACACTTTTAACTTTAGAAAATTAATCAGAATATGAGGTAATCACTGAAGTCTGACAAGAGGAGCAAGAAGGTCCTGCTTTTGAAGCAGAATCCTCTAGCCCTGAATCTTATTAGGTATCAAAGTGAATTATGATCTTCTTCGGGATTTGAATTTGTGAAAGAAACAAGCCAAGCTTATGGGATCTAGGCCGGAATCTTCTCCAAACTAACATGAAATGTATTTATTTCATTGTTATCAGGAAGAGTTTCAAGATTAACATTCTGACAGAAAAATAGTTTAGTGTTCTGACACAATATTTGTGCCATGATGGATACACTGCATAATGAACACAACTTTACAGAAAGAAGATTGTTCATAGATTCTTTGAAAATTAGTTTAAAAACTATCCTTTTGCACAACGGCAAAAATTATCCTTCTGTGCCATTAGCAGATTCAACTAATATGAAAGAAAGATAAGAATATATGAAAATCCAATTAGAAAAAATTCATTAGTTCTAGTGAACTGCCCCCTTTACAAATTAGCAGATTCCCAAGTACCACTGAACTATATGTTGCCGTTTAATTTATTGCGTTTTTAATGGTTTGCAATTCAGCTGCATTAAATTTTGTTGCTTTCTGTGCAAATGAGGCAGCAGGGGCAAAACAAATCATTATAAATAAGGAATTAATAACCAAAGCGTGAAGCATTTATGCCTGGACAGAAAAGTGTTTTACATCCCTTACTAGTTAACTTGAAAATGATTTTCTACATCCATTCCACATAAAATTTTCAAAAACTCTGTTAAGGCAATGCATAAAAATGGTACTGGATTTCATTATTGTAAATAAAAATGTCCTCGCTTGAGCAACACTTAAATCAAGGAAGGAATTTTTGTGGGTTCCTGATAAAGAACATTGATTAGAGATGGACAATTCAAACAACTGTTAAGTAAAGTCAAAAAGTCTTTGTGGAGATCAATTAAAAGTGTTGTCCAAAACCTTTTAGTAAATTTTAAATTTCTGAACTATTTTGGACATTATGGAAAAATGCTACAGTTGTACAAACATGTGTAATATGTCCCTAAAGTTTATTTCTTGGATTCGCACCTGGATTTCTTTTCGTACAATCTCTGCACAATCCGTGACAAGCACAGGGAATGCTTCCACCAGCAAATTTAAGTCATGGAAAACAGGTACCAGCAACAGTAGAGTGTAAGAATGGTTGCAAACCTGACAGACACTAAAGAGGGAAATTGTAGATGCCAAATACGAAAGGAAAACAATAACTACCACCTTTTAGATAAGTTGAATACTGTCCTCCAAATTCTCCAAATGTTCTAATTAAAAAGAATTCTTTTTGAATGTAATAATGCCATAAGGTAGGTATCTGTTAAATATAAAACAAATAGATTCATGTATATAGCTTTTGTGTCGTCATGTTTATCGATAGTTTTAACTTTGTGGAATTAAGAAACTTTTTATCTTAATTTTTTTTTCAAGTTAGGAAGAGATACACTTAGAATGTGATTAAAAACTGTATTGTATTTAATTGTGCTTATTCATTTAATATGTAATTATGTGTTCTACTGAACACAATACGTTATAGAATGTGTACAATATCAACATTATTTTCTATTTTGGTGAATTTATAACTCATATAAATGAGATGTTTGAAAAGTATTGAATATATTCCTACAGAGAGATTTTACTTCAATTGTTCAGAATTTATTTATATATATCTTTAAAACTATAAATAAGGTGCAAAGCAACTCACATTGTTACCAAAATGATGGACATTATCTGTAAAGTTAATTAATTACCTGTATGATATACGATTTGTTAATATTTTTTTAGTTTTTTATTATTATTAAATTATTTTTATTCAGTTAAATCTGGTATTCCAGTTTTTTTACTTCATAAGTTAAACATTTTTTCTCTTTAGAAAAATACTGATGAAGCAGTATATAATGTACCTGCTTCCTGTAGTAGATTTTTTAGTTTTTCATTAAGTCAATGATGGTCTAGAAGACTACCACAATTATTGCTATAGTTTAACATGTGCAGTGTAGCAACAATGATATTCCTTTTTTTATTAAGCTGTCAACACCGCATTCTAATTTGAATAATACCAGTGTATTTATATTTTGCCATTTGGTCTTAAGCTTTACTTGAAATTATATAAATTTGTCCAAAGTACAAGACGAGAGATCACCCCAGAAATCAAATTCACATTTCACATGGACATTACAATAGAATGGATAGGAAGTAGTTAGGAAGCAAGAAAATAAGCAAGAAGAAATTCGGTTGTATAAAATTTTCCATAAAAAAGAAATTGATTACCTTCAGCAATACATATACAGAACAGAATAGGAACAAAACAAAGTTACATTGACATAACCGGAAACTAGTGTGGAAGTGACAACTGATCTTCAAGTTCACAGTATCTAATATCATACAGCTGTGAAACAAGATCACCTAAGTTCATTCAGAGAACTGATAGTATGAGGTACTAGACAAGAAAACAAATTTTTTATGACATAAGGGGATTTTTTTTTTTTTTTTTGAAAATGAATGCCGATGTAAATACCACTACAAAACATGATGGTGGCCAGTATATAAACTGTTAAATCACCACCGATGAAGACTTTTCATTCACTCAGATTGATATTAAACTAAAAAAGCAGGATCAACCAAAGAAGTTAGAAAAAATAATATGTGAATAGAGTATAATAAACTATTTTAAAAAAGAAATATTTTAGCAAATATCCTTTGTTGGAATCTACAGGTAGGATTCCAGATTTAAGAAGAAAGTTGGATTATTGATAGATTTATTAGGAAGATCTGCCAGTTGGCCGTGAATTTTTAAAAAAATATTATCAACGCTACAAAAATTAAAACAATAAATAATCCACCATCTGATGAGAAAAGGAAAGAAGACTGAATATTAAAATGAACATTTTTTAATAAAAAGAAATAAAATAGTATTCTTTATCACATCATTTTATGTTTACTGTTTTGAATCTGAACAGAATGGAATATTCATGTTTTAATATTTAATTATGTTTATTAATAACTTTTTATACATTTTTTGATTAATAATAAATTAAGAGAAAATTTTTCTTTACTAAAAGATAAATTAATTAATTAATTTGGTTCTTTATATTCTGAGTATTTCTTTTATAAATACTTTAAAAATAATGATAAACACTAAAGTATTTTTATAATAAAAAAAAGTAACAACAAATTAATAAATGTTAAAAAATTTAATTAAAAAGTAAAAATTATTTAATTATTTATTTATATTAATAAATATTATTAATTTAATAATATTTATAAATATATATGTATATATATATATATATATTTACAATTATCAGTGGCAGCTTGTAGCTAAAATTAGTGGCGGTGTTGCCCCAGAAAATTTTTTTCTGGGCCTTTTCAAGATAGGGTTAAAGTTTTCTGAAAAATAAAAGAACTGAAAAAAAAATGAATCGTAGAATAGCTGGAAGCAGGATAATAATCTAATTCTACACTTGTATCATATTCAAAAATATGGTATTTGCTGCTTTTCTGTTTTGCTTGAATTATTTAGCTAACTTCTCACATTGCATTTTTTTTTAAGATGTCAAAACTGGTTTAGTTTTTCATTACAGATTCTATCCATGATTCTACTCGTACCAAAACATTTTCTTATAATTTGATCATTTTTTATTCTTTATCTTGTTAGGTTTTCCTGTATGTTGTTCTGGAGCTAGAGTTTCTGATTTTAATGTTTTGTCTCTCTTTATGCAATTTATGTCTAAAAAAAAAATCAAGTAAACCCTATCAGAAATTTCAAAGTTAGTGAACAGTTGGTCTTTGTTGTAACTAAAGATCTCCTAAAACAGAAAAGAACTTTCTACTTGGATTACTAGTATTCTTCCCCAAACTTATTTGTAGGACTATTGAATTGGTGCACTTATTAAAATAAACTGAGTAACTTAGTGAAAAGAGATATTAGAAAAAAATTTGAAAAAAGGAGAACTGACATTTAATTCTTTTCACAATCTGTTGCGCCTAAAATGGCCAGACAGAAAAAAATGTTGTGATTTTTTTTTTTATAAAAATCCCTTGTGCAAAATATTTTCAAACTAGTAAAAAAAAATTAAATTTAAAACTAGTACACCTGACTCACCTTGCGACACATAAAATGTTCCACATAACAAAAATCTTCACAAATCTATTGTTAACAAATAAGCCTGTGTTAATAGGCTAGTTGACTGTTTTTGAAAAACCGGTTTATATTATACCTTATGGTCTATTTCACTAAAATATAAACATTATAATACACAAACGATCATTTACACAATGTATTCTGCATTTTTATAAACCAATTAAAATTTTCCTGCTAAAACTCTCCAAACTGTCATGGCCCCTCGTATGATGCCACGGCTTACAAAAAAATCAGATGTTTAGTGGAGTCTTTAAGATGTTGCGAAAATTACAAAGTCTAAAATGAATTCCAAGTTCTACAAGTACTATAAAGTGCCTCAGTGTGAAAGTATTACCATTAAAACTCCAAACAAATTGTTTATTTAACTGTATTTAATTATTTATTTAACGAACTTAATGTTCCGGGCTAAGTATATTAAAGTTAATATTAAATAAATTAACAAATTAGGTTCATTTTCAATATTTTTAGACTAAGACCAATTGTAGAAAGCAAAATTCTATCAGGTTTTCCCTTACTGTCATCTAGCCTATTATACTTGTTTATTTTTACTTACTGCCTTTTCCATTCCTGGCACTAATTTTTTTTATTGGGGAAGAACCATTTTGTAATCACCCAATGTTCTTCCCTAGATTTATTATCTCATTTATACAATAAGCGTGAAAATTTAGAGCACCCCCTTTGCTGGCCCAAAAAATACCTCATAGTTTCACATTATAGTTCACAATGTTCAGTATATTTATTTGCTTTTAGTCAATATAGGGTAAAACAATTAAGGTAAATCTCTTTACATGGATATTGTAATACCTAATGGTGGACCTGGAGGTTGATACTGAAGTAAACCTGTTTCCATCTCAAGAATATCCTTTAGACTATTTTAAGTCAATAAATAAACACAACGTGTTTGATAATAAATTATTTCTAGATGACTGACCGTTCAAGACAAGGTCTGCTCAAAAGTCAGAATTTTTCCTTTTATCTCTGTATCAGTAGAATTTCTGCCAGAAAATAGAATATTTATCCTTTCAATATTGATCCTAAAAGTTATTAATTTATTTAGTAAGAACCAAATTGTGAACAAAATCCTTCATCTTTGGTTGGCTATAGATTCTAATCTTCAAAGGCCGGTGAAGAAATTGTGTCAATTTTTTCTATATGCTAGGTGGATAAAATCTTATTGTCTTGTAACACAGATTGAAGTCTTAAAATAGGAGTATCCTGTCCATGAAGCACAGGTCTTATTTCGATGGCAGATTAATGAACTGAATAGCATATTTCTTGTTAACTACAGATATTTTGCAAACAAAAAATTGAAATGATTTTGTTTTTTACACTATATCATTCGAATACCAAACAGCATAGATGAATGAATCCCTTTGTATCACTGTATTAAATTTTCTGCACAAGATATACAGAAGACATACAAAGCCCATGTTTGTTTTTTTTATTTCAAAGTTCATTTGAAAATATGCCAATCAAATTTTGCTTTGCCTCATTAACAACCACTTATACTGTTTGGTATAAGTTTGTTATAGTTTCCAAGTATTTGTTCAGCCTTCTGTTCAGATTAGCAATTTTTAATATCATGAAAACAAAACTCACATAACAGAATGCAAACCACCAATTGCATATAAGAGGGGGTCCAGTGAGTTTGCTAAATAATAGTTAACTTACCAGGTTAGCATTGATGTTGGTGGAAAGCAGCCCATCTTTAAATAGCCCAGAACTGGTCTAGTGGTTAACTCATCATCGCAAATCATCTGATTTTGAATTTGAGAGTTTTAAGGTTCAATCCTTGTAAAGGGAGTTACTATTATACGGGTTTGAATAGTAAATTGTGGATACTGGTGTTCTTTGGTAGTTGGGTATCAATTAACCACACATCTCAGGAATGGTCGACCTGAGGCTGTACAAAACTACACTTCATTTACATTCATACATATGATCCTCATTCATCCTCTGAAGTAATATCTTATGGTGGTTCTGGAACCTAAACAGAAAAAGAGAGAGCCCATCTTTAATGTGACATAAAATAAAACTTGTACTAGACTATGGCAAATACAGATTTAAAATGCTTACATGATTAATATAATGTGTCTTATAGTGAATTCAGCAACTCTTTTACTACTAAAAATAGGGTAACAGCAACAACATCTAAAATATAGTATTGGGCAAAATCGTTATAAATAATTATTGAGAAAATTCAATTTAAAACTATTGCCACTGATTCATCTTCAGACACATAAAATGCTCCATGTAGTAAAACTCTTCACAAGTCCATTTTAATTAATAAATAAGGCTAATTAATTATACTTGTTTATTTTTACTAAAACTGTTTAAACTCAAATGCAGTATTCTGTGAAATGTTTTACCATTTATGATGTCAAAAATTAAAACTGTCTTTTAAAAAAAAACCCCTTCACTTATTTTGTAAAATAAATCTGATCATGAGGTTTTTACATTGTTTTCCTATAATCTAATTAAATTTAAAATTATACTCACTTATGTCATCTAGCTGTTGATTGTGTTAATCTTAATCTGATCATCATTTTGACTTTTGAAATTAGCCTTTTCATCTTATTTTTTGTTATATATTCATCACATGTACAATTTTCTAAGCATCACTTTAGTGTGTTGTTCCAGCATTAATTAGTTAAAATATCGCAGTTTTCTATGCCTGAAACAGACTTGAAACACTCTGGAAAAAAATTAGTATAAAAATAATAAAATAAATTAATACAAATTAACAAATTATTAATATTTTAATTCTTTTGGAATCCATTTTTCCTCTTTTTATTCTTCATCACACCATTTTTTTCATCATTGATTAGTTAAAATATTACCATGATCGATAGCTGAAACAAACTTAAATATTCTGAAACAAAATTAGTAAAAATATCAAGGCAATTGTTAAAAATACAGTTTGATGAACTTGAAATATACATACATAATAAATAAAACATTACTTCGGAAAATTCCCTACAGGTTAACATGGCTTAACAGCATGCACTTAATCTAATCTTAAATAAATAAAAAACATATTTAAAATAATATCTCACTTTATAATTGGGCCTACTGTGGGTGGGGTATGGAACGCGAACGCGACTTAACATACTTAATTCTAACTTAAAATATATAATGAACCTGTAAAAAAACACTACACATATAACATAATTAAAAAATAATTACAACCTACTGAGGGGCCTACTGGGGAAACGTGATTTTTCTTTAATTCTAACATGCAAATTTACTCTAACATGCACATGTTTACAAAACAAAACAAAAATATATAATTACCTGAAAAAGAAACTTAATCCTACTAGAAAAGGAGCACCAGATACAAAGTAAGTAGTCCTCCCTTTAATTGTTATTATACAACTAATTAGTTAAGCCACATTAACGCTGTTCACTCTTAACCTATGTAAGTAATCGTTGTCGTACCTGCAACAAAAGATAAAAAGAACAATGTTAGTATTATATATGTACTGTTAGTAACAAAAATTTATTTATTTAGTAGCATTAAGAAAAAACATACTATCTAATTAACAGTTATTCTATAACAATGGTATAATTCAATTTTATGACTGAAAAAAGTGGAAAAGAGCGACTTTAAAGAACTTGTGTATCTATTTATTTATTGATCTAAGAAAGCAAGACCATTTATCCAAAATACTTAATTAAAAGGAACATTGTTAATCGTTATAATAGAACTAATAATTAAACCGAAACTTAACAGTTCAAGAAACTCATTATATAAAGAACTCAAACTAACTTATTGACAAAATTAGCAAGTAAATTTTTAAATAAAAGTTTACAATTACTCACTAAATACTATGAGGGAGATTTATAAGCAGCCTATGAATGCCTAAGTAAAAGTGGATTAGAATTAAATAATGTGCCAGAGTGGTGCGTATGGTTAACGATATCTTTCCATAAAGAAGGTATTAGATATGCATCACAGGATAAATATGTTGACAACTTATACAGTAATGTAGTAGTAGCAGTAATAGTATGTTGTATGGTTTAAGAAGATTTGCCAGAATGATTAATAAAAAAAATTAAATATTGCATTAAGTTTATTATGATCCAATTTCACTAATAAACACGGTTTTGTTAAATGAAAGTTTTATTGTTTTTCTGATGTAAATTTTATACTGAATCAAAAAAATGCAATCAAAATTTTTCCACCATCTACTGTTATAAGATTTTTTGAAGTATATTTTTTATGTACTTCTAAGTAATATATTTCTACATATTTTTAAGTAGAATTCTATGTATTTTTTAGGGATAACTTACGTACATAAAAGAATATTTTAAATGATTTCTAATTGAGAGTGAATACAAATATATTATGAAGGCAACAGCTGTATTTGGATGATTGATTCATGTACAGTAGGTTCTAACACATCAGTAGAGAGCAGTCTTCAGAGTGATTCAATTAACACACCAATATTGTTTAAACATTCACTGCGTATGCACATACAGTGGTTTCATTCTGTTTTGTGATTTACAGGTACTGTGTCAAGTGTGTTGCGTTAAGAGAATAAATATGCCAAGAAGTGTGTAAATGACCCAAACTTCTGTTACAAGTGTGGGGATTCGATGCTTGAAGAACAACTATTATGTTTAACTACATTAATTAAAAAAGTTATGAAGTAAATTCCGGCATTAAAGTTGGAGATCAAGGTAAGAACTGATCCCATCACATCTACTGTTAAACCTGTGTGAAATATCTCACTGTCTGGGCTAGGGATAATTGGCACATGAATTTTGCCATATTAACATGTGGTATGAACTACAAGATCGTTGGACTTTTATTTCTGTATTACAAAAATAAAAGAATAGCTTGTAAATCCAAACATACACCATCTGATATTAGAAGGCACCTCATGGGGACGATTTACCAGTACCGCAACCTCCAACACTTTTAACTTTAGAAAATTAATCAGAATATGAGGTAATCACTGAAGTCTGACAAGAGGAGCAAGAAGGTCCTGCTTTTGAAGCAGAATCCTCTAGCCCTGAATCTTATTAGGTATCAAAGTGAATTATGATCTTCTTCGGGATTTGAATTTGTGAAAGAAACAAGCCAAGCTTATGGGATCTAGGCCGGAATCTTCTCCAAACTAACATGAAATGTATTTATTTCATTGTTATCAGGAAGAGTTTCAAGATTAACATTCTGACAGAAAAATAGTTTAGTGTTCTGACACAATATTTGTGCCATGATGGATACACTGCATAATGAACACAACTTTACAGAAAGAAGATTGTTCATAGATTCTTTGAAAATTAGTTTAAAAACTATCCTTTTGCACAACGGCAAAAATTATCCTTCTGTGCCATTAGCAGATGCAACTAATATGAAAGAAAGATAAGAATATATGAAAATCCAATTAGAAAAAATTCATTAGTTCTAGTGAACTGCCCCCTTTACAAATTAGCAGATTCCCAAGTACCACTGAACTATATGTTGCCGTTTAATTTATTGCGTTTTTAATGGTTTGCAATTCAGCTGCATTAAATTTTGTTGCTTTCTGTGCAAATGAGGCAGCAGGGGCAAAACAAATCATTATAAATAAGGAATTAATAACCAAAGCGTGAAGCATTTATGCCTGGACAGAAAAGTGTTTTACATCCCTTACTAGTTAACTTGAAAATGATTTTCTACATCCATTCCACATAAAATTTTCAAAAACTCTGTTAAGGCAATGCATAAAAATGGTACTGGATTTCATTATTGTAAATAAAAATGTCCTCGCTTGAGCAACACTTAAATCAAGGAAGGAATTTTTGTGGGTTCCTGATAAAGAACATTGATTAGAGATGGACAATTCAAACAACTGTTAAGTAAAGTCAAAAAGTCTTTGTGGAGATCAATTAAAAGTGTTGTCCAAAACCTTTTAGTAAATTTTAAATTTCTGAACTATTTTGGACATTATGGAAAAATGCTACAGTTGTACAAACATGTGTAATATGTCCCTAAAGTTTATTTCTTGGATTCGCACCTGGATTTCTTTTCGTACAATCTCTGCACAATCCGTGACAAGCACAGGGAATGCTTCCACCAGCAAATTTAAGTCATGGAAAACAGGTACCAGCAACAGTAGAGTGTAAGAATGGTTGCAAACCTGACAGACACTAAAGAGGGAAATTGTAGATGCCAAATACGAAAGGAAAACAATAACTACCACCTTTTAGATAAGTTGAATACTGTCCTCCAAATTCTCCAAATGTTCTAATTAAAAAGAATTCTTTTTGAATGTAATAATGCCATAAGGTAGGTATCTGTTAAATATAAAACAAATAGATTCATGTATATAGCTTTTGTGTCGTCATGTTTATCGATAGTTTTAACTTTGTGGAATTAAGAAACTTTTTATCTTAATTTTTTTTTCAAGTTAGGAAGAGATACACTTAGAATGTGATTAAAAACTGTATTGTATTTAATTGTGCTTATTCATTTAATATGTAATTATGTGTTCTACTGAACACAATACGTTATAGAATGTGTACAATATCAACATTATTTTCTATTTTGGTGAATTTATAACTCATATAAATGAGATGTTTGAAAAGTATTGAATATATTCCTACAGAGAGATTTTACTTCAATTGTTCAGAATTTATTTATATATATCTTTAAAACTATAAATAAGGTGCAAAGCAACTCACATTGTTACCAAAATGATGGACATTATCTGTAAAGTTAATTAATTACCTGTATGATATACGATTTGTTAATATTTTTTTAGTTTTTTATTATTATTAAATTATTTTTATTCAGTTAAATCTGGTATTCCAGTTTTTTTACTTCATAAGTTAAACATTTTTTCTCTTTAGAAAAATACTGATGAAGCAGTATATAATGTACCTGCTTCCTGTAGTAGATTTTTTAGTTTTTCATTAAGTCAATGATGGTCTAGAAGACTACCACAATTATTGCTATAGTTTAACATGTGCAGTGTAGCAACAATGATATTCCTTTTTTTATTAAGCTGTCAACACCGCATTCTAATTTGAATAATACCAGTGTATTTATATTTTGCCATTTGGTCTTAAGCTTTACTTGAAATTATATAAATTTGTCCAAAGTACAAGACGAGAGATCACCCCAGAAATCAAATTCACATTTCACATGGACATTACAATAGAATGGATAGGAAGTAGTTAGGAAGCAAGAAAATAAGCAAGAAGAAATTCGGTTGTATAAAATTTTCCATAAAAAAGAAATTGATTACCTTCAGCAATACATATACAGAACAGAATAGGAACAAAACAAAGTTACATTGACATAACCGGAAACTAGTGTGGAAGTGACAACTGATCTTCAAGTTCACAGTATCTAATATCATACAGCTGTGAAACAAGATCACCTAAGTTCATTCAGAGAACTGATAGTATGAGGTACTAGACAAGAAAACAAATTTTTTATGACATAAGGGGATTTTTTTTTTTTTTTTGAAAATGAATGCCGATGTAAATACCACTACAAAACATGAAGGTGGCCAGTATATAAACTGTTAAATCACCACCGATGAAGACTTTTCATTCACTCAGATTGATATTAAACTAAAAAAGCAGGATCAACCAAAGAAGTTAGAAAAAATAATATGTGAATAGAGTATAATAAACTATTTTAAAAAAGAAATATTTTAGCAAATATCCTTTGTTGGAATCTACAGGTAGGATTCCAGATTTAAGAAGAAAGTTGGATTATTGATAGATTTATTAGGAAGATCTGCCAGTTGGCCGTGAATTTTTAAAAAAATATTATCAACGCTACAAAAATTAAAACAATAAATAATCCACCATCTGATGAGAAAAGGAAAGAAGACTGAATATTAAAATGAACATTTTTTAATAAAAAGAAATAAAATAGTATTCTTTATCACATCATTTTATGTTTACTGTTTTGAATCTGAACAGAATGGAATATTCATGTTTTAATATTTAATTATGTTTATTAATAACTTTTTATACATTTTTTGATTAATAATAAATTAAGAGAAAATTTTTCTTTACTAAAAGATAAATTAATTAATTAATTTGGTTCTTTATATTCTGAGTATTTCTTTTATAAATACTTTAAAAATAATGATAAACACTAAAGTATTTTTATAATAAAAAAAAGTAACAACAAATTAATAAATGTTAAAAAATTTAATTAAAAAGTAAAAATTATTTAATTATTTATTTATATTAATAAATATTATTAATTTAATAATATTTATAAATATATATGTATATATATATATATATATTTACAATTATCAGTGGCAGCTTGTAGCTAAAATTAGTGGCGGTGTTGCCCCAGAAAATTTTTTTCTGGGCCTTTTCAAGATAGGGTTAAAGTTTTCTGAAAAATAAAAGAACTGAAAAAAAAATGAATCGTAGAATAGCTGGAAGCAGGATAATAATCTAATTCTACACTTGTATCATATTCAAAAATATGGTATTTGCTGCTTTTCTGTTTTGCTTGAATTATTTAGCTAACTTCTCACATTGCATTTTTTTTTAAGATGTCAAAACTGGTTTAGTTTTTCATTACAGATTCTATCCATGATTCTACTCGTACCAAAACATTTTCTTATAATTTGATCATTTTTTATTCTTTATCTTGTTAGGTTTTCCTGTATGTTGTTCTGGAGCTAGAGTTTCTGATTTTAATGTTTTGTCTCTCTTTATGCAATTTATGTCTAAAAAAAAAATCAAGTAAACCCTATCAGAAATTTCAAAGTTAGTGAACAGTTGGTCTTTGTTGTAACTAAAGATCTCCTAAAACAGAAAAGAACTTTCTACTTGGATTACTAGTATTCTTCCCCAAACTTATTTGTAGGACTATTGAATTGGTGCACTTATTAAAATAAACTGAGTAACTTAGTGAAAAGAGATATTAGAAAAAAATTTGAAAAAAGGAGAACTGACATTTAATTCTTTTCACAATCTGTTGCGCCTAAAATGGCCAGACAGAAAAAAATGTTGTGATTTTTTTTTTTATAAAAATCCCTTGTGCAAAATATTTTCAAACTAGTAAAAAAAAATTAAATTTAAAACTAGTACACCTGACTCACCTTGCGACACATAAAATGTTCCACATAACAAAAATCTTCACAAATCTATTGTTAACAAATAAGCCTGTGTTAATAGGCTAGTTGACTGTTTTTGAAAAACCGGTTTATATTATACCTTATGGTCTATTTCACTAAAATATAAACATTATAATACACAAACGATCATTTACACAATGTATTCTGCATTTTTATAAACCAATTAAAATTTTCCTGCTAAAACTCTCCAAACTGTCATGGCCCCTCGTATGATGCCACGGCTTACAAAAAAATCAGATGTTTAGTGGAGTCTTTAAGATGTTGCGAAAATTACAAAGTCTAAAATGAATTCCAAGTTCTACAAGTACTATAAAGTGCCTCAGTGTGAAAGTATTACCATTAAAACTCCAAACAAATTGTTTATTTAACTGTATTTAATTATTTATTTAACGAACTTAATGTTCCGGGCTAAGTATATTAAAGTTAATATTAAATAAATTAACAAATTAGGTTCATTTTCAATATTTTTAGACTAAGACCAATTGTAGAAAGCAAAATTCTATCAGGTTTTCCCTTACTGTCATCTAGCCTATTATACTTGTTTATTTTTACTTACTGCCTTTTCCATTCCTGGCACTAATTTTTTTTATTGGGGAAGAACCATTTTGTAATCACCCAATGTTCTTCCCTAGATTTATTATCTCATTTATACAATAAGCGTGAAAATTTAGAGCACCCCCTTTGCTGGCCCAAAAAATACCTCATAGTTTCACATTATAGTTCACAATGTTCAGTATATTTATTTGCTTTTAGTCAATATAGGGTAAAACAATTAAGGTAAATCTCTTTACATGGATATTGTAATACCTAATGGTGGACCTGGAGGTTGATACTGAAGTAAACCTGTTTCCATCTCAAGAATATCCTTTAGACTATTTTAAGTCAATAAATAAACACAACGTGTTTGATAATAAATTATTTCTAGATGACTGACCGTTCAAGACAAGGTCTGCTCAAAAGTCAGAATTTTTCCTTTTATCTCTGTATCAGTAGAATTTCTGCCAGAAAATAGAATATTTATCCTTTCAATATTGATCCTAAAAGTTATTAATTTATTTAGTAAGAACCAAATTGTGAACAAAATCCTTCATCTTTGGTTGGCTATAGATTCTAATCTTCAAAGGCCGGTGAAGAAATTGTGTCAATTTTTTCTATATGCTAGGTGGATAAAATCTTATTGTCTTGTAACACAGATTGAAGTCTTAAAATAGGAGTATCCTGTCCATGAAGCACAGGTCTTATTTCGATGGCAGATTAATGAACTGAATAGCATATTTCTTGTTAACTACAGATATTTTGCAAACAAAAAATTGAAATGATTTTGTTTTTTACACTATATCATTCGAATACCAAACAGCATAGATGAATGAATCCCTTTGTATCACTGTATTAAATTTTCTGCACAAGATATACAGAAGACATACAAAGCCCATGTTTGTTTTTTTTATTTCAAAGTTCATTTGAAAATATGCCAATCAAATTTTGCTTTGCCTCATTAACAACCACTTATACTGTTTGGTATAAGTTTGTTATAGTTTCCAAGTATTTGTTCAGCCTTCTGTTCAGATTAGCAATTTTTAATATCATGAAAACAAAACTCACATAACAGAATGCAAACCACCAATTGCATATAAGAGGGGGTCCAGTGAGTTTGCTAAATAATAGTTAACTTACCAGGTTAGCATTGATGTTGGTGGAAAGCAGCCCATCTTTAAATAGCCCAGAACTGGTCTAGTGGTTAACTCATCATCGCAAATCATCTGATTTTGAATTTGAGAGTTTTAAGGTTCAATCCTTGTAAAGGGAGTTACTATTATACGGGTTTGAATAGTAAATTGTGGATACTGGTGTTCTTTGGTAGTTGGGTATCAATTAACCACACATCTCAGGAATGGTCGACCTGAGGCTGTACAAAACTACACTTCATTTACATTCATACATATGATCCTCATTCATCCTCTGAAGTAATATCTTATGGTGGTTCTGGAACCTAAACAGAAAAAGAGAGAGCCCATCTTTAATGTGACATAAAATAAAACTTGTACTAGACTATGGCAAATACAGATTTAAAATGCTTACATGATTAATATAATGTGTCTTATAGTGAATTCAGCAACTCTTTTACTACTAAAAATAGGGTAACAGCAACAACATCTAAAATATAGTATTGGGCAAAATCGTTATAAATAATTATTGAGAAAATTCAATTTAAAACTATTGCCACTGATTCATCTTCAGACACATAAAATGCTCCATGTAGTAAAACTCTTCACAAGTCCATTTTAATTAATAAATAAGGCTAATTAATTATACTTGTTTATTTTTACTAAAACTGTTTAAACTCAAATGCAGTATTCTGTGAAATGTTTTACCATTTATGATGTCAAAAATTAAAACTGTCTTTTAAAAAAAAACCCCTTCACTTATTTTGTAAAATAAATCTGATCATGAGGTTTTTACATTGTTTTCCTATAATCTAATTAAATTTAAAATTATACTCACTTATGTCATCTAGCTGTTGATTGTGTTAATCTTAATCTGATCATCATTTTGACTTTTGAAATTAGCCTTTTCATCTTATTTTTTGTTATATATTCATCACATGTACAATTTTCTAAGCATCACTTTAGTGTGTTGTTCCAGCATTAATTAGTTAAAATATCGCAGTTTTCTATGCCTGAAACAGACTTGAAACACTCTGGAAAAAAATTAGTATAAAAATAATAAAATAAATTAATACAAATTAACAAATTATTAATATTTTAATTCTTTTGGAATCCATTTTTCCTCTTTTTATTCTTCATCACACCATTTTTTTCATCATTGATTAGTTAAAATATTACCATGATCGATAGCTGAAACAAACTTAAATATTCTGAAACAAAATTAGTAAAAATATCAAGGCAATTGTTAAAAATACAGTTTGATGAACTTGAAATATACATACATAATAAATAAAACATTACTTCGGAAAATTCCCTACAGGTTAACATGGCTTAACAGCATGCACTTAATCTAATCTTAAATAAATAAAAAACATATTTAAAATAATATCTCACTTTATAATTGGGCCTACTGTGGGTGGGGTATGGAACGCGAACGCGACTTAACATACTTAATTCTAACTTAAAATATATAATGAACCTGTAAAAAAACACTACACATATAACATAATTAAAAAATAATTACAACCTACTGAGGGGCCTACTGGGGAAACGTGATTTTTCTTTAATTCTAACATGCAAATTTACTCTAACATGCACATGTTTACAAAACAAAACAAAAATATATAATTACCTGAAAAAGAAACTTAATCCTACTAGAAAAGGAGCACCAGATACAAAGTAAGTAGTCCTCCCTTTAATTGTTATTATAAAACTAATTAGTTAAGCCACATTAACGCTGTTCACTCTTAACCTATGTAAGTAATCGTTGTCGTACCTGCAACAAAAGATAAAAAGAACAATGTTAGTATTATATATGTACTGTTAGTAACAAAAATTTATTTATTTAGTAGCATTAAGAAAAAACATACTATCTAATTAACAGTTATTCTATAACAATGGTATAATTCAATTTTATGACTGAAAAAAGTGGAAAAGAGCGACTTTAAAGAACTTGTGTATCTATTTATTTATTGATCTAAGAAAGCAAGACCATTTATCCAAAATACTTAATTAAAAGGAACATTGTTAATCGTTATAATAGAACTAATAATTAAACCGAAACTTAACAGTTCAAGAAACTCATTATATAAAGAACTCAAACTAACTTATTGACAAAATTAGCAAGTAAATTTTTAAATAAAAGTTTACAATTACTCACTAAATACTATGAGGGAGATTTATAAGCAGCCTATGAATGCCTAAGTAAAAGTGGATTAGAATTAAATAATGTGCCAGAGTGGTGCGTATGGTTAACGATATCTTTCCATAAAGAAGGTATTAGATATGCATCACAGGATAAATATGTTGACAACTTATACAGTAATGTAGTAGTAGCAGTAATAGTATGTTGTATGGTTTAAGAAGATTTGCCAGAATGATTAATAAAAAAAATTAAATATTGCATTAAGTTTATTATGATCCAATTTCACTAATAAACACGGTTTTGTTAAATGAAAGTTTTATTGTTTTTCTGATGTAAATTTTATACTGAATCAAAAAAATGCAATCAAAATTTTTCCACCATCTACTGTTATAAGATTTTTTGAAGTATATTTTTTATGTACTTCTAAGTAATATATTTCTACATATTTTTAAGTAGAATTCTATGTATTTTTTAGGGATAACTTACGTACATAAAAGAATATTTTAAATGATTTCTAATTGAGAGTGAATACAAATATATTATGAAGGCAACAGCTGTATTTGGATGATTGATTCATGTACAGTAGGTTCTAACACATCAGTAGAGAGCAGTCTTCAGAGTGATTCAATTAACACACCAATATTGTTTAAACATTCACTGCGTATGCACATACAGTGGTTTCATTCTGTTTTGTGATTTACAGGTACTGTGTCAAGTGTGTTGCGTTAAGAGAATAAATATGCCAAGAAGTGTGTAAATGACCCAAACTTCTGTTACAAGTGTGGGGATTCGATGCTTGAAGAACAACTATTATGTTTAACTACATTAATTAAAAAAGTTATGAAGTAAATTCCGGCATTAAAGTTGGAGATCAAGGTAAGAACTGATCCCATCACATCTACTGTTAAACCTGTGTGAAATATCTCACTGTCTGGGCTAGGGATAATTGGCACATGAATTTTGCCATATTAACATGTGGTATGAACTACAAGATCGTTGGACTTTTATTTCTGTATTACAAAAATAAAAGAATAGCTTGTAAATCCAAACATACACCATCTGATATTAGAAGGCACCTCATGGGGACGATTTACCAGTACCGCAACCTCCAACACTTTTAACTTTAGAAAATTAATCAGAATATGAGGTAATCACTGAAGTCTGACAAGAGGAGCAAGAAGGTCCTGCTTTTGAAGCAGAATCCTCTAGCCCTGAATCTTATTAGGTATCAAAGTGAATTATGATCTTCTTCGGGATTTGAATTTGTGAAAGAAACAAGCCAAGCTTATGGGATCTAGGCCGGAATCTTCTCCAAACTAACATGAAATGTATTTATTTCATTGTTATCAGGAAGAGTTTCAAGATTAACATTCTGACAGAAAAATAGTTTAGTGTTCTGACACAATATTTGTGCCATGATGGATACACTGCATAATGAACACAACTTTACAGAAAGAAGATTGTTCATAGATTCTTTGAAAATTAGTTTAAAAACTATCCTTTTGCACAACGGCAAAAATTATCCTTCTGTGCCATTAGCAGATGCAACTAATATGAAAGAAAGATAAGAATATATGAAAATCCAATTAGAAAAAATTCATTAGTTCTAGTGAACTGCCCCCTTTACAAATTAGCAGATTCCCAAGTACCACTGAACTATATGTTGCCGTTTAATTTATTGCGTTTTTAATGGTTTGCAATTCAGCTGCATTAAATTTTGTTGCTTTCTGTGCAAATGAGGCAGCAGGGGCAAAACAAATCATTATAAATAAGGAATTAATAACCAAAGCGTGAAGCATTTATGCCTGGACAGAAAAGTGTTTTACATCCCTTACTAGTTAACTTGAAAATGATTTTCTACATCCATTCCACATAAAATTTTCAAAAACTCTGTTAAGGCAATGCATAAAAATGGTACTGGATTTCATTATTGTAAATAAAAATGTCCTCGCTTGAGCAACACTTAAATCAAGGAAGGAATTTTTGTGGGTTCCTGATAAAGAACATTGATTAGAGATGGACAATTCAAACAACTGTTAAGTAAAGTCAAAAAGTCTTTGTGGAGATCAATTAAAAGTGTTGTCCAAAACCTTTTAGTAAATTTTAAATTTCTGAACTATTTTGGACATTATGGAAAAATGCTACAGTTGTACAAACATGTGTAATATGTCCCTAAAGTTTATTTCTTGGATTCGCACCTGGATTTCTTTTCGTACAATCTCTGCACAATCCGTGACAAGCACAGGGAATGCTTCCACCAGCAAATTTAAGTCATGGAAAACAGGTACCAGCAACAGTAGAGTGTAAGAATGGTTGCAAACCTGACAGACACTAAAGAGGGAAATTGTAGATGCCAAATACGAAAGGAAAACAATAACTACCACCTTTTAGATAAGTTGAATACTGTCCTCCAAATTCTCCAAATGTTCTAATTAAAAAGAATTCTTTTTGAATGTAATAATGCCATAAGGTAGGTATCTGTTAAATATAAAACAAATAGATTCATGTATATAGCTTTTGTGTCGTCATGTTTATCGATAGTTTTAACTTTGTGGAATTAAGAAACTTTTTATCTTAATTTTTTTTTCAAGTTAGGAAGAGATACACTTAGAATGTGATTAAAAACTGTATTGTATTTAATTGTGCTTATTCATTTAATATGTAATTATGTGTTCTACTGAACACAATACGTTATAGAATGTGTACAATATCAACATTATTTTCTATTTTGGTGAATTTATAACTCATATAAATGAGATGTTTGAAAAGTATTGAATATATTCCTACAGAGAGATTTTACTTCAATTGTTCAGAATTTATTTATATATATCTTTAAAACTATAAATAAGGTGCAAAGCAACTCACATTGTTACCAAAATGATGGACATTATCTGTAAAGTTAATTAATTACCTGTATGATATACGATTTGTTAATATTTTTTTAGTTTTTTATTATTATTAAATTATTTTTATTCAGTTAAATCTGGTATTCCAGTTTTTTTACTTCATAAGTTAAACATTTTTTCTCTTTAGAAAAATACTGATGAAGCAGTATATAATGTACCTGCTTCCTGTAGTAGATTTTTTAGTTTTTCATTAAGTCAATGATGGTCTAGAAGACTACCACAATTATTGCTATAGTTTAACATGTGCAGTGTAGCAACAATGATATTCCTTTTTTTATTAAGCTGTCAACACCGCATTCTAATTTGAATAATACCAGTGTATTTATATTTTGCCATTTGGTCTTAAGCTTTACTTGAAATTATATAAATTTGTCCAAAGTACAAGACGAGAGATCACCCCAGAAATCAAATTCACATTTCACATGGACATTACAATAGAATGGATAGGAAGTAGTTAGGAAGCAAGAAAATAAGCAAGAAGAAATTCGGTTGTATAAAATTTTCCATAAAAAAGAAATTGATTACCTTCAGCAATACATATACAGAACAGAATAGGAACAAAACAAAGTTACATTGACATAACCGGAAACTAGTGTGGAAGTGACAACTGATCTTCAAGTTCACAGTATCTAATATCATACAGCTGTGAAACAAGATCACCTAAGTTCATTCAGAGAACTGATAGTATGAGGTACTAGACAAGAAAACAAATTTTTTATGACATAAGGGGATTTTTTTTTTTTTTTTTGAAAATGAATGCCGATGTAAATACCACTACAAAACATGATGGTGGCCAGTATATAAACTGTTAAATCACCACCGATGAAGACTTTTCATTCACTCAGATTGATATTAAACTAAAAAAGCAGGATCAACCAAAGAAGTTAGAAAAAATAATATGTGAATAGAGTATAATAAACTATTTTAAAAAAGAAATATTTTAGCAAATATCCTTTGTTGGAATCTACAGGTAGGATTCCAGATTTAAGAAGAAAGTTGGATTATTGATAGATTTATTAGGAAGATCTGCCAGTTGGCCGTGAATTTTTAAAAAAATATTATCAACGCTACAAAAATTAAAACAATAAATAATCCACCATCTGATGAGAAAAGGAAAGAAGACTGAATATTAAAATGAACATTTTTTAATAAAAAGAAATAAAATAGTATTCTTTATCACATCATTTTATGTTTACTGTTTTGAATCTGAACAGAATGGAATATTCATGTTTTAATATTTAATTATGTTTATTAATAACTTTTTATACATTTTTTGATTAATAATAAATTAAGAGAAAATTTTTCTTTACTAAAAGATAAATTAATTAATTAATTTGGTTCTTTATATTCTGAGTATTTCTTTTATAAATACTTTAAAAATAATGATAAACACTAAAGTATTTTTATAATAAAAAAAAGTAACAACAAATTAATAAATGTTAAAAAATTTAATTAAAAAGTAAAAATTATTTAATTATTTATTTATATTAATAAATATTATTAATTTAATAATATTTATAAATATATATGTATATATATATATATATTTACAATTATCAGTGGCAGCTTGTAGCTAAAATTAGTGGCGGTGTTGCCCCAGAAAATTTTTTTCTGGGCCTTTTCAAGATAGGGTTAAAGTTTTCTGAAAAATAAAAGAACCGAAAAAAAAATGAATCGTAGAATAGCTGGAAGCAGGATAATAATCTAATTCTACACTTGTATCATATTCAAAAATATGGCAGTGCAGTTTTTAAGCACAATGTGCTTAAAAACCGCATTCAGGTTAATCGAATAAATAATAAAATGTTAATACAGATAATATTTTTTAGCATCATTAGATAATAATTTAATAAAATGTCTGCTTAAAAAGACTATGGTCCAATGGTGCTTAATTTTATTTTCTGTGTACACAGAAACAAATTCATAAGTACGTTTTACCAATTACCTTCTTTTTCACATTTCCAGTGTGTTTTTGGACAGATTTGGCAATCAAACAGCCCTTGCTTTCTGCCATCTTCTGATCATTACTGAAAAAACAACTAAACCGCTTTCATAATCCTTCCACCGACCAAACAAGGAATGTTCCATACACACGTGGAGTAAAAAAGAGACTACCTTCCACCAGACACCAGGGTCAACACTGCGGCAGCAACAATGCTCTCTCTGCTTCACAGCCTTGTGTGCATGCGCACAACAGCCAAAACCGTGCTGCTGGAACTGTGAAGTGCACAGTTCCGTACAACGATTTTTTCATAAACTGTGGGTGGGGGATGGCTACTGACATTAAGCTTAGGATTATATATTGTACAAGTACAAAGAAGGAATTAAAGAAAAAGGGACATTATATTAATTGTTATTAATAATATCAAGTGGAAATAGAGGATGCTGCAGTTCCACAGTGCCTATACGCATGCCGCCACTGATGTATATTGTAATATATTAATATTTACCTTTCTGTTTTGCTTAAAAAAGTATTTTCAATACATAAATTAAACATTTTAAAAACTTATACATAACGTCACATTCATTAGTATATGTTGGATTACATAAGAATGAAAAAATCTATCGATTATACTAACAGTAACAACACCACACCTGTTATGTAAACTGTACATTATAATGGTTAAATATTTAGAATGATTGTTAAATAGATAACATAGGACTTTTTTTTAATTTCCATATTAAAACTATTTACATAATGTAACAAAAATTTATAAAACTAATTTAAATATTATAGTTCAATTTTATAAGAAAAAGAAAAATCATAAAAATTTACCTGATGTGGCAAATATTGATTGGATATGATGATATCATGACTTTCAGTACTAATCAAGTTCATATTACATATAAAATATTTAAAGGGTAGATACATAAATACATAACGGGTAAGTCAGTTTTATTGAATTAAATCTCTGTAGAGATTGAAATATTTTTATTCTTTTACTTAATTTATATATACATTTGTTATAATAATTTGATGAATAAGATAAAATATAATTATTTTAAAAATGATAAAACTTCTCTTAGAAAAAAAAATTATGGTTAACTGACATACCATAATATTTCTCAGTCTGTCCCCTCCCCCCAAATTATAATAGTAGTGTAAATTACCTTAATTTTATTGCCCTGTGGTGGTAGAGGCCTTCAATTGCAGCCCACGATAACAACCAGGTTGATTCGTCTTCTTTCTTCTAATTCCTCAAACATGATCGACCAGCACTTTTATGAATCATCCGGATATCAAGGTACAGACTTGTAGGTATCCGCCGGTATAGACTTGGCACCGGTGGATATGAAGCTGAAGAACTGCAAAGAAGGCCACTGTACCGCCGAACTGGATAATGATGCCTTCTTAAAACTAAAAGTTCAAATCAGGGTTTGCTGTTTTTTTACGATCATAGGCAATAATCCATTTTCATGAAACAACATGAAAATAATTAAAGGTATAAGAACATAAGAGATTTATTCCGAACATAGTAAAATAATTCAAGTTGAAATTATTTCATATTTAAAATTATAATCATATATAAAATCATAATCATATTTTTAAAAAAGAAAAAATTATAAAAAAATTTATTATATGCTTTAAATGAGTTTTAATATCTGATTTACAGATTTAATTCACCGATTTTGAGCTTGCCCTGATTCAAACAAAACACATAATAAAAACAACATAATATTGCAGAAGTATGTAGATGATGACTGAAGATCGCTGAGAGGATAAGGGCCAGGGTGGACTATACCCCCCCTTAATGAAAAAGTATATAGTAAAAGTTAAAAAGAAATTAAATAATTTTCATTAATTACACTAATTCTAAAATTATTTTCTAGATACCAATTAAATAAACTAATCTGAAAAATCTAAATTAAAAAAAAAGCTTTAAAAAAGCAAACTTTATAATTAATTTTACAGCTAGATTTTAATTAGCTTAGAGTAATAGAGTAATTAGAGTAATATAACTAAAAATGAGCTTTTATTAAAATGAAAATAAAAATGTTAAATGTAAATTAACTTCTAGTGAAAAGAAAAATTAAATGGACAGTCTAAATATTAAAAAAATTATAATTTTGAAAAAAAAGAGTATTCCCCTCGGGTGGATAATGGGAGGACTGATGCTGTTGATGCTGAAGCGATGAACTGAAGAAAATGTAGACTGTAGCTCGCTGGATGGGGTAAAGGGCCAAGGTGGAGTATCCCCCCTTTATTGAATTATAATAAGTTTAATTATTTAAATATTTAAAAAAATGTAATTATTGTGAAATAAAAGTTAATTATTAATGTTCAAAAATCATTCTTAAAACAAATCAAAAATTACATCCCCTTAATGGAAATAAATTCCTACATAATAAAATTAGGTTATTTCTTTAAAAAAATATATAATAAAAAACAATATAAATTGTGCATTTAAAAATATTTTTAACTTTAAAAAAATTAAAAAAAACTTTATTAAAGGAGTTATGTATGTATTTTCATTAAAAATCTAATTTTATAAATACTATTAAAACTAGAAAATTAATAAAATCTAAAGAAAAATTATTTTAATATAAAAAGTACAATTTTGAAAAAATGAGATGTTTCTTTTGGGTGGATAACAGGAAGGACTGCTGCTGATGGAACTGCTGTAGTCGGACCTGTAAAGAAACAGCACAAAAATATATATGGGTGTTAACATTAGTAACACCCATCTTATCCACATTTACGGTTTATGCGTAACCCCGTATCGAAGAAAACGGCCGGTGTCCGACGCGGTTGAACGCGTACGCGTCGCGCACTCACTTATTGAAATATTACAACATATTTATGCTTCTTACATATCAGCTGAAGAAATTAATTATATGCAGAACATGTATAGCAATATCTGTAAGACCATAATTGTGTAATATTTCCTACAGATATATACATTTGTATTCTGTAATCAGAGCACACTTGTTTTTGCTGATATGTACTATTTCCTGCAAAGGCAGGAAACATAACATTCAGTTATGCATTGACATTGTACGCTGTACACCGCAAAGCAGAGCACAGATAATGGTACCTGATATATGTTACATACTCAAGTACCAAACATTTATGCTGGTTACTGTTAATTCAACATTGAATTGTAATCTTATTACTATACACCCTAACTGGAACATAAGACCAGAACAATATTTTCATTTAAGTGGCTTATACACTGAAAAATGCCGAGTTATAATAAAGTTAATTGAATTTAATGACAATGTATTTATCAAATTCATTAAAATAAAGAGTAGTAGATGTTGTTATTGTCGCAAGTTATACTATGAAAATATGGCACTCATAAGAATATATTACACAGAGAGTTCCTAATCAAAAATAAATTTATGTTTTTATGTTTCAACATTTCCAGTCATTCTAGAAGCTTTCACATACTGCTTCATGCTTTGCCACCCAAATCGTTTCAACCTTGTCCTCCAACAACAATCTCTACAATATATTTTAAGAACAAATTAATTTTTATTAGAATATAATTTATCAATAAAATCTAAAATAAGAAAACTAATACTATAAGAATGGAGGAATAATCTCTTCTTAAAATTACTAGTCATGCAGAGATAAAGGGTATAAAGATATAATGTTTCACAGACAGTCAGTTTACTGGGTTAGAACAGTTGTAGCTCAATGTTATTTGAATATCTAGAAAAAGGATAAAAGCTTTTTTCTTTGTGATAAAAGGGAACAGTAAAATGATAATCTAGTAATAAAATGGCATAAAACTAAAAAGATTTTAAAAAATAATAAAAGTTTACTGAATTTACACTCAAAATAATAAATTAATTAATTTGATGTAAAGAGAATAAATATTTTTGGAAAATACTTTCCTAAAGATTTGGAATCTATTGATTCCAGAACATAAATACATTAGATTGACTGTTAAAAAAAATTATAGGTAAAACTCTTGAGTTACAACAATAGGCTGAAGAAGGTTATTCACAGCGAAAAGTAACATAAATTAAAGCGCAATTTAATTATGATGATGAAAAAAGAAAGTTTATTAACAGTAGCAAAATAATATATAATATATTAGTAGAATAATAATATCAGTAGAAATAATTCATTCACCTCATTGGAATAGAAGTAAACAAAAGAATATTTTTGCATTGGGGGTTGATCACACCAGAAATATTGAAATATATTGGTAGATTAAACGGTACTTGAGCGATATATTTGAAAGAATTACTGACCTGTACTATGTAACAACTTCAATAATAGGAACTGGGTCAAAATAGTTTTAAATATCATCTAATTATTCTGAAATAAATACAACCAATTAATTCATACAATTATAACTATTAGAATCATAATAAGAGAAGTTTATGGGAAAGTTATCAGAAGAATGTAAAATTAAAACAGGAGTAAAGGAGAGGGGTAGTTTATCACCAATTCTTTTTAACTGTGTCTTAGAAAAATTAAGAGAATGGGAGAAAAATATGAAAAAAATTGGAACATCATGAAATAAAACTGGGTTGGAAGTTAAAAGTTACTTGAATTAACTGCCAAACCTTTCCTAACAACACTGTAATTTTCTCAAAAAATCTCACACAGTAGCAGAACAAGTAAACCACATAAAAGAAATCACAGATAAATTAGAGCTCAAAATTTCCTTCAATAAGGCAAAATTCATGACCAATAAAGATTCGATTCAAAATATGAAAAAATGAACAAAGTTAATAAATTTAAATATCTCTGGGAAATAAAGTTAATGGTTTAGATAAAGAAGTCAGTCATTTAAGAAAAAGATGATTTTGTTCTTACATTTTATTTTTATTAAAGGATTCAACTGTGAGAATCTTAAAAAAAGAAAAAATTGATCCAAATAAGGTAAAAAAAGAAAACGCCTCTCAAACTGTATCTCATGTAATTAATAACTAATTTTCTTAACTTCAAACAATCAGATTTTAGTTAATTCTTTGAATACTTTGTTGATCAATAAATAAATTCACCAGCAATTATGATTAAGCTTAATGATCTAAATTTAAATATATTATAGCAACATAAGCATATACTATTTTTATAGTATATATTATAGCTATGTTACATATAGCTATATTATAGCAACATATATAATACACATAAAAATCCACCACCAGTTAATTGGCTTATAAACTATTTCAGTACCCAAATTAGTTGTTAATGTTAATGGTTAATAGTTAGTAAGTTAGTATATGATTAGTTGTTAAGACAGATAAAAAAGGGGGATTAGGTTAGGAGACAGATTAAGTTGTTAAGACACAGATATTTTTTTATGTGTATATTAATGTCACCATAATTAAGCAAAGAAAATCTGTTTTAACATAAAGAAAATATCAATCAATAACTTTTCTCCAAAGAAATTAAAAATTTAATTTGATTGAGGGGTTACAATTATAATTATTATATATATATCTCAGATTATATAACAAATATATATATATATATAGTTATATAATCTGAGAATGTTGATTCAAACCAAAATTACAAGTAGAAGGCAATTAACATTCAGTTGTGGAAAAAGACAATAAAAATATTAACCAATATGTTAAAGTTACTTAATTTGTAAAATTTTAACTTACAGGAAGGATTTATAGTACAAATAAATTGTACAATAAAACACGAAATTGGAGTACTAAAAAAAAATCTGGACATTTATGAAAAACAAAAAGAACTGTTACTTTATTTGGCCATACAACAATAATAATAATAAACAAAGGGATAAGTTGAAATTAAAGTTTTAAGATGCAACAAAAAAATTACTTAAGAGAAACAGCTTTTTATGTAACAACTGTTGGATAAGAATGCTATTAAAAATTATATTTAAACTGCATTTATGTCCTGAGTCAGTTATAATATATTAATGAATTAGTTAAATCTATAATAAAAAAAAAGGAATGTGAAATCCTGGCAGAATATTTTGGAAATTACTCAATTATGAAGAAACAGAGGAAAGATTTTCAGAAGTAGAACCAGAACAATGGATCAGAGTCAGTGAAATCTGAGCAGAAATGTGGAAATATGCCAAGGAGAGTACAATCTGCTCGGTAAGTAAAATGCTTACAGGGATTTGGTAAAAAGAAGAACTCACAGAGAAGTGGAAAACAGCTCTTAATTCATCAAATTCACAACTAAGGGAACAAAATGGATGTCAACAATTATCAAGGAATATCTCTTCTGATGATTACATATAAAATTCTTTCTAAAGTTATCCTTGACAAATTAGAAAATAAAAATTAATCTACAAATTGGAGAGTATCAAGGTGGATTCAGGAAAGGGAGATCTAGTGCAGAACAGATTTTTTGCCTGAAAACAGTCATCTCAAGGAAAATCCTAGGGCCCAAAAAAACTAACATCTCAAGGAAAATCCTAGGGCCCAAAAAAACTAACGATAGTTGAAAATTAAGGAAGAATGAGGAACTTTACTGGGAGTTAGAATCACGTTAACTTAAGACTGGTATTTTATAGACATCTGACACGAATGGATTTAAACAGACTTACGAAAAGAATTTTTGACAAGTGTAATGGTGACAAAATAAGTGTTAAGTGGTTCAAGCAAATTAAAGGGACCTAAGGGTAGCAAACATAAATGTGATTGATTTAAAACAGAGAAGGAAGCTTAAAAAAAATCGTAGAATTCAAAGGGATCCAGGAGAAGAAAGAATACAGTAATCAATAAATTTCACTGGCACAGTGAAAGAATGAAGGAGTATTGGAGGGCTAAAAAACTAGCCAGTTAACTATTCTTTGTGGTCCTACAGTGACCAGTGTTGAAAAAAAAAACTGTTTAAAAAAGATTTCATAAGAGGTGTTGGTTAAAATTGATTTATGTGACAAATATGCAATCAGTTTCTGCTTCGACTTACTAGAAATATGGAACTGCATGAAAATTAAACATAATCTTAAATTATCTTTCATTGTAAATAATTAATTAATTAATTAAAATGAAAAATAATTCTTTTCATAATGATTAAGATCTCTTGTGATAAATGAATGAAGATATTATCTATGGATAATTAACATATGTAACAATAAAGCTGTATACCATTTTTTAACGGTTTTTTGGAAGAAAAGTATGATATTTTCAGTTGAACGGTGGGTTTGAGGAGGTGAAATTGAATTTTCTTTATGTTTTGAGGAATGAGAAGTACAAAAATATCATTCACTTAAAATTTAAGTTCCTTATATACACAAGCCTACATATAAAATCGTGGCTTGAAAATCTCCAAAATTACTAAATCATTTTCATTGAAATTTAGATATGATGTAGTAGTGTAATTGAAGTTGTGCATGTTAAAATTTGATGAAGATTGGTTGAGTTGTTGAACTTATGTAGTGCATTGTACTATGAAAAAAAAAGAAGAAATCAGTGCATTTCTGATTGTAAAATAGCAAGGGTGTCATAAACAAAAAGCTGGTCAGAACTGTGCAAGAATTCATTCTAATTACAGAAATTTAATGTTTGAATTAATGAATGCCTGGGGATGTTGTGTTATGTGTAAGCATAATTTTTTTTTGTTAGCAATGCTATATACCATAATCAGATTTTAATTAACTGAAAATTACTTTTCAAAATCATGAAAAAATTATAGAAGTGTAGATTAACTGATCGGATCACTTGTGTGTATGTAAACAGCCTAACAACTTATTTATGTCCTACTTGAATTCCATATTGCTAAAAAAATATTATATGAAAACTAATCTATAAATATGTACAAAGCAGACGCGTAAAAACCTAATAACAGTTTACACATGTACAAATAAATGTAATAGTGTGGCTAATAACTGTTGAATTCATTTTCTTATCTAGGATCTACAAGTGACCTTAGAACTAATGAAAACATACATTATTACTCTGCCAACATATAGTAATATTCTACTGGTCTTACTCCATAATTTTAATAAACATTATCTAATATCATTTCAAACTTTTAATTAAACAGCTACTTAAAAAAATTCCAATAATAACTGGTTTTAACTTTAAACCAATGTATTTTGATAAATACATTGAATAATATCATTTTTCCTTTTTTTGAGGAAATGAACTAGTCATTACCCCAAAAAAAGTCTTGTTCTATAGATGCACATCAAAGTTTCACGCAGCAGTTAATCACAATAGACTTGATCTAAAAGCTTTCAATGAAAAACTGGTTCATTATATTAATTGAAATAGTCAGTATATGTAATAATCATTGGTACATACATTTTTTTATTATAAATTATTTAAACAATAATTAATTTTTCTGCATACACCTTTTCTCAGTATATGAAATAATCATTGGCACACACATTTTTCTATTAATTATTTAACAATAATTAATATTTCTGTATGCACCTTTTTGCAGTATATGCCACAATAATTAATCTTTTTGTATACACCTTTTTGCAGTATATTCCACAATCATTGGCACACACATTTTTCTATTAATTATTTAAACAATAATTAATCTTTCTGTATGCACCTTTTTGCAGTATATGCCACAATTATTGGCACACACATTTTTCTATCATTAATTATTTAAACAATAATTAATCTTTCTGTATACACCTTTTTGCAGTGTATGCTACAATCATTGGCACACACATTTTTCTATTAATTATTTAAACAATAATTAATCTTTTTGTATGCATCTTTTTGCAGTATATCCCACAATCATTGGCACACACATTTTCTATTATTAATTATTTAAACAATAATTAATCTTTCTGTATACACCTTTTTGCAGTGTATGCTACAATCATTGGCACACACATTTTTCTATTATTAATTATTTAAACAATAATTAATCTTTCTGTATACACCTTTTTGCAGTGTATGCTACAATCATTGGCACACACATTTTTCTATTAATTATTTAAACAATAATTAATCTTTCTGTATGCACCTTTTTGCAGTACATGCCACAATTATTGGCACACACATTTTTCTATCATTAATTATTTAAACAATAATTAATCTTTCTGTATACACCTTTTTGCAGTGTATGCTACAATCATTGGCACACACATTTTTCTATCATTAATTATTTAAACAATAATTAATCTTTTTGTATGCACCTTTTTGCAGTATATGCCACAATCATTGGCACACACATTTTCTATTATTAATTATTTAAACAATAATTAATCTTTCTGTATGCACCTTTTTGCAGTATATGCCACAATTATTGGCACACACATTTTTCTATCATTAATTATTTAAACAATAATTAATCTTTTTGTATGCACCTTTTTGCAGTATATGCCACAATCATTGGCACACACATTTTCTATTATTAATTATTTAAACAATAATTAATCTTTCTGTATGCACCTTTTTGCAGTATATGCCACAATTATTGGCACACACATTTTTCTATCATTAATTATTTAAACAATAATTAATCTTTCTGTATACACCTTTTTGCAGTGTATGCTACAATCATTGGCACAGACATTTTTCTATTAATTATTTAAACAATAATTAATCTTTTTGTATACACCTTTTTGCAGTATATGCCACAATCATTGGCACACAAATTTTTTTATTATTAATTATTTAAACAATAATTAATCTTTATGTATGCACCTTTTTGCAGTATATGCTACAATCATTGGCGCACACATTTTCCTATTAATTATTTGATAAATAAATTGATAAACATTTTAACATAAATTAATAGATTGTAGATCTATTTTTCAATAGACTACATTGCATAATCTTCACCTAATTTAGGCTGTTGCAAATTTCAACTGATTGCATAATCTTTTTTCTAAATTGTAGGAATTCAATATATTTTTTAATATATCAATAGTGCATAAAGAGCAAACAGCAGTATATTGAACAAATTAAAAATTATTAGAATTTTTATTTTATAGAAACCAAAGCATTGCCATGAAAGCATGGACAAAAGACTACAGCCTTGAAACAATTTTTTAGTAAAAAAAAAATGGTTAATTTAAAAAATGAGAAAATTATATTGCATACAAATATCATAGCAATAAATATTAATTAAATGAATTATCTATTTAAGAAAAATCAATTTTCTAATTTTTTATCATTACACAGTCTAAAGCACGTGGCTTTATAAATAATCAGTAACCAGTCAAAATTGAATATTAATTTGTATAATTAATTTAAATACTTAAAAATATTAATCCTCGCATAAATATGCTGCTTTTCAAAAAGTTTACCCTAATTTTACCTTAAATCCAGGAAATTAAAACTTTAAGCTAACACGAAACGTTGCGTTCCGATCAGTTACACGGCGTAATCTGAACATGTTTTAACAGGTTTGTGGGTTCTACAAAAGATTTGAGTCGGGTAATAATCATCCGCGGTCATCTATTTTTGTTTATTAGATTATTTAAAAAAAAATACGTTTATAACTTTTAAATAAATAATATTTGTAAATAAAACTAAATAATATATATTAATTAATGTCTTAATTACAACTAGTTAATAGTTTTATTTATTTACTTTTTTATACAATTAGGTACTATTTTAAATACCAATCTCTTTATTTAAATTTATGTTGGCAAAATGAGAGACCGTTGTTTTTTTTATCAGTTTTACTTAACGTGTATAATTATTTATAACATGATTATTTTTTACAATAGAAAATTTAATAAATAAAGTTACAAATATAAATAACAAACAACATTAAATAAAAATATTTTTAAAATATACATCTTTAGAAGAAATCCCGAAATCAATTTAGTCTGTAACCTACAACTATCATATGTTCATACTTTTTAATTGACTTTACCTATTTTGTAAAAGTAATGTAAAAAAGATGTATAAACTAACTTATATAAAAAACTATGTTCATGAAGTTTAGGTAGTCTTATTGTGTTATTATTTTTAATTATTTAATTAGATCTAATTACATCAAAAATTAATTTAATTAATTAATTTCAGTTTCAATGTAATGAGGTTATGTAATATAATGTTATTTTTATGTTATGAATATGTTATTCAGTTGTGAATAACTACTCATGACAATGCTAAAAAAATGCAGAAAAATTAATTTTGTCTTGTGGTTGACATACAAAACCAAAAATTATTGAATCAGAGATTTATAGGAGGTATAATCCACTTTATTGGAATGAGCACAATATGTGGTTTCCTACAAGATGTTTGTGTATTTTGGTGTAGGTTAGGTTAATATTATGCAACCTAACCCACCGGCTTAGACTAGTGGTCAACGGGTCTTCCTGAATCAGCTGATTTGGAAGTCGAAAACAGCGTTCAAGTCTTAGTAGTCAGTTATTTTTATACGGATTTGAATACTAGATCGTGGATACCGATGTGGGTTGGATTTCAATTAGCCACACATCTCAGTAATAATCGAACTGAGACTGTGCAAGACTTAACACTTCATTTATACTCATGCAAATCATCCTCTGAAGTATTATCTGAAAGGTAATTATCAGAGGCTAAACAGGAAAAAGAAAAAACCTAATCTATTTACACATTTCATTAATTTATAACCTCTAATGTCATATTTATTGATATAGTATTGGAAGTTAGATACAAAATGTAAATCTTTTTATATAAAGTATAATCTAGTAGAAAAGTATAATATATATATTTTCTACTACTTGTATATATGTAATATACTACTTGTTTAATTATATATATATATATATATAGAGGTTACCCTAGTTAAATTTTCATTTTATAATTTTTGCTCTAATCTACTTTTGTATTATAATATACATTATTTTTTTGTTTAGCTTACTACTTTTCAGTTTTCAATATAAGCCAGTCTTGGTTAATTAATTCATGTAGGATACTTGTATATTTTTAACTTTATCAATGTAATTTATAATACAATATTTTTTATTAAAATGGGAATGCAAGAAAATCTCATTTTTATTTCCTTGTATGAAGTAAAGGAAGTATTGTGATTGTAAAAATTTTGGTTTTCAGATTTCAACGGAAATATCCGTTTAACCATCCCTGAATCCATTTCGACTAGTTTATAAATAAACAAATAACCATTTGTTTATTTATCCAGCAATTACTTAGTGTATGCAACTACCACAACCAACGAATTATCTGTGGCTGGATTTGCTGTAGATTATTTTTGGCCTGGGTAATTAAAACTTTATATGAAATATCAGCTACATATGAAGTTCTAATATTATGTTATACATATAAATACATTGCAGCTTGAAAAAATTAAATTTTAATTGGTGACCTTCAATAATTAAATTATGAATGAACAAAAATATTTTATTGGAGTTTCCTTCACTACACTGAAACTGGGTTTGTAACTTATGTTAACACCATTATCTGTATAATATTATTTGTGTAATTTAGTTTTATTTTGTTTTTTTGCCACATTAGTTAATTGTAATCATTACGGATTATAATCGCATTTTAAAAATACATTTTTTTAAATAGAGAATCATATTAAATCTTATTCAGTGACATTTCTTCATTTGTCAACTCACTTGAAACAATGAAACTTCCAGTTAACATATTCAAATTTATTATAATTCAATTTCTAACAACAAGGCTAGAGTAAACTGCCAGATTATGGAAAGAAAGATTATCAAATTAGAGCTGTCCAAAACATATAACAAACTCACAGTTTAGTATTGGAAATGTTAAAGGACAACATTACAACAATGCATTTAAATCTCTTAACAAACATCCTACTTAAACGTTAACAAGATTCATAAACAACATAATGCTATTATTCTAGATCTAACTTTAAGCATTGTTTATTTTGTAAGTTCAGTCATAAGTTACAAAAATGATATAATTTTTTAAAATTTATCCAATGATGAATGAAGAAACTTTTTAGAACACAATTGTCTCATATGTTTCCACAGAGGTCATAGTAACAACCAATGTTACTCGAATAACTTATGTGATTTACGTCAACAAAGACATAACACAGTCGTTCATACTGATAAGATTAATGATTGTAAATTAAGTAATGATAAATTTAATAATAATGACTATTGTTCACATCAACCAAAACATCGACCAAAGACGATGTTTTTGGTCATTCTCATTTGTGTAGTCTTGTTAAACTTAGGCAGTCAGTTAAATTTTTGCAAATTGGGGCTTTAATTCAATAAAGATTTGCCTATTTCAGGCATAAATAATGCATTAGACAAATCTGAGTGTAGTGCATTACTTACATTGCATTCAAGATACAAAAACGTTCATTGGTATGCGTTATGCTGTTTTGCCAGATGTAACTAACCTTCCATTACATACATTTTAAACCTTTCATCTTAATCTACCTCAAAATCTTTTCTTTACAGATTCTAAATTTAACATATCAACAATATTGATATTTTTGTAGCCCAGTTTTATTTAGATCTTATTTTACCTTATTTTAATTTATTAAAGATTCAAGATATCCTGTTATTCAAGAGATTAAACTGGGATTTATTCTTAGTAGTTGTCTTCCTACTTAATTTAAACATAAGAATAATATTACATCCCTTTTTACAAGCAACAAAAGTTTTGGAAAATTCATGAAACTGATCTGAAGTTTCAGTTAATGAAACTTCCACCTTTTCATGTGAAACACATTTCCAACTTAATATCACTAGGAACAATCAAATCAGTTTTATCTTCCCATTACCACGTTAATCCGATAAACTCCAGCTAGGTGAAACTTTCATTAATGTTAAAAATAGGTTCTTATATCTGGAATGAGATTAGAATGATTAGAATTATGAAACAATTCTAATCTTGAAAGGGAATATACTGTCCTTATGCAAGAATACCTAAGATTAGGTCATATGTCATTACTTAATTCTGACGATTTATTAACCAATGAATCAGATGTACATTACTTACCTCACCAGCCAATATTTAAGCCCACAAGTCTAAATACTAAAATGCGAGTTGTCTTCGATGACTCGGCTAAAACCTTTAATAGTTTCTCTAGTTGGGCTTGTTGCCCAATAGGATTTATTCTCAGTAATACTTAGCCAAATGTATCGCCAAATTCTAGTTAAACCTTTTCTGATGTGAATCTCCAGATCAACAACTACAATATTTTGTACTTAGAACTATAACATATGGAACGGTTTTCTGCTCCATATTTAGCCACTAGATACCTAATTCAAATATCAAATGAAAACCAAAAATTTTCCATTATCATGCAATGCTATGAGAAATGATTTTTATGTTTTTATTTCAGGCTCTGACCATCTAGATGAAGCTATCCAACTAAAGGTTGTTTCAAATTTACTCTAACGTTATGGTTTTCCATTTCATCAATGGTTCTCTAATAATCATAATATTGCTACTCTTGAACATAATTTTATTCCTTTAGCACAGGAACATGAGTTACATAACTTAGGCATTTTATGGAACAATTCTACAGACACATTATAATTTCAAATTACTCAATTTATTGATACTAAAATTTATACTAAAGAATTATTCTCTATTATTACAACAGTATTTGACCCATTAAATCTTATTGGTTCTATTGTTTTCTATCATAAATGTTTCAAGCAATCCTTATGGAAACGTAAAATTAATTGGGATGATAGATTACCTATAACAATGTTATCTCAGTAGTATAAATTATACAATCAGTTGCACTTAATTGAATTAAGATAAGTCGTTAAATAATTAAATAACCTACCAAAACTTGAATTATCTGGTTGTTTACTACCCTCATGTTTATTAGTGAAGGCAATAAATGCTTTGAATATACTTATTAATGAAATACATCTTATTTAGATTGAACAATAGCATTGCCCTGGATTCATGGACATGCTTCTGCTTGGAAGGTATTTATAAGTAATAGAATTACTGAAATTCAAAGAGATACCTCAAATGCTAAGTGGCACTATATTAAGTCTTTGGAAAATCCAGCTGACTTAGTCTAGGTGTTGTAAAACAAGTAAATTATTTGATTTCACTTTGGTGGCATGGTCCTCCTTGGCTCTTACAATTTTCAACTCATTGGCCAAACATTGTTATTAATTTTAATAATTCTAGTAAGTATTTGGCAGAATGTCTTATGGAAAAACGTAAAAATATATAAATATCTTTAGAACACTGTTTTTAGTTGACTATACATAACAATTTAGCTTTTGTTTCCAATTTATACACAGTCTTAAATTAAATCTTTCTGTGTGTGTGTGTGTGTGTGTGTGTGTTCACTCAAAATCTGTTTTAGCAAAACCTTTGTAATTACAAAAATAAAAACTTAAAAGATATTTTACAAATCTTTTTGTTTAAACTTCCTTAAAATTTTATTGGTAGCTGTCTGATCCTTTCCTACTGAAAAATTATAATTCTTCACAATTAAAAAAAATATTAATGAAAAATTATAAGTTAAAATTAAAGTTATTCAAGGAACCAAAGGTGTTACAATCATGAAGAAGAAAAAAGAGTGAAGTAGACATAGCTACAAATTTCGAAGCCAAGGGTACGCAAGGTGTGGTGAATCCATAATGACGCCCAACAGCTTTTATCATAATCAAGGAAAATAGCCTTATTTTCCCTGACCCTTCATAACCGGAAGATACCTGTTATAAAGCGGAATATCCATTAAGGCAAAACTATTAGTGAGGCAGACCGATTCAAACCAGATTCCTTGGATTAAGAATCTGAAGCGCGCTGCACTTGTACACATAATACTTCAGCCGATCGTGAGAAAAATTATAAATTTTAAACATTGCATGAAAACACCTTTTATTCATTTACATGAGGTTCTTCAGTTAATTATATTAGGGATGTTAATTAAATGGCTGTCGATTAACCAGTAGTTCTAATAATCATTTATCCAAAATTATATGTTTTCAATTTTGAAGTTATCGCCAACATCTAACAATTTTATTATGACAAATAATGATTGATTGAATAAAAAAAAGATATATTTTAAAATGAATACCATTGCCAAAAGTCGATTATCCAGTGCTTCATACATATGTAATTTTAAGGAAATTAAGTATATATAACAATACATATTATAACTTTACATATTTGATATATATATATAACTTTACATATTTGATGAAAATAATTTTCATTGACTGATTATCCGATATAGTTGTGATAGCTGAAAGTATGTTCCTCATCACTGATTCCAAGCTTTCTATTAAAAAATGTACGTTGCGTTTCATTACTTCACTTGTTAAAAAGATATTTAATTTAAATGAACGAAAATAATGATTAAATATTTCCATCCGAATTTATATACTTTGAAATTAATATCTACGTTAGCAGTCAGTTTTCAGTTTTAATAAATTTTATTCCCTCTATAATAGTGCTTGTGTGTGTGTGTGTGTACGCGTGCGCCTCTGAGCGCGCCCGCACACACACACATATACACAGTGGTATTGTTAACAGTGAGGACCAGTTGCATCTGAAGTTCGTCTGTATTCCGTTCTCTTTGTACTATATTATGTTATTATCAAAATTCGTAACATGAAAAAGAACATAATTTTAAAACAATTCGTGACTAGTATGTGATGTTTACCGGCCTCCGTGGCGCGAGTAGTAGCGTCTCGACCTTTTATCCAAAGGTACCGGGTTCGAAGCTCGGGCAGGCCTAGCATTTTTTTATGCGTTAACAAAATTATCATTTTATCTCATCCTCTTAAGCAATATCTAAGGGTGGTCCCGGAGGCTAGTAAAAAAGTGAGTACTTTGTATACTGTCAATACGAGTAAAATAAATTAATAAAAAAACAAAATGGTTATAAATATTCATGTAATATTAGTACGAGATGTTACCAAACTGCAATCATCGATGGAATGAATTGCTGCCGACGCGCTGTCAACAACTCCCGTTGCTAAGTGAGCGTTCCCCCCCCCCGCACAATACTATATCCCGCGACAATAGGTTACTGTTTCAAGGTTATACGACTCGCTTGCTCTTAACTGCCATCCCTTCCACGCATCTGCGTAAAGCACATTTTAACAAATTATTAACGAATTTATAATAAAAAATATTCATTGGTTCCAGAGTTATGGCAAAATGAAATATTTGGATCTTCTAAGGGGAAGGTACATCGGTTCAAATCAGACTTCATTTCCCGTTTTTTTTTACTTTTTTTATTTAGATATAATTTATTAATAATTATTAATCTACGCTATTAATGAAATAACATTTTAATTACTTCATTTAAAAAAAAGTGTTTATGTAATTTAATTGGGTGAAACATCTGTTTATTCATTTTTGTTTTCATTTTGTTGATGGTTGCATTGTAATAATTTTAATTTTATGCCAAATTTCAAGCAATGTTTGTGTAATTTAGTACACAAACATTTAATCATATTAATATATCGATAAATTTAGCCCACTTTTCTTGATATTACTGTAGTTGCATATGAAAGTATTTTACCTACAAAGCAAAAGTTTGACTGTAGGTAGGAGTACCACATCAGCAAATATAGTTAGAAAAAAAAAACATTAAAATAAAAAAAACTAACTTCTTACACACACCCAGTTTTATTATGTTATCTCTTCCTCTCCCTGCTCACATCCTATGTAATACACACACACACCTATGTAATTAACATAACATTTAAAATTAACTACTCTTTCATTTAGACTAGATCACCATTGATTGAATAATGTGCTTCCATCTCATCAATTGTAAAGTAGAAAATCCATTCTTTTAAGTTAAATTTAAATTAAGATTACAAGTACTTCTTACACTACTCAGCAGGGAGTTAAAGAACTTAAGTTTTAGAAAAAGAAAAGTTTTTGAAATAATGCACAGTAAGGTCTTGGAAGAGTAACATTTTTGCAAAAGTCTGCTTAGTTATAAAATTGCTTTCACCCTTGGCTATCACCAGCTCGATGTTACCACTTCATTTGTAAAAGGTTAGAAGACCTTATAAAGAAAAAGATGTAATGCAAAATACAGATATTTACGAAACTAAAGGGAAAGAATGTTTTCCTACTTGCACCACACATTATGTATATAATTGGATTTTGCAAAATTATAATCAGATGATGAGAGCCAATAAGTTGATTCCCAACCATGCAATCCATAGTTTAATTTTGAATGAACTAGAGAAAAGAAGATTTGATGAAGTACATCCATTGAAAAAAACTTTTTTTAATGCGTGTAAATAAATGTCTCTTCAAAACTCTGTAAACATATAAGTAAATTTTGTGATAATTTGCCATCTACCATCAACCCTAAGTATTTAATAGAATACAACCAAGATATGACTGAAAAGTGGTATTGTAGCTGAATAAGAGCACAGTCAACACTGTGGTATATTAATGGAGCTAATAACCTGGAAGCAGATGATAAAGAAGAAATTAGATATTTGATTTTTAAAGCATTCCAGGTCAGTCTACAACCTATCAATATTCAAACAAATGTACTAGAGCAACATGTGCAAAAGATATATAGCTTTCTCTTACCATAAAATTTATGTGAAATAGGTCATTAATAAATTATAAATAGAATAGGTTCTTAATATATAAATAATGGGGAATATATAATTTACCTGAAAGTTATTGCTCACACAGTCACCCACAATTATGCACTTACTTCTGTCTTCCAGATAATACGAAAACAATTTTAAAGCTAGACCTCTCATTTCAGTACTATACATTTTAAATAAAGGTGAATTCATTTTTTTTTTACTGTATCAAATTCATAATAAATATCAAGAAATGATACAAAAACATGCATTGCAAATTAAATATTCATCCTCATGAAACCCTAATTGATATGAGCAAAAAATTTATTTTTGGATAAAAAACTAACCAACTTTATTTAATTGCTTTTTCTAGCAATTTAAAAAGAAACTGAAAGTAGTAAAATGGTTCGATATTTACCAGCCACATCTAAAGTAGCTGATTTATGAACTGAAACAATTTCAGGATGGAAGCAAATTTACCCATATCAAGACTATTATTATATATATTAGATAAGGTAGGGATTACTTGAACAGAAATTTCCTTTACGCGAGCAGAAGAGATCTTATTGGTATCTCGACATTTACTTGGTTTTAGAGACTGTATGTACGTATACCAAGCTCATAATAACCAATAGGATTTAAGTGAAATGAGAGAATTAAAGTGATCTTGATAATTCTGCATCATTCTATCATTCGCCAGCGCTACTAATAACTTCATAAGATATTCCAACAAAGTATTCATAAAAAAAATATTAATACATATTTTTGATAGTTTATTTGTAGTAACAGACATACCGATATACTAGTTTATAATTCTCTACTATCTTTTGGCAGGTAATTCCCTCATTTTTAAAATATTGTTTTTTAGCTGCCATAATCCACACATCTATTTTTTTTCTTAGGTTGATCCCCAGCAATGCAATCTATAATTGAATTTCAAATAAACAAATTCTTTTAATGCATATAAACAAATATTTCTTCAAATTCTGTATATGCAAATCCCATGAATTTTAAAAACAATCACCTCAAGTAACAAATTTCACCTGAGATATCACATTGTATACAAGCAGAGTCACCATTATGGTATATTAATAGAACTAATAAACTGGAAGCAGATAAAGTAAAAATTAGATATTTGATTTTTAAAGTATTATGAAATAATTTACTGACAAAACTATAAGCCTAAATTATCCAGGTCACTCTGCATTACAGTTTGCAATCTATCAAGATTCTTATGAATATAGTAGAGCTGTATCACCTGCAAAAGATGTAGCGTTACCATAACATTTATGCAAAAGTAGGACACTAATAAAACCAACTGGCTTCCCAAATCAGTTGATTTGGAAGTCAAGAGTTCCAGCGTTCAAATCCTACTCAAGCCAGTTATTTTTATACAGATTTGAATACTAGATCGAGGATACCGGTTATCTTTGGTGGTTTGGTTTCAATTAACCACACATCTTAGGAATGGTCAAACTGAGACTGTACAAGACCACATACACACTCATGCATAATATCACACATCACACACACGCATATCACACTCATGCATAAAAGTAGGACACTAATAAAACCAACTGGCTTCCCAAATCAGTTGATTTGGAAGTCAAGAGTTCCAGCGTTCAAATCCTACTCAAGCCAGTTATTTTTACACAGATTTGAATGGTCAAACTGAGACTGTACAAGACCACACTCACACATATCATCTTCATTCATCCTCTGAAGTATTATCTGAAAGGTAATTACCGGAGGCTAAACAGGAAAAAAGAAATAAGTAAGCAATTCGCGGATGACAATGAACTTAAAAAAGGTTAATCAGTGGCAAAATGGACTGGCGGCAGAAGAATACCACGAGCGTATATTAAAGGTGGTGGATAAATGTCTTAATTTATTTGACGATTATATAGAGACGGTAGTATAAGGTATGTAGTTTAAGAGAAATAAAAAATATTTATAGTTTTCAGAATAATTTTTTTTTACAATTAAATGAGGTTAGCGAGTGAAGGTTATGTTAAATTTAAACTTCCTTTTTTTACAAGGTTTCTCATAATCTATTTACCAGCCACCAGAGCTTATCTGTGTATGTCGACATCGTTGAAGTCCGAAAAAGGAAATATTTAGGTCTCACCGACGTGTGTGGTTTGTGTTGACACTCACCGGAGAATATCAACATTTGCCAAATATCAATTTTTCACGGTAACTGAATATATATATACATATATATATATATATATATGTGTAGCCACATATTTTTGTGAAACCTAAACTATTTTGGTCAATGTGGTTCCGATATATGTGGGACACTGTTTAGAAATAACTTTGAATATTAGAATATTACCTACTCATTAATGTGATCGACTTTAAAGTTTAAAACTTTAAATAACTTTTATTGCATCTTACTAAAACTCAATTTTATATAACCAATATATAAAAATTAAAAAGTTAATAGTCATGAAAATTACCCTACCTATTTTAAAAAAAAATATTATCCAAAATTTAATTATTTTAGATAGCCCCTTTAATTATTTTAGATACGCTACAAATCGTTCATCTCATCCTCTGAAGCATGCCTATCGGTGGACCCGGAGGTTAAAAAGTAATGTACGTGGTGGTGTTTTAATACTAGTATTAAAGCAAGTAGTAGTTAACATAACCAGACAGAGCAATCTGACAGTTGTAATAGTAATTAACTGCAGTTGTATTCCTATTATGTGATTATTTTGAAGTAGTCTACTAGACTAGCCGTTCGGGTATTTACGCATCATATCGTTGACAACCGTCAGTAATTAACCTGTTTATTTTTGTTGTAGTATGTTTTTTTATAATATTAATCAGTGCATCTATTTGTTTTCGTTTGAACTGTTTAATTCTAATACAAAACTATGATTTGGAACAAGGTAATATTTTTATTTCCTTTAATTATTTCTTTATAAAGAAATTGATAAGTCTGTTTAAGTTAAGTATTTTTCGAAAATTAGCGATGATCATCTAACCCGAATTACCAGATCTAGTTTTCGCTTAAATTATTTAATTTTAACTTAGCTTGGACTTGAATTTGTACCAGAGTATTTTATATAATTTATTTTCGTAGTAATTACATAACTACTGTAAATGTAACTACAAAAAGGTATTACACTGTTAGTTCTGAAGTCTGAATATCTTAGAATAGTTATTGTGGGAATTTGATGCCCTCCAATAAAAAAACAAGAATGCTAATCGAAAAACTGTTATGCACGTAAGATTAAATTTTATTTTTTTTTTGTCTTCAGTCATTTGACTGGTTTGATGTAGTTCTCCAAGATTTCCTATCTAGTGCTAGTTATTTCATTTCAGTATACCCTTACATCCTACATCCCTAACAATTAGTTTTATATGTTACAAACGTTGCCTGCCTGCACAATTTTCCCTTCTACCTGTCCCTCCAATATGAAAGCAACTATTCCAGGATGCCTTAATATGTAGCCTATAAGTCTGTCTCTTCTTTTAACTATATTTTTCCAAATGCTTCTTTTTTCATAAATTTACTGCAAAACCTCTTAATTTGTCACTTCATCCATCAATCTGATTTGTAACATTCTCCTATAGCACCGTATTTCAAAAGCTTCTTTTCTTCTCAGTTACTTTGATTATCCAAATTTCACTTCCATGTAAAGCTACGCTCCAAATATATACTTTAAAGAATGTTTTCCTGACATTTAAATTAATTTTTGATGTAACAAATTATATTTCTTACTGAAGGCTTGTTTCACCTGTGCTATTTGGCATTTTATATCGCTCCTGCTTTGTCCATATTTAGTAATTCTACTTTTAAATAACAAAATTCTTCTACCTCTGCAATCTTTTCTCCCCCTATTTTTATATTCAGTGGTCCATCTTCATTATTTCTACTACATTTAAATTTTATTATGGATTCTTAAATACAATCATTCATAAACTTGTCATTCTTATTTATGTAATTAAATTGAAGGTATGGAAGGTATCAAAAACCCCTATTTTAAAGATTATAGAGGTAGTGTTGCTGCCTTACTGTCAGGTTGTAATACTTAACCCTTGATAAAGAATGACAATCAGTAATCAGTATTTTTTTGTATAATTTACTCAATACTATATTATCTACTATACAGATAATATAAATTAGAATTTAATTTCAGAGTCTGAAATTTCTAAAGTTCTTTACATTCTTATTTTCCTTATGCATATATTAATATACACAGGGCTAACACATTTTAAAAACTCATTAAATAATAACATTTTAAACCTCAGTAAATATTTCCTTAATCCATGTTTAATAAAAAAACAAAATAAAATTATTGAATTTTCAATTCAGTATGATATTGAAAACTAATAAAATAAATTCTTGTTTAATGCCCAGTCAAAGTATTAATTAAATAATAGTTGTTTAATTATCATAATGGATGCTGGTAGAAGCTGCACCAATGGTTTGTTTTATTCTTTGCATTATTTTATACTTTGCTGATAAAGCTGGAGTTAGCATCTTTTCAGTTATGTGTCGACTAAATTTTGAACATTCTTAACTTATAGATGTTAATGAATAAGGACAAATATAGAAAGATAATGTTGTACAACCTTTTTACATGTAAATTCTGTTTTGGGATAAGATTAACGGTAGACTAATTACATTAATAACAGCATTGTTATTCTGGATAATTAATTTTCATTCAGTTTCATTTATTTATATTTTTAAGAAAAAGGAAATTTTGATGCAATAATTTTCATGTACCTTATACTAATTACCTTGTAAATGTGTAAATATTAGTGCACAAAGAAAACTGTTGAAATTGATGAGTTTATTTTTGTGGAGGAAGAAATAAATTCAGTTTTTGTACCTCAGCAATGGACATGTAATAAAAGACTGTTTTCTTGTTGTAGTAACCAACCAACCAACTGTTGTCTTTTATGTAACTGTTGTCAACTACTATCAATAATCAGTGAAGTAATTCTCCTTGTCAAACAGTCATACTGGACAAGTGGCAAGCATATATTAACTAAAAAAAAGAGAATTTGTATGCTAGAGTTAGTAAAACATTCATGTATTTTAATTGATTTTGATTCAGGAGCCGATATAGAAAGTGCATGGAGATTGCTAAATGATAATAATCCTATAAAAATCCTAATACACTGATTTTACATTCCTATTTGTGTGTAAATGAAATTTTCAGTATTACCTGGTTAAAGATTTACTTGAATAGATTTTGGAGGATTGTTTTTGTTCACTAATTGTGTTAACAGTGGTAATTATTATTTTATTATTTCCACAATTTATATCAGTTTATTCGTTAAGAATGTTCAAACGTTTGTTGATGCTTAATTGTACAGATCCAAAGCCAATGTGACAGCTGCCACAACTCTCACTGAGAGGGAGGAAAAGATTAGGAAATGGAAGTTTGATGTATATGAACAATCAACTTTCATAAGGAATGAGACCCCTTTGAGAGATTAATGTAGTTATGTAACAATAAATTGAGTATTACTACTGCTAGTAAAATTTTACTAGCTTAAAAATTATTCTGGGGGTATCACTTATAAAGTTATAAAATAAAAAAAATAAAAGAATAAAAAACGAATAAATAATTAATAATTTTAAATAGATAATATATTAAATGACATTTTACAACGCACAATAAATATATAAAAAATATATATCAGAAAAATTAAATTAAAAACAAATATGTATTTAAATATAAATATGAACTTTAACTAATTTCATAAAGAAAATATTTTATTAACGTTATTAAGTAACAAAATATTACCATTTAAGAACGAGGCATATTCATAAATTAAGGGCCATTGGCTTATATTTAAATATTAGCGGGTCTACGTGACCTTACACATTGTGACTACTTCCTCTTCTTGCATTTGAAAAAAGTGGCTTGGTGGACAGAGGTTTGAAAACTACAAGGAACTTAAGACTGCCATTATCAACTGGTTCAATTCCCAGGTGGTGAACTTATATGCAGAGGGGTTAAAGAAACTGGTGCAGCATTATGAAAAATACTTAGAACTGAATGGTGATTGTGTGGAAAAGTGAAGTAGATATCCAGTAAACTAAAACTAAGTAAAAACCTTTTCTCACAAGTTAATATTTTTGACCAAATGGCCCTTACTTTATGAATATGCCTCTCATATATAAATAAATTAATGACATTTATTAGACAATATTTGTGTGTATATATATATATATATATATATATATATATATATATATAATACTCCATACTGTTTTATTATAACCAGGTAGTACAAATAAAATTGCACTCAAACCTTACAATAAGCATATTTATGACCAAATTCCATTAATGACTAGCAGAAGTTTTCGAAACTTTGCAATTCACACTAATTTGTAAAGGAAAATAAGTATATAATCTGTTTAGTTCTTCTTACTCGTAAAATAAATGAAGTTGTCAATATTCAGCTGCCTTGTTAATAGCTGAGATTTTATATTCATAATGTAAAAATGTAACTTTCTCTTTATTGTTCAGTAATAACTCAGAGTTCATAGACAACATGACGTTTCATTAAATCAGATATTTCATTAACAATGTATTAAAATTATGGAATCATTAAAGATTATACATAAATATAAACTGATAAATGTGTTAATTTATTAGTCTTGAACCAGTGAATTAGCATCAGAATAATGGAACGGTATGTTATTCGATGAATACTGATGAAGTTTTCCACTCAGTTTGCATCTATGAAATTTTGAAAAAATGAAAATACAGCTGGTTTTTAAATGGTAAATGGTGATTGATAAGCAATCAACTATGTGCACCAAGAACTGTTTCTGACATTGTATCATATGTACCTCACAATTTAATAACAATTAAATCCAGCTTTTAAATATTTCTTCTTAATATCATTACAAAAACCAATTAAAAAAAGATGATCAGGGGAGACGTCCATTTTTGTGATTACTGGCTCTGAAAAGTCACTGTTAATAACAAATTTTCTATTTTTTAAACAACAGCTGGTGGTAAACAATTTCAACATAAACTTTAAAATAAATGTGTTTGAGTCTGATTTTATTTTTCACCACGTTGTATTATAACTCATGTTATAAAATATAAATACTATATAACTTTTTTCTTCAGTAAAACCACTCATTTCTTTTTTTTTTTAATTTTTATTATTTATTAAAAGTAACTTTAAAAATAAGTATTTATGTGTTCATGAGTTTTTACATTTGTATAATTAAAATTCTTTATTAAATAAATAAAATTGTTTTAAAAATAAATAAGTATGCATCTGAAACATAAAAACAAAAGCATGAAAATATGATTAATTACATGAAATATTTTCAATAAACAACAATTTAGTATTGGATATATAAAATTGATTTTTGGAAAATTCACAAAAGTCAGTTTGGTAGTTTCTTTGATTAACTCTGAAAAATTTACGTACATCCATGAAATATATACATTATAAGATATTCAAAATGAAAACTGAATGTCCTCATACATATTTTCATATTTACACAAATTTATATGCTATAATTTACGGGTGAATCAAATGTATGGTAGAAGATATACAAAGTTGACTGCCAATTTGTTTTACAAAAACTTAAGGAAAACCGTTCTAGACATAAGCTTAATCTTAAAAGACCATGTAAATATATGTATTTACATGGTCTTTTAAAATTAAAAAAAAAGCTGTAAATGCTATGGCATTAATGGATCTGAGAAAGCATGTGACAATGTTGAACAGAAAAAAACAATTAACATTACATTTACAGTAATTAATTTATTAAGTAAACATTAGTTAATTTTAAATTTTAAGAAAAATTAAAATATAAAATCAAAGAGCAGATGAGTATTTTAGAAGATAAGGAAAGTAGTCTCCGATTCAGAAAGAAGTGAAAACAGAAATGTAGTTTGTTCCCTCTGCTTTACAATTTATATATAGAATAAATAATACAGAGATTTTTGATTTTGGTTTTTGAAAACCAAAATTGACAATGGAGTAACTATCCAAGCAATTTTTTACTTTTCAATAGGGTTGGACCTGTTTTAATTACATACACAACTCCACATGAAAATCAGAGGGCATATTCATCCCTGGACTTCTTTTCCGTCTTTTTCGGATAATTAAAATCTTGAGATCTTGTGCTATACCTTAAATGTGTAATAAGTGCCTTGCAGGTGTTAGTGATATGTACTGACCCCCATAGGGGGAGACACCCTCTGCCATCCCTCTGTTCCAAGCTCTTATGGGCTTTACCGGAGGTCATCTTTGAAACCTTGGCTTTTGACATATTCCAGTCTGCCTTGGCCAGTATGCCACCGATGCAACTGCCATGAGTGACACTCCCATCGGTGTACTACTATTTAATGAACTCAAAACAAAACACATCTCACTGAGTCTTAAGTAAGACTGAAAGGACCTAACTAATCAAAGCAATTGAACTATCTACCTGTAGAAGGTAAAAGTGAGTTCAACACACAACATGAAACATAAAAACGAAACATAAAAGTATTACATGGAACAATAACATAGTAACATTGAAACAAAACAAAGGACAAAAACATAATAAATACAGGAGAAATTCAAGCAAAGCTCTAGATCCCCTCTGCAATCTGTTCCTTTACTAAGTACACTATAAAACTCTCCACTATTGCCCATTCTGCTTGACTTCTCCAGTTTACACAGAGATCCAACGCCGACTCGATTAGATCAAGCCGACAAATGGTCTCTGTACTCATTAACTTGTACTTTGAGCATTTGTATAAAACAAGGTAGGTGTTGCCCAATTGTCCACACTGAGGACACATCCCAGAATCTACCAGGCCAAATTTCTGCAGTCTGTCCCTAAAAGCACCATGGCCGGAAAGAAATTACATCACGTATTTATTAGGGTACACCCAAGAGGTGTCCTGCAAACCAACAACATTTGGAGAGAGATCATTCGTATAATGCCCACCATCTGTCTCCCGGATTCCCTGTTTTATTTTATATATAGCCTGTTGTCACGGAAATAACTCAGCATAACAACTGTGAGTTTCTGTTGGATCCCTAGCTATATTGGAATTTTAGGCAATGAACGTGCTGATTGTGTGGCATAAGAGAATTGTTTGCAGCCTCTTCTAATGAATTGCTTATTTCAAACAATCTTGTCTGTTTTTTGAGAGAGTGGTTCATGATGAGTGGCAAAGTGAATGGAATGCTACCATCAACAATGAAGTTCGTCCAATTAAGAACACTTTCAGCTTGGAGCTCTTCTGCAGGAATAACCATCGAGAGGAAGTTATTATTTGCCTATTATTTGCCATTTACGAATTGAGCACACTAGGCTCACTCATGGATATCTCATGATCCAAACTGAATTACTGGCTTGTGTTTGCTTGGAACTAGTCAATGACATTACACCACGTCCTTTTGGACTGTGTGTAATTTGCTATTGCGTCAGACGTTTAAACTGGGGGGATAACATCTGAAATATCTTAGGGAACAATGTAATGATATTATCGAATGTCTTGTGTATGATTTCTTAAGGTTTTGCATGTGGATTCAGATATTTGATTATTCATACGATCTTTTTTGTCTATCTATTCCATTGGACATATGCCAGATCATTATTTTATTCTTTTTAAGTTACATTTTTAACATTGTACTTTATTGTGGTTTTATTTTGCCTTTAGCATAGAACATAGGCGTTTCCCATCTATGCTGTGTTATTGTTTAAGTTGCACATCTTTTATTACAGATATACTTTATTAGATTGACATCAAACCATAAAGATTTCTTCCACATAACCCAAGAAACTGGGGAAAATAGGCATTACAAACAAAGAAAATAAATTTGATGTTTATTATACTTACTGAAATTAAACTACCGCCCGCAATATCCAGCCATTTCACGAACACTACAGCTCTTTCTACAACATTCATCATAAATACCTCTTGTTCTTCTACGAAATGTTCCTGGCATTAAAGCTGTTGCACTGGCACGACTTTTAAATGGATACTGAACGTTCTCTATATCTGTATTCATTATCCAATCTTCATTATTAATTTCATCTAAAACATTTATTAAATTTATTCAGTTATTCTATGTAAGTATATAGGAATTGTACATTTTGTATTGTTACACAAAATTAAACAAGTAATATTCTGTGTAAATAAAATTTTAAAAACTGCTATTGGAAAAGTTTATTAGATCTATCAGTTGTTATTCGTAATACTTTTTATGTCATTAAAACTTTTCTGAATGCAAACCTTTTCCAAGTAAATTTCATCAAAACACATCTTTACAAGCTATGCATAAATCAAAAGAGAAGAAAAAAATAGTTTAGAAAAGTCATCTCTGTTCTTACAAGATTCTGAAACATCCAAGAATTACTTAGAGTTGAAAAAGTCAGCATTAAATCAAACTAAAACTTTATTAAAAACATAAAATGTACTGATAATGCAATCTTATTGGCAGAGAATATCAAAGAACGCCAGAGAATGGCGAAAAGTAAAAAGAACCAGTGCACTTTATGGATTAAACAAGAACCTGAAAAAACCCGAGTAAACATTTTTTTTTTACAAAATCCTCAATTAAAACAATGTAAAACTAAAAATATATAACACCTACATTGAGGAGCACAAAAATATTTTGTTTTTTTTTTATTTACAAAAAAGATTTTGTACAAGTAGAGAAGAAATCTGTGTTTAATGGTTGAATGTTAATGAATTTAAAATTAATAGTATATCTATACAAGTTTGCCTATTTTGCTGTTACCAATTTTTAAGATAGGTACTTCTTATACTTATATGTAATACAAATCTAAGTTTGAAAAAAATTATGTATTATCTCAATGCAAAAAACTTGGTTTGATTACTATCTTTTAATTGAATATAACTTTTCTGCTGTAATTAGAGTTATATGTTGTGCTCTTTATTTGCTAACAGTTTTGTTATCTTCTACAATCATCATCAGTTTTTGATCAATTTTTTTAATCAATTTGTCAATTTCTGATCAATTTTTAATTTTTGTATCTAGAATCTTGTATTTAAATATATTGATTTATAATCTTTGTTTTCTAGTATTATTTTTATTTGTCAGCTTTATTTTATTTAAGAAACGTTCAGTTTGGGAACTTTTATAACTAATCATACTAACAATTTAAAGACATAAAAATTTACAAAGCAACTGTTAATTGTTATTACATATTTACCTACCTGAATACGAAGATTTTTTGAACATGGAGTTATATACACCATTACAGATTAGTTGTAAAGCTGCTACTAAGTTTTTCCCACAGTATTTACCATTTTCTCTTTTATCAAACATTTGGAATAGGTCAGTTTGTGCTTGAACAAAATCGAGGTACACCATGCAAACTATCAAGAGTACCAAACGCTTTACAAACATCTGAAATTTAAAAATTTAATGTTTATATATTATTATTTATGTTTTATGTTATTGTAATGTTTTTTGTGCTTTTCATTAGCGTGAATGTATGTTACATTTTTGAAAACTGAAACAACTAGTATTTGCTTTCAACCAGTAGTCTTGTTTAATTACTTGTTAAGGATCTTGTTAAGATATGTAATAGTCATAAACAGCTGGGGGACATACTAACTTTGTAGAAAATAGTAAAGGTATACTTTTAAGTCTTATTTAATTGACTAATGCAATTATCATTAATCAAAAGGTTATTAAAATTAGCAATGTATATTTCTGAAATTAGAAGAATCCCGCTCTGAGTGAAATAAATTTAGAAGTTCATTCTTTAACGGTGAGAAGCGAGTGTCCCTCTCCACAGACTGACCATTAAGTTCCCTTAACATGATTCAACATGCACATTATTAGAAATGCATCTGATAGGACCATACTAATAGGAGTTCCTTTTTGAAGTAAGTGTTAACAGCATTTAATATCAAAAAATGCTTAACAATTATTTTATTTCTTGGCTTTGATTGACTGGTATGAAATTAAATGTTCTTTTATAGGAAGATTAGCTGTAGCTCATTATACTTAGTCTGAAAGAGAAATTTTAAGAGGGATAGATTAGTAGAGGTTCAATAATTTAGTGGCCATCGATTATTGTTTAAAATTATTTTTTATTTGTTTAATAAATAAGTAAATAAATTAATAAAAAAATTAGTAATACTTAACTGAGTATAATAATTATTATTTTCTATTGTAAATAATAAATGCCTATGTAAGTATAAAAGAAAGAGTTGATTAACTTCTTTGCCATCACATCCACTTGGTAAGAAGTGCTGGTATAAGCCCCGTATTATAATGAAAAAAAAAATTATGTGTAGAGAGAAAGAGGGAGAGCTAGAGAAATTATAATTTTATTGGTATTTTTTTTTAATTATAAAGATTTTGTATCCATCTGCATTCAGAAAGTGTGAAAATTTTATTCTATAAGTGAAGAGATAGAGACCCTCTAATAATATTTTTACAAGATATTCTAAAATAAGATCCATTGGTTATCTGCTGCTGTTGATTTGTGTTCTGTTGGTGGAATTACAAACTGTTTATAAATTTGATGAACATTTTAATATTTACCATTTTTAAATAGTTCAATCTAAGCAATTTAAATTAAATATTTCTGTTAAACCAATTATCTCTTCTATCAAACTTTACTTATATTTTTATTCTGTGTAATTTTTTAAACATATGTAATTTATTGTTATTAATTTATAATAATGATATTCAAAACGTTTGGTTTGTTTTCCTTGTAATATAATCTTCAAATTTTTATTAAAATTTTTGTTGTCACCATATTTAAATTTTTTTTAAATTATGGTCACAACATATTTCATTTTTGTAATATTTTTAACAATTAATTATTACATTATTGTTCCTAACAGTTTGGCCATCTTAATAAGACTTACATATATGAACAAATATTAAGTACGTTGATAAATCAGTTATTAGTAATATTGGTAATTTTAATATATATATATATATATATATATACACACAGTTAAAGTGGATATCCAATTAATATTTGATGCGTGATTTTTAAAGAGTATTTAACGATTAATAGATGATTCTACAAAATATGTATCATCATCGAATGAACTGCAAGGTGGAAAAATCCCTAATGCTGCTGCTGTCTCCATCCATTTCTGTCTCAAGCCTTTTCCTTCATTATCTTATAGTTTCTTGTCTTATAGTTTCATCAATTAATTTCATATTTTTCTTTGCTTCCTTTCTCCTACTGATCCTTCTGCAAAAATGTTATTTAGGGAGTTATGTGAGGTAAGTTTTATTTCTTCTGTATTATATTTATATTGGAACTGTTTTTCTTGGGCTCTACCTTTCAGAGATACTTATTCAGGTACATTTTCCATGATGCTATTTATTGTTATGGTTATAATGTTTCTGACATTCAGATGTACAATTGGCTGATGTAATGAATCATACATCACTACATAAAACAGGTACTAATATTGTTTTATTATATGTTAGAATAAGATGGTGATCAGTAAAAAATTATATACTGGGTTTTTAACAAATCTTGACATTTCATACCCTAAGGAGGCTATTAAGACAAAACAAAACAAAACATACCCCACTGTACCTCGTATATTTTCACTGGCTGTCCACAACTGCTTATTTGGGTTTCTCTTCATTCACAGCTATCCATCATATTGATGTCCTTCCCCCTATCCATTAATTGGGGACACATTCTGTTACATACAGCTAAGCTCCCAATCCATAAGACACGGTCAACAAATACTCATACATAGCAAAATGTAATTTGAAAGCAAGTCGTATAATAATTTTTTAGTATTTGTTTATTTATGTTTGATTTTAATTTTTATTAAATTAATTTCATTTAGTTAATTATTATAATTCAGGTTCTTTTATTTAAATGTTTATTTACATTTAACTAATTATTACAATCTAAACATTTATTTCTTGTTTTTATTTTAGTAAAATTAGAATATTTTTTCTCTCCTTTTCATTTCATTTCCTTTTTAATTAAATTTACGTAATATCACAGAAACTTATAGGAAGCTTATTAGTGGGATATGTAAACAGAATTTTGTAGCATATGAAAAATCCCATGCCTGACCAGTATTGAAACCCAGGGACCCCGAAATAAAAGGCCAAGACATTACCATTCTCCTATGGAAAGTGAGTATTTTATTACATATTTTAACTGTTATTTGTTGAAATTTATTAAAAAAGTTTTTGATTAGGAATTAAGGGACAATTATTAGACCATGTTTTAAAAATTGTTTCACTTAATTTGTAATTTTGTCCAATTATTTGTGGATATAGAAATGTAGTTTCATCTCATGTTATATTTGGTAAAATATTAATATTTGTTGTAACTGGAGATTAGTTTTAATTTCTTTTTCTTTTGCCTGACTAGAAATTATTAAAAATTTAATCAGTATATTTGTAACATCCCTTTTTTGTATGTTAATCATATTAGTTCTTGGTGGACTTTATTAACAAGATACTCATAAAAATGGCAACTACTCCTTATAATAACTAAGATCTTCTGTTACAACGATTATAACAAACAGATAGTGTGAATAAATTAATTAATATTCAATTTTTTATATTTTTTTTTTTTGTAATAGATTATTTTAGAAAACTTTTTAATTTCACTGTTGAGTGGACATGATATATTAACATTTTTCTAATAAAAGAGATATGTTAATTTATTGTTTTATACACTTACCTCACTCTTATGATGTGATATTGTAAAGCATGTGAATTAAAAAACAATAAAGTTGGTTTCTCTGAGAGTTATGATATGCAACCATTTTCTTCTATGATAAATAAAGTGAAGATATCGCTTAAAAGTTTGAGTATTATCTGGATTTTACTGAGCTTGACATGTTGATGTGGAAAATATATCCGAGTCGGTAACAGGTAACAGGAAACAGGAGACTTGCTTCATTTCTCATGTTCCTTAGTAAGCATGCCACGGGTTATTTGTTATTCTTGATAATGGCAAAGTTATTTTCAGTAATGCCTACTTTACATCACTACAACAGTTACATTATTTTACATAATGAACAAAAACAATAAATAAAAATAAATAATAAGCAGTTATTTAGTAATTAAAAATAATTGCTTTTATATTCCAAATGAGATTTTTATTTGAAAATAAAAATGATTTTAAAATATTTTATTTCATGTGCAGGCGATAAACGGTAACTAGCTGGAAAAAAACTAATCTAGGTGTTGTTTAATGAGCAACTTCCCACAATAGTAATCGCATGTCTACATTATTATGTGATTGTTATGATTCTATCTCCTATTTGTATCATTTTAAAATTTCTTTTTTTCTAATTCCACTTACTTCATTTTTAATAACTGGTAATTTTATTTATTATATACTTTTTTATTAGCAGCTTTTAAACTTGAAAAAAAAATTAACCGATTGTTAGAGAATACACAGTCTTGTCTGATACAATCATTGTAACAGAAGATCTTAGTTATTATAATGAGTAGTTGTTTGCATGAATAACTTATTAATCATGCCCTGTAACAACTAATATGATTATGGTACCTAAAGTAAAAAAGTGTTATTACAGATAAATTAATTAAATTTTCAAATGGTAATGGCTGAATTTTTTTGTGCTATAAGGGTGTGAAGCGAAATGAGATTAAAAGTGTTATAAGTAAAATGTGTTTTTTTATTAATCTTTAAAAGAATAAAATTGCATCAGTAATTTTAAAGTGATTGGAGGATAAAATAAGAGGATTCTTTATTTTAAAATTATGGGAGTATGGTCTTACAGGATGACATTAACAGAGTTCATGAATGGTTGATAAAGAACAGGTTGCCCTTGAACTTTGAGAAAACCTCTATGATTAATAACAAGGAAAACACTTGCTAGCAAGTATTCGTATAAAATCGACAACTCTACTATCAGAAGGATAAATGATACTATTGATTTAGGCATAACATTTGATAAGAAATTATTGTTCACACAGATTGTAGAATCCACAGTATTAAAAGCTAGAAAGAACTTAGGCTTGACACTGCGGGTGAGTTATTTTATTAACACCAAGTCAATCTTAAGGTTATACCAAACTAATGTTAGATCACCTTTGAGTAGTTTGGAACTATAAGAGGGCATGTACTAACACTAAGATTAAGGTGGTTCAAAAGAAGTTTTTTCTTTGGTGGGCATAAATTAGTTACCAGAAGCATATTGGGGCTTATTTCAAAATAACATTGCAGGACTCCATATTTTTTTATAAGGTCCTTAATGTCAGAATAGTGTTGATATTTTGAATTTTGAGCTTTAAAGTGCCTAGTTTAGATAAAAGGAATCATTGTCTCCTATTCCTGAATCAGAGAATGCATCTTTTGCTATCGGCTAGAAGTATTGATATTATTCATGGACTAAGCAGGGACACTGATATTTTCAATGTGAGTTTTGTTAAGAAGAAGGTTAAAGATCAGCTATATTTAATGAAATTTTTATAGAAACCATTATTTTAATTGCAATTGATATTAATTAACATAATTTGTATCGCTTGTCTTTATTGTGCGATATACTAAGGCTTTACTGTTCTGCTATACAAAATAAAAACAAATAAATTATGAAGCGAACTACCAAGTTTCAAACTCATCATCAAAGATATTACGGGAATAGTACAATTATCTCAATTTTTATTATTGAAATATATATATTTTTTTACTGAACTTAATTTGTTATGTTTTTGTAATAATTTTTATTGTTATAAACATTAAAAAATAAATGATTAGTTATATCACAAACAAATACATTTGCCACGACCTCCAAATCTTTATTTGCTAATTTACAGTAAAAAAAAAAATGTGATTAGTCTATCATGCTATAAAAACACTTTTTTTAAATTCAGTTAATAAATTCCTGCAGTTGTCTTACATTGTTATATTTCCGGGTGAAAATATCACCGAGATAAAAAACTTTATCTCCTTTCCCATGCTACATAAAGATTTTGATGGTTCTAAATAAATCAATTATTTTAAATTATACAAGTATATAGGTATCCCAAAAGGTTTAAATCAAAGGGATTATTCACGACAACGAATAAAAAATAAAAATTGTTTTGGATAAGTGCCATATCTAACTTCATTTTCCCTCTATCCACTATTTTATCATTTTTCAATAAAAATTAATATTTTTAGAACTAATTGAAATACTTTAATGAAATTCAGTGTACATAAATTTAACATCTACAAAATAAATAGGTTTGAAAATTCCACAATATTTAATTATTAGTACTTATGTAATTATTTGCTTTATCAAATTATCTTCTTTTTTTATTTAATTAGTTAAATCTTTTGCCTTTTATTGTGAAAAAAATTACAAAATATTTGTTCAAATTGGTTAAAAACTAACTAATATGTAACTGAAATTATTCAAAAAATTATACTGTGACAGTTTTGTACTTGTTTACACTTCCTTCTCGAATCGAATTAAAAATAAATTAATATATTAATCTCTATCACTGATATGCATACTTTTAAAAATGTTTAGGTTATATTATTTGTTAATCATTTCAAATCAATGAAGTTAATTTGTTATACATTTGCCATTTTGTTTTGTGATTTACAGTGGCATAAGTTAAAAAAAACTTGTTTATAAAGAAAATGTTCAATTTTAAATAGAATTACTCCATAAATAGCTTTTTAAAGATTTGTTATCTGAGATTAAATTAAAAAAATTATTTCACCACTATATTTAAAGTAAATCTTAACATAACTTTATACATTAATGGTTATCCGCAGTCCAACTGAAATCTTTGTTATCCACAACAACCAAAAAAAATATTTTAAAAATTTAATGATTGAAAAAATATTTTAAGATTATATATCTTTCACAAGATTGAACAAATTATAATAATTGTAGTATTTACCAAATTTAAAAATACAAGGTAACATTTTTCAATCATAAGTTTTCAAAATAACTGTTTAAATGTATATGTTGTTATACGTCATAACTGTTTAATGGTTTTATGTGATCTGAAACGAAAAGATTTTCCAAAAAAATCTGAATGGGCATAGCCATTCAGAAGATTAATTGATGAATGAGAAATAAAGTAGTTTCCCGTAACCATTTTCCTGAATATATACTGTTATAAATCAGCAAGCCACAAGCATATTGTTTTTAGTTTTACAAGTAATACCTTTACTGTAGTAAAGGCTGTTATAATGAACATCATTACTCTTAGAGAAAGCAATTGTAATTTTTGTATATTAAATAAACGTGAACTACAATCATAAAAAATATTAGTATATTAATTATTGTTTGTAACTTAATAAATGCATATTCGAAATTGGTTCTCTTTCTATTTCAGATTACTGGGTATCTGTGAAGTAAATTTTCAATCTATTATTAATTTTTTTCAATAATTTATTTTACATTCGTCTTGATTTTTATCAATCTTAGTTTTTTGTATTGTATTTGTTTTTTTACTTATACATTAATTCACCACAGGAACTTACAAAGAATTATTTACGTGGAAATATGAAAACGGTTAATTGTGGCGTTTGAAAAATGCCGTGCCTGATCGGGATTCGAACCAATGACCTCCGGAAGAAAGGCTGAGAGACGCTACCACTCCGCTAAATATCGGTGTAGTAATTTTTTACAGTTTTTTTTTATAATTTACTATATAGTTTAAATATGTGCGCGCGCGCGACTATTTTAGTTTATTTTGATTAGTGTAATCTTTTAATATTATTCTAATTTTAATTGATTTTTTTTGTAGGATTATTTATTGACGCAGAAATATAAAAGGGACACCATTATAACTATGTAATTAATGAATAAATAATTTTAACTTAAAAAAAAAAATCGGGTAATGAATTGCGTAACTTTCTCGGCTACACCGGTCAGCCGGAAAAGATATACAATCAATTTTTGAATTTAATATAAATTATTTTTTTAATTAGAAAAGTATTTTTTGTTGTCACGTTGGAGTGATATGAACCAAAAATTTTAATATTGCGGTTTAAGGCCTATCGCTGTAGAAAATATAGATGCAAAACACTCCCATTAAATCTTTTTCTGATGCAAGATATACATTAAAAAATAAATAAAACAAGTATATATTATACATTTAAAGTCATTTTTTAGGGTGGTTATGCTATTGCCGTTTCATTTTGCCATTCACGATGGTACGTTTAACATCAGTTAAAAAGAAACGTGTTTAAAAGAAAATGCTCAATTTAATTTTAAGTAGGATTTCACTACAGCTTTTTAAAAATTTCGTTAATTTTTTAAAGAACTTGAAAAAATTCGTTATTTGGATTCAGATTTAAAAATTATTTCTACAACATATTCAAGGTAAATCTAACATAACTTTATTAAATTATCGATTATCCGACTCGGTCCAACCGAAAGCTTGATTATCCGAAACAACCGGAAATTTTTTTTTTGTGATCTCGAAAAATACTTCAATTTTTGTAAGAAAAATTTTGGTTACTAAAGTGCCCCAGCAATGATTTGAAATTTTATTTCAGTCTAAACAACCCAATCCCTTTTTCAAATTTTTACAAAAATTAAAACATTTCCCCCCGAAGGTACAGACCAACACACTCATACGTATATACACACGAACGTACGCCTGACAAAGGATTTGGATTTTTTCAAACTTTTGAACTTGGGTGTATTGGAATTAGAAATATTTTTCGCAGATTATTTACAATTTATTTAAATTTGTCTTTTTTTTTGTTAAATTTTAAAAATATTTATTTAGGCATAAAACTTAAAAAAAGACCAATTTTTTAGATTTTTTTTTGACCGATTTATTTTTCCTCCATTTAGCTGTGACCGGGAAATACAATTATGTCAATTTGATATTTTTTTTTTTAAGGAATGATCTGGTTCCATTTCTGAAGTGGAAAAAAAAATATTTTTCTAAAATAAAATTTAAAAACCGTTTGCATTATTTGATGAAATTTTTACGTTTTTTTAAATAAATTTATATTTTTTTTTAAGAAAACTTTCTGGATTTGTGTCTGAATAATTTAAGTATATATATATATATATATTTTTTTGATTGACAAAACTAATATATTTTTTTGTTTATAAAATGTAAAAAAAAATTACCTTTTGTTTCGATGTTCCGTTTAAATTATTTTTACTCAGTCACTTTATATTATTATTAATATTATATACCGAATAATAAATAATATTTTCAATAAATATTTTATTGATCCATGTACTTCTCACGGATTTTCTATATGATATTTCGCCATCGAGTTCGGAGAATTATGTATGTACTTGTATCTCTTAAACAATCTTTATTATACTTTAGTAACGATGACCACACAATAAATAACATTTGTAAACAACTGAGCAGAATTGTCTTGGTTCTCTAGCCTTCTAATCGCATATCCCCTTTCAAACTAAACCCACTCACACTTTACATGTTAAATAAATAGTGCAAAACAGCCACATAACATTTCTGTTGTAGGTTCATTTATCCCCACTACCATCTAACCTAACCTGAACAAAAAATTCCTACCAATGAATTCTTTTTTCTTTTTTTTTTGTTTATAAAAGGGATACCTGATAAATGTAGCCTATAATATGTTGTATATAAACTCTCATTTGGGTAATTTTTTTCGTTTTGTTATTATTAATATATATATATATATATATATATATATATATATAATTAAAATAATTATTTTTATAATTTCTAATAAATTTGAATTTATAATTAAAATACACCATTTTTAAATGACGTACTTGAATGACAGTTTTTTTTCAAAATTATAATAATCATAGCTTGCTAAAATTATTATTGTGGAAAGTGGAAGTGCTGAAATTTTCCAGTAGCTTTCTTCAAAATTAAAGCTATTTTAATGGGCGTCATTATCCTCAGAAAAAGATTGGTGTTTTTTGAATGTCAGGTGAAAAAACTGACTTATAACAAATTAATTCATAGTTTTTTTTTTTTTATTTCCTGGTGAATATAGATAAAATAGGTAAAAGGGAAAAGTACGGTGATCGTTTCAAAAATGGGGCATCGCGTTTTTTTTTAATTTTTACGTTGTAGGGTCTAAGTAGTTCATCTAAATAAAAAAAAAACAAAACAATTATGTACGTGTGTGCGTACGTATGTATAGCACTGCTTTTGGCCTTTTATCTCAGAATTGATCTTTAAATTTGGCTCAAATATTATTTCTATATATGTGGCATTGATCGTATAATTTTTTTTTTCAAAATTTGTTAAAGGGGTATAGCGAAAAAATCTCGATTTTTCTGAGTTAGTTTAGACAAATTTTTGTTACCTACATTGCTTATATAAATAATTTTTAAAAAAATTCAAAAAATGAACCCCTCCCCACTTCTGAAAATTGAAATGTGTTTTTTTGTTCTGCTATATCTTCCTTCGGTTTAAATATTTTTCAAAAATTGTTTGAAATTTTATACTTCATATATAGAGCTATCAAGAAATGTCTACAATTTTTACTTCCTTGTACGATGTAAAGGAAGTACTGTGATCGCGAAAAATGTCGGTTTTCAGATTTGAACGGAAATGTCCATTTTGACCATCCCTGAATCCATTTTGATTAGTTTCAGCGAGACTTCTTTCTTTTTTCATGTTTAGCCTCCGGGAATTACCGTTCAGGTATTACTTTAGAGGATAAATGAGGGCGAAAAGGGGATAAATGAGTGGAAATGAAGTATAGTCTTGTAAAGTCTCAGTTCGACCATTTCTGCCATGTGTGGTTAATTGAAATCCAGCCATCAAAGATCACTGGTAAGCAAGTATACCTATTCAAAATAATGTATTTTTAGGTAAAAGTCTCTGGGTTTGTTTGGTAATTAGAAAATATAATTAACCGTAATTTTTTCTTATTTTTCTTTATATTGTTTGATAAGTAATAGCCACCCAGACTCGAAACTTAGGCTTGTAAATATAAAATGGAAATTTTGTAGCATATTAATCGTGTTTCAAACCCGGTATCGTCCGGATTAGATGCTTGTATAAACAAGTTTGATAAAACATTAATAAAATGAACATTACGGAACGTCATAAAATTTAACCTTTCCCTTTTGTCCTTTCGCCCCTTTCTCTTTCACCATTTCCCACTTTCCCTTTCCTTCCCAAAGTTCTCTTCCCTTATTTCACTTTCCCCTTTTCTGATTTTTCCCTTTTTCCCCGCGCGTAGATCGGTCCAGTAATTTTTTAGTCAATAGCGAACACACATATCAAAAACATTGAAATGGAATCGTAAAATATTTAATATAGCGTGTGTTTCTTTTACGTCCAACAAATAGCGCTGTTTTTTTTTAAAAAAAACATGTTTTGCCTGTCAGGTGTGACATCTTTTTTGTGGCGCGACTGGTAGCGTCTCGGCCTTTCATCCGGAGGTCCCGGGTTCGAATCCCGGTTAGGCATGGCATTTTTCACACACGCTACAAATCATTCATCTCATCCTCTGAAACACCCCTAACGGTAGACCCGGAGGTTAAAAAAAAACGATGTGACATTTTACGTATATAAATAGTAGGTATATAAAAAAATGCGCGTATTCGAATGCAACGTTTTGTCAAAATTTCAAAGCAGTCTGTGAACAACTTTTGGAGATCTAGAATTTTGAACAAACGAACATTTACATTTTTATTTATATAGATTAAAAGTTTAGTTAAAAAAAGTAATAATAAATATAGAAAACCCTCCTTTTTTTAAATTATTTAACTTCGAATTTATACTCTTATGAAACGTGTAAAAAATTCTGAAAATATAAAATAAGCTTTTTTTCATTATCATTTATTCGGGTGTTTTTGACAACCGACTTTTATATTGTTTGTTGGCCATTATATAAGTAATAATTATTTCAGTCAGGGATGGGTTATTTGTAAAAATAAAAGCAGAAACTTTGAGTACCTATACCTAATTCAGTTAGTTTATAGAGCTCACCGAGTTGGTCTGGTGGTGAACTCGTCACCGAAAATCAGCTGATTTTGAAATCAGAGTTCTAAGATTCAAATTCTAAAGGCAGTTATTTGCATACGGATTTTACTAGATCGTGGATACCGGTGTTCTTTGGTGGTTGGGTTGCATTTAACCACACATCTCAGGAATGGTCGAACTGAGAATGTACAAGACTACATTTACATTCATACATATCCTCCTCGTTCATCCTCTGAAGTATTATCTTACGGTGGTTCCTGAGGCTAAAAAGGAAAAGAAAAGAAATAAAGTTACCTTATAGAGTTCAAATAAACTAACTGCACTTACGAGTGTTCTGGCGGCCGATTCACAAGCATCTCCTGTAAATCTAGATGCATATACACGAAATTACGCCACGTTAATAGTCAATAATTATGCGCCGTTTTATTTTACAAAAATTATATAAATATTTTTAATTTAAATAGAATAAATTATGTTAAGTGATAAATAATTATCTCTTACCTTATTCGGCACATCTGAGATAACCCACGAGTAATTTATTCATTACAGTTATAGTTTACTGTTACGTAGTTTCCTTGAGTTTTTTTTTGAGTTATGAAATTTTCAACTGTCCACTAACAGTAAACGTTCACTAATATTTCAGATTAAATTTCTATGATAATAAAGAAATAATAATAAATTCAATTCGCTTTTGGTCATCTGACTACGAGAAATCCTTAGTGTTATCAGTATTAAGAAATATAATGAGAGGCTCAATTTTGTTTTGTTATTATATTATAAGGTTTCCAATAATTTGGTTCGGCAGTATCCCTACATGTTTTATACAGTTTTTCCATAACTGCTGGCCCGTTTTATCGATGGCTTTTAAGCATAAATTTTTAACATCAGATATTTTAAAAGTAGTATTTTCTGACGCTAGTAACTTTTGATTTGTTCCGAAATTAACAAAATTGGTTGAGTCCACAATGACAGGGAGGTAATCGAAGCACGGTTTTACATTTAGATTTCTGTAGTAGGGGCATTGGTGCTATTAAATCTTCAATTCAAAAGGTCAGGGGTTGAGGGATACAGGGGAAAAGAACGAAATCGTCTCCAGGTTTTGCATAATTAAGGTTATATATTTTAGGTATATTTCATAAGAAAGCTACCTGTTGCAATGGGTACCATAATTTGACTTCCGGAAAATTTCGACAAATCTTCGCGTTTTACATCTCCAACACCCCAAAACTACGTCAGTTCAAAAGTTTATTAATACATTTATATATATATTTCAGTTTCTTGCGGACACGATAACTCCCTTAATTTTGCGCCACTCATTTTCAAATTGATACATAAAATATAACTACCCAAAATCTCGGTCGAGTTTGTTAATGGCCAAAATCGAACCATGGGAGTGGAAATGGGGGGAGCTTTTTTTGAAAAAACAAAATATCTCTATAACTTTCTTATTAAGAAAAATATCGAATTCGTTTAAAGTTCCTACTATTCTTTGGATAAGGGCCTAAAACTTAACTAAGTAGTTTTTTGATACCACCAACCATTGGCCCAAAGGATGGGAAAAATGGAGTTCCAAAGACAAATATATAATTATACCTCCCTTAATAGGCACAATCTATTTAAAGTGGTCGTTAGTTCCCTAAACATTACCTAAAACGTTTTTCTGAAACAATTTTTGATGTGATTAACCCTTCCGACAAGGGATGACCAAAATTTTGCTGGAATGTAAGAAGATGGGGCTTGTCGTATGCCAAACATATAAAACATTTTATCGCATGCAACCATTGTATTGAGTAAATTTGAAGTTTATCTTAACTTTAAGGTGGAAATCTTTTTTACCCCCTACTTAGCACCGGTGAAATCTACTTCCGTCTTCCGGCGTGCCGAAAGGGATTTTTTTTTTTTTTATAATTTTGTAAAAAACGTTTTTTGCTAAATTCACTCCCACCTGTAAAATGGTTTTAATTTTGAAGAGTTATAGAAGGCAATACAAGGGGTGATTTTCACTGCATTTTAAAAAAATATTTTTGTGAACAATTATAAAAAAAATATCTTTTGTGTAAAAGTTTTTTTGCTAAATTGCACCCCCACTCCAAAAAAGTAATAATTTTGAAACGTTGTAGAAAGCAGTACAATGGGTCTTTTTCGTTGCACTTTTTTCTGTTAGCATCTCGTTGGATCCACAAATTTGTTCCCCATCAAACTGGGGTCTTAACTCGGTCACACTCCCGTACACATCCCGCCGCATCCCACTTAGCGACTAAACTGCTGCTGTATCTTGTGACGTCACAGGTGATTGGTAGAATTAAATAAATTAATAACATTTAAAGAGGCCGTTAATACTGATACACCCACGCGAATGAAATACGGTATGCGCGCGCGCTTTAGTTAGAATCCCCTTGAATTAAATAAACAAAAAAATATTATGTTTAAATAAAATGATAAAGATTTTAGATAAAGTTGCTTGTGTATGTGTGTGTACGCCGTACATCAGAAAAAAACCGCGTGATGGAAAGTCCTACAACTGTGTTGTCAGCTTTTTTCTTTTCAATAATATTTTTAATTCACGTAGTTGAAGTGTGTTGATATTCTGTTACTTCCCGTTAATAGCTATATAATTGCTCCAACAGCTGTAGCCAGCTATAAGGGAAAATATAATAATGATTCATCAAAATTTTGAATGTAAGAGGTTTTTTTTGCAAATTTCTACGTTCTATGATCCCCTCTTATTGGAAAGTACAAATGTATGGCGGTCTGTGTTTCGATAAACATCTCTGGATTGCCTAACATTAAAACTTGAAATTTGGCTCAAATATTTCTATATATAGTGCACTGATGCCATTAAATTTTGAACTTAATCAGAAAAGGAGAGTGAATATTTACCGCCAATTTAAAATTTCAACTTTTTGTTGGCATATCGCATGAAATTCGAAATTCGGTGTAGTACTAGTACTAAACAAGATGTTTACAGTTCTGAAATTTTTGAAATTGTTAAAAATTAAGGATGGAAGTACAATTAGCTTAATCATTTTAGAGTTTTTTTTCATATATTTCCAAAACGGATTATTAAAAGCCCGTGAACGTTTGAAAAAATATTAATCTATACAGGTTCTATAAAATTAGGAAGTAATGTTAAATTTTAACCTCGATTCGACAACAATGGGGGACTGTATTCAAAATATTTTTTTTTTTTTTAATTTTTGAACTTAATATTTTTAAACCGGATTAACAGTTACACTCAAAATTAGGCCAAAGTATTTCTGTACATGAAATTTTAATTTTTTTCTTTTTTTTTCTTAATGTGAACGTTGCAGTCTGTTTAACTAGACCCAATGAAATAACCCACCGGGTTGGTCTAATGGTTAACGCATCTTCCCAAATCAGCTGATTTGGAAGTCGAGAGTTCTAGCGGTTCAAGTTCTAGTAAAGCCAGTTATTTTTACACTGATTTGAATACTAGATTGTGAATACTGTTGTTCTTTGGTGGTTGGGTTTCAATTAACCACACATCTCAGGAATAGTCGAACTGAGAATGTACAAGACTACACTTCATTTACACTCATACATATCACCCTTATTATCTGAAAGGTTATTACCGGAGGCTAAACAGGAAAAGAAAGAAAGGCCCAATGAAATGAGAATTTGTGTCATAATTACTAGGTGTATTATTGTGAGAAAATTATTACTTAATTTGGTACTAATTTGAACAGCCAAATCACCCGGCTTTTGACCCAGTTCTTAGGAATCCTAATTTAAGCAAGTATGAGGACCGTCCACGCTGTACTGCGCCTGTGGGTGTCCGTGTCCGGCGTCTGCTGCAGCATATAAATGTTGACACTCCCTCGTTCTTTCCGTCATGTCCGTGCTCATATCCTCCGTGGAGAATAAACCTTGTAAATTTTACATTTGACCTTACAACATACGATAAACGATCAACAACACCTACTGTTTTTCGGCAAATGTTTCAGTATATTCTCACCAAAACGAACCCAGATGCGGTGATATACACTGATGGGTCAAAACAAGACAGTACCGTTGCTTGTGCTTTTGTTGTCAATGACAGGACTTATATGTTTGGCCTAGCCGGTATTACGAGTGTGTTCACCGCAGAACTACTCGCTATAAATAGGGCTCTAAATATCCTTAGCCGTAAATATAGAAACATTCTTATTTGACGTGACTCGTGTAGTGCTCTCCAGGCGTTAGAAAAGTTTTATTCCAAACATCCTGTCGTCATTGACGTTTATGATGCAATCACTGAGTTAGGTAATCGCAACACGGAGGTAAGTTTTTGCTGGATCCCTAGCCACATGAGGATTCTAGGTAACGAAAGAGCAGATTCTGCTGCCAAAGAAGCGTGTATTCAACCTCCTTTCACCACCCGAGTTACTACCTTTGATTTTATCAATCGTATAAAACGATCACTAAGAGCAAGGTGGCAAATTGACTACCGTCGATAATAAACTCCGACGGATTAAAGATTCAGTGTTGCCATGGGGCTCCTCTTGCAGAAAATCTCGTCGTGAGGAAGTGGTCCTCTGCCGCTTACGGTTGGCATATACGAGGATCACACACGAATACCTATGTCAGGAGGAATCGCACCCCTATGCACACGATGCAACTGCCGCATGACTGTGCACCACATTCTCGTGGTTTGCATATGTTATGCGGCTTTTCGTCGTCAGTTTAATCTACCTAGAAACATCCGTGATATCCTGTGCAATAATAACGGAATTTTGGACCGGATGTTTCTCTTTTTGCATAGTACCAGGTTACTGCAAAAAGTTTAATATTATCATATATGTTTTACTGAGTTTTTTAATAATTTTAACCTTTACTTTCAATTTTATGTATTTAATTTTACTATCCGGGGAGGGGACTTTTGCATTACCCATCGGAATCGGGTAAATTTTATATAGTTTCTTTATTCGTTTATTTTAACTTTTATATTTTATCGACTTCGTCTGTGGTATTGGTATTGAGTTTTAATTTGCCTTCTTGGCTTGTTTTAATATATTTTTATTATACGATTAATAATATATTTACACCTTATAAACTTTATTATTTTGGAGTTATTTTACCCTTTTATTAATAAAATTCCGGGCGATGATAACACCCAGGCGTTTTTCGCCCACAAAAAAAAATAATACTAGAGTTAATATTTCATCGAATTGAATGTAAAGTGGAAAACATGAAAATAGACACATAATTACAACATCAATTTACTGCCACAACTCGGCTATTTGTTAACCGATTTTAAAAAATAAAATGTCATTTTGTTCAAAATAAAAGGCTTAATATTTTAGTAAATAACATAAATTTTGATAAAACTAATATTTATGGAGCTATAACGGATTGAAAAATAAACATGGCCGGAATTTCGTAATTTGTGAAGGTATTTAAGTCCTAATTTTTTGCTAATACCAAGACGCTTACCAAATATTAATGCGATTCATCTATCCGAACTTGAGATATAAATTATTATATAAAAATAAAAAAATGGCGGTCGAGGGAGAACGAAGGAGAGATTTTCCTAAGGATATTTTTGTTTAGTTTTACAAGTAGAATCCGAAAAAGTATAGCCAGCCCACCATTTTAGAAACACTCTGTATATAAGAAACGAGATCATTCGGTTTTAATATTTAATATTAGCATTTTCTAATTTTATATCAAAAAGCGTTATTTCCGGTCATAATAATAACATTCTTTTCGGTTTATTTCTACAAAAAATGAAAATAAACGATAAGAAAAATAATTGTTGATAGATTGTTTATATCAGCGACAACATAATTTACAGTAATGCAAGCCACTGATCTGTAATTCCTTCGTCGTTAATGTACTAGTCCACCGACCGTAAACTGTGGATTAAACCACATAGTAACCACGTGATACAAACAAGCTTTCAAGAGGCACTACTTACTCTCTGTTACATGAATTAATATGTAAAACACGATGCTGTCTTTAATAACGAACTATGTGCGGCGGTTATCAGTGAAACAAAATAGAAAAATTAAGTTCGCATATTGCAGATGCACTAAATACGTTACTGCAACTAGCCTCCTCTACAGAGCAGATTTAATATGTTCCATGTCATAGTTTATCGTTAAATATTATGTAGAAAAATAATTATTATAAAACCAGGTATTATAATTCTTATTTAACAAAGTATGTCACTGTTTTTTTTTTTACCTTCCCAATTTTTTTATAGGATGATTACAAATGAAATAAACGGATCCGATTAAAAAATATGTTTTAGATATAAAGATTACTACTACTTATATAGTTTTACGGGAAATTTCTTGTATAAGTATATTTTGTGTACACCGTATGTTACTCGTACAAGACATATATTAATACCACATAAAAATAATCTAATCCATCCCAAACAAGTGAAAGCAAATCTCTGTTAAAACTACTAGAAGTGTTTTGATAACGTTAATTCATCTATATCAACTGGAAAAAGAACATAAAAAACTTTTGTCTTTTACGAAACCCTACAAAAAGTATAGTTGAACGCACCGAATACCGATTTTTTGATGTTTAACTATCCGGATTTTCCTTCTTTTTCCTGTTTAGCCTCCGGTAACTACCTTTCAGATAATACTTCAGAGGGTGATATGTATGAGTGTAAATGAAGTGTAGTCTTGTACAGTTTCAGTTCGACCATTCCTGAGATGTGTGGTTAATTGAACCCCAACCACCAAAAAACACCGGTATCCACGATCTAGTATTCAAATCCGTGTAAAAATAACTGACTTTTCTAGGACTTGAACGCTGGAATTCTCGACTTCCAAATCAGCTGATTTGGGAAGAGGCGTTCACCACTAGATCAAACCGGTGGGTTTATCCGGATTTTCTTTCTTTTCCCTGTTTAGCCTCCGTTAACTACCTTTCAAATAATACTTCAGGGGTGATATGTCTGAGTGTAAATGAATTGTAGTCTTGTACAGTTTCAGTTTGACCATTCCTGAGATGTGTGGTTAATTGAAACCCAACCACCAAAAAACACCGGTATCCACGATCTAGTATTCAAATCCGTGAAAAATAACTGACTTTTCTAGGACTTGAACGCTGGAATTCTCGACTTCCAAATCAGCTGATTTGGGAAGAGGCGTTCACCACTAGATCAAACCGGTGGGTTTATCCGGATTTTCTTTCTTTTCCCTGTTTAGCCTCCGTTAACTACCTTTCAAATAATACTTCAGGGGTGATATGTCTGAGTGTAAATGAATTGTAGTCTTGTACAGTTTCAGTTTGACCATTCCTGAGATGTGTGGTTAATTGAAACCCAACCACCAAAAAACACCGGTATCCACGATCTAGTATTCAAATCCGTGAAAAATAACTGACTTTTCTAGGACTTGAACGCTGGAATTCTCGACTTCCAAATCAGCTGATTTGGGAAGAGGCGTTCACCACTAGATCAAACCGGTGGGTTTATCCGGATTTTCTTTCTTTTCCCTGTTTAGCCTCCGTTAACTACCTTTCAAATAATACTTCAGAGGGTGATATGTCTGAGTGTAAATGAATTGTAGTCTTGTACAGTTTCAGTTCGACCATTCCTGAGATGTGTGGTTAATTGAAACCCAACCACCAAAAAACACCGGTATCCACGATCTAGTATTCAAATCCGTGTAAAAATAACTGGCTTTACTAGGACTTGAACGCTGCAACTCTCGACTTCCTAATCAACTGATTTGGGAAGACGCATTCACCACTAGACCAAACCGGTGGTTTAAATATTCGGACTGCTTATTTCTATCTGCACAAGGCAAATTAAAAAAAAAAAAAAATGCACTATTTAAACGTTCTAAGATGCCATTAAAGAAAAAAAATCAAATAATAAATAATAAAGCTTTGCTTCAACAGGAAATTTATTTTAATCGATTTTTGTTTTTAGTGGGTTTTTAATTTATTTATTTTTTGCAATTTGTGTAACACCAATATGAGTTAAAAATACGAGTTTGATTTAATCCTATTTCGGGAAAATATTACAATTACGTGAAAGTATGATTTTTGTGAATGTGTGTGTGCGCGCGCGCACATGGAAAATACAGTAAGTAGGTCCGAACTTCATAATACTAATCTGCTGTATCTCAGCGGTATACCATTCCTCCCTTTGCCGTCACAGTTTCCTTCAAATCCGTTTTAGAGGAAAAAATATTATTGTCATAAAGATTTTTGACCCTAAATCCATTTATTCATTTAATAATACTCCCCTCTCTCCCCCACTCCCCCACTCGCCCTCCCTCTACCATCACTTTCTGTTGTTTGTGATTATGTATATTTCTGCCCTTGGATTTTATATGCCAAATTATTAGACAGATCTTTATAAAACGCAATCATAATGAATATCTGAGTATAATGAACTTATTTTACAACAGTTTATTAGCCGAATATTTTGTTTTTTAATTATGTGTAATTCACAATGAATTAGTTTGATAAACAAAATAAATAATATAGTAGGAAATGTATTGGTTGACTACCATCCACACATAATAAATAACATGCTATATAAAATAAAAAACAAAATTAAACACACACCTAATGACAGAAAATAAATAGCATCGACCAGTAGTCATGCAAGTGTGATGAAATGTTGCAAAAAAGAAAGCTGCTGTGGAATTGTTGAAACATAATAATGAACTAATAAAATAGTATTAAGAAATACAGAAGCCAAAGAATACATAAATTAAATTAAAATGTTTGCATCAAACATTATATGGGACAGATCGGATGAATATTAGTTCATTGATATAAGAAGCCAATGTACAATACAGTTATATTTTGTGAATAATCACCAAAAATTAGCTCCCATGTACAAAGACCACAATATTCAAATTTAACACAGAATCAAAAAAATTCGGTACAGAATTTTATAATTTTCCAGCTTTGCTCTTGAAAGATTTTTATGTCAAATACGATATAAAATTTTTAAATAATATTAATGATTTTATTATTATTGTTATTACTTAAAATCGAACAAATAAATTATAAATATTAAATGAAAAATTAACCCCCAGGTTAGTCTAGTGGTTAAACATGTCATCGCAAAATCAATTGATTTTTGAAGTCGAGAGTTCTGAAGTTCAAGTCCTTATAAAGGCAGTTGCTTTTATATGAATTTGGATGTTAGACTTTCTTTGGATACCGGTTTTATTTATGGTTGGGTTTCAATTAACCGCACATCTCAGGAGTAGTCGACCTGAGTCTGTTCGAGACTGCATTACCAGTAAACTTACATTAGAGATCTTAGTCAGGCCTGGAAGGCCTAAGTATATATATATATATATATATATATATATTTACACACTATATTAATAATCATTTCCAATATTACTTATGAATTCATTGTCTTTTTGAAAATTGGAAAACTCATAGATTCTCTGGAAATAATATTAAATGAATACAACTGTTGTAAAACATCACTCTACTAATTTTTAAAAGATATCTTGACATTTACAGGGAATAAAAACTGCTTTAAACAAATTGGACGTTAAAACAAATCATCGCATATTAGAGGGGTTCTAATTTTGATTTTTTGGGGTAAATCTTTAAAATAGTAAAAAAAATAAAGCAAAATTTATTTAAAAATGATTAATCTTATTTAAGGCCTACATATAGTTTGAGCATGGCATTATATATTTTCTACTTTTTTTTGTTTATAAATAAGTAATACGAAAAATAGCACTTTTTTAATAATTTGGATTTACATAATATTGTTATATAATACAACTAGCCTGTCAGGGTACGCTTTGCTCACCTGACCTCCTAACCAGAACCCGCCGATGCATTTGTTACCTTCATGGTTGTGAAAATATATTATATTTTACAGATATTCATTAAATAAAAAAAGAATTAGGTATTTTATTTCTATTGACATGGTTACAAAAATAAAATGGAGTAAAAAAATTAATTCTTTTTTCTTTAAAGATTACTTTAATTCAAAACTTCATCCCCAAGGGGCTAGGATCTCAAGCTATGGCTTAAACCTTCTCTGGGATAATACAAACGTATCCTGACAATTTGAAAGCAATTGGTCAGTTGGTTCTCAAATGATTCTGTTGCACAGAAACAAATAGAAAACTTTTGCATTATGTATTAGATAATCAAACATATTTATGTATATATTTAAGATTTTGTCTCTCTGTATTACCTTTCTTAGCTAAAATTAAAAGAATGAAGCTAAAAAAGGTAAACTGTATTCAATATAGAAATAAAAAGATTTTTGGGAATCAGTTTTTGAGTATTTCTTGCTCTGTAGTTTAAAATAAATTTTTTAGAAACTTATCTAAAGAATTTCTTGATTTAGAAAATATGATTTAAATTTTTAACTTATTATTAAAAAAATGAATAAATAAATGAGTTAAAATGTTACGCACATCAAAAATAAATTTTAAAGGAATGCTTTATTTATTTTCGGATACTTGGTAATATTCATTTATAAAAAAAGAAGAAATAATAATATTAGTAATCAATAAAAGTATAATAAAATTAAAATAAACACAGATTAGACATTGTCATGACAAGTTTAATCGAATAACAATATTCTCAGAATTACTTAACATAAGTATGCTGATTGATAAGCCATACAAATAGTATTTTATTAATTTATAGAACAGCGTTAACCAATATATGAATATAATTTGTTAAAATAATTTTCTATATTCATTTCCTCATAATCAATTACATAAACTATCTCTAAGATTTATCTTAAGACTCTAACAAAGAATAACTTCACTAGTTGGAAAATAGAATTCATTGTTATTTAGAAACATTACATAATTATTAAAGCATATTGTATGCCAAGGTATTTACATTGAAAATGGAAAATTCCAGGCGAAAAAAGCCATTAACAGGAGATGTCTGAAAAACATTATTCCCTGAGAGTTTAATTCTACATTTAAAAAAATAACAGCTCTTACTCTTGATAAATTTTATTTATGTACACATCCTGAGTAACATGTTCTTGATTAACTAAACCAAATTTAAAAATCCAAAACTTTTAAATTAACTATGATGATTGTTTCAACACCGAACCTTTGATTTTAAACAGAACAAATTGTCTTAATTTTTTGAACATCAAGTGGGTAGACAAATGTTTCATAATCATAGTATTTAAAGAATATGACAAAAAGGTCTTTTATCCATAAAACTTCTTTGTTGTGCAACGGTAGTAGGTGATTTGACATTAAATATAAGTCAATGTTGAAAATGTCACTATCATTTCTGAAGATAATAAATGTATTATGTCAGGTTTACTAGGAAAATTAAAAAGTAAAGTGGTTTTATGTTGACTTCTTCACTAGATTGCATTTGCTATATGGCAGGTACTAAAGCATATTTTTGATGCTTTACAGGTAGGAGTTATGATAAAAGTTGCAATAGATTGAATATAGGAACAGGTGAAATACTGGTACCCCTTTTTGTGGGAAAAAATGCAAAATATACACTTAATGCTTTCACTCAGTGGGGGAAATTGTTCTTTAATTAATTTATATTTATTCAAGAAGCAGTGGCAATAGTTAATGCCTATTCACGACACTATATTTAATATTCTGAATTCACTGCTGAAATGTACATATATATGTCTCATGGGTTATAGACCACAATTTTAAATATCCAATAAATATCTGTCCATGTTCGGTTTTGAGATAACCAAATAAATAAATATATATACTTATTTATTTATTATTATTTATTTGTTTGGTTATCTCATAACCGAACATGGGCAAATATTTATTGGATATTTATAAACCATGAGACCTGATAAATATATATATATATATATATATATATATATATATATATATATATACACACATACACATTATTGTTTGTGTACTACATTTGGTTTTGTACACACTGGTGTAGAAACAGTGTAGTGTATACTTGTAAATTGTTGAGATTAGTTTCATTACTTCTTCTTACAGGACATTATCTTTTGAACAACCCGACAGATGGATGGGAGTCTGTTTTCCATCAACAATATATATACACACATACACACACACACCAATTACCAGTTGATGGTGATGACTGGTCTAGCCTCCCACCTCATGGGAGGCTAGACCAGTCCCTATCATCTCACACACAGTCCAAGTTCTTTAATGGCATTAAACTTCATCTAAATTTGAAAAAAATACCATCAAACATCCACAAAGACCTTAATATGCTACATAAACAAGTAAAAAGACACAATTTGTAAGAGGAAATTACAATTCCAAAACATTACCATTTTATAAGCAATCAAATATCAAAAATTAAAATTTTCATACTATTAAAAAAATTTTCTCTGAAGATTTAAATAAATTAATTTTTTCATAATTAATATAATAATCAAAATAATATTATATTTTTCAGATAATAAGAAATAATAATAAAATAAAATAATTAAACATGTAATAGATTTTTAGAACTGGCAAAAGTTTGAAAATGTTTTGAAACTCCCTGTAATTATTTAAGTCATTCTGTGTTGGATTCTAAGAGCAGAAAATCAATCAAATGATGAAGTAGAGTGATGTGGAAAACAAAGATGTGTCTAGTGTTTTGTCTTGGGATTTGCAAGGTAATAGGAAACGGTTTAAGGAATGTAAAATAATAACAGGTCTAATTAATAGTAATAATAATTTATATGTTCACTTATGAAGGTGACCAAAAACATTGCTAAAGTTTAATATAATTGAAGTTTTGAAATAAAATTTAAAATGTTACAATGAAAAAAAACCATTTTGGTTACTCTTAATATTTGTCATTCACACAATTCCACTTCCTTTACTGATAATTGGATTACCTGCTGCATGAACTCCATGTATAAAGCAGAAGAACATGTAATCATCAATGTACCAACTTCTAATATTAGCAATAAGTGATATCATGTCTCTTCCTTTGGGCTTGTATACACACTTTTTTTAAAAAAATAATTCATAGCTATGATTTTTATTGGTGAAGATAGGCTTCCAGTAAGTTATTCTTGTAATATAAATATAATGTAGCTTAACTTTCTTTGTCATCGCTCTGATAAAGTGTTTCTTGTTTGGTATTAAACTACTTCAATAAATTTATATGCTTCCCCAACAATGTATTTCCTAACTTTTATTAGGCTAGTTAATAGTGTATTATGTCTTCACATAATACAGCATTTTTAGTTCACAAAATTTTTATTCTGATCAAAATAAAATAGGAGTATGTGATATGTATAATATTTTTTATTTAACGACTTGTTATGTATGCACAATATGCATTTAGTGTATTTATCAAAATTGTTTTCATGTATATACTGTACAATATCCCTTTATGTAAAATAATATTTGTGTGGGTTGTTTTGTATGTTGATATGTCGGGCACGTGTTTTGTTGTTATGCCTTGTTCACCATCACTTGTTGGATAGGAAATACAGTAATTATGATTGATTCAACAGTAAACTTATCATCATTATTTTGTCACTCATTTTATGTATCATGATTTGTTATGCGTGGCGGTAGTTATCTCTCCCCCCTCACTCTCTTTCTCTCTCCATTTATTTATTATGAATGTTAAAAATGTAATAGTCGATCAAGTAAAATATTTACCCGTTTACAGTAGTAGTTTTGTCTACAAAAGATATTTAAAAGGGTACCTTCCTTTTAAAATTATTTACCAAGTTTATGTATGTATAATCATATATTTCTTACTAGTTTTTTTGTTATCATTAGTGAAATTAAAACTTTCTTGTAGTCTTTCTTCATTTAAATTTTGATATATAATCGATACGTTGTTTTAGATTACTTTACATTTTGAACACGTAACATAACCATTTATTTAAAGCTAATTATGTAAAAAGATTATTATAAAGTTGATAGAATTATTAGAAATTCTGTTGTATCATCAGACAAAAGTTATAGATTAATAGATAATCAAGTACTTTCTCTCACAAAAGTTCACGTTACCATATATAGTATATTTTGATTGTTTATTGTATTGTTTTTTTAAAATAAAATCTATTAAACAAAAACAAGCGAATGTAAAATTTTGTTCGTTCATTAATCAATCCATCCTTTTTCTGTAGTATTTAATTAAATGTTGTAATTTTTTAAACATAGAGAAAAGTGTTTCAAGCAGATTAATTAATTTATTTATTAATTTTTGCTTTGCACTACCTGCACCAGACTTTCTTATAATTGCAATGCATGTAAAGCAGCTAAGGTACGAGGTACATCAGCCAGAGATTCTTTCTTCGAAAGTAATAATATTCATTATACAGCCATTCCCTACAGTAGTAAGATTTTTTTTTTTTTTAAAAATGGTTTTGCTCAATCATTGTCTAGGTCAAAATAATAATGAGAGGCTTCTTCTCGGATATTAGAATATTAGTAGAATAGTGTTAAAACTATGATGAACTATGATAATAGGAAGAAAATTGAAATAGTAAAAGAACATAACATTTAGGATAATACATGAAATGTGAATAACAAAATAGTATCAAAATTTTGAGTTAGATCTTATTAAGTATATTAATTCTTTTTAGAAGTAACAATACTTGGTAACAATTCTTGTCATTTCCTAAGACTTGTCAAATGTCCCTTGGCAATTTAAATTTGCGACGTAAGGCTGCATAACATATGCAGTCCACAATGATGTGGTGCACAGTCAAGCAGCAGTTACTTTGGAAGCACAGTGGTACACTCTCTGTTTAAGGGTATCTGTGAGTAGTTCTGGTATCTCCTAATCCCAATCGACACAGGAACACTTCCTCTTGGCGAATTTTCCTGCATGAAGTATCCCATGGTAACACCATGTCTTTTATGTGTCGGAGTTTATTATTCACTGTAGCAGTCCAGTCATCTTGCCACCTTCTTTGAAGTGTATATTTAATGGAATTAATGAAATTGGTAGTTGTAACTTGAGTGGAGAAAGACGGTTGGCTACATGCATCTCTAGCAGCCAAATATACACTTATGTTATCCAGGATTCCTACATGGCTAGGGATCCAGTAGAAATTCACCTGTATATTGTGACAATTTAATTCAGTGCTTGTATTATGTATGTTGGTGACAATAGGATGTCTGGAATACAAATTTCTAAAGCTTGGAGAACACTACGAATCGCTACAGATGAGGATGTAATGGTATTTTGATTTAATGATAGTGGAAAAGGGAAGGCATCACTTTTAGAGTTATATATCACCTACATTTCTGTGATATTCAATAGTATTTGGCTCTGTGAAAAAAGTCAGTAGATAACCACTTTCCCTGGTAAGCCTAGAATGGGATATTTGTTATTCTTGAATAACAAATATGCTTAATAATTTAAGCTCAACAGTGCTTAATAATTTTAATTTTAAGCACTCATGCTTAATAATAACAATTGTTATGCTTAATAATTTCCTGGAGTGACTTGTGACTCATGTCTGGCCATCTACAATCATTGCAATTATGAAACTTAACATACATACAGAACATTTTAAATGTGACTGTTAAATGTTTATTATAATTACCATGGACAACATTTTTTCCTGTAACATAATCTTTCAATATTATACAATTTATATTTCTAGTATTTTGATTACTACAGTTTACAGTTTAAGAGTGATAATCATGCAAATGATTGTAAAAATTGATATAAAAACATGGAATTTGTTATAAGTATATGTACAATAGACTTCAAAACACAACAACTTAACCAACAAGCACAGTAACAGAAAACTACCCCAAAAATGACCACGTAACTCAAACCAAATAAACATATACAACCCAACTAATAAGTCCAAGTAAGCCCAATAGTAAGTAGTAAGCCCAAGTACTGTTGGGTTTGATGATCCTGTTTTTTGTAAAAATATCAAGTGTGTTATGAGTATTGATGTTAAAATAAATGGTACAATAAAATGTAATGTAAAGAATCAATTTAATGTTGGCTTATCTACTGTGAATCCATTGCAAATTCACTGAACAATTATTTCTCCTGCATAGGGGGTGGATGAAATTAAGTTTGTAATTACTGTTGCACCTCAGAATATTTGTCCTCAGGGCAATACGTACGAGGTGTGATAAAAAAATACGGTGAATGAATTTTTATAGCGGCAACTGCCGACGCTATATCCATATGCTGTAATTTGTCCAATAGCGTCATCAACTGAGACAGGCAGGGACAAGTTGTAACACGTTCGAGCTTGCCAGTCAGCTGCCAGAGCCGCTAAAGTTAGGTAGTGTTTATCGTGTCTGTCGTGCAACATGGATTTTGAACAACGCATTAACATTAAGTTTTGTTTTAAGTTGCAAAAGAGTGCCAAAGAAGCTCACGAAATGTTAGAATCGGTGTACGGCGATAATGTGGTAACTTTGAAGACTGTGTACAAGTGGTATGACCGATTTAAAAACGGAAATGAGTGTTGAAGACAAGCAGCGTGCGGGACGTCCAGTAACCTCAAAAACAGTTAAAAATGTGCAAAAAGTGGAAATAATGGTTCGTTCAAACAGGCGAATGACTATTCGAGAGCTGTCGGAAGACCTTAACATCTCGTACGGATCCGTTCAAAGCGAAACGACGTACGAAGAAAGCGACCAGAAAAATGGACCAATGGCTTCCTTCTTCACCACGACAACGCGCCGTGTCACACCTCACTTCTCATTCGCGAGTTTTTGGCCGAAAAAAATGTTCCTCTCTGTCCACATCTGCCATACTCACCGGATTTAGCATCATGCTACTTTTGGCTCTTCCCAAAAATTAAAACTGTGCTTAAAGGAAAACGTTTTGACACCATTGCTGACATTGAGAGGGCCACGACCGAGCAGCTGAAAGCCCTTCCGAAAGACGCCTTCCAGAAATGCCTCCAGTCATGGAGTCAACGTTGGGATAAGTGCATTGCTAGCCAAGGAGAGTACTTTGAAGGAATTAAATCGAATTCTATGTAACCTTATTACTTTTTATAATAAAAAATTATTCACCGTATTCTTTGATCACACCTCGTATCTTATAAATGATGTTGCTATTAGTGTTGTTATGATTATTGATCTCAATAATGGACCTTTTTTTATATTTATTTTTTTGTGGGGGGGGGGGGTGTTCTTATTGGATTTGCTGGTGTGAAGTTTTCAGGATGTATGGTAAGAAATGATTTTTTTTTGTTAATTGTTACAAAATTTATGTTTGTTAAAGTGTTTATGTTTTCTAATGTGTATTTCTCTTTTGTTATTTGTTGATATATTATAGAATTGTGTACAAACTCTGATGCAGGATCCTGTAAAAGTCAACTATTGGTATTAGTTTTTTTCTTTTTAGGTTTTCCTGCTACTGTGTTTGGTGATTAAGTTGTTGTTTTTTGAATCTGATTAGCAGAGTGGTCAATATATTGATAAATTGTTTGAATTTTCAAAAAGTTATACAATATACTTATGTATGTATATTCCCATATGAAGTCAAATATTATTTCTTGGAGTTATCTTAAAATATCAGAACGAACTTTCAAGATACAAAACTGGGCTGTTAGTTCATTGATGGTTCCCATAAATCTGAATTATTTATCAAGATATTTAGATAATTAAAATTGTTAATATATTCTTATGTTTATATTTATTAATTTGCTAAAAAGAATACTGAATTATTTTTTTAAAAATGTAACAATATCCACCTCTATGAAATCAGATACATATTTGGTCTTATGAGAAAGGGTTTATGCTTCCAATGTCACTTTTTATAAATTACCAAACCATTTAAAAAATTTTCTTACCGGTTTAAAAAATCACCTAATTTTCTGGATCCCTTTCATATCTACACAAATATGTGCCCAAATTATTTTTTATTTTTAATATCTACATGTATCTATTAACCTTAACATTATTTCATATGTTTATATTTTAAAATAAATAAATATTTGGACTTTAATCATGTATATTTTTTATTTTAATTAATGATGTATTTTGTGATGCTTTTCTGATTAAGTTTTATCGTAGTTTCTCTTGAACCATCCAGTCAAACAGTTTTAAGCAGTTCCCTTTTACTTTTCCATCTAGCACTATAGCAGAACTGTAGCTGTAAAAGGGAAGTATTGTAATTGGTCCAATTTTGGCATATGTGATTTCATCAAATCTTGACGTTTTGACACCTTAGGAGCCCAAAAAATCAGATGGAAATTTTCCGGATATTCGTTGGTACATGTGTGTGTTTGGTGTCACACGCTAAAGTGTGAGATCATATATCACCTTATATCTCCAGAACATTATGTACTGAGAGAATAGAAGATTTATTTATAATTTTGAAAGAATAACTCTGCTGCTGCCCAATAAATCAATAGTGTAATATTTTTATATATTTTCTAAAAATCATATTTATTTGTATTTTAGATTATTGTAAAATAATTACAACACTGATAAATGTAAGTAATAATTATTTTAACTGAAAGGTAGTGCAATAATTTAAAAAAAATGGTTTTTAATTAATTTATTTTTTAAATATTGCTCATTTAATTACACTAGTGTACAATTATTATGTTTAACTATTCAGGACAGGATACAGATAAGGAACTAATTTAAAATAAATATTTAACAAACATCTATAGGATAAGAATTTTCTTTTTTAGAAAAATATAATACTTTTTTAGGTATGTTGTGTCAGTTTCAGTAATATGTTCTGCAATGAACCTTGAACTGTATATTAGCTGATTAATAGTGTATATTAAATATCCACTATTTTCTTAACAAGTATTAGACAACCGTGTACATACTAGAACATATTATGTATTAGAAACTTATTTTATTATGTATTGGAAAATTTCTTTATTATTATTATTATTTGGTTATTATTTATTACCAATACAGTGGGACACTGATTTCATCCAAACGTTGATTTTCCGAATACCCAACTATCTGGACAGCTTACATGCTGTCCAAGTAAAATACTATTCAAACAAAGCTCTGTTTCGACATGAAATGTTTGTTCTTGTGGGTTTTTATGTTTTTTTTTCAATTCATGCAGTACTATACATATATAATTTAGGCCTATGTTATTTATAAAATTAGGCCTAACTAATTATTAAATTAACTTTTGAAAATATTGATGGAATCATATTAATTAATTAGTTAATCATGAATTATAATGTAATGACTTGCATCGAGGGCCGTTCACACAAAAAAACTTATTAATGTTTATCATTACAGCATTGGACTGGTTGGAGTGATAAAAAGAATGCGATCTTACACAGATTCTTTTTTTTAAATGATTACTTGAACTTGCAGCTCATAAATGAAGATCAACATTAAAGCCAAGTACAAATTACAGATTTTTATCAAGAATAAATGGTGTTTTTAAAGGTATGTTCTGATTATTGACTGACAATAAGTTTATTCTATTAAATGTAATTGAATTTTTTTTTGACAGACGGTAACTTAATTTCTCTTCAAAGTGAGACAGTAAGATCAGATCATTTTTTAAAAATTCTCATTCTTTTATTAGCAAATTTCTACTCATTGTCTTTTTTGTATTGTATTACAGTATCTGTTTTTATTACATTTTATGTATATCCTGATATCTTTTAATTTTATTGAAATATATTTATTTTTTTTTTTATATTTTCATCTTTTTATTAAGTGTGATATCCATTAAACAATAGATTGGTATTTTGGTACAAATAAGAAACCTTTCATTTTTCAATTACCTGGATTTGGCCTTGCAAAGGACAGTCTGGGTAATTTGGTTTTACATTTCTGATTTAAACAAACCATTTGGAAACTACAGTTACATTTTTTGTGCATTATAATTCATTATATTCCTTATCAAATTACAAATATTCACTTTATCCATCCAGCGGTAATTCTAAAAGGTTGGTAGAAAAATCAGATGATTTCTTTTAATAGTAAGTCAAAAATGATCAATTCATTACAACATAATTTGTTTGCCATATTCGGGTAAGATCAGTTCTAGATTGGATCATCAGTAATAGAACAGCGAACAAGGAAGGTCTTGTTGACCATTAAAGACTTTCACAAATAATTTCTTTAATTTCTAGAGGAAGTATCAATAAATTATCATTATTTAATTTTTTCTTTTTAATTTTATTTAATTTTTCCATTAAAGTTTTATAAAAATAAATGAATTATTTTTAATTTAAGCCTATTCTTTTACAGCGTATTCTTACTGTACTTGTCTATGTTAGAACTATTCTCATCTAATAATAGTTTAACTTAAATGATAGTAATAAAATAATTTTAACAGAATAACTGATAATTTTTTAAGATATATAACATATTTATTTCAATATTTCAAATTCAAGTCATTATGATTGTAATATGTTTATGAATAAAAAAAGGATCTTCGTAAAGTTGAAGGGAAATGGAAAATATTCTAATATCTGAAGCCAGATATTATAAACAAGCCCACTGGGTTGGTCTAGTGGTGAACTCGTCATTGCAAATCAGCTGATTTCAAAGTCGAGAGTTCTAAGATTCAAATCCTAGTAAAGATAGAGTTACTTTTATACAGATTTGAATATTAGTTCGTGGATACCAGTGTTCTTTGGTGGTTGAGTTTCAATTAACTGCACATCTCAGGCCGATCATTCAATCATTTACAGGCTTGCAACTAGTAAATAAGTTATTGCAGAAAATAATTTACTTTATTATTAAAATAATTCTATACCTGTACTTGCAAATCGTTTCTGCCTAACTTAATGATTGAAATTATATTTTAATAAATTACGTGTAATTTTGTTCATAATGAAATGCTTAACAGTTAAGCCACAAAATACAACTTTAATAGAACTTTGAAATGAAGAGATAATAATGTAAAGGTTATTACATGGTAACTAACCTTCTTTCTTTTTCTGTTTAGCCTCCGGAACCACCGTAAGGTATTACTTCAGAGGATAAATGAGAATGATATGTATGAATGTAAATGAAGTATAGTCTTGTACAATCTCAGGTTGACCATTCCTAAGATGTGTGGTTAATTGAAACCCAATCACCAAAGAACACCGGTATCCACAATCTAGTATTCAAATCCTAAGGTAATTTACCTAGAAGCTTTTAATAAAACCCTATTGTATTTTTAAGCTAAATACATCATTGAAAATGGATTCACATAGAACAAAAGAATGTTTTATTCACTAAGATATGTCACAAATAAATTAATTTAAAGATGGATTAATTTAAGATACCATATAAATCCAAGTGAACCGGTTTAAAACATTTTTAAGAACGACCGTAACAATGAGGTTATTTTATGTTAATCTTATTTGAAACATATGATGAGAATATTCTTTTGATTATTGCTAACAGTGTATTGCAAATTTCGACTTTAAATTAAAAGGTTTGACAAATGGTATGCCTGAAATCGATGAGGTAGACTGAAGTTTCAACAAATCGTCTCTAATTTTATGGCCAGGTTTGTCATCTTCAAAAAGATCGAACTTAGACAATACAATACTACACTTCATTTACATTTGTACATATTGCCCTCATCCATCCTCTAAAGTAATAATACCTTACAGTGGTTCCAGAGGCTAAACAGTAAAAGAAATAACAGATTTCTATACCTCAGTGAAGTAAAACAATGCTATATGCAGTTTTATTTCAGTTAGGTGATATTGTTAATAATTATCATTAATTAATAAATAATCACAGATATCAGATAAATTTAGGGTGTATATTAAACAACATAACCTCAAAGTTTTAAGTGATCTTATTCAAAACAAAAGTTAATTGCAAAAAAATATAAAGTAATTTTTAGAAAAGTATCAAAATCAGGTTTACCAGAAAAAGTGAGGATTGATGTAGTTTCCCATTGCCTTTTTTTTAGAAGTTGTAAATCATTAATTCAAGCTCACCAAAATACGGGTGATATGCAGCACTACAACACAATCTTCACTTTGTCCATAAAAGTGGTTGTCTATGTCAATGTACAAAAATTATTACATTGCTACCCTCAAAGAAAGTAACTCTGATATGTGCCTATTTATTACAAACATAAGAAAATCTGAGAAAGACACACTATCTTTCTCAGATTTTCTTATCCTGAGCTTAAACAGTTAATAATGTTTTAGTCTGTATATTGTAACTTTTTCATCATAATCCTTTTCATTAGTTGATATTTTACTTCTCATCATATGTGATATGAATTAAACTGTTTTTTAAATTATTATTATTTTATATAAAAATTGAGTTTAATTGAAAAAAAAAAATAAATAAATAAAATTAGTAAAAAAAAGAAAAGAATATATAATGCCCAAAGTACAAAGTGAATAAAAGTATACTAATCCCAAATGAAGAGCTATGTGAGAAAATTACAGACTCAATAGAAAAAAGGAGATTATCCTTTTTTTTAGACTTTTAAAAGAATGGATAAAAGTAGACTAACCAAGAAAATATTTAATTACTTCCTAAAACTTAAGAGTAAGCCTAATTGGTTTAAATAAATGGAAGAGGAACTAAAACTGTTAGAAATAAAAATGGAGGAAATGTATGATTTAAAAAATTTTTTTTTTTTTTTTAATTATAGTTAACAGGAGAAATTGAGAAAAATGTAGGTCAACCAAAAATGGAAACAAAATTAAAACTTATACTTAAAGTGAAAAAAATATTGGTAAAAGTAAAAAAAAACAAAATACGAAATGAATTTGTTTTAACATGATAAAATTCCAAAACAAGGAAAAAATAAAGATCCTGTGTAAGATAAGAAAATTGGATTCCTTACCATCTGTTAATTCTACAATTGTTGGATTGTCTTAGGGAGAAGTAACTTAGAAATTAAAAATTGTGAAGTAAAATGTAAACATTTAATGCATTCAATAAACTAGTTCCCAATTGATAACCAGAAACAAGAATGGTTACTGTCTTTATTTTAAAGGCTTAGATCACAGAAATCTATGCCATTTTTAAAAAAAAAGCAACAAAATGAATAAATAAAAATAAAATTCTCAGATTTACAATTTTTTTCTTAAATCCTGCTCATACCTTTTAATACATGGAATACTATTCATTAAAGACAGTATTTTAGTATGATTTTGTATAATACAAATATTGTTATTAATTAAGAAAGATTAATACTTACTGTTATTATTCACCCAGAAGCAATATATGTACAATAATGTATGTAGTATGGATTTAGAAATGAGATAAATATGGCAGTGGTTACAGCAATTCGTATTATAACTAACTTATGAGAGATTTAATATGTGACAACAATATATATATATAAATAAACTGTTTCCTTCTTCTTGCAACCCTCCCAAACTGAAAAACAACCCTCAATATATAAGGGGTGCATATATATATATGTATGTATGTATGTATATACACATGCGCATGCGCGCGTGTGTAATATTTATGTGAAAGAGAAAGACAGAAAAATAATGAGAGAACCTTTGTATAGTCTGTTTATACACATGACAGTTTGTGCACACGTGAATGCTGTGGAAGGGTGACTAATTCAGATGGCTGATGTGTTTATTATTATTAGTTTAAAACCACTGAAGTGTGTTAAGTAAATATAAGTATAATTAATATGGGAAACTGTCAACTGTTGATTTTATTATATACTGTTTTATATACAGTAGGTAAGTGTGCAAGTGTATGTAGTAAAATTAAATAAGGGGTGGATGAATGAACGCTTTAAAATATGAAATTTGTATGTGTTTATGGAGAACATATAGGGATGAGGGAGACTTTGTCATTAATTAAATTGTCTCTGTCTATATATTTTAATTCTTGTCTTATAAGTCTACATTATTATTATTATTATATTGTGTTGTTTAGTTTGTTATCTAGTTAGGAAAGATTTTTTTAATAAATAAACTTCTTGTCTCATGCAATTATTTTTGCTTCTATTTGCTTTGTTAATATTCATTTTATTGAAGGATTGCACATTTTAATATAAGTAATAAAATAAATAATTAAATTTCTTCAGTTGAATAGTTATGAACGATTAAGAAGTAGTAACATGTTTCGGTTAGAGTAGGCCACTTTAGACCATGAGATTCAATTCATTTTGAAAAGTTTTTTGTTCTTCCACTTCCTGTGTTTCTATTTCCTTTCTTCAGTCCAGGTTGTTTGGTCCGATATTCTGTTTTCTCCTGTAAACCTGCTATTCTTTGTAATTTCTTCCTCAGAGGTGATTGTTGTTTGACATCGGCATCAGTTATTCCAAGTTTGCTTAATTCTTTCCTTGTTTCGTGAAACCAGTTTTAATAATAATAATAATAATATTATTTTATATTTATATATATATTTTTTTAATTTTTAGGAAGATTTACTTGTTACCTAATCAGTATTTTTTTTTCTAGTTCTAATTTGAACTTTGCAATCTGTTCAACTTGTGAATGTGACATTTAAATGAGCGTCTTGTACAAACTCTGACCAGTTACTCTTGATATGCTTGGTTAATTGAACCCTAACCATCAAAGTACACCAGTATCTATTGTCTAGAACTCAAATCCATACAAAAGTAACGTATAGCTTGTCCAAGTCAAATTGGCACAGATCTGATGAACAGCATAACTGTATATCTTGCTGCCTAATAAGCACGGGTTATAATACTATTCGATTAAAGACAGTATGACTATGGTACAACTATTGTTTATTCCAATCAATGAACAAATTCATATCTTATTAGGTACTTAATTAGTTAATTAACTAACTAATTAGTTACTTATTTAATTCTGAGTTTATATATTATTAAATTAATAATTTATTTCTTTATTAGACACTAAAATAGATATATTTGCAGATTAAACAGTTGTTACTGATTAGTATTTAGGCCTCTCTTTTTTTTCTGTTTAGCCTCTGGAACTACCGTAAGATATTACTTCGGAGGATGATGTATATGAATGTAAATAGTCTTATACAGTCGCAGGTCGACCATTCCTAAGATGTGTGGTTAATTGAGACCCAACTTCCAAAGAACCCACCGGGTTGGTTTAGTGGTTAATGCGTCTTCCCAAATCAGCTGATTTGGAAGTCGAGAGTTACAGCGTTCAAGTCCTAGTAAAGCCAGATATTTTTACGTGGATTTAAATACTATATCGTGGATATCGGTGTTCTTTGGTGGTTGGGTTTCAATTAACCACACATCTCAGGAATGGTTGTACAAGACTACACTTCATTTACACTCATACATATCATCCTCATTCATCCTCTGAAGAATTATCTAAACGGTAGTTGCCGGAGGCTAAACAGGAAAAAGAAAGAAAGGAAACTTCCAAAGAACACTGATTAATATAATCTAGTATTCAAATCCATGTAAAAGAAACTGCCTTTACTAGGATTTGAATTTTAGAACTCTTGACTTCAAAATCATCTGATTTGCAATGATGAGTTTAACCACTAGACCAACCCGGTGGGTTAGTGTTTAGGCCTAAAAGTATTTATTTATAGTTTTATAACTGTATAAAGTATCCAATCCAAACACACGCAAGATTGATGTCTACTGTTTTTACTTCGCTCTTCGCCCTTTGTTCTGGGAGTGGCAAACAACCGTACGCTAGCGTAGGCTGCGAGTCATACATAGGAAAATTTCTTTATTCTTTTTTTTGTAAATAATAACCGAACAATGCGTCATTCTAAACATACAAAAGAAACATTAAATCTCTATTTATATATACCGTAACTGATTCATTCAGAGACCCTTGTTTTTGTAAATGATCCCGTTCTAATTTATACTGTATTTGCAATTAAAACTTGTCCAATTAATTGTGAGTATCCAAACAGTAAGGTTATTATGCTGAAGAAAGCCGAGCCGAATTTAATATCAACATGAATTCAGCTTACCGTCCCATGAAAATTTTACGAAAGTTCAGTTGTATGAGAGAATTTAAAAAAATAAAGATCATCTGAAAACGTATAAAACAGATGAGATATTGGAGGAAGGCGGGTTCCTATTTTACGCTTTCCCCCCACATCATCGCCATTTGAATCCCATCCAGATGATTGGTTTGCTTGGCATTTCTCCCGCCACAACCCCATTCGGTCGCCCTAAAGCATAAGACCGAATGTATGTGCCACAAACGGCTACTGAACCTCGAACATTTTTCTTTCTTTTTCTTTTTCCTGTTTAGCCTCCGGTAACTAACGTTTAGATAATTCTTCAGAGGATGAATGAGGATGATATGTATGAGTGTAAATGAAGTGTAGTCTTGTACATTCTCAGTTCGACCGTACCTGAGATGTGTGGTTAATTGAAACCCAACCACCAAAGAACACCGATATCCACAAACAGTTTAGCGATTAGTATCCTAACGTAGCTCCTAGAGCTTACGTAACAGCGTGAGCGGACTAAGCGTGGTGCCATACACCATCGGCTTGCGTGACCCAACCGCTCACTTGTCATATATTTGCTAAAATGTGTAGGCGCACCCCGTCAACTATTAAAAATATTTAAGACAACCATAATAAAATTTATTTTGTCTAAGCAGCAATTCGCTGCCACGCCTGCGTCGCTAAATGCCAGCAAGTACCTGTCCACCATTTTATACCGCTTGGAAGCATAATAATTGGCTGGTGGTCAGCTATACTCACTAGTTTCCCACGGCAATGCGGTAAGAGTCTTTCCCTTAAGCAAAATACGGATGCCGGTTGAACAAAGCAACCGCATATAGGAACTCCCACATGTTCCGACAATGCGGCTCTCCCCACATTGACTCGCCGTTTGTGAGTGGCCAATCCCATCGAGATGATATGGACACGGGTGAAAAACCGGGTTGCAGCCAAAAATGTACAATTTACTAGATAATATGTTAAAAAAACAAACAAAGATGAGTATCTCTAGCTGCAAGGACCTCTAAACAACAAATTTGAACATATTATCATCAATTTGGGAAGCGAGAGTATCATCAATCAGAATCGTCAGAAGAAGACGAAAACATGCAGTAGGGAGTAAAGTGCTATATATTCGGCAATCTTGTAATTCTTTAATTTATTTATTTGTATTGTGCTTGTGCTAGTTATAGATTTCTTAATAAAATGCATTAAAAAGTAAAGCGTAAACGGTTTACTGTAAAAAGAATTCTCGAGCAAGTAAAAACAATTCTAAAGACACAGAAAAACAAGAAATACCTACATGCCCAAGTTAATAATTATATTTAATTTTTGTTTTACTTTAAGTATTTAAAAATAAGTTAGCTAAATATTTATGTGTTGTTTTATTTAGTTATGAATTTATTTATATACATATAAGGCTAAAAATAATTTAAAAATTTTATGATGTGAATTTGTTTATTGATTGGAATAAACATTAATATAAAAAATATAACGTAAATTAGTAAATAAGATAAAAAAAATTATACTGTATATATACCGTAAAATTTATTATATCGATATACGATTACAGTCTTCCGCGAGTGGTATATTAGAGCTCCGTGCTTGCTAGGCAACCATCTCTTATCTGATCTTTGCCAATTCGGCTTGGAAAAGCTATTATACCTTTACTAGGATTTGGACCTCAATGAAGTTGATTTTTGACACGATTTTATCGTTACATCAACCTGGTGGGTCAACATAACACTTAAAAGAAGTTTTTTCATTTTATCAATAATTGATTAAAGTTAATTTAATGTTGTATATTTCATCATATTAGGCAGATTTCATAAGAAGGCTACCTATTGTAATGGGTACCATGATTGGACTTCTGGAAAATTTCGACATATCTTCTCGTTTCACATCCTCCAGACTCCAACCACCGTCAGCTCAAAATGTTATATATATATATATATATATATATTTCATTTTCTGGTGAACACGATAACTGCCGTAGTTTGTGCTAATCACTTTCAACTTGTTACATTAAATGTAACGACAAAAAATCTCAGTCAAGTTCGTTAACGGCCAAAATTGGACCATGGAGTTGGAAACGGGGTGACTTTTTCGAAAAAACAATATATCGCTATAACTTTCTTTTACTTAATAAGAATATACTTTTACTTAATATCGAATTCGTTTAAATCTTTTACTATTCTTTGGATAAAGGCCTAAAACTTATCTAAGTAAATTTTTTTATATCACCAATCACTGGCCCAGGGGTGGAAAAAATGGGGGGGGAGGGTATTGTGTAAATTTGTGTATTGAGTAAATTTGAATTTTTTCTTAACTTTAAGGTGGAAATCCTTTTTTATCCCCTAGTTAGCAATGGTGAAAACTACCTCCGCCTTCCACCGTAACGAAAAGGATTTTTTTTGCATTATGTAACATGTTTATAAGATAATTTGAAACTCTAGAATAAAATTATTTTAACTGGACGGTCTGTGTTTGTGACATTCGACTTTCCAAGTTAGAGGAGAAAAATACGTTGTCCAATTAAAAAAAATAAATTTGATTAATCAATGTGACTAAAATCATTATATTTTGTAAGGACTGTACCGGGCATTAATTAAGCGTACTTTAAATATTATATTTACCAAAAATCTTTTACTATATCTCATAATTATATCATACTATAACTATAATAATTCTACAGAAGGAATATTACTTTAGTTTGGTCGGTTAATGACGTTGCAAAGAAAATTAGATTTTGGGAATGTATTTTACTTCAGCTTAGGGATGTAAATTTTATAGTAAAATTGTTAATAATAATATTAAAAAATAGTATCAAATGAATGATATATATGTTACCGTGAAAGATCGATATTTGGTAAATATAAATATTTTTTGGTGAATATCAACACATGTTAAATACATCGGTGGAAGTGGAAATATTTGCTTATTCGGACCTTCACCTGTATATGTCTCCAAACACAGATAACCTCTGGTGGGGGTCGAAACTATAACTAGAAATAAAAAAAATAATCACCCAATATCACTCTTAAGGTAGGTTACGAGAAACCCTAGTAAAAAAAAGGAAGTTTAAATTTAAGCCAAACATAACCTGCTCTCACTAACCTCATCTACTTAAAGTTAAATATACAAATTATATATGTTATTCTTCAACATATCAAAAGATAACATCTCACTACGAATGAATGTCTTTTGCACTTGTTCAAATGCCGCTTCAGAAGTTGAAGTCTACCCTGCTCTTTGAAGAGTTTGCTTGCAGTATATATATTTTTTTTTTGGCTTGATATCACCACGTAAGTTTGAAGCGCGGTGCCGGCCTCCATGGCGCGAGTGTTAGCATCTTGGCCTTTCATCCAGAAGTCCTGGGTTCAAATCCCAGTTAGGCATGATATTTTCACACATATTACAAATCATTCATCTCATCTTCTAAAGCAATACCTAACAGTAGTCCTGGAGGTTAAACAAAAAAAAAGGTATGAAGCGTGGTACTGTAAGAATGTTAAAAATCAGACAGTGGGTAAAGTGACAAATGAACAGGTGTTGCGCGGCAAATTGATGAAGAAAGAAACATTTGGAAAAATATGGCCAAAAGAAGAGACAGACTTGTAGGCTACATTTTAAGGCAACCTGGAATAGTCGCTTTGATGTTGAAAGGGCAGGTAGATGGGATAAATTGTTCAGGCAGGCAACATTTGGGATATGTAAAACAAATTATAAGTGATGTGTGAAATGAAACGACTGGCAATAGATAGGGAATCTTGGAGAGCTGCATCAAACGAGTAAAATGACGAGACAAATAAAAAATATTTTCTATAAATATTCTTTTATATTTTTAAGCTTAACAAATTTTCTTAAGTAAGTTTTTTTATAATTCTAACCTTCAATAAAGGTTAAAATAAGAAACATAAAATCTCCAAAAACTTTTTTTGGATTTTAGATCCACGGTCTGTAATTTAAAAAAATAGTTGTAAGCATTTCTTGATAGCTCAGTGTATGAAGTTTAAACTTTAAAGAAATTGTTGAAAAATATTTAAACCGAAGGAAGATAGAACAAAAGAATAAAAAATATATTTCAATTTTAAGAGGTGTGGTTGATTTATTGAATTTTTTTATTATTTTTACAAGTATTGTAGGTAAAAAATTTGATTTAATAAATTTTTCTATAAAATGTGTCTGAAGAAAATCGAAATTGTTTTTTACGCGATATCCATCAACCCCCTTAAAAAATTTAAAAGAAAAATTAACATTATCAATGGCCCCACATTATACTAGAACCAAATTTGAAGAAATTCGGTTCGGTCAATCCTGAGATATTAGAACAAAAGCAGTAAAACACACATGAATATATGTGTTCTTTTACATTCTCGTATAGCACTATAGCTGTAGAAGGGAAAGCATTGTAATTGATCCAATTTGGATGTATGCAGTTTTCACCTGATCTTGATGTTTTGACACCTAAAGAACCCAAAAACTAGATGGAAATTTTCCGGAGTTAGTATGTACATCTGTGTGTTCGATCTTGCATTCCTTATATCTCCAGAACTATTGGACTGATTTTGACCAAATTAGGTCAGATTACTTCTGTATATGGAGCATTGATGCCATTAAATTTTCATCTTAAAGGTCTAGGTAGTGAGGCTATAGAGCAATATCACCTGCAGTATCTCAAGGTTTCACTTAATTAAGGTCTTATTTTTCTTAGACACATTTGTTAACAATTAAAAAATAATATTTGCAAAATGTTTTTTTTCAAAATTGCACCTCCACCTATGCTATATATGCTCTAAACTAATGGCTAGTGGGTATACTGGATCAATAGTACCCCCTGTCATCACAATGGCTAGTGGGTATACTGGATCAATAGTACTCCCTGTCATCACAAGGAGCACTAGTGTAGCACTGACTACAGCTGTTGTAGAAAAATATATTTAAATAAAATGATAAATATTTTTAAGTGCATGTAAGCTGTGCATCAGAAAAAAGCTGCATGACGGGAAAGTCCTACAGCTGTGTTGTCAGCGTTTTTATTTTATAATTAACTATATACCTTCTGATACTGCTCCAAGTAAGGTTTTACCACAATTTTCGTAGGTTAAAATAGGTTTATTCTGCAGCACTTTCTTTTTTTAATCTGCCAAGTACCATACTATCTATCTTTGATGTGATCTAAATAACGTATTATTATGTACTGATTAGAATAAAAGATTTATGTATAGGGATTTTTATACAGCCGTTGGATAGAAAAAAAAGAAATTGCTTAATTCCATATATAGAACTACTCTACTAAACAACAGCTACACCAAACAGATTGCTTGTAATGGTTTTCATATCCCTAGTATGGAATCCATGAGTATCTAACCAAAATTTACTTATTACTACTAGGATGAAGGGATCATCCTTTGAAAAATGAAATATCAATATTTTACACATAGAAAGCCTAAAAAAAAAACTGATCAATTTGAATAAGTATTTTAGAACATCTTTAGATAATAGTTGTTTATAACCTCTACAGTTCCTCAGGAAATCAGAATATCTTTACCCAGATGGAGGCAGCATATTTGTAATCAATAATTTTCAGTTACCAGTTCAAACATATATTCCAACAACTTGCTTTCTTCCCGGTACTAAAAACCACCCAAGAATAAGCACAAGTTTCCCTTAGGTAAATTCTTACCCACCCGCAGAATTATATTACATCTGGAAGTAGCCAACTGATCTAATCATGTTCAATCAGTTTCTCACTGGAGGGATTATTCTGATAATAATGCTGTAATTCAAACTCTGTAGTTAACTATCTTATCAGGATATAAATATATTTTGATGGTAAGTAAATTAAGGGAACAGTTTTTGTATTGTAAGATATTACATTCTGTACTTATTATTTTCTACTTTTTTTTTTATCTTGTTACTTGACTGGACTGATACTCTTCTCCTTTCCTCTTTACCAACCTTTTAATCATAACATAACACTTGTATTCTACTTCCTCCATTATCTGTTTCATATGTACAAATATTTTTCTTTTTCTTCATTATATTTCCTTCCAGGAACAATTTTACAATTCTGCACGCTTTAATATACAACACACTACTGTTGTCTTTTTTAAATAGTTTGCCAAAATACTTTTTTCCTCAGTTTATCATATTACCTCTTCATTATTCTGTACTCTAATATACCACCTAAGTTTTCTAATCCTGTGACACCATATGTCAAAAGCCTTTTGTTCTTTGTTCTTTTGATTTGCCTGTTATACATGTCTCTATAAAACACTTTGCTCTGTATAAATATTTTAAAGAATTTCTTTTATATTCCTAAAGCTATGTTTGGTAATAACAGATTTCATTTCTTTTCTGCATAAAAGGTTTTTGGCTTGAGCAAGTCTGCGATTAATATTTTCTTATTTTTCATCCATCTTTTGTAATTTTGTTACCTAAATAAACTGAATTCTTATATTGTGTTCTCAATAAATAATAGAACAAAGATATAACCAAACATTATATCTATCTGTTTATTTATAAAGTATCTGGTGGAATATTATAGAACTTATTATGTGGTTTTATATTCCAAGACAGTAACTCTATTTCAGATTTTTTCTGTTAGTTCTTTTACTCCTTTTTGTTATACAAAATAAAAATTAAAATAGACAAGCTATATCTTAATCTATTCATTATTAACGGTTGTCTTTCCATTCTTATTAATAACCTGATTTTATCCAAAACAGCTATTTTTTTCTGTAATAAAAAAAACATTTTTCTTTAAAAAAAAATCTGTATGTGCTACATTACCAAAATGCTTACTGAAGATCTACAAATGTCATGTATGAAGTAGCTTCATTTTTCTTCAAACTCCTTTCTAAAATGAATCAAAAGACTAAAATTTCTTCTCATGCTTTTCCTGAAATCAAGCTGGTCTCCATTTAATGTCCTAACCTAACAAAATTTATTACGTTAAGCTTCTGTTGAAAGTAGAGAACTTCATGAACCTCTCAAGGTAGGCTTGCTGAAAGCTTAGATCTGAGATATTAAACTTTTTGTGCAATTAAACTCCTATTTATTTGTTCCTAATATATTTTTTTTTTTTACTAAGAAAATTAATGTTTTTATTGAAATCCGGAAGTATTTCTCCAATGTTGTAAATTTTACATCATAATATGTATAGAATATTAAAAAAGAAATTTGTGATTTTAACAAGCTGCATAGTAATTGTGATGGTATATTGCCAATCCTTATTGTCTTACTTCTGTCAAATTTAGATCACAGTACACAATATTCCCCAAAATTATACTTTATTTACTTTTTTTTAACCTCCAGGACCACCGTTGAGTATCCCTTCAGTGGATGAGATGAATGGCAATTTTTGAAGCAGTGAAAATGCCATGCTTGACCAGGATTCAAACCCGGGACCTCCAGATGAAAGGCCGAGATTCTACCCCTCGCGCCATGGAGGCCGGCTTACTTTTAATATTTGATTATTTTTTTTTTTTAAAGTAAAATTTATTTCTTTTAAAAATGTTGTAATTTAACTTAAATATTAATTCTTGTAAGGTAATTGAGATTTAACTGAAGCAGAATGTAAAATAAAAAGACATAATTTATAAAAATAATTTATTAATATAATTTTACATTTAAAAAACTAATTTATTATTTACTATTTTTTTCTTTTCTTTTAGAATTTCATATGAATTTTGATTATTTCTCTTCTTCTTCTTCTTTAAATTGTTATATTCATGCTCTAGAAAAATTAATAAACAATTAATTAAAAATTATTCATAATTTTTTGATATTTTAATTATAAATTCTAACATTTAATTAAGTTCAATCATAAAATAAATAAATATTTTTTAACTTAGCAATTAATAATTATGTAAACATCATATTTGCTTATATCTTTTTATTTTGATAAAATATCAGTAAGAATTATCAAGCTGGCTAATTAGCACAGACATATTTTACCTTTTACTTTATAAATTTTTACAAAGGATGAATTTAAAACTTCAAAAATTATTTTAATCAATCACAATTGGATTTTAGAACTTCGTGTAATGTGTTACAGTGTGAAATTTAAGTCTAAATCATAGTTGACTTCCATAGCATCTCAGTCTTTCTTCCAGAGATTCTGGCTTTTTAATTTTTTAAAATTGATGGTATATTAAATGTTTGTTTATTTAAGATCTTCAAGATTCTAGATCTTGGCAAAAAGAGTACTAACACTAAACGTGTCTTGTATTTATAAGATTAATGAAATCCTTTGAAATAAGTAACATACTTTTTGATGTACGTATATGTTTGGAAGTAAATTTTTGGTTGTTTTTTTTCATAATCCAAATTAATAAATAATAATGTAGATGTCACTAGTGGAATATTTGTTGTTAGGTAGGCCACTAATTGCTAAAAGTTTAGGAAACATTTCTATACACATAGAATATTCTATTACTCATTTCTGCTTTAGATCACTAACAGTTAGGACCTGTAAGTCCTAACAACCTTACCCACTAATAATGATGAAATTCTTTTTTAATACTCATCTATTCAATAATAAATGTTATTATAATTTAAGTGTAAATAGATATTAATTAAATACCTGGTAGCACAATAACCTGACATTTCTTTTACACTACAAGATTTAAGACAGCATTCATCATAAGCTCCTCTTGTATGCCTTTTAAAACTTCCATTTGGTGATAATAATGCTTGTGCATGCATTCTTGGTCTAAATAATTGATATCCAAGCTCTTCTGTTGGTTCTAATATTTCTAAATCTCTTAACCAATCCATGTCAACACCTGCATTTAAAATTTTTAATTATTAATTAGTTTCTACATGATGTAATGGAAAAAACAATTAGAGATTTTTACTTTTTGCTACTAAAAATGTAGTCTTTTAAAATCAAATTCAAATTTGTGTAATTAGATCATTATTGTGTAAATTTTTCATTATTGTGATATTATTAGTGTAAATTTCATCATTATTTGAGAATTTGTTGACTTTCAAGAGCAAGACAACTAACACTTCCAAGTTTTCTTCAGTAATCTCTTCTGATTTTCCTGCAATAATATTCAAATGAGAAAAATACTATTCTACATTGCAGAAAATTGTATACTTCAAAAGTGTTATAACAATACCTCATTCATTCTTATTTTTTTTTTCTTTGGTTTTATATATGCCTCTTCCAGTACCAGACTCACAGTTAAGCATAACTCAGCTTCGGGAGGTGTTGTCGCCAACTTAACTTAACCAAGACCCAACTGGGTCTTGGTCGTAAATACATTCTTAATTTATGTTAACAAATACATACTTGCTTTAAATTTTGGCAACCTGAATAATGTGAAACAATAAATTTGATAAGTGAATATAAAATTCAGTCATCCCTCAATGTTAGAAAATACAAGTGAAGTTAAAATAATGGCACAAATCAAACTTAAGGAGAACTACAATTAGTTCTTGTTGCACTTCTTTCTGATTCTTTATTGAGCTGAAAATATTCAATCACGTATTGTAATATGTGATAAACAACTCGCTTATAATGAGCTAGTTTATCACAAATTGAAAAATTCAGTGTCATACATAAAGTTAAAAATGTGTACTATAACAAAATTTTTGAAAATATTTATTTTTTAATCACATTTTGTAAATTATGTAATAAAATTTACAAAAATGTGTATGTGTGTGTGTGTGTGTGTGTGTGTTATTACATTAAAAAAACGTTTCCATTATTATCAGGTTGATTATTTTATAGACACTTGGAAAGATTTTAAAAATATAGAAGGTTCATCTTTATCCATAAGTAACTCAGTCATTTTTTGGGTTTCTCTGCACCCTCCCACATAGAAAACAGAGTCTAAAGAGACAATTTACTCATATACTACGCAACAGTAAAGAAATGACTGCTGCATCAGGGTATTAGAAATGCCACATAGCGACTGACATAATTCTTATGGAATTAAACAAGGTAGAAAGATTGCTGGAAATGAAAGCACAGGCTAGAGAAAAGGGCTTATAATCTATCAATCTGCAGATCAAAAAATAGTTTTTTTTTCCCAAGACATAAAATATTCTACATTTAATATAAATGATATTAATATTTTTCATTCACATCAATTTTTAGTAATAGAAAATCAAAATTTATACCTACAACAAAAAATAAAAAATTCTTACCTGGATCAGATTTTTTACTGAACATAGAATTATAAATACCACCACAAACAAGTTGCAGTGCATTAGCAAGATTTCTACCACAGTATTTTGTGCCTTCTCTTTTTTCTGATACTCCATAATAGTCATCTTGACTATTAACAAGGGTTTCAAAACTTAATATTACAAATAATAATGACTTTGTGAACCACATTTGTAAATCTGAAACAAAATTTATAGTTATTTTAATTGTTAATGCATTAAATATTTACAATAATTATAAAGCAGAAATACATAAGTTTTTTCCTTCGGACAGTCTTCTCATTGAAAATTGCATGCATAATTGTTAACTTTAGATTTTTTTTGTTGAAATTGACACGTTCTTTACATTCTTTTATTATTTTTCAATTATGCTATTTTTAGAATCTTCCAAACATTTACAAAAATTTTTATAGAATAGAATTTACTTCATATTTTACAATAAAATTTTAATTTTTTACTGTGAAGTTATTAAAAAAAAAAGTTATAATCCGTAACATTTTTTTTTATTTAAAAAAGTGTTATATTCATTTATGCAAGAAAATATTTTTTTGTTTAAATTTGCAGTCATATTTCATACATTTAAGGATAAATTTTTGGAAAACCTATTATTAAAAATAGTAAAGAGATTCTTTGAAATTTAAATACATTGGGAGTTAATGCTAATGTTGAAAGGATAAAGAACATGTAAAAAACATGTTGTTTACATAAATGTTTCTTAAAATTGTTTATTTTTACAAAAAAAATTAAATAAACTATTTACTAAATTAAAATACACTGAATAAATTTTGGAAAATAAGTTAATTTCATTTCCATTGAGTTAGGAATTTAAGCTGTTAATCTTTTATTAACCTTAGCCATCTTTTATTAAACCTAGGTTTATCACAACAATTCATTTCAGAGATAAGTATTTCATGTAAGTTACTTTCTTATTTTTACTTTCCTGGCGTCATACTCTACAGTTTTGCAGCTAGAAACAAATTAATCAAAAAATGGTGTATGGGTTTTTTCATTTCTTGATGTTTCATGACTCAATGACAGTACAAAAGAAAAAAATGGTAGATAATGTTTGTACATACTTATATATGTACATGTTTGAAGCTTAATAACTTTTGACTGCATAAATCAATTCTGATGAAATTTGGCACAGATACTTGTGTATGAGGTGATTTGTTGATGAAAGTTTGGGGTCAACATTTCCAGAGGGTGGGATTGATAGTTTCTTTGGGGTCAATTTTCTTAAAATTTTGCAAAGATAACCGCTGTTTATATTAATCTAAATATATGCGTACATAATTATATTACCATTTTTTTAACCTTTTACCCCCAATTCTCTTCGTTCTCCAAAAATTGAAAATGCTATCTTTTTATTTATTGCATATTTTTTAACAAAATGTTTTTAATTATTGATTTAAAAACTATTGATTTTTATTTTTTTAATTTATTTTCCACTATGTAAGAATAAATAACCAATGCCAGGAAAATATAACAATTTTGTTTTCAGCTTTTTTATGTAAGTTTTACTGATAATATGATATAAATTTTAGTTATTATTTCAAGACTAGACTAGATTAGCTGTATTTTAAACACTTTTAGATTTTGAATACAAGTTCCTTTCTTCCACTAATCTATTTAGATGATATAGAGATATAAAAATTACTGCTACATGTACAACATCTGAAATGTACTACATCTCTGTTTGTGTAGAAGAGATGTAACAGTTTGTATATTCTTATTCAACAAAGCTATTCCTGATATTTGAGTACTTTTGGGATGGTATAAAAATCAGTCCATTTTTATTATTATATTAGTTAATGTTAGGTTGTAATTTTACATTTATTTTTTTTATGTAATATTTATACTACTTTTTTTCTATATATATTTTAGTGACATCAACTTTTATATTCATAATGAGTTAAAAATGCCAAATATATGTTGTTGAATTGTATCCAACATTCTAAAACTTTAATGTTCTATAAGAAAATTGGTTTTTTAGACATGGTTTTGGTGATATATGTGTTATTTTTACATCATGCTGTTTAATTACTTTACCATCTAAAACAATAGCAGAGTTATAGCTATAGAAGGAAAATTATTGTAATTAGCCCAATTTGGGCATATGCAGTTTTCACCAGATCTTGATATTTTGACACTTAAGGAACCCAAAAAAACTGAATGGTCATATGAACATCTATGTGTCTGGTCTTGCACTCATTATATCTCCGGAACTACTTGACCGATTTTGACCAGAGTTAGTCAGATTACTTTCATATATGGGGCATTGATGTCATTAAATTTTTAACTTAAAAGGTCAAGGAGGTGAGGTTATACAGCAAGGTCACCCTCAATATCTCGAGATTTCACCTTGTTAAGGTCTTATTTTTCTTAGGCATATTTGTTAACAATTAAAAAATAATAGTATTTGTAAAAAAAGATTTCCAAAAATCACACCCCCACCCCAAAAAAATTGTCTAAATAAACTAGCGGCTAAGTGGATATACTGCATCAATAGTACTCCCTCTCAACACAAGGAGTGCTAGTTTAGTGCTGATGTACAGCTGTTGTAGTCAACTGCTATGTTGTGATGTCACAGATGAATGGTAGAATTAAGTAAATGAATAATATTTAAAGTGTAAAAAAGTATTTAAAAGTGGCTACTAGTTTTGCCACACTCACGCAAATGAAATATGACATGCACGCTTGGTTCAGTTAGAATCGTTGAATTAAATAAAATTATAAATATTTTTAATTAAGTTGTGGATCAGAAAAAATTTTTGCGTGACGTGAAAGTCTTACAACTTTGTTGTAAAATTTTTTTTCATGCTCTCTGAAAAATTTCAGTTGTTGCAGAACCATCAGATTGTAACGCAGCAGTTTATTATTATTCCAAGACAAAAATAAAAGTTTTTAATTTACTTATATTGGTTATAAATTATATATATATTTTTTTTACTGAAATTTATATATTTTATATTGATGTATGAAATTGTGTTAAGAAAAAAGTTTTGAGTTTATATTTATGTACGTTTAAGAGATTGAATTTAAGTAAAATAAAATAATCATTATGTTATATTTATTCTATTACCTTACCTTATTCGATATGTTTGCTTACCTTATTTCTCTTTTACCTTGTTGGAAGTGTGTTTGAAGAAGAACTGATAGAAACTTGGTACCTAACATGTGATTTATATACTTGTACCTGTGATATATATATATATAATAAATCTACATTTACGTCTTAGTAATTTTAATTCCATCCTTACTTTGATTGTAAAGGTTAGTACTATTATTATTGTTATTATTTATTATGATAGAATGGAGTAGGTGTTATTTTGCAAAGTAATTCAATTTACTTTTACTTAGGGTTTGGGTTGATTTGGAAGACATCGTTTAATATAATAAATATTTTATTTTCAACCTTGTTAATAATGAATCCTTGATCATCTTCATCTTCTTATTTTTCTTTCTTACACGTGTTATAATTGTTTATTTTAATTAACTCTTAACACCCTGTTTCATCTATTATGATGTATTAAAATATATCCATTAGTCTGTGCATGTTATTTAATTATTTCATTCTGCTCATGTTCTTTAGATTTGCTTATAGACTGGAATGACAGTATTAATGAATATTAAAATTCTATATAAACTGTTGTTTTATTTTAAAATATAACAGTATATTAATGAATAAATTATATGGCAATATATATTGAAATATATGTATGTCACACATGCACGCACGCACATTAACATACAAGCTTATAAATATGATAGAACAGTGTGATATGTCAATATCAATATTCATTGCCACCACAACAGTTACTGATATTAAATCATTTGGAATAGGATCATAACATTGTCTTCAAAATATGTTTATATTGAATTCCAATTCATTTAACACAGTTTTAAGATTAACTAATGAAACCGGTGTCAAATATTATTTTTTTTACCTTAATTTTGAGTAATCTCACCTAAATCCTTCAGAACAATCTATAAATATTCTACCATATTCAAATTAGACAAAAATTAAGGAAAAAATGGGATGTTAAAAACACAAATTTAAAAAATATATTAATAATTTGTTAGTTCTTTTTTAAATAATTTTGACTTTTAGAAGTTGGTGTCAAATTAAAAAAAAAAAACCCCAGCACCAACCAATAACTTAATAACCTTTAATTTAATAGATTGAAAAACTTGAAATTTAAAAAAAATTGACAAAGTATTCTTTTACATTTAAGCTGGTTTTGTTACACTTAAAATGTTTATATTTTTTAGTTTTATTATTAACCTGGCTATATACTTATACTACATAAGTATACATTATGTTATAAAAGGGAAGGAGTGCTAATCAAGTCAAATTTTACATATAAAGTTTTTTAAGTGTTTCATGACCTAATCAAAAAACATAATTTTATCAATGAAAAATTCTAGAAGGGTGTGTGTAAATATATGTATATATTGTCTGGTTGATTGGGATGAAATCTGGCATGTGATTTCTGTAAATTAGGCACTGATGCCAATTATTGTAGGTCATAATTAATGGGACCTTCAATATTCAATGGGAATTGATTCAGGACCTTCTGCATCCTGAATATCAACATTTCAAAACTGTAAACGATAAATTTGTTCATTCAAGAAAAAGGCAAAATTAAGTAGCTAAGATATTTACCGGTCATGGTTGATCTTATTCAAACCCCCACAAAGGAATGGAGACAAAAAATGTTTTTCTTTTGTTATTTCTGGACTCAAAGTGACATTCTTGAATAGATGATTCTGTTACATAAGCATATTACATTGGTTATGTATTAGGACAATTTCCAGGGGTGAGAGATAATAAGCCTAATTTTTGGATTATTATCATATATTGTTTTGCTTCATTTCTTTGATTGGATTGACTGATTTTTATAAATTTTACATGATGGCTTGTGAATATAAGTTATTGATTAATTTAATTTTGATTACACTTACATACAAATGTACATACTTATGTACACCCATAATACACTTACATACTTAAGTACATTACACAGGTTGAAGAATTTTGTTATTTGGGAAGTAGAATTATTAAAGATGGATGAAGCAGGAACAACATAAAATGCCAAATAGCACAGGCGAAACGTGCCTTTAGTCAGAAATATAATTTATTTACATCAAAAATTAATTTAATGTCAGGAAAATATGTTTGAAGTGTAGCTTTATATGGAAGTGAAACTTGGACGATCGGAGTATCAGAGAAGAAAAGATTAGAAGCTTTTGAAATGCGGTGCTATAGGAGAATGTTAAAAATAAGACAGGTGGAAAAAGTGACAAATGAAGAGGTGTTGTGGCAGATCGATGAAGAAGAAGCATTTGTTAAAATATAGTTAAAAGAAGAGACAGACTTATAGGCCACATATTAAGGCATCCTTGAATAGTCGCTTTAATACTGGAGGGACAGGTAGAAGGAAAAAATTGTGTAGGCAGGCAACTTGGAATATGTAAAACAAATTGTTAGGGATTTAGGATGTAGGGGATATACCGAAATGAAACGACTAGCACTAGATAGGGACTCTTGAAGAGCTGCATCAAACCAGTAAAATGACTGCAGACAAAAAAATATTCTTTTCACTCAGGCTATATTAAACGTATTTACAATATATATCTCTGTGTGTATTGTAAATAATGACACGTGTGTTATTAAAAGTTTCTGTCAACAACCTTGTTATTTTCCCGCATAGTTAAAACGACTGTCGAGAGAAGTACTGTTGGTCCTCATACACACACGTGCGAGAGCGCATATTTTAATGGACATTCGTTTTGAATGTAAAATAATAATAATTATCAGTTATTTAGTTTTATTGAATACGGGCATCATTATGCTATTACTGGTGTGTAAATAAAATATAACCTACCATTAATATTAAGTTAATCAAAAAACATGTGTTCATAAAGTAACGGGTCATCTCCCAATGTCAATGACATTTTTTAATTAATTAATAATACATAAATTTGTTTTGTTTTCAATATATCTAAACAGGTGATCTAACGACTATAATTTGGAGTCGGCGGGTATATGATGCAAATAATGTATAATTTTAATATAATCATCGATTGAGGTAACGAATGGAATTTGATACATATCAAGGTAGCCAGGAGATATTCAATCGAACTTACGTAAAGGTTTTTTCCTTCGAAATATTTCTATGTAAAATTTATTTAATATTCACATTGCGTAGGTACGTTACTCACTTTATCAAAGAAAAAATTGAGAAGAAAAAAGATTGAAACTAATTTTTCTTGAATTTTATTCTACTTTTGTAAAACCTTTCTGTATTAGAATATTAAAGAAATAAAAACAATTGGTATTTTTATCGCGCCACTGATTATTTGTTTATATATTAAATTTATTTCTTTTTAATAATAGTAATGCTATTTGATTATTTGCCTCGAACAGAAAAGATAAGAGTAGGTTTCTTTATCACAATGATGTAAATTCAACTCTGTATATGTAAATAATGTGTATCAGTAGGTTACTTTTAGAATTGGTTCTGTTCATTTACCGTAATTTCGCTACTGATGTTAACATGAATATTTGGAATTTGCTGTCTTATGAACACGATGCCATCGAGTTCCTGCAACTGCGTGACATTCTACGGAGTTGTCGCAAAGGACACTTTACGAGTCTTAAGGATGATGATATGTGGCATTACCACAAATCCATTTGCCGGTTAAAGAACAACAAACGTGGCTGAAAAATTCGAACTTCAGCTTCGTAATCGTTATACGTTTTCTATATTGTTGGGGGTTCTAATGATCAAGTTTTTTTCGGTGTAAATTGGGTATAGGTCCGAATATAGTCGATTAGAATAATTTCATTTCAGAAGTATATGCGACTACACTGAACAACACAGGAAAGTAAAACTGGAGGAAACTGTACGGTCATCGAACTCGATGATACGCTGTTCCCGTAGAGCAAAATTGCGTACCCGCAACTATGTTTTTCGTCGGGATTTTCCTTGAAAACAGCGGGAGTTCCGTTGTGAAAGTTATTGACAAATCGATTCAAACGCTGCTGGGGGCAAATTGTATTGGGATTCCTGGCGTGCGTTCCAAAGCGGTGCACTGAAAATGGAAGGGTTTCGCTATTATACTGTAAATTATCGGTTTCATTTCGTTGATCATCATATTTGTGCTCGTTCTCAAACCATTTTATTCTTGTGAGGGTAGTTGAATTGACATAATAAAAAGCACAAGGGAAACTGCCAAACACCACTTGTAATGCTACTTCATTTAATTCATGTGAAGTCTCAAGATTGAGACGAGAACAGTCCAGAAAATACTCGATCCAATAAGGGACACCTGGCGGCCAGTAGTCGCTGTGTAACAATCGCTAAGTAAATTTTTCGTTATCTTAATTAAACTGTTTCAAGTTTTAAATGAAGAGGGGGTTACATTTTTCTTTGAGTTAACGGTAGTTGTTTCTCGATTTATATAATTTAATCTATTTATTTAAAGCATAATTTCAGTTTTTTTATGCGTATTAATGTTTGCTTAAATCTTGGGCTTTATTAATTCCTGCATGAATGATTATTTTACTGTATTTACTTAACTTGGAGAAAAGTAAATCTGTCTAGTTTACTAAATAATTTGGTGAGAAGTGCAAATTAATATGAAGAGTTTGTCCCATTTTACAGTATGATTTTTTTATGTATTAATATTTTTAGTTGCTGACTAAATCATTTACTGAAACGGTGAACTTTTGTGGTTCCTACTAATGAAATATAAAAGATAATCTAAGTTATTTGTATCGTTTATTAAAATTGGGTTATCTGTTTAGGAGATATCAAGAATTTATTACAAAATTCACGTAATTAAATTTTCTGGAACTGTGTATTTACTGAACTTGAGGAAGGTTTTAGACATAAAGTTACTTATATAACTTCGTTATTATGGTGAACAATAAGACAAATTGTAAAATGTGTCATTTATTAACTAATAAAAATCAAAATACGTTACAGTAATTGTACAGTGTATAAATATTAAAGCGTTCTTTAAATCTTCACTGCTATCTCTTTATGAAGAATGTTCAAAACAACTCTCTCTTATTTTGTTGAGGGTACAGCTTACATAAATTTGAAAATATACCATTTTTTTTTTCACTGTTTCAAATTTCTTGAATGGTTTACCTTACAATATATATATATATATATATATATATATATATATATATATATATACAGTCAGATGTTGATAAATATTTATAATAAACTTAATCAATTTATAAGTTGATATACTAAAATAAACTTCTATGAAAAGTTTTATTGGCAGCTTTCAGTACCAATGTATACTTTATTCCCTGGAAGAAAACCCACCGTTGCAATTCTAAAAAACATTTTATAGGAAAATTGTTTCAAAATTAATTTATTCTAATTCTTGCCCCCTCCAAAAAAATCCTTTATTAAAATTCATCTGTAATGTATAGTGAAATACATAATAAGGGTACTCATTAGATATAAGCTGTACAAATATTTACAGTGAGAAGTACTGTTCACCCATAGATTCCCTTTGGTATGTTTTTCACCTATTCTCCTAATTTTTTTTTACATACTGAGTCATTCTATAGATTTTGTACCAGAAATGTGTGACTGGTACTGTGCTATTTGAATACATAATTTGTAAATAGTTCTATAGGTGATTGACAGATAGCATTAGAAAAAGCAAAATCTTAAAGATACAGTGTCCTGTAACACACCATGGCAAATACCAAACAAGGACATATAATGCACAAAAATGAAATTCATTTAAAAAAATACTGCAGCCATGTGTTAAAAAAACTTTTTATGAAAGGGGTAAAAAATTATATATTCCAGGTTTTAAGTTTCTAGTGAAGTCTTGGGCAAGAAATGCCAAAAATTATTTTTTTCTTAATTTCCTTTCTGGGTAACAAAAAGGCTTGGCACTCTAAAGAGATCTGGATACACATTGATTTTTGTTTATAATTTTATACTTTTGTACAACTTAATCGTGCTTTTTAATTATTTACAACCTGCAGTTGCACATATTCATTTTAATAAAACCAAGCTTCCTCACTAACAAAAATTAGGTTAAGCTTATTTATTACAATGTTGTTTAGTTAATCTCTTCAACGACTCATAATAGTAAACATATTTTGATTCCTAATTTCTTGAGCTAATTGAGTTAAGTATTGCTACAGCTTGACCTTTTGGTTTGGAGCATGTTATTCAATCTAGCAAAGACCCACTGGTCTCTCTGTCAGGTTGAATTACAGGCTCTTATCATGACAGTGCTTGCTTAGAGACTATAGTAGTTTTTTCATACATATTACATTTACGCATGTTTTACGAATGAACATTTAAATTAAATTACCAACACCTGATACGACATCAGGAGACTCTCAGTATGATAACATCACACAAGTTACCTGATATCTATCAATGCCATTGATTTCTTATTGAGTTTTCCTTCAGCTCATTGATAATGTGGAAATTTTCTTCATAAACTCCATCCTTCAAATGGAGCTGAAGGAAAAAATCAGAACAAGACAAATCTCAGAAGGCGACCATCCTCTGCTAATTCATTCCGTAAATACTGTATGAATGCATACTAATGAACCAGTTGATGTGCGACACATTGCTATCTTAATACAAGAGGAGATACATTTTTTTCATAATTTGCTAAATGAACTAAGAATTCTTCCAAAATTGTACAGTAGATTTCTGTATTGACAGTCTGGTCAAAAAAATAATGGATCCATTATATAATTACAAGACAGCAGCCGTATACTGACTTTCTCATTGTGAAGTGGATGCTGAAACATGTGGTATGGTTTTTTTGATATCCAATGCATGGTGTTGTGTAAATTAGCATGTCCAGATAAATGAAACTTGTGACTTGTTTGACATGAAATATAGCATTAGGTCTCTCTGCCCATTGACAGTGTTTTTTAGAAAGCAGTCAATAACTAAAATGTTTCAGTTTGTATGCTTTCTTAAGTTTTACACAGTTATTACACAATATGGTTTTAAATTTAAATCATGATGTCTTACGGCAAGATAGGTATTTATACCCCTTTGCTGCAATAACTTGCATGTAGTTTTTTCAGACTAACAGGAATTCTTTGAATATCAGCTATGGCCTTTGAAATCCTATTTGGTTTTGCATTTGATGCCAGTTTTTAACCAAATCAAGTAAGCATTTTTTGTTGGGATACTGGCATTCAGATTTTTCTGCAAGTATTTGATGCATTTCTTGAAAAAATTCAGAATGCAGATGAGAGTAGTAACATATAAAACCAACAGCAATGCTAGTAATAACAGCCATGGTAAAGGTGAGACACTTAAATAATATTTGTAATTGGTTAGCACTCAAATATTAACACATCCAGCAAGAAGCTTCTAGGCCTATCATTAAAATTAAACTTGTAACAGAAGTGCTGCAAAATACATGTTTGATTACCATAGATTAAGAAGGGAATTTCTCATGAACCAATTCAATGAAGTGATTTTATTACAAAATAAAATTCCAGTGACATGACCTGGTATGTACAGAATGGTATATGAAATGATCCAACATTTGTTTTAGCAATAATTGTTTAGATTAATAATTATTATGAGTTTTATGTTGACAGAAGTGACAACAGTTAATGAATATTAGTTTCTTCTCTTTCCAAGTGCACTGTTGTGTATAATTTCAAGATGGCTGACAAAGGAAGGGGAAGAGATAGTTCAGCATTTGAAAGTAAGCGCAAATGGCCTGCCAATGTTTGTTCTCCACAGAATATCGAAGCTGTCAGAGCAGCATTGCTGAGGAGGCCAGGCAAATCAACAATCAGCTCTGTAACTTGGGAATTATAGGCGATATATGCAGCAAATTTTAAATACTGATTTGCATTTGTATCCGTATAAAATAACAGTGTTGTCTAAATTAAGGTTGACAACAAACATCAAAGGGATTTGCTGAATGGATTGTGAACAGACGTATTGTTGAACAATGTTTGGTTTTCAGATGAGGCACATTTTCACCTAAACAGGTTGTTAAAAAACAAAATGTGCATTTTTGGGCTTCTGAAATTCCACACGTGCTTCATGAAAAGGTGCACCATGCTCCAAGAATTATGGTACGGGCCACTATCTCAAGTCATGGGGTAATAGAGGCATATAATTTAAAAAAAACAGCTTACCAATTCTAATTTAATTTCCTCGAGCGCTTTCGGCTGTTCTGCCATCTTCAAGAGGAATATAATTATGATTAAAATGATAAAACTATCATAATTGAATTATATATATAACAATTGATCGTCATTTTATTATTCATCAAAAATTAAAGTTTAAGTCATTAAGTGACAACGTCCATATTGTAATAGTTTCTCAATTGTACAAAGACCGGGTTGGTCTAGTGGTGAACTCGTCTTCCCAAATCAGCTGATTTGGAAGTCAAGAGTTCCAGCGTTCAAGTCCTAGTAAAGGCAGTTTCTTTTATGCAGATTTGAATACTAGATCATGGATACCGGTGTTCTTTGGTGGTTGTGGTTGGATTTCAATTAACCACACACGAATGGTTGACCTGAGACTGTACAAGACTAGACTTCATTTACACTCATACATATCATCCTCTCATTGTTTTTTTAATAAAAAGAAAAGTGTGGTGCTTACACAAACACGGTTTTGTGCACATTTTCACTCTCATTTAAAACAATATGTAGGAAAAAATTTACTAATGGTTCAGTGTTTGAGAGTAAGTGCGAATGGCCTGCCGATGTTCGTTCTCCACAGAATGCCAAAGTTGTCAGAGCAGCGTTGCCGAGGATCCCGGGCAAATCAACAAGAAAAGCAGCAGCAGAACTTGGGATTTTTGGCAATCTATGCAATGAATTTTTAAAACCAATTTTCATTTGTATCCATACAAAATAACAGTGTTGCCTAAATTAACGGATGACAACAAACATCAAAGAATGACATTCGCTGAACGGGCTGTGAAGCGAGACGTATTGATTAACAATGTTTGGTTTTCAGATGAGGCACATTTTCACCTAGACAGGGTTGTTAATGAATAAAATGTGTGTTTATAGGCTTCTGAAGATCTACAAATGCTTCATTAAAAGGTGCAAAACGCTCTATGAATTACGGTACAGGCTGTTATCTCAAGTTGCAGGATAATAGGGCCATTCTTTCTTGAACATATAGTTAACAGTGAATGTTATCTAAATATGCTGTGTAAAAATTTTGTTCCTCTGCTTCTTGCATAAGGGTTTCAATTAGAAAACGAATAGTTCATGCAGGATGGACCAGACCACACACAGCTAATGTTGTTTTAGATTTTCTGCATTCAAATTTTAACACAAATGCCATTTCAAACTGATTACTCAATCGTTTTGTATGTGGACAGAACTGGCCCCTGAACAATCCTGATTTGAATTCATGTGATTATTTTCTTTTGGAATTTCTAAAGGAAAAAAAATTCCCTAAACATTCTCTACAGTGCTGGAACTATGAATGCTGATCATTGGGGCGTGTGACAAGATAAATGAGGATATGTGTCGTCAAGTTATTAACAACACAGAAGGAGTCAGCGTAATCACTTACGCTGACGACATTGCACTATTGGTGGAAGATAAGGAAAGTTGTGATGCAGAGGATAAAGCAAATCTCTCCCTCCAACTCATAGACAAATGGCTAATAAACAACAACATGGAGGTGTCCCCGGCAAAAAGCAAGTGTATCCTCTTCACGGGTAGGAGAAGACTGCGCGGCGTTCGGGTCGTGATCCGTGGAGAGGTTATAACTGAGGTCAAGGATACAAAATAGCTAGGGGTGACAATAGATAAAAGTCTCAAGTTTGGTGGGCATGTAGAAAATGTGTGTAAAAAAGTAGGGCTCACCATAAAAGCCATCAGGAGATTATTCGTGGAACACACAGTACTGGGGGCCTCCAAACGGAAACTGATTGTGTCGGCGGCGGCGTTATACGCGGCGCCGGCGCCGGTTTGGGCTGATGCAATCAGGATACAAAGAAACAAGGATAAACTGCGAAGAATGCACAGAACGGCATTGTTGGGAGTGGTGGCAGGGTATCGTACTCTGTCATATGAAGCCATATGCGTGCTTGCGTCGGTCCCGCCGATAGAACTTCAGATCAAGAGCAGGAAAGCGAGAGCGGAAGGGTGTAGTAGAGCTGAGACCGAGGCGATGACCCGACAGTGGTGGAAGGAAGTATGGGCAGAGACTAACGCTACGGCCTGGACCAGAAGGTTAATAAGTGATTTGGACGCATGGCTGGATCGCCAACATGGCGAGGTGAACTTTTACATAGCACAGATGATGTCGGGTCATGGATGTTTTGGTTACTATTTAAAAAGATTCGGCAAGAGAGACACACCCAACTGCGACTACTGCCAGGAGGTGGACGACGCAGAGCATATGATGTTCGAATGCCGAAGATGGGCACAATACAGACAATTCATAGCAGTCAATAACCTGAATGCGAATAACATAGTAGAGTGGTCGCTAAGAAGGGAGCAGAACTGGAACGTTTTTAACAATTTCGCCGGTACAGTTCTTCGCACTAAGGAAGAGGAGGCGCGACGAAGGAATCGTTAGGTTCAATCGTAAATAGGGTTAGGTGGACAGCCCCATCTCTGAGAGCCTGTATGCCCTGGTGTGCAGGTTTCGGTGAGGGGACGGTGACTCTGGGGAGATTTTGCAGGGATAAAATTAAAAGACCTAGACCCGGCCGGCGAGGTTGGTTTTGGGGGTGCGTGCACTCATTGTGCTGGTCGCACCGATTTGAGGCAAATGGGATAAAGACTGAGACCCGGTTTCTGTCGGCGGGGGTGGGGAAAGGCATAGCCGGGCTTTGCCCTCGTCGGCAGGAATTAGAGGCAGGCAAGAAAAGATCTAGTACCGGGGCGGTTGACCTGCCGTGCCGGATGTAAAACCGGTGGGCGGGAAGACCGCCTTAGAGTCAAAAGCCACGTCTCTGGACCGAGTATACTTAATTGGATGTCCGGCCCAGGGATAAAAAAAAAAAAAAAAAAATGTTATTAACAACAACATAGTTGAAGAAGTTGCAACATAGAAGTTGTGTTGAACATGTGATAGTGGTCATATTATCTGATAAGTAGAACATAATCTCTAAATATATAGTAAACACATTGTATTTTACTTTTCTCTATTGAAATTCAAATAAATATTTTTTAACAAAACCAAATGTTGGATCATTTCATGCACCACCCTATATGATACACATAGCAGATTGATTACCATTTTCTCTTAACATCAAGATATCGGTTGAGTAGGGCAACAGTTATCACAACAACAAACTAAAATTACACACATACGTATAAGCAATAATACTTAGCCGTCTTCATTAGTTTAAACCATAGCAAACTGTTTAAAAATATTTAGTTCAGGAAAACTGTATCCCTCTGTACTAGGTTTTGAGTATTAATATAAAAAAAATAATCATGAATGATCTTGCAATAAAAAAATTTGTAACCCAAAATTTAATCTAAAAAAAGTACAAACTGCTGGTCTCCGTGGGAAAGTGGTAGTATCTTGGTTTTTCATTCAGAGGCCCTGAGCTCAATTCCAGTCGGGCGTAGCATTTTTCATATGCTACAGTTTCCATTTCAAATTCCCGCAGCACAAGCTATATATGTGATGAATTAATGACAAAACAAAATTTTTATAGAATTAAAAATTAGTACTCTATACATTTAGCTGTTGATATCTGTAGTAAAACAGAATGAAACATCTATAGTAATTTTAATATGTAAATTTCTGTTATTTTAAATCTTGAAGTTAGTTATTTTTTCACATGAAAATAGTAAATTTGAAAATTTTCTATTAAAACATTGGATAACAACAGTAGAATAAAAGAAAAAAACACCCTATTATTGAGGAGGAACACTCTTATTTATAATCTATTTTATGTAAATTATATTACATAAATTAGTTAAAAATAGCAAATTTTACACATAATCACATATTGTAAGAGTTTAAATTCAATTCCGTTGACATGAAAGGATTCAATATTTTATTTTTAAAAGATCCATTATTAAATCTAAGAAATTTATTATTTTTTTGAATTGAAGATGTTACTGTACAAGAGTGTTATTCCTGAATAAATGGAATGTTCTTGCTGTTTTCGGATTTTTTATTCATTTTATTAAAAACCGAAAATACAAATTATTAAAAGTCAATATCAGCACCAATTTTTTTTGAAATACTACTGCAACCAATAGAGGCACTTTCATCTTGTTCCCTTTGACTAGAATCAGCTAATTCAGGAGGTAAATGCAGCTTCTACAACAGAAAACAAATAAAAAATATTACAGAAAAGAAAAAACAATAGTACAATTTCTATTTAGAGTAAAAAAGCTGAACTATCCCGTTTCTGTCCACAAATCGTGAATTTTATAAATTACCCAGACAGGAACATTTATCAAAATTTAAAATCATGTATGAAAATTTACAAATTCTATTTGCTTTACTTTCTTGTCTCCTGAAATTTTTTTTAAAAATTCAACCACAGCATATACAAACTACAAAAAGATGCCCTTGCAACGTGAGTGTTGTAAGAAACCTTAATTTAAAGATGTGACAATCAATAAAAAACATAAATTGAGATAATGAGCACACATTGAAATACACAAATCCATTGACCCAAAAAGTTTTTTTTTTTTAACTTTAATTGGAACATGAAGACAACATGAAAAATAAAATGCATCTAAGCTATTATTTATTTTAGTATTATATTATACTACTTTATTATATATTTTAGTATAATATAAATACATTTAAGGTAAAATTGAGATACATTGGAACAAATTGTCTAAAGCACAAAACCTTTTTACCTTTATTTGGTTTCAAATAAAAAATCTAATGAGATCTAGGCTTCATAGTGGTCAGAGAACATATCTTTCCCTATACCAATCCATCGATTAGATAACCTTTTGTTGTCTTGTTGCAACCCTCTGTTAAAAAGAGATGGTCCTCCATTTTACTGATACAGAACTTGATTGTCTTATTTCATTTCATAACTTAGATCACATCTAACTTGTACTCTCAAATTCAACTGTCTCATTTGGTTGTTCTAATGCTTACATTCAGCCCCCTTACATCAAACTCATACCTTGCTCAGCATAACATTTAAAACTTCAACCCGTTTGGAATGATTATCCAGTTTGACTTTGTGTATTGTGCAAGCATGTAATAATAATTTTTTTTCATATAATATTATGTGTACTGGATTTAGCTTAACAAATTTTTAAACAATGGCAAATGATTGAATTCTTTGTGCTCTTAATGGAAGACTGTTGTGCATGCTTATCTTTGCTAGAGCATGGTGTTCTGTCTGATTTACTTTTTCCTAAGCTATTTTTGTTTCTTAGAACATTTGAAACTATGTGATTAACTGATGCACTGAACAACTACATAATAAAGATTGCCGAAACGTAAACCAAAACAGTAACAGATAAATAAAACACAATATACTTTTTCTTGTACAGATACATGTTCCCATCAAACTTGTAAGAAGAATTTCCAAAATTCTATATGGATAATATTCAGTACTGTCAAAATAAACATAATTTCCTTTTATAAAACCAAAAAATTAACTTCTTAGGTCCATTAGTGGAATTGTGGAAAGATTTTTGAATATTCTAATCTTTTTTTTGGAAATCCAGAAGAGTGATCTAAAAATAACTTTCTGTTAAAGATAATTTATTTGATCGTTTAGTTAAATGATCAAATATTTTAAAAATTTGAAAATAAGGGAGGATTTTCTTTCAAAAATTCAGAATAAAAAAATAAATTTGATTGCTACCACAATAATTATAATCCGCAATAAGTAATTTATTATTATCAACTAAGCTATATATTTCTACATAAAAACACATAACTGAATTTTTACATCATAACAAATAAATGTTTCTGTGAATAATATTTTTATTATAGTGCAAAGTTGCTACGGCATAAAAATTAATAGGTTTTATTATTTGGAAAAGAAATTGTAAGTATGTAAGCCTAATTATATATTTGTAATATAATTATTTAAGATCAACATGGGTCTTACAATCACTCTCTCTTACAGTCTACTACTACCTTTTGTAGTGATTACACAATATTCGTAGTAATCTAATCCAAAAGTGGATGTCGATCTTACACTTAATTACAATTTATTGTTACATGATTTTTGATGAGGCAGATATTTTGCTGAGACTATAACAGATAAGATCAAAACGCATAGATTACATGACTTGTTCCTCTGACTGTATCAGTAGTTTTGCAGCAATAACAAGCATGCTGTTTTCACAGGCCCAGCACATATATTTATGGTGGAACATTATTTAATTATTCTGAATGCCAGAATGTTTTTATGGCTAATTTTCCTAATAATGAAGTATCAAATAAACTGACTAGTTTTTGTTTAATGTTTAGATTTCATGAAACAGAAAATGTAGTTAATTGTAAATGTAAAGGTCATTTAGCAGTATTATATGACGGCAGCTTCAAGATATTCATCAGTTACTTTTACATTCTTCAGGAAAGTCACTCATGAAACTTTCTCAGCAGATTGGGCTTTTGGTAAAGGTGGTTTACAAGGCTACAAAAACTTCTCAAGTTGTACCTTTATTGAATTTCAGTAGGAAAAGAACTTGGAAAACCTGACTTCAACAGATGACTAAAGGTGATATGTACGAGGTCTGTTCAAAAAATAACAGAATATTTTTAATTACGCACCAACAGAGATATTTAATGACATATAGTTGGCAGCATTGTGTTCCACATAACCTCCTCTATAACCAAATGTTCTGGGATTGTTGATATCTTATTTAATATTTGGGTTATTGTTATTTGAAAGCAATGTGTTTAGATGTTAGTAGCAATTTTTGTAATGTGCGATTTTAGGAGCAACAATACAACATAAAATTTTGCGTGAAACTGGGGAAAACTTTCATAATGTTTCAATTTTTAAAGAAGCTTACGGAGATTATGTGCTGGGTCGTGCAATCTTATGAATGGTATTCACAATTTAAAAGTCGTCATCAGTCAACTGAAGATGACCCTCGATCAGGAAGACCTTTGACTTAAACTGATCAGCACCTATGTTTAGAAAATCAACGATCTGGTGAGTGAAAATCGCCAATTGATTATCACAGAACTTGCATTATTAGAGGTTAGCATCTCAATTGGATCATGCCGTGACATTCTGACTGAAACCTCGAACATGAATCAAGTTACAGCACAGTTCGTTCCTTGTTTGATGACCGAACAACAGAACATCGAGTGGATGTTTGTCAGCAACTTCTTGAACAAGCCAATGCCGATGAAACATTCATGCAAAGGATCATAACGGGAAATAAAAGCTGGGTTTACAGCTATGACATCGAGACAAAAGTTCAATCATCACAATGGATTGGCAAAGGATCTCCCCAAGAAAGCATGTCAGTCTCGATCCAATGTCAAAGTAAGGCTCTCTGTTTTTTCGATTTTAATGGAATTGTGAATTTTGAATTCTTGCCTCAAGGTGAAACTTTTAATCTTTTTTATGGCTTTTTACAATGGTTACATGAAAAAATTTACAAAAAGAGACCAGAGTTGTGGCAAGAGAATTCATAGTTCCTTCGCACATCAATGCACCTGCACACTCAGCTTTGTCAATTTGAAAGTTTTGTGCAAAAATCAGATGACTATCCTCCCTCAGCCTCCCTACTCACCAGATCTGGCTCCTTGCAATTTTTTCTTATTTCCGAAATTAAAATCAGTGATAAAAGGATACCATTTTGAGACTATTAATGACCTTAAAACAAATTTGTTACAAAATTTAATCAATTTAAAATGAAGGGTATTTAGTCAATTTCAAATGAAGCTATCCAGGATTGCTTTGCAAAATGGAAATACCGCTGGAAAAAGTGTGTGAATAGAGGAGGGAAGTACTATGAAGGGGCAAGGACCAATAATTTTAAAAATAATAAAGCTTAAAAAAAAAAAATTTGTTATTTTCTGAACAGATCTCATATGTTATGAACAATGTTTTTTTTTTTTATTCAGATGAGGTGAGGTTCTTTCTGGATACATTACCAGCTAAACAATAGAGAATGGGGTTCTTTTTCCTCACATTTATCATTATAGACCACTGCATGCTCAAAAAGTTCGCATTTGATCTGCAACTGCACAACAGAGTAATCAGACAAATTTTATTTCACAGAAATCCTAACTGCTGAACATTACTTGGAAATTATTAGAAGTTTTTAGTAGCTTTGTTTGAAACTTAACAACAAAATTTATATAGCAAAACGATACTATATGACACATTGTCGATTCCCACAGACTATGGCCTCCATAGTCCCTGAATCTGTCACTACCAGATTTTTATTTATGAGGTTATCTGAAAGGTACATTTTAAAGAATAACCCACACTTTTTGGATGAACTGAAAGAAAATACCAAAGATAGCATACCTAAAATCAATGCAGCAACTCAAGTACTTTGACACCTGCATCAAAGCTGAAGTTCCATTTTTAAATATTTAGTGTGCCATAAGTGAAAAAAAATTAAATATGGTCTGTTTAGTTTCTTGTACCGTACAATTAAATTAATCTTGTCATTAAGTAAATATAATTTGTTTTATACATAGGTCATGAGATTTCCTGAACACCAGTTTTAACCAAAAAGGTATGGAAAACTGTGAATCATACATTATACAGATGAAATACCAAACCTTATTTACAGAATATTACTATAATGTATAAAATTCAAACCTCAATGATAAATCTCCTTTTCCTTAATTTGAAAGCCCAATCGATTGTATCTGGTACATGAGGCGATAAAACATTTGTCGATGATAATTTATTTAAATAAAGAAGACCACTATATTCAGCATAAGCTGGTTCATCATTATCAGCGAGTGATTCTAATCTTATCGCACAATCGCTTAAATGCTGACATCTACTGATAACATTAACTATTTCTTCACCTCCTGATAGAGCACAAACAGCAGCCTAAAAAACAGACAATAATAAAGTACGAATATTAATACTCTATATATATATATATATATATATATATATATAAAAACTTCATAACCCGCATACATAAAAAAAGAAATAAGAGATTAAATAATAATAAAAGACATAGGAAAGAAAATTAAAGAAATAATAGCATATAAAAATATCTAATCAGTTAAGATAAATTTTCTTTTATTACCCACAAAATTATCCATAAGTGCATAAAATTAAATAAATCTGAATATTGTTAAAAATATTTTTGTATCTAGATAAACTAGATCGTTCATTAAATAAAGGGTCAAATTTACATAGAAAAAATAAAATAAATCATAGTAAAATAAATAAAGAAATAATGATACATTAAAAAAAACCATTACTAATTCAAATACACTGTTTTATATAAATGAAAATTAAAGGTGTACATCTTCGACCACATAAAAGTTAATATAATATATTAATGTGAAAATAATCATCTCAAAACAGCGTCTGCAAAGATTTAGTCAGGCAACTGTCACACCAGGACAGTTTATGGTTTTCTCATGCCATCTGGTGATGCTCCATCACACCTCCTGTATAACTGTCATGCTACAGTTTGTCACAATTTTAGATGCTTTGGTTGGTAAAATTTACAGTCTCATTTCAATAATTTACAGTATATACACTGTATTATAACACTATACATAAACACACACAAACAATATTTATTTATTCATTTTTGTTTTTCTTTTAATTAATTTTGTAATTATCTTTTACCATATTTTTTAGTCACATTCTCACTACATATTTGGTTTTTTTAAAACCAGTTAATGTAGCAAAGAATTTTGTGAAAGTTCTTAGATATTTCTTTTTCAGTTTTTGTATAAATTAATTTCATTGTTATTTAGTTTAATGTAGAGTGACATTGTTTGTTAATGATTTAATACTCATAAAGAAATGAAATTCCTTAGGAATTTTGGTAAAACAATGCTGGACTGCACTAGAAATGAAGAAGTAAAAGAAAGTGTAAAAATGAAATGTCAGAATTTAGAAAATCAAGATTGAAAATAATTTAGTAAAATTAAATGGATGGATGAAAGAAAATTGTGCTAGTTTATTTTTCTACAAAATATTACAGAAAAGCTTACATTTTCTGTGTTTTTTAGTAACAAGTTGTAAATTTATCAGAAGAATCGTGTAAAAAAATATTCAATAAATATTACTTACCTGAATAAGCCGAGAAGGTATTGTTACTAAACAAACGGATAAAGATGTATGTATTAATGACCTTAATCTATAAAAAAATTGGGGCAAATGAAATGGAGAACCCCATAATGGTGAGCCGATTGAGTGTATAGCAATACGTAAGATGGTACGTCGTGGTGGCTTAGATGGGTCATTTAATTTATGACCACCTTTGATTAATTTTTCATCTAGCATCTGCAATAGCTCATTATGATAACCGATTGATTTATCTGAAAAAATAAATAATATATGAAACATTAACATTTTGAATATATATTTTTGTTCATGATGGTAGATTTTAATAACTGGCATCCCAAATATAACTCTTAAACAAAAGTAGGATCTCAATCAACAACATATGATTTACCTATTTTTGATACAATCAATGGTGAAACTAACTGCTGACTTTACCGACAGTTTCATTGTTTGCAAAACTTAATATTTCTATAGCCATTGAAGCTTTTATTTTCAGAGTAGGAAAATGGTTTTACTTCAAACTCACATTTTTTTTATTGAAGATATGTTTTGTTATGAAGTTAAGTATACACAGAATACACGAAAGAAATTGTTCATCAAAGATTTCTAGACACCAATGTTCCAATATTACAGTGCTATGCAAAACATTTGATTAAGTTTCAAGAAACTGAAGCTGTCAAAGTCGCATTGCAAGTCTAGAAGACTACCTATTTTCCTAACAACAGAAAAATTTGAATGATATTTCTGATTGCATATCTCAAAGTCAAAAAGATTTATCAGAAAATTAACAAAACAAGCAAAACTCTCAAGGAGTAATATAGAGCAGTGAACAGACATTAAAATTACATCTATACAAAATAATTATAGTATATCAATCACAAAAACATTGGTTTTCCTAAACATGTTGAATACTGCAAGCAATTTCTGAATTTTTTTAAATGAAAAGGAAGACATTCTCAGTACAACAATTTCTTTAAGATGAATTGTGGTTTCATTTACTGAGCCGTGTCAGTAGTCAGAACAGTTAGGTTCAATATTCCCAAAGAATCTTAGTACAACCATTGCATAACAAAAAATTGGAATTTTTTTGTGCTGCACCATACACAATCAGATAATCATTTAATTTTCCCAGAACATAGTAAACTCAGAACATTATTGCAATAAAATCGTATACTCTTTCTTCAGCCAATTAAATGAGGAAGAAATTGGTGTAGTACACTTCCAACAAGATGGAGCAACGGTTCACACCACCAATGTTTAGCTAAATTTACTTGATGAAATTTTCAAGGGTAGGTTCATTTCAAAATACAACTGGCTACTGGGATTCCCAGATCTTACACCCGTACATTTTTATTTATGGGGAGAAATGAAAGGACCTGTTTACAAGAGCAATCCTCATACCCTGAACAAAATGAAAAATAGCACAACTGAATTTGTAAATGTAATCACTATTTTTCTGGTAAGCATGTATTTTCAAACATGTTAAAAATCCTGAAAACAATGACCATATTAAGTATTCCTATAGATTGAAATTCCATTTAGCAAGTATATTATTCATGTTTCTACCTTGCTAATTGACAAGCATTGCTGCTTTAAAAAATTGCAGCAAAATGATTTCAATTATCTTTACAACCACTGAAAGCTTTCTCATATCAAAACATTGTGTAAAATGAAGTGGGTGTAGTCTATCAAGATATTTGAACAAGCTCACCTTTAGATTGCAATATATTCAAGCTCACCTTGAATTTAATCCATGAATCTGTGGATTTTTGTGATGAATTCATCAGTTGTATGGTTTTAGGGTGTCCCAAGCACTGATCACCTTAAATTGATGTATGTTTAAATTAAGCAACCCAATTTTTTTTTATCATCAAACACAAAGCAGAAGGTTTCGATGAGAATTAGAATTGGAATCTGAAGCACCTGATCAGAACCGATACAATGGGAATTTTACTGCTTTATACTATCTGATCCACTTTATTATGGTTTTGACATATAAAACAGACCTAAAATACAAGAGATACTAGTCAGAGTAGCTTTCTTTAAGAGTAATGCTTTTATTACATAGCCAGTGGTTGTTATCAAACTAAATAATATTTGCATTTCAGCGGGCTAAGTAAGCCGATGTACAACAGATATGCAGCCCAGTAACAAGAAACAACTTCATCACTCCTTACTTTCCCTTACAGATCTTACATGGAATGCTATGGTATTTTTACAAATGGCTGCACTAATTACAGAAATAATTAGTTTAATGTAGGTCATCTGGAATACTTGATTATATATCCTTGACAGATAAGACTTTTTCTACAGATGAAAATCATTTACTTAAGAAAGTATACAAGGCAGTAGGGTTTTTCATTTTATCTTTCAGTAATGAAATAGGTGTATCTTAAACATAAATTTATTTTTTTTATTACTGTAATGAAACAAGCAGCCTTTTGATACAAAAGTTCTAGGTTCCAATCCCAATTAGATTAACAGGTAAATTTTGAACATGATGAGTTATTTAAACTGGCATGCCTCCAGTTTAACAGTTAACTCAATTTTAACCAACCTTTAATTAAACTGACAACTATATTTTTTACAAGTAACAATAGTAATGTACTACCTTTCTTTCTTTTCCTGTTTAGTCTCCGGTAATTACCTTTCAGAGGATGAATTAGGATGATATGTTTGAGTGTACATGAAGTGTAGTCTCGTACAGTCTTAGTTCGACCATTCCTGAGTTGTGTGGTTAATTGAATCCCAACCACCAAAGAACACTGGTATCCACAATCTAGTATTCAAATTTGTGTAAAAATAACTGACTTTACTAGGATGAATGCTGGAACTCTCGACTTCCAAATTAGCTAATTTGGGAAGACGCATTTACCACTAGACCAACCCGGTGGTTTAGTAATGTACCTGATATAAATTTATAACTGATGTCTACGAATTTAAAAAGCTTTTTATGTAAATTGGAATTCTATATTATGCTTGCTATACCGATGTACATGTAGGTGTTTTTAATGTATGTACATATTATTTTCACAGCAAATATGGTTAGAAAAGCTTATATCAAAGGGGGAATATGGTAGGCATGTCAAAAAAAGAGTATCAGGTTTTTTTTTGCAAATTTTTACGTTTTAGAGACTAACTTCTTCATTTAGATAAAAAAAAAACAAGAATGTATGTATGTGTGTCACAATGATTTTGACCTTACATCTCAGGATTGACCAAACCTCTTCAAATTTTACTCAAATATTTCTATAAATTGGGCATTACCATATTAATTTTTTCAAAATTCATTATGGTGGTGGGGGATATTGTGAAAAAAATTTTGATTTTCTTCAGAGGCATTTCAAAGAAAACTTTTTTAAAGCAAATTAGTTACCTACAATGCATGTATATAAAAAAAATTCAAAAAATCATCCCCAACCTCTTTTAACTGAAATATATATTTTTCTTTCTTTTCCTCTATTTCCGTTCAGTTTAAATATTTTTCAAAAATTGAAAAATTTGGTAAATTTTTTTTCTTATTTTAGCCTCTATTAGATTTAGAGAAATCTTTACTTAAGGAAATTTGTTAAAATTAACCAATATATAAATATATTTAGAAAAAGTGTTTCTTAAAATTTACTCTTCACTTCAAAAAGATATAAATAGGTTTTTTTTGTTTTTAGCTTAACTCTTTTAATTTTTAATAGCCAGGAAACTCATACAATACTTTGCCAGCTTTTACAGACATATACAGTTATAAACGCATAAAGCATTATATACGCTTTATATTATATATGAACATTTTTTTCTTTTCTTTATCTGAAATTGAGTTCTTATTTTCATTACAATTAGAGATGTAATATATATTTTTAAATTTATTTTATTACAATGAGAACTAATACTAATACATTATATAAAAACACACCATGATTTGGTTGCCAATGCAACACTTCTGCATTAGTTATAATATCAGACGACATTTGGTTAGCTAAATCAAACTGATGACCAAACACTGTAGATGGTGCTGATTGTACAACAGGTGTATCATGATAACGCCATGCTATTTTTAAATCACTACTTTGACTGCTTATGCCACCACTCCCGCTTACATTCTGATGATCTGGAGGTCTATCAGGACAAATTGGTGCAGGCAACTCTGAAATCTATTTAAATAGATTAAATTAAATAAACTTAAAAGAAGTATTAAATTAAATCACAAATAAAGTAATGACTAAATATATCCAGTTGTATTATATTAATATAAGCTTTCTATTAAATAAGGTTCCAGCCACTATCCATTTAACACTGTCAAAAACACTTCATATTCTGCTGATTTTGATATTTTATACTCTGGTAACAGAATAAATTCTCAAAATATATTTTGAGAAATTAATCTATACTACTGCATAAAGAGGAAGAGGGATTTTTTTTTGTTCAGGATAAACAAAAAACTACTTGATCAATCGCAACCAAATTTTTAACTATGTTTCTTGGCATAACAGAGAAGGTTTTTAGACAAATTTAATCTCAAAAAATCTCTAAAAAAAATAAATATATGTAGTAGTAGAGATTTTCTGGTTGAAGCACAAACTTTAATGAACTGAATTACACTGAGTCTCTATCACTGTTTATGCTGGATTTAAACTGAATGATTCAAATTAATCTAATGAACATGACAAAAGTAATAGAATTAAATTTACATTAAATAAAATAATATTAAATAAATTTAAAAAAAATTCTGTTTAACAATAATGGACTACCTGTGGGGAGCGCATATGAGGCTAGAGTAGTGAGGTATCCAACCCTTGTGGGTAGCTAGACCAATCGTCACCATCAACTGGTAATACATGGGATGCCCCTGGAATGCTGTTTTGGGAAGTACAATGGGGGTGCTCTTATAATATTTATTTTTTTATTTTTCTGTTTAGCCCCTGCAGAACCACCATAAGTAATTACTTCAGAGGATGAATGAGGATAATATGTATGAATGTAAATGAAGTGTAGTCTTGTATAATCTCAGGTCAACCACTCCTGAGGCACGTGGTTAATTGAAATCCAACCACCAAAGAACATCGGTATCCATGATCTAGTATTCATATCCATATAAAAGTAACTGCCTTTTCTAGGACTTGAACCTTAGAACTCTCGACTTTGAAATCAGCTGATTTGCGAGGACGAGTTCACCACTAGACCAACCCAGTGGGCTATAATATCTCTGCAAACAATCATCTGATTTTCAAAATTTGAACGCGGTATTTGTTAATAGGCTGAATACTAACTTTTGTATGCATCAGATACATTCTCGATTTAACAGATCACGGTTAATCGGAAATATTGTTACATCTCTGTACCGATCTTCAGATTTTCAAAATTCAAACGGGATGTTTATATTTGTATGTATAAAGTTTGCTGTTTGTTTGTTCTGACTGAGCAATTGCTTTCATACCTGCAGGATTCGTGTTATCACAGAGAAGGTTTTAAGCTACAGACTTTAGATCCAAGCTCCCTTGAAGGTTAAGAAATTAAAAATATACATTACTTCTTCTTCCCCAAGGATGATAAAGTTGTGAAAAAAAAGATAATCATTAAGGAAAAAATTAATCCTTTAATATAATAATAACTTCATTATTATATTTCTGCCACCATGATAAACAAATAAGTTATGAATTTTTCATTGTTAAAGGTGTCTGTACTACAGTTACCATAATTACTACTATTCTGTCTTTTGTAATTTAGTTTCTTTGTCAGGTTTCTATAAAACTCAAATATTTTAATCGTTATTTATCAGTATTAGTATTTATTATTTTCTCAACTATGGGGATAATAAATAGTGTGGAGGTCCAGGGGGCAGAGCCCTCTGGATAGATGGGAATTGCGACCAAAGCAAGCTCTGTGGGTGCCGGTCTTCCTGACAACATGGAAATGGCAAGCAAAGCGAGCTCTGTGGCCCTGGGGTACACCCTGTGGTGCCCCTAAGTCAGTTCTGGGGTTCATCTGGGCCCTGACAGGCTGGCTAATTTAAGCTTTGAGAATTTGAAGTATATATTCTCAAAGCTTAAATTTTCAAATTTTTACTTTGGAAAAAATAAACCAATTTTCAAACTTAAATTTTTTTAAACATTATTAACACAAACTAAGAACTGCACAGGTTGAATAACTGAATAAGAATGATGTAAATCCCTTCCTACCAGGTAGCTCAGCATGCAAGTGTAGATTCATCATCACAGTGCTGCCGCTGGAAGCACTACTTTTAAACAGGACTTACTGTTTCTGGATACATATTGTATTTAACACTATGATAAAAGTAAATTTTTAATACAAATTTATCCATTTAACATCTTTATTTTGGGTGATTAGTAAAGTTTAGATGGGAAAAGGTTTTGTGTCACATAATTTTTCAAGTTTTAATACTTTGAATAATTGATAACTACAGGGTATAGTTATTGATAACTACCACCTATGAACACATCAAAATGTCAAGCTTAATATAAACTCGTCAGTTATTGTTTTCTTGATATTTTCGGACTGGATTAACCAATTTTCATGAAATTTCATATGATAACTTCTGATTAACAATCATTGATGCCATTCTATTTTGGTTACAATTGGCCCAGGAGCAAGGAGATATGGCAAAGTGGGGAAACTTATGCAATTTATTGCCACCTTTTTCAATTATTTATAATTAGTATCAATACTAATACTAATTATAAATTACCAACAATAATTATTATTATCATATTATCTTACTTTAAATATAAGATAAACTTTAGATGTAGGCTAGAATTGTTTAATGTAATAAGTTACCTTATTCAATACTAAATACATTATTTCATTTTATCGGGATTACTAAGACAAAATTAAGAGCCAGATTAACAAGATTTACCTGTACATTACAATAATAATTAAAAAATCAATAATAAAAAATTTAATCAAACCTTACTATTTTATTAGTATTCACATCAAGACTTGCTAATAATGAACTATGGCCGCAAACAACACCTTCAGATATGAAATATTTCATGAACAGCTGAGAAAAAAAACTAAATTCATCTTCCTCTAAAAAGTAAAACAAAATAAATTAGTACAGTCTATAATGTTTATTATATATTATAATATCTTCAGTATAAAAGATCTTAAAAAAATTTGTAATACATTGCATAACTTTTCCAGCTATGCCAGTCAAGTCATACAATACCTTACACAGCTCTCATTGCAAAACCTTTCCAGAGAAGCCGGAAAGTCTTTCCAATTCAATCATTAAAAGGCTTATCTTCATTTTTCATATTTTGATTTAAATATAAGCAACAGAATTTTTAAAAAATTTGGAAATTTTTTTATAATGGTGGGTCCCCTGATATCAGTGGAACTTTTTTTTATTGATTATAATGATTACTAAAATAAGATTTAAGCATCAAAATTTCCAAATCTGAAATAAAAAATCTATGTTTTTGGATCTTCCTTACTCCATGGCAGCATTTTCAACAATTGGCAAGGCATGTCTGTGAAGGAAGCAGTGCATCCATTTCACACTTGGTATAAGATGATCTAATTTTTTCAGAAATCTACTCTTCTTTCTTGTTATCTTTGCACCATCACTACATACTGCAATACATTTTGCCAAATTTATGGTATAGTTTTTTGTAGCTTCATAAAACATGACAAAAAAGACACTGTCCTGTTGCATGACCAGGTATTGATTTGCAAAACAACATATTTTCTTGGATTGATCTGTCCCTATGCCATTCATATCTCCCAAAACATAAGAAATGAGAAAAGTTTGCCTCATCTATTGATTAATCAAATTGAATACTAAAAAATTCACTTGAACTCACTTCTTAAATTATCTAATCGTGGACAACGGCAGCCATATCATCAATTCGCCTTGATACTGTCATTAGAAAGCAGAATTTTTTTCAATTGTTTTCCTTTTTCCACGTCTATTAAAACACTGACCATATTGATTGCAGTAGGCAACATGAGGTGGTTTTCTGCGATTATTTGGGGTTTGGACATTTTAACTACTCTTAAAGCTATGAGATAAGATGCTTCAGGTGTACTTTTGTCAGTACGGCTTGATATACAAACAGAAGCTTGTTGGTTTCTCAAATTATGTAATTTTTTTTTGAAAGATTCCAATGTTTTACATTTTATTTAGTTTTATATTTTGTTAGTTTCCAAGTGTCAAATTAAATTTAATGGTTTAATGCTTTCATCTGATGCACTGCAGCTTTCCATCCAAAGAGGTAAAACCACAATTTATGAATCACTTCGTTCTTTCACAAACTTATCCATTTTGCATAAGAATTTAATTGAGAAAAAAAACACATCTTTATCAATTGACCGCACACTAAAAAAAAACCGAAACCTCAATTATAATTTTCACTGAAGCTAAACTCTTAAAAAATTAAATTAAAGCCCTAGATGTATGATTCATATTCAAAACAGACATTCTGCAATCCCTTACATCTCTTTTATACTGCTGAGAGCACAACGTATTCAAACAAATCATATACATGTTCGAACATGACGCTCTCACAGGGAATATTATGCAAGCAGACTAAATTCAAGGAGCACATACACATCAAGTTGGAACATGTAAATTGCTCATGTATGTATACTTCATACTTATTGCTATCAGTTAAATAGTTTTAACTAGGTTTCAATGGATTGCGGTTGGGAGGGATTAAGAAATATTCATTATATATTTTTACTTTTTGTATCACTGTACGGGGACAATTTTTTTATAAAAAACAAAAATCTCTCTATAAAGGAGTGATCCATACAAAAAAATTTTAAAGTTATTTGTTTAAAAATATTGCTTCTTATTTTGGATCTGGAATAAATTGTTGAGGCAAAAATTACTTAAATTTTAATTGCCCTTAAAAAAAAAGGACAAAAAAAAAACCAGAATATTATATTTTTTGTTGATGGTGAATAAATTTAAAATAATTTTTTCTAGAAACATTCACCCATAGGTTAAGCTTAACAAATTTGCTTAAGTTCTCTCTACATTTAACATCGCCTCCAATAAAGAGTAAAACAAGAACATAAAAATTTTCTTGTAACACAAAGTTTAGAGTAAACTTTGAATTTTTTATGGCATTAAAAAGACTGATATTATCAGTCAGCGTAAGAAAAATCTTCTTTAATTTTTACACTGAAATCTGCTGGTCTATTCTACAATGTTAAAAATTAAGAAATTATCAGAAATTCATAAAAATGTATTTACTGTTTACAAAATGGATATTCATTTGTAATGATCAGACGTATTTTATTGCAGTTATTTCAAAGAAAGGATCATTGTTTCTGATTAGATGGCACCATAATCCAGAAAAACTAACTTTTTACATGATGTCGCACAATACTGCAATGATTTTTATCCTACCACTTGGCAGACCGCCACATCCTTTCAATTGTTTCAGCATGAGAATATATGAAACTATGATTCAGTATTCAAATCATTATCTAAGAAACAGTAAATGTGATTCACTCTTTAGTACATAAATCTGGCTTCCTATACCTTATTGATTTTATACATATATATATATATATATACACACATACGTTACATACCCCAACAATCTCAATATTATGGTTGTTCCTTTCTTTTAATTCTTCTCAAAATAAACATACAGAAAAAACCCAAACTTTGTATATATTATTCACTGCTTGCTATAACAATTGAAAAATATCAGGCCCATATTTCGATTACGATACAAGTTGGAGAAATTTTTTTGATTTTCAACTTTACAAGATTGAAAAGCGATGAATTTCATCATAAAATAGTTTAATAATAAATACTTGTGGGTAACAAGCTCAAATATTTTTAAAAAATATCTAAATGGCATTGTTATAATAGAACAGTACCAATGTAAAAACAACGCTTCATTATCTTATACATAGCAGTTAAATAAAGCACTTGATAAAAACTTACCAACTAATAAAATATTTCCGACAGGTATTCCACCACCTACAACACAGGACAACATTAAATTAAATTTTTCTTTCTTTACTAAAAGAATTGTTTCTTAAAATAGTATGCAATAATAATTTATATATAATAATTAATCTCTCTTAAATGCAGCATACACAATAATTATTACATAACAACTTAAAAATAGTTTTTTTCTATGTTCTTGTCCATGACAGTTAGTGATAATAATATTTTATCTAAAATTCTAATCTGTGTTGCAATTAACCATACCAAATGGCATTGTAAAACTTATAAAATAGAAACAGATAACTGATAAGCATAACTTAGATCACAGACATGAGAAAAAGTTCTGCATTAACACAAGACACTGAAAATTACTTTGTAAGTAGTTATACAATTTTAAGGTAGTCATCTGGTATGGCAATAAAAATGTACAGTCTGTCTACTAGCTGTACAAGCACATTATACAATTAAAATGTATTCTGACCAATAAGCACTAGTTAATTCAGTGATATAATAAATGATTTAGGTAATGTAGGTGTAAACATCTGAAATAAGATGGAATCTATGTTAACTTAAGACTGTACACAAGAGTTGAAATTAATTGAAAAAGATCAATGTCTGACTCTGGGTTCACCTACGACATCAAAATTTAAATAAATAAGAAAAGATTACGCAGAAATAAAATGCATCTTGCAAAAAAGTGTACGTTAAGTTACACAGTGGTCAATATCAATCTGTAATATAAATATCAAACTGTAAAACTGTTTACAATTTAATAACTAGGTTAATATTCTCATATAAAAGTTACAAAAAAAAAGGTTGTTAGTAGTTACCATAAGGGTAAAAAAAACGTAAATTAAGAGGTTATGTTTATTACCTAAAATACAATCCAAAGAAACGATTCCTGATGAGACTAATGATTGAGATTTTCCTGTACATGTTCTTGTTCCAGGAATTGTTGGAATTTTTTTACTGCTTTTTAACTGAAAGCTAACTGACATTATAGAACTTAACCAACTACTTAATCATCGCGCAGCAAAACAATGCTGTTAACGACTGCAGCAATTGTTTAATTCCTACAAGCAGTGCATCCGGTAAATGAACTAGTTCTTAAGTCTATGAATAGATAAAAACTAAAACTTAGCTTCGCTAATTGTATGTAAATGGGAGTCCTAAATTCAGCTGAAATATTTGTATTTTAAATCATACATACCGCTGATTGCTTTTGATTATAATTTTAACTTTTAATTTTCTTTGAAGTTTCGCTTCATGAAATTATTTTAAATATAAGAATAAATGCGTTTATTTTTTTACAAGTAACTTCTGTATTGACCAACATGCTTTTTTTTTGTTTAACTTCCGAAAATTACCGTTCAAGTATTACTTCAGAGGATGAAGAAGTAGATGAAGTAGTCTTGTACAGTCTCAGTTCGACCATTCCTGAGATGTGTGGTTAATTGAAACCCAACCACCAAAGAATACCGGAATCCACGATCTAGTATGCCCGGTGTTCAAATCCGTATTTGATCTGGTAAAAGTAACTGTTTTTACTAGGACTTGAACGCTGGAACTCTCGACTTCCAAATCAACTGGCTTGGGAAGACGCGTTTACCACTAGACCAACCTGGTGGGTTAACATGCTATCTTCGTGGGTTCAAAGTGGTTTGTTTATTAATTATACGAAATGCTCAACTTAAAAGAGGCCCCATCACTCAACAGTTTATACTAAATGCATATTTTTGTTAAAATGCATATATTGGTGTGAGAGGGGTAAAATAATGTTGAAGGTGTTGGTGTGACTGGAGCTGGACCGAGGGGACTGTTTATTGCCTGCACATTTGAGTAATGGTAGTTTGTGTCAAGCACTGGCTTTTGAACAAGTTTGCGTAATCATGTGTTTTTGTCTGTTAAAATGCGGTTAACTGTTGAAGAATGTGTATTCGTGATGAAAACCTATTTAGAGATGAAATCTCGTGTTGTGTGTTGGTGAAAGTGAAGGAGAAATTTGAAAGGAAGCACCAGAGAAAAATGTTATTCAGAAGTTGGTTAAAAAATTTCTTAAAAAACAGGTTCTGTGTTAGACCATAAACATGCTCGACACAGGTCATACAGGACATTAAAGCAGCAGTTACAAGATCTCATAAATTTATTCATGTAATGAAAAAATCACATAGTTGTGCGCATTCATGTAATTTACATTTTTGCATTTCATGTTTATTGTAGTTGTGACATTCCACACAACTATTTATTGCATACAACATAGATACATACAATGACAGCAATAAACAAAAAAAAATTTATAGATATCTAATGAGCAACTAAATAAGTGAATAATACATAAATGCATTACCAAATGTAGAATTTGCTACCTGTAAAGGTAGATACTGAATAATATACCCTGAATTGAATCAGAGCATATCAGATTTGCTATCTGTTAAACAAGTACATACATATATATATATATATATATATACCCAGAGCCTTGTCAGAGTATATCCACTTTGATAACTGTTGAGCAATTATGTAAATTATACAACCTGAATTGCAACACAGCAAATCAGGTTTGCTACCAGTTAAGCGAAAGTCTAAATAATATACCTTAATTGTGTCAAGAGCTTATCCAGTTTGTTAGCTGTTAAGCAAGAATATATTGAGTACTCCCCGAACTGCATCATAGCATATCAAATTTTGATAAAGCTAGATTATGAATAATACACCATAAGTTGAGTCAGGGGATATTAAATTTGCTACAAGTTTAGTAAGAAACTAAGTAATATATCCTGAACTGTGTTAGGAAAAATCAAATATGCTACCTGTTAAGCAAGAATCTAAATCATACACCTTGAACTGTGACAGAACATGTCAATTTAATCTGTTAAGCTGTCAAATAACCTGTTAAGTAAGAGTCTAAATAAATAATATACTCTGAACTGTGCCAGAGCATAATATATTTTCAGTATATATCATAAGAAGCTGTAAAATATTCCCTAAATTCTGTTTTTACAATAATACAGTTTTAAACTTTTATCTTAAAAATTAAACCAATTAGGCCTAAGTTGATCTTTGAAATATGGAAATATATAAACTAATCCAGCAGGTTTTATTGTTTCTTAGTGATCAAAGATAAGTGTTAAGGAAGTGGAAGAAATAAGTAATTTTCAGATGATTTTTCTATTATTCCTGATATTAAAAACAAAACTAAACTAAAGCACTGATTTTTTAATGCAATAAATACTCAGAGTTTTCAATCATAATGAATTTACTCCTATTATCCATATTTCAGTTATTTCCCTTTTATACTTGTGCAGCAGTATGCATTACTATCCAAGCCTCTTAATTACTCCTTTTATGATTCTCTTTAGAATGCACTTTCATCACATAATATGGCCAATCCAGGTTGGAATTAAAAAAAGGAGTTCTATAAATTATACTATTGAAACTAAGATAAAGAAAAGTATTTTTGACATAAATGATTTAAAATCTTTATATGAAAAATTTGTAAAAGATAAATAAATACAAATGACTTTTGAACTGAAAGTACAATCAGTATGTGATTGATGAACAAAAATATAAGATTTTAATAGAAAGATAATACATTTAAGCAATTCAAATGAAAATGGGTTATTAAATATTTATAGAAATTATTTTTATGCATATGCTTGTAGAAAAATAATTAAATATTATTCGGTTATACATGGAGAGGTACTTATTTGACAAAGTTATGATGTAAAATTAGAAGGAACATGTGTATTTAATAAATTGTTGTTTTTAGGATACTTCCCTGTGTGTTTGGAAGAAGGGAATTGTGTTTAAAGACGGCGACAAGGATCCTGCTGTTAGTTTGTTGTATGGGCCTCTGACATTACTTCTGGTTATTGGCAAGGTCTTTGAAAAGGTTCTTTATCTGCATATAAATGAGAGGTTAACCTTGCAAAGATTGTTGATGGAGAATCAGTATTGGTTTCTCCCAGAAAGGATATGGAGGACGCCATACTCCGTGTGATGAGTGTGGTAACAACCAGTGAGACGGAATATGTCCTGAGTTTTTTCCTGGACGTTTTCGGAGCATTTAGTAATCTATGGTGGCCTTCTGCTATTTACCAACTCCAAAAAAGAGAATGTACTGTAAGTGAATTGCAAGTTATGCAAAGTTACCTCAGTCATCAGGATGTGCTGCTCCACGAGGGCAGCCATGAGGTTGGCAAGACACTGTCTAAGGGATGTCCCCAGGGCAGCCTGTTGGGTCAATTATTGTGGGTGGTGGAGTTTGATTCTTCCCTGAGGTTGCCCAGCAGGTATTGCATCATGGCTTATGCTGACGATGGGCTCTTGCTGGTCAAAGGAAGCTTGCAGAGGGAGGTTGAACTCCGAGCCACTCAGGCTTGCAGAATGCTTGAGCTGTGGGGCTATCAACACAAGGTGACGTTTAGCCCGGGAAAGAACACGATGATGCTCCTCAAAGGCCACTTGGCAGTGAGTCAGCGTATAAATTATGTTCAGGTTCTAAGGTACCTCGGGGTGTTTCTTGATGAGAAAATGCAATATAAGAAGCACCTTCAATATGTCGCGGAGAGGGCCTGTGATACCTTCTTCGGTATTCGACGTGTGGTCAATCCTGATTGGGGTTTTAACTCTAACACCATAAGCTTTCTGTATAAAGACATGTACAAGGCTATTATGCTATACACGACGCCTTTTTGGGTGGATAGGGCAAAATATAAAAGTTATCGGGACATATTTTTAAGGGCTCAACGCCTAATATTATTATTAGGGTCGTTATCTTACTATTTAACGGGAGGCAGGCTTGGTGATTACAGGCGTGAAACCGATATACTCGATTGCGTCTGAGAAGCAGCAGCGGTATATTGCTAAGAAGTCCGGTGAGTTGACTTCGAATGAAGTTTGAGAAATTGAACAACATGGGAATGCCTTGTGGCAGGCCAGATGGGATGAACAGATGGTAGGCGTTATACGCATGATGTCTTTCCAAATGTGGTTGGTTTGCGGGACGCCTCTTGGGTGCACCCTAATAAATATGTGACGTAATTTCTTTCCGGCATAGTGCTTTTAGGGACAGACTGTAGAAATTCCTCCTGGTAGATTCTCGAATGTGTCCTTAGCATGGACAATTGAATGATACCAACCATGATCTTTATGAGTGCTCGAAATACAAGTTAATGCGTACGGAGATCTTGATCTTGTCGGGTCGGCGTTGGATCTCCGTGTAAACTGGAGGAGCCAGGCTGAATGGGCAATAGTGGAGAGTTTTATATTGTACTTACGAAAGGAAATGATTACTGAGGAGATCTAGAGCTCTGCTTGGATTTCTCTTGTATTCTGTTTTTGTTTTATAAATTATGTTTTTGTTGTTCTTCTTGTCCTTTGATTTGTTTTATGATACTGTGTTGTTATTGTTCCATGTAATATTTTTATGTTTCGTGTTATGTGTTGAACTCACTTTTACCTTCTACGGGTAGGTAGTTCAATTTTTGTTTAATTAAGTCTTTTCAGCCTTGCTTAAGACTCGGTGAGTTCATTAATAGCAGTACATCAATGGGAATATCACTCGTGGAATTCTAGCCGAAGCGGACTGGAATATGTCTTAAGCTGAGGTTTCGAAGATGACCTCCAGTAAAGCCCATAAGGGCTCAGAACAGAGGGGCTCTTACTAGGTCAGGATGGGGGCAAGGAGAATGGGGTCTTTTCTGTTTCATCCTCACTATGGTTTTTATATTTTTTTTACGTTACGTAACAGAAAAGGCCCCAAACCAGTGGGTGTTTGGAAGTATTTGCAGAGAGATTATAATCTAACCAAAGTTAACTAACGCTCGCTTCGTTCGCTAGTCAACGTTGGTTAAGCTAGCGTAGGTTAAGCTTGGTTAAATTATATTTATAACTCACCTGGTCTAGTGGTAAACTCATCTTCATAAATCAGCTGATTTCGAAGTCGAAAGTTCCAACGTTCAAATCCTAGTAAAGGCAGTTACTTTCATACGGATTTGAATACTATATCGTGGATACTGGTGTTCTTTGGTGGTTGGGTTTCAATTAACGACACGTCTCAGGAATGGTCGACCTGAGTTAATCAAGCTAAATCGCTTGATTTAGAATTTCTTATAAGGAAATTTGCATCGCTTAAAGCAAGAAAGAAAGTCTTTTAACGTTTAAACTTAAAATTAATTGTTTTTTAAAGAATCGTATTTAATATTAAGTTATTTGTTTTTTACTTACTAAAAGAAGTAAAATGTATTGTGATCGCAAAAAAGTTTGGTTTTCATATTTCAACGGAAGTACCCATTTTGACTAGTTTTGTCGTGACGTCTGTACGTACGTTTGTATCTCGCGTAACTAAAAAACGATTACCCGTAGGAAGGTGAAATTTTTGATTTAGAACTGTTGTAACATCTAGTTGTGCACCTCCCTTTTTTATTACAATCAAAATTAAAATTAAAATTTTAATTAATGAAATATTTGGATTTTAAAGGGAAAGTACATCGGTTCGAATCAGACTTCACCTCCTTTTGTTTTTTTTACTTTATTATATTATTTTTCTTAACTTTTCTTTTTTTAATTTAAATATATTGATTTAATAATTACTAACCCGTGATAGTAAAAAAAAATTACAATAAATAATAATTCAAAGATAATAAAAAAAAAACAAAAACAATTATTAGTGGAACAAAATTTTATAAAGTTTAAAAATGTGTAAATGTAATTTAATAGGTATTACATATGTAATACCTATTCGAACCCGGGAGGTCCCGGGTTCGAATCCCGGTCAGGCATGGCATTTTTCACACACGCTACAAATCATTCATCTGTCATCCTCTGTACAGTAATGCTTAACTGCGACCCCGGAGGTAAAAAAAAAAGAAAAAAAAAAGTATTACATATGTGTGTATGCAATAGATTTGGTGAAACATCTGATTATTTAATATTAATTGAAAATTATAATTTAGAATCAAATTATTTTTGGATTTTATAGTTTGAATTTTGTTTAATTTTATTACTTATAACGGAATTTCTGTTTAATTTTGGCTACATTAAAGTTAACTACAGAGTGACAAATAAATAGACCATCACTGAGAGGCATACATGCCCGATCTTTAATAAATTGCAAAAAATTCTTATCTTTTAGTTCATTACTCCTATGATATTTTCGGACAGCATTCTCCCAAAATCAGAGTTGATCATCATTTCGTTTATTTGTTTCTTGTTGCCAGTCATTTAATCGCTCTTTGATTTGATATAATTCTTCTGATCCTAGTTTGTGTTCACGTTCTCTAGTTTTCAAATTTCCTCTCACTTTATATTCATCATCATCTCTTAATCTTTTTATTCTTTCTTTGTTTATAACATTTTCTTCCTTTTTATTCTTTATTTGGTTTTAACATTTTCTGATATAGTAAAATGAATAATAAAAAAGGATTTTTACTCTATCCTAATATGTCATGTAAGATTGTTGAATTAATAATTCTATAAATATTTGATGCTAATAAAAACTAATATTTCACAAATTGTGTAACTGTCCACTTTATTAAAGTATTGGAGGATTGTATCTCACTTTCAAATGAAATAAGTTTAAATGAAGTGCAGCAAAACATGTTTATATGTAATTTATTAGGCATACATAGAAGTTATGTGGTGCTCACATCAGATTTTTTTTTATTTATTGATAAACCTTTAATAGTGTAAATGTTTTTTTAGAAAATCTTTGTTTTGAACATTAATATTTTTCAAAAAACAAAAAAAAAAAGTCTAAATATTTTTAAATATTTAGAACATTTATTCAAGTTATTAATACCTATGTGTTTAAGTACATACTTATTATGTATGAGAAACATCACAATATTATTAGGCAAGCATTTTCTTCATTTTGTTAATCCATCAATCCTTAAAGAATTATATTTAACTTGGCTACCATACTAAATGAAGTTAAATATGAATAGTATCAGTGGGATATTTGTGGAGATTTAAAAGAGATACGTATGAGTGTATTACTAGTGCTTTAAGGGAGTTTTACAAAGTATTGTTGTTTTTTATGCATAAGAGACAGTCAGGCAACACAAGAACTTGTAATTAAAAAAGACTGGCCTCATAGAACCTCTTTTGAACCAGGTACATCAAATATAAAGTATGCTTTCTTTGTTAATCCAAAAAAGGTGCTTCTCCCATCTCTCCATATTAAGCTTGGACTAATGAAAACCTTTGTTAAAACTATGGACAAAGAAGGTAATGGTTTCAAGTACTATTTTCCCAGTTATGTGATGCAAAATTAAAAGAAGGCATCTTTATTGGACCGCAAATAAGAGAACTTTTATGAGATCCCATTTTTAAAGAAAGAATAAATGATAAAAGATTGGCAGCTTGGAACTATTTTGTATGTGTAATGAAAGGATTTCTGGGTAATAAGAAAGATGGGGAAAGATTAGGATTATAAAACCCTAAAAGATGAACTCTTAAAAGCCTATGAATTACTAGGATGTTGCATGTCCTTATAAATGTAATGTCAGTTGGATTTTTTGGGGAAAATTTAGGTGCAATAAATGGCAAACAAGGATAGATTTCTCCAGGACATCAGGACAATGGAAATACATCAGGGATGCAGGGACCCATCTATAATAGACAACTACTGCTGGTTTTTAAAAAGCGAAGATTTTAGTGAACACAAGAGAAAAAAGTGAAACATTTTGTCACTGTATATTATCTTTATGTAACATTTCATATTTTTTATTGCCTATGTTCCTTAATAAAACGTTTTTAATTATATTTAACATGTTTTAGATGTAAATATATTTTTTATTAAATATACATTACATTGCAAAAATATGTTGTCCTCTGATTTTAGTCAAAACCCCAATTTCTATAACAAAAAAAAAAAAACTGTATGTGTTTACATTATTTCGATCATTTTCGAATTTCGGGGGACAAAAATTTAAATATTTAAAATGTAAGTATTTTTACTTCAATGTTGGTTAAAAAAAGTTTAATTTATTGACTAGTGAACTTTCATAGCGGGGTTAGTAAATTCAGATAGTATTCTTAGAATGCGTTGTACGAGTTTTTAAAGTTATGTGTTGCTAAAATTGTATCTAGTGGTGGGATAAACGATTCTTTTTCAGAAATCTATTCTTTCGATTCGATTCTCAGAAAGTATTCGTAAAAAAGAATCGTTCGTCCGATCAACGATTTTTTTCCTTTCCCTCTCTATATGTGCTGTAAACTCTAATGCGCATGCTCTCTTTTCCACCCTTCTTTAGTGGATCACCTCTTTCCTACTTCTGTTCGTATCAACTGATGCTTACGTACGTGTTAACCTCTAAGGTTAAGATAGCGTTTACGTGTTATTGTCATTTGTGTTTGAAACAAGTTACAAATCAGTAACGCAAATTTAGCATTGTGGTGGTCTATCCAGCATTGCTTACAATTTGTCTAGTTAGGGTTAGTATTTTAATATTACTTTAATTTATTGCGTAGTTTTGACGGATATTAATTCCTCAATTAAATCTATTACGTATTTAATTTTAACGTGTCAGAATATCTTCATGTAATTGTAGAAGGTTCAAGCCAATCAAAATTCTGTTGCTTATATAAAAAAAATCTGTTGCATAATAAACATCTTATCATTTCCAGTATTGATATTTTGGTTATAATACATAAATAATGTATTTTTATTATATGGTCATTTTAAGAGAATCGGCATGTAAATTAATTGATTATGTGATCTTTAAGATTTGTTTTATATCAGACATAAAAATCTGTATACAAGAGAAACTATAACATTTATTTTACTCCTACTTTAGCATGTTAATAATTTATATATAACCCTCATTTTTTAATTGAAAATTTACATGAATGTTTAACCAGTAAAAATATTTCGATGATCAAAAATATTTGAAATATGAATTCTTTTTGTATTGAAGTTCGTATTTTCAATTAATTTTAGCCGAGTTCATTTGTAATTAAAATAATTTTTTATAAAACTTCAAATGTTGAATCTTTTAAAAATTTGCGTTTTTAACTATGCCCTCTAAGAAATCTCATTTAAATACGATTATTTGGGCTTTATGATTTAATTACTTATTTATTTTTCTCAAATGAGTAATTCATTTACATGTTGAGTGTAACAAGATGGCCGTGAATAGGCTTAGTTAGGCCTTTTTATTTTTTTGATGAAAGGGTAATTTTCTGTTAATTTTTTCTAATGTACTGGACTGTGAAGTTTGGTAAAGTAGATTTCCTACTTTTTAAAACTAAATTTTTGAAACTGTAATGATTCTTTTGTTTAATTGTGTGGTGATTATTTGTACCAAATTTATTGTATTTTGATTTTGAATTATAATTAGCTGTAACACATTAAAAGATTCATTCCAGTAATTCAATAAGTGCTGCAGTCAAATATTTTAGGTCGTTATGATCGACCCAAAAATATTTGTGTCGATAGAAGTTGATCATAAAGGTTAATCAGCTGCTTTCACCTACACACAAAATGCCAAGTTTGTGTGAAATTGATTTTATTTTCATGTGTTTTGTAAGAATCTTGATTTTTTCAATATTAAGTTAAATGGTAGACTCAAGTGAGTATTCAATTTAAGAAAGACTTACTGGTGCGTGGCTGTATGAGTAACAGATGCAAATGAGGATTATGAAAACATAAGACAGATTCATTCAACATTTTGATAAGGAAGTTCCATCAGTAATAACACAATAAAAGTTGAGAAAAAAGTAATTATGTACAATTATAGACTCACCTCTGATCTTTATTGAACTTAGAATATACCTTATTTAGGGCCTAAGTTATTCATTGCAGTTGAAATTATTCATAGGAAATGCTTTTCACGCTAGTTAACATTCCACGTAAGTTGCAAAGTATCCTTACCAAAGATTTCATGATGTGTAATGTACATTATTTTCAGACTAATTAATTTGTTTTCAGTGAAATTAAGTTAAGAATGAGATCAGATTAACAAAAGACTAAATTAAGTTAGGTTAAGCTTAAGGTGTGGGGCTCTGGTAAATCTACTGCATACATTATTTACAGTGTAAATAACTTTGTCTAAATGAAATTTAATTGCTTTAAGTTAGATTTAGGTTAGGTTAGGTGACTAATGATTTGTTTTGAACCTTTTATGATCCAACATAGCCTTCCTTTTTTTCCTGTTTAGCCTCTGGGAATTAGCATCAGATATTACTTAAAGTGGATGAATGAGGATGATATGTATGAGTGTAGTCTTGTACAGTTTCAGGTCGACTCTGAGATGTGTGGTTAATTGAAACCCAACCAACAAAGAACACCGGTACCCACGATCTAATATTCAAATCCATATGAAAGCGATTTGGAACTCTCGACTTCCAAATCAGCTGATTTGCGAAGACATATTTACCACTATACCAACCCGGTGGGTTGATCCAACAGCCTACCAAACATAACCTAACACTCTCTAACTTGTCTAATAAACCTTAAATATTAAATTGGCTGTTTATTAGGTTGAATCCATAATTGTGTATAGTAGTCAATTATTTAGTTCAAAGATAATGTATTTATTACCCTTGTACGGTGGTGAATTATAAAATATTTTGTGGTAATCCCTTGTAAGTTGAAAGACATTTCCAGTGAATAATTTCAGTTGGAACAAGTAACTTAGGTCATAAATTAGGTATATTCCAAATTTCATCAGAATCAGAGGTGAATACATAATTATATATAATTACTGGTCAGCCCTTGATTTGAAATGATCTGAACTTCATTCCAGTCAATTGAATGGCCCTGATATTGTTGAGGAAACCTGTTTTGATTGCTGCTTCTTAAGTTGACCAATAAAAGGTGTTCATAGTTAAATACTCCCTGTTTAACATTTCAGAAAATAATGAAAAAAATCTTGGGTTTAAACAGTTTAGTTGCTCATGTTAATGAGCTGTCTTATTGGGTCATGACTAAGGGAAACTTGTTGCAAACCTCCTCTAATGCGTTTTCCTCATTTCATGGAAACCAATTTTTCTTCTCTGATAAGTTTGCTGTTTACCTGAGTAACAGATCTCGGAACGTGTAATTTTGGTTTACTGATCACCACTTTTATGATGAAGTTGCAAACTAACCCCTCATGTAATAATGAGAGCAGTGATATCTGAAACCCATTCAATAGGACCATACTTTTTTTGAAGGAATCATTAACAATTCCTTCAAAATAAAATGACACAAAGTGTCACCTATTGCTAGATCATACAAATCCATACCTTAACATACATGAAAATTATTTTATTCCTTAGATCAGTCGATCAGTGTGTAATTAACTTTTATTTTACATCAAGGTTGAGCATCTTGACCTCCACAAGGGAAGACACCCACCCACCTTGTGAAGATTCTGGTTGCCACACTAACCCATCTGTTGCTAGAAGTGCTACTCTAAGGATAATAAAAAAAAGTGCCCATGCTTTTGCCTGACAGGTGAAGGGAAACATTATAGTAACATCATTAACAATTTTATAAAAAGATAGAAGTGTTTAAAATGTATTTAAATAATTTAAAATAATAGTAAATCAAATATGTGATGGTAGAGAAAATTAAAAATAATTTTTTTTTATTAGTATTATCTATATTCTTTTTAATAGAGTAATATTGGCCCATGTAAAAAAGAGATTTTGATTTTATTTTAATTAAATTTTTGAGAAGATTTTCAAATGGTAAATAAAAAAAATCAAGGATTCAGTAGTTTCTAAAAACAATTCAGCCATTCCTTGCTTCAGGCATCGTAATTCACCATTTTAATTATAAAAAATGAAGTAATTGTAAATTTACTTTCCATTGAATAGAACTAGAATAGCTATACTAAAGGGGAAAGTATGGTGATCATGTCATAAATAAGGTATCGGGTTTGTTGAAAATATTTACATTTTATGATGATCTAACTAGTTCATTTAGATAAAAAAGACAAAACATTATGTATGTTAGTAGGTATGTGTGTACTGTTTTGGGCCTTATGTCTCAGGATTAACTGAACCAATTTTTTTCAAATTGGCTCAAATATTTCTGTATATGGGACATTTATTTATGGTACTTACGTATTAACGCCACCGCAGCTACAGCTTTATTTAAAAACAAGGTAGTCAATCGGATTTCGGTGGAAAATGGCCCGATATAGAGTTTAACATAAATTCAAAACAGTCTCTTTATTAATTTTAATAAATGGTTATTTATATTTATTTATTTTATAAATATATAACCAAATTTAACCTATGCTCGCTTCGCTCGCTAACCTTGACTAATTAACAGGAGTGTTTTGATTATTTAAATAATAAATAATTGCAATAATTACTGAATTTATTAAATAAATACTCAAAAAATTACGGTGTTAATTAGTCAAGGTTAGCGAGCGAAGCGAGCTTAGGTTAGGTTTGGTTAAATTATATTTATAAAATAAATAAATATAAATAACCATTTATTAAAATTAATAAAGAGACTGTTCATTTTCCATCGAAATCTGATTGACTACTTTGTTTTTAAATAAAGCTGTAGCTGCGGTGGTGTTAATACATAAGTACCTTATTTATTTACCAGGTATTATTACAATATTCCAGTAAAGGCTTACAACTATCTTCTATTACACATGCATAATTACAATAATCTCAATACACACTTATATTACTTACTTTCATATTAGCCTGACCATAACCATAATGATCAAACTTTGAAAATACTTAAAAGTTGTGCTTTCATATTAGCCTGACCATAACCATAATGATCAAACTTTGAAAATACTTAAAAGTTGTGGGATCATTAACATATTTTACATACTTAAAAATATAAGCATTATTGCTTATAATTATAGATATAAATTATAAATATAATCTAATCAAACTTAACCTACGCTTGCTTCATTCGCTAACCTCGACTAATTAACAGTAATGTTTTGATTATTTAAATAATAAATAATTGCAATAATTACTGAATTTATTATTTAAATACTCAAAACATTAGTATCTTAATTAGTCAAGGTTAGCAAGCATAGGTTAAGTTTGGTTAAATTATATTTATAAAGTAAATAAATATAAATGGTAATATAATGGTTATATTGGATGATGTTAACAATAACCCAAAAGTTTGCAATTTATTGGTAGACAGGGTAATACATAAGTACCTTTATGTAACCGTAAAGATACCTTTATTTACGTAAGTACCTTTATCTTATATTACACATACATAAACTACAGTGGAACTTGGAAGTTTATTAAAAACTGAACCTGGATATAGAGTTAAAAAAAAAAATAAATAAAATAATAAAGATTTTACCCTAAAAAAATTATTTGTAATTCAGTTCATATCAGATGTCCATATAACTCCAACTTAACCTAATAAAAATACTTATTATTTGTTACAAATATAAAAAAAAACCTTTTCTTGTATTATTCTATTTATTTATTAATAGCCATCTTTGCAGTTTATATTTAAGTATATTGTTACTTTTATTTAATAACTTGGTTAAATTAACCCATTTTTTTTTGGTAAACTAATATTTAGTAACATTTTTTTAGTAGTATACAAGTACGTTTTTTCCCCACTTTGAGGCTAACCAATGGTAAAATAATGATTTTTTTCTGGTTTTGCTACTAGACAAGTTATGTATTTGTTTCAAATTATCATAGTTATACAATAATACTCCTAAATTAAAAGTTTGATCATGATTTAGTACCACTTTGATGTCATTATTGATAATACTTATTTAATTAGTAATTTAAAATATGGAAAATTCATTGTTAGGATGGTGTTAATTCTTTCATGGTTAAAAGTGTATCATCAAACATTCACCTCCTGGAATATCTTTTCAACCCTTTGCCTTGTCATCAAGGGAATTTCTATTCTGCCTTAAGCATGCTATAGTGATACCATTATTTAAGATGGAAGCTTGGAAGGATCTGGGGAATTATAGAAAAAGATTTTGCTAACGACATTTTCAAAAAATACTTGAAAAATATATTAAAACTAAATCTGATGCCTTTTTTGAACAAATATAATTTTATCTTATTTAGGAAGAATCAGTTATTTTTCAGGAGGATCTAACCACAAATCACCCACTATTGAAATCTAGGAAGGAAGAGTTATAATGCTTTAGGTTGTGCTTACTTTGCATCTGTTGTTTTCTGACCTTTTTTTAAGACATTGGGTTCTTTGGTTTGTGGATGTAAGAGATACTGTTTGTTGCAGGCTTTTCCAAAGTTGTCACAGTTGTAGGATTCAGTTTGTCAAGAGTGGGTACCAATCTAAGATCAATATTTACAATAAAATTTTTGAGTTCCTCAAGATTCTGTTCTTATTTTGTTCCTTATTTATATTAATAGTGGTCATGTAATGCAAAATTGTACAATAAAGTCAGTGCGTTTGATGTGATATGATTTTCTTTTGTATTACTGAGAATGTGCAGTCCACTGAAAGTAATATGGAACAGTGCTTGTCAGGTTGGTAAGGGTTAAACACTGTTTAATCTTTTGCTTAGTTGTGCAACTAAGGATTAAACATTTAATCCTTACCGACTAAAATATTAAAAAAAACTAAAGTTTCAAAACTAAATATATGTTTTTTAGTTTGGAGAAACAACTTTTTGGGGATGATCCATTAATTTTTCATAATACTGATTGTGATAGGGTGCCTGACTTGTGTTCCTGTATGAAAATTGAGAAGTGACTTTTTTTAAATATATAGGGGTGTATTTGGATGTAGTTCTGAATTGGCAAGAACTTGATAAATTTTTTTTTTTTTTTAATTTATTTTAATTACAACTCTTAATATTCCTATCTATAGATAAGTTAACATAAACAAAAACAAAATATTGGTACAATTTAATTAATTAACCTAAAACACTAATAATAAAATACAAACAAGAACAAGAAAAGTTACAAAGCTCACCTACGTGAAAACTTGTGTGTGGGCCATTTCCTGTATGCAAATTAGGAAAAAAAACAAATTCTGTTTTAATTAAAAAAATTTAGAAAACTGTAAAAGTGAATATAGTTAAACCAAATGACAAACATATTAAAATATATTATTCAAACATGAATCAAATACGAACTATCATTATATAACTAAGGAATAATAATCAAGACATAAATCGTATAATGTATAAAGTAATATATATTTAAAAAAAAAAGAAATTATAAGTAACGTTTGTTATAAAGTATATTACATATTTAAGCAATAAAGTAATTTAAAACTACAATTCAACCTAAGTAAACTAATATATTTAAGAAACCAAGCAAAAGAAACAGAGTAAAAAAACATTAGGTAGTAATCAATTAACTTCCCAAATATTTTTGTTTATGAGTTGAGAACATGTTCTCATCTCCAAGCCACAATTTCAAATGTTTCTTGAAGACATAATATTCAGAACAAGTTATCATGTTATCATTGATATCAAGTTATCATGTCGCTGACCAATTCTCTTGTGCCGGAAAGCAGATATAGTACTATTTCTGAGATCATAAAATTAATTATTTATAAAATAAGTATGAAACTGAGGATTTTTTTTATAAAAGAAAGTTAAAATATATAACTATCTACAGTCCAAAACATGTTAATACTAACTAATCTTTACAATTTTCTTAGAAAGTTTTATATTATACGTAACCTATGTACTGTAGATGTTTTATAAGTATAGTAAAATGTTTAATAATAAGATGCTTTATAATTAACTTTGATAAAATCTCACTTATCCTTTGGCATTGCATACCCAATTGTGGGCATATAGTATAGTCGGCTATACATTCACAATTCAGAAGCGTATAATCAAAGTAATATATTTCAAAACATGCATTTTTTCTAGCTTGTTCATTTTATTAAAGGCCATTTCTATTTTTTATTACTGTATTAATGATTTGTCCCTTAAGAGTAACAGCTTATAATATTAATATTAAATTTAGCCTTGTTATTCCTAAAGTTGCAAACATTTTTTATATTCTATTATATATTTTTATATATTAGTTTTCTTAAGATGCAAAAATTCAAAACTTTTGAGTGGTTTTAGTAATAAATCTACAAAAGTTTTTTTTCAGTCCATGATATTACTGAGTTTTTTTTAGTTAATTTTTGGGTTAATTTTATATCATTAATCTTTAATTTTGTGTCTTTGATGGGCTAAAAGTTAATAAATACATAATTATTTGTTGTTCTTGATGGGTTTTTTTTTAATTCCTTTGTATTCAATTTTGTGAATTTTTTTACTTTAACATATTTTTAGATGACCAAACAATGATATTATTTTTTCTCTCTTATGTGTTCTAATTTTTAACATAGTTGACTTCTTTGCTGCTAAATCCTAATCTAGCCTGTCATTTGGGTTACCTATTTACCATTTATTCTTACTATTAGTATTTTGGGGGTAAGAATTATAGTTTGTGAACATTTATTTATAATTTGTATTATGTACATACAGTTTACTTTATTTTGTAAAAAATGTGTTTTATTATTACATTCTTGTTCTTATGTTTTATTTTATTTATTTTTCTTATGTAAGTATACTTTTATTGCTTTTTTAACAAATGTAATGCATTGTATAACTTATGATAATGGTAAGAAGTAAATTATTATTTCTATCTTCTTAAATATTTTATTTCTTGTTAAAATTACTAATAGGTATTATTTTTGCTTAAATAAGAAAATCAATTAAATATAGTAATTTTGGAAATTTACTATATGATAATTTTCTTTTTTAGTTTTCAGAATATAATTTTGTAAACTAATGTTTGAAATTGTATCTCTAATATTTTGTGTATTTTGCAGTTTTGGCATTTTTGCTATATCTTTATTTTCATTTTATAGATTTTTAGAAGTTTGTTTTCTTTAAATAATTGTTTTTTCTTTTAGATCATATGTAATATAAATTTGAGTATACATATAAAATGGCTGAAGATTTATTGAAATTACTTCTGACTGTCGCTGATGCTAACAAAAATCAACATGGTAAAACAATTTTTTTTTTGTTGTTATATTAGTGTTAACATTATATATATATATTTTTTTTTTAGCAGAAGTAGAAGCTAAAGAATAAATGTGTATTAATGGGTTTTTTTTTATAAAGATGCCAAATTTTTATGAATTTTATGCATTTGCATTTTTATAAGGATGAGTTTTTATTAAATAGTATTAATCTGATTTATATGTTTATTATTTTTTTGCCTTAACTGCGTTTTATATAACGTAAGTAGGTGCTGATATGTTAAATTTTCTTATTTATTTATTATTATTAATAGAGGTGGTTTTTAGGTTGTTTTATGTATTTATTTTTTCCTATACATGTGTGTGTATGTTACAAATTTGTATGTAATGTTCATGATTTTCCAACGACTATTAAATTTAATTAAAAATACTCGTTCATGTATCGTCTAGATTTATACCTATTTAAAATGCTGAAGCTTTATTATCAGTGTTTGCAAGTAAGAGACCTAATACAATAATTGAATAAAGATCACATTTAATAGGCTCATTTCAATTCTTAGATCATCTTCACATTTGATTATTGTATTTTACTTACAGGTGTCAAAAAAAATCTTTGCAGTTTTAAATTAAATTTACTTTATTACATATAGAATTACAAGTGTACGTGCTAAAAAAAAGTGCTAAAAAGTGTACGGGGTAAAAAAAAATCTAAATTTTTTTTTACCCCATAGTAACTTAATATGAGCTTCATTTACAGTTCCACTGACAACAAATCGATAATCCACCTCATTCCAGACCCCGGCAATCATTTCTGCAGGAATTGCTTGCACAGCTGCTGTTATTCTTCGGTACAAGTGGTCAAGTGACTGGATTGGATTTTTTCATGGTATTTTATAAAGTCCCATAAGAAGAAATCTGTCAGCATCAGATCGCGATAGCCAAGTGATGGAAGCTTCTCTTCCTTCTGAGTACCTCTTGTTGAGTGCAGTCCGCAAATTTCTGCATGATGTGGAGGAGCTCTGTACTGTTAAAAATTTATGTCTGCCATATTTCTAATCTAGAGAAACAGAGTTCTCTAACATTACAGAGTACGTTACTGTAACAGTCTGCTCATGGAAAAAAATAGCTCAAAAATTTGATTATGCAAATCTTCACTTTGGTAAATTTATTCAATTTATGTGGATTTTCTGAGCTAATAAGATTGTTCCAACTCTGTAAATTAGGCATTTATTCCTGCAATCAGCCTCCTCGTTAAAATAACATCTTTTAGCCAGCCATTTTTTTCTTTTTTGGGTTAACAAGTACTAGTGCAGTGGAGTCAGATCTGGAGAATAAGGGCATGCAGAATGAGTTTAAACCCTAACTCTATCAATCTTGCAGTCCCAACTGCAGAGGAGTGAAAGGTCCGTTATTTTGATGGAAAAAGACCTTTGTAGACTGATAATGGCTGTTTTCTTGTAGCTTGTTTTTCAAGTGGTCTAATAACAATGCATAGTATTTATATGTAGTCGTTGAACCTTTTTCTAAATAGTCGATGAGGATTATTCCTAGTAGATCCCAAATGACAGTCACCATAATCTTCCCAGCGAAAGGAACAGCTTTCACTTTCTTTGGTACAGACTTCCTGCTGGCAATCCATATTTTGATTGTTCCTTGGTCTCAGGCATGTAGTGGCGTATTCATGTTACATCTCACTGTGATAAAGTGACACTTAAATCCTGTGTATTTCGCTGAAACAGCTGCAAACTGCTCATGGAATACCTCACTCGATTTCATTTTTTGACAACTGTGAGCAATCACAGTACTCATCTTGTGGATAGCTTTTTCTTGTTCAAGTGTTGATGCAAAATATTATGGAACTATTCAGTTGAGATGCTTGTAGCACTAGCAGTTTCATGCACCTTCATCTTCTATCATTCAAACCATATCATGAATTTTATCAATCATTTCTGAAGTAGTGACTTCAACAGGACATCCAAAATGTTCAGCATCACTTGTGCTCATATGACCGCTTTGAAAATTTTGAAACCACTTATAAACTGCTCTAATTGAAAGTGCAGATTCACCATAATCTTTATACAATTTTTCTTTAGTCTTCTGATCCAATTTACCCTTCATAAAATAATGTTTAATCAACATGTAAAACTTTCTTTTATCCATTTTTTAGAAATTGCTAGACTTTCTCTATTAAAATTGACATTAAACACAGAGAAATTAATCAGGTTGAAACTTTGTGTACGTTCTTCCAAAAGTTGCTACTAACAGAAAATCCCCTTGATACACACCAGTGGTGCCAACTCTTTGACTTTGTACAGGTGTCAATCCATTTGAAGTGTCCAAAAAAAACATAACCAAACCTGGTTGCTTGACCAATTCCTACATGTCTCAAGATTTTAAAACTTTTTTTTTTAAATTTTTTATTTAAGCAGTTTACCTGTGAGAGCCATTTTTGTTATGGTGCGCACATCTTTTTTTGTGATTGGAAAGGGTTTACGGAGTAAACCCTGTGAGTGATAAGGGTTTACGGAAAAAATCATAACTAAAAACTATTGGTCTTGAAAGGATGAAACAAAAAGCAATTTATTTATATTTTCTCATAGTAAAGATTGGTCCAGTTGTTTATTTACCTATCTTTCTTTTTCATATGAGAAAATTACCAATAAAGTTGAACATGAAAAACAGTGAAATTTCACTTTTGGTAATCTTTTTCAAGAGGCAGGGATGGCATACACAGTTTGAATTATTTTTTTATTTGTAATTATATATTAGTATTACCATAAATAATATTAATGGTGATATACTTACCGTTAATTTTTATGAATTTTTGAAAACTAATTTTTAAAAAAAAATTCAAACGGCTTCAAATAGTTCTGATGGGCTTGGTGATAAAAATCTCAAATTTACACAACTTACAGGGTTTTTGTGGATGCCTATGGCAAATAAAAAGGTTTCTTCTGTATTGTACAAATAAAAAATTTATAACCTCTCAAAAATCATGAAAAACCTGTTAAAAGCGATACCATTTTGACTCGATAAGTAAGTGCTCCAAGAGGGTTTCTTGTCTTCTTTGCTGATTCGAAAAACTCATCTTTGGTCTTAAGAACAGTAATTATCTCTGCCCTATCAGCTGTTACCCACTGTTTGTACATTATTGTATCTGGCAACAAATCATAATCTTTAGAAAAGTTGAGAATGTCAAACACTGCCTGCTTACCTGGATATTTGGTGCACAGCTGTAGTTATCCTTGTCAAAAACAGAGATGTCTAGTAAGTCCTTATAATCAACATTAAGTTTGGAATCATCAATTATGGGTTTGATGTTCTGGTGGTGGCGGCAGACACAAACTGTATGAGTCCTGGATGGACCAGCCAAGATACACCATTTTGGATGGATTTCGCAGAACTTTGATCTTCCAATTTTTTCCTCAGGGTTTTCACTTTTAAAGAGGATATACAGTTCATTTAATTTTATCAGAACAATGCTTATGCATTTGATACCAACACGTGTGCTAACACAATCCTTTTTACCAGGACACAGCCTGCTATTATTGTCATTATAAAATAACACAACTTTTTTAATTGTGTCATTACTAATTCCTGTTTCATGTCTTTTACCTAACTCCGTAAGAATGTCTTGCTCATTAACTAATTCTCTAGTAAGTCTAACCAAACACTCAGACACATTAAACTCTGATATTATTTTAGATGTAGTCCAAGATAGGGAAGGTAAATTAATAATTTTAATCTTATCTTCTTTGGAAGCAAGAACACATTTTTCTTTTAGTTGAAGATTAGTTGAAAATTCTTTTCATGTGAAGAAGATAAAGCTTCTTAAAGATTTTCATTTTCAGAAACTTTTGAGTCAAAACAAAAATCAAGATTCTTTTTTAATTTTTCAGATACCTTATTTACTTTAAATTTTAATACTGATGGTCTTTGATCCGTGCATAATTTTTTTCAATTTTGATGGAGGTGATACACCCAAAATGCTACAAGCAGTATCCAATTGTCCAGTATTGTGATGTATTACTGATTGGTCTTCGAATTCATATAGTTCTTTTTTCTGCTAAGAAAAAATACTGTTGAAACAGTTAACACTATTAAGTTTTTCTTAATTTTTTTTTTTATGAGTTCTCAAAGGGTCATAACAGAACTGTACATAAAGATGACTGAATTTTTACAAAAACTTATTTTCATGATATTTACAAACACTAGTAACATCTGAATTAAGACAAAAAAATAAACTGTTGATTTCATCACTAAATTGACAAATTTTAGTGAGTTCTTTTGGCACTGTACCTTCACTGCCTTATGACTCTTCGTTCACATAAATTGCTATGGAACATTTCTTCCATTGTTTTATCATGTATTATCATCTTTCATTGTTTTATTATATATAATCAAGTTTTGTGTTAAACTCGGTGAGAAACATTTTCAAAATTGAAAAGGGCGTATGGAGATGCTCTGTCATGAGCCCATGTTCAATCCAGGTGAAATTTTTCACTAGTCATAACTCGATAAAAAATGTTTTCAGATGTATGTTTGTTTGAACTTTTTTCCTTATTTCAGGCTCTAGAATCGGTTCCAAATTATTTCCCTTTCCTCCTTAATCACCATGTGTGTAACAACTTAAGCTTATAATAAATAAAAAAAATAATCTTTTTTAGAATTTGTAAATACAAATTGTTTCGCTTTGGTGATTAAAAAATGTTTTTATCAAAACTTGATACAGTAATGTTATTTATTATGATCTGCAATTATTTAACAAATTAATATGTGACAAAGACAGTGAGTGCATACATAATGACTCATGGGCAACACTAGATACTGTTGCTCTGCCCTGTTCAGTTTTTTCTTTTGCAATTGAGGATGTTTTAAAAAAAGTATGGTGAGACACTTTTTTGAACAAATCTTGTAAAAATGTAAAAAAACCATGTTGCTCTATTGTTTATCATGCATGCATTTAACACAGACAATTTGTATGGTTATAAAAGTAAATAGATTTAGACTTTTAGGTTCGGGATTAAATGTATATCTTTAAGATAAAATGTATTTCATGACTTGAATTAAATATATTATTTTTGTATTAATTTATTTACAGAAACTCAAGAAGAAATGGTTAAAAAACTTGTTAATGAAATGATTATAAATCATCTACAAAGTCAGACTGTTTCTGCAGCTGCTACTGCTAATTGTTGTAAGTTAATTAGTTAAAAATTCTCTCTCACAATGGTGTTGAAAATCAAATTTGTTTTTTTATGATTTTTTCTCATTTTTTGATTTAATTTTTGCCCTATATTAGAAGTAATGTAATGTAATAGATAAAGCATTTAAATTATTTATTTGAAATTTAAACTTTGTAACAATAGGCAGAACAATTATTTTATTTTAGTTGTTGTATAATTGGGTCTCTATCTGTATATATATATATGTGTGTGTGTGTATATATATATATATATATATATATATATATATATATATATATATATTTGGTTCTAATAAGCAGTAATAATTATGATAACTACAATGGATTTATGTATGTTTTTTGTATTGTAATTATATAAAGAGTACTTTTATGGTAATGTGTAGTAATCGCAGTTATTAAAAAAGTTATAAAATCATCAGAGTCATTCAGAAAGTTCTTGGCCTGACAGGTAGTGCAAATATGATCAAACAACTATGATATTTGTGAAGTATGATTCTTTAGATGATGTGCTGTGATGTTTCAGATGCATGCAATTAGTTGCTTGTTTAGGGGAATTGAGTAAAACAAATAACTTTTGATATTTTCTGAAAAATGGATAAAATTGAAATTTGAGCTCTTTTGAAGTACTTGTGTAAAAGTTTTAACCCCTGACAACATACAAAAGGAGTTAGGTTCCACTTTAAACGATCTTTGTTTGTAAAAAAGTGGACTGCTGAATTTAAACATTATCGTACATTAATTTAAGACTGAAGGTATGCAAGGTTGCTGACATCGCAAACATCTCAATAGACAGTGTCCACTATATTTTGCATGATATTTTTTTCAAGTGAAAAAGATTTGTGCTTGGTGGGTGCCATATTTGTTTAACAGTCGACCAAAAACTCATTTGACTAAATATTTTCATTCTCATACTAAATACTTCAAGATAGTTTAGATTTCCCTATACTTTTTCAATCCTAACAGGATTTTCCTAACTTTTCTTGAATTTTATAGTGGTAGATGAAACATGGATTTAGCATTATACGTTACAGACCAAACAGTAGATGGGAACAAATGAAAATGCACCAAAGAGAGTGAGTATTATGCTTGACTACTGAACCAATTGAAGGTGCTATTCAGGTTAAATTTCCACAATTTAACCAAAGGAAAGTGTTCTATTGCAGAATAATGTGGGTGCACACTTATCTCAGGATTTTACTCCAAAACTTAATGACTTATGCATTGAAGTGCTTTCACGTGTGCTTACTTTCTAGTAAGCCTTATTCACCGGATTTAGCTCCCAGTGATTAGTTCCTTTTCCCAAATCTGAAGAAACGGCTTACTAGATGAAGATTCACTTCAAATGAAAAGCTCGAAGTTAAGACAAATGTTTATTTTACAGAGTTAGGCAAATTGCATTGTGCTGAGAGTATTAAAAAATTGGAAAGTCTGTCTAAAGGTATTGAATTAAAAGGTGATTACATTGGAAAAAATTTGTGAAAAATCTTCTGTTTTCTTTGATAGTTTAAGAACTTTCCAAATGGCTCTCATACATAAAAACATATTCCAAAATATAACCAAAAAAGAAACTGAGAAATAAGCATGTAAAATATTGCAAGATTTTCTTGGCTATATCAGCCAAGGTATACAATACCTTTCATAGGTTTTTTGCTGTAAAATTCAGCTTTGCTGGAAAGTTGTTGCAATTTAAAGATTATTAAGGGTCTGACTTTTACTTAAAAAAAAAAATTAAAGGAAAATTGTTTCAAAATATTGAAAAAATGAAGTATTAATTTTATGCTTCTGATTTGGGTCCAGAATATAATGTAGGTACACCAAAGCTACTTTAATTTTAATAGCTCTTTAAGTAATGAAAAAAAAATATTCATGTTTAGGTTAAGCTTAACAAATTTGCTTAAGTAAAGTTTTTCCAAAATTAAAAAGTCAAAAAAGTTCCTTCAGTAAAGACAAATAAGAAAAATAAAATTTTCAAAGAATCTTTTCTGCATTTTTGTTCTGAGGTGTATAATTTAAAAAAAAATTGTAGATATTCCTTGATGCTTTATTTATGAAATACAAACTTTAAGCAAATTTTTTAAAGTGATTTAAACTGAAGGGAGATATAGCAAAAGAACAAAAAACATAATTTTAAGCGATAGGGGTTGATTTTTTGAATAAATCTTTTCTTTTTTTTTGTTCATATATGCATTGTAGGCAGTTGTAGACAATTCACTGTAATAAAATTTTCCCTAAAATGCCTCTGAAGAAAATTGAAATAGTTTTTTCGCAATATCCCCCATCCCCTTAACAAATTATGAAAAAAAAAATTAATGTGATCATGCTCATATATAGAGAGATATTTGAGCTAAAGATAAAAAAAAATCAGTTTGGTCAGTCCTGAGATATAACACCAAAAGCAGTGCGACATACTTATGTACATACTTTCACAGAAACATACATGTTTTTTTTAATTTTGATCAGTGATTTTCAGTCTTTTTAATTCCACAACCTGCAAAAAGTAAAAAAAAAATATATGTGTAATGAATATTTATTTCATGACCCTAACCTCATTCCAATGAAACCTAGTTAAAACGTTTTAGCTGTGTTGATAGCAGTGGATATGAACATGCATGTGTAAGTATACAGACTTGAGCAATTTACAGGTTTCAACTTGATGTGTACATGCTCCTTGCATAATATTCACTGTAAGATCGTCATGTTCAAGCATTTATATGATGAGTTTGAACATGTCGAGCTCTTAGCAGTGTAAATGGATTGCGGAATGTCAGTTCAATTTCGAATGTGAAGCGTACGTCTGGTGCCTTTAAGTTTTTAAAAGCATGGTTTTATAGAAAATAATAATTGAGGTTTTGGTTTTTTAGTGTCCGGTCAAATGGTGTAACCTTTTTTTTTGTTAAATTAAATTCTTATGCAAATTGGATAAATTTGTGAAAAAAAATGAGCCATCTACATCCAGTGAATCGATTGCTAAAAAGACAAGATTGTACAAGGACAGTTATTTAAATTATGGTTTTTACCGCATTGGATGGAAAGCCACAGTGCATTGTTTGCTTTCAGATCAAAGAAAATATGTTTTTTTGCAAATCAGTACCTACCTGGTCATGCAACAGACAGGAAAATGTCTTTTTGATGTTATTTTTTTTTTTTATGAAGCTATTAAAAAATGTAACATAGATTGAATAAAATGTTTTGCTGTATTTAATGATGGTGCAAAGGCTATAACAGGAAAAGACATTGGATTTCTGAAAAATTAAAAGATCGTCTTATACCAAGGGTGGAGTGGATGCATTGCTTCTTTCACAGATATGCTTTTGTCACAAAAAATATGCCAGAAAATCTCAAACAAATTAAAGTAAAGTTTTAAAAATGGTTAATTTTATTAAAAGTAGATCATTACAGAATAGACTGCTAAACTATGCGATGAAATGGCCAAAAAAAAACTCATCTTTTCCATACAGACGTCAGATGGTTATCGCAGGGAAAAATGTTAACCTGGTTGTTGGAATTGTGAGATGAATTAATAATATTTTACTAAAAATAAAAAGTTTGGAGTTAAGGAAGAGGTTAACCAAATGTTATGTATGCTGAGTATTGTGTTGGATGGAAGAGAAGAATGGATGGTAAGGAAGAGATAGAGGGACTAGATTGAGACTTTTGAGATGTGAATATGGAAAAAGTAAGATGGATAAAGTGAGGAATGAGGATGTAATGAACAAGATTAACTGTTTTCCCTTTCTACTGTATGCACTTGTATTTTACTGTCAAACATAATAACTGAACACATGTTTTAAATTTTGTTTTATAGTAACTAAACACTGACAAATGAAAACATTGATATGTTAGTTTAGCTTACGGATGATTGTTCTGAGTCCATTTTAGTGTTTTTCTTGTATTTCATCACGGTGTGGTATTTCTCCAAACACCCTCCTGGATGTAGTCCTGGCTTCCTGTCTTGCCATAAAACATTCTTTCCCTTCTTCCTCCTTCACTTTTCTGTTATTGCATACAGCACAGTCCCTTCTATTACTCTTCTCATTGGAGTAGATGAAGTGTAGTTTGTTATTTAGTCGTTCTTTGTCACATGTAGTAGATGGTCTCCTCTCTCCTATCCTCCCGGTTGCTTTCATAAGCTCCAGTCTTTTGTATTTCTTTTGGTTCAACTTAAGTTGCTTATTTGCCACAGCATTCAGGTTATACAGAATGAAACTGTTTACCACTGCTACCTCCAGCAACCAGAAAAACCATTTTACTCCTCCATTTTTTTCACTTCCTGACAAAGTTGTACAATGAGATGTACTGATCCAACAAATCAGTCCCACCCATATGTTTATTTTGTTCACAGATAACTACAGGGTTCCTGAATTGTTCTAAATTTTGTTTCCCCTTCCTTATCATATTTTGCATACTATTATTGTGCAAAGTGCTTGGCATTATTACATTTTGCTTGTCCTTTCACGCTAGTACCAGCATTTTGTCATGCTTTCTATATGTGAAGTTTCATGCTTTTTTATTTTCAATTTCTTCTTTGTAACTGTGTCAACCATTTTCAATCTGTTAGATTGTACCAGTCGCATGATACCCAATATTCAGCAACTCTGTACTCAGATCACCTTCTGTATATAATCTGTAAATGTACAGATACATTTTTGCTATAGGTACACTGTAGCAAACACTTTCAAGTCCCACTTTGGTTGGTTTCTTAGGATTAAAATATTTTATATCACGCTTCCTTTGAAACTAATTGTAAATTTGTTTCAATATAAATGTTCTTCCAAGAAATATAGTATTCTTTAAATTTCCTTTCAAAATAGTCCACCATATTTTTCATTGCTGCATCCCTAGTGTTTACTTTTGGGACACATGTCCTGACTAATGGTCCAACATGGAACATTCAAAGAATTTCCAAAAATCTTTCTTTGTTGAATACATCTTTGTAAAAGCAGCTTTATTGTGTCTATTCTTTAGTGAAACAGTCCTGAATTTATATTTTGGATTCTTACCCATATTTAGTATCAAAAATGCCATAATTTCTTCTTTTGTCACATCTACCCGATGCCTCTTTTCAACGCAGTATTTTTTCTTATTTGTTACTTGGCATATTCATTCATATTTTTTGTGAATTCATGCATGAGTTCTGGAATGAAAAATAACATAACATAACATTATTACCTGATTTGGAGAATAAGGTAACTTGAGTAATCCATTTCCAGTAGTAAGGTTGTGTTTTACAGTCAGATTGGTGACCACATTTACTTCATTCGTTAGTAGAAGAGGGTTACTTATCAATCTTTGTCACTTACTGATTATTTACCATCAGTTCCATTGTTTTCATCACTGTCTTCATTTTCCTGAGGTTCATAGTTATTACTATCTCACTTTTGTATAAAATCTGTATTATAGAATGTAATGTGGATTGTCTCTTGACATTCTCCATATTTGTTGTTATATGACGTTGAGAACTTCAGTAAGGAAAAAAGAAGATGAGAAACTACGTGAACAAAAAACGAACAATAGTTAGTTACTGAATACCATCGCAGAAGCTTACATTATAAGAAATATTATAGCGGTAGTCCTGACACACAAGTTACATGAATGGCAGAGTTTGCATGGGTCTCATCCGACATGAAGCTCAATTCAATATTTAGTTGGCACTGCTGTGACAGACATGTGGAAAGAGTTAAAAAAGAAAGTAAATTTATGCAGGAAGTACACAAAAGAAAAAGAAAACTGCTGAGGGGAATATTAGAAACTATGAGGAAATAAAGGAAGAAGCTCAGGACAGAAGTGGATGGAGACAGTAGTGTAAGGTTCTTCATGGCAGAACACTACACGATGATGATTGGAATAATGGTCTTTAAGGACACAAAACAAAAATTAGTTTTTAATGTTGGTAGAAAAAATATTACAGATAATGTTTGGATCCATGAAGAAGAATTCACATTCATTTTGATATTGATCTCTATGTTTGGAATCAAGATGGAGCACCTCTTCACTACATGCTCTTCAAATTAGAGGTTACCTTATTCAGTGTTTTGCAAATGGATAGGGCTCTAAGGATCAATTGAATGATCACTACTTTAGTGATTTTTCATTCTGGAAAATTGTCAGAGACATAGTATTTCCTCAGATCAAAATGGGGTGAACCATCTCTAGCTATTAATTGAAAATTTGATTGAGATAATTTCAATTGAGATAAAATTTTATTAGATAAATCGTATGGTTCATTGGTTAAACACTGCCATGAATGAGTAAGGGTGGAAGGTATGAGTCCTTGTAAAGGCAGTTGCTTTTATATGGATTTGAGTACTAGACTGTGGATACCGATGTTATTTGGTGGTTGGGTTCAATTAACCACATGTCTCAAGGAGTGGTCGGCCTGAGTCTGTTCAAGAGTACACATTTACTGGTACATTTACACTTACATACCAGACTGTGAACAGATGCCTTGGTATCTCTGCAGAATACTGTTGACATTATGTCACTGTGCTGTTACTATATAACCTACATAAATTAAAATAAATAAATAAAATGTTAGGTTTTTCAGATAATCTATGTTGACATTTTATTTGAAAACTAGATAAATACTTTTTGCTATTTTGGCTCATTTCAAGAAGGAAAATTACTCCGATCAAAGGTAAAACCCTATTATTATCCTTTATTTCTTCTTCCTCGATTGAGTGCCATGGGAGTTGATTCAGTTACCGCCTTGGTTCCATCTGTGATTACATGTTATCACCAGTTGCTGGAAGGACGACTGCTTCTTTATTTGGGCTTAGTGTGGTAGCAAATCTGTAGTGCTTGTGGAGCTATTTTTTCCTGCCTGTGGAATGAAGTTTGTTTCTTATCCAAATATTACCAGAAAAGCCAAACTAAACTGAAGTGTATATTGGGTAAAATCAGGTCTGCTGTTTATTTATTTATTCTAGTAACAACAACTAGATAAGTCATGTACAGGTAATAAAGTAACAATTACAGGCTTCTTTCTTTGATGGGAAATGAATATTTTGTAGTTTGAGAACTTTGTCAAGCTTGATCAGGAAATGACCCAGAACAATAGCACTCATGTACATCAGTACATCAGCAGAAGATTTTATTCTCCTCACATAATTAATGTAACTATGTACGAGGGATATTTCTAAAGTAAAGACCACTGGGAAATTTCTTTTCTTAAGGTTGATGAATGTGTGTCATTCATGGCCATCCTAGTAATATATACACTGCATTGTTGTCTGTAAGTTGTCGTGTTGTGGTATCTTTGATTACATGTGAGTTATTACATTATAAAATGAATAGGAAAATCAATGTGGCTGCCGACTGTGAAATACATGGTCATATGTTTTTTAAACATGAAAACATTAAGCCAGCAGAAATTCATAGGCAGTTGGTTGATGTGTACGGTGATAATGTAATGAATGAAAGAAATGTTTGAAAATGGTGGGAAGGGTTTAGAAATAACAGAATTAATGTGCATGATGAAGAACATTAGAGGAGGCCCTCGATAATCGCAAAGGACTTGTTGAAACTTGTCGATGATGAAATCAGAAAAGATCGTCATTCAACGCTTTATAATAAATTTAAAAATCCGAAGGGAATCTGCTTTGGAATTTTGATGCGCTACACAGAAAAAGGTGATGAGTTCATTAAGTAAATTGTTACGGGCGATGAAACATGGATTCGTATTACATGGCAGAGAGAAAACAGCAGTAGGCGAATGGCATCATCCTCAATCACCAACCAGATCAACAAAGGTCAAGCTACAGCCATTTGGATGCTAACTGATTGCCACAGTCTTTTTGGACCGGTTTGGCATACTACTGATTGATTTCATTCCATGTGGAATGACTACAAATCCAGAAGCCTATTGCGAAACTTGACATACGTTACGGCATGCAATTCAAAATCTGCGGCATAAGCGGCTGACCAAAGGCATCGTCCTGTTGTACGATAATGCACCTCACATTTTGCTGGTCTGACACGAAATTTACTGAGAATGCTTGAATTGGGGAAATTTACAATCACCCACCATATAGTCAGGACTTAGCCCATTCTGATTACCATTTGTTTGGGAGATTGAAAAAAATTTTTGAGCAGTAAGCGATTCACAGGTGACGATGAACTTAAAAATGCTGTTAATCAATGGCCAAATGGACTGGCGGCAGAAAATATGTCGAGGGTATATAGCAGCTAGTATATTGCTATGATAAATGTCTTAATTCATGTGGCGATTATATAGTGAAGTAGTATTAGGTATGTAATTTAAGAAAAATTTAAAAAAATATTTATGAAGTTTTCAGAATAAATTTTTTTACAATGAGACAGTCTTTACTTTAAATATAATCTCTCGTACATTATGTAAGGATACTGGGTGAATACATTTTTAAATAGTGCAAACTAAAAGGCATGAATAACTGTGTAGAATTAATGTTATTGTGATAAAAATTAATTATATTTTGTGAAAAAAACTTGTCATAATTTTCCATTGCAGTTAATGAAAACAAAATTTTTTGTTATAATATTTTTACCTCCTTATTTTTATTTAATTATAATGTTAAAAAGAATTTTCAATATTATAATAAATATCAGTAATCTCTGTGGCAGTGTGGTACGATCTGTTTTTCATCTGGAGGTTCAAGGTTTAAGTTCCAGTTAGGCATGTCATTTTTTCGTGCTACAAAATTCATTATGATCCATCAGTAATTGTTGTTGGGTGTCAACTTGTTGTTGAGATTTAAATAAATAAGTAATTTTTTGGTGGCTTTTTGTGATTTTAATTTACATGTATTTTTTTAATAATATAAAAAATATTGAATATAAATGTAACACTTTTTCATCTATTTGACAGTTCTTACTTCTTTTTTCTTTTTATTTTTGTTTAACTTCCGGACCACTGTTAGGTATTGCTTCAGAGGATGAAATGAATGATTTGTAGCGTATGTGAAAACGCCGTGCCTGACTTGGATTTGAACCCGGACCTCCAGATGAAAGGCCGAGATGCTACCACTTGTGCCATGGCGATGGCAAATAGCTCTTACTGTTTGTTAGTTTTAGTATCAGGACATTTAATTATAAAAGAATTTATAATAAATATTATATAATTTTGAAATGAATTTCCTTGTTTGATTTTTACAGATGACATTGTTCAAAGCTTTTCAAAGGTTATGAACTATCAGATTGATCATGCGATTACTGAGAAATCAGAATTGGCTAATGAAAAGGCTAAACGATTACAAGCGGAAAAAGAAAGTAAATTTAATTTATTTTTTATTTTTGTGCATTTTTGTAATTTATTTTTGTTTGATTCAGTGTCATAGGATGTCACTGGACATTTTTTATAGCACACACAGTGATAGCAGGAGATATTGTGGAGTGGTCTGTAAAATCTGAAATATGATAATAATATTTTTATATGGTGACCTTTTGGAATGAACTTTTAACACGTTCTAACTGTTCAGTTTAGTCCATTAAATGCATTTATATTAATAATTTCTGATTAAATGGAGTTCATAATTTTTAGTGCGTTGAAATTTTTTTGATTTTTTTTGGCTGGTTGGTTGAACTTATGAGGTTGTTAAATAATTAAACAGACAAATGACTAGAGAAATATTTATTTATTTAGTGATAATGAAACCAATGCTATTCTCTTCAACATAATCCTGGCTTGATTTAGGCTCTTGCCCTATCTTTTGGGAGTTTTCTTACTCCTGCACTAAAGAATTGTGTTCACCTTGTTGTCTGAGCCATTCCTGTTGTGCTCATTGTTGCTGAATGTGGTGCTACTAAAAAATTCTTCGAGGGGACTAAAAAAAACTCATGATGCAAGATTGGGGCTGCAAGATGAATCTGGAAAACACTTCCCAAAACCACTTTTGAGTAACTTCCTGTATCTTTTGAGCAGTTGAGAGAGGTTGTTGTTATCTTGCAGAAGAATTACACCTTTTGAAAAATAACCAGGATATTTCCTCCTTATTACGGTTATTTTTTATGACACTAGTATTCGCTGTTGATTGTATATTCTCCTTATAAATAATCTCAATAAATTGGACCTTTATAGTCTCAAAATACTTAGCATCACTTTACTGACTGACACATAGGTTTTTAATCTTTTTATGATGGTTGAACTCGGATGTTTCTGTTCCATACTTTTGGAACAGGTTCAAAATTATGTATTCAAATTTCATCATGGGTTATTCTGCGATTTTAAAAAGCATTACTTTTTGCTAAAAACTGTTATTTCTGTAAAAATGTGAATTCAGGTGTCTTGGTGATTTTGAGTTGACTGTCTTGGAACCCATCGTTAACACAATTGAGCTTACCATGGATAATGTAATGGACAGCGCTGATACTTGCATTAGACATTTTCCAAATTTTTGTGCATCTGTGCTAGTGAATAAGTAATATGATTTTGCAACATAATCAAATCTATAGTTTTCTGCTACAATGAAAATATGTAGCAAATGCTTTACCCGATTTAAACTATTCATTTTACTTTTAAAACTACACATTTCAGGTGGAATCGACATATTGAAATAAACAAAAGAGGTTATAATAATTGAAATTCATTTCAAATATATGTTATTTTCTGTGATGGGTTGGCATGTTGAACATCAAGATAGTCTCATTTTATTCTACTAAGTAGTTTCTCTGCTACTGTCATTTATTTGTCCGTTTGATTGAAGGACCCTCATATGTCATTTAAACAAAAAAGCCAAAATATTTTTTTCTTTTATTTTATATTTTTATACTTCATTTGCTTTTATTATAAAATAATTGATTTATTTACAAAGTTTGTTAGCATAATTTTTCAAACTTAGATATCTATGCTGTATCTTGCAGTTAAAGGGTATATGAAGAAGGTTTTGTCTCGGCAACCTTGATAAGGGCATCTCAGTGCCTTTATTGAGAATTATTGACAACTTTTCCATTTTAATTTAGCAAAATTCTATTATTTATTAAAAATGTACTTCTATGATACTAAAAGTTTAGAAAAAATACACAATTTTCAGTGTATAGAAGGATTGAATCTGCTGGGAATAATTTTATCAGTTCTTATTACTATTTTAGAGATTTAATTTTGCTGGTTTAATTTTTAATTTTGTTACATAGTTTACTACGTTTAGAGAAATGAAAACTGTTTTTTTTTTCTGAATTTGGTCAACCGTGGACAATGAGAAATAACTTTTTACTTTTTTTATTGTACCAATTTCTTTTAGAATTTGGTTGTAATCTAATTCTGTTAATTTCTTCTTTCTTCTGTGTGGGTTGTCCTGATTTCTTTTGGATTTTCTCTTGTAACCCTCAGAATTTGAGAGGGTTTCATAAGAAACTTCTTTTTTAACTTTTTGAAACTTCTTTCAAAACAAAATCTGATCCAACTTTATGTAATTAAAGTGTTTATTTTTTCATTTCAGTTAACCGTGGATAGACCAACACTTTTTTTTACATTCCTTTCCTCTTTTCTTTCTTTGGCAGTACTTTTTAAATCCATGATTGATTTCTTCCTGAATTTTTCTGTTGCTACTCTTTTTTGTTTTGGAGCTGCTTCTTTATAGAAAACGCTTCCTTCCTAGATTCTTTTAAAGTTTTTCTTCATTAAGTTCTGATTTGTAAGACAGTATCTCCAGTTGCTAAGAAAGAAGAAAGAGAGAGATATTAAGAGAAGTTAAGAAAGACTTAAATAAGTGTTTCTAAATTTTTATCACAATAAAATTTAAAAAAAGATTATTTAATAAATAAGCTCTCTTTATAAAAAAAAAAACTTTTATTTATTTTTTTTAATAGATAACAGATGAGGATTTTCTTGGGGATTCTATTTTTCATAAATTCTTAAAATGTAGCTTATGAAAGCCAGTCTCCTCTCATGTATTATTTCTTCTAATTTCTGATATAACATTATCTGGGGGCATAGTTTATATATAGTAGTGTGTAAATTCATCTGAACACAGGAAATGTTTTGTTTATTTTTATGTTGTGGTTACACTACTTAACCACACCCATTCTTTAAGTTATCTGTCTAGTGTGAGGTTATTTTTCTTTAGTTATTTAACAATTTTCTTATGAATAATGTTTTTTGCAAGGTTTTTTATTACAAAATCTTATTTCATATTTTGTAATTTATTTTTAATTTTTATTTTATTGTTCTGTGTGTCTTGAATATATAATAAAATGGATATTAACACCAAGAAAGTGTTTAAAAGTTTTTATTTCTGAACTTACCATTTTTTAGAGAATGAAAACCCTATGTACTCCTGTGACCTGACAACTCCTCAGACTTAAACCCAATTGAAAATCTGTGATCAATAGTAAAAAAACAATTCTCAAAAATGAATTGTACCATAAAAAATACCTCATTAGAGCAATAATATTGGTATGATTTTATGATGAAAAAAAAAGTGTAGTACCCCTGTTCAATCTATATCAAATGATGTACATGAAGTGATTAAGAATAGAGAGGACATATTATTTACTAGATATTCACAAATTGTACAGGTATGATTTTTTTTCTAAATAGTTATTTTTTATTAAATTACTTCTGTGTTTGGATGAATTTGCCCATTACTGTATGTATGTATGTATTTATAAGTCTAATATATATATATATATATATATATATATAGAGTCATCTTTTACAAGAACAAATAGTTTTCCTTGAAAATTTTTTTTCTTTTGGAAAAGGTCATTATTGATCAACATCGAACATTCTCCAGTGTACAATACTTCTGGACCAATCATTGTTTCCAAATGCCTTAATTTTGCATTTATAAAGACTTACTTTTTTCTTACATGTTTTGTGTTAGACTAATTCCATTTTGTTTTCCCAGTTTCTTAGTGCTATTGTTACTTGACTATTTCATTCAGTAGTTAACAGAGATATGTAAACTGATTTACTTTTTCATACCTGGTTTTTAAAAGCGTTAGAGCATTCTTATCATATAATTTTTTTTTCAAAAAATGATTGTAGTTCTGTTTTTTCTGCTGTTTGTAATATTTTTTGTTTGTTCTGATGCTATTTTTGGGGTTGTCTGACAATATAATCAAATCAGCTGCAAAAAAGAGATGGTCAGTAACCATGTGAAATTTTCTTATGCTAGTTTTGTGGAGAGTACATTTTTGTTTTTTTACATTTGTTTCTCCACTCATGGATAACTCTTTCAAGGATACAATTGAAAATGTGCTGATGAAAGTCCATCTGTTACTATGAGAAAAGGATTAGAAATTTGACCTAAAATTTAATCAAGAGTTGTGTTTGCTAGTTTGATTATATTTCTGGTTTTATCATCCATTTGTTCTGTATGTTTTTAAAACCAATCAAATTGCTACATAAATTTAGTTGTTGTTTGAGCTTTACAGATAAGAAGTTTAACAGAAAATATTTGTTGTGCAAATTTTTTGACTTCCTAAATCCACCTTGATATTTTCATCTCTCTTTCTATTTTGGGTTAATTTTATTTCCAAATGGCTTAAGCATTGTACTTAAAAAATTGTTGAAAATTCAGTTTGGGTAAAATAGGTTTAAAAAAATATCAAACTGGAATTGTTAGTTATACAATTTTTAATTAAGTTTTCTTTTGAAAATTGGCTATCCATGGAGATTACTTGCAGGCAAACCATCAACATTGTTCATAACCAAAGGTTTATCTGAAAAATTTCAATCAAAAGTTTTATGCCAAATATTTTTTCCAATAAGGTGGAAATTGACCCACTAATTATATTAATAATAATTAATTTAAAAGATAAAATGAGTACAACTAATCTGCATTTTCTTGGAGTATCTGTAATGAATTTTGTACTGTTAAATTAGTTATATATATTAAATATTTGTGATTCTCATCTATTTAAATGCTTAAAAAACTTTGATTAAACCTAAAAAAAATGTTTATTAGCTCAAGACCTCAGGAAACAACTAGAAGAAATCAAACTAATGAAAGAAGATGAAGGAAATAAGAAAGAAGGTAAGCATGTAACTTATTTTATTATTTTTTCTATTATTTAAATTTTAGTGTCATCAGTTATCTCTTTTAATCATTAGCAACTAAATGCTAACATTATACAATAATGGGAACTGTACCCTACTTCATTTATTAAATGTAGCCTTAGTGCATTAAAAAAAGATATTGAATAAGAAAATAACCAAAAACCATTAACTTCAGTGTTTGATATGTTTAATTGTACTTTCTTATTAAGATTCAAGAAAGTAGCATTAAGTATGTAGAAGATGGTATATATACCTAGGTATAACTCCTTGTACAAGGTAGGATAGAAAAAAAAAATTGTATCAAAAGAATGTATTTATTATTCAATATTTATATCGACTTTTTCAATGTACCCCCAAGAGCTATGACACACTTATGCCAGAATTTCTTTCTAACATCTTTAGAAAACGTTTTTTTTTGTATATCCTTAAATTCATTTAGCAATTTTTTCTTTTGTTGAAAATTGTACGGTACTTACGTATTAACGCCACCGCAGCTTTATTTAAAATTGAGTATTTATTTTATTGAGTCTCTTTATTAATTTTTAGAGATGGTTATTTATATTTATTTATTTTATAAGTATAATTTAACCAAACTTAACCTCTTAAGGCTAGCGAGCGTAGGTTAAGTGGTTTATTTATAAAATAAAACCATTTATTAAAATTAATAAAGGGACTGTTTTGAATCTATATTAAACTCTCTATCGGCCCATTTTCCACCGAAATCCGATTGACTACTTTGTTTGTAAATAAAACTGTAGCTGCGGTGGCTTTAATACGTAAGTACCAATTGTACTTTTTTGTTAATGTCCTCTTAATCAGTGGGTTCAAGAAAAAATTGGAGGATCCCATATCTGACAAATATGGCAACTGTGACATCAGTATGGTGTGATGTTTTGCTGAATAATAGTGAAATGTGAGCTACAGTGTTTCCATGGTGCAAATTCCAAGAATTATTTGTCCAAATTTGTGGTTTTTTTCTTCAGATTGGCTCATTAAATGATTTAAAACTGTTAAATAGTACTTTTTGTTGATTATATAACCTTGTGTTAAGAATTTATAATGGATGACGCCATTGTAATAGAAAAAAAGAAGTAAGGAGAACCTTGACATTCAGTTGAATTCAGTGTGATTTTTTTTTTTATTTTGGTTCTTTGGGATGATTAGATCTTAATTTCAATATCATAATCAATCATACATCCACATTTTAATATTGTGACACGTTTAAATAATTATGCTAATTATTGCTAATTATTTTTGTTGAAAATCAGTTTTGGAAAAAATTTTGTTGGAAAAAATTTTGTTATTTTTCATTTCATACACAGAATGTCAATTAAATGTTTAATATAATCCTTAAGAGATTCTCAACTCTTCAGCAACTTCTCCAATAATAATTTAATGATTATTGATCACAATATCCTTTATTTTGTCAATATTTCTTTCAGTATTGATTTGTTATCAATACTTAACCCTTTTGTCATCATTAATATCTTCATGGCCTTCTTGAAACAGTTTGCTTACTAGTTATAAAGTCTTGATATTGACATATCATCGTCATTAAAAGCCTTCACCACTTCACTGCACATTTTAACAATTTTAATGGAAATCCATTATACTGTCATTTTCAAACAAAATAAATTATCACTTGTAATAAGATATATCATAATTACTTTGTTGCCAAATTTAAAGTAGCTGTCAAAAATGGCTGAAAATATTGCTTTACATTGTAGACAGTGCTATCATCACGTGGGTAAAAGGAAAACTCGGTCAAAAAGACAACATGCAGAGAATTAAAAATTCTCATTATTTTTTTGTATCATACCTTGTACAAGTATATATTACTGAATAATGTTGTGGAAAACAATTGTTTTCCACATTGTATTTTTTAGTTTTATAAAAACGAAGTAAAATAAACAAAAAAAATTAATTTATAAATTTCTTTCTTTTACAGCCGAAAGAATCAGAAAAGATTTAAATAAATTGGAAGTAGAAAATTCTGAAGTTGAAGGTGATCTCTAATTATTTATTTTTATTTACTTTTATGTTGTTTTACTAGAATCAATGAATGAATTTCTTCAGATTCTTTTTTAATTGATTAATCAATTTTTATATTAGATTGTTTTGTTTAATTCATTTCCTTACCTGGTTATGGAAACTACCTGCATAGGTGTAGTAAATAAACAAATTTATTTGATGGTTGAACAAACTGGAAGTTTTTATTTTTACATCGACATGTAGTTTAAGTTAACTGAGGTTAATATTGAAGTACCAGGTATAATAATCACTAGTAAGTATTAATCACCTATTTTGACATTTTGGGCTTCAGTTTGATAAAAGTGTGCATATAGATAAGTTATAGTTTATATTTGGATTTTAATTTTTATGTTTCCATTGTACATCTTTTTTACTTGATTTTATTTAAAATCATTTAATCGGCCAGGACTGGTTGATCTCACTGTTAAGTAGTACCATTCCTGGGATGTGGATGTGTACAGTAGCTGGTTGTATTAACCTTTAACTGCTCATTTGAAAACTGCTTTTCATAATTATTGTATTTTTTTTACTTATTTTGGTGAGGTGAAGAGAACTCTGTGTATTTGCCAATGATTTCTAAAATTATGATTCAACAAAACATGTTTTACCATAAGTTAGAAAACATTTTAGAGAAATTGAAAGGTAAGTGTTGTAAAAACATTTGTGTAAATTGGATTTAGTGTTTAACAACTTTTATATTGCCCACAAGAAGTCCTGTTTTAAACCTATTTTAAAAAACAAAGTTGTGTAACATGTGTGCTTTAAAATTAATTTTTTTATAATGTGGAAAAGGTTTAAAACATCAAAGGTTGTTCATTTTTTTTTTTTAAAGGCCTGTGTGCTTATAAATAAAACATTTTTTATTTATAATGTAAATGAGGTGTGTATTTATAATGTAGATGTAGAGGCATGTTTTTAAAGTAAGGTCTGTTTTGAATTTTCTGCCTGTATACATGATGTCAACAAATGGCACAGGTGTAGCTCAGTTATTTAATCAATAGTCAGCTGTTAACAGCAGTAATTTATAATCTTGTTTTGTTTATATTGAGTGTTACAATTTGTGATTCCACCAAGTGAGGAGTAATCCGAATTTTGATGGCAAAAAACAGTTCTGGGGCTGAAATTCACAGGCAAAATTGTGATGTTTATGGGCTAAATATTATAAGAAAAGCCAAAGTAAGACAAGGGTGCGGTTCACTTTGAATGAGCATTCATGATGAACGTAGCGGCCAGCTGTCAGTGATTTGATTGACTAAGTTATGAAAAAATTTGAGCAAACCATACTTCACTGTGTCACAATTGTGTTTGATATTTTAATATCTTTGATTTAGGAAGTTTTGATTGAAAGATTGGGTTATAAAAAATTGTGTGCAGAAGATGTTAATTGACATGCGTATGGATAATTGTTTTGCTGCAGCACGTGAATTTTTATGGCATTATGAAAATGAAAGTGATGAATTGTTTATTACTGGAAATGAAAACTTTTTTATTTAATGAACTTTGAGACAAAACAGCAGTTGATGTTATCCATGACAGCATTCATCATCTCCTATACTAAGGAAGTTCAAACAAGAAAATTTAGTGATTGCAGAATGACCGTGAATGCTGATACGCATTGCAAAATGTTAAAAGTCTTAGAACTATAAGGAACAAATGACATGGGATCCTATCCTGTGAATTTGTGTTTGCATGATAATGCCCATCTATACACAGCAAATCAGACAGTAGAAAAATTTCATTCATTCACTCTGTAGCCTTGACTTAGCTCCCAGTGATTGTTTTCTTTTTCTGCACCTTCAACAGTAGCTTGCATCACAAAGGTTTGACAATGATGATGAATGGGAAAATAGCATTAAAAAATGTAAAATGTCAACATAGGTCTTAATCTGTGTTCACATTTCATTTGAAAACCAGATAATTTTTGCTACCTTAAGTCCTGTCAGAATGATAAACTCTGATCAAAGTTAATACCTTATTGTTATTCTTTCTTCCTCGATTGAATGTCATGGGAATTGTTCTATCTGTGATTCAATACTATCACCTTCCAGTTGCTGGAAGGACAACTGCTTCTCAGTGAGATAGCAAATTTGTGATGCTTGTGGAGCTACTTTTTTTTTTACTTGCCTGTAGAACAAAGTTTATTTCTTATCTTAAGTGTTGCAAGAAAAGCCAACTAAACTAAAATGTGCATTGGATAAAATTAGGTCTGCTATTTATTTATTTGTGTTTTTATCAAGACTCACATTTGGGCGTTGAATCTCCACCAAAAAATGACAAGAAAACAATAAAGTAGGTGTTAATCACAGTAACGGTATAGCTTCTTACGAAAGGTCATGGATTTTTGTTCACCAAAAAAACATAAACTAACATGATAACCGATAATTTGGCTTTGTTATGTATATTTCTTTATATAACAGCTATTTACTCTGTTAAATATGCATTAATTGACAAGATTTACATGTTTTTAATATTTTTCATCATGGAAAATGAATTCGACAGTTTTATTCTTCCCCAACATCAAGCCAGCCTTATTTATATTTAATCTGATAGCGCAGGCTGCAATCATATGTTTTACTCTTTTCTTATCAAGAAAAATTGAAACCTCCATTTTTCCTTATATATTCTGTCAGATGGCGCAGGCTATCAGGGTTTAGAAAATACTAGAATTTATCAAAAGGTTATTATGAAAAAACTTTGTAATTATTTATACATTTAATTGTAATATAGATTATTAATCTGATGACTAATAAATGTGAAAGATTTAGTAACAAAACTTGTAGAGATTAAATTCTGATAAAATTAATGTAAATACAGTCAATAAAAATTAACTAAAAACTTTTAAAAATTGTTTTTTTTTTTATTGAAGCAAAACGTACAAAGAATAGACAGAAAATTGTATTATTCTGTACCTAATAAACATTGTTTTCATAACGCAGCAAAACAAAAATAAAATATATGAAATGTTAAATAATTACAAACCTCAGTTACAGTAATTGTTTGAAATTCCCTCCATCATGTTCACAGCAGTCTGTCTAATGTAAAATATTTCCGATGGCTTTCCGTATCACTTCAGAATTTATTGTTAAATTTAATAGCATTTAGTATTTTAATGAGTAACTCTTCTTTAGTATTAACTTTTTGTTGGATACTATTGTTTTCATATGGCTTCAAATGAAGTGATCTAGTCGCGTTAAATCGAGTGATCATGGTAGCCAATTGATTGGTCCATCACGTCCAATCCAGTGTAAAAAATTAGCATTCAGGTGATTTCTAGCTGTTGAAGAAACATGTGGCATTGCACCATCGTGCTGGAAAATCATTTGCAATCTAGTTTGTAAAGCTACATCCTCCAAAAGAGCTGGAAAATTATTTTTTAAGAAATGAATGTATAAATTTCCCGTAAGGTTTCATTGAAAAAAAATGATCCCAGAATTTTGTCATAAATATTGAATTCCACACCAAACATTAACATGAAATCTGTTGGAAACTATTCCCAACAGCACCTTTTGGATTGTCTTCGCTCCATAAATGACTATTTTTAAAATTGAAGATTCCGTTTCTTGTATAATACCTTTTAAATGGAAATAATACACTTCTTTTTTTTGTCTTCAGTCATTTGACTGGTTTAATGTAGATGTCCAAGATTCCCTATCTAGTGCTAGTCGTTTCATTTCAGTATACCCCCTACATCCTACATCTCTAACAATTTATTTTACATATTCCAAACGTGGCCTGCCTGCACAATTTTTTCCTTCTACCTGTCCTTCCAATATTAAAGCGACTATTCCAGGATGCCTTAATATGTGGCCTATGTGTAGTCTGTCTCTTTTAACTATATTTTTCCAAATCCTTCTTTCTTCATCAATTTGTCACTTTATCCACCCATCTGATTTTTAAATAATACACTTACAACATTTATTATTAGTAATAATACCTATATCTGAAATAAGTGTTTTTGCTGGATAAATCAACAACTACAATTTGAAGCTAAAATGGTCATTTGTTTTCTATTTATTTTATAGCATCATATACGTTATGAGAAAAGGGTGAAGGATACTATAACCAAAATAATTGATTACAACTACCAAAAAAACAATTTCATTGTAAAATTTTTAGTAAATATCCATATGACAAAAACAAGAAAAAAAGATTGTGAATAATACAAACCCCCAAAAAACACTTAATGTGAAGTTATCTCTCAAAAAACAGTTGGTTGCCCAAAACTGAAAAAAAATTGATTTTTAAAGTTAGATTGGTTCACTTATCATGAGGCTGTTTCAAAATATAACAAACAACTGGTGTAGAAAAAACAAGCAAGCTACTCAGTCATTAAGAGCACATCACATTAGTTTGCTATTTATTATTTTTGTAATTGTAACCGCCCTGTGGTTAGTAAACCTTTGTAATTTTCAAAATATTCTTTTTTCAGATTCAGGATAAACAATTATTTTTTGAGGGATACCACACTGTGTTTTTCAGTGGTTTGTATTTTTCACCATTTCTTTGGTTTCATAATGTTTTTGTCATAAGATTCATTTTTACAATTAATTGTTTTTATGTTGACTGTGTTTTATATATATATAATTTAGTTATAATTATCTATTTTTTCTTTGAGATAATTATAAATGTAAGCAGTTTGAAATAATAAGTATTTGAACTCTAAGGATAGCACCACAGTTACAATTTAAGTTTTCTTGCTGAAAAATATGAATTTTTTTTAATATTTTAGTTGTAGTTCTTAAAAACAATTTACAGTTTTGTTTATCCATAAATTTTGCCGTTCTATACGCATATATCTATGCAGATTCATTCAAATGTTTTTGTTTGTATACTCTTAATTACTCTCATTGCATATATTCAACTTTCTTTATAAGAATAAAATATACACTGTAAATTTATGCAAGATAATGCTCATGTAGAATTAATGAATATTTTTCTGCTTATTGTATGGTGTGGAAATTACACAATGACACTTAGTCATATTCTACACCTTTTCATGCTATTTTTTTTTTTGTGCTTGCAAGCATACAATTATTGTAGTTTAAATGAAATGCTTAAAACCTGATGAATAAAATATTACAAGCGAAATGAATGAATAAATAAATATCACGTGACACTGGGAATGTATTTTATACGAAAAGGAGTCATAATAAAAGTATTAATTATTATCAGTAAGTACATAATGTGCAGTATTGATTTTAAAGTAGCTTACTTAGTCTATATTATCTAACTCAAAATAAAAAAATTACTGTCTAATTTATCAGGATAGGTTTCTAAATTATAGTTTAGAGAATTAAAAATAAATTTTTGTAATTTTTTTCTGGTTCCTATTATTTTATCTCATTTACTTACCTAAATCTTTTCTTTTGCATTTTTTTGTTGTTGTAGAAACTCAAGAAGATATGATAAAAAGAGTTTTTAATGAAGCGATTGCTAATCTACAAAAAACTAATTCTACTTCTGAAACTTCTACATCATGTAATAATGATGGTGAGTTAAGTGTTTATTAGATAAATAAATCGATCAGAAAATTTGTTGGTGAAGTGCTAAACTTATTTATTTAGTGCATGATAAATTAGTATTTTTGGACTGTGTTCATTTCTTAAAGAAATTCAAGCAAATAATTTTTTTAATTTGGTTGATTAAAAACATTTTGTTACGGCATTTAATAAAACAATTGTATACGATATGGGGGCATGTATAAGCGTTTCCTTAAAATATCGTACTCTATCATCACTGGTATTGCTAGTTAGCAGCTGGCCTTCCTAGCAAATTTTTTAGGGTTGCACAGGAAAGATTTCCTGACATATTCAACATTTTCTTCAGACACTTTCTGCTCTTTTGATTCTAACCTTAATTGAATACTGTAAGTTACATCTCATTCAAGAGATATTATAATAAATCAGAGTATCTATATTCTTTCTTTTTTACACCCAGTATTGAATGTGATGCAGATAAATTTTTATAATCTGATTATTTCAGTTAATAAAATCTGCATTGAATTATATAATTTCTCTTAAAAATGAGTAATGCATATGTAGCTTCTATGATTTTGAAGTTATCAGTGAACTGATTGTGTAAAAGTTTTGGTATGGGAGAATTGCAGGTAATCTGGAATTATTTATAACAGGCTACTAGAGCTTGACTCTTTCCCTTCCAGTAATGTAAAGTTCAACTGGGTACCTTGGGTTAAGCAATTTTTCATAAAGACTGACATACTTGCTGTGAAATGGGCAATACGTTCCAGAAATGAGAAAAAATTTAGATTTAACTCTAAAAAAAGTATGAATTGGATCTTTATAATATTGATTTACTGAAATTAAAATCGTCAAATTATAGTAAGTATTATATTAACCTTTGTTTATATATTACTCGTCCTCAAAATTATCTCCTGTTTTCTCTTCCATTTTATTCTACCGAATTATTACTTCATATATGTGTTTACATAGTATTGTGATTATTAAATTTGTTAAAAAAATGATTGCTTACCGTAAAAGATCCTAATCAGCTCTGTAAAATTTTTAATCATACTGAAAATTAAGATTTAGTTAATTTTATGTAAGGTGCCCTATGTAGATTGGTATTTGTATTAAATATTTTGATTACTGTTGACCAGGAACAAAAGTTAGTTCATTTTTTTTCTTAGATTTGTTTTTAAAGTTGAATGTTTTCAAACTTGTAATTTTATAATTAATACTTAAGTTCTTCGTTCATTTATTCACAATGAGTGATAATTATTTTTTGATTTGCCTCTTGAATCTGTATTAGTATTATTTTATTTTTTCGATAATCCCATTTATGATTATGCAAAGTACGTAGTGGCATTTTTTGTTGCATTCTTTGTGCCCATATTTCTTTCAATCTTCTTCTGTGAGTCTCTTTTTCCGGAACACCTGGAGCCAGGTGTTCCGGTCTTCTCTATGAGTCAACTTGTCATTTCTCAATTTTGTATGCAAAAATTATTCTGTTTCGAATGGTTTGCTTTAATTATTCCTGCCAGCTTTAGGTCATTTTTAATTTCACCAATCCATTCCATAGTGTTTGTATTTGGTTTATTTCTGGTTTCATAGAATTTTACTACTTGTTTTGCAAGTCTATTTGGGTTCATTTTTTTGTGTTCATAAAGTTCTTGCATTTTCTAATGACCATGTGAATATTTGTGTACTGTTTGCTTCCCTGATTGCTTCTGAGTCTGTATTGTTCACTAGTACATTTTGGTCCTAGAATCTTTCTCATTATTTTGCGTTCCATTTTCTCAGTGTTTTCTATATCTCCCTTTTTATTCGAAATAAAGTATCTCTGATCCAAAGAGATATTCTGATTTAAGACTGTGTTATAATGTAATAATTTTATATGTATAAGATGCATTTTTGTTATAAATGTTATAGGCGAGATGATATGCTGATTCCATTTTTTGCCATCTAATTTCATTTGGCTGTTTTTTTGATTCCATTTTCCTGAATCGTTTCACCTAGATATTTAAACTGTGTGACTTGCTTGACTTACCCTGCATATCTGCTGAGCTTACCCCTGTCCACCATCTGGTGATGTGCCAGATGGTGGAATAGTAACCCACACTGATACTATTATTTATTTATTATTTTTTTCATTTGTTTTCAATACTTTATTATTATTTTCCTTGCTTGTTTTGTTCAATCTGTTTTTTTTTTCTATTATAAACACAGTTATTGTTTTATTTAGATTGAATTTACTTTTACTGTTAGATATTATTATTATGAGGGTTAGTTAGTTATAAACTAAGTTTTGTTTTAACAGTTATTAGTACTGGATAAAAATATAAAACAAATTTATTACTTTTCTGTGTAGTCTCCCTGAGGTTCTACTAGTTGTTCTAACACTGAGAACTGTGGATCCCTTTTTCATAAAACATTTCAGGATGTGTTCAAACTTCTCTACTTTGTTGTCTCTCTGGAATTGATGTCCTCCCAGTGTCTCTTTCAGTGGCCCAAATAAAAATAAATCATAGGGGGATAAATCTGGACTGTATAAGGATTTTTGTAAGGTTTTCCAGTTTATCTCAAATACTAATGACTGTGTGAGGGCTGGCATTGTAAAGGAGAATCGTATCTCTGTTTGGGTGACAGTGCCTTTTATTCTTAAAGGTGGCTTTCTCTGTCAAAGCTGGCTAACTCTTGGACAAATTGAAAGTGCTGGCAGTTGTATGCAACATTGAAAGAGTGATACTTGTGGAGAAAATCAGTAAGTAGTACACCTCTCAACTTTCAAAAAATGGTTGTTAGGACTCTTCCTCCTGACAGATGTTTTTTTTTACAAGTCAAGATTTCCATTGCTGTGCTATTTCGTACTACAGATTTTGACTTGAGAGTGTAGTGATGGACCCATGTCCGTCACATGTGACTATTAAATGAAAAAATTATTTCTTGTTGAAATTGATTCAGTAGTCTGAAAAATTTCCTGTCGGGCATATTTCTAATTTTTGGAACTAATATTATAACCTACCTCACATAGATTTTGTGAAACACAAAGCGCTTTGTAGTAATGGAATGAGCATTTCCGTGACTGATAGTACATGTGAAGCAGTTATATCAACCGTAAGTTGCCATTGTTTTATCAAACATCAGCATTTATCTTCGTAAATGTTGAGGTAGCTAACTACCCATCTCCTTCCACTTCTTTGCTGTCAGTATATCCCTCTATGATAGCCTACTCATGTTAGTGTGGGAGCCATGAAGATAAAAGCTTGATGTATAGTTAACTGGCCCTACTATATGTTTTCTTATATTCATATATTTTTGTAAAATTGATTGTAATCATTACTCTTTCAGCCCTATAACAAGGATCTTATTTCTTTAAATGTAGTATAAATAAATATATAATAAAAAATATACGTAATTTCTGAATACTTTTATTTTAATTTTATTTATTACTTGTAGTATGTTAACATTTTTGTAAAGATATTATAGTTACATTATAAGTGAATATAAAATACTATACAAGGTCTGTAAATAAAGAAATGAGACTAGTTTTTTTTTGGTAGCCAAAGTGGCAACATTGTAAAGTTACTAGTAAACATACGGTTACATGAAGAGTTTATTTATATTAAGTGTTAATATTTTTAATCTCTTGTTGCCATGTGAGACGTAAGCAAAATTTTCATGATGCAAGTTTTTGTTGTGCGTTACAAAAATGACTGATACTAATTATGAGCAATATTGTGCAGTCGAGTTTGTTTGTTTAACTCAGTGAGAATGCAACTGAAACTTTTTCAAAATAGAAAAGGACATATGGAGTTGGCGCTCTGTCACAATCTCAAGTTTTTTGGTGGTTTAAAGCATTTTCAGATGGCTGGGAATCAGCTGCAGATGATCCATACTCTGGAAGACTGTTAACGTCAAAACATGCCACCAATGTTGAGCAAATCTGAGATTTGATACTGTATGACTGGCGATTAACTGTCAGAATGATTGCAGAACAATTGAATGTGAACCATACCATGGTCCATCAAATTTTGACAAACAAATTGGACATGAAAAAAGTCTGCAAAATTGGTCCCAAAAAACCTCAGTGTTGAACAGAAAAACAACAATGGAAGTGTGCCGCGATCTTCTAGGCGAATTGAAACTGACCCTGATTTTCTAAAAAAATGTTGTTACTGGTAATGAATCGTGGTTATTTGAGTACGACCCAGAAACAAAACGCCAAAGCAAGGAGTGGCACACTTCAAACTCACCACGTCCCAAAAAAGAAAAAAATGAGCAAATTAAAAATGGCATTGTCCATAAGGAGTTTTTGCTTACAGAACAGACTGTAAACCATTTTTTTTTTTTTTTTTAGAAATTCTTGAAAGATTGTGGAAAAGAGTTGGCTGCGTGAGACCAGCCATCAAAGACAACCGGATCCTGCATCAAGACAATGCAGCTTGTCACACTGCACTCTCAATTAATGAGTTTTTGGCAAAGAAAAACATTCCTATAGTTCCTCAACCATCCTTTTCACCTGAATTGTGTCCCTGTGACTTTTTCCTGTTACCAACTTTAAAAAAACACCTCAAAGGAGACCATTTTGGAACAGTATAAAACATAAATGTAACCGACCATCTGAAGCGATATTCCGGTTGCTGAGTCCAACACTGCTATGAAGAGTGGAAAAACCATTTGAAGTGTTGCATGGTTTGCCAAGGGAACTATTTTGAGAGTCCACGTGTAATTGGATTGTAAATAAAAGGTCTTTCTAAACCGGTCTCATTACTTTATTTACAGACCTTGTATTTCATAATATACATTGCATTTATCACACACACATACATACATACATATGCACACTTGCACACATATATATATATATATATATATATATATATGTACATACACCCCCACCCCCCCATATACACACATACATATACACACATAAACATGTATATCATCATTAACAAAACCACTTATGAACACATCAAAATAGCAAGATTAATATAACCTCAGCAATCTGTATAAAAAGATCTTTGAATCTATGGACTCATTATCAGTAGTAAAATCAGGTGAGCATTATTGTCATTCATGTAAAACTGACAATTGGCATGATCAACTGAACTCAATTGAAGGTTATGAAATAAAGAATGTATCAGTTCATCTGTTTTGTCATAATTGAGTATGATATCTTTGAGTTTTTGCTTGTATTGTTAAAAATCTGTATACAGAATTTTTTAATTTCACAGGCTGTATAAGTTCAGTTGCCACAATTTTTTTTTGTGTTTGTTCAGTTTTTCTTAATGTATGTTTACATTGGTAGTTGTATTGGATGCTTAGTTTATTTTTGGCTTTCAAAGAGGTTACATGTGTTTTGTATGGTTGGCAATTTTTAACTTCTGGAAAAAATGGAATAAATAATTTACATTAAATTCTCCTTTAGTAGTGGAATAAACTGCAGCACTGCAATGAAAATGTTGAATGACTATTCTTCTATGAATAAAACAAGCATTTACAAGTAGTACAAACATTTCCAAGAAGGACATGAAGATGTTGAGGATGATGAGTACCCTAGATATTTCAGCACATCAACCAGTTACAACGTTGAAAATGACTATAAGATTCAATAAGGATGCAAGGACCTGCAAGTACTAGGCGGTTTGCATGAAGCAATCCAAAGAAATGCCCAGATTTATGGTGAAACAGTTCAAGGCAATTGCACCTATTCACATTTCACTGTTTGTTTGTGAATTTTCAAAAACACCATTATGATACCTCAGCCTCTGTATTTTCCAAACATGGCTCCCTATGACTTCTTCCTATTCTCCAAGCTGAAAAGAACCATGAAAGATGGCTTGAAGAGATAAAGACAGAATCGCTGAAGGAACTAAATGCCATACCAGAAATTGCATTCCAAAGTTCCTTCAAAGATTGGAAAAAGCGCTGACACAAATGTATATCTGAAAAGAGTACTTTGAAGGGGACAAAATCAATATTGATGAATAAATAAAGATTTTTTGAGAAAAACTAAAATTCCCCGTATTTTTTTATCAAACCTTTTAAATTGTTTAGTGTATATTAAGCTTACCGTTTTCATGTGTTCATAAATGTTTTTTGTTAATAATGTTAATCTTTTTTTTTTGTTATGAAAGAGCTGGCATCAACAGTTATTGTCATTAGTGAAAATTGGTCGCATATAAAAAGATGCCATGCCTGACCAAGGTTCGAACCTGTTACCTCTGCACGAAATGTCAAGATGCTACCTACTCAACCATGGAGGTTGGTAATGTTAATTAAACTCACTGGACAACACATTCAATAATATGTATACCTGTAAAAATATGTTTTTTGGTTTTATTATTATGAAAATCTTTAATTTATTTCTTAATCTCTGCTTACAGCTCTTTTAAATGAGAAACTTCGGCAATTTGATGCTTTGGCAGAAAATGTATCAGGGTAAGAGTACTAGACATTTTTTACCATTTACTAGAAAATACTTTTTAATAGATTGTCAAATTGATTACTATACCCTCGTCACAAAAAAATGTCAGCCTGTAGTGAAGTTCTTGACTTTCAGCTCATTATTTATCTTTGCAGGAATTAGTTTTTTGAAAATGTTTTCACCTGTTAGAATATTGTTCTTATTTTATACACTTCAATAATTAGGTTACAATCCTAGCAATGTTCAGATCCCCTAAACAATTCTTCATTTTTTGATAAGATGGGTATTGCTACTAACTGGTGTTGCAAATTTCTCGAATGGTGATTTAAAGCATGATCTCTTTCTGGCTATTGGATGAAACTTAGAAAATTTTCTGTTTAAAACGTTTGTGTCTGCATACATTAATGTTTCATTTGCATTTATGTTTGTATACACTTATGTATATGTACATTTATATGTTTTAGATACTTTCATTTACATATGTGAGTACCCAAAAATAACCAGAATTATAAAAAAAAATAATTTTTTATGAGTTCTACTTATGAAAATTTTAGTTTCCTTAAAAGTATATTCCATTTGTTCAAATGGTGGAAACATCTTTGGGTTTCTTCAAGATGAATTTTCTTCACGGCATGCCGCGACGTTTCTTCCACTTCATCTTTAATTCAAAAAAATTGTCCTTTGAGTTTTTTTTCATTTGTAGGAACAAGATGTCACGTTGAGTGAGGTTGGGCAAATAGCAAAGGTGAGGGATATGGCCATCTTGTTTTTGACAGAAACAATTGGTCACATAGAGCTTTTTTATGGTACAGAAACTTATCTCACGATTCTTCCACTCTCATTTTTATCACATACAATCTTCTCAACATATACAAGTAGAGATGTTGATTCATTTTCTATTAACAGAATCCCATTGAAAAGCACATACCAACATTGCCTTCACATTTGGTTAAATGTTTTATGCTTTTTTGATCTCGGTGTACTCTGTCATTTCCACTGGCAATTGTCGTTTTGTTTCTGGGTCATAACATTGTTATCACTTGTCACAATTTTAGAAAAGTCAGATTATTTTAAAGTTGATCCTTCAAATCACAACACGTTAATATGATCTGTGTACATGGTTGTCTGATTTATAAATAACCAAGGCACAAATTTTTTAGTTTCAAATCACACAATTAAAAAAATTTGGCATAATTTTTTTATGTTCCAAATCACCATTAAAATTCATTAGCAAGAGCTTCAAAACATAAATCAATTCAGAAATCTCTTCAACAGCCTGACAGCAATCTTTGTAAATTGAATTGGAAAATTTTTCAAGATTTTTTTATTACTAATAGTGAAAGTTTAGTGAGATCTTAGATGGTCTTCAAGTGATATTTCCCCTCATTTGAAATATATAATTACTAGTGAACCAATTATAATTCTTAAAGTTTCTTTTTAAAAACCTTTGAAACATCACTATTATTTCAGAAGCTGTTTTCCATTAAAGAAAACAAAATTTAACAGTGAGGTTCACGTATTGATAACCCGTCATAAAAATTGTGGTGCTTATAAACTATCTGAAGAAAATGTTGGACCATCATCAAGGATTATTATGTTTTTACTATACTGGACCAATTGAAAGTTGCTATTCGGACCAAATTCCCATATCTGCCCAGATAGAAATGTTTTTTCTCTACGATAATGCATGTGCTTTATTTAATAGATGTGGTTCCTAATGATTATTTCCTCTTTTTAAAGGCTAATAAATGGCTTGCTAGACAAAGATTCGTTTCAAATTAAGAGGTGAAAGCTGTGAGTGACAACTGTTTATTTTGCAAAGTCTGATAAATCACATTATACTAAGAATATTAAAAAGTTGGAAAGTCATTAATCTAAATATATCAAATTGCAAGAGACTGATTACATGGAAAAAAAAAAATCAGAAAAATGCTGTTCTCTTTGTTGAGAACGTTTTGAACAACCATCATACTTTACATTACTAGAGTAATTACATAAATATTGCTGTTAGTATTATTATTATTAGTGTTGTATTTTTGAAGTATTTAAAACTAAATATTTTTTTTTTTAGCAACTCATCTAAATATATGAAAGCAGAAAGTAATGGGAATAATGGAGGAAAGTCTTACAGTGACCCGGCTTGGTTTCCTGGAACAAGTACAAGAACATCTCCTTATCAAGATTTTCCTCTAAATTCTAATAATATTGATTGTGCTTCCAATCCATTTTTTGGACAGGCAAATCCAAATGATAAATTAAAAAATACTTCAAAATTTACTGAAGATTCATGTTCTCATCCTTCTCAACCGATGAATTCTTTTTTTAACAACAAACAGTTTCTTGATATAAATCAACCCATTCAAGGTTTATATCTTGTACGTAATGAGAATTTTACCCAGCCACCGCAACAATTTCCACTGCAACCATCAGGTGGTTATAATATACCAATGGATCCTAATAGTTTTCCTCAAAGAAACCCACAATATATGTTTAATACCAATCAGTCTCCATTTATACCTAATTTTAATCAAGAACCTAATCAGCAGAATATAAATCAGATGAATGAGGCACCTGGAAAGAAAACGCGACGGAAACAGTCACAACCACAAGAACCGAAAAAAAATCCAACTGATGGACAGCAACAGCCATCAGACAAAAATAATACACAGAAGAAAAAAGCAGCAGCTAAACCGCAGTCAAATTCAGAAAGTGGTGAGCATACAAAGTAAGTATTTTAAATATTTATTAATTAAAATAGAAATTTATTTTTTTGGTTAATATATGTTTTGCCTACTTCTGCGTTCTCTTTTTTTTACAAAATCTGGTTGATTTGGTCAGGGATATCTAGTTTGTAGCATAGTTTGCATATGACGTGTATGGTGGACAGAAGCACTAACTACAGAACTGATTAGTCTAAAAATAACTTTTTTCTTTTTTCCTTTCCCAGATACTATTATGTGCTATAAGAAAAAAATATTACACGGGTTAAAGCTTTGTTGGATTCCCAGTTTTTCTCTCATTACTTTAAGTTGAGGTCCCGAAGTTGAAATTTGCAAACAAAAGTGGGTAACTTTTGTATATGTGGATATGATTCTATTTTGCTTGTTATTTTTGGAGCAGTTATCAAAATCATATGGTGACTTGTGTATGCAGGTCAGTGCTATTAACCCATTCCTTTACTTTGAATTATGTGGCTCATTATGATTCATCTCTCATTTTTTGATGAATTTTGAAAAGCTTATTACAAATTAAGATAGTGACAAATAGTGCTGCTAGATTGCAGTTAAAAAAAATAGAAATGATACATTGTGTTAATATTCTGTAAATATTTTGTTGAAGCACTAATTATATGGAAGTTACTGAATACTTTAAATATTATAATATTTTATTTAATTTTCAATAGATTTAAATTTAATATAGACAACAAAGGATTATATATAACTTTCTTGGTTTCATACTTTACAAACCTTTATTTCAAATGTACCATTGGGTTTTTAAATATTAATGATTATATTATTTTTACTAAAAATCGACCAAATAAATTACAAAATACAGATGGAAATTATTTTGGAAAACAATTTTAGATAAAAAAATTTAGAAATTGGTATTTACAGAATGTTCCTAGAAGTTCTGGTGATATTTCACTAGCTGATAATGAATGTAACGATGCTACTTCATGTAAAAAATTAATAACTCTTTGTATATTTTTCTTGTAAGAAGATATTTAAATTAAATCTCTTGTAAATGTAGAATCTGTTTAATGGTAGAAGAAAAATAATTAATGTGAAATCAGACACCACCTTACTTGCTTATCTAAAGGGGGAGTGTGGACTGTAAATTATGAAGTCTGACAATTTTTTGCCTGTTTTAATGTGTAATATTTGTGTTCCATTATAAAAATTTTAGACATATCACAGCTGTTTGTTTGTAAACAGATTTGAATAAATGAGATGTCGTTTTATTCACAATGAAAGGCTTAACAATTTATCTAATAAAAATTCTATAAGACTAATATTTACGGAACTATTATGATTAACAAATTTAAATAGCTACAATTTTGTAATTTTCGTAGGGAAACTTTTCAAACCTATTTATTTTGTAAATGTTGGGTATTTAATTACCAAATTTAAAAAAAAAATCTTGATCTATTAAAATACAAATCTTATTAAAAAAACAGTAAATGGTGAACAGGGGGAAAATAAAACGAGGTAAGTCATTTTTTATGTGAAGGGTTTTACTTGCTTCGATGTATTAATCAGTCCTTTAAGTTTGGCCAACACCTCTCAGGACACCCTATAGCTGTTGTCAGGGGAACAAAAGTTTATAAAACATTGGAGATAGAGGGAAAATGGCAAGTAAGGGATTTGTCCGCATGAACTTCTTGTTTACTGTGATGTTCTGAATTGGTCCCTTAAGTTTAGCCAACACCTTCTGGAATATTCTAGCCAGAAAAATATAGATATCATGATACCCCTTTTTTGATAAAGCAAATTTTTTTGCTTTCAGTCAGAATTTCAACTTTTCAAGATATGAGATGAAAACTTTTGAAATTAATATTGAATGTTCTCCTTCCCCTAATTAAAATCGACTTAAAATTTTAGAATTTAAAAAATTACTTAATAAATACTTTTGTCATATTAAAACTTAATTTTCTACAACAACTGTACAGAAATCCAAAATGCGAAAACTTAATACCAATAATGTCAATTTTTTCAAAATTTAATCCCACCATTGTTCCACATAAAGGAAATTTTGAGCCATTTTTGAAGAATTTATATCAGTAAAAATCAAGAAATATTAATCAAAATACAAACTAAAACATATACATATAAACATACATCTTCTGGAAATTGTTATCGTTTTTTAGGACTCTGAGTTTGTGAAATGTCAAGATTTGCACAAAACAACGTTGAAATTTGGAACTTATCCTTCTACTTTACTTTTATAGCATAGTTGCTATATATATCAGAAGTAGAGCTGTAGCCATGAAAGTAAAAATACTTAATAAAATAATTTACCTTTTATTTTATTCAGTCCATATCAGTTAGTCAGTGGGTATACTTGCTTACTTCATTTTTTGTAGTAGTGCTTTTTTTGTATATTTAATCAAATTTATTCATTGAAACGGATTTTGTCTTATTAATGTAATTTAGACAAATGATTTCCAGTTCATAATTGATTAGTAAAAAAATAAATTTAGTTAGTACTCTCACAGAAATTTCTGCTTCATTTTTTTAATGAAATTTAATTAGATTTAAGTAATTTTAAATTATGTTTTGAATTACATTCTATAAAAAAAATCTTGATGAAGCAGAGGAAGTTTCTCCAAGTTATTAAATGTGCTAGGGATAAAACAAAGCAGTAAATAAAAAAATAAATAAATAAATAAATTTTATAGTAACTATACCCTGTACATTTGTTTTTATATGATTAAAACTATCATAAATAATTTTTAACACTGCTGTACTTTTATCTCATTTGGAATATTAAAATTATTGGTTAAAATTATTGCTGCACTTCTATTAATTATTAAATTATGTTCTGTCTGTTAATGCTTACGTAAAAGTGAACTGATAAAATAATGGATAAGAAGAATTAAAACTGGTTGGTATTTCTAAATCATTCCAAATATAAAATATTGTATTTGTAAATTTCATTACTAATTAATTAAACAAAACAGTTTCAAAAACTTCCTAGCTTACATTTATTTAAAAATAAAACCTGTGTAAGTAAAAAATATACTTCAAAGTATTTACCTTAACTAGCTAGAATTTTTTGTTAAAGTTTTTGAAAACATTCCTTGAAGCAATTCTTAGAAACTTCAGATGCTTTGTTGTATCATTGATGATGCCATCAGGATCTTTGTATCTACTTTGTTTTCAAGTAAATTTCAAACGTTGAACAAGTAAGAATAAGCTGGCACCAAGTCAGGATTGTGTGATGGTTGCTTCAGATATGTTATACTGCGCATATGTAAGGTACTTTTTGACCTTCATTTATTGATGTGCTGGTAACATTTTTTGAAGCAATATTTTGCATATCAGTAAATATAGTGCATTTTCAGATAATTTGGATAATATTGTAGCATCTTTCCACTTAGATTCCAATTCTCGCAGTATTTTCTTTTATCACTTAAATTCATGTTAAATATTTTCATCATATGTTACAGTAGACATGCATCCATTACCTCAGTAATATTGGATTGTGCATGTATTTTGCTCTCTGTAGTTGTTTCCAACAGTAGCTGTTAAAGTGATTGGTGGATGTAAAACCCACCATATTATGATTACATAAATGATGTCAATTTATGAAACCTGATTTTGAAGTAGTAATTTTTCACTTACTATTTCAAAATATGTTGCCAATCCAGGACCATTTTAAAATTTCATATATATATATATATATATATAATTGTAATTTTTATAAAAAAAAATCCTTTTTCTTCTACATTGATATATTCCTTTGAAAGTAGTCTCCAGAGATGGGTGTCAAATTAGAATATTTGGGGAAAGTGTTTATTGGTATAGATTTAAGTTTATTTAGAGATTTTTCCTTTATTTTATCTATCATCACAAGTCATTGTCTTTTAATGTTCTGTTTATCAGTGAGAACTAGAAAAAGTTATAGAATGCCATATTTGTAGAATACAAAGACAGGCATTAGTTTGATGTTATTTTTGGTTAAATAATTACAGATTAATAGTAAAGTGTGAGCTGAGCATTATTGTGACGCAAAATCCAAAAATTTTTTATCCGTATTTGCAATATTTCTCTTTGATTCCACATATATACCTTTTAATACTGGTAATTAATACTGTTTGTTGACCTGACCATATGGCCTTTTTGGTAAGAATTCATAATGGATGACCCCATTGCAATTGGAAAAAAACAGTAAGAAGAACCTTAATATTCAATTGAACTCTATATGCTTTTTTTGATCTGGTTTTTCAGGAAGCTTCTGTTGGGATGATTGGACTTTCATTTCAATATCATAATTTTTACACTCATGTTTTGTCACCTGTTATTACACATTTGACTAATTCTGAGCCATCAAGAATGTTGGGTAACAATTGTTCTGTCGGTGTTGCTTTTGTGAAAAGTTTAATAGTTTTAGAACAAATTTTGCTGGTACTCGTTACCTTAAATGTCACTCAAAATCTTTCACACAAGGCATAACTCCACCTCTTCAGTAACTTCTCTCTTGGTTCTGCTAATCATTTACAATTAATGAGAGTGTTCGATGATATTGGTAATTTACTTTTTAAATTGAGCTTTCAACCATATTGCTTTGATCGTTAATCAAATGATCGTTAATACTTGAATAATGTTCCCATAATTTTTTTTTAACTTCGTGACAATTTAAATACTAGAGTAGTTTGTAAAATATTTCTTGTGCTGCTTTATTATATAATTTGTTTTATTTATTATTGCTTGTTAATAATAATAATAATGCAGTAAGCTAATTTTTCTTTTTCTTTTCCTCAGAAATGCTGGAGATAGTAAAAGTGATGAAACGATGAAGAATTCTAATGCTACAAAACCTAATATTAATAGTATGTATTTTACTGTGTATTAATTTTTTTTTTGTTATCAATAACTTAAATAATTTTCTACTTTCCAGTCTGTTCCTTACAACCTTTATTTTTTTAAAGAAAATGCATTATGCATAAATTTTTGTTAAATTTTTTTAAAACTGTTTTAATTGTACTGTTTTTTATTGTGAAATTACTCTAATGTATATTTTATTATTCACATTTCCTTCCACTATTAACCCTGGTTGATATGTCTTGATATTTTTTTTTTTTTTATATATGTGTGATGAAGGTTTTTTGTTTTTAATTTTTATCTTCAGTATAATTTTCATTATTTTTTTAATGCATCACATTTAGTTACATTTTTTTTTTTAATACTATCTCAGTGTAAAAACACTTCTTATACTGGTGATTCAGCATATTGATTCTGAAGTTAGCTTAATTGGATCCATTTAAACTTAAGAAAGAAAGTATTTTTAATTGCACTAAACATTTTTCAGTTAAAAATACTCATAACTTAAAACTTTTTAAACTCCTTCATCATAGTTTTTATTTCATGTGGTTTTGTGATTGAATGTATGATATTCTGGATGTTTTACTGAATGTTTGGTATAACTTTGTTGAGTCAGAGTCCATAGTCAACTGTAGTCAATATGACAGTAAAACAGTCACCAGGATAAAAGATAAGGACCCTATAGAACTGGCTAGAGAGGGTGCTGGGAGTACGGTCCACACTAGATGTCATTAACAGGAAGGGATTTCATTTTAAGCCATAAAATGCTTTTCTGCATCATCTTTTTTTTTTATTATAAAATATTCGTAAAGTACTAGAAATAAATCTTATATACATTTCTTAAAAGTTAATATTGACAAAGTAACAAAAAACAAATAGCACATACATTGTGAAACAGCACAAAGATGATAGAAATTCTGTGTGATATGTGATTGTAACTTTCCAGTTGCTTGCCACCTCTTCTGTTAACCGATATGGGTTTTGGGAGTGTAGAATTATGATTGGAGTGATGAATCTGAGTTCCAGACTGGATACCAAACCCACCGGGTTGGTCTAGTGCAGGTGTGGCCAAACATTTAGCTTTTAGGGGCTACTTTTTCCATAAAATATAGTCTGCGGTCGACTATGGATATGGGCAAATAATTTTAAAATTTTAGAAGATAATTAAAGAAGTCATTATATCGCCGATTTAAATTGCAAACTTCCACTTTTGGTCAAAAATTACATTTTCACACTATTAGAAAGAGAAAAACACCTTACATTGGCTATGAAACACCGCTATTATGCACCTATTTAATTGAAATCATGTGACAAGCAAAAAATTTATGCGTTTTAAGAAAGTTGTGCAAAATATGCTGAATATGAGTTAGCAGGTTTGCAATCTAAGCCTACGATATATTTTTTATTTTATGAATTCAAACAATATTTATTAAAATTTAAAAAAATACAATGTTAAGAAATAAATACGAACAAAACATATTTTTTATTTTATGAATTCCAACAATATTAATTAAAATTAAAAAAAAAACAATGTCAAGAAATAAATACGAACAAAACAAATTTTAAGCATACAATTTTTATTTGGATGAAACTTGGCATTGCATAAGAGCAGCATGTCCAAATATTTGGATATTTATCTTTGCTTATTAGTTTCCAAAAATTGCTATCTGAAACCATTGATTTTAGATTTATATCGCATTTAATATTTAGTATTTCTTCTTCTAATTCTGCTATATTAGTAGTATTAAGAAAATTGTGAAGTTTCTGTGCAAGACTTTCAACGTCGATGTCATTAAATGGGTAAGATAAAAAACAGGCAATATCTTCAAGTTCACTTAGTTTGAGAAATCTTCTATCAAATTCATTCAGAAGCATTCCAATAACATCAGCTTATTTGTCGTAAGCAACAGTCTTGTTATTTTTAGATTCATCTGCCAGATTTTGATAGTGTTTTAAATCACGACGCTTTAGTTGCATTGTAAGCATATTTAATTTTTCCTTAAATGACTTCAAAATGCTAATCATATGTATTATTGTTTTACCTTTACCCTGTAGTTGCTGATTTAATTGGTTTAATTTTTCAGTAACATCACAGAAAAAAGCAAGATCGAGAAGCCATTCTTGATCATTTAATTGCGGATATGAATCACCTTTAGATTGTAAATATGAGGTTATTTGTGGCAGAAGTTCTCTAAATCTTGCTAAAAATGTAGCATGACTTAACCATCTTACATCAGTATGAAGTAACAGTTCATTGTGTTCTTCACCGCATTCATTCAGCAAAGCGCGAAAGTGACGACGTGACAAACTTTTAGATCTTATGGAATTTACAATTTTAAACGCAACATCCATAACATGATTGAATTTTAACACTTTTGAACATAATATTTGAGTATGTATGATACAATGATAGTCAATAAAATTTGGAATGTCATCATCACCTTTACACAAAGCAACGAAGCCACTTTTGTTGCCAATCATTGCTGGAGCCCCGTCAGTGGTTATTGATACCAACTTGCAGATTGGAAAATTTGTTCGTGCAATATAATTTTTAAATAAATCAAAGATATCTTGACCTCTTGTGCGATCATGCATTGGAGTAATAGTTAATAATTCTTCTGTAACCAACATATCATCGAAAACCATTCGAATAAAAACACATAATTGTGCAGTACCGATATAGTCTGTAGATTCGTCAAACTGCAGTGATAATACAACGCATTTATTAATGTTTTCATGTAAAATGTCTTCAAGATTTCGGCTCATTCCTTCTGTTCTACGCATAACTGTATTTCGCGATAACGACATATTTTTGATTAATGTCATTATTTCAGATTTATTTTTAAAATTCTGAAACAATTCTTCTCCAGCTTTAATGAATGCCTCTTTCCATATTTCCCCATCTTGAAACGGTTTGTTGTGTTTAATCAATGTTTCAGCAACTTTGAATGAAGCAATCGTAGCTGTCTTCGAATTTGTATTGTATTTTAAAAAACTATTTTGTTGTGCAGTTATTTGTGCCTTCAGTTGTTGCACTTTTGTTTTTCTTAACGCAGTGCCACGTGGATAATCTTCTTCGTAATTTTTATGATTTGTTAGATAATGTCTTTTAACGTTTTCTTTCTTAGACAAAGCTACTGCTTTATCTTTTATGTTTTGGTCAAGATAATATGGTGTTAAGTCAGAGTTTTGGATACAGGAGTTTTTGTAAATCTCGATCTCTTCTCTAATAAAAAAACATAAAATCCATGAAAAGAAAAGTTCTTGAAGGGTGTATTTATGTACGTACATGTGTGTATCTACGTGTATATATCCATATATGGATACACACGTATATGTGTGTATCAATGTACATAAATTAATATATATATATATATATATATATATATATGTGTGTAATATGCCTATATTTTATTAAATATTTCGGGATTGCTTGAACATTAAAGCTAGTAATTTGGCTCAAATATTTTATATATAAAGCAGGCATTGTCCCATTAAATTTTGATCATCTTCCAAGGAATTGTAGTATTTCCCACCATTTTAAAAAATCAATTTTTTGTTGGGGCATGTAGGAGATTGGAATTCGATACAGTAATTGTTTTATTTACGTGGAGATATAATTGGTTTAATTTTTTTTTAGAGTTTTTGGTATATTTCCCAAGATATATTGTTAAAAACATATGAAACTTTGAAAAACTATTTATCTACATAAATTCGAACTTCTGTTACATTTTTGACTCAGTTCCAACAAGGCTCCATATCCTAAATATATGTAAATATATATTTTAATTTTGCTTAATATTACTAAACTAGATTAACCATTAAGCACCAAATTAGATCAAAGTGCATGAAATTTTAACCACATTAAGTTTTAAGTCCCCTACAGACAAGTGAGTAAGATGAGACTTGATTTCATGTTTTATTAGTCTTCTTCAAATTTTTTTAAACAGATTTTATTTATATTTAACTGTAAAATTTAATTAAAATGTTCCCGTATAAGTGAATCATACAACTGGTTATTAATTTTTCAATAGATAAACACTGCTAGATTCCTCACTTTCTTATCACCCGTTGAATGATTGCCAGAACCTTTAGAAACACTCTATACAAATCTATTTCTAAAGTCCTTTTTTAAAATTGTTTATTAAATTTGTTAAGTAAATTTTTTATCTAAAATCAATCTTTAAAATAATTGATACAGTCATTATAAAAGAATGGTTGGGTTTTATTAGTTCGGATCAATTGTTAAGGACATTTTGAGAAATTATGTTGGTAGCATTACCAAAATGTCTTACCCAAAATATTTCAGACATTTTAACCATTGCATTAGTCTGTATATGCAGATATGTATTTCATTGTTTACTATGTTTTTTCTTCAAGGAAAATCACAGTGTGTTTTATGTCTCGATGCACTGAAGCCAATAATTTTAGCTAAATGTGCAATTTGGGATAGATTTAAAAAGAAGTCATTACAAGAAAATAATATACAATGCCAGTTCAACTAGTTCAAAGGAAATGGATCAGTTTTAAAACAAATCAATTTGAAGGCCATTATTGTCAGAAGAAAGTGTTTGAAAAAATTAGTCGATTTTCAATTAAAAGTCCTAATAAATCCATTGCTCATTTAAGCATAAAGTTATAAATTTCAAAAAAAAAACTACTTATAAAGCTCCACATAAAAGTTAGCACTTGTATAATTGTATAATTTTAAAGTTCTGTTTAAGCTACTGGAAGAAATAAAACCATGTTAGAGAAAATTGTTTCCAATTCACTATTGAAATTTCTTAATGGTTTTGTTAGTAAACATAATTCCTTAACATAGATATCTGAAAATCAACATGTAATTTTTTTTAAATCATATGAAATACCCAAAGCTAATCTTTGGTGTGATTTAATAACAAATCATGAAATTGGGCTCTTTTTCTTTGCAAAAAACTGTTAATGAAAATACTTATCTTGATATTTTAAATGACTGTTGTTTTCTTCAATTCAAAAATCTACGCAGAATTTATTTCCAGCAACTGGTGCAATTAATATTGGAATCAATAATAGAAAATTGTGTGTACTCTGTTAACAGAATGATTTTTTGAAAATTACTATATTTCTTTCAAACTTAGATTTTATGAAGCATTTAGTTTTTCATACATATTAATGGTTCACTGTATTCACTTCATTGGAAGAAAGTTTTATTTTTCAGATATTTACCAGTTGTCCAAAAAAGAACTTTGCAACTTTAAATTAAATGACTTTATTACATTTAGAATTGCAAATCTATGTACTTTATTACATGAAAGTACAAAGTGTAGTTTTTTTTTTTACTTCTTTACATAACAATAGGAGCACTGATTACAGCCCTGCAGACATCAAACCAATAATTCACCTCATCCAACACTGGAGAATATGACTATAGGAGTCACTTCTACAGGTGCTGTTATTCTTTGGCACAGGTGATCAAGTGACTGAATTTTTTCTTGGTGTATGATGGTACGCATCATATACCAAGAAATTTTACGTAGCCCCATTTGCAGCACATGAATTTTTATGGCATTATGAAAATGAAAGTGATGAATTGTTTATTACTGGAAATGAAAACTTTTTTATTTAATGAACTTTGAGACAAAACAGCAGTTGATGTTATCCATGACAGCATTCATCATCTCCTATACTAAGGAAGTTCAAACAAGAAAATTTAGTGATTGCAGAATGACCGTGAATGCTGATACGCATTGCAAAATGTTAAAAGTCTTAGAACTATAAGGAACAAATGACATGGGATCCTATCCTGTGAATTTGTGTTTGCATGATAATGCCCATCTATACACAGCAAATCAGACAGTAGAAAAATTTCATTCATTCACTCTGTAGCCTTGACTTAGCTCCCAGTGATTGTTTTCTTTTTCTGCACCTTCAACAGTAGCTTGCATCACAAAGGTTTGACAATGATGATGAATGGGAAAATAGCATTAAAAAATGTAAAATGTCAACATAGGTCTTAATCTGTGTTCACATTTCATTTGAAAACCAGATAATTTTTGCTACCTTAAGTCCTGTCAGAATGATAAACTCTGATCAAAGTTAATACCTTATTGTTATTCTTTCTTCCTCGATTGAATGTCATGGGAATTGTTCTATCTGTGATTCAATACTATCACCTTCCAGTTGCTGGAAGGACAACTGCTTCTCAGTGAGGTAGCAAATTTGTGATGCTTGTGGAGCTACTTTTTTTTTTACTTGCCTGTAGAACAAAGTTTATTTCTTATCTTAAGTGTTGCAAGAAAAGCCAACTAAACTAAAATGTGCATTGGATAAAATTAGGTCTGCTATTTATTTATTTGTGTTTTTATCAAGACTCACATTTGGGCGTTGAATCTCCACCAAAAAATGACAAGAAAACAATAAAGTAGGTGTTAATCACAGTAACGGTATAGCTTCTTACGAAAGGTCATGGATTTTTGTTCACCAAAAAAACATAAACTAACATGATAACCGATAATTTGGCTTTGTTATGTATATTTCTTTATATAACAGCTATTTACTCTGTTAAATATGCATTAATTGACAAGATTTACATGTTTTTAATATTTTTCATCATGGAAAATGAATTCGACAGTTTTATTCTTCCCCAACATCAAGCCAGCCTTATTTATATTTAATCTGATAGCGCAGGCTGCAATCATATGTTTTACTCTTTTCTTATCAAGAAAAATTGAAACCTCCATTTTTCCTTATATATTCTGTCAGATGGCGCAGGCTATCAGGGTTTAGAAAATACTAGAATTTATCAAAAGGTTATTATGAAAAAACTTTGTAATTATTTATACATTTAATTGTAATATAGATTATTAATCTGATGACTAATAAATGTGAAAGATTTAGTAACAAAACTTGTAGAGATTAAATTCTGATAAAATTAATGTAAATACAGTCAATAAAAATTAACTAAAAACTTTTAAAAATTGTTTTTTTTTTATTGAAGCAAAACGTACAAAGAATAGACAGAAAATTGTATTATTCTGTACCTAATAAACATTGTTTTCATAACGCAGCAAAACAAAAATAAAATATATGAAATGTTAAATAATTACAAACCTCAGTTACAGTAATTGTTTGAAATTCCCTCCATCATGTTCACAGCAGTCTGTCTAATGTAAAATATTTCCGATGGCTTTCCGTATCACTTCAGAATTTATTGTTAAATTTAATAGCATTTAGTATTTTAATGAGTAACTCTTCTTTAGTATTAACTTTTTGTTGGATACTATTGTTTTCATATGGCTTCAAATGAAGTGATCTAGTCGCGTTAAATCGAGTGATCATGGTAGCCAATTGATTGGTCCATCACGTCCAATCCAGTGTAAAAAATTAGCATTCAGGTGATTTCTAGCTGTTGAAGAAACATGTGGCATTGCACCATCGTGCTGGAAAATCATTTGCAATCTAGTTTGTAAAGCTACATCCTCCAAAAGAGCTGGAAAATTATTTTTTAAGAAATGAATGTATAAATTTCCTTAAGGTTTCATTGAAAAAAAATGATCCCAGAATTTTGTCATAAATATTGAATTCCACACCAAACATTAACATGAAATCTGTTGGAAACTATTCCCAACAGCACCTTTTGGATTGTCTTCGCTCCATAAATGACTATTTTTAAAATTGAAGATTCCGTTTCTTGTATAATACCTTTTAAATGGAAATAATACACTTCTTTTTTTTGTCTTCAGTCATTTGACTGGTTTAATGTAGATGTCCAAGATTCCCTATCTAGTGCTAGTCGTTTCATTTCAGTATACCCCCTACATCCTACATCTCTAACAATTTATTTTACATATTCCAAACGTGGCCTGCCTGCACAATTTTTTCCTTCTACCTGTCCTTCCAATATTAAAGCGACTATTCCAGGATGCCTTAATATGTGGCCTATGTGTAGTCTGTCTCTTTTAACTATATTTTTCCAAATCCTTCTTTCTTCATCAATTTGTCACTTTATCCACCCATCTGATTTTTAAATAATACACTTACAACATTTATTATTAGTAATAATACCTATATCTGAAATAAGTGTTTTTGCTGGATAAATCAACAACTACAATTTGAAGCTAAAATGGTCATTTGTTTTCTATTTATTTTATAGCATCATATACGTTATGAGAAAAGGGTGAAGGATACTATAACCAAAATAATTGATTACAACTACCAAAAAAACAATTTCATTGTAAAATTTTTAGTAAATATCCATATGACAAAAACAAGAAAAAAAGATTGTGAATAATACAAACCCCCAAAAAACACTTAATGTGAAGTTATCTCTCAAAAAACAGTTGGTTGCCCAAAACTGAAAAAAAATTGATTTTTAAAGTTAGATTGGTTCACTTATCATGAGGCTGTTTCAAAATATAACAAACAACTGGTGTAGAAAAAACAAGCAAGCTACTCAGTCATTAAGAGCACATCACATTAGTTTGCTATTTATTATTTTTGTAATTGTAACCGCCCTGTGGTTAGTAAACCTTTGTAATTTTCAAAATATTCTTTTTTCAGATTCAGGATAAACAATTATTTTTTGAGGGATACCACACTGTGTTTTTCAGTGGTTTGTATTTTTCACCATTTCTTTGGTTTCATAATGTTTTTGTCATAAGATTCATTTTTACAATTAATTGTTTTTATGTTGACTGTGTTTTATATATATATAATTTAGTTATAATTATCTATTTTTTCTTTGAGATAATTATAAATGTAAGCAGTTTGAAATAATAAGTATTTGAACTCTAAGGATAGCACCACAGTTACAATTTAAGTTTTCTTGCTGAAAAATATGAATTTTTTTTAATATTTTAGTTGTAGTTCTTAAAAACAATTTACAGTTTTGTTTATCCATAAATTTTGCCGTTCTATACGCATATATCTATGCAGATTCATTCAAATGTTTTTGTTTGTATACTCTTAATTACTCTCATTGCATATATTCAACTTTCTTTATAAGAATAAAATATACACTGTAAATTTATGCAAGATAATGCTCATGTAGAATTAATGAATATTTTTCTGCTTATTGTATGGTGTGGAAATTACACAATGACACTTAGTCATATTCTACACCTTTTCATGCTATTTTTTTTTTTGTGCTTGCAAGCATACAATTATTGTAGTTTAAATGAAATGCTTAAAACCTGATGAATAAAATATTACAAGCGAAATGAATGAATAAATAAATATCACGTGACACTGGGAATGTATTTTATACGAAAAGGAGTCATAATAAAAGTATTAATTATTATCAGTAAGTACATAATGTGCAGTATTGATTTTAAAGTAGCTTACTTAGTCTATATTATCTAACTCAAAATAAAAAAATTACTGTCTAATTTATCAGGATAGGTTTCTAAATTATAGTTTAGAGAATTAAAAATAAATTTTTGTAATTTTTTTCTGGTTCCTATTATTTTATCTCATTTACTTACCTAAATCTTTTCTTTTGCATTTTTTTGTTGTTGTAGAAACTCAAGAAGATATGATAAAAAGAGTTTTTAATGAAGCGATTGCTAATCTACAAAAAACTAATTCTACTTCTGAAACTTCTACATCATGTAATAATGATGGTGAGTTAAGTGTTTATTAGATAAATAAATCGATCAGAAAATTTGTTGGTGAAGTGCTAAACTTATTTATTTAGTGCATGATAAATTAGTATTTTTGGACTGTGTTCATTTCTTAAAGAAATTCAAGCAAATAATTTTTTTAATTTGGTTGATTAAAAACATTTTGTTACGGCATTTAATAAAACAATTGTATACGATATGGGGGCATGTATAAGCGTTTCCTTAAAATATCGTACTCTATCATCACTGGTATTGCTAGTTAGCAGCTGGCCTTCCTAGCAAATTTTTTAGGGTTGCACAGGAAAGATTTCCTGACATATTCAACATTTTCTTCAGACACTTTCTGCTCTTTTGATTCTAACCTTAATTGAATACTGTAAGTTACATCTCATTCAAGAGATATTATAATAAATCAGAGTATCTATATTCTTTCTTTTTTACACCCAGTATTGAATGTGATGCAGATAAATTTTTATAATCTGATTATTTCAGTTAATAAAATCTGCATTGAATTATATAATTTCTCTTAAAAATGAGTAATGCATATGTAGCTTCTATGATTTTGAAGTTATCAGTGAACTGATTGTGTAAAAGTTTTGGTATGGGAGAATTGCAGGTAATCTGGAATTATTTATAACAGGCTACTAGAGCTTGACTCTTTCCCTTCCAGTAATGTAAAGTTCAACTGGGTACCTTGGGTTAAGCAATTTTTCATAAAGACTGACATACTTGCTGTGAAATGGGCAATACGTTCCAGAAATGAGAAAAAATTTAGATTTAACTCTAAAAAAAGTATGAATTGGATCTTTATAATATTGATTTACTGAAATTAAAATCGTCAAATTATAGTAAGTATTATATTAACCTTTGTTTATATATTACTCGTCCTCAAAATTATCTCCTGTTTTCTCTTCCATTTTATTCTACCGAATTATTACTTCATATATGTGTTTACATAGTATTGTGATTATTAAATTTGTTAAAAAAATGATTGCTTACTGTAAAAGATCCTAATCAGCTCTGTAAAATTTTTAATCATACTGAAAATTAAGATTTAGTTAATTTTATGTAAGGTGCCCTATGTAGATTGGTATTTGTATTAAATATTTTGATTACTGTTGACCAGGAACAAAAGTTAGTTCATTTTTTTTCTTAGATTTGTTTTTAAAGTTGAATGTTTTCAAACTTGTAATTTTATAATTAATACTTAAGTTCTTCGTTCATTTATTCACAATGAGTGATAATTATTTTTTGATTTGCCTCTTGAATCTGTATTAGTATTATTTTATTTTTTCGATAATCCCATTTATGATTATGCAAAGTACGTAGTGGCATTTTTTGTTGCATTCTTTGTGCCCATATTTCTTTCAATCTTCTTCTGTGAGTCTATTTTTCCGGAACACCTGGAGCCAGGTGTTCCGGTCTTCTCTATGAGTCAACTTGTCATTTCTCAATTTTGTATGCAAAAATTATTCTGTTTCGAATGGTTTGCTTTAATTATTCCTGCCAGCTTTAGGTCATTTTTAATTTCACCAATCCATTCCATAGTGTTTGTATTTGGTTTATTTCTGGTTTCATAGAATTTTACTACTTGTTTTGCAAGTCTATTTGGGTTCATTTTTTTGTGTTCATAAAGTTCTTGCATTTTCTAATGACCATGTGAATATTTGTGTACTGTTTGCTTCCCTGATTGCTTCTGAGTCTGTATTGTTCACTAGTACATTTTGGTCCTAGAATCTTTCTCATTATTTTGCGTTCCATTTTCTCAGTGTTTTCTATATCTCCCTTTTTATTCAAAATAAAGTATCTCTGATCCAAAGAGATATTCTGATTTAAGACTGTGTTATAATGTAATAATTTTATATGTATAAGATGCATTTTTGTTATAAATGTTATAGGCGAGATGATATGCTGATTCCATTTTTTGCCATCTAATTTCATTTGGCTGTTTTTTTGATTCCATTTTCCTGAATCGTTTCACCTAGATATTTAAACTGTGTGACTTGATTGACTTACCCTGCATATCTGCTGAGCTTACCCCTGTCCACCATCTGGTGATGTGCCAGATGGTGGAATAGTAACCCACACTGATACTATTATTTATTTATTATTTTTTTCATTTGTTTTCAATACTTTATTATTATTTTCCTTGCTTGTTTTGTTCAATCTGTTTTTTTTTTCTATTATAAACACAGTTATTGTTTTATTTAGATTGAATTTACTTTTACTGTTAGATATTATTATTATGAGGGTTAGTTAGTTATAAACTAACTTTTGTTTTAACAGTTATTAGTACTGGATAAAAATATAAAACAAATTTATTACTTTTCTGTGTAGTCTCCCTGAGGTTCTACTAGTTGTTCTAACACTGAGAACTGTGGATCCCTTTTTCATAAAACATTTCAGGATGTGTTCAAACTTCTCTACTTTGTTGTCTCTCTGGAATTGATGTCCTCCCAGTGTCTCTTTCAGTGGCCCAAATAAAAATAAATCATAGGGGGATAAATCTGGACTGTATAAGGATTTTTGTAAGGTTTTCCAGTTTATCTCAAATACTAATGACTGTGTGAGGGCTGGCATTGTAAAGGAGAATCGTATCTCTGTTTGGGTGACAGTGCCTTTTATTCTTAAAGGTGGCTTTCTCTGTCAAAGCTGGCTAACTCTTGGACAAATTGAAAGTGCTGGCAGTTGTATGCAACATTGAAAGAGTGATACTTGTGGAGAAAATCAGTAAGTAGTACACCTCTCAACTTTCAAAAAATGGTTGTTAGGACTCTTCCTCCTGACAGATGTTTTTTTTTACAAGTCAAGATTTCCATTGCTGTGCTATTTCGTACTACAGATTTTGACTTGAGAGTGTAGTGATGGACCCATGTCCGTCACATGTGACTATTAAATGAAAAAATTATTTCTTGTTGAAATTGATTCAGTAGTCTGAAAAATTTCCTGTCGGGCATATTTCTAATTTTTGGAACTAATATTATAACCTACCTCACATAGATTTTGTGAAACACAAAGCGCTTTGTAGTAATGGAATGAGCATTTCCGTGACTGATAGTACATGTGAAGCAGTTATATCAACCGTAAGTTGCCATTGTTTTATCAAACATCAGCATTTATCTTCGTAAATGTTGAGGTAGCTAACTACCCATCTCCTTCCACTTCTTTGCTGTCAGTATATCCCTCTATGATAGCCTACTCATGTTAGTGTGGGAGCCATGAAGATAAAAGCTTGATGTATAGTTAACTGGCCCTACTATATGTTTTCTTATATTCATATATTTTTGTAAAATTGATTGTAATCATTACTCTTTCAGCCCTATAACAAGGATCTTATTTCTTTAAATGTAGTATAAATAAATATATAATAAAAAATATACGTAATTTCTGAATACTTTTATTTTAATTTTATTTATTACTTGTAGTATGTTAACATTTTTGTAAAGATATTATAGTTACATTATAAGTGAATATAAAATACTATACAAGGTCTGTAAATAAAGAAATGAGACTAGTTTTTTTTTGGTAGCCAAAGTGGCAACATTGTAAAGTTACTAGTAAACATACGGTTACATGAAGAGTTTATTTATATTAAGTGTTAATATTTTTAATCTCTTGTTGCCATGTGAGACGTAAGCAAAATTTTCATGATGCAAGTTTTTGTTGTGCGTTACAAAAATGACTGATACTAATTATGAGCAATATTGTGCAGTCGAGTTTGTTTGTTTAACTCAGTGAGAATGCAACTGAAACTTTTTCAAAATAGAAAAGGACATATGGAGTTGGCGCTCTGTCACAATCTCAAGTTTTTTGGTGGTTTAAAGCATTTTCAGATGGCTGGGAATCAGCTGCAGATGATCCATACTCTGGAAGACTGTTAACGTCAAAACATGCCACCAATGTTGAGCAAATCTGAGATTTGATACTGTATGACTGGCGATTAACTGTCAGAATGATTGCAGAACAATTGAATGTGAACCATACCATGGTCCATCAAATTTTGACAAACAAATTGGACATGAAAAAAGTCTGCAAAATTGGTCCCAAAAAACCTCAGTGTTGAACAGAAAAACAACAATGGAAGTGTGCCGCGATCTTCTAGGCGAATTGAAACTGACCCTGATTTTCTAAAAAAATGTTGTTACTGGTAATGAATCGTGGTTATTTGAGTACGACCCAGAAACAAAACGCCAAAGCAAGGAGTGGCACACTTCAAACTCACCACGTCCCAAAAAAGAAAAAAATGAGCAAATTAAAAATGGCATTGTCCATAAGGAGTTTTTGCTTACAGAACAGACTGTAAACCATTTTTTTTTTTTTTTTTAGAAATTCTTGAAAGATTGTGGAAAAGAGTTGGCTGCGTGAGACCAGCCATCAAAGACAACCGGATCCTGCATCAAGACAATGCAGCTTGTCACACTGCACTCTCAATTAATGAGTTTTTGGCAAAGAAAAACATTCCTATAGTTCCTCAACCATCCTTTTCACCTGAATTGTGTCCCTGTGACTTTTTCCTGTTACCAACTTTAAAAAAACACCTCAAAGGAGACCATTTTGGAACAGTATAAAACATAAATGTAACCGACCATCTGAAGCGATATTCCGGTTGCTGAGTCCAACACTGCTATGAAGAGTGGAAAAACCATTTGAAGTGTTGCATGGTTTGCCAAGGGAACTATTTTGAGAGTCCACGTGTAATTGGATTGTAAATAAAAGGTCTTTCTAAACCGGTCTCATTACTTTATTTACAGACCTTGTATTTCATAATATACATTGCATTTATCACACACACATACATACATACATATGCACACTTGCACACACATATATATATATATATATGTACATACACCCCCCCCCCATATACACACATACATATACACACATAAACATGTATATCATCATTAACAAAACCACTTATGAACACATCAAAATAGCAAGATTAATATAACCTCAGCAATCTGTATAAAAAGATCTTTGAATCTATGGACTCATTATCAGTAGTAAAATCAGGTGAGCATTATTGTCATTCATGTAAAACTGACAATTGGCATGATCAACTGAACTCAATTGAAGGTTATGAAATAAAGAATGTATCAGTTCATCTGTTTTGTCATAATTGAGTATGATATCTTTGAGTTTTTGCTTGTATTGTTAAAAATCTGTATACAGAATTTTTTAATTTCACAGGCTGTATAAGTTCAGTTGCCACAATTTTTTTTTGTGTTTGTTCAGTTTTTCTTAATGTATGTTTACATTGGTAGTTGTATTGGATGCTTAGTTTATTTTTGGCTTTCAAAGAGGTTACATGTGTTTTGTATGGTTGGCAATTTTTAACTTCTGGAAAAAATGGAATAAATAATTTACATTAAATTCTCCTTTAGTAGTGGAATAAACTGCAGCACTGCAATGAAAATGTTGAATGACTATTCTTCTATGAATAAAACAAGCATTTACAAGTAGTACAAACATTTCCAAGAAGGACATGAAGATGTTGAGGATGATGAGTACCCTAGATATTTCAGCACATCAACCAGTTACAACGTTGAAAATGACTATAAGATTCAATAAGGATGCAAGGACCTGCAAGTACTAGGCGGTTTGCATGAAGCAATCCAAAGAAATGCCCAGATTTATGGTGAAACAGTTCAAGGCAATTGCACCTATTCACATTTCACTGTTTGTTTGTGAATTTTCAAAAACACCATTATGATACCTCAGCCTCTGTATTTTCCAAACATGGCTCCCTATGACTTCTTCCTATTCTCCAAGCTGAAAAGAACCATGAAAGATGGCTTGAAGAGATAAAGACAGAATCGCTGAAGGAACTAAATGCCATACCAGAAATTGCATTCCAAAGTTCCTTCAAAGATTGGAAAAAGCGCTGACACAAATGTATATCTGAAAAGAGTACTTTGAAGGGGACAAAATCAATATTGATGAATAAATAAAGATTTTTTGAGAAAAACTAAAATTCCCCGTATTTTTTTATCAAACCTTTTAAATTGTTTAGTGTATATTAAGCTTACCGTTTTCATGTGTTCATAAATGTTTTTTGTTAATAATGTTAATCTTTTTTTTTTGTTATGAAAGAGCTGGCATCAACAGTTATTGTCATTAGTGAAAATTGGTCGCATATAAAAAGATGCCATGCCTGAACAAGGTTCGAACCTGTTACCTCTGCACGAAATGTCAAGATGCTACCTACTCAACCATGGAGGTTGGTAATGTTAATTAAACTCACTGGACAACACATTCAATAATATGTATACCTGTAAAAATATGTTTTTTGGTTTTATTATTATGAAAATCTTTAATTTATTTCTTAATCTCTGCTTACAGCTCTTTTAAATGAGAAACTTCGGCAATTTGATGCTTTGGCAGAAAATGTATCAGGGTAAGAGTACTAGACATTTTTTACCATTTACTAGAAAATACTTTTTAATAGATTGTCAAATTGATTACTATACCCTCGTCACAAAAAAATGTCAGCCTGTAGTGAAGTTCTTGACTTTCAGCTCATTATTTATCTTTGCAGGAATTAGTTTTTTGAAAATGTTTTCACCTGTTAGAATATTGTTCTTATTTTATACACTTCAATAATTAGGTTACAATCCTAGCAATGTTCAGATCCCCTAAACAATTCTTCATTTTTTGATAAGATGGGTATTGCTACTAACTGGTGTTGCAAATTTCTCGAATGGTGATTTAAAGCATGATCTCTTTCAGGCTATTGGATGAAACTTAGAAAATTTTCTGTTTAAAACGTTTGTGTCTGCATACATTAATGTTTCATTTGCATTTATGTTTGTATACACTTATGTATATGTACATTTATATGTTTTAGATACTTTCATTTACATATGTGAGTACCCAAAAATAACCAGAATTATAAAAAAAAATAATTTTTTATGAGTTCTACTTATGAAAATTTTAGTTTCCTTAAAAGTATATTCCATTTGTTCAAATGGTGGAAACATCTTTGGGTTTCTTCAAGATGAATTTTCTTCACGGCATGCCGCGACGTTTCTTCCACTTCATCTTTAATTCAAAAAAATTGTCCTTTGAGTTTTTTTTCATTTGTAGGAACAAGATGTCACGTTGAGTGAGGTTGGGCAAATAGCAAAGGTGAGGGATATGGCCATCTTGTTTTTGACAGAAACAATTGGTCACATAGAGCTTTTTTATGGTACAGAAACTTATCTCACGATTCTTCCACTCTCATTTTTATCACATACAATCTTCTCAACATATACAAGTAGAGATGTTGATTCATTTTCTATTAACAGAATCCCATTGAAAAGCACATACCAACATTGCCTTCACATTTGGTTAAATGTTTTATGCTTTTTTGATCTTGGTGTACTCTGTCATTTCCACTGGCAATTGTCGTTTTGTTTCTGGGTCATAACATTGTTATCACTTGTCACAATTTTAGAAAAGTCAGATTATTTTAAAGTTGATCCTTCAAATCACAACACGTTAATATGATCTGTGTACATGGTTGTCTGATTTATAAATAACCAAGGCACAAATTTTTTAGTTTCAAATCACACAATTAAAAAAATTTGGCATAATTTTTTTATGTTCCAAATCACCATTAAAATTCATTAGCAAGAGCTTCAAAACATAAATCAATTCAGAAATCTCTTCAACAGCCTGACAGCAATCTTTGTAAATTGAATTGGAAAATTTTTCAAGATTTTTTTATTACTAATAGTGAAAGTTTAGTGAGATCTTAGATGGTCTTCAAGTGATATTTCCCCTCATTTGAAATATATAATTACTAGTGAACCAATTATAATTCTTAAAGTTTCTTTTTAAAAACCTTTGAAACATCACTATTATTTCAGAAGCTGTTTTCCATTAAAGAAAACAAAATTTAACAGTGAGGTTCACGTATTGATAACCCGTCATAAAAATTGTGGTGCTTATAAACTATCTGAAGAAAATGTTGGACCATCATCAAGGATTATTATGTTTTTACTATACTGGACCAATTGAAAGTTGCTATTCGGACCAAATTCCCATATCTGCCCAGATAGAAATGTTTTTTCTCTACGATAATGCATGTGCTTTATTTAATAGATGTGGTTCCTAATGATTATTTCCTCTTTTTAAAGGCTAATAAATGGCTTGCTAGACAAAGATTCGTTTCAAATTAAGAGGTGAAAGCTGTGAGTGACAACTGTTTATTTTGCAAAGTCTGATAAATCACATTATACTAAGAATATTAAAAAGTTGGAAAGTCATTAATCTAAATATATCAAATTGCAAGAGACTGATTACATGGAAAAAAAAAAATCAGAAAAATGCTGTTCTCTTTGTTGAGAACGTTTTGAACAACCGTCATACTTTACATTACTAGAGTAATTACATAAATATTGCTGTTAGTATTATTATTATTAGTGTTGTATTTTTGAAGTATTTAAAACTAAATATTTTTTTTTTTAGCAACTCATCTAAATATATGAAAGCAGAAAGTAATGGGAATAATGGAGGAAAGTCTTACAGTGACCCGGCTTGGTTTCCTGGAACAAGTACAAGAACATCTCCTTATCAAGATTTTCCTCTAAATTCTAATAATATTGATTGTGCTTCCAATCCATTTTTTGGACAGGCAAATCCAAATGATAAATTAAAAAATACTTCAAAATTTACTGAAGATTCATGTTCTCATCCTTCTCAACCGATGAATTCTTTTTTTAACAACAAACAGTTTCTTGATATAAATCAACCCATTCAAGGTTTATATCTTGTACGTAATGAGAATTTTACCCAGCCACCGCAACAATTTCCACTGCAACCATCAGGTGGTTATAATATACCAATGGATCCTAATAGTTTTCCTCAAAGAAACCCACAATATATGTTTAATACCAATCAGTCTCCATTTATACCTAATTTTAATCAAGAACCTAATCAGCAGAATATAAATCAGATGAATGAGGCACCTGGAAAGAAAACGCGACGGAAACAGTCACAACCACAAGAACCGAAAAAAAATCCAACTGATGGACAGCAACAGCCATCAGACAAAAATAATACACAGAAGAAAAAAGCAGCAGCTAAACCGCAGTCAAATTCAGAAAGTGGTGAGCATACAAAGTAAGTATTTTAAATATTTATTAATTAAAATAGAAATTTATTTTTTTGGTTAATATATGTTTTGCCTACTTCTGCGTTCTCTTTTTTTTACAAAATCTGGTTGATTTGGTCAGGGATATCTAGTTTGTAGCATAGTTTGCATATGACGTGTATGGTGGACAGAAGCACTAACTACAGAACTGATTAGTCTAAAAATAACTTTTTTCTTTTTTCCTTTCCCAGATACTATTATGTGCTATAAGAAAAAAATATTACACGGGTTAAAGCTTTGTTGGATTCCCAGTTTTTCTCTCATTACTTTAAGTTGAGGTCCCGAAGTTGAAATTTGCAAACAAAAGTGGGTAACTTTTGTATATGTGGATATGATTCTATTTTGCTTGTTATTTTTGGAGCAGTTATCAAAATCATATGGTGACTTGTGTATGCAGGTCAGTGCTATTAACCCATTCCTTTACTTTGAATTATGTGGCTCATTATGATTCATCTCTCATTTTTTGATGAATTTTGAAAAGCTTATTACAAATTAAGATAGTGACAAATAGTGCTGCTAGATTGCAGTTAAAAAAAATAGAAATGATACATTGTGTTAATATTCTGTAAATATTTTGTTGAAGCACTAATTATATGGAAGTTACTGAATACTTTAAATATTATAATATTTTATTTAATTTTCAATAGATTTAAATTTAATATAGACAACAAAGGATTATATATAACTTTCTTGGTTTCATACTTTACAAACCTTTATTTCAAATGTACCATTGGGTTTTTAAATATTAATGATTATATTATTTTTACTAAAAATCGACCAAATAAATTACAAAATACAGATGGAAATTATTTTGGAAAACAATTTTAGATAAAAAAATTTAGAAATTGGTATTTACAGAATGTTCCTAGAAGTTCTGGTGATATTTCACTAGCTGATAATGAATGTAACGATGCTACTTCATGTAAAAAATTAATAACTCTTTGTATATTTTTCTTGTAAGAAGATATTTAAATTAAATCTCTTGTAAATGTAGAATCTGTTTAATGGTAGAAGAAAAATAATTAATGTGAAATCAGACACCACCTTACTTGCTTATCTAAAGGGGGAGTGTGGACTGTAAATTATGAAGTCTGACAATTTTTTGCCTGTTTTAATGTGTAATATTTGTGTTCCATTATAAAAATTTTAGACATATCACAGCTGTTTGTTTGTAAACAGATTTGAATAAATGAGATGTCGTTTTATTCACAATGAAAGGCTTAACAATTTATCTAATAAAAATTCTATAAGACTAATATTTACGGAACTATTATGATTAACAAATTTAAATAGCTACAATTTTGTAATTTTCGTAGGGAAACTTTTCAAACCTATTTATTTTGTAAATGTTGGGTATTTAATTACCAAATTTAAAAAAAAAATCTTGATCTATTAAAATACAAATCTTATTAAAAAAACAGTAAATGGTGAACAGGGGGAAAATAAAACGAGGTAAGTCATTTTTTATGTGAAGGGTTTTACTTGCTTCGATGTATTAATCAGTCCTTTAAGTTTGGCCAACACCTCTCAGGACACCCTATAGCTGTTGTCAGGGGAACAAAAGTTTATAAAACATTGGAGATAGAGGGAAAATGGCAAGTAAGGGATTTGTCCGCATGAACTTCTTGTTTACTGTGATGTTCTGAATTGGTCCCTTAAGTTTAGCCAACACCTTCTGGAATATTCTAGCCAGAAAAATATAGATATCATGATACCCCTTTTTTGATAAAGCAAATTTTTTTGCTTTCAGTCAGAATTTCAACTTTTCAAGATATGAGATGAAAACTTTTGAAATTAATATTGAATGTTCTCCTTCCCCTAATTAAAATCGACTTAAAATTTTAGAATTTAAAAAATTACTTAATAAATACTTTTGTCATATTAAAACTTAATTTTCTACAACAACTGTACAGAAATCCAAAATGCGAAAACTTAATACCAATAATGTCAATTTTTTCAAAATTTAATCCCACCATTGTTCCACATAAAGGAAATTTTGAGCCATTTTTGAAGAATTTATATCAGTAAAAATCAAGAAATATTAATCAAAATACAAACTAAAACATATACATATAAACATACATCTTCTGGAAATTGTTATCGTTTTTTAGGACTCTGAGTTTGTGAAATGTCAAGATTTGCACAAAACAACGTTGAAATTTGGAACTTATCCTTCTACTTTACTTTTATAGCATAGTTGCTATATATATCAGAAGTAGAGCTGTAGCCATGAAAGTAAAAATACTTAATAAAATAATTTACCTTTTATTTTATTCAGTCCATATCAGTTAGTCAGTGGGTATACTTGCTTACTTCATTTTTTGTAGTAGTGCTTTTTTTGTATATTTAATCAAATTTATTCATTGAAACGGATTTTGTCTTATTAATGTAATTTAGACAAATGATTTCCAGTTCATAATTGATTAGTAAAAAAATAAATTTAGTTAGTACTCTCACAGAAATTTCTGCTTCATTTTTTTAATGAAATTTAATTAGATTTAAGTAATTTTAAATTATGTTTTGAATTACATTCTATAAAAAAAATCTTGATGAAGCAGAGGAAGTTTCTCCAAGTTATTAAATGTGCTAGGGATAAAACAAAGCAGTAAATAAAAAAATAAATAAATAAATTTTATAGTAACTATACCCTGTACATTTGTTTTTATATGATTAAAACTATCATAAATAATTTTTAACACTGCTGTACTTTTATCTCATCTGGAATATTAAAATTATTGGTTAAAATTATTGCTGCACTTCTATTAATTATTAAATTATGTTCTGTCTGTTAATGCTTACGTAAAAGTGAACTGATAAAATAATGGATAAGAAGAATTAAAACTGGTTGGTATTTCTAAATCATTCCAAATATAAAATATTGTATTTGTAAATTTCATTACTAATTAATTAAACAAAACAGTTTCAAAAACTTCCTAGCTTACATTTATTTAAAAATAAAACCTGTGTAAGTAAAAAATATACTTCAAAGTATTTACCTTAACTAGCTAGAATTTTTTGTTAAAGTTTTTGAAAACATTCCTTGAAGCAATTCTTAGAAACTTCAGATGCTTTGTTGTATTCCAATTCTCGCAGTATTTTCTTTTATCACTTAAATTCATGTTAAATATTTTCATCATATGTTACAGTAGACATGCATCCATTACCTCAGTAATATTGGATTGTGCATGTATTTTGCTCTCTGTAGTTGTTTCCAACAGTAGCTGTTAAAGTGATTGGTGGATGTAAAACCCACCATATTATGATTACATAAATGATGTCAATTTATGAAACCTGATTTTGAAGTAGTAATTTTTCACTTACTATTTCAAAATATGTTGCCAATCCAGGACCATTTTAAAATTTCATATATATATATATATATATAATTGTAATTTTTATAAAAAAAAATCCTTTTTCTTCTACATTGATATATTCCTTTGAAAGTAGTCTCCAGAGATGGGTGTCAAATTAGAATATTTGGGGAAAGTGTTTATTGGTATAGATTTAAGTTTATTTAGAGATTTTTCCTTTATTTTATCTATCATCACAAGTCATTGTCTTTTAATGTTCTGTTTATCAGTGAGAACTAGAAAAAGTTATAGAATGCCATATTTGTAGAATACAAAGACAGGCATTAGTTTGATGTTATTTTTGGTTAAATAATTACAGATTAATAGTAAAGTGTGAGCTGAGCATTATTGTGACGCAAAATCCAAAAATTTTTTATCCGTATTTGCAATATTTCTCTTTGATTCCACATATATACCTTTTAATACTGGTAATTAATACTGTTTGTTGACCTGACCATATGGCCTTTTTGGTAAGAATTCATAATGGATGACCCCATTGCAATTGGAAAAAAACAGTAAGAAGAACCTTAATATTCAATTGAACTCTATATGCTTTTTTTGATCTGGTTTTTCAGGAAGCTTCTGTTGGGATGATTGGACTTTCATTTCAATATCATAATTTTTACACTCATGTTTTGTCACCTGTTATTACACATTTGACTAATTCTGAGCCATCAAGAATGTTGGGTAACAATTGTTCTGTCGGTGTTGCTTTTGTGAAAAGTTTAATAGTTTTAGAACAAATTTTGCTGGTACTCGTTACCTTAAATGTCACTCAAAATCTTTCACACAAGGCATAACTCCACCTCTTCAGTAACTTCTCTCTTGGTTCTGCTAATCATTTACAATTAATGAGAGTGTTCGATGATATTGGTAATTTACTTTTTAAATTGAGCTTTCAACCATATTGCTTTGATCGTTAATCAAATGATCGTTAATACTTGAATAATGTTCCCATAATTTTTTTTTAACTTCGTGACAATTTAAATACTAGAGTAGTTTGTAAAATATTTCTTGTGCTGCTTTATTATATAATTTGTTTTATTTATTATTGCTTGTTAATAATAATAATAATGCAGTAAGCTAATTTTTCTTTTTCTTTTCCTCAGAAATGCTGGAGATAGTAAAAGTGATGAAACGATGAAGAATTCTAATGCTACAAAACCTAATATTAATAGTATGTATTTTACTGTGTATTAATTTTTTTTTTGTTATCAATAACTTAAATAATTTTCTACTTTCCAGTCTGTTCCTTACAACCTTTATTTTTTTAAAGAAAATGCATTATGCATAAATTTTTGTTAAATTTTTTTAAAACTGTTTTAATTGTACTGTTTTTTATTGTGAAATTACTCTAATGTATATTTTATTATTCACATTTCCTTCCACTATTAACCCTGGTTGATATGTCTTGATATTTTTTTTTTTTTATATATGTGTGATGAAGGTTTTTTGTTTTTAATTTTTATCTTCAGTATAATTTTCATTATTTTTTTAATGCATCACATTTAGTTACATTTTTTTTTTTAATACTATCTCAGTGTAAAAACACTTCTTATACTGGTGATTCAGCATATTGATTCTGAAGTTAGCTTAATTGGATCCATTTAAACTTAAGAAAGAAAGTATTTTTAATTGCACTAAACATTTTTCAGTTAAAAATACTCATAACTTAAAACTTTTTAAACTCCTTCATCATAGTTTTTATTTCATGTGGTTTTGTGATTGAATGTATGATATTCTGGATGTTTTACTGAATGTTTGGTATAACTTTGTTGAGTCAGAGTCCATAGTCAACTGTAGTCAATATGACAGTAAAACAGTCACCAGGATAAAAGATAAGGACCCTATAGAACTGGCTAGAGAGGGTGCTGGGAGTACGGTCCACACTAGATGTCATTAACAGGAAGGGATTTCATTTTAAGCCATAAAATGCTTTTCTGCATCATCTTTTTTTTTTATTATAAAATATTCGTAAAGTACTAGAAATAAATCTTATATACATTTCTTAAAAGTTAATATTGACAAAGTAACAAAAAACAAATAGCACATACATTGTGAAACAGCACAAAGATGATAGAAATTATGTGTGATATGTGATTGTAACTTTCCAGTTGCTTGCCACCTCTTCTGTTAACCGATATGGGTTTTGGGAGTGTAGAATTATGATTGGAGTGATGAATCTGAGTTCCAGACTGGATACCAAACCCACCGGGTTGGTCTAGTGCAGGTGTGGCCAAACATTTAGCTTTTAGGGGCTACTTTTTCCATAAAATATAGTCTGCGGTCGACTATGGATATGGGCAAATAATTTTAAAATTTTAGAAGATAATTAAAGAAGTCATTATATCGCCGATTTAAATTGCAAACTTCCACTTTTGGTCAAAAATTACATTTTCACACTATTAGAAAGAGAAAAACACCTTACATTGGCTATGAAACACCGCTATTATGCACCTATTTAATTGAAATCATGTGACAAGCAAAAAATTTATGCGTTTTAAGAAAGTTGTGCAAAATATGCTGAATATGAGTTAGCAGGTTTGCAATCTAAGCCTACGATATATTTTTTATTTTATGAATTCAAACAATATTTATTAAAATTTAAAAAAATACAATGTTAAGAAATAAATACGAACAAAACATATTTTTTATTTTATGAATTCCAACAATATTAATTAAAATTTAAAAAAAAACAATGTCAAGAAATAAATACGAACAAAACAAATTTTAAGCATACAATTTTTATTTGGATGAAACTTGGCATTGCATAAGAGCAGCATGTCCAAATATTTGGATATTTATCTTTGCTTATTAGTTTCCAAAAATTGCTATCTGAAACCATTGATTTTAGATTTATATCGCATTTAATATTTAGTATTTCTTCTTCTAATTCTGCTATATTAGTAGTATTAAGAAAATTGTGAAGTTTCTGTGCAAGACTTTCAACGTCGATGTCATTAAATGGGTAAGATAAAAAACAGGCAATATCTTCAAGTTCACTTAGTTTGAGAAATCTTCTATCAAATTCATTCAGAAGCATTCCAATAACATCAGCTTATTTGTCGTAAGCAACAGTCTTGTTATTTTTAGATTCATCTGCCAGATTTTGATAGTGTTTTAAATCACGACGCTTTAGTTGCATTGTAAGCATATTTAATTTTTCCTTAAATGACTTCAAAATGCTAATCATATGTATTATTGTTTTACCTTTACCCTGTAGTTGCTGATTTAATTGGTTTAATTTTTCAGTAACATCACAGAAAAAAGCAAGATCGAGAAGCCATTCTTGATCATTTAATTGCGGATATGAATCACCTTTAGATTGTAAATATGAGGTTATTTGTGGCAGAAGTTCTCTAAATCTTGCTAAAAATGTAGCATGACTTAACCATCTTACATCAGTATGAAGTAACAGTTCATTGTGTTCTTCACCGCATTCATTCAGCAAAGCGCGAAAGTGACGACGTGACAAACTTTTAGATCTTATGGAATTTACAATTTTAAACGCAACATCCATAACATGATTGAATTTTAACACTTTTGAACATAATATTTGAGTATGTATGATACAATGATAGTCAATAAAATTTGGAATGTCATCATCACCTTTACACAAAGCAACGAAGCCACTTTTGTTGCCAATCATTGCTGGAGCCCCGTCAGTGGTTATTGATACCAACTTGCAGATTGGAAAATTTGTTCGTGCAATATAATTTTTAAATAAATCAAAGATATCTTGACCTCTTGTGCGATCATGCATTGGAATAATAGTTAATAATTCTTCTGTAACCAACATATCATCGAAAACCATTCGAATAAAAACACATAATTGTGCAGTACCGATATAGTCTGTAGATTGAATTTTAACACTTTTGAACATAATATTTGAGTATGTATGATACAATGATAGTCAATAAAATTTTTAAATAAATCAAAGATATCTTGACCTCTTGTGCGATCATGCATTGGAATAATAGTTAATAATTCTTCTGTAACCAACATATCATCGAAAACCATTCGAATAAAAACACATAATTGTGCAGTACCGATATAGTCTGTAGATTGAATTTTAACACTTTTGAACATAATATTTGAGTATGTATGATACAATGATAGTCAATAAAATTTGGAATGTCATCATCACCTTTACACAAAGCAACGAAGCCACTTTTGTTGCCAATCATTGCTGGAGCCCCGTCAGTGGTTATTGATACCAACTTGCAGATTGGAAAATTTGTTCGTGCAATATAATTTTTAAATAAATCAAAGATATCTTGACCTCTTGTGCGATCATGCATTGGAGTAATAGTTAATAATTCTTCTGTAACCAACATATCATCGAAAACCATTCGAATAAAAACACATAATTGTGCAGTACCGATATAGTCTGTAGATTCGTCAAACTGCAGTGATAATACAACGCATTTATTAATGTTTTCATGTAAAATGTCTTCAAGATTTCGGCTCATTCCTTCTGTTCTACGCATAACTGTATTTCGCGATAACGACATATTTTTGATTAATGTCATTATTTCAGATTTATTTTTAAAATTCTGAAACAATTCTTCTCCAGCTTTAATGAATGCCTCTTTCCATATTTCCCCATCTTGAAACGGTTTGTTGTGTTTAATCAATGTTTCAGCAACTTTGAATGAAGCAATCGTAGCTGTCTTCGAATTTGTATTGTATTTTAAAAAACTATTTTGTTGTGCAGTTATTTGTGCCTTCAGTTGTTGCACTTTTGTTTTTCTTAACGCAGTGCCACGTGGATAATCTTCTTCGTAATTTTTATGATTTGTTAGATAATGTCTTTTAACGTTTTCTTTCTTAGACAAAGCTACTGCTTTATCTTTTATGTTTTGGTCAAGATAATATGGTGTTAAGTCAGAGTTTTGGATACAGGAGTTTTTGTAAATCTCGATCTCTTCTCTAATAAAAAAACATAAAATCCATGAAAAGAAAAGTTCTTGAAGGGTGTATTTATGTACGTACATGTGTGTATCTACGTGTATATATCCATATATGGATACACACGTATATGTGTGTATCAATGTACATAAATTAATATATATATATATATATATATATATATATATATATATATATATATGTGTAATATGCCTATATTTTATTAAATATTTCGGGATTGCTTGAACATTAAAGCTAGTAATTTGGCTCAAATATTTTATATATAAAGCAGGCATTGTCCCATTAAATTTTGATCATCTTCCAAGGAATTGTAGTATTTCCCACCATTTTAAAAAATCAATTTTTTGTTGGGGCATGTAGGAGATTGGAATTCGATACAGTAATTGTTTTATTTACGTGGAGATATAATTGGTTTAATTTTTTTTAGAGTTTTTGGTATATTTCCCAAGATATATTGTTAAAAACATATGAAACTTTGAAAAACTATTTATCTACATAAATTCTAACTTCTGTTACATTTTTGACTCAGTTCCAACAAGGCTCCATATCCTAAATATATGTAAATATATATTTTAATTTTGCTTAATATTACTAAACTAGATTAACCATTAAGCACCAAATTAGATCAAAGTGCATGAAATTTTAACCACATTAAGTTTTAAGTCCCCTACAGACAAGTGAGTAAGATGAGACTTGATTTCATGTTTTATTAGTCTTCTTCAAATTTTTTTAAACAGATTTTATTTATATTTAACTGTAAAATTTAATTAAAATGTTCCCGTATAAGTGAATCATACAACTGGTTATTAATTTTTCAATAGATAAACACTGCTAGATTCCTCACTTTCTTATCACCCGTTGAATGATTGCCAGAACCTTTAGAAACACTCTATACAAATCTATTTCTAAAGTCCTTTTTTAAAATTGTTTATTAAATTTGTTAAGTAAATTTTTTATCTAAAATCAATCTTTAAAATAATTGATACAGTCATTATAAAAGAATGGTTGGGTTTTATTAGTTCGGATCAAGTGTTAAGGACATTTTGAGAAATTATGTTGGTAGCATTACCAAAATGTCTTACCCAAAATATTTCAGACATTTTAACCATTGCATTAGTCTGTATATGCAGATATGTATTTCATTGTTTACTATGTTTTTTCTTCAAGGAAAATCACAGTGTGTTTTATGTCTCGATGCACTGAAGCCAATAATTTTAGCTAAATGTGCAATTTGGGATAGATTTAAAAAGAAGTCATTACAAGAAAATAATATACAATGCCAGTTCAACTAGTTCAAAGGAAATGGATCAGTTTTAAAACAAATCAATTTGAAGGCCATTATTGTCAGAAGAAAGTGTTTGAAAAAATTAGTCGATTTTCAATTAAAAGTCCTAATAAATCCATTGCTCATTTAAGCATAAAGTTATAAATTTCAAAAAAAAAACTACTTATAAAGCTCCACATAAAAGTTAGCACTTGTATAATTGTATAATTTTAAAGTTCTGTTTAAGCTACTGGAAGAAATAAAACCATGTTAGAGAAAATTGTTTCCAATTCACTATTGAAATTTCTTAATGGTTTTGTTAGTAAACATAATTCCTTAACATAGATATCTGAAAATCAACATGTAATTTTTTTTAAATCATATGAAATACCCAAAGCTAATCTTTGGTGTGATTTAATAACAAATCATGAAATTGGGCTCTTTTTCTTTGCAAAAAACTGTTAATGAAAATACTTATCTTGATATTTTAAATGACTGTTGTTTTCTTCAATTCAAAAATCTACGCAGAATTTATTTCCAGCAACTGGTGCAATTAATATTGGAATCAATAATAGAAAATTGTGTGTACTCTGTTAACAGAATGATTTTTTGAAAATTACTATATTTCTTTCAAACTTAGATTTTATGAAGCATTTAGTTTTTCATACATATTAATGGTTCACTGTATTCACTTCATTGGAAGAAAGTTTTATTTTTCAGATATTTACCAGTTGTCCAAAAAAGAACTTTGCAACTTTAAATTAAATGACTTTATTACATTTAGAATTGCAAATCTATGTACTTTATTACATGAAAGTACAAAGTGTAGTTTTTTTTTTTACTTCTTTACATAACAATAGGAGCACTGATTACAGCCCTGCAGACATCAAACCAATAATTCACCTCATCCAACACTGGAGAATATGACTATAGGAGTCACTTCTACAGGTGCTGTTATTCTTTGGCACAGGTGATCAAGTGACTGAATTTTTTCTTGGTGTATGATGGTACGCATCATATACCAAGAAATTTTACGTAGCCCCATTTGCAGCACATGAATTTTTATGGCATTATGAAAATGAAAGTGATGAATTGTTTATTACTGGAAATGAAAACTTTTTTATTTAATGAACTTTGAGACAAAACAGCAGTTGATGTTATCCATGACAGCATTCATCATCTCCTATACTAAGGAAGTTCAAACAAGAAAATTTAGTGATTGCAGAATGACCGTGAATGCTGATACGCATTGCAAAATGTTAAAAGTCTTAGAACTATAAGGAACAAATGACATGGGATCCTATCCTGTGAATTTGTGTTTGCATGATAATGCCCATCTATACACAGCAAATCAGACAGTAGAAAAATTTCATTCATTCACTCTGTAGCCTTGACTTAGCTCCCAGTGATTGTTTTCTTTTTCTGCACCTTCAACAGTAGCTTGCATCACAAAGGTTTGACAATGATGATGAATGGGAAAATAGCATTAAAAAATGTAAAATGTCAACATAGGTCTTAATCTGTGTTCACATTTCATTTGAAAACCAGATAATTTTTGCTACCTTAAGTCCTGTCAGAATGATAAACTCTGATCAAAGTTAATACCTTATTGTTATTCTTTCTTCCTCGATTGAATGTCATGGGAATTGTTCTATCTGTGATTCAATACTATCACCTTCCAGTTGCTGGAAGGACAACTGCTTCTCAGTGAGGTAGCAAATTTGTGATGCTTGTGGAGCTACTTTTTTTTTTACTTGCCTGTAGAACAAAGTTTATTTCTTATCTTAAGTGTTGCAAGAAAAGCCAACTAAACTAAAATGTGCATTGGATAAAATTAGGTCTGCTATTTATTTATTTGTGTTTTTATCAAGACTCACATTTGGGCGTTGAATCTCCACCAAAAAATGACAAGAAAACAATAAAGTAGGTGTTAATCACAGTAACGGTATAGCTTCTTACGAAAGGTCATGGATTTTTGTTCACCAAAAAAACATAAACTAACATGATAACCGATAATTTGGCTTTGTTATGTATATTTCTTTATATAACAGCTATTTACTCTGTTAAATATGCATTAATTGACAAGATTTACATGTTTTTAATATTTTTCATCATGGAAAATGAATTCGACAGTTTTATTCTTCCCCAACATCAAGCCAGCCTTATTTATATTTAATCTGATAGCGCAGGCTGCAATCATATGTTTTACTCTTTTCTTATCAAGAAAAATTGAAACCTCCATTTTTCCTTATATATTCTGTCAGATGGCGCAGGCTATCAGGGTTTAGAAAATACTAGAATTTATCAAAAGGTTATTATGAAAAAACTTTGTAATTATTTATACATTTAATTGTAATATAGATTATTAATCTGATGACTAATAAATGTGAAAGATTTAGTAACAAAACTTGTAGAGATTAAATTCTGATAAAATTAATGTAAATACAGTCAATAAAAATTAACTAAAAACTTTTAAAAATTGTTTTTTTTTTATTGAAGCAAAACGTACAAAGAATAGACAGAAAATTGTATTATTCTGTACCTAATAAACATTGTTTTCATAACGCAGCAAAACAAAAATAAAATATATGAAATGTTAAATAATTACAAACCTCAGTTACAGTAATTGTTTGAAATTCCCTCCATCATGTTCACAGCAGTCTGTCTAATGTAAAATATTTCCGATGGCTTTCCGTATCACTTCAGAATTTATTGTTAAATTTAATAGCATTTAGTATTTTAATGAGTAACTCTTCTTTAGTATTAACTTTTTGTTGGATACTATTGTTTTCATATGGCTTCAAATGAAGTGATCTAGTCGCGTTAAATCGAGTGATCATGGTAGCCAATTGATTGGTCCATCACGTCCAATCCAGTGTAAAAAATTAGCATTCAGGTGATTTCTAGCTGTTGAAGAAACATGTGGCATTGCACCATCGTGCTGGAAAATCATTTGCAATCTAGTTTGTAAAGCTACATCCTCCAAAAGAGCTGGAAAATTATTTTTTAAGAAATGAATGTATAAATTTCCCGTAAGGTTTCATTGAAAAAAAATGATCCCAGAATTTTGTCATAAATATTGAATTCCACACCAAACATTAACATGAAATCTGTTGGAAACTATTCCCAACAGCACCTTTTGGATTGTCTTCGCTCCATAAATGACTATTTTTAAAATTGAAGATTCCGTTTCTTGTATAATACCTTTTAAATGGAAATAATACACTTCTTTTTTTTGTCTTCAGTCATTTGACTGGTTTAATGTAGATGTCCAAGATTCCCTATCTAGTGCTAGTCGTTTCATTTCAGTATACCCCCTACATCCTACATCTCTAACAATTTATTTTACATATTCCAAACGTGGCCTGCCTGCACAATTTTTTCCTTCTACCTGTCCTTCCAATATTAAAGCGACTATTCCAGGATGCCTTAATATGTGGCCTATGTGTAGTCTGTCTCTTTTAACTATATTTTTCCAAATCCTTCTTTCTTCATCAATTTGTCACTTTATCCACCCATCTGATTTTTAAATAATACACTTACAACATTTATTATTAGTAATAATACCTATATCTGAAATAAGTGTTTTTGCTGGATAAATCAACAACTACAATTTGAAGCTAAAATGGTCATTTGTTTTCTATTTATTTTATAGCATCATATACGTTATGAGAAAAGGGTGAAGGATACTATAACCAAAATAATTGATTACAACTACCAAAAAAACAATTTCATTGTAAAATTTTTAGTAAATATCCATATGACAAAAACAAGAAAAAAAGATTGTGAATAATACAAACCCCCAAAAAACACTTAATGTGAAGTTATCTCTCAAAAAACAGTTGGTTGCCCAAAACTGAAAAAAAATTGATTTTTAAAGTTAGATTGGTTCACTTATCATGAGGCTGTTTCAAAATATAACAAACAACTGGTGTAGAAAAAACAAGCAAGCTACTCAGTCATTAAGAGCACATCACATTAGTTTGCTATTTATTATTTTTGTAATTGTAACCGCCCTGTGGTTAGTAAACCTTTGTAATTTTCAAAATATTCTTTTTTCAGATTCAGGATAAACAATTATTTTTTGAGGGATACCACACTGTGTTTTTCAGTGGTTTGTATTTTTCACCATTTCTTTGGTTTCATAATGTTTTTGTCATAAGATTCATTTTTACAATTAATTGTTTTTATGTTGACTGTGTTTTATATATATATAATTTAGTTATAATTATCTATTTTTTCTTTGAGATAATTATAAATGTAAGCAGTTTGAAATAATAAGTATTTGAACTCTAAGGATAGCACCACAGTTACAATTTAAGTTTTCTTGCTGAAAAATATGAATTTTTTTTAATATTTTAGTTGTAGTTCTTAAAAACAATTTACAGTTTTGTTTATCCATAAATTTTGCCGTTCTATACGCATATATCTATGCAGATTCATTCAAATGTTTTTGTTTGTATACTCTTAATTACTCTCATTGCATATATTCAACTTTCTTTATAAGAATAAAATATACACTGTAAATTTATGCAAGATAATGCTCATGTAGAATTAATGAATATTTTTCTGCTTATTGTATGGTGTGGAAATTACACAATGACACTTAGTCATATTCTACACCTTTTCATGCTATTTTTTTTTTTGTGCTTGCAAGCATACAATTATTGTAGTTTAAATGAAATGCTTAAAACCTGATGAATAAAATATTACAAGCGAAATGAATGAATAAATAAATATCACGTGACACTGGGAATGTATTTTATACGAAAAGGAGTCATAATAAAAGTATTAATTATTATCAGTAAGTACATAATGTGCAGTATTGATTTTAAAGTAGCTTACTTAGTCTATATTATCTAACTCAAAATAAAAAAATTACTGTCTAATTTATCAGGATAGGTTTCTAAATTATAGTTTAGAGAATTAAAAATAAATTTTTGTAATTTTTTTCTGGTTCCTATTATTTTATCTCATTTACTTACCTAAATCTTTTCTTTTGCATTTTTTTGTTGTTGTAGAAACTCAAGAAGATGTGATAAAAAGAGTTTTTAATGAAGCGATTGCTAATCTACAAAAAACTAATTCTACTTCTGAAACTTCTACATCATGTAATAATGATGGTGAGTTAAGTGTTTATTAGATAAATAAATCGATCAGAAAATTTGTTGGTGAAGTGCTAAACTTATTTATTTAGTGCATGATAAATTAGTATTTTTGGACTGTGTTCATTTCTTAAAGAAATTCAAGCAAATAATTTTTTTAATTTGGTTGATTAAAAACATTTTGTTACGGCATTTAATAAAACAATTGTATACGATATGGGGGCATGTATAAGCGTTTCCTTAAAATATCGTACTCTATCATCACTGGTATTGCTAGTTAGCAGCTGGCCTTCCTAGCAAATTTTTTAGGGTTGCACAGGAAAGATTTCCTGACATATTCAACATTTTCTTCAGACACTTTCTGCTCTTTTGATTCTAACCTTAATTGAATACTGTAAGTTACATCTCATTCAAGAGATATTATAATAAATCAGAGTATCTATATTCTTTCTTTTTTACACCCAGTATTGAATGTGATGCAGATAAATTTTTATAATCTGATTATTTCAGTTAATAAAATCTGCATTGAATTATATAATTTCTCTTAAAAATGAGTAATGCATATGTAGCTTCTATGATTTTGAAGTTATCAGTGAACTGATTGTGTAAAAGTTTTGGTATGGGAGAATTGCAGGTAATCTGGAATTATTTATAACAGGCTACTAGAGCTTGACTCTTTCCCTTCCAGTAATGTAAAGTTCAACTGGGTACCTTGGGTTAAGCAATTTTTCATAAAGACTGACATACTTGCTGTGAAATGGGCAATACGTTCCAGAAATGAGAAAAAATTTAGATTTAACTCTAAAAAAAGTATGAATTGGATCTTTATAATATTGATTTACTGAAATTAAAATCGTCAAATTATAGTAAGTATTATATTAACCTTTGTTTATATATTACTCGTCCTCAAAATTATCTCCTGTTTTCTCTTCCATTTTATTCTACCGAATTATTACTTCATATATGTGTTTACATAGTATTGTGATTATTAAATTTGTTAAAAAAATGATTGCTTACTGTAAAAGATCCTAATCAGCTCTGTAAAATTTTTAATCATACTGAAAATTAAGATTTAGTTAATTTTATGTAAGGTGCCCTATGTAGATTGGTATTTGTATTAAATATTTTGATTACTGTTGACCAGGAACAAAAGTTAGTTCATTTTTTTTCTTAGATTTGTTTTTAAAGTTGAATGTTTTCAAACTTGTAATTTTATAATTAATACTTAAGTTCTTCGTTCATTTATTCACAATGAGTGATAATTATTTTTTGATTTGCCTCTTGAATCTGTATTAGTATTATTTTATTTTTTCGATAATCCCATTTATGATTATGCAAAGTACGTAGTGGCATTTTTTGTTGCATTCTTTGTGCCCATATTTCTTTCAATCTTCTTCTGTGAGTCTCTTTTTCCGGAACACCTGGAGCCAGGTGTTCCGGTCTTCTCTATGAGTCAACTTGTCATTTCTCAATTTTGTATGCAAAAATTATTCTGTTTCGAATGGTTTGCTTTAATTATTCCTGCCAGCTTTAGGTCATTTTTAATTTCACCAATCCATTCCATAGTGTTTGTATTTGGTTTATTTCTGGTTTCATAGAATTTTACTACTTGTTTTGCAAGTCTATTTGGGTTCATTTTTTTGTGTTCATAAAGTTCTTGCATTTTCTAATGACCATGTGAATATTTGTGTACTGTTTGCTTCCCTGATTGCTTCTGAGTCTGTATTGTTCACTAGTACATTTTGGTCCTAGAATCTTTCTCATTATTTTGCGTTCCATTTTCTCAGTGTTTTCTATATCTCCCTTTTTATTCAAAATAAAGTATCTCTGATCCAAAGAGATATTCTGATTTAAGACTGTGTTATAATGTAATAATTTTATATGTATAAGATGCATTTTTGTTATAAATGTTATAGGCGAGATGATATGCTGATTCCATTTTTTGCCATCTAATTTCATTTGGCTGTTTTTTTGATTCCATTTTCCTGAATCGTTTCACCTAGATATTTAAACTGTGTGACTTGATTGACTTACCCTGCATATCTGCTGAGCTTACCCCTGTCCACCATCTGGTGATGTGCCAGATGGTGGAATAGTAACCCACACTGATACTATTATTTATTTATTATTTTTTTCATTTGTTTTCAATACTTTATTATTATTTTCCTTGCTTGTTTTGTTCAATCTGTTTTTTTTTTCTATTATAAACACAGTTATTGTTTTATTTAGATTGAATTTACTTTTACTGTTAGATATTATTATTATGAGGGTTAGTTAGTTATAAACTAACTTTTGTTTTAACAGTTATTAGTACTGGATAAAAATATAAAACAAATTTATTACTTTTCTGTGTAGTCTCCCTGAGGTTCTACTAGTTGTTCTAACACTGAGAACTGTGGATCCCTTTTTCATAAAACATTTCAGGATGTGTTCAAACTTCTCTACTTTGTTGTCTCTCTGGAATTGATGTCCTCCCAGTGTCTCTTTCAGTGGCCCAAATAAAAATAAATCATAGGGGGATAAATCTGGACTGTATAAGGATTTTTGTAAGGTTTTCCAGTTTATCTCAAATACTAATGACTGTGTGAGGGCTGGCATTGTAAAGGAGAATCGTATCTCTGTTTGGGTGACAGTGCCTTTTATTCTTAAAGGTGGCTTTCTCTGTCAAAGCTGGCTAACTCTTGGACAAATTGAAAGTGCTGGCAGTTGTATGCAACATTGAAAGAGTGATACTTGTGGAGAAAATCAGTAAGTAGTACACCTCTCAACTTTCAAAAAATGGTTGTTAGGACTCTTCCTCCTGACAGATGTTTTTTTTTACAAGTCAAGATTTCCATTGCTGTGCTATTTCGTACTACAGATTTTGACTTGAGAGTGTAGTGATGGACCCATGTCCGTCACATGTGACTATTAAATGAAAAAATTATTTCTTGTTGAAATTGATTCAGTAGTCTGAAAAATTTCCTGTCGGGCATATTTCTAATTTTTGGAACTAATATTATAACCTACCTCACATAGATTTTGTGAAACACAAAGCGCTTTGTAGTAATGGAATGAGCATTTCCGTGACTGATAGTACATGTGAAGCAGTTATATCAACCGTAAGTTGCCATTGTTTTATCAAACATCAGCATTTATCTTCGTAAATGTTGAGGTAGCTAACTACCCATCTCCTTCCACTTCTTTGCTGTCAGTATATCCCTCTATGATAGCCTACTCATGTTAGTGTGGGAGCCATGAAGATAAAAGCTTGATGTATAGTTAACTGGCCCTACTATATGTTTTCTTATATTCATATATTTTTGTAAAATTGATTGTAATCATTACTCTTTCAGCCCTATAACAAGGATCTTATTTCTTTAAATGTAGTATAAATAAATATATAATAAAAAATATACGTAATTTCTGAATACTTTTATTTTAATTTTATTTATTACTTGTAGTATGTTAACATTTTTGTAAAGATATTATAGTTACATTATAAGTGAATATAAAATACTATACAAGGTCTGTAAATAAAGAAATGAGACTAGTTTTTTTTTGGTAGCCAAAGTGGCAACATTGTAAAGTTACTAGTAAACATACGGTTACATGAAGAGTTTATTTATATTAAGTGTTAATATTTTTAATCTCTTGTTGCCATGTGAGACGTAAGCAAAATTTTCATGATGCAAGTTTTTGTTGTGCGTTACAAAAATGACTGATACTAATTATGAGCAATATTGTGCAGTCGAGTTTGTTTGTTTAACTCAGTGAGAATGCAACTGAAACTTTTTCAAAATAGAAAAGGACATATGGAGTTGGCGCTCTGTCACAATCTCAAGTCTTTTGGTGGTTTAAAGCATTTTCAGATGGCTGGGAATCAGCTGCAGATGATCCATACTCTGGAAGACTGTTAACGTCAAAACATGCCACCAATGTTGAGCAAATCTGAGATTTGATACTGTATGACTGGCGATTAACTGTCAGAATGATTGCAGAACAATTGAATGTGAACCATACCATGGTCCATCAAATTTTGACAAACAAATTGGACATGAAAAAAGTCTGCAAAATTGGTCCCAAAAAACCTCAGTGTTGAACAGAAAAACAACAATGGAAGTGTGCCGCGATCTTCTAGGCGAATTGAAACTGACCCTGATTTTCTAAAAAAATGTTGTTACTGGTAATGAATCGTGGTTATTTGAGTACGACCCAGAAACAAAACGCCAAAGCAAGGAGTGGCACACTTCAAACTCACCACGTCCCAAAAAAGAAAAAAATGAGCAAATTAAAAATGGCATTGTCCATAAGGAGTTTTTGCTTACAGAACAGACTGTAAACCATTTTTTTTTTTTTTTTTAGAAATTCTTGAAAGATTGTGGAAAAGAGTTGGCTGCGTGAGACCAGCCATCAAAGACAACCGGATCCTGCATCAAGACAATGCAGCTTGTCACACTGCACTCTCAATTAATGAGTTTTTGGCAAAGAAAAACATTCCTATAGTTCCTCAACCATCCTTTTCACCTGAATTGTGTCCCTGTGACTTTTTCCTGTTACCAACTTTAAAAAAACACCTCAAAGGAGACCATTTTGGAACAGTATAAAACATAAATGTAACCGACCATCTGAAGCGATATTCCGGTTGCTGAGTCCAACACTGCTATGAAGAGTGGAAAAACCATTTGAAGTGTTGCATGGTTTGCCAAGGGAACTATTTTGAGAGTCCACGTGTAATTGGATTGTAAATAAAAGGTCTTTCTAAACCGGTCTCATTACTTTATTTACAGACCTTGTATTTCATAATATACATTGCATTTATCACACACACATACATACATACATATGCACACTTGCACACACACATATATATATATATATATATGTACATACACCCCCCCCCATATACACACATACATATACACACATAAACATGTATATCATCATTAACAAAACCACTTATGAACACATCAAAATAGCAAGATTAATATAACCTCAGCAATCTGTATAAAAAGATCTTTGAATCTATGGACTCATTATCAGTAGTAAAATCAGGTGAGCATTATTGTCATTCATGTAAAACTGACAATTGGCATGATCAACTGAACTCAATTGAAGGTTATGAAATAAAGAATGTATCAGTTCATCTGTTTTGTCATAATTGAGTATGATATCTTTGAGTTTTTGCTTGTATTGTTAAAAATCTGTATACAGAATTTTTTAATTTCACAGGCTGTATAAGTTCAGTTGCCACAATTTTTTTTTTGTGTTTGTTCAGTTTTTCTTAATGTATGTTTACATTGGTAGTTGTATTGGATGCTTAGTTTATTTTTGGCTTTCAAAGAGGTTACATGTGTTTTGTATGGTTGGCAATTTTTAACTTCTGGAAAAAATGGAATAAATAATTTACATTAAATTCTCCTTTAGTAGTGGAATAAACTGCAGCACTGCAATGAAAATGTTGAATGACTATTCTTCTATGAATAAAACAAGCATTTACAAGTAGTACAAACATTTCCAAGAAGGACATGAAGATGTTGAGGATGATGAGTACCCTAGATATTTCAGCACATCAACCAGTTACAACGTTGAAAATGACTATAAGATTCAATAAGGATGCAAGGACCTGCAAGTACTAGGCGGTTTGCATGAAGCAATCCAAAGAAATGCCCAGATTTATGGTGAAACAGTTCAAGGCAATTGCACCTATTCACATTTCACTGTTTGTTTGTGAATTTTCAAAAACACCATTATGATACCTCAGCCTCTGTATTTTCCAAACATGGCTCCCTATGACTTCTTCCTATTCTCCAAGCTGAAAAGAACCATGAAAGATGGCTTGAAGAGATAAAGACAGAATCGCTGAAGGAACTAAATGCCATACCAGAAATTGCATTCCAAAGTTCCTTCAAAGATTGGAAAAAGCGCTGACACAAATGTATATCTGAAAAGAGTACTTTGAAGGGGACAAAATCAATATTGATGAATAAATAAAGATTTTTTGAGAAAAACTAAAATTCCCCGTATTTTTTTATCAAACCTTTTAAATTGTTTAGTGTATATTAAGCTTACCGTTTTCATGTGTTCATAAATGTGTTTTGTTAATAATGTTAATCTTTTTTTTTGTTATGAAAGAGCTGGCATCAACAGTTATTGTCATTAGTGAAAATTGGTCGCATATAAAAAGATGACCAAGGTCATCTGACCAAGGTTCGAACCTGTTACCTCTGCACGAAATGTCAGGATGCTACCTACTCAACCATGGAGGTTGGTAATGCTAATTAAACTCACTGGACAACATATTCAATAATATGTATACCTGTAAAAATATGTTTTTTGGTTTTATTATTATGAAAATCTTTAATTTATTTCTTAATCTCTGCTTACAGCTCTTTTAAATGAGAAACTTCGGCAATTTGATGCTTTGGCAGAAAATGTATCAGGGTAAGAGTACTAGACACTTTTTACCATTTACTAGAAAATATTTTTTAATAGATTGTCAAATTGATTACTATACCCTCGTCACAAAAAAATGTCAGCCTGTAGTGAAGTTCTTGACTTTCAGCTCATTATTTATCTTTGCAGGAATTAGTTTTTTGAAAATGTTTTCACCTGTTAGAATATTGTTCTTATTTTATACACTTCAATAATTAGGTTACAATCCTAGCAATGTTCAGATCCCCTAAACAATTCTTCATTTTTTGATAAGATGGGTATTGCTACTAACTGGTGTTGCAAATTTCTCGAATGGTGATTTAAAGCATGATCTCTTTCAGGCTATTGGATGAAACTTAGAAAATTTTCTGTTTAAAACGTTTGTGTCTGCATACATTAATGTTTCATTTACATTTATGTTTGTATACACTTATGTATATGTACATTTATATGTTTTAGATACTTTCATTTACATATGTGAGTACCCAAAAATAACCAGAATTATAAAAAAAAATAATTTTTTATGAGTTCTACTTATGAAAATTTTAGTTTCCTTAAAAGTATATTCCATTTGTTCAAATGGTGGAAACATCTTTGGGTTTCTTCAAGATGAATTTTCTTCACGGCATGCCGCGACGTTTCTTCCACTTCATCTTTAATTCAAAAAAATTGTCCTTTGAGTTTTTTTTCATTTGTAGGAACAAGATGTCACGTTGAGTGAGGTTGGGCAAATAGCAAAGGTGAGGGATATGGCCATCTTGTTTTTGACAGAAACAATTGGTCACATAGAGCTTTTTTATGGTACAGAAACTTATCTCACGATTCTTCCACTCTCATTTTTATCACATACAATCTTCTCAACATATACAAGTAGAGATGTTGATTCATTTTCTGTTAACAGAATCCCATTGAAAAGCACATACCAACATTGCCTTCACATTTGGTTAAATGTTTTATGCTTTTTTGATCTCGGTGTACTCTGTGATTTCCACTGGCAATTGTCGTTTTGTTTCTGGGTCATAACATTGTTATCACTTGTCACAATTTTAGAAAAGTCAGATTATTTTAAAGTTGATCCTTCAAATCACAACACATTAATATGATCTGTGTACATGGTTGTCTGATTTATAAATAACCAAGGCACAAATTTTTTAGTTTCAAATCACACAATTAAAAAAATTTGGCATAATTTTTTTATGTTCCAAATCACCATTAAAATTCATTAGCAAGAGCTTCAAAACATAAATCAATTCAGAAATCTCTTCAACAGCCTGACAGCAATCTTTGTAAATTGAATTGGAAAATTTTTCAAGATTTTTTTATTACTAATAGTGAAAGTTTAGTGAGATCTTAGTTGGTCTTCAAGTGATATTTCCCCTCATTTGAAATATATAATTACTAGTGAACCAATTATAATTCTTAAAGTTTCTTTTTAAAAACCTTTGAAACATCACTATTATTTCAGAAGCTGTTTTCCATTAAAGAAAACAAAATTTAACAGTGAGGTTCACGTATTGATAACCCATCATAAAAATTGTGGTGCTTATAAACTATCTGAAGAAAATGTTGGACCATCATCAAGGATTATTATGTTTTTACTATACTGGACCAATTGAAAGTTGCTATTCGGACCAAATTCCCATATCTGCCCAGATAGAAGTGTTTTTTCTCTACGATAATGCATGTGCTTTATTTAATAGATGTGGCTCCTAATGATTATTTCCTCTTTTTAAAGGCTAATAAATGGCTTGCTAGACAAAGATTCGTTTCAAATTAAGAGGTGAAAGCTGTGAGTGACAACTGTTTATTTTGCAAAGTCTGATAAATCACATTATACTAAGAATATTAAAAAGTTGGAAAGTCATTAATCTAAATATATCAAATTGCAAGAGACTGATTACATGGAAAAAAAAAATCAGAAAAATGCTGTTCTCTTTGTTGAGAACGTTTTGAACAACCGTCATACTTTACATTACTAGAGTAATTATATAAATATTGCTGTTAGTATTATTATTCCTCCTCTATGAATCATGTGACCTTGCCGTTGGTGAGGGGGCTTGAGTGCTCAGGGATACAGAGTAGCTGGACCGAAGGTGCAACCATATCGGAGAGGTATCTGTTGAGAGCCAGACTAAGGAATGATTCCTGAAAGAGGGCAGCAGCTCTTTCAGTAGTTGTTAGGGGCGTAAGTCACAATGACTTAAACGGCCATATCAGCATCACTCAGTCCTCTGAGTACTGCGCAGCTGAAAGCAATGGAAAACTACAGCTTTTTTTTTTTTCCAAGAAAATGTGGCTCTGCATTTTCAAAAGCAATAATGGAGGCGCCTTCCTTGGTAAAATATTCCGGAGGTAAAATAGTCCCCCGTTCGGATCTCCGGGTGGGGACTACTAAGGAAGGGGTCACCAGAAAAGTAAAAAATAACATTCTACGAGTCGGAGCGTGGAATGTTAGAAGCTTAAAAAAGGTTGGTAGGCTAGAGAATTTAAAAAGGGAAATGGATAGGGTAAACGTGGATATAGTAGGAATTAGAGAGGTTCGGTGGGAAGAGGAAGGCGACTTTTGGTCGGGTGACTTTAGAGTAATTAACTCAGCGTCAAATAATGGGCAGGCAGGAGTAGGTTTCGTGATGAACAAGAAAATAGGGAGGAGAGTGGAGTATTTCAAGACGCATAGCGATAGAGTCATTGTAATAAGGATAAATTCAAAACCTAAACCGACAACGATTGTTAACGTCTATATGCCTACAAGCACCCATGATGATGATGAGGTAGAATGTGTATACGAAGAGATTGATGAAGCAATTAAACACGTAAAAGGAGATGAAAATTTAATAATAGTTGGAGATTGGAATGCAAGCATTGGAAAAGGCAAGGAAGGAAAACTTACCCTGGAGCAGACATTGATAGCGACCATAATTTGGTGATAATGAAATGTAGATTGGGGTTTAAAAACCTGAAGAAAAGGTGTCAGATGAATCGGTGGAATTTAGAGAAGCTTGAGGAAGAGGAGGTAAAGAAGATTTTTGAGGAGGACATCGCAAGAGGTCTGACTAAAAAAGATAAGGTAGAAAATATAGAAGAAGAATGGGAGAATGTTAAAAAGGAAATTCTTAAATCAGCAGAAGCAAACTTAGGCGGAATAAAGAGAACTGGTAGAAAACCTTGGGTTTCAGACGATATATTGCAGCTGATGGATGAACGTAGAAAATATAAGAATGCTAGTGATGAAGAAAGTAAAAGGAACTATCGGCAATTAAGAAATGCTATAAACAGAAAGTGCAAACTGGCGAAAGAAGAGTGGATTAAAGAAAAGTGTTCAGAAGTGGAAAGAGAAATGAAGATTGGTAAAATAGACGGAGCATACAGGAAAGTTAAGGAAAATTTTGGGGTACATAAATTAAAATCTAATAATGTGTTAAACAAAGATGGTACACCTATATATAATACGAAAGGTAAAGTCGATAGATGGGTGGAATATATTGAAGAGTTATACGGAGGAAATGAATTAGAAAATGGTTTTATAGAGGAAGAAGAGGAAATTGAGGAGGATGAAATGGGAGAAACAATACTGAGATCTGAATTTAAGAGAGCATTAAAAGATTTAAATGGCAGAAAGGCTCCTGGAATAGACGGAATACCTGTAGAATTACTGCGCAGTGCAGGGGAGGAGGCGATTGATAGATTATACAAACTGGTGTGTAATATTTATGAAAAAGAGGAATTTCCGTCAGACTTCAAAAAAAGTGTTATAGTAATGATACCAAAGAAATCAGGGGCAGATAAATGTGAAGAATACAGAACAATTAGTTTAACTAGTCACGCATCAAAAATCTTAACTAGAATTCTATACAGAAGAATTGAGAGGAGAGTGGAGGAAGTGTTAGGAGAAGACCAATTTGGTCTCAGGAAAAGTATAGGGACAAGGGAAGCAATTTTAGGCCTCAGATTAATAGTAGAAGGAAGATTAAAGAAAAACAAACCAACATACTTGGCGTTTATAGACCTAGAAAAGGCATTCGATAACGTAGACTGGAATAAAATGTTCAGCATTTTAAAAAAATTAGGGTTCAAATACAGAGATAGAAGAACAATTGCTAACACGTACAGGAACCAAACAGCAACAGTAGCAATTGAAGAACATAAGAAAGAAGCCATAATAAGAAAGGGAGTCCGACAAGGATGTTCTCTATCTCCGTTACTTTTTAATCTTTACATGGAACTAGCAGTTAATGATGTTAAAGAACAATTTAGATTCGGAGTAACAGTACAAGGTGAAAAGATAAAGATGCTACGATTTGCTGATGATATAGTAATTCTAGCCGAGAATAAAAAGGATTTAGAAGAAACAGTGACGGCATAGATGAAGTCCTAGGCAAGAACTATCGCATGAAAATAAACAAGAACAAAACAAAAGTAATGAAATGTAGTAGAAATAACAAAGATGGACCACTGAATGTGAAAATAGGAGGAGAAAAGATTATGGAGGTAGAAGAATTTTGTTATTTGGGAAGTAGAATTACTAAAGATGGGCGAAGCAGGAGCGATATAAAATGCCGAATAGCACAAGCTAAACGAGCCTTCAGTAAGAAATATAAGTTGTTTACATCAAAAATTAATTTAAATGTCAGGAAAAGATTTTTGAAAGTGTATGTTTGGAGTGTCGCTTTATATGGAAGTGAAACTTGGACAATCGGAGTATCTGAGAAGAAAAGGTTAGAAGCTTTTGAAATGTGGTGCTATAGGAGAATGTTAAAAATCAGATGGGTGGATAAAGTGACAAATGAGGAGGTATTGCGGCAAATAGATGAAGAAAGAAGCATTTGGAAAAATATAGTTAAAAGAAGAGACAGACTTATAGGCCACATACTAAGGCATCCTGGAATAGTCGCTTTAATTTTGGAAGGACAGGTAGAAGGGAAATATTGTGTAGGCAGGCCACGTTTGGAATATGTAAAACAAATTGTTAGGGATGTAGGATGTAGAGGGTATACTGAAATGAAACGACTAGCACTAGATAGGGAATCTTGGAGAGCTGCATCAAACCAGTCAAATGACTGAAGACAAAAAAAAAAAAAAAAAAAATATTATTAGAGTTGTATTTTTGAAGTATTTAAAACTAAATATTTTTTTTTAGCAACTCATCTAAATATATGAAAGCAGAAAGTAATGGGAATAATGGAGGAAAGTCTTACAGTGACCCGGCTTGGTTTCCTGGAACAAGTAAATCAAATGATTTAAATAATACTTACAACCAGTTAAAAGATAATTACTGTTATAAGGATAAATTTAATTTCCCAGTTTCTCCATCAGTGAATCATCTAACATCTCCTTATCAAGATTTTCCTCTAAATACTAATAATATTGATTGTGCTTCCAATCCATTTTTTGGACAGGCAAATTCAAATGATAAATTAAAAAATACTTCAAAATTTACTGAAGATTCATGTTCTCATCCTTCTCAACCGATGAATCCTTTTTTTAACAACAAACAGTTTCTTGATATAAATCAACCCATTCAAGGTTTTTATCTTGTACGTAATGAGAATTTTACGCAGCCACCGCAACAATTTCCACTGCAACCATCAGGTGGTTATAATATACCAATGGATCCTAATAGTTTTCCTCAAGGAAACCCACAATATATGTTTAATACCAATCAGTCTCCATTTATACCTTATTTTAATCAAGAACCTAATCAGCAGAATACAAATCAGATGAATAAGGCACCTGGAAAGAAAACGCGACGGAAACAGTCACAACCACAAGAACCGAAAAAAAATCCAACTGATGGACAGCAACAGCCATCAGACAAACATAATACACAGAAGAAAAAAGCAGCAGCTAAACCGCAGTCAAATTCAGAAAGTGGTGAGCATACAAAGTAAGTATTTTAAATATTTATTAATTAAAATAGAAATTTATTTTTTTGGTTAATATATGTTTTGCCTACTTCTGCGTTCTCTTTTTTTTACAAAATCTGGTTGATTTTGTCAGGGATATCTAGTTTGTAGCATAGTTTGCATATGACGTGTATGGTGGACAGAAGCACTAACTACTGAACTGATTAGTCTAAAAATAACTTTTTTCTTTTTTCCTTTCCCAGATACTATTATGTGCTATAAGAAAAAAATATTACACGGGTTAAAGCTTTGTTGGATTCCCAGTTTTTCTCTCGTTACTTTAAGTTGAGGTCCCGAAGTTGAAATTTGCAAACAAAAGTGGGTAACTTTTGTATATGTGGATATGATTCTATTTTGCTTGTTATTTTTGGAGCAGTTATCAAAATCATATGGTGACTTGTGTATGCAGGTCAGTGCTATTAACCCGTTCCTTTACTTTGAATTATGTGGCTCATTATGATTCATCTCTCATTTTTTGATGAATTTTGAAAAGCTTATTACAAATTAAGATAGTGACAAATAGTGCTGCTAGATTGCAGTTAAAAAAAATAGAAATGATACATTGTGTTAATATTCTGTAAATATTTTGTTGAAGCACTAATTATATGGAAGTTACTGAATACTTTAAATATTATAATATTTTATTTAATTTTCAATAGATTTAAATTTAATATAGACAACAAAGGATTATATATAACTTTCTTGGTTTCATACTTTACAAACCTTTATTTCAAATGTACCATTGGGTTTTTAAATATTAATGATTATATTATTTTTACTAAAAATCGACCAAATAAATTACAAAATACAGATGGAAATTATTTTGGAAAACAATTTTAGATAAAAAAATTTAGAAATTGGTATTTACAGAATGTTCCTAGAAGTTCTGGTGATATTTCACTAGCTGATAATGAATGTAACGGTGCTACTTCATGTAAAAAATTAATAACTCTTTGTATATTTTTCTTGTAAGAAGATATTTAAATTAAATCTCTTGTAAATGTAGAATCTGTTTAATGGTAGAAGAAAAATAATTAATGTGAAATCAGACACCACCTTACTTGCTTATCTAAAGGGGGAGTGTGGACTGTAAATTATGAAGTCTGACAATTTTTTGCCTGTTTTAATGTGTAATATTTGTGTTCCATTATAAAAATTTTAGACATATTACAGCTGTTTGTTTGTAAACAGATTTGAATAAATGAGATGTCGTTTTATTCACAATGAAAGGCTTAACAATTTATCTAATAAAAATTCTATAAGACTAATATTTACGGAACTATTATGATTAACAAATTTAAATAGCTACAATTTTGTAATTTTCGTAGGGAAACTTTTCAAACCTATTTATTTTGTAAATGTTGGGTATTTAATTACCAAATTTAAAAAAAAAATCTTGATCTATTAAAATACAAATTCTTATTAAAAAAACAGTAAATGGTGAACAGGGGGAAAATAAAACGAGGTAAGTCATTTTTTATGTGAAGGGTTTTACTTGCTTCGATGTATTAATCAGTCCTTTAAGTTTGGCCAACACCTCTCAGGACACCCTATAGCTGTTGTCAGGGGAACAAAAGTTTATAAAACATTGGAGATAGAGGGAAAATGGCAAGTAAGGGATTTGTCCGCATGAACTTCTTGTTTACTTTGATGTTCTGAATTGGTCCCTTAAGTTTAGCCAACACCTTCTGGAATATTCTAGCCAGAAAAATATAGATACATGATACCCCTTTTTTGATAAAGCAAATTTTTTTAAATAAAAAAATAAATAAATAAATAAATTTTATAGTAACTATACCCTGTACATTTGTTTTTATATGATTAAAACTATCATAAATAATTTTTAACACTGCTGTACTTTTATCTCATCTGGAATATTAAAATTATTGGTTAAAATTATTGCTGCACTTCTATTAATTATTAAATTATGTTCTGTCTGTTAATGCTTACGTAAAAGTGAACTGATAAAATAATGGATAAGAAGAATTAAAACTGGTTGGTATTTCTAAATCATTCCAAATATAAAATATTGTATTTGTAAATTTCATTACTAATTAATTAAACAAAACAGTTTCAAAAACTTCCTAGCTTACATTTATTTAAAAATAAAACCTGTGTAAGTAAAAAATATACTTCAAAGTATTTACCTTAACTAGCTAGAATTTTTTGTTAAAGTTTTTGAAAACATTCCTTGAAGCAATTCTTAGAAACTTCAGATGCTTTGTTGTATCATTGATGATGCCATCAGGATCTTTGTATCTACTTTGTTTTCAAGTAAATTTCAAACGTTGAACAAGTAAGAATAAGCTGGCACCAAGTCAGGATTGTGTGATGGTTGCTTCAGATATGTTATACTGCGCATATGTAAGGTACTTTTTGACCTTCATTTATTGATGTGCTGGTAACATTTTTTGAAGCAATATTTTGCATATCAGTAAATATAGTGCATTTTCAGATAATTTGGATAATATTGTAGCATCTTTCCACTTAGATTCCAATTCTCGCAGTATTTTCTTTTATCACTTAAATTCATGTTAAATATTTTCATCATATGTTACAGTAGACATGCATCCATTACCTCAGTAATATTGGATTGTGCATGTATTTTGCTCTCTGTAGTTGTTTCCAACAGTAGCTGTTAAAGTGATTGGTGGATGTAAAACCCACCATATTATGATTACATAAATGATGTCAATTTATGAAACCTGATTTTGAAGTAGTAATTTTTCACTTACTATTTCAAAATATGTTGCCAATCCAGGACCATTTTAAAATTTCATATATATATATATATATAATTGTAATTTTTATAAAAAAAAATCCTTTTTCTTCTACATTGATATATTCCTTTGAAAGTAGTCTCCAGAGATGGGTGTCAAATTAGAATATTTGGGGAAAGTGTTTATTGGTATAGATTTAAGTTTATTTAGAGATTTTTCCTTTATTTTATCTATCATCACAAGTCATTGTCTTTTAATGTTCTGTTTATCAGTGAGAACTAGAAAAAGTTATAGAATGCCATATTTGTAGAATACAAAGACAGGCATTAGTTTGATGTTATTTTTGGTTAAATAATTACAGATTAATAGTAAAGTGTGAGCTGAGCATTATTGTGACGCAAAATCCAAAAATTTTTTATCCGTATTTGCAATATTTCTCTTTGATTCCACATATATACCTTTTAATACTGGTAATTAATACTGTTTGCTGACCTGACCATATGGCCTTTTTGGTAAGAATTCATAATGGATGACCCCATTGCAATTGGAAAAAAACAGTAAGAAGAACCTTAATATTCAATTGAACTCTATATGCTTTTTTTGATCTGGTTTTTCAGGAAGCTTCTGTTGGGATGATTGGACTTTCATTTCAATATCATAATTTTTACACTCATGTTTTGTCACCTGTTATTACACATTTGACTAATTCTGAGCCATCAAGAATGTTGGGTAACAATTGTTCTGTCGGTGTTGCTTTTGTGAAAAGTTTAATAGTTTTAGAACAAATTTTGCTGGTACTCGTTACCTTAAATGTCACTCAAAATCTTTCACACAAGGCATAACTCCACCTCTTCAGTAACTTCTCTCTTGGTTCTGCTAATCATTTACAATTAATGAGAGTGTTCGATGATATTGGTAATTTACTTTTTAAATTGAGCTTTCAACCATATTGCTTTGATCGTTAATCAAATGATCGTTAATACTTGAATAATGTTCCCATAATTTTTTTTTAACTTCGTGACAATTTAAATACTAGAGTAGTTTGTAAAATATTTCTTGTGCTGCTTTATTATATAATTTGTTTTATTTATTATTGCTTGTTAATAATAATAATAATGCAGTAAGCTAATTTTTCTTTTTCTTTTCCTCAGAAATGCTGGAGATAGTAAAAGTGATGAAACGATGAAGAATTCTAATGCTACAAAACCTAATATTAATAGTATGTATTTTACTGTGTATTAATTTTTTTTTTGTTATCAATAACTTAAATAATTTTCTACTTTCCAGTCTGTTCCTTACAACCTTTATTTTTTTAAAGAAAATGCATTATGCATAAATTTTTGTTAAATTTTTTTAAAACTGTTTTAATTGTACTGTTTTTTATTGTGAAATTACTCTAATGTATATTTTATTATTCACATTTCCTTCCACTATTAACCCTGGTTGATATGTCTTGATATTTTTTTTTTTTTATATATGTGTGATGAAGGTTTTTTGTTTTTAATTTTTATCTTCAGTATAATTTTCATTATTTTTTTAATGCATCACATTTAGTTACATTTTTTTTTTTAATACTATCTCAGTGTAAAAACACTTCTTATACTGGTGATTCAGCATATTGATTCTGAAGTTAGCTTAATTGGATCCATTTAAACTTAAGAAAGAAAGTATTTTTACTTGCACTAAACATTTTTCAGTTAAAAATACTCATAACTTAAAACTTTTTAAACTCCTTCATCATAGTTTTTATTTCATGTGGTTTTGTGATTGAATGTATGATATTCTGGATGTTTTACTGAATGTTTGGTATAACTTTGTTGAGTCAGAGTCCATAGTCAACTGTAGTCAATATGACAGTAAAACAGTCACCAGGATAAAAGATAAGGACCCTATAGAACTGGCTAGAGAGGGTGCTGGGAGTACGGTCCACACTAGATGTCATTAACAGGAAGGGATTTCATTTTTAAGCCATAAAATGCTTTTCTGCATCATCTTTTTTTTTTATTATAAAATATTCGTAAAGTACTAGAAATAAATCTTATATACATTTCTTAAAAGTTAATATTGACAAAGTAACAAAAAACAAATAGCACATACATTGTGAAACAGCACAAAGATGATAGAAATTATGTGTGATATGTGATTGTAACTTTCCAGTTGCTTGCCACCTCTTCTGTTAACCGATATGGGTTTTGGGAGTGTAGAATTATGATTGGAGTGATGAATCTGAGTTCCAGACTGGATACCAAACCCACCGGGTTGGTCTAGTGCAGGTGTGGCCAAACATTTAGCTTTTAGGGGCTACTTTTTCCATAAAATATAGTCTGCGGTCGACTATGGATATGGGCAAATAATTTTAAAATTTTAGAAGATAATTAAAGAAGTCATTATATCGCCGATTTAAATTGCAAACTTCCACTTTTGGTCAAAAATTACATTTTCACACTATTAGAAAGAGAAAAACACCTTACATTGGCTATGAAACACCGCTATTATGCACCTATTTAATTGAAATCATGTGACAAGCAAAAAATTTATGCGTTTTAAGAAAGTTGTGCAAAATATGCTGAATATGAGTTAGCAGGTTTGCAATCTAAGCCTACGATATATTTTTTATTTTATGAATTCAAACAATATTTATTAAAATTTAAAAAAATACAATGTTAAGAAATAAATACGAACAAAACATATTTTTTATTTTATGAATTCCAACAATATTAATTAAAATTTAAAAAAAAACAATGTCAAGAAATAAATACGAACAAAACAAATTTTAAGCATACAATTTTTATTTGGATGAAACTTGGCATTGCATAAGAGCAGCAAGTTTCTCAAAATTTGGCTCATATGAACTTAAAGCAATTCTTAAGCATGACTCTAAATGTAGATCCGTTATTTGCGATCGCTGTTTTGTTTTGATCGCATTCATATAAGAAAATGCAGATTCACATAAATATGTGGAGCCAAAGAAGGCATTGAAACGAGCAACAATTGTCCAAATATTTGGATATTTATCTTTGCTTATTAGTTTCCAAAAATTGCTATCTGAAACCATTGATTTTAGATTTATATCGCATTTAATATTTAGTATTTCTTCTTCTAATTCTGCTATATTTGTAGTATTAAGAAAATTGTGAAGTTTCTGTGCAAGACTTTCAACGTCGATGTCATTAAATGGGTAAGATAAAAAACAGGCAATATCTTCAAGTTCACTTAGTTTGAGAAATCTTCTATCAAATTCATTCAGAAGCATTCCAATAACATCAGCTTATTTGTCGTAAGCAACAGTCTTGTTATTTTTAGATTCATCTGCCAGATTTTGATAGTGTTTTAAATCACGACGCTTTAGTTGCATTGTAAGCATATTTAATTTTTCCTTAAATGACTTCAAAATGCTAATCATATGTATTATTGTTTTACCTTTACCCTGTAGTTGCTGATTTAATTGGTTTAATTTTTCAGTAACATCACAGAAAAAAGCAAGATCGAGAAGCCATTCTTGATCATTTAATTGCGGATATGAATCACCTTTAGATTGTAAATATGAGGTTATTTGTGGCAGAAGTTCTCTAAATCTTGCTAAAAATGTAGCATGACTTAACCATCTTACATCAGTATGAAGTAACAGTTCATTGTGTTCTTCTCCGCATTCATTCAGCAAAGCGCGAAAGTGACGACGTGACAAACTTTTAGATCTTATGGAATTTACAATTTTAAACGCAACATCCATAACATGATTGAATTTTAACACTTTTGAACATAATATTTGAGTATGTATGATACAATGATAGTCAATAAAATTTGGAATGTCATCATCACCTTTACACAAAGCAACGAAGCCACTTTTGTTGCCAATCATTGCTGGAGCCCCGTCAGTGGTTATTGATACCAACTTGCAGATTGGAAAATTTGTTCGTGCAATATAATTTTTAAATAAATCAAAGATATCTTGACCTCTTGTGCGATCATGCATTGGAATAATAGTTAATAATTCTTCTGTAACCAACATATCATCGAAAACCATTCGAATAAAAACACATAATTGTGCAGTACCGATATAGTCTGTAGATTCGTTAAACTGCAGTGATAATACAACGCATTTATTAATGTTTTCATGTAAAATGTCTTCAAGATTTTGGCTCATTCCTTCTGTTCTACGCATAACTGTATTTCGCGATAACGACATATTTTTGATTTATGTCATTATTTCAGATTTATTTTTAAAATTCTGAAACAATTCTTCTCCAGCTTTAATGAATGCCTCTTTCCATATTTCCCCATCTTGAAACGGTTTGTTGTGTTTAATCAAAGTTTCAGCAACTTTGAATGAAGCAATCGTAGCTGTCTTCGAATTTGTATTGTATTTTAAAAAACTATTTTGTTGTGCAGTTATTTGTGCCTTCAGTTGTTGCACTTTTGTTTTTCTTAACGCAGTGCCACGTGGATAATCTTCTTCGTAATTTTTATGATTTGTTAGATAATGTCTTTTAACGTTTTCTTTCTTAGACAAAGCTACTGCTTTATCTTTTATGTTTTGGTCAAGATAATATGGTGTTAAGTCAGAGTTTTGGATACAGGAGTTTTTGTAAATCTCGATCTCTTCTCTAATAAAAAAACATAAAATCCATGAAAAGAAAAGTTCTTGAAGGGTGTATTTATGTACGTACATGTGTGTATCTACGTGTATATATCCATATATGGATACACACGTATATGTGTGTATCAATGTACATAAATTAATATATATATATATATATATATATGTGTAATATGCCTATATTTTATTAAATATTTCGGGATTGCTTGAACATTAAAGCTAGTAATTTGGCTCAAATATTTTATATATAAAGCAGGCATTGTCCCATTAAATTTTGATCATCTTCCAAGGAATTGTAGTATTTCCCACCATTTTAAAAAATCAATTTTTTGTTGGGGCATGTAGGAGATTGGAATTCGATACAGTAATTGTTTTATTTACGTGGAGATATAATTGGTTTAATTTTTTTTAGAGTTTTTGGTATATTTCCCAAGATATATTGTTAAAAACATATGAAACTTTGAAAAACTATTTATCTACATAAATTCTAACTTCTGTTACATTTTTGACTCAGTTCCAACAAGGCTCCATATCCTAAATATATGTAAATATATATTTTAATTTTGCTTAATATTACTAAACTAGATTAACCATTAAGCACCAAATTAGATCAAAGTGCATGAAATTTTAACCACATTAAGTTTTAAGTCCCCTACAGACAAGTGAGTAAGATGAGACTTGATTTCATGTTTTATTAGTCTTCTTCAAATTTTTTTAAACAGATTTTATTTATATTTAACTGTAAAATTTAATTAAAATGTTCCCGTATAAGTGAATCATACAACTGGTTATTAATTTTTCAATAGATAAACACTGCTAGATTCCTCACTTTCTTATCACCCGTTGAATGATTGCCAGAACCTTTAGAAACACTCTATACAAATCTATTTCTAAAGTCCTTTTTTAAAATTGTTTATTAAATTTGTTAAGTAAATTTTTTATCTAAAATCAATCTTTAAAATAATTGATACAGTCATTATAAAAGAATGGTTGGGTTTTATTAGCTCGGATCAAGTGTTAAGGACATTTTGAGAAATTATGTTGGTAGCATTACCAAAATGTCTTACCCAAAATATTTCAGACATTTTAACCATTGCATTAGTCTGTATATGCAGATATGTATTTCATTGTTTACTATGTTTTTTCTTCAAGGAAAATCACAGTGTGTTTTATGTCTCGATGCACTGAAGCCAATAATTTTAGCTAAATGTGCAATTTGGGATAGATTTAAAAAGAAGTCATTACAAGAAAATAATATACAATGCCAGTTCAACTAGTTCAAAGGAAATGGATCAGTTTTAAAACAAATCAATTTGAAGGCCATTATTGTCAGAAGAAAGTGTTTGAAAAAATTAGTCGATTTTCAATTAAAAGTCCTAATAAATCCATTGCTCATTTAAGCATAAAGTTATAAATTTCAAAAAAAAAACTACTTATAAAGCTCCACATAAAAGTTAGCACTTGTATAATTGTATAATTTTAAAGTTCTGTTTAAGCTACTGGAAGAAATAAAACCATGTTAGAGAAAATTGTTTCCAATTCACTATTGAAATTTCTTAATGGTTTTGTTAGTAAACATAATTCCTTAACATAGATATCTGAAAATCAACATGTAATTTTTTTTAAATCATATGAAATACCCAAAGCTAATCTTTGGTGTGATTTAATAACAAATCATGAAATTGGGCTCTTTTTCTTTGCAAAAAACTGTTAATGAAAATACTTATCTTGATATTTTAAATGACTGTTGTTTTCTTCAATTCAAAAATCTACGCAGAATTTATTTCCAGCAACTGGTGTAATTAATATTGGAATCAATAATAGAAAATTGTGTGTACTCTGTTAACAGAATGATTTTTTGAAAATTACTATATTTCTTTCAAACTTAGATTTTATGAAGCATTTAGTTTTTCATACATATTAATGGTTCACTGTATTCACTTCATTGGAAGAAAGTTTTATTTTTCAGATATTTACCAGTTGTCCAAAAAAGAACTTTGCAACTTTAAATTAAATGACTTTATTACATTTAGAATTGCAAATCTATGTACTTTATTACATGAAAGTACAAAGTGTAGTTTTTTTTTTTACTTCTTTACATAACAATAGGAGCACTGATTACAGCCCTGCAGACATCAAACCAATAATTCACCTCATCCAACACTGGAGAATATGACTATAGGAGTCACTTCTACAGGTGCTGTTATTCTTTGGCACAGGTGATCAAGTGACTGAATTTTTTCTTGGTGTCTGATGGTACGCATCATATACCAAGAAATTTTACGTAGCCCCAAAAGAAAAATCCATGATAGTAGATCTTCCAGTATGGAGGTGCTCCATTCTGTTGGAAAATTAGGCCCACTGTATTTTCAGTCTGCAGAAATACAAATTTCTCTAACATGTTCAATACTCTTACGCCCATCATAGACTGCTCATCGAAAAAAATAGCCCAAATTTGGATTATGCCCTACCACACCAGACATTCACTTTCGGATAGTTGCATACGAACCCCCACCAATTGGTGTGGATTTTCTGATTCCAATATTCAACAATTACAGTGTTTCACAACTCCATGAATTTGAAAAGTTGCTATATCAGAAAATAAAATTCACTGCCAGTAGTTTTCATTAACAGACATGATGTCTAATTGGTTATTACAAATTGAACTCTTTGTGACTTACCACTGGGTGTAATTTAATGGAGCAGTTGCGTTTATATGCGTGCAGTTTCAATCACTTCCAAACATGATGGTCAGTGCTTTTAAGAATATTTAGTTGACAATTAACTCTATGAACTGAACTATTATTATTATTACAGAGCCTAATTATAACTTAGAACAAATAGTTAAAAGGAAACAATGTTATTATTCTACACCTTTCCATCAAAGTTTGTCTTTCCCCACACAGTTGTAGTACTGTCTATTATGTTAATCATTATTTTCTATCGTATAAGACGCATAGTTAAAATATTGTAACTGAATAATGAGAACCTATTTTATTATAAGGGCAGTTTATTTTGTTTGAAAATGACAACGAAGTATATACATAAAATTTTATGTTAAAAAATGAAATAAAGAACACTTTTGACGAGAATGTTATGTTGACACCAGGGATTTATGTAAGTGGTACAAATGGTTCAAGAAGACTGAAGATGTTGTTGATAATGATGACAACAAAAGATTTCTACTTCATAAAACATCAACAACCTATGAAAATTTTGATAAAATTAACTACATTGTTATCAGTAATTGTTGAATCACTGTTAAAGAAGTTGCTGAAGAAGTAGAGTCTCTTATGACTTATGTGAAACTATTTTGACTATGTTTTAGGATATGAAATGACTACCAACAACGTTTGTTCCAGAATTGTTGAATTTTTAAAAAAAAAAGCGACATCACAGGATCAATTGTTAGTTCACATTGCTGATCACTCAGCGTTATTCTGTCACAACATGTGACAAAATGTGGGTGTACGGTTATGATATTGAAATGAAGATCCAGTCATCCCAATTGAAACTTCTTGAAGAACAAAGACCTAAAAATGCACCCATTTTAATTAAAACATCGTGAACAAATTTTATTAGTGAGAAAAGTATATATTTATTAATATAAATATTATAGGAAATTGTAAACATTTATTCTATTTGAATATTTAAAATTAAATAATTTTGTGAAAGTTACTAATTTAGATTGTTATTGTTGTGTACTTTCAAATTTTTAATTTACTGAGTTTATATGTATGTATTTTTCATTAAATTTTGTTATTTTATCTACTTAGCTAAAGGTGATGCTCAGGCAAAGCAGAAAAAGACTGAAAATGTACAAAAAAAGCCGGAAAATATTGGAAGTACTTCAGAAAAACCTTCTTCAGGTAAGTTGTAATAATATTGATAAAAAAAATGTATTTATATATATATATATATATATATATATATGTTGTCAAGTATGCTACAATTACTGAAAACTGCCTATGAAAACATAAAAGTAGCTAGCTTATTTAATTTGAAATAGCTAGCTTAATAACTGAAATGAAATAAAGAATAATCAGAAATGTTGGTTTTTATCTGGTTGTCATTATCAAAGGTCCTCTGTAATGATCCTTCTTCAGCGTTTTACTTCCCCTATTAAATTAGCAGTTTGGTCTTTATCTGGTTGTTATTCTCAGGTCTTCAATTATTGAATCACTGTTAGAGAATTTGCTGAAGAGATTGAAATTTCTTAAGGTGTGTTAATTTTTTACTGTTATTTTGGTGTAAAATGAATAGGAACTAATTTTGTTCCAAAACTTGAATTTTTAACAAAAGCAACATCACAAGTCGGTTGTTAACTGATGTTACTGGTCACTCAGAATTACTCTCGTCGTAACATCTGATGAAATGTGATATTAAACATGAAATTGAAACAAAGTTTCAAACATCCCAATGGAAGCTTCCTGAAGAACCAAGACTGAAAAAAACACTCAAGTTTGAATGTTAAGGTGTATTTTTCAATTACAATGGTGTCCATTATCAATTCTTAATACAAGGTTGTATGGACAACAAACTTGAATGCCATTTACTTGACACAAGCAGAAAAAATTACCACAAATATGGTTAAAATCTAGTAATTGAATTTTGTACCACAGTATTGCCCTAGCTCACATATCTTTATTAATTCAAAAATCACATCTTCATTTAGACAAAAATAGCACAGTATTGGTGTCACAGCTTCTATATTCTCCAGACTTAGAACCATGTTTTTTCTCTTCATAGATCAAGAAAATATTAAAAGAACAAGGATTTGCAGTGATAGATGAAATAAAGAAAAATGAAATTAATGCTATACCAAAAACGTTTTGTAAATTGGAAAAGAATAAGTATGTGACATCCTTGATGGACTACTTTGAAGAGGACAGTATTAGTGTAGAAGAATGAGTAAATTATTTTTGAAAAAAAATTTGGTCTCAATATTATTTTCATCACCTCCTATTTCTTATATATCATTTTAATTAACATTTTTTCAACATATTTTACAGATGAGAAAAGTATAAATTTATTAAAATAAACATTAGTGGAAATTGTAAACATTTATTTTATTTGAATATTTTAAATTAAATAATTTTGTAAGTTAGTTTATTAGATTGATATTTTTGTGTACTTTCAAATCTCTAATTTGTTGAGTTAATATGTATTTATTTTTCTTTAAATTTTGCAATTTTCTTTACTTATCTAAAGGTGATGCTCAAACAAAGCAGCAGAAAACAGAAAATGTACAAAAAAAAACAGAAAATACTGCAAGTACTTCGGAAAAAACTTCATCAGGTAAGTTGGAATAGTATTAATTATAATAGTTTTTTTTCATGTATTTTTCAGTACTGAACAGCAAAATTTACATTTATGTTCATTATATTATTTTAAATTTTAAAATATAAAATTTAATTTCAAATAAAACTATAAAAAATTAAAAGAATGAGTTTTAGTGTAATAGATATAGAATTTATTACCAAGTGAATATACAGGATACTGTGAAAACTAGTTATTGACAATTAATATTGTGAAAATTTTATATATATATATAATTCATGATATATACATTATTATCAAATGAATTAAAGATTTCACTTATTGCTTGCTTCTTTAAAAATTCTCATATTAGTGCTTTCGCAGTGTTAATAGCTTCGTCAAAAAAATTTCCTTTAAATTTAAAAAAGATGGATATTACTTCTTAGTCAGTCTGTTAAATGGCAATATGAAGGAAAATATATAGTGGTAATAATATATACTGCTTTATATTGGATAAAGTTATAATTATGTTAATTCTACTATTTGCTAAATCCATTCATCATATTCAAATTTCATTTGTTCATTTATAATATTAGTATCATTGTTTTTTATGTATTTTTTTCAAGAGATTGTGTTTTTTAATTATTATTACGTATTTCTAATATTTTGATGTCCTGTAAATTTGAAAGTGTATGTTTGTTACTTAATATGAATTGCATGACAAAGTTTTCTAATCCATATACATATTGTTTATATCATACGAAACTAATATGTTATAAAAAATGCCAGTAAAAGAAACTTTAAATATTGTAAAAAAAATTATTACATAAAAATAAAATAAACATTTCTATAATAAATAAAATAATACTATTATTGGAACTTAACATATATCATAATTATTGTACATTTAATAATGAATTTTACTTTCAGGATAAAGGTTTACCAGTGGGATCCTATTTAAGTAATATTTTATTAGAAACAAAAAGATGAAAGAAATTTTTAAATTTAATATTGCACATATTCACATTATAAAACTTTGGATTAGATATGTAGAAGCTATTTTCATATTATTTAATAAACAAATAAATGTGGAACCTGTAATAATGTTTAATAAACATAACGATTTTCTTTAAATTACACTATAAATTTTCGTGACAAATATTAAAAGGAAAATTAAAATTAGGAGTATACAGGAAACCAGTTTTACCTATAAAAACTGTAAATAACCACTACATCCATTTCATAAAAATTCCACATACAATTTTTTTATGAAATTAATAAAATTCTGTTTTTTCATATGATAAATGGAGCTTTATAATACATTGATGATAATATAATATTAAAAAATGAATGAATTTAATTAAAATTTAGCAACTGAAAATGGATGCAGTAAAACATCATAAATAATTTAACAAATAAATTAATGTATAGATACAGCAATAAGAAAATATATTCTACTCTTATAGTTTAATGATAATAAATATTTTTACCTACATTGTATAACGTATAATAATAATTTCACTTCTTCAAAAAACATATCACAATCTTTTATAAAATAAGTTGTAGATAATAATGAATCTGATAATAACAAAATTTATGATAAACCAGGAATATATAGAATTAATTGTGGTAATAAGAATTGTAGTAAATTTTATACAGGTATGACAAATAGAACATTTAAAAAAAAATTAAGAAATACTTACGAGCATTTAAATATAATAAACAATAATCAAGTTATGTAGATCAAATAAAATACAACAAACATACATTTTCAAATTTACGAGGTATAAAAGTATTATAAGTAAATAGTAATGAATTAAAAATGCAGAATATTATAAATGAGCAAGTGAAATTTGAATATGGATTCAGCAAATAGTAGAATTAATGTAGTTATAAATTCATCTAATAGATAGCAGTATATGTTATTGACAGTAAATATTTTTCTTCTTATTGCCCTTTAACAATCTAAGGAGTGTCATACTTCTTTTTTACACTTTAAAGAAACATTTTTTATACATACCATGAAGCGGTGCGGTGCACACTATGAAAGCGCTAATGTGAGATAATTTTTAAAGGAATAAACAGAAAGTGAAATTTTTATTTTATTTATTTGATAATAATCATTATATACTGGTAGGAAGTAAAATTACAAATTCATTAATCTGTATTTCTCTGAACGAGATATAATTGAATAATTATGCTATCTACATATGTAAAATATGCTCTTCGACAAGTACAACTTCAAGGCGGGGATGGAGTCCTTATTGCAGTATCTGAAAAAAATCTGTAGCTCTCTTATTACTTCATCCCCATCTAACATCGAACAAATATTTGTATTTATTGATGTGTCATTCTGTAAACATATCTTGGGCTCTGTTTACTTTCAATCTATGTTTAAAATTGAGTGTTTATAAGTGACTTTCTAGGAGTGAATGAGGTCATGAACAGATATAATTATGCATCTTTGTACATCTTCAGAGACTTCAATCTTCCTCATATTGTGTGGATTAAAAATGACATTATGACTCTTATTTAAACAAATAATTATTAATATGAAATGGGATATAGCTATTGCGCTAGCCAATGATTATGGTGGATTTATCATGAAAAGCATAATTATATCAAGAACATATCAGGAAACTCTCTTTTATCTAGTTTTTCCAACTGCGATTATTTATTTCTTTTGCTTCTCTGGCAAGTGATTCATGTCATCTCTTATATTGTATACTGAGTTTTAGTAGTAGTTATTATGTAAATTCCTGTACCGATTTCTTTAAAATGGTCTAGAGGTAGGTGGTAAAGCTATAAATATTTTATACAATAAATTATATGAGGCCTATAGAAGATGGACAGGATTGGAAGAGAACAATATCAGTGTTAAAGAACCAAGTGAATACTTTTTGGAAAACCCTTAGTTACAATTTTTTGAGTGAGAAAAGTATACATTTAATAACATAAATAATGGAAACTTTAAATATTTGTTTTATATGATAATTTAAAATTTTATAATTTTCTTAAGTTATTAGTTTTTTAAATTAATATTTTTGTGTTCTTCAAGTTAATTTGCCGAGTTGTGTGTATTTGTTCTTTATTAAATCTTATAATTTTTTTTACCTAGGAAAAGGTGATACTCAAACAAATAAGAAAAAAACTGAAAATGTACCAAAAAAAACAGAAAATACTGGAACTACTTCGGAAAAACTTTCGTCAGGTAAGTGTAATAGTATTAATGATAGTAGTATTTTAAAAAAAATTGTGTATGTGTGCGCGCACATGCGTGTATATGTGTGTGTGTGTATGTGTGTGTGTAAAAAATTGAACATATGTACATTAATTGCTGAAAACTGCTTCTAATTTTTTTAATTAAAACTTTTTAATTTGTTGAGTATATGAGATGCTACCCAAAAGTTCGGGGAATTTTACCATAAAAATAAAATAGCTTACCATAACTTATAATTTCCACTGTCTCCTTCAAAGTAATCTCCTTGGGCATTGATACAGTGATCCCAGTGTTTTTCCCATGATTCCATGCATCCCTGGAAGTCTGCAGGTATAAGTGTTCGAAGCACGTTCTGCGTTTCTTCCTGAATCTCCTCAATTGTGTTAAAACGATGGCCTTTCAATTGAAATTTATTTTCTGAAAGAGAAAAAAGTCGCACAGGCCAAGGTCAGGCGAATAGGGTGGGTGGGTAATCACTACCGTCTTTTTGGAAGCCAAGAAATTCCGAACGGCTAGCGATGTGTGCGCGGGTGCGTTGTCATGATGCAGAACCCAGCTGTTGTTATCCCACAGATCTGAACGTTTGCGCCTAATGCTTTCACATAACCGCTTCAAAACTTCACAATAGAACTTCCCATTCACAGTTTGACCAAGAGGAACAAATTCCTTATGGATAATGCCTTTTATGTCGAAAAAAACAATCATCATGGACTTCACATTGCTGCGAACTTGGCGTGCTTTTTTTTGGCCGCGGTGAACTTGGCGATTTCCACTGCGACGACTGCTGCTTAGTTTCAGGGTCATAACCCGTACACCCATGTCTCATCACCGGTTATGATGTTGGAGATGAAGTTAGGGTCATCTCTTGCTGAATGTTTCAATTCACTACAGACAGCTATGCGATTTTGTTTCTGGTCGCTATTCAACAGTCTCAGTACGAATTTTGTAGCAATGCGTCTCATGTTCAAATTGTGTTGACAAGATGCGTTGCATGGACCTATATGGCATTTGTACGATTGCACAAACATCATGGATTGTTTGTCTATGATCTGCAACAATAGCCTCTCGCACTTTCACGATGTTTTCCGGTGTTGCGCGTGTTGATGGTCTTCCTGAATGGTCATCGTCGACTGTTGTTCGTCCATGTTTGAATCGTTTGTACCACAAAAAAGTTTTACTTTTTCTCATAGCATTGTCACCAAATGCTTTCACAAGCATGTGATGGGTTTCTGCACCAGTTTTTTTAAGCATGAAGCAAAATTTGATGCAGGTTCTTTGCTCTTTAAAATCTGCCATTCAGAACTTCGCTGAAGCAGTAAAACACAACGTTACAAAACCGCACGAAAGTCAACAATGCAGCCTCTCACCATCACAGCTGTTGGAACATTGATTCACAAAGAGTACTGTTAGCCGTATCTAATGGCAGCAGGTCGTACCAGTAATGGTTCGCGTGCGAAATTCAAATTCGTTGAACTTGTGGATAGCACCTCGTATATGTATGTTTGTGTCTTTATTAAATCTTTTAATTTTTTTTACCTAGGTAAAGGTGATGCTCAAACAAACAAGAAAAAGGCAGAGAATACTGGAAGCACTTCGGAAAAACTTTCGTCAGGTAAGTGTAATAGTTTTAATGATAGTAGCATTTAAAAAAAAATTGTGTGTGTGTATGTGTATATATATATATGAAATTGAACATGCTATCTATGTACATTAATTACAGAAAACTGCTTTTAATTTTTTTAATTAAATCTTTTTAATTTGCTGAGTATATATGTATGTGTGTGTCTTTATTAATCTTTTAATTTTTTTTGACTAGGTAAAGGTGATGCTCAAACAAACAAGAAAAAAACAGAGAATACTGGAAGTACTTCAGAAAAACTTTCGTCAGGTAAGTTGTAATAGTATTAATGATAGTAATTAAAAAAAAAAAGTATACACACACACTTTTATATATATATATATATATATCAAAGACAAAAGTATGAAAAATTTACCACCAAGAGTTCGGAATTCAATAATGCTTCTTACCTTATGCTTGTTATTATGTAAAAGCATTTTCGAGGTTTTCCCTCATCATCAGTTAACAAAAGATATTCTTTTTAAAAATCACAAAAAAATTTAAAAATTAAAATTGTAAACATAAAAACAATATGTAGTCATAAAAATTAAAAAGATTAAAAGTGTTTTTATATGTGGCTAGCCACACATACAGTACTGTACTCTAGTGAGTGTACTCTGTGTGTACAGTACTGTATGTGTGGCTAGCCACATATAAAAAAATGTTTAATCTTTTTAATTCATACGACTACATATTTTTATATGTTTACAATTTTAGGTTTTAAATTTTTAATGGGTGATTTTTAAAAAGAATATCTTTTATTAACTGATGATGAGGGAAATCTCTCAAAAGCGCTTTTAAATTTATAAATATACAGAGTGAACAACTTCAAAATGAAGGGCTATGGACTAACCACAGTTGTAAAATGTAACATGTAATATTTTATGAATGAAGTGAAAAGATGAAAATCTAAATTAAGTTAAATTCTCATTAGCAAAAGTTTACATATTTATCATATTTAAAAAAAAGTCCAGAGTGTGAGGCTTGTACAGCATTGTACTTTTACGCTCAAGTGATCATATTGTGATCACCTGACGCAAAACATTATTGGCAATGCCATCAATTTCTTGTTGATTATTTGTCTTCCAATTATCAATAGTTTGGAAAATTTGATTCATAAACTAATCATAAAGTAACTCAAAAAAAAAAAAATTGCAACTTGACAAATGGGGGATGCGGTCGTCACTGTCCCTTGCTGACCGTTTGTTTTTCTGTAAAAGCTACATGACTGCATGCTAGTGAATTGTTTGAACAACAACATGTTGTTCTGTCTTGTATTAAGAAACTGTACTTTTTATCATGAGCTCTAAAATGAGTGTAGAATTCTTTTAGATCTATACAATACACTTCTATACTGACAGTCCAGTCAAACGATTTGGCTCCACAATACAACTACCAGAAACACCTCGCCATACCTATGTATGGCAAGGCGTTTCTTCTCATTGAAAGTGGTGGGCAAACATCTGGTCACATTTTCAGTCATGTAATACTTGGTGTTGAGCGAATTAATATGCGTAGATAAATGAAACTGTGCTGTGAAATAACAGCATCGGGTCTATCTGTCAATTGACAGTGTGTTTGAAATACTTTGTTTTAAAATACTGTTATCATTATTTTTTCTGTCGGTCCTTTTGACTACTTTCTGAGATCTTGACCCCCTGCAGGGAAAGCACCCACCTTGTGATAATCCCGATTACACACCACCCCTTCTGTTTCTTGCCTTGATGGGCTTTACTGGAGGTTTTTTAGATGCCCTATCTGATAACACATCACAGTCATTAGTTCGATCTCTGTCAGGATGCCATTGGTGCAAATGCCTCAACAGATATTTCCATCAGTGTACTTACACAATTTACTGTCGCTTTTGTATGACTTCTTCCAACCATGCCCACCTACTGTAACTTGTAACCCTCTGCTATCAGATTAATTGAATCACAGAAGCACGATCCCCATACTTTTCCCTAACAGCAAAGATTTCACGCAAAAACTCTTCTCATATCTAACTTCAATTAGACTATACACTCAGATCATTACTTGATTGAAATTTTTAACACCAAAAATACTATTCTCATGTCAACAAAACATATATGATTCAGATTTGCCAGCAAATGGCATATCACAGTTATAACGTGGGTATCCATTATCGTGTAACAATAAATATTAGCATCACCTTGATCTAATGTCAGTATTAACATAACCTGGAGTTATTTTATCAGTAGACTCTTTCTTATATTTTGCTCTTTTTGGTATGAAATTGATAAGAACACTCATTGTAAAAGATTGTATTTATCAACTTGTACAAGAGAGTTTTATTTTGGTTACTTTTAAAAAAAATTTTTGATTTAGTAATTAAAGGGGATGGTACCATTTAAGGAGATGATTTTTATCTCTAAAGTTCTTTATGAACCATATTTCATTTATGGTTATTTAATCTCAGAATCACTAAATTCATTATCTATATGACTTGTTGCGTCGCTTGCATAAGATCGAACTATTCAAGTAGCGCTACTGTCTCGTACACCATGTAATACAAAATATTAGTTTTTCTTCTTTTTTACATATGTTGAAATATTAGTTTTACTTCTTTTTTTTACATAATGTTTTTCTTTCTATTTTTATTCATTAATTGTTAGTGCACTAAAAGAGCAATTACACAACATAGCCAAGTCGCCAACTATTATGTATCAATATTCTTTTGTTAAAAGTGTTAGTATCATTTCTTGTTAATAAAGTTGTATGTTCAATTCAGTGTTTATTCTACAATCCATTAATAAAATTAAATTTTGATTATCAATACAATACATAGATTATCAAAAATTCCAACATAAATTTTATTTGCATATGTTTTATGGCCTTTTAATAACATTTACAGATTTTATTGTGCTCTTAATATTTGGATGATTTTTACCTAGAACTTCCTTAAACTCCCAAAAACTCTAAATCAGAGAGAGTTCTAAATCAGAAATTGTGATCGAGTAATTTTTTCATCATTTTAAATGTTTCCAATGGAGAAATTACAAAGTGGTCATTAGTCCTCATAAAGGGAGGTCATTTTTTTACAAGTATCTTTTGCTTGGTAATCAAATTTGAAAGTATAGTAAGCTAGTTTCCTTGACACTATATGTTACAAATGATATCTTTTGAATGGGATGCAAATTAAACAAAATTTAGTAGCTTTGTTTTCAGAGAAAGCGAAGTGAATGCCTGCCTTTGAAAAGTAGCTAAAAAAGTTTTGCCTATTTTATGATTTTTAATTGTAGTGAATATTATTATTTTTTCTTGTCAAAGGCAAAATTAATGTTGTAGATAATAGTTGACATTGTGTTAAATAAATAGTTCAATATATAAAAATTATGCAAACGAGATTGTAAAAAAATGATATTTGATTATTTTTAATCTTTCTAATTTTGAAAGAAAATCTGTTTTATCCATATTTTTTGTATTTTTATAGTCATCCACTGAGTTAAATTTAAATTAGATTAAATTAAAAATGTTTAATTTGTTTAGAATCAAAGGGTGAAACTCCATTAAATCAGAAAAAACCTGAAATTGGTCAAGAAAAGCCTGATACTGCTGGAAGTGCTGAGAAAGAAGATTCGTCAGGTATACTTTTATTAAAATATATATATATTATATTAATCCAATCAACCTTGTATACCGCAGAGGAATATAATTCTTGAAAGGATCGGCTTTAGAAATATATATATAAAACAAAATTCAACACAATCCACCGCAGAATCAAATAAGATTTCTTACTTTATGTTATTATTTTTCTTTTTTCATCTACACACCAATAGCGCTTTTGAGGAGTTCCTCATCAGGTGGTTAAAATTAAAATTTTATATTTTTAAAATCTTTTTAAAAACTTCATACATTAAAATATTGTTATATGTAATACATATATGTAGTCGAATAATTAAAAAATTAAAAATTCTTTTAACTTATTATACATGTTTGTGGCTAACCACTGAATACAGCACAGCATTAATATAAATTCTACCTGACATTGAAAAAAGTGCTGCTACTTCTAGCAGCTTTGATAAGAGAATCATTATCAAACTCTGTCTGCAGATTGGTCAAGCTGAGTTTCCATTTTTATTTGTATATATATGGTATTTTTCTAAAATGGCCAATTTTTTATTATTATTACAATTTTCTTGTGTGATTCATAAAAGAATTGTTTGAAGCCAAATAATCATATAATAAGACATTTAAAAAACCATAATGATAATTATAATATTAATATTTTATGTTGTATCTATAAAATAATATGAAATGACTTGATAAAATTTATACTGGGAAAACTAATAGATAAATAATTTAGAGCAAAATTTGTAGAACATTTTAGATATTATGAAAACAATAAAGTAGGATTTTCTAATGTTACTGACCATCTAATATTGAATAAAAATTCCATTACTGACTTAAAAACTAATTTGAAAATTATAGAATTCACCGAAGAAAATGATAATATTATTATTACCTATTCAAAACATTTGTGGAGAGCATTATTTTATATAACTTTTAGTTTATTTAGAAACTTTTTTCTTTATTTCATCTCTTAACTCAAATCATTGTCTTTTCTTGTTCTCTTATTCATTGGGAACAAGAAAACATGATAGGGTGTCATATCTGGAAAATAAGAAGACAGCAGCATCAGTATGGTATTATTTTTAGATAAATATTCATAAATAAATAGTGAAGTATGAGCTGGGGCATTATCATAGTGCAAAATCCAAGAATTGTTTGCCTACATTTGTGGTCATTATCTTTAGATTGCTTCACGCAATCGACATAAAACTACCAATTAATCATATTTGTTAACCATACAAACTTGAAGTAAGACTTTACAATGGATGAAAGTGTTACATTTGTAAAAACAGTATGGAATACCTTAACATTTGCCTTGTTTTTTGTTTTTTATACATTTTAGTAATTTAGTCATTGGCAATGTCAACTAACAATTATTCTGTGTTTGAAAATTTAATAGTTTTGTTATCAATTTTGTTGCTACTAGTTTCATACCCAAAATGTATGCCATGTAAGTCGAATCTAGTTCCATTTTTACTCTAATTTAACATTGAAGCAGTAGTAGTCTATCGGTTCTCTATTCTATATGTTTTGTTTCATTACCTCTGAACAGCTGTTACCATGCATTTGTTTTGGTTTGATTGTTCCTCAAAGTTGCATATATGTTAATTTTATTATTTCTTTGTGTTATTTATTGTTTTATTTTATTTTCATAATTTTACTATTATTTTTGTGTAATTTTCAGTTATATTTTTATTTCCGATTGTTTGTGTCTGTAGATGTGACCATACTTAAATAAGAAATAACAAGAGTTGTTTACTATAATCTATTTTTAATAATCTTTTTATTGAGTAAATGATCTTTGTGTCATTATTTGAATTACTTACTAGTGTTTTACAATATTATTGATATGACAATTAGGTATTTTAAGTGATATTTATTAGTACAAAATGACCTGTTCTTCACGTGTAAATGATAGTGATATAATTGAACTAAAAGTAATATTCACAGTTTGTATACTGTGAATTTGTGTATGCTGAATTTCTGATTATATCACAGAAAAGTAAACTACAAGTTACAGTGCAGAAAAACTGTTATTTTTCTGTTGTCATTTTACATGAAAATTTTTAATTCTAAGTATATTACTGGAAGATACCTTCAAATTCTTTTTACTGTCACTTTATTTAAATGAAACAGTGAAGCCAAATCAATTTTCTTACATGAGAAATGTTTTTAATCTATATAAAAAATGTTAAGTAATTTAAAATTCAATAATAGAATTAGAATATTTATACATAATTGACACAAATAATATTTACACAATTTTAAATTATATTTTAATGATATTTATTAACCGTTAACTTATTATTAATGGTTATCTTTTTTTTTCTTTAAAAATATATTACACTTTTTTATCTTGCAGTTCTGAAATTCTTAGCAATTTCCAAATGTTCATTAAGGAAAATGTTTTTCTTGAAAAAAATTACGCTATGTACACTAGCAGCCAAATTTTTTTTTCTTTTAGTCCTGTTTTAAACCTTTAGCAAAATGCAAGACCTAGTACCAATTTAGAATTTTTTTCTTAGGAGAGAATATTTTGAATGCTATTTTATTTCAGTTTTAGGCTACATTGTATTCTAGTATTAAATGTGTACCAGTACCTCTTTACTATTGAGATTATGTTTGCTTTTTAAACAATATCTTTCTATTATTTTACATATAAAAAATTGCTGTTTTTTGTTTTTGTTTCAGATCCAAATGCTGCAAAAAAAAAGAAACCAAGGAAAAAGAAAAGTACTGGTGAAAAACAGAAAAGTGATTCTGCTGGATCTGATAATTCAAAAGATAATATAAATATATTTATTGTTAATAAGTTTCCAACTATAATGGATGTTGAAAATGGAAATTTATTGGTATGTAATATTATGAATTATATAATTTTGATATTTATTTAGTGTTACTAAAGTATTGTAATCCTTAAACAACTTTTCAACCATTAAACATAGAAAAATGGAAATTTAGAAAATGCTTCCCGTAAAACCCAAGAAACCCCCCATTTGAGAGAAGTCAAAAATTCTTAAAAGGAAAGGTAAAAGGTTGCAACTCTCTTTATATCATTTATTTTTGTTTAGTTTTTCACAGTTGTATAGTTATTTAAGGGATATTGTAGATCATTTTTAAAAACAGCTGTGAAAAAAGTAAGAGGCTGCCATTTTGATTAGTCATAGATTGAAAATTTTTTGTTAAAAGTTTTGTTTTTCATTGTTCTTCAAAATGATATGTAACCTTTCTCTTTCCATTTGCAATAATTTTGAATGTTAAGTAAATATAACATTGTTTTCCAATGTGTTGCGATCAATGACTATTAACAAAAAGTAACTATAAACACACCAAATTCAATATAAAGTTACCTATTTGCATAAAGGACTTATTAAATCGGTTAGTAAAAGTTTACATTGATCATGCTGTTAATTAGGTGTGATCATGATTGGGTTTTTTAATAATTTTATATAAATAAAGTATACCTATTTTTAAAATCTATAATATATTTAAGTAGCATACAAGAATTAATGAAAATTAAGGGTGTTGCATTTTTTTTTTTAGAGAATAATAATTCATTAAAGATAATAGAAAAAAGATTTCATTAGTTCCAACATAAACAGTAAGAAATATAATACAGGATGATTCAAAGAAACGGGAAATTAAAAAAATTAAATAACGTTAATGAAAAATGTTGCCATTTTAGGATTCATACATTTTAGTTTATTTTTTAAAGATGACATCTTCCAGATGACCTCCTCTTCTACGTAAACACTCACGAAGTCTCTTCGTTAAATTGTTCATGGTTTGATGTAACATCTCAACTGGAATTTCCGCAATTGCTTTTCCAATCTTTGCCTTCAGTTCTTCCGTTGTAGCAGGTCTACTGTGGAACGCTTTGCTTTTATGGTGACCCCCACAAAATGTAATCGCAAGCTGAGAGATCAGGCGATCTGGGAGGCCATCTAATGTCACCATTTTGTGAAATGACACGTTGTCCAAACAATCGGCGTACAGCTGCCATCAATATTCGTGCAGTATGTGATGTTGCTCCGTCTTGTTGAAACCAGCCTGTGTTAAGAATCGGTGGAAATCTCTTTTGTTGTTCCACAACAAAGGTTTCAAGCACGGTTACGTAACGAGCTGACGTCACTGTAATCGAAGACCGTTGTCAAACTCAAAAAAATAAGGGCCTATAACACTGTAAGATGACATAGCACACCACACGGTCACTTTATGGCTGTGCAACCGACGCTGGTGTAGTTGCGTAGGATTTTCTTGTGCCCAGTATCTGAAATTTTGCTTGTTAACAAATCCACTGAGGTGGAAATGCGCTTTGTGTGACATCCACAGTTCGTGAACAAACTTTTCGTTATCATTTATCTTCTGAAGCATTACATTACAGAATTGTGCTCGCATAACTGCATCGTTCGGTTTCAGTTCCTGGACGATCTGCAACTTGTACAGATGGTATTGCAAGTCCTTCACTAACATTCTTCGAACACTTGAACTATGCAATTGTAAAGATGCTGAGAGATGATGGATTGGCCGATGTGGACTTCGTGTGACAGCATCTTGTAAAGCTTGAACATTCTGTGGTGTACGGACGGTTCGCTCACAGCCTGGAGGTTTCTTTTTCATTGCCGAACCGGTTTCCTTAAAATTAGATATCCATGTTTTAATTGCATGTGCTGATGGAACACGGTTGTGCCGTCCCAGATTAAAATGACGACGAAATTCTCTCTCTACGTACTCCCTCCACACTGTCATTGTTTTTGTAAAACGCTTTGATAGCAAATGCACGTTGCGACCACTCCAAGGATCCATGACAGCTAAATGGCAGGTTAGGTTAGAGAGGCTGGCGCCACTTATCAAGTGGTACCAATCACCCACGGCTACCAACACAACTTTCAAAATTTTCCATTTCTTTGAATCACCTGTATATGTAACTATATTAATAAAATAAATAATTTAATAAAATAACTCATAAAAAGTACATCACATGATGAATTTAATAGTAACAGAATTTAAAGAATTCATTCCAATAAGGGAAATAAATAAATATTCATCAGTAAAAAAAATAAATCCTTTTTTTTTATTCTTTTTTCTAATATTTATGTTGCAATCTGTTAACCTGTAAAGATTAAGCAATCCCGTAGCCCTATGAGATGAGGATGATGTGTATGACATGTAAATGAGGTGTGCAGTCTTTTTTAGATTCCTGAGTTGTGTAATTAATGGAACTCCAACCACCAAAATTTACAGTATCCACTCTGTAGTATTCTAAGCTTGTAGTATTTGCTATAGTGTAGTGTGTAGTAGTAATACTACAGTGTAGTATTCAGATCTGTATAAAACTAACTTTAAGTTTACTAGGACGGAACTCAGAACCCCTTGACTTTGAAACTCAGCTGATTTGTGATAACTATTTTACCACTAGACTAACCCAATGGTAATAAATAGTTCAAACAGATTTTTTTCTAAAAACATTTAAGAATATACAAAAGTAAATGAAAGAATTATTTCAAATTTCGCTGACAATCTTATTAGATGCAGATATGAAATAACAAATAAAGAAAAAAAATTTAATATAAAAAATGAATGTATAATATTTATATGATCGTAAGCATGTAAATAAAGTTAAGAATAAACTGGTAAAATTTGAATAGTATAAATTATTAAACTGTCAAACATGTTTTAATAGCCAGCTATATAACTATATAATAAATATTTTATTTAATTGATCTTGAGAACCATCAGAGTTTTTAAATGGTATAATGTAGTTTTTAAATGATAATAATGTATCTTTCCCATAAAAAATGGGTTTGTTTGTTTTGTGTTCAAATTTTTATTTTAGCTGCTACTAGCACAAAGCAGGCCAATGGCAGTGCACAGCGCACAAGCAATTCATTAGTTTGAACAGTTTATTCTTCCGAACAATTTATACTTCTTGATACAAACACTTTATTTAAAATTGTATTTGTATTTTGGAAAACACAGGAAAACATTGGGGTTAAAGCTGTGTTAAATTAAAAAATAACTCAAGAAACATCTAAAAATGTTTAGGAAGCTGTTCATTGTAAAAGTTTTTGTTTTAGTACGCTACAATTCATGAACGTTATTTAGTTACAATCGGCAAAAACATTTAACAAAATCATGTGTAATGAAACATAAACCATGTTAAATTTTTGTAGCTGACCATAGGCATGCCTTTTTCCTAGTCATTTGATGCTTTATAACTGATGAGGATGATGATAATGTGTTTTAAAAGTTTATTATGTAAATTAATAAGTTTGTACTTGGTGAGCAACTTAAAAATGACCTGAACCAGCTTGAACCACAGTTATCTGAATACTACTATTACTAGCACCACTATTGGTTGTGTATTTTACTACTCTTCTCCCCTATTGTCAATAGTAAATTGTTTGTGCTTCTGTGCTGTAGTGTTTCATTCTTTTCAGTTGTGTTTTTCTAAAATGCCTTAATTGATTGAGGAAAGGGTTGCTATATTGGAAGCTAATGTGTATTACTAGCACCACTATTGGTTGTGTATGTTACTACTCTTCACACCTATTGTCAATAGTAAATTGTTTGTGCTTCTGTGCTGTAGTGTTTCATTCTTTTCAGTTGTGTTTTTCTAAAATGCCTTAATTGATCGAGGAAAGGGTTGCTATATTGGAAGCTAATGTGTGTTCTGGATCCTTTCAAGAAACACATAAAATATTCATGGAAAAATTTCCGAATACCTATATCCCAGCAAAGAGTAGTATATATGATTTGGTTAAAAATTAGCATCCAATGGGATCAGTTTCAAACATAAAATGAAATAGGCAACTTCCATTTAGACTCCAGAAGCCATAATTGATATTCAAAGAATATTTGCCAGTCTCAAAATTATACGTAAATGTTCACAACAAGGTGGTGTGACGTACATACACATCTTGCATCAAGTTCATCATGCTTTAAATTTTAATTCAAATTGTGTAATAACTTAAGAGAACAGACAAATTAAAATGTCTGCATTATTGTGATTGGCTTTCCAAAGTAATTCTCAATGGACTGATAGACCAGATGCTATATTTCATGTCAGATGAGGCATGATTTCATTATGTGGACATGTTATCTTGCACTATACCAAATATTGGATGATTGAAAATCCTCTCTAGATGTTTGAGTATCTACTTCGTGATGAAAAACATCAGTGTATGGTGTGCGGTTTCTGATAATCGTGTAGTGGGGCCAATACTTTTTGACCGAACTGTTAGTACACAAATTTACTGTACAAATTTTAAAGAATTCTGCTAAGTTGAATAGATCATGAAGACAAGTATTGCTTCTTGCGATAAGATAGAACAATGTTTCTCAAATGATTCACATTGGAGTCCAATGGCCTCCATGTTCCCAAATTTGTCTAGTTATGAATTTTTCCTTCAAGGTAATTTGAAGGGTAAGTTTTATGAATTGAATCCCCCGCCACTGTTGATGGAGTTTTTGTGCACCAGTGCACTTTTTTGCATTGCTGCGCAGGGTGGTGCTCACTTCAAAGATATTTTGTAATAATAATGTTAGATATGTAAACCTTTGCTAATGCAAATACAGAATTTAATTTACGTTTTCATTTTTTCATTTCATTCATAAAATCTTATGTCTACTAAAAAATGTAACTTTAATTAAATAAATAATTTACAAAAATTTACATGTTTATTATATATAAACTTCCAACTTAATTTAATAGCAAAAATCAAACCTTTTTAATCTTAAAAAAAAAAAATGGATCAACTAAAAAAAAAAAAATACAATTTGTTGGTTAGATTTTAAGTTGCTCACCAGATATTAAGCTTGCTGTTTTGGTTTGTTCATATGTGATTTTTTTTGTAATTATTATATGTATTTTTTTATTTTACAGTTTACACAAGAGGTAAAAGATATCATTATGGTTGCTAAGGCCAATAACAAAAAAATTGTAGAAACTCCAAAAATTGTTAAAGACATGATTTTGTTTAAAATGTCGTATCCAGAAGCAAAACTTATTATTTTGGACTGAACATGTAGATAGAGTTACATCGTGTCTATTTTTACGTTTGATTCGATGAAATATTAATTGTTTTTATTTATAGTTAATTCTAGTATTGTAAATTAGTATCAAATTAAGTAATAATTTTTTCACAATAATAGACCTAATAATTAAAAAAATAAAACAACTACCTGTTATAATCTTAAGTTAATTATTGTAGAACATTAAGTGTACGCCACTGAAAATGTATAGCTTTTTAAAATTCGCTCGTGTCGAATCTAAAGATTGTTTTCAGAAATGTGGTTTTTGGTCATTCTTTGTAGTCAAATTTTATATACATATACTCAGTATCAGGAATGGTGAATATAATATTCGACGCGATGTAACATTTTTTTACGTGAAATTACAAGCAGTACGTGCAAGCAACATAGAAATGGAGCTGAAATGTGTTATTAAGCGTGTAAAAAATACATCTTGTCGGTATGAAACAATTCTGAGACGGGTATCTTATACCGGGTGGACTAAAATTCTGTGTCTTTATTTAGTAATTAGAAAATAGTTAATAAAGAAAGGTTTATTATGTCCGATTCACATCGGAAGAAGTGTTAAAAGTGTTGTCCCGCTGTTCTTATACATCATTCGGCATTTAACCGATTAAATACACGTCATTGTTTTTTAACACTTTCAGCGCCATGTGTATAGTTATTATTCACAGTAAGACTTTTATCTGGACCATGTGTATACATATTATACAAATGAGACCCAGTTCACCAGACCAATTCATAATCTTAAAAAATTTACCTTGGGCCTAAGCAAATTTTTTTCAAAAACAAGCAATATTGATGTAAGTTAAATAGTTTGATGTACTTAAAATTGCATTTTAATCAATTTAAGTTCAGTTTTAATGCGTGTATAAAATATATACCTGCGGTCTATGGAAAAAAATTGGTAAACGGTCCACAAATATAGCAGGGTACTTGTAAATTTAAGAACATATGCATACTGGTTTCTACAATACCATTATGTTTAATATTCTTCCCTAATGTAAAAATACAAAAACCGATACGACTAATTAATGATACGACGAATGACAAAGGCCAACTATCCTAAAGTTTTAAGTTTTTTTATTCTATTACTTTCACCGTTTATAGTCTAAAGTTCACTGCTTCTCAAGAAAAACAAATTATTAGGATTACAAATTATTAAATAACAAGCAATATTATAGGCCTATCAATGTACCATGATGTATCAACAAAACGTAACATACAGTATTTTACTTCAAACTATTATTTTCACTGTTTATGACTGGTAGTCGACTGATTCTCTGAAAAATACAAATTATAAGTTACCCTAAAGCGCTTAGAAGTTACTTTATTAGTTATTGTTTCTACTATAATTGGCAGTAGACTGCTGCTATAAAAAAATACAAATTATTAAGAAATGCTGTAAACCTAACTATTCTAAAGTATAAGTGTTACTTTAGTCTATTATTTATGGTATTTACAATGTGAAGTTCACCGCTTCTTTATACACTTATGGATTTTAAAAAAACACTGTATACACATAAATTTTTCCTCACAAGATAAACACTTAAGAGTAACTTGCGTGTCTTCTTAGCAGCAGTATTTCTATCAAATATTTTAGCAAAATGTGCATAACACAATACACACCTTCCTGTTTTATTAATTTGTACAAGTTGACGGTCAGCTGGAATTATATTTGGTGGTTCCTGTGTATTATTTTGAGGTTTTAGATTGAAAATTAGAAGAGTTGCTAACATCTCTTTCAGGAAGTTCAAATTGTTCAAAAACATCACATTCACTATCTAAATCACAAGACTCGCTTTCAGCATTGTTAATATCAAATATTAGGTCATCAGAGTCTGAGATATCGGCAAATTTACTCGAGTCACTACCACCATTATTATTTTAAGAAGTCCATAATGTCTTGAGAATTCATTATCGATTATTTTCATTAACAGCAACACAAGCTACAAAACAACAATCATAACCACAAAATTTTACTAGCGATGCTAAACACATGGACTCGAAAAGTCAGCTGATCTTGTGTAGCTGACAGGGCTACCGATGTGTTAAATCTTACAACCCAAAGGCATAAAACTTTTACCCCGGCCCAGGCCTACATATTAACCCACACAAATCACTGCTAGCGTGCAAAATATTGATACACAACCTTCTCAACTTGGACAACACATGTGAGACAATATGATACACACAGCCTGGGGTGAAACTGTGATCGGGTATATCATTGATACACATGGTCTGGTGAAAAGAAAATGGGAAATCTATCGTGGGCTACTGCAATAACACTGCCATATATGCCTGGCGCTGAAAGTGTTAAATATAATTTCATCTTGATTTTATAAAATTAGGCTAAATATTTAAAAGCTTGAGACGGTTCAGTTCATTTGCTTATGGTCTGGAAACATATTTTCCACTGACAAAAACAGCAGTGGCGGATAGCTGCCAATAAAGTATTACATCTTGTTAAGTGTTATCGCAACCTGTTGACCAAGCTCTTCTTCCACTGTCTTGTTATTTTCAACCCCCCCCCCCCCAACCATTCTCTTCAGTTTAGCTATCTTCAGTTTAACTAATCTGTTTAGCTATAAGAATGCATAGTAAAGGCCAAAAAAATGAATATGTTTTTTTTATTTTTTAATAAAAAAATAATGTTTTATGCCTATTTTATAGTATCACATTTTCAACTTTTTACAAATTTTGAAATTTGCGATTTGTGAAAAATTCTGACATGATAGAAAAAATGAAGATTATTTTTGGATTCAGTGTTAAAAAAATACTTAGGAATTAATTGTCTGTCAGTAGTTAAAAAACATTCCTCTACATCCCAAATTTTGCAGGTCTGTGTTATATATACAAATTTGATACAATTTATTTATAAAAAAAGCAGTAATTAAACTAAACACAATAATAAAATTTGAAAAACCAGAAACTAGTGAAAATCAAATGGCCTCTGTTAATACAGAAATACTTAATACTTTTTCATGACAATGTTAAGTTTTTAACAGCTTTTCTTTTACGATTGATCTTTCTGTTTTGTTTTTTTTATTACATTGTTGTCTGACAGGGCCGTGCATGTTTGTAAGTAAGATTTCTTCTTGTGATTTTATTTTTTAGATTTTTATAATCTGTACAATCTAATGTATTACTTTAATGCAATCTAACCAAAATAGTAAATGAAAAAAGCAGTTTGATTTTTTGTAAAACGGGTTGGTTGTAGATTTCTGTCATATGTATATGGATAAGTAGATATGAGTTATAAGCTAAAATACTTGGTTGCTATTTACTTTATAATTAAAAATAATACAATATAAAAATTGTTATTTTAGGTCTCTCTGATTATATGTTTACGGATAGGTACATTAATGTTATTTATGCTATTAATGTTATTTTGTGATAGAATAATAGTGGAATTAAAATTGCTGGAAAATGATTAATGTTCAGTAATGACACCAATTTATATAATATCAATGAAATATTAGCAGTTTATAATCTGTACAGTCAAATACTTCAAAAGAATAAATAAAAAGTTGGGGATAGATTATTTTCTTTTTAAAAATGGATGTTTAGACATAACTTCCCTTCAGCCAAAATTGTTGTCAAAGATCTCTCTCATATTATATATATAGACAGATAAGAGTTCAGTAATACACAGAAATACATTTCGTTGCTATTTATTTTATCAAGTACTAGCTGGCCGTCTAGCCAGAAGCTGGACCCTCTGGACTCAGGTCAGCCCAGGCGAATCCAGAGCCAACTCTGGGGCAATTCTTTTAGTTGGTTCTCATGTGATGCAATAACAAACAAACAAACTTTATATATATATATATATATACACATTTCCAAATAATCATGTCAATTTGTTAGATTGACAGTGTACCCTGATGAATGTAAAAAGTTAGCCTTCAACATACTAACAAAGTCCATGTTTGAATTTTGAAAATCTGATGACTTTCCAGAGATATTAGAGAAGCACACCATTTCACTTACCAAAACAGCACGCCGTTTGTTACCAGTTAATGGTGATGATTCATCATCATCATAACTTATTCCAACCTGTTCTGCAATTTCAGATACTCTCAACCTGATCGTCTTCAAGAATGCCTCAAATCACACGAGTGTTTTTGTCTGTAATGCTGGTCCGAGGACGGTGATCGTGTTCCTGATTTTCCACTTGTTTTCGTTCTTCCTTGAACTCTTTATGCCAGGCAAACACACGAGTCCTTGACAATTTTTGGTCCCTGAACTGTGCAGTCAATATATGAAAAATTTCCAACGCTTAAACTTCATGAACAAGAAATTTTATAATTATACATTGCACGGTGGAAGGGTGCACCTATTGCTGCTACATTGTGAGCGTTACTGACGAATTGGTTGGAAGTGTGGAATGGCTGGCTCTCCCCACTCATAATGACTCCACCCAAGCATACTAGAAGCACAGGCCCAGTCCTACCAACCGTTGATCCTCTGGAACAAAAATCCCGTTTATATTTGATTTACCCTCGTCTTTTATTTAACGTAAATTTAATTCTATTATGTTTGTAATATTATTCCTTTGATCGATTCGAATAATTCAGTTCAGTTCCAGATCATAAAGTGATAGAGACTGGTAGTTCACAATTCATTAATTCAGTTCATTGAAGTTTGTGCTTCAACTGGCAAATCTCCACTTTTACATATATATTAGAGATTTTTCAGAAAATATATTAGAGAGCGCAATAAAAGAAAACAAATAACACAAAGAAATAATAAAACGAACATCAACTCAACTCAGGAACAATGAAAACAAATGCACGGTATCAGCTGTTACGAAGGATAGAATAGAGAATCAATATGCTACTAGTGCTTGAGTGTTAAATTAGAATAAATATGGAACTAGACTCACACATTGCAGTAACTCATCAAGAATAAAGCAGATCAGTTCATAATAACAAATTACTTGCAATTACTAGCAAAAAAGTGGATGATGAGTTATTTCTTTAAGGGCAATTTTTATTAAGGTAGTTAATGACAAGTTATCTCTTCAAAAACTGGTAAGGGGTTAATGATTATTAATCATGAAAATAATCTTTTTATGATTTGGGTGACTTAATACCGGAAGCAAATTTGACACAATATCCGAAGAGAGCGTAGAAAAATTTGGGTCTGATTAGGTTCCCCCCGCTTAACACGACATTAGTCAGGTGTGTAGAGAACTTTTCTTGTATTTGACATTAAAAAAAAATGATTTATTTTGTCCCAGATATGTTTAGTTCTTGCAAGATATAATTGCGAATAAGATATTAGACAAATGAAACATCACTGGTAAACAAAAATTGGGGTATGTAAAAATAGTATGATAGAAGTTACATGTAATCAATATTTACTTATTGTTTGCATATTACAAAGATAAAACAATTTGCTTTGCTTTATATTTAAAAAAAATTAACATAATTTCTTATAAATTGTTTTAATTCAGTCTTTGTTGACACATTCAAAGCAGACAAAGACTGCCCTAGATACTGGCTCCTTATAAATAGGGGCTCTGCACTTGTTAGTGTACCTGTTCTTTCTTTTAGGGCAGTACTTGCACTTTGGAGGCTTTTGATCGTTAGGTTCAGCAGGCTAATCTTAAACATTGTAGGCAAGGTCTACAATGTAATTTTTTGTTTTGCGGGAATAGTCAGTGTTTTGATTTGTACTCTTTTCAGCAGTTGATTTTTCACTAACTTTTCCAAGGTCCTCAAAATCATTTTTTCTTCTTATATTCACATGTATGTTTTGAAAATAATCAGAGCATTGATAGCACTGACATTTAGCATACCATTAAAAATAGTAAACGGCCATTTCAACCGACAACCGACTGATTCATGATATACAATATTCAGTTTTTAGATGATCGGTGATCCACCTTTAGTAACATTACAATAAGTTATAATTTCGGGTTTCAGAGCATGTCCACTACTTTCATACCATGGAGAATAGGAAGTACAAGAACAAGTTTCTTTTCTTTCTTATCCAGAATGCAAGAAACTATGGAACAATAATTTGGGGGATTTGATAAAGCAAATATAGATTAACATCTGGGATTTTTTGAAACGTTGAGAAGCTCTCCTGGAATTTCCCGTTTATCTTTGCAGAGAATCCCAATTATCGTAAATCCGTGATTGGCATAGAGATCGTTTACTAAAGGTGTAGAGGTGAAAAAATTATCCATAGTCGCATTTCTTCCTGTACCATCTATTTCACTGACACAGAGTTTGACTACATTTGATACGGATAAAGGGGGGCTGTCTTTAAGTTGTTGACCTGTATATCCATGTATTTGTCTAGAGGGTTCTTCAGTCTACGGTAGCATAGATTTTATTCTGTATCGACACAGTTTACTCTTCATATACACTAAATTTACAGCGTCCTCTGAAGACCTGCATCATCACGTCAACCGTGACACTTTTTCCTACACTGTATCTTTCACTACATGTTTTTACAAATCCATCAAAAATATTACGAATAGGGGCTAAATTATCAATCTTTTTTCATTCAACGTGTATAGAGTAATCATTAAATCTCAGTGCTTGCGGTAGCAAACGAAATCTTCACTGGAACATAGTGGCAGTAAATATTTCAGTTGCTGTTACATCTACAGCTCAAAGATCATTTAATTCAATGCGATTCTTTTTTTAACTCCAATGATATACATTAACCCTAAAGATACAGCTAATTCTGTTTCATTAGTTAAATAACAGTCCTGTACACCTCTTGAATATTTTATATTCATTTTAGTACAATTTCTGGTTTGTAAAATTTATGATTTCATGCATCATTGAATCCAGACAAAAGTGTTTCCAGCACTCCATAGTTATTTTGTTGTCTTTTGCTACTACTCTTGCTAGTTTAGTAATGTTTTAAGAATGAGCATCAACTAACTGCCACGACTACAGCTCTTATAATTTTGGAAAAATTCCTAGGACGGTTTCATCCTTTTCCCAGTAGAGCAGAAATGGCGTATAAAAAGGTGAGGTTTTTTCTCACAACCTGACTAATGGCTGGTTAACCAAATGAAATTTTTGATTATTAAAATTATGCAATATAATCACAAAAAAAAATTGTAAATTCATTGACCTCTTTGCTGAACAGCTACCTCGTGTGACATTTATAAAAACAGCCACAGATTAAGAATTGATGAAGTCTGAAAAATTGTTTATAACCTGTATTTTTTTTAAATTTGCATTTCATTTACATTAATACAATTAGATTTTTGATCATGAAATTAAAGTTAAAAAAAAATGATTTTTTAAGTATGGATTTCATTAAGCCCTGTTGATTTTTGGGCTTAAAATTGTATTTATCAAAGTAATTATTTATTTTGATAAGTTACTTAATTTGATGAAGTATTTATTATTCAACAAAAGTAAAAAATGAAAGTTTTCTAAAAAAAATATAATCACGTCATCTATAAGCTGGTAATATATAAGTAAGTTGGTCTGAGATATATTCAAGTAAACAAAAATCAAATCCACTAAAAGAGAAATTAAATTTATTAAACTAACAAAGAGAAGTCAAAGTATTAATTAAGGAGCTCTGTAATATTATTAAAGGTTTTCAATGATGTGAAAATGAGACATTAAATAAAGACTTGGAAAAAATCACAAGTTATTAGAGCATTAAAAATAGTGCTACACTGTTTGCAATAAAAGAATGAGTTCTTTGTAATTTAATGATAGTAAAAAAAATTTATATTTTCTATTTAAAAAAAAGACAAGCCGCAGCCTGCCCTGATCCAGGCTCCTTAGGTTACAAACCTTTGATCACTAACCTGGCCTTGGGCCAGACAGTCCAACTACTTGTACACCTAAGCAGACCGCCCGTCACCAAGGTGACGTCGATGTAACTTTCCCACAGTCAGAAGAGAAAGGTGGCGGTTCTGCCGTGTTAAGCTTGTAGAGGTTCCTGGCTTCAATGAACTGTGCGACACTGGGTCCTGTGAGTGGTGAACCCCAGGCGGAAGACTTTGCGTTAGCAACCAGCACTCTTGATGCCCGGGAGATCGTTCAGAATCTTCGCCAAGCCATCGGTGTACCCCTTGTGACTCGCACAACGGTGAACTGCGGCGAAATATACCATATTTCGCTCGTTAACATTAGTACAAAGATTAGTTTCTCCGCGCCAAGCTTATTTTTTTGTTTAATTACAATAATTGAGTAATTATTCAAAAATACAAAGTATCTTAGGAAGAAATGAACACAAATAGTACGAGTTGAAAAAGTACTCTAGGAAAAATAAAATATGTACATAAATACGTACAGCCAATGGTAGATGTATCTTTTGCCAGCATATGCGTATATTGTTTTTAAAAATTTAATTTAATCGGTCTACTTATTATAAAACTTTACGCCAATAATATTTTTGTTTTGCTTTATTTTATTAAACGCGTTGAAGGTTCATCTAATAGATAAATGCGATTGTTTGTGAATCTGTCAGTTTGCAACAGCATTATACGAGAACCAACCGACCGATCACTCTAGTTCAGTCTGGAATATAACCTTGAAATATCAATTACTTAAAAAAGAACTGAAAAAGGTACATGCTGACTAATTTTAAAAGAGTCTGTGTGCCACACTTAATCTAAAGGCTTGGCAGATATCAAGAAACCCGGTAGAGCAAACGTTTTTTGTCTAAAGCTATCTGAATATTATCAAAGTCTCTATAAATCTGTTCGATGATACTATGATCTGTTTGAAAGCCAAACCGGTAGTCGGATAGTTTTGTTGTAAAAAGATTCTTCTATATCTGAAAAAGACAGGATCAGTATTCAAGATCGACATTAGGCCAATTCATTAAACATAGTTATTTTTTATAAATCATCAATAAAATAAATATTTTTCTCCAATCTTATCTGTTTTAACGTAATTTAGGATAAAAAGTAAATAAAATTGATTAAATTTTCCTAGCTTCTTTAAATTCAAATTTCCATTATCAGAAGAATACGAGATCGACTTTAGACGAATTCATTAAACATAATTGTTTATATATCATCAATAAAACTAAATATTTTTCTTTCAATCTTATTTTTTTTAACGTAATTAAATTTAACTTCATTTTTCACATAGGGGGTAAACGTATCCTGCAAATTTGAAAGTAATCGGTCGGTTGGTTCTTGCATGATGTGATAATAAACAAACATACAAACTTTTATAAATATATACATTTCCGAATAACCGTGATCTGTTAGCTTGAGAGTGTACCGGATGCATGCAAAAGCTACCCTTCAACTTACTAAAAAATACACTGTTTGAATTTTGAAAATCGTATGATTGTAGAGCTATTATAAGAACACCTTCCAAAAAAGCGGCACAGTGGCATCGCGTTTTACCAGTTGATGGTGATGATTGGTCAAGCTTCCTGTGAGGAGCTTGCGCACCTCACCACTCTAGCCTCACACACAGCCCCAACGGGAATCCCATTATTGTTAAAAAAAAAAAATTATTTAATATTATTTTACTAAATGTGGAGTTAATTCTATTTTTTTTTTTATATAATTCATTTGATTGATTCGAATCATTCAGTTCAAACCCAGTCCACACAGTGATACTCACCGGGTTGGTCTAGTGGTTAACGCGTCTTCCCAAATCAGCTGATTTGGAAGTCGAGAGTTACAGAACTGGAACTCGTCGTGACTTGAAAGCTCATGACTGCTACACCATACGTCCAACAATGGACATGTTTCAAAGCAGCAGCTTACTGAGCAGTTCGTAAACTCCAATTCATTTGCTGCATTATATTAAAATTCCTTACCATTCATATCAACGGTTGAAAGAAACCGACTGCAAAATTTTTCATTCTTTGTCTTGCACAACAAATAAGAGACAAAAGAGATCACATTGGCGGCTGCTGCAACTGCACCAGTTATATAATTTTCATTGCGAGGACTACTGTATTTGATAGACTTTGCATTGCCATCAACGTTTAACACGCGGTGAGACAAAGCATAAAATGGCAAACATTGAAGTTAATGTTTGAAACAAATTTGAGATCAATGTTACATTTGTACATTTCTTATTATAACCCGAATGTATTCTGAAAATTTAAGTAAATTTTTATTTTATTAAACTTATTTAACTGTTAAGTGAATGAAACATTATTTATTAAGTCTTGTGCAATATCATATGTGTGTGTGTATATATATATTTTTTTTCCCCCAACATTATAACCAGATATCGTTTGTATTGAAATGTACAATTACATGTGTTGGCGTCACTGTTTAGTAGATTGGGATCATTTGTTCATAGGCGTTGTTAAAGTGAAATTTGTATTGTAATATCAGTATTATTTATTTGTGTTCACTTTTGTTGACCAAGTAAGTAATTTTATACCATTCTAACATAATTTAATAGAATTTAAGTTTGAATTTAATGTGTTTATGAACTGAGAGTGTAGCTTTAACTTGCGATGTAAATTTATTTAAGTTCGACGTAAAATCGTTTATTTAAGCAGCACATTAAAAAATTATTATATCGTGGGCATATTATTATTAGTCGTTTTTTAATTAGTAATTTTGGCAATTAAGCAGTTTGTTCTACCTTAACCTTTGTATCGTATACGTTATTACTCACGTGGTGTAAGGCAAGGTTAGCTTGCGTAGGTTAACCCACCGGGTTGGTCTAGTGAACGCGTCTTCCCAAATCAGCTGATTTGGAAGTCGAGAGTTCCAGCGTTCAAGTTCTGGTAAAGCCAGTTATTTTTACACGGATTTGAATACTAGATCGTGGATACCGGTGTTCTTTGGTGGTTGGGTTTCAATTAACCACACTTCTCAGGTGTTGTCGAACTGAGAATGTACAAGACTACACTCATACACATCATTACCTAAACGGTAGTTACCGGAGGCTAAACAGGAAAAAAAGAAAGAAAAGCTTGCGTAGGTTAAGTCTCGTTGAATTATATTTATAAAATAAATAAATAACAATGGTAATATAATGGTTATATTGGATGATATTAACTATAACCCAAAAGTTTACTGTTTATAATTATAGATATAAATTAACCAAATTTAACCTGTGAATCTTAAGTCACTCTGAGGTCAGAGAGTAAAAAGTAACAACTTTTTACTTGTCTAGAAAATAAACTCCATAACTGCAGTCTGCATATCTAACCTTTAATGATTTTACATCAAATTTTCTTCTTTTTTTGTGTAGATTCCAAGCAAAACATTCAGTTCAAAAAATTCTGAGGTAGTTGATATTCACTTCCCTTTTCAGAAACAACTCAACAGAGGCATTTCCTTTCATTTTTGTCAGTGCTGTTCTATTTATTGTATATGTAGCAGAAAGGACTGCTTCATTACTTCACCCCCCCAAGCAATTTGGGTAAATAGAGTGCAGAATGCAACCAGGATCTTGCCACCTCACAAATGATTCTGTTTTCTTTCTCAGCTACTCTAGATTGTTGTGGAGTATAAGATACCGTCATAAAATGTTAACACTTGCATTAATTTTTCCAAGCCTGATTCAACTATAGCAAAGTGTTGTTTTATTAGATGGACATTCATTTGATTTATGCCATATAATTTGCTTTTACAACAAATAAGTCCCACATAACAATTTTTAGAGAGATGACCTAATTTTCTACAACCAAAACATTTCTTGCCATTGTCATTAGCCTTAGCATGACTCACTTTTGCTAAGGTTTGATCTAGAAGCATGCTTCCTGGGTTGACTGACAATCAACCTTGAGTTAAAGATGTTTCGTATCATAATCCCAACTCATATTTAAAAGTAGTTTTGCAATTCAGACCGTGTCTTCTGTTGGCAAGTCATGCCATGTGATGTAAATGGGGTAAAACACATGAGGCAATGTTTATTAAAGCCTTGCGCACGCCATTCTCATATATTGTTTTGCCTAGGAGTATCATTTCATTTGAAGTTCACTGTACTTTGCAAGAGGAATGTCAGATTTATTTTAATTTCAACCATACTTTGTGGGCAGTAGGATGTAACTCGACCCAATAAAAAATTTCTATCTAGAGAAAGAATAATTCTTTTCTTGACTATTCTTCTTTTTTCTATTTGCTATGATCCATTCACCAGTTTCTTCTGATAATCAACACTTCCAGTCTCAGGCTTTTCAAAGGTTCTATTAACAACTTGAACAAAAATATGTTGCTCTAAACATGTCTGCACAATAATATGCCCATAAGTTTTTCAATTTTGTTTTCTTCTGATGTCTGTAAATATTCCATAATTTCCAACTAGATGTAGAAAAAAAAACCCCATCGCTTGATAACCATAAACTTATATTTACAACAATATAAAGGAAAAATCCCCACGTCTATTTTCCATCTAATGTGTTTACCGAAAATTGCCTGCTCACCTACTATATTTGGTAAAACTCGCTAAAAAAATCTGAGATCGGTTACAAAAAACTATTTCTTTAATTTTTGATTGTGAGATCCATGTAAGCCTTAGAGGGATCACTTGATAAATTTTAATATTATTTACAAAGTATTTTTATATATATATAAAAAAAAAAAAAGTTATATTTATAACCCTTAAGGAAACTACCTATGTACATCTCTTAACTACTACTGCCATTATTACTTACATCATACTATGTTGTAAAAAACTATTTACAGAAAACAATAACATTTCATTATATCTATCATTTAATTATGAATTTTGTTATAAATAATTCAATACAGATTTTTTTACACAAAATCATGATCAACAACGTTTCAATCAAAAGTTTTATGAAATAACAAAATTAGTTAACAGCTGAAGCAATTAAGATAAAATAAAGCTTCAAACACATAACATTTTGCCATTACCCTTTTGATAGTTTTTGCTGAGGTTTCTCTGTCTTCTGTCTGCATCTTTATTTTTTAGTAGCCACTGCAGCTCTGTCTTGCTGTTTTGATGACTTCTTACCTTGTGTTGATAAGCCAATATACTGTTGCAGTCTCTTTTGTAGCTCCATCTTGACTGACTTAAATTTGCATATCATTGTTAAAAATTTGTAAAAAAAAATGTAAAGTCAATTCTTCCCTAAATATTTTGGTTCTCATTGGAAGTCTCTGTTGTTCAATAACAACGTTGTACGAAAACCAAGCGCTGGCAATTGAACTTCAAACAGTATTTAAAAAATGATTTTTTAATATCACTTGATTGAATGTCGAAGGCTGTTGGAATATGAGCTCATTTGGTCAGACAAATGTCTGAAAAGTTTCCGAACTAAATTTAATAAAAATACGATTTAAAGATAAACGAATTTACTCACATTGCCCTTTACATAGAACCCTTCTCTATTTATACACCTGTTGCAGTGCCGGTAGAGCCTGTCAATACGCTCTGGAGAAATCACTTTGGAGATGCCCTCCAACTGCTCAGTGCAAGCCCATTGGATGGCTGGAATGTCGTCGAAAAGCGGTCTTTCTTCTTCAACTTGAGTTTCAGGAACATTTAATAGTCTGGTGGAGCAAAGTCGGGTGAATAGGTGGTGATAAGACAGTGATTTCATTTGCAGCGTAATAACATGTTAAAACTGTTGCCATGTGTGCTGGGACATTATCGTTTCAAGAGATTCCAATTGCCTGGATCCTGGTACTCAGGCCACATTCGATGACTGCAGCAGATCAGGGGTTTCATTACTTCCAAACAGAGTTTAGAATTCACAGTTTAACCATTTACAACAAATTCATGATGAATCAGACCCTTAAGTCAAAGAATGCAATCAACATTGTTTTTACTCTTGATTTTTGCTGCCTGACTTTCGCCGGTTTTTGTGCTTTAGGACTCAGCCAAGCAGCAGATGATGCTGCTTTGTTTGTGGTTCATACAAGAAGCATCAGCTTTCATCTCCAGTTACAATTGTTTGTAAAAAATTTGGGTCACTATCAGCAGTTTCAATGAAGTCTTAAGCGCAAGAAAGATTCATCTATCTTTATTTTTTGGTTAAGAAATGTGGAACAAAACGAGAGCACATCTTTCAGCAGTTCATTTTTTCTGTTTATGGTTATTTTTTTCTGTTCATTTTTTTTTTAGGTAGAAAAAGAGAAGAGGTTTTTCCAGCAGGAGTGCATGCACTTTCGTAATGTTTTCGTCATGAACAGCTGTGATGGCCTCCCACTTCGTTCATCATCTTTAAACTTCTTCCACCATGTGTATGTTGCAGTACAAGATGCGGCTTCATCACCAAATGCTTGCTGTATCATAAAATAAATTTCATTGAACGATTTTTGAAGTCGAATATAAAATTTTATCATGCTTCTCTGTTACATATATCGTGCTCGCACAAGATCACATAAACACAATGAATGTGGCCGAATATGTCTAGTGACTGGAGTGACAAAATGTGATGAAATTTTATACACACATTCGTCACACATTGTGCTACATAGTTCCTTGGTTGTCTGAGAGGTGGCGCTACTTGTATCGACTACAGAAATTTAGTTGGGAACTTTTCAAACCTATTAATGTATATATGCTTTTGCACTGTTGTTTATAACCACCTTGGGTTTCACTGTGGCCTTCACTTTCTTCTGTTTTGTCTGTGTTTTGATGAAATCCCTGCTATTTTTCCATTTCATTTTTTTTTGTATCTGAACATTGCGCTGTAACTATTTCACTCTTTCCTCTTCATCTTTCAAATCTTAAACATTTGTGAACAAATATTTGAGTTCATTTTCGTCACACCAACTGAATCCATCTACAGGCAATGGTTCCATCATACAACGACCATAAAGAGATCCGACATCATAATATTTAATAGATTTCATCGGTTTATTTTCATCATAATTATCTACATTTGGATCATTTGCCAAGGCATAACGGTTGGGAATCATCAACACCCCACCACGAATGCCTTTTTCAAAAAACAAATACATATCCGGGTCTGTAACAAGTTCCAATTGTACTTTCGTAGCCTTGAGTGCTGCAAACCATGATAAATGTGGACAAGGATTCAAACTGTTTATGTCAATCATTTGATTACAAAAATTTTCAAATACACAACTAACAGCATAATGTCCAATTTCATATAGAAATCATGGTATTCACCAAGCGTGTTAATTTTAAAACTATTCCAAACATTTTGCGCGTGTTTATAATCGGATTCAGAGATATTTTCTCTCTTTAAATCATCATAAAAAGCCTCGGTGGGTTGTAATTGTGTTTCATTGAAAACAGAGCTGATGTAATATATGTATAGGGATAAACACCTTTTTGTCGGATTAACATATAAAACAAATCCTTTTCTTTATTATTTTCATCACAATTACTTTGTATACTTTTTCAAATTGAGAGTATGTTGTTTTAAACAACTTCTTTTTAAATGAACCATCACAATCAAGTAAACTATACACCAAATCATCTAAGCTGTAAGATAGAAATTGATAGGAATCTATAAATCAAGATGATATTTCATTCTTGAGTGTTAATAGATTCGAGTTTTTCACTGTTGTATGCAATACAAGAAATTTCAAATTTATCTGTCAATTCATCCATCGCCAATACAATATGATGTGAATCGTATCCACATAAATTATGAAATACAACTGGAATAAATGTTACATGTTTACAATTTTCATGCGCAGGGCCAATAAATTTACCACTTGTGTGAGAAAGATCTCTTACACGATTCCCATCAATCTCATCTCCACATATAATACATTTAGTATGTTTTTCAAATTTTTTTTTGAACTACCTTTTATCATCATCTATAGTAGTTCTGTGTAATTCAAAATCATAACAATATCCAGATGGTTTATGAGTATGTGTTTTTGTAGTATTACTAGTGTCTGGTTCAGAGTTTGCAATTCGATTTGGAATGATAAACTATATGAAATCTGCATATATAACAAAAGGCACGCGTAATGTTGAAGAATCGTCTTTAAACGATACTATATTACCTCGTCTATGATTCTCTCCTTTGCCAATCCATTCATTTGGCATTCTAATTCTCTGAACCTTTCCTTGTTTACAATCTTAAATATGTTTTGCTAGCTTTTCTTTAGTTTCGCTTTCACTAGTCCAAGATTTAAAACAATAGGGGCAATATTCACGTTTTGTAAATCTTTTATTATTATCACTCAACATCTTTGATAAACCATTATGCTTGTTTGTCATATTTATTAGAATATAATGGGAGCGAATTAATTTAACATCAGTTAATAATAATAATAACCAAATGACGATTCTTCGATTATTATTCACACGTTTTTATATATACATTATAAGGGTTAAATGATACTTTGTCATCTTCGATATCATAACACAACAGATTTACACCAATATCTGGGTTTTGAGTTTCATAGTTATCAATGCCTTTTACACAAACAGGATATTCTATTTCTTTCATATTTAAACGATTTTCAAATTGTGTATAGAATGAAACACGATAATTACGATTATTGTTAGGAAATAGATGTGCTAGAATAGACCATAAAAAACATTTTTGATCATCATTTTGTATATTTATTATAGCGCGTTTATTTAATAAAGCTTTTGGTGTTTGTAAATATGTACTATTAACTCCATAAAGTGGATCGAATTCTGATAATGAAAGATCCAATCTTAATATTTTATTCATAACCCAACCACTTCCCATTTGAATAAATCTTTCAAAAGATTTGTTAATTTTTTCATAGGCTTCTAAATACTGTTAGTTCAAGACAGTTGGATTTTTAAAGCTAATCGAATGCTGCTGTGTAAGTTAACTTCACAAAAATCACATTCATCACCCGCTCATTTTTGCAACTCAACAACGACTATATAATATTTAATATTGTCTCCTTTATATTTTTCAACTTGTAATCTTTTAGCGTTAAATACCCTATCTTTCATATCACTAACATTCCATGAGTATTTATTAAAGAACCACCCAATGCTTGTTTTGTATCTGGTATTTGAATATGCAACATCAGTTCAGAAACAGATATTTCTTTATTTAGTTTGTTTCCATTCAATATAATATTCAATTAAATCATCAAAAGCGCTATCAATAGACAATTTATTTTCCACGTAAAGATTTATTTTTTCTAATTTGTTTGATTTATAAAGAGTTTTTCCGTATGAAATAAAAACATCTTTAATATATTCACAAATTAATTCTATAAGTAAATGGATTAGAAGTATATTTTTTATATAATTGTTCAATATCACCATTTATATTATCTAAAAATATTTTTAAATCATTCTTGTCAGTCAGATTTTTATAACAAATTACTAATTTACTAACATTATCAATTCGTTCAAAATTCATGGTTTTTTGCATTCTTATTACAATTTAAATAATTTTAATAATGATGCGTTATTGATGTTAACATTCACTCTTGTCTCTCTCTCTCTCTCTCTCTCTCTCTCTGTGTGTGTGTGTGTATGTGTTATTTTTATTCTTTTGTAATTAATGAGTATTGTTTTATGAAGGATGCAGAATTGCGCTTACTGGTCGTGTTTTGCTGTGCTTTTCGTAGTAAATACAGGCTTTCGTGGTGAAAAAGAGGGGGTCGCTCTTGCGAGAAAAAACCTAACTTTTGCGTCAGTGGCTCGTGCTCAGGACTGGTCGGACTGATGCAGGAGTTGAGGTTTCTATACTATTGGCATCATGTATTAATATTATTTGCTTGTTATTGTGTTCTTATATTTTTCATTGAGAAAGCTTGCATCAGTATAAAATATAACCTCATTCAAGCCACCATAAAGCATAATCAAAAAACAAATCATTAAGGATTATAAGAGAGCTATTTATGAGAAGAGTAAAACACAACAATATTTTTATCCATATATCTTTTTTTTTATTATGGATGTGTTTATTATTTTTTTTGTTTCATTTTTATAGATGATGAATGGGCCTGTAAATAATACTTTGAGTAGTGAAGTTCTACCTCTTAAATAAAAATATTAAATTAGAGATTGAACAGGATAATGTAGCAGAAATATGTTTTTTGTTACCACATCACATGGCATGTAAGCTTTTTTAATTTTTTTTTTTTTTTGTACATTTGAGGCAATATTTTACTTAACATTCATTTCTCTTTCTTCTGTGCATTTTTTCTTGGTTTTCCAACAGTTCATTATTTTGCTTTATTTTTGCCTTCTCTCCTCTGACCAAATGTTGTTTCTTTTTTTACTTTTCTTTGAAATTTTTACTGGTTTTCTGAACGTTGTACTATCTCCTTCTAATATTTTCATTTCATTTACAACCTTTGAAATCTATTGATATTCATTCTTTTCTCTGTAAATGTGGTTGAAAATCTGTTTTGTGAGATTTGACTCTTCATTTACTGATGAAATTGACATTTTATCGGTTTCATTGTATTTGTAAATGTCTTTATTACTTCTAAATTTGCATTCATTTTCTTCTTGTATTCTTATTGATTTTAGAATCTTTCTCAAGTTTTTACTCTATTTTTGTATTGGATTTATTTAATCTGATTTCAAATGGAAGATGCATCTGATGCAAACAGGTCCTCTGGTTTGATTAATGTATTTTAGTGCCTGATTTTGGCATCTGCTGAGAATGTCCTTTTTGTTGAAAATATCTTTTGTTAGTCGGTAGGCTAATTTTCTTTTATTCTTTCTTGTTTCATTGGTTTTTTTATCTAAATCATTAATTTGTATTATTTCTTCCATATATTTAAATTTGTTAACTTTATTGATTTTTGCATATTTCATTTTTAGGGACTTGGGGTATCTTGGTTGGTTGTGAATTCTGCCTTTTTCAAAGAAATCTTTACGCCTTATTTTCTCTTCAAATTATTTTAAGTATTTTACTTGTTCAGCTGCCTTTTTGAGGTTCTCCAAGAAAATTGTAATATTGTCAGCATGGGCTGACAATAATAACCAGCGACACACAGTCATGGTTTAATAATGCCTTTCGTACAGTTTTATCAGACTACTTTATACTTCATTGACATTAATATTATTATTATCATTATCACATTATTATTATTGTTATCATTATCATCATCATCATCATTATTATTCGCAATATTTCTGCCAAAGACTCATCTGTGTAAAAAGAATAACAAATTTAAAGACATTAAAATCATATCAGTAAACATTGTACAATTTAATATAATGGTGAAATTTAAAAAAAAAATATGAAAATGCAGTTGCAAGCAACCACTTTTTCTTAAAGCCACTGTTTGATTTCAGCTTTTCTTCAGTTGTTGTGGTAACTTTATTATTTACAACTTATTTACACACTCCACAAAGTACAGAATGAAAGAATATTCATACCTTACTTTTTTCACATTAAAGCGCTTTCGGGCATAAGCCTTTTTTTTCTTTCTTTTCTTTTTCCTGTTTAGCCTCTGGTAACTACCGTTTAGATAATTCTTCAGAGGATGAATGAGGATGATATGTATGAGTGTAAATGAAGTGTAGTCTTGTACATTCTCAGTTCGACTGTTCCTGAGATGTGTGGTTAATTGAAACCCAACCACCAAAGAACACCGGTATCCACGATCTAGTATTCAAATCCGTGTAAAAATAACTGGCTTTACTAGGACTTCAACGCTGTAACTCTCGACTTCAAAATCAGATGATTTGGGAAGACGCGTTAACCACTAGACCAACCTGGTGGGTTTCGGGCATAAGCCTGTCTTCAGTAATGTTTACTGAATTTACACATAGGTAACATTTGTTAAAATTTGTTCAGTCAATAAAAATTTCGTTTTAAAAATTTAAATGTTATTAAAATTTACTTTAATTTGCGATCTTACGTTAACATATTACTGTACTGATTATCTAATTTATATGAAATTGCTTATAAATTATAAATTACCAACTTAAATAATATTTATAAGAATATCCCTAGTGAATTCTGTCTGCAGATTCATTAAGCTGAATTTACATTTGTGTCTGGTTTAAAAGTATCTAATTGTACAGTGTTAAAGTGTACAGTGTATATTAAGAGAACAAACAACTCTCCCTGTTTTATTATAGGTTATTCAACTTCAATGTATGCACCTTTTGTAGCTTGGCAGATGTCTAGAACAATAATCTAACTCTTGGCAGATGTTTAGGAGCATCTGCGGCATTATTAGACATATGAGTAGTATAGAAACCTCGGGTTCAACTGTCATTTTGCTTTCTATGAAAGTAGTGATTATTTGGAATTGAACCCGATGTCATGTTTTTTTAGATGAACATGTGTTTGTAGTTAAATTTATGAGCTGAAAGAGTGGATTTACTGCAAAATATATAGCCAAACGTGGATTTGAGATGTCCCCCAAAATTATAGTAAATAACCAACAATCAAATGAAGTTTGAACCTGAGGGTCTCTTTTCACGGGTTTATTAGATACATTAAAGAACGGCTACTCACAATGATGAATGTGTGTTCACGTTAAATTTACATGTTAAAACAGTTAATTTATTGAAAAATTCATAGTAAAACAATTGTTTTATTCAATAGTTTGATGCTGTCATGGGGATTCCCCCGTCTCTATTAATAATGATTTCTCAACTATAAGGGAAACACTGTTTTATTATTATATTCTCATCGAATCCAATCTTTCATTTAACTGCAATCACCATGATTAAGTGCAAATTGTATTATGATATTTGGTCATCATTACTTTCAGCGATTGTGTAATATATCATTGATTATTATTTAATGTCTATAATGTCAGTTTAAACTTCAAAATCATTGTTAGTTCCTTATCTCGAAAATGGTGTGTCCTAGGCCAATTCTAACACGATTTTGAATGGGTTAACTGAATGGGTACTTTCCAACTTCCTGGAACAATAGCTGCTAGTTTCAACCATTCTAGCGTCTAGGTCCAACCATTCTCAAGATATGCTTTTTCTTACAATATTTTTTGTATTTGATGATGAAATAAAATAAAAATATGTTTTTATTATCTACCAATCAACAGGTTAACTGTTCTGATCACTTTTAAATTTATGACTATGTTTTGAAAAAATCGGTCATCATTACTTTAAGCGAAAGCGGGATGATATGTGATAAAGGTTGTGGATTGTTCATTTTTTTATTGTTGAGATAGCTAATGACATTATCTTATGTATATTATACATAAAAAATTGATATTTATTATATTAAATAATGATTTCTAAAAAAGGGCGTATCTTGAAAAGGGTGCGTCCTACACAATCTTTGATGCGATTTTGAAAACCTTAACGGTTAAAAAGAGTACTTTCCAGAACAATAGGTCCTAGTTTAATGCATCTAGGTCCAACCGTTCCCGAGATACTTGCGCGAGTAGAATTCGCTAATGTCAGTTCACCTCAAACCTATTTCATTATCAGTTTTTCAAATAATCTTCTTTATAGTATATGTTCCTTCAGATTTGCAAGGCTAAAATAATTTCATATAAAACCGGAAAAAAACAGTAAATGCTGAACAAACTCTATAATGCTATATTGAACCCGACGTTGAATGTGAACATGTTCAGTGTAGCAAACGTGAATAGCATAATATTTATACTCATCATTAGCTTGTTGTTTATTTAAAATTACAAGACAATTATCACTTTCATCATGTGGGAAATGTGTGATGACAAATATGGTGTGGGCATGGGTTTTTACATTACCATTTCGTTAATTTGCAACTTGCGTTTTAAATTCTCATCTCCAAGTCTATTATTTTCTATATATTACAACTTTGAATGCAGCTGAATATTATCGTTTTGATATGAAAGTCTTTGATGAAATAATCTTTCATATCATAACATTTATCATAAAACTCTTTTGATAACCATGAAGCAATATCGAGTAATAATAATATTTTATAAACATACGTGTACCAGTAGTAATTGTAATAGTTTTATTTTATTATCACCCGTAATCTCATAAAAAGCCGATCCAGGATTCATTTAATTCTTTAGATTGTTTTTTTTTTGTAACAAATTATCAAACTGTTTCCATTCATCATGATATAACTTTGTCGCATTAAAAAAAGGGCCGATGAGATTTAATGTAATAATAGTTCTTTAGATTGACTCACCTTAACATTCTTCTTTTACTGTTGCTGTGATTTGCAACTTATTAAACGTTTTTTTTCATATAACATCTAACTTTTATATGTACCAGAAATTAGTAAATCTAATTGATTTTTATTACATTTTAGACTAACTTCATATATAGTGTTTGACTCATCGGAATTCTGAGTAGCCAAAGTTTCTGAATAATAATCTATTGCGGAATCCTGATTGCGGCTTTTCTATTATAAAACTCAATTAATTCTTTTGAATGGAATCAGCTTTAATGGACATTCCCCTTCTAAAAATAATAATATATTACATCATCTAATTCTTGTTTTAAACTATCAATGTCGATTGCTGTATCAAAATGATTGCCTTTCCTTTTTAATTTAAGATCATGGCATGCATAATTGAAAAATTTAATACTGTTTGGCTCTTTTACTTTTCGATATAGGATTTCATAATCGGGATCTTTTTTTTAATTTAAAAGAATCATAGAATAATATACGAATCATCCGGTTGTATCTATAATTACAATACAATTATCTTCATTATCGTGTGTAAATGGTACTGCCATAGTTTTATGTCTCTGCTTTATTGTTTAATCTATCATTTTCAAACATATGATTTGAATTTTCATGCACAGTTGTTTTCTTTTTCGATTTGATGTAATCAATCCTCAATATTTTCAAGTTCTTTTAATTTTGCTTGTAACCGAGTGTTACACTCAGATATATGCATCTTGATATAACTTAAAATTTTTGATGAAAAAATTGATTAAATTTTATTACATTTAATATAAAACTTGGGGATATCCAGGAAGCTATTGATAGTATTAAATTATCACAAACCTTTTATGACATTCATAAGACATTCTCTTATTACATTCCTCTTATGATTTCACACTTTGACCAGTGACTTTAGACATTTCCACAGCAGCCGGAATTCCGGCCGCTGTGAGATCCGTGTTGTAGTTCCATTCATGTTATGATATATGCAACAAATATTTATTACCATTCATTGTTTAATATGAACTATTTTATTGTAATTTCAACTGTATGTAAAACATAAATTATTTATAAACCTCATTAATAGTTAAAAAATGATTTAGTAATTTACTTATTACAACAGTAATTATAGGTACTTAGTATTAACACCACCACAGCTATAGCTTTATTTAAAAACAAAGTAGTCAATCGGATTTCGGTGAAAAATGGGCCGATATAGAATTTAACATAAATAAATATTTATTTTATAAATATAATTTAATCAAACTTAATCTACACTCGCTAACCTTGACTAATTAACACCGTAATTTTTTGAGTATTTATTTAATAAATTCAGTAATTATTGCAATTTGATTATTTAAATAATAAATAATTGTAATTACTGAATTTATTAAACAAATTACGGTGTTAATTAGTCAAGGTTAGCAAGCGTAGGTTAAGTTTGGTTAAATTATATTTATAAAATAAATAAATATAAATAACCATTTATATTCTGTTTTGAATCTGTTTCAGCCCATTTTCCACTGAAATCTGATTGACTACTTTGTTTTTAAATAAAGCTGTAGCTGCGGTGGCGTTAATACGTGAGTACCGTAATTATATATTAAAATGATCTCATGTTTACAGATTGCAGATATTTTAGAAAAATATGATGATTCTACATACAATATATCTGAATATCTTACATTGTTATATTCAAAATTACATGAAACTGTAAATGTTATTGATTATAAACTTAAATGTAAAAATAAAACTAAATATAAATTATATTGAACATGGAAAAATTGTCCAAGTTTACTATACATAATTTTCAATATAAAAACACAGCGTCAAATATATTGCATAATATTGCTTTTGAATTGGTATATCAGAAAGAAAATTTAGAAAACGAAAGAAATCCTCTTTTAAAAAGAAGTTTCTGTTTAATGTAAATCAAAATGATTATGTGTATGAAATGGTAGTTGAATTATATAAAAATTTAAAACCTGTAATAAACTTTTTTATAATAAATATTCTTTATATATTAGATTATAAACAATTATATTCATATATCCAAATTTGTATAAAGAAATTTACAGTTCTAACCATATAATGCACCTACATAAACTATCAAGTTTTGTATATAACCAGTTTCTGATTGAATTAGCATACGTCTTAATGCCAAAGGGTGCCGTTTTTATTTTACTAAACTAGTTCAGCCTACCTTTCCAGTAAACTTTAATCAATCGCTAAATTTTTTCATGTATATATACTTCTCCGAATCTGTTAACAAGATAACAGGTTTTATTTTTTGGAGATGGTTAAGTATTATTATCATCAGTAAGGTGGAGGAAATGTGACAGAAGTTTGGCTCTTATGGGATAATTTTTTTTCAAATCCAAGAGTTGTAAAAAGGGGTTTGTGCCATAAATTTGAATTTTTGGCTTCCAAACAATTGCTGATAGGATATATACAGCTGCAAACAAAAGCATCTTATAATTATCAGTCTTTTTCCACAGGTGAAACCTCAAAAACCGGTTTAGTATTTTTTTTAAAGAAATTTTTGACATGAAGATTAGTCTGCTTCATAGAATATCAACTAATTTATTCGTAAAAAATCTAAATAATTAATACATTGAATAATATATTGTTAGGGTCATCAATTGGAAAGTTTATTCCTGGAGTTCCAGTAAATATTTGAGCATTACAAAGCTTTGTGGTAACATCGTATGTCAACCATTCTAAACCCAAAGTTTTGTCTCTTTTTTTTGGCAACAGATATTCAAGGTCTTTTACCTATTTGAACAGGAGGCTGTAAATCCTGTCCCTTATTATGCTCATTATCGGTAATATCCCCAAGAAAAAGAGCAACTAACATCAGCCCTTCTCTAGTGCAACAGAACCCAACAGAACCCTTCTCTAGTTATACTCGTTGCAATGCCAGTAGAGCCTGTCAAACTTTCTGGAGAAATCACGTTGTGGAATCGTCTTCAACTATTCGGTACAAGCCCTTCGGGTGGCCGGAATTTCATAGACAAAGCTGACATCCTATCGTCATCAAAATTTACAATGCAATCGCTGAGTTGAACCATCACGACACACAAGTGAGTTTCTGTTGGATCTCTAGCCATGAGGGGATTCTGGGTAATGAATGTGCAGATTCCGCTGCTATAAAGACGCATTTAGTCAACCCTCTTTCACTACTTTTGTTACTACATCCTAATTTATTAACTGTGTAAAACTCACACTTTGCGCAAAGCGGCTAGATGACTGGATTGCTACAGTAGACAACAAACTTTGATATCAAAGATACTGTGTTGCTATGGGACTCCTATCACAGGAAAAGTGTGAGGGCAAAAGTGTTGTTTTTAAACTTCAATGATATCTGAAATACATGTATTTTAACTTGTCGATAAGTTGTTTAAGTTTAACTTGTTCTCATTTTAATAAACTCTGGGTAATCGGTTGTTAATTGTATTCACTTGTCATATTTGAATATTTTTCAGATTAGTAATTAAAACTTGACCTGATACAGATTAAAGACAGTTGTGACATAATTTTATTAATGAAATGAAATTAATTATGTATTTACATTAGGAAAAGTTAACTATCATATTTACCATATTATTACAAAAGATATTTGAAGTTAGTGCCCTGCAGAGCTAATGCAGCAACGCTAAAGTAATCATACTGAGAAACACCTGATGCAAAATGTTATCAGTGTAAACGTTCGTTTTTAGTTATCGATAGTGCAATTTCAAAAGTATGATAGTGTAGAAGGTTTTATATTTGTATAGTATTATAATGTTATAAAAAGTATATATTCAAAAATAGTAATTTAAAAGTTTTTTTAACTTCTGTATAAAATTCCCATATTCTTGTAAGGTAAAAGGATTAATCTATTTTTTCCTCAATGAATATGTTTAATTTACAACTTCACCCACCTTGGGGGCGAAGAAATAATGAATATTTTTAATATCTTAATCTTCAAAGGAGTTAGGGCCTCTGTTGATGGCTTAAAACCTTCTCTGAGATAACCTTCCTGCAAATTTAAAAGTAATTGGTCAGTTGGTTCTCTGGTTCTTGCATGATGCATTAACAAACAGACAATAATATATATATATATATATATATATATATATATATATATATGTATTATTTTTTATTTATTTAATCAACCAAAGTACAGAATAAATAAAGTAGGATGACTTAACTTATTATACTACAGCTGCATTATATATTCATCTCAAATTACATTACAAACTTCGTAAAATATAACATATCATGCATTTATTTATTTTATTTAAAATTTAAAACCTTTAATCTTTTTTTTAAACTTATTCAGTTAAATTAAAAATTAAAGAAAGTAGTAATTAGTAAAGTAGTTGGTGAAGTAAGTTCAGTTAAATGGACAACATGCATAATTAATTGCTTTACTTAAAATTATTTTTTTTAATTTTAATTTGATTTTATGCCTTGATGTCATATTTTTAGATATGTTAAAATGTTTAAATGTTAATTTTAATTTTTCATATTTTAAATTTTGTTTAATTTTTAATTTAACCGAATAAGTTTAAAATAAAAATAAAAGGATTAAAGGTTTTAAATTTGAAATAAAATAAATAAATGCATGATATGTTATTATATTTTACGAAGTTGGTAATATAATTTGAGGTGAATATTTGCATATATAGTGGAATATGGTGGTAAGTTATTATTCTACTTTATTTATTCTGTCCTTTGGTTAATGTAATAAAATAAATATATTTAAATATAGTGCAGAGGAGTATAATTCTTAAAAGAATTGTTTAAAACAAAAAATTTATATATATATATATACATTTCTAAATAATTGTGTTCTGTTAGATTTTGAGTGTACTTTGTGCATGCAAAAGTTAGCCTTTAACCTTCTAACAAATACCCCATTTGAAAATCAAATGATTGTTTGCAGACATATTATAAGAACACAACTCTGCCCTCCCAAAACAGTACCCCAGGGACATCCCATTTGTTACCAGTTGATGGTAATGATTGGTCTAGCCTCCCACGAGGTGCGCTCATATATCTCACCACTCTAGCCTCACACGCAGTCCCCACGGAAAGCCCATTATTATTGTTAAACAGAAATTTTTTTAATTTATTTAATATTATTCTTATTATTTTTGTAATATTATTTTGTTGAATGATACGAATAATTCAGTTCAAACCCAACTCACACAGTGATAGAAACTCACAGTTTAATTAAATTCAAACTCTAATTCAATTCATTAGAGTTTGTGTTTCAACCGGCAAATCATATACTTATATACTCATATATATATTTATTTTTTTTTTTTGAGATTGGTATAATATCTAAAATCTTCTTAGTTATGCTGAGAAATGTGGGTAAAAATCTGGTTTCATTGATCGAGTAGTTTTTTTTGTGTATCTCGAACAAACAAAAACCCTCTTCCTTTTTATATAATAGTATATAATAAATCTTTATGACTAAGAATATACTTTGTTCTTAAATAATTTTTGATAATAAGTAGATCCATATTGTTTTTGAAACCTATGGAAGTTTTTCTTATTAAAAATTGTGAAAATAAGTTCACTAGAGAACCGCTTTGAAAATGACATATTTTTATGAATATTTTTGGTATGTACCAAAAATATTATAGTCATGTGACTAAAAATATTGAATAGTCATGACTATCAATATTTTGATAGTCATGTGACTATCAACAATATTATTTATTAATACATAGTTGCAATTCCTAAGCAAAGATTTCTATATCATGATCAATATCAAATCTCAGTCAGGTGAGATATTTTTCATATCCTGTAAAATTCCGTTTCTATGTTTCACACATGAGCTTCATGCTTATGTGGCGATATGAAAAATAATTATTATTTACAATCAAACTCTCATTAAGTAAATGCTGTATATTACAAAATGAGTTTTTTTATAATTTGGTAAGAATTTATGAGAAATAAGATAGAATTCAAAATCTTAGATAACGTTATCTGTGATGATGTTTGTGATAAATGAAAAATTTCACCATAAGCAATATTAACACTAATGTCAGTAAGATGAGTAGCAGCATTTTTTGATAACGTTTAGCGAAACTTGGCATATTAAAGTCACCGAATAATAATAGTAAGCAAATTAGAGATACAATTTATTTTTATTTAATAAATTTTACAAAAAATCATAAACATATTTACTTTATAACATTCATGTTTTGCTTTTTATTACAGCAAGTAAATTTACTACAACTGGAAGAGGAAGTGCTTGATATTAGTAATGGTGATATTGAAAAAGATCCGTTAGCAATTGAAGAGACTGACTTAGTTAAATCAGAAAATTGAAAAGATGAAAATAAAGTGGTAAGGGTATTAGATTTTACATACAGTGGAACAGCAATTATTCAGATGGACCTTGGAAGGCCAAATTTGGATAATTGTAAAGGACAATTTAAAAAAGTTTCATCATATATACTGCAGTTATCATTTTAATGTAATGTAATGTAAGACACTAAGTAAAAAAAATAAAAAAGTAAATGTATTTCCGTAAAATTAAGAAGAAATTTGGAACATATGTACAATGTAAGAAAAAAGAGATATAGTAATACGGTACAATGTGTAGAAATTTGCTTTTATAATTAGTTTTACAGAGGCTGGTATCTATATGTTTTTGCTAAATGAATACATAAACGTCAATTGAAAAACTCAGTAAATAAATATCAATAAAAATAATTTACATTGAAGCAAAGATTTATTTTTTCAAATAATGTATTGGTTTTGTTTTTTTAAATTGCCTAGTTTGGATTTAAGTAGTCCAGTTAGTTGAACATCTGGAAAATTGGCATCCTACTGTATTTTTCATTGTTATTACTTTATTTGTAAATTGTAAATTTTGGATTACATGCAGTTCATTTCTTAACACATATATAAAAAATGTTTTTGGGTCCATGCCCATCTTTAATGATATTTTTTATTTAATAAATTCTTCTTTGTTTACATTTACACATTAATTTTAAGCTTTTTACATTTCATTTTTTAAAAATTGTTTGTTAATAAAATTAAAATATTTTAAAACTTTCAGAACTAATATTTTGTTCAGTCAAGAGAATGAAAACGTATTCCAATCTTATGATTAAAATTGATGTATGTATATATACACATTAATCAATTATATAATATATAAATATATTTATTTATTTATTAATATCACATTTGGGTGTAACATTTAAGATCAGACTTTCTAAATTTTCTTCAAAGTAAGATTTACAAAAGTCAGATTGAGCCTCCACAGATTGACAGATTGTTCCACATATAGCTGTTGGCTATATGTGGAACAAACATGAGAAAATTGTCTGGTGAACTGAATCTAAACAAACTTCTTCATAGCTTCATTTATCATCAAATCACACCTCACTAGATCACATCTAGAGTTGTAACTCAGGACCTAGTCTCACTACAGGTGACCCCTTGACAGTCAACCATGAAAGGTCTTTTAAGAAATACTCCACCGTCTGAACTAAACAACACCAGAGTTCAGAGAAGGCAGCATTTGGATATGGTGGGCTGCCATTTAGAAGATAACATGCAATCAGAGGACTGGAATGCCTCAACACTACATACACAAATAACAAAAATACAAAGTCCAAAGTCAAACCAAAGCAAATGACCTACATTTCCATACACAATCTATGCTCACTGATGCAGACTGGTAAACTAAAAATAATAACTGGCCAAATTGACCACCGCAAAATTCTCATCATGGGTCTGCAAGAAGTAAGAAACACTGACAATGGCATGGAATCTCAGTAATTATAGAGTCTACAAAGTTATACCTGGATAGAAGTGGTGAAAAATGTCCCACAGTTTGGAACAGGCTTTTTAGTCAGCCTCAAAGTAATAAACTCCATACAAGGATTCAAGTCGCAGTCCCCAAGAGCCTTACCACTCAACCCAAATAAATGTAATAAAATCGACACTATCGTAAATGCCCATGCATTCACTAATAATAAAAATAACTCTCCAAAAGACCATTAGGAAACAGAAATGTTCTTGGATCTGCTTGACCTAACTATAAATAACATCCTCAAAAATCATCTTAAACAATTAATTGCAGTTTTCAATGCTCAACTAGGCAGAGAAAGAAGATATCATGACGTCATCGTGAAATCCAAAAGAAAACAAAAATAAGCAGAGACTCGATTTCTGCAGAAACTACAACCTTATCTCAAAATCCACATATTTCAAGAGGAAAACTCAAAACATGGAAACATCTTGACTACACTAAAGGAGAATGGCAACTGGACTATGTCTTCATGGATAAACACCACCTCAAGGAGATCTGCAACGTAAAAGTCCTCAGAGGAGTAGACACAGGCTTAGACCGCTATGTAGTCAAAATTAAATTTACTTCTCAAAGAAAGCAACAAAACCAAGCCCCTAAAACTAAAAGAAAATTGAATCCTACCCAACTGATCAAGAGTGAAAATGACCAAAAAGCAATAGAAGAAATAACAGTCACAGGTACACTCGAAGATCTAGCTGATAACATTAAACAACTCACAGAAGAATTAGCTCCAATAAAATCCTGTAAAAAACATCAATGGTGACGAACAGTGAAAAAAGACATCGAGCATGGCTATTTTACCAATCCCAAAAATCAGAAATATACTTCTAAACTCTAGTAAAACAAAGAAAAGAAACCATCCAAACCCTAAGGAGAATAAAGAGACAACACTATAAGGACACACTGAAATCAATAGAAGAATTCAATTAAACACAGTCGAGAGACTAGTACAAAATCTCCAAAAATACCAACCCCAACCCCAAACCCTGCTAATAAAGAATGAAAATGGTAAACTGGTCCATAATAATAAAAACTGTTTGGAAATCCTAGCTAAATATTTCAACAAACTCCTAAAACTGACTGAATTCCTAAATTTCAACACTTAACACCCCAATAACAACACAACCATCATAACATCTACTCTCCCTCAATAAAAGAAATCTACCTAGCACTGGGTGAGATGAAGAATTACAAAGCGGCAGGAGAAGATCAAACTTTTGTAGAGATTTGGAAACTTGCCAAAAGATCAGCAAAAATTGCACTTCATCAATAGCTTGTCAACATGTGGTTCAATGAAGAATTACCAGAACACTGGACGACAACCCTCATCCATCCGCTACACAACAAAGGTGACAAAACGACCCTAACAATTACAGGGGAATGTCACTCGCAACATAAAAAATTCTTTCAAGAATAATCTTCAGCAGGATCGGTCCACAACTCGAGAAAGAACTAGGAGAATACCAGGAAGGTTTCAGAGCCTGGAGGAGTTGTCCAGACCAGATCATGAGTCTCAAGCTAATAATGGATTACAACTGGAAAATAAAAAGAGACGTGGTCATAACATTTGGAGATTTCAAGAAAGCTTGTGATTGCATCCACAGAGAATCCTTACAAAAAATCCTGAGACACCGTGGACTATTTATCAAATTAATAAACATGATAAAACTGACCCTTGCATACATTGAGTCAGAATTAAAATTTAGAGGTGACCTCTCAGAACCTTTTGAGATCAAAACAGGACTATGCCAAGGTGATGGGCTCTCACCGCTATTATTCAACTGTGCTGTAGAAGTTTTAGTGAGAGAATGGAAAGTTTTAGTGAGGGAAAAACTGTTAAGTGTAATTTTGTATTCAATTTACGGCGCATCAAAATCAAGTCTGTTAAAAAATGTGAAATTCTGTTTAGTTTTGTTTTGAAAAATGTATCTTCACTAATGCCGAATATGCCGACATGATTTTCATCTATGGATTTTGCAATTGAAGTGCCGCAGCGGTTACGGAATATAGGTCTAAAATTATTGTACCTACTAGACACATCTGTTTTCTTTTTTGTAACATTTTCTTCTAAGTTTTCGTTGGTTTTGTTGTTAATTAAAGTCGACATGTTTAAAATTTTATTTCTTTTTTCTTGACATTATTTTCATCAATCTTCTTATAATTAAATTCTCTACAATTTATGTTCAAAAAATGTATGATTTATTGCCAATTTAACGTAATTGTACGTCAAACGTAAATAATGTGTTTTTTGACCCTATTTTTGGCGTTTTACACGGGATATCTTAGAAACTAAGAGAGATACAGTTCTGGGACCTATTTTTTTTTGATTTCCCAGCTCAAAACCCATAAGAAACAATTGAATTTGCCCATTAATTGACCTTCCCAGAATTTCAGAAAGCCTTAATTTACCCGGAGGAACTAAAACTCGGGTGAAATGTTTCACCTGTATAACTCGTTAACGAAGCGTTTTCGGACCTATGTTTATATGATTTTTTTCTTACTTTTCAAGAATGAGTTGTCTATATATATATATATATATATATACACACACCATCATATGTATATTTACATAACTAATTTACCTCCTTGTTTTTTTTTCTTCAAAACATCCAATATTTAAATCCAGTAATTAGCTGCTATAATTTTGTTGTGCTCATGAACTAAGTATTGCATTTTCAAGGTTTATCTTTACTGTATCTACTAGATTTATTACTATAGTTAAATTAATGTTTTTACTAACAACAAGGTCTTAAACCTTTGCTGCTGAAACTAAAATAAATTTGTAAAATAACATTAATATTTTTTATTTTAAATGAATCAACAAAACTATATTTCTTTTAAAAATGTATAATGCTTGTATTGTATTGAATTTTGTATTATATATTTTAATGTATTTTGTTATTAAATAAATTAATAAATAAAGGTGACAGAAAAGTTAAATATTATTTGTTTATTGCCGACAAAATATACCTACATCTTAATCAATAATGACATCTGTCATTATCAGAAATTAATTTTTTTCAGAAATAACAGGTTGAATGAAGAAACAACGATGAAATAGACCGTTCTACAATTCAAGTAGATATAGAAATTCAGTATTTCCATTAACCTTTTCATTTTTTAAAATATGTTCCCATATAATAAGAGGTGTTGAATTATATGACAAATAGAAAACCATCTCTATTATGACCTTGTATTCTTTTAAATCTTTCATCTATTTGGGAACCAAAGTGAAAATTCATCCAAAGGAACTTGGAGAGAAGTTACATTAGATTCTACATTTTATTCATTTCACCCGGTGTTATATTGTAATTGATTTGGTCGGGTCTTGAAATTTCCTATTTATGCAACCGTTAAGCATCATTACAATTTGTTATTCTCAATTGTGATATAACTTATATACATCACACCCTTTTTGAACTAGCATGAATAAGCTTGGTTCACTGCAAAATGACACACCAATTAGGTTGCTAATGGCAGCTTTAGAATATTATGGGCAGATGTATTTTTATGTATATGCATATTATTATAAATGTAATTATGTAAAATGTATAAATAATAATTTACTAATCGAATTTTAAGTGTATAAGTGCCCCTGATTTTAATATATATATATATATATATATTTTAATTCTCTGATTGTTTTTTTGTTTTTTAACATTATATATATGTTATAATTTTTTTATTACAGTGAATTGAAACTAATGTCACTGAAGTTCTGGTTTAGTTAGTAAGAAGTAATTATGAAGAAAATAATAATAATAATAATAATAATGAAAAGAAATGTGAAGTTTTAATAATTCTTCATCGATTTGGCACAACACCTCTTCATGTGCTACTTTATCCACCCATCTGATTTTTAACGTTCTTCTATAGCATCACCTTTCAAAAGCTTCTAATCTTTTCTTTTCAGGTACTCCAATTGCTCGAGTTTCACTTCCATATAAAGCTACGCTCCAAACATATACTTTCAAAAATACTTTCCTTATGTTTAAATTAATTTTTGATATAAGCAAATTATATTTCTCAATGAAAGTTCATTTCACCTGTGCTAATTGGCATTTTATACTGCTCCTGTTTCATCCATCTTTAATAATTCTACTTTCCAAATAACAGAATTCTTCTACTTTCATATTCTTTTCTCGCCCTGTTTTTATATTCAGTGGTCCATCTACATTATTTCAACTACATTTCATTACTTTCATTTTGTTCATGTTTATTTGCATATGGTAGTTCTTGCGCGGACTTTATCCATCCTGTTCTTTGTTTCTTATAAATCTTTTTTACTCTTGGCTAGAATTACTGCATCATCAGCAAATTGTAGCATCTTTATCTTTTCACCTTGCACTGTTACTCTGGATCTAAATTGCTCTTTAACTGCTAGTTCTATGAAAAGATTAAAAAGTAGTGGTGATAGGAAACATCCATCCTTGTCAGACTCCCTTTTTTATTACGGCGTCTTAATTATGTTTTTCGATTATTACTGTTGCAGTCTGGTTCCTGTAAATGTTAGCAATTGTTCTTCTGTCTCTATATTTGAACCCTAACGTTTTTAAAATAATGAACATTTTATTCCAGTCTACATTAGCAAATGCCTTTGTTTTTCTTTAATCTTCTTTCTACTATTAATCTGAGCCTCAAATTGCTTCCTTTGTCCCCTATACTTTTCCTGAAACCAGATTTATCTTCTCCTAACACGTTTTCCACTCTCCTTTCAATTCTTCTGTGCAGACTTCTAGTTAACATTTTTGATGCGCGAGTAGTTTAGCTAACTACTAACAATTAGCTATTGTTCTGTATTCTTCACATTTATCTGCTCCAACTTTCTGTGGTGTCATGACAATAACACTCTATTTGAAGTCTGACGGAACTTCCCCTTTCTTGTAAATATTACATACCAGTTTGTATAATCTATCGATCGCTTCCTCACCTGCACTGCGCAGTAATTCTGCAGGTATTCCGTCTATTCAAGAAGCCTTTCTGCCATTCAAATCTTATAATGCTCTCTTAAATTTAGATCTCCGTATTGCTTCTCTCCTTTCATCCTCTATAACACCATTTTCTAATTCATTTCCTCCATATAACTCTTCAATATATTCCACCCACCTATTGACCTTTCCTTTCATATTTAAATCGGTGTATCATCTTTGCTTAACACATTATTAGATTTTAATTTATGTACCACAAAATTTTCCTTACCTTTTCTGTATGCTCCGTCATATTTTACCAATGTTCATTTCTCTCTCCATTTCTAAACACTTTTCTTTTGCTAGTTTGCACTTCCTGTTTATAGTATTTCTTAATTGTCAATAGTTCCTTTACGTCATCAGTAGTAGTATTATATTTTCTACGTTCATCCATCAACTGCAACATATCCTCTGACATCCAAGGTTTTCTACCGGTTCTCTTTGTTATGCCTAAGTTCACTTCTATTGATTTAAGAATTTCCTTTTTAATGTTAAAAATGTAGAAGAATGGGAGAATGTTCTCCCATTCTTCTACATTTTTTAACTTATCTTTTTTATTCAGACCTCTTGCAATGTTCTTCCCAAAAATCTTCTTTACTTCCTCTTCCTTAAGCTTCTCTAAATTCTACAGATTCATTTGACACTTTTTCTTCAGGTTTTTAAACTCAGTTCTAAATTTCATTATTACTAAATTATGGTTGCTATATGGTAAGTGTCGTCACATACGAAATATGTTAGGTGAAACCTGAAATATTTGCTTATTCGGACTTTCGCCGGTATATGTCGACAAACACGGATAATCTCTGGTGGGAATTGAAACAATAATTAAAAATTAAAAAAAAAAGAAGAGTACCTGATATCAATGTACAAAGTAAATTTTTTTTTTTGTCTTCAGTCATTTGACTGGTTTGATGCAGCTCTCCAAGATTCCCCATCTAGTGCTAATCGTTTCATTTCGGTATACCCCCTACATCCTACATCCCTAACAATTTGTTTTACATATTCCAAACGTGGCCTGCCTACACAATTTTTTCCTTCTACCTGTCCCTCCAATATTAAAGCGACTATTCCGGGATGCCTTAGTATATGGCCTATAAGTCTGTCTCTTATTTTAACTATATTTTTCAAAATGGTTCTTTCTTCATCTACTTGTCGCAATACCTCTTCATTTGTCACGTTATCCATCCATCTGATTTTTAACATTCTCCTATAGCACCGCATTTCAAAAGCTTCTAATCTTTTCTTCTCAGATACTCTGATCGTCTAAGTTTCACTTCCATATAAAGCGACACTCCAAACATATACTTTTAAAAATCTTTTCCTGACATTTAAATTAATTTTTGATGTAAACAAATTATATTTCTGACTGAAAGCTCGTTTCGCCTGTGCTATTCGGCATTTTATATCGCTCCTGCTTCGGCCATCTTTAGTAATTCTACTTCCCAAATAACAAAATTCTTCTACCTCCATAATCTTTTCTCCTCCTATTTTCACATTCAATGGTCCATTTTTGTTATTTCTATTACATTTCATTACTTTTGTTTTGTTCTTGTTTATTTTCATGTAATAGTTATTGCGTAGGACTTCATCTATACCGTTCATTGTTTCTTCTAAATCCTTTTTACTCTCGGCTAAAATTACTAATTATTATTATCAGTAAATCGTAGCATCTTTATCTATTCACCTTGTACTGTTACTCCGGATCTAAATTGTTTTTTAACATCATTAACTGCTAGTTCTATATAAAGATTAAAAAGTAATGGCGATAGGGAACATCCTTGTCAGACTCACTTTCTTATTACGGCTTCTTTCTTATGTTCTTCGATTGTTACTGTTGCTGTTTGGTTCCTGTACATGTTAGCAATTGTTCTTCTATCTCTGTATTTGAACCCTAATTTTTTTTAAAATGCTGAACATTTTATTGCAGTCTACATTATCGAATGCCTTTTCTAGGTCTATAAATGCCAAGTATGTTGGTTTGTTTTTCTTACAAAGTAAATAGATTATGAGAAATCATCGTAAAAAAAGGAAGTTAAAAATAAGCCAGACATAAGCTGTGTAACCCACTGAGTGGTGAACGCGTCTTTCCAAATCAGCTGAGTTGGAAGTCGAGAGTTCCTGTGTTCAAGTCCTTGTAAAGTCAGTTATTTTTACATGGATTTGTATACTAGATCGTGGATACTGGTGTTCTTTGGTGGTTGGGTTTCAATTAACCATACATCTCACTAATGGCCGAACTGAGACTGTACAAGACTACACTTCATTTACACTCATATGAGTGTAAATATCCGCATTCATTCTCTGACGTATCATCTGAAAGGTAATTACTGGAGGCTAAACAGGAAAAAGAAAGAAGACATAAGCTATACTTCGCTAACCTCGTGTTAAATACAAAAATTATATATGATATTCTCTAACACTCTGGAGGTGATTAATCAAATTCACCGCATTCAGTATGCACTGATGGTAGAAGTTGAATAAAGCATTTTTGAACATTACCGTTCATCAATGCACATATTCTTTATATCCTGATTGGCCCTTCCAAATTATAAAATGTGGAAAATTTGATTAATTTTTTTTATAAATGAGGTGAATTTGATTAATCGCCTCCAATATTAGAGATTAACATATATAATTTTTATATTTAACATTAATTAGACGAGTTTAGCGAGCGTAGGTATGTTTTGCTTAAATTTAAACTTTTTTTAAAGGTTTCTCGTAAAAAATTATTTACCTTAGAGATTGGTATTAGATGATTTTTGTTTTTTTAATTATTATCGACCCTCACCATAGGTTAACTGTTTGTCGACATATACCGGCGAAAGTCTGAAAAAACAAATATTTCACTGACTTATTTGGTATGTGTTGACATTCAACGGAGAATATCGATATGTGCCATATATTGATTTTTCACAATAACATTATATACTAAGCTTTGATTATGATGATTAGTCGAGAAATTAAATTGGTATTACGTAATAGATATATCCGCCGTACTGTGTGTGAAAACTTCTATTTCAGTTATGTCAATCTGTAACCTTATAAAATTAATACATTCAATCGAGCTTGAATATATATATATACGAGGTGTGTGAGAAAAGTAATGAGATTTACTTTTTACTTACTAAAGTTTTTATATGTTTCAAACAAAAATATACCCTTCAAAGTAGTTCCCTTGGGCAGCTATACACCGGCGGAGTCGTTGTTTCCACTCCTGGTAGCAGCGCTGGAAGGCTTCAACCGGTAGGGCTTTTAACTGATCGGTCACAATCTTTTGAATGTTCTTCAGAGTTCCAAAATGACGTCCTTTTAAGACACGTTTCAATTTCGTGGAAAGGAGAAAGTCACAAGGACTCGAATCAGATGAAGAGGAGGGTTGAGGAACCGTAGAAATGCGTTTTGAGGTTAAAAATTCCGTGATGGAAATAACTGTCACACGGGGCATTGTCATGATGAAGCATCCACTTGTCAGCAATGTCTGATCTCACGCGAATCACTGTTTTCCTGAGCCTTTCAAGGACACCTTTGTAAAACACTCGGTTGACAGTTTGTCGTGGAGGAACAAATTCTTTATGCACGATATCCCTACTGTCAAAAAAGCAAATCGGCACAGTTTTAATCTTTGATTTGCTCATTCGACATCTTTTCGGTCAAGGAGATGACGGAGTGTGCCACTCTTCGCTTTGTTTCAGGATCGTACTCAAATATCCAGGATTCATCACTTGTGGTCACACGATTGAAGAATTCTTGGTCATTGTCAATCCTCTCAAGAAGATTAACGCACACGTTTCTTCGATTATCCTTCTGTCCTGTTGTGAGGTTTTTTCGGCACCGATTTCGCATGTCCAAATCGTCTGTCAAAATTTGATGTACGGTGAAAGAGTCTAAATTTAACTGTTCACTCATCATCCTTATAGTTAAACGACGGTCTGATCTCACAAGAACCTACACACGCTCAACGTTTTCAGATTTTGAAGTTTAAGGTCTCCCTGAGCGAGGTTGATCTTCAACGTGTTCTCGGCCTTCCAAAAATGATTTTTGCCAGCTGAAAACTTGTGCTCTTGATAAGCAATGTATAGTTTCTTGATAAGCATAGGCCTGTTTCAACTTTTCAAAGGTCACACTCGCGAATTCCCCAAGTTAAACTTGGGGAATTCGCCGCCTTTGCTGTTAAACTTCATTGCACAACTTTGCTCTGAATTCCGATGCTACATTTTCGTAACGCACAACAAAAACACAACTTCACTGATGGCACTGTTAAAGATAATGTCTTGGCTGAACGGAGTTGAAACTCGTACTGAGCATGTGGAAGGGATGAACAGACCGGTAGACACAGCGTTGCCAGATCGCTTGCAGTGTTACCAATCTCATTACTTTTCTCACACATCTCGTATATATGTTTGCAGAAAATGAATTATAAGATTAAACAAAAAAATTGATATAATCAATGCCCCATTTACAGAAATATTTGAGCTAAGTTTGAATTTAATAGGTTACATACAAGGCAACTTTGTTAGTTAACTAATAATGCGTTATTATTATCAAAACTCGTAGAGAATTTAATTCTGAGAAATTGATATGATAAAGTCTATGAAAAAAAAGAAAGTCAACTTTTATTATTAAAAACAAAACTCGCAGAAAGATATTATGAATTTGCAAATATTAAAAACAATTCTTTTTACATGACTGTCCAAAAAGGAGTGTAATGTATTTACGTGTAAATATTTTTGTTTCACCGTAGTAGCTCAATGGCCGAACCGATTTAGATGTATGACGGCGTTGAATCCTTATGTCACCGGGAGTGTCATAAGTTATACAAAAATGTATATATATATAAAAAAAATTATGTAGCACTGGATATTTGCTGGTTGAAGCACAAACTGTATAAAATCGAATAATGAACTGCGAACTGCAAGCCTCTATTACTGTGTAGCTGGGTTTGAACTAAATGATTCGAATCAATCGAATGAATAATATTAAATAAATTTAAAAATTTCAGTTTAATAATTGCTTCCGTGGGGCCTGCTAGAGGAGTGAGATGATGCGAGCACCTCGTGCGAGGTTAGACCAATCATCACCATCAACTAGTAACAAAATGGATGATGCCCTTGGAGCACGCTGTTCACTGCTCTTCTTTGAGCAGCGAGTTGCACTTATAATATCTGCAAAAAATCGTCCGATTTTCAAGATTTAATCTGTTAGTAGGTTGAAGGCTAATTTTTGCATTCATCAGGTACAATATCGATCTAATAGATTACGGTTATTCGGAAATGTCGTTATATCTTTGCAACCAGTTTTCCGATTTGCAAAATTTGAACGGGGTATTTTATACTATAATACAAAATCACGTTGGAACCAAATCAGAACAAGACAAGAGCAATGTTTGTCAGCAGTGTTCTTTTTCGGCAGTCTTGTTTTTTTATTTTTAATATTTATCTTTTTTTAAAGTACAAATATATTTATTGTAAATTTATTTTTAATAATATTCTTGAGAATACCTTCCCAGTGTTCATGTTAAACCAGTACATTGGGATGGAAGGAAAAACATTCTTCAGATAATAAAGCAAGTCCTAAAACGAGCACACGAAGAATTTCTACACGACTCGACATTCCACAAAATACAATTTAGAGGATATTATGTGCTCAGGGGCAGTGCACTTAATATGTTCAGGAAGTTCAATAGCTCCAGCTTTGTGACGAATACAGTTTTGTCAATGAGTTAACAATAATTACCACATAATTTCACTATTTTTGGACAAAGCTATTTTAATCAGTAGCGTTATAAACAACCCATGGAATTCACATCGGTGGTCTGAAGGAACGGAACGGAACGCAAAGGAGGCGGGAGTTTTTATTTCTCCCTTCGAAAACGCAGAGCCTGGACAATGTCCCTTGCTGCTGTATCTATCTATTATTCGGGCGTGTTTATGGGTTTATTTTAATGTCGGGTATGATTTTAGTGGTTTCTTTTAGTTTTATGGACGGATTTTCTATAGCATTCCGTGTCCGTTCATGTCCAGCGTTATCACACCCAATTCTGGGTCAGACCGCAGGAGCTAGGCTTTTTAAAACCCGTGCTCCCGACGTGATTCCCCTTCAGTCCGTCCACTGAAGTCCTTTCGGTGCTAACGCTTTATTGGCTAGCAGGAACACGCCACAAGGGGGCATTGGCTATTTGGAGGGAGCAATGCGCCCCCTTCTCCGGAGGAAGTCGCAATTGCTGATTTATTTGTAAGTTATGTAGGAAAAGGTTAAGTAGAAGCTCTTCATCCACTTCTTTGATGGCTGCCCTTCAGGACGCATCTCTGCTGGGCTTTTTCCCGGACCCCCGTCCGGGACGTTGGGTCGTGTAGACGGTCTTCTATCTTCTTCTTCTCCTTCCGATGACCTCTTCGTTCTTCTTTGGCCTGCACTTTGCGAGAATTGGCAGTAAACGAAGTTACATGCCATTAACCTTGATATTCCCGTGGCCCCGGAGGGCTGAATGGGGAAAAGTGCAGCTTTCTTCGTTCTTCTGTTCAGTCAGTGGCCACTGGGCTGATGGCTGCTGCACTCGTTCCCTTTTCTTCTTTCAAAAGGCGATCGCCTTTTGAGAAGAAGCAAATAGCAGGTTCTTTACACAAGATAATTATTAATCAACAGACACACGTGTGTCCGGGAAGGGTTTGGGGGGACCGGGTGGCCGCAGTGAAGAAACCATTTATGTTTGTTGTGGGTTTCTGTAACAAAAGAAACAGAACACACACACAAAAAAAAAGGAATTTATATTTTCTTTTACATTTTGGGATGGCGGGATTAAAAGGAAAGGCGTTTCCCTCTCTATTTCGGTGATCCAACGACCAAGACCAAGTGGGCACGAATCGCTCCACACACACACATCTCTCACGTATTTGTAACAAAAGAAACAGAACACACACACGCGAGAAAAAAAAACGCGCATTCCCGAAGCCAAACTCTATTAAGGACTGAATACAGTCCTTGAGAGATTATGCCTGGAGCAGGCGTGGCAAGACCATCATAATATCTGGCAGGACATCCCTCACTGTCATTTGTGACAGGAAATCCATGCCGGTACTCTCCTTCGGGGTGGCCTGTTTTGGTTTGCCGCTGGAGGCGCTTTTTGGTGGGGCGCGGGGCCTCAGGGGGGCCGCGGTTTTCTTAACTGCCTGCTTGGCCTTCCCCGCCGGAGCCGGCTTGGCCGCAGCCTTCTTAGCAGGCTTTCGTTTTACCACCTTTTTGGTGGTTTGGTCTGAAGATAACTTACATATTATAGTCGAGTTAAATTTCCAACAATAATTTTCACTGAAAGTTTGGTGTGGCAATTAACAAGCTCTTTCATACTAGAACAATGTGTAACGGCGAGAAATTATATATAATTTAAAAAAAATTAATTTCTTACACCGCTTGAAAATTTCTCATACGTGAAACGAATTAAAATTTACAACCATGATGGAGCACCATCACATTTAACAAATGAGATAAGACACATTAAAAGTTTACTGGAAGTAGAAGACCTGTAAATCGGCCACCTAGATTATCGTACATTACTCCCTCAGATTATTGTTAATAGCGATCAATGAAATGCGAAGTAAATGCAAAAAGTAGAAGTGTGAGATGAACTGGCTACTGCCCTCATCAACGACCGCGAAGATATCATTAGATTAGCAACAGAAAATGTAAGGAAATGAGTGGAAAAGCGCATCGATGTCAATGGTGGAATTTTCGAATATTTATTTTAAATTAAAAAAAACTATAAATCACAACGAGTATCTTTTTAAAAGTAAATAAAAAGTATTTTATTTTTAATTTAGTGTACTGAAAACAACTGTTTTTTATTTTTATAAATCCATAACATTTTTTTAAGGTTTTTTTTATAATAACAGTTGATTTTTTTCTTCATAAATCTTATTTCATCAATTTTCTCAAAATTAAATTCTCTAAAAAGATTTAATAATAAAATTAACGCTTTTATTAGTTTACAACAAAGTTATTGTAATTAAAACTTAAAAGCGAGATACTGAAGGTGATTGTGTTTTCATTTGTTCAAATAGTACCGGCTTTCTTATTCTGAAAACACTGTTACTATTATACTATGGGATAGAGATGAATGTTCAATGTAAGATGAAATACTGAAAGGTGAATTTGTGTAGTCATTGGTATAAATATTATTGACTTCTGTATTCTGATAACACTCTTACTGAGTTACTAATGAATATTCAGTGTGAAGAAAAAGATACTGAAAGGGGAAAGTGTGTTGTCATTTTTCAAATATTAACGGCTTTCTAATTCTCAAAACACTGTTACTACTTTACTATTGGATAACGATGATTGTTCAATTTAAATCGAGATTCTGAAAGGTGAACATGTGTTGTCATATGGTCAAATATTATCGTCTTTCCTATTCTGATAACTCTTACTAGGTTACTATGAGTGGTGATGAATGTTAACTGTAATTAATGTTAACTGAAAGGTGATAGTGTGTAGTAATTGGTTGAAATATTATCAAATTCCGTATTCTGATAACACTCTTACTTACACTATTACTTACTTACTTACTCTTACTAATTCACTATTGGATGGCGATGAATGTTAAATATAAAGCGAGATACTGAAAGGTGAATGTGTGTTGTCACTGGTTTAAATATTAACGGCTTTCTTATTCTGATAACAATGTTAGAAGTTATTATTGGATGGCGATTATTGTTAAATGTAATACGAGATACTGAAAGGTGAATAAGATCTGTCATATGTTTAAATATTACCAGCTTTCCTATTCTGATAACACTGTTACTAAGGTAATGTTTGGTGGCGTTGAATGTTAAATGTAAAGCGAAATACTAAAGGGTGATTGTGTATTGTGATTTGTTTAAATAATTTCGGCTTTCCTATTCTGATAATACTGTTAATAAAGTAATGTTGGATGGCGTTGAATGTTAAATATAAAACGAGATACTGACAGCTGAATATGTTTTCATTCGTTGAAATATTATCGGCTTTCCTATTCTGATACACACTACGCCTTCACTACGCTACGCTCACTACGCCTTCCAACGATGTGATAAGTACTCAAACGCACATAACCCCCGGCCTCCTGGTGACAGTTATTCACAACCTGCAAGTTACCTAGGCGACTATAAATTGTGGAGTTATAGTCGACGCATTTGTATGTGACGATCGCATGACCAGTCCCTTGAAGGCCTGTCTTTTTGACAAATAAAATAGTTTATTAAGGAGATGTCAATCAATTATTTTGATTATATATACAAAGTTTTTTATCTTAACACAAAGGTCAAAAAGGTTTTTTGTTTCACGTAAAATTTATTAAAACCAATTATGTGCAGTTTTGATATACCACCTTTTGTCATCTCTGACGTAAAAATTGAAATCCTCTCGCTGTAGACTAACGTGTTTTCTGAATGAACTTGTTTTAGTGTCTGCAGAGATTAAAACAAACGGTAGTCAGACTACTAAGTCAGGTCTCGTATATAGTGGTGCATCAGAGATGGAAATTTGATATATTTAAATTTTCATTGTTAAATCATGTGACTCAAACATTGAGTTTTTACATACATCAATGAACGGTTAAGTAAAAAAAAAAATTATTTTACATTAACTTATTTTTTTAAATCAAAATAATTAACATTCTTAATTTTAATAAAAATATTTTTTTTAGAAGAAGGTATAATGATAATAAAATTGTGTTTAATTTTATAAACAATTTATTAAAAGAATTTTTTTTTTTAATACAATTATATTTTAATATAATAAATAATTTACAAAAACAAAAAAAAATTATGTATATATATTTAATAAAAATATTTATTAAAAATGTATTTTTAATTATTTTTCAATGAAAAATTACTAAAAATATATATATATATATATATATATATATATATATATATATATACGGTAATCTGTTAATTAATTTAACAAATGTAAATTCATAGTTGTAAATTTTTAAAAATTAAGTTTGTGAAAAAGTTTTTATTTTTACTTTTACGACATATAAAGAAATAAATATCAATTTTTACATAACATAGTTCATTAATTACAGAAGCAAAGTTTAATTTTTAATAACTTATAAATAAACATAGAAATCTACATACTATCATAATAGCTGTATATATCTGTATTGCTTATGAAAAATTATCAGAGTGAGAAAAAAGGCAGAGTAGCAGCAGCAACATATTTCATATGCTTTATTGTAAACATTTAACATAAATCTCAGGTACAATATCTTTAAATTGTCTTCAAGTTATAAACAAATTTAAAAACAAAAATAAAGAACTGTATTTAAAAAAAGGTGTAATAACAAACGAAAATGTGTATGTTAAAAGTACAATCCACATTATATAATCGTTAACATGTAAGAAATAATAATAATAAAAAATTTGTCCTAGGTAAACATATCCCAGTGTGTGAAGTGTGTGCTTAAGAAAAATTAAAGTTATTTTTAATACTCTGAAATCTTAGCTCAAATAAAAATAAACATACAGGCTCACCGAATAAAGATACATGAAACGATAAAGCCTAGCTCCAAAGTAGTTTTGAATAACCTAACTACACCAAAATATAACTCACAATGAGCTATTTAATTCTATAATAAAATACAGTTCATATATTCAATTTTTACAGCTTTTTGTATTTATTTATTACTTTATTTATTTTAAAAAAAAATTCACGAACTTAGATCATCATGATAGATAAGAGAACAAGAATTGTTTTATTTGATTTTTTATTTACTACTTAATGAACATCTTAATTTTACTTCAAATTAATATACTAAAAAAATAAAAATTATTTTATATCAATTCAGGTGAGGAATAGTTAAAATTGTTCAAGAAAGATTAGAAGAATTACTTAAATTTAATCTTAAAATATTTAAGACATACTGCACGTGTTCTATGCATTTATAAATAATTAATAATACATTGCGGTTGATACCTTTTATGTTTATATCAATATTTAGAAAATACCAAATAAAAGAGAAACGGCTTCTAGTTATTTACATAACTATATTATCTCTATTTACATGTCACATCCTTTAACAAAATTAAACTGAATTGAACCTATTACAAAATAGAATACCATAAGAAACATAAACTTTTAACACAAAAAAAGTAGTAGAAAAATATCATACACACAATAGCATTTATGTATGACATTTAATAAAACAATGGTTATCTCGTTATTTATATAATTACAACATACTTTGATTACGTACTTTTATTTTAATTACGCAGGTCAAATTTTTGCCATCACTGTAGTCAACATATTTATTTATATGACAATTATACTTTTAAAATGAAATCAGTCTATGACTGAAATTTGTATTATTTTTTTTTAACTTCCATATGATCCTTTTTGAAATTAAAAAATTCCAATTTATGAGTTTTAATTAAACGAGTAACATTTCAAAGCAGTCGTTTCAAAGTTATTTTTCACAAAAACAATTTTTTCCGGTGAAAAAAACAAAAAAACACGTTTTTTACAACTTCAGCACCACCTAGTATTTCAATTTCAAATTATACAGCATTACTTCAAAGACATTAATTGTAGAGGAGAATGTTCTGTACAGTTTTTGTTTGAAAAATATTTCTCTAAAATGCATAGATTCAGAGAAAAACGCACTTCAAAAACCTTTTGAGTTTTTTCAATAATCTATGGGAGGGGGATGTTAAAAATCTGGGGTTAAGCTTCCCTCATCACTCCTAACGCATGGACAAAAGATCAATCGATAGGTAAGGATTTTCAAATACAGCCTACTTTGATGACAAATTGCCTGAACTATTTTTTTTAAGTTAAAGTAATTTAAAATTTTCTTAAAGATTTGTGCATGTTCATGGAAAATCATAAACATATGAAAATATAGCAAAATATTTTTTTTTATTAATTATACAGAAATGTAATGAATTATTGAATTCAACTGTTACCACTGTTGAAAACATGGCTGTCAAATAATGTTACTAAAGATGAAATATGAATCACTTAAGCAGTATCATAATTAGTCACTGAAACAAATTGATAAAATGTAAAAAAATAGTTTTTTTTTAAATTATAGGGTCGTCGAAAAAGGTTGCAGCAATTTAAAATAATCATATCTCAAAAATTACTACATAATTTTTTTAAAAATTCACCGACAAGGTTTTTTATGTATCAAAATGTTTCAATATGAGCTGCGTAGATCACTCTGCAAACATCCAGCTGATAATCGACTTCTGCCCAGGTCTGCTGGATCATTGCAGGCACAACTACAGCAATAGCGGTGAAGTGATCCGTTGTCTTAAATGTTCTCAGTGACTCGATGAGATTATTGATAACATCAGAGATTCCCCAAAAATAATAAACATAAGGTGCGGTTTGAGATTCGATCATGTGATCGGCCTATTCTTTTTTCATGAATCTATCACAGGGATGTTTATTTAGACGTGTTAAAACTGTATGTTTTCCCACAAGTTGACCAAATTGAACATTGGTGTAATGTTTCAACAAGATGGTGCATCCCCACACTTTATCCTAGGGGATCAACAGGTTCTTAATTGAAAGATTTCATAATAATTTCCTAAAGCACAGAGCAGTTTCTGTGCTTTGGCCTCCAAAAAGCCCAAATTTGACATCCCCTAAACATTTTGTACAAGGATATGTTTAAAACCTTGTCTACAGTAAAAAAATCAGGGATGTACAACATTTATGACAATACATCACCACCGCTATTTTGCCACAGTTAAGCCTGCGATGATCCACCAGTCCTGGGCACAAGTTGATTATCATCTGGATGTTTGGACAGCAACTGACGCAGCTCATTCTGGAATATTCTAAGGTATGTAGAAAACTGAGTCGGTGAATTTTTAAAAAAAATATTTGTTTGATTATCTTTAGAAGTTTCTGAGATATGATTTTTTTTTAAATTGAAGCAACTTTTTTCGATGACCTGTATTTCTTATGCGATAGATTTTATAATGCACAGAATAATTAGGAAAAATTACACAACCGATCTGCGTACATAACCACAGTTATTCATGCTAACCATAAATGACAGTGACTTACAAATAGTGTTGTGATTTTACACCGCTAATATTGCAGTGTGTATCTATGAAACATAATTACACATATAATTTAAGAAAAAATTAAGAATTTATTAAGCGATAATGATCATCAAGTAAAGAGAATGAAAAATGTGATGGTGTGACAAATTAAATGCATTAGCAGCAAATAAATATGAAGCAAAGTATTTTTAAACTTATGTATATGAATATGAAAAATATCTCAATATCAGTAGTAGCAATTTAGGGAGGTGAGTAAAATTATAAAACAGTACAATGAACTGAATTTCTTATTACTTCACAAATTTATACTTTTGTAATAACATGTAATAATTTATTTGTTTTACATAACAAAATAAAACTACAAATATATATATACGTGTACTATTGAGAATAATGGGCTTAAAATTACTAGGTTTTAATGATCTGCCAGTAAAGAGAATGAATAATTTAAAATTTAATCAAATATTTATATTTTCAAACAAAAATCAGTAAAATTTTGTAAAATATTACTTAAATTTTTAATGATGAAAATAATTATAATTTCATTACTATTAATATTAAAAAAAAAACTTTTTTCATACCAAGCTAAGACAAAAATTAAAATACATCTACAAATTTGTTTCTTTTACTTCATTATTACACTTAACTATATATATAATTTATCAATTCAAATATGTAATTGACCCTTCTATTTTAATTCTAGGATAAATAAGTTTTTACATACCAAAAGAATGTGCAAAAACTTTTACAAAATGAAATTATTTCAAATTTAAATTTACAATTTGTTAAAAGTTGTCTATTTCTGTTTAAAATATGTTAATTTAATTTGTTCATTTATTTTGTCGATAAAATAGAACTTTAAAAAAAACATTATTTTATATCAGTTGTCATTAGCTTGTTCTAATAACAGGAAGAAAGATTATGTTAAAAAATTATCATTTCCACTAATCGTACTGTGTATAATAGGATATTTTAAAAATAATTTTATTTTTATTATTTCATTTTTTTTTTAAATTTATAATCTACAACCATGTAAATAACATATCATTCATGCTTGGAATGATTTTCTAATAAAAAAATCATTGATATACAACATTTGTATTGGAAATCTTTTATTTCAAATCAGGTGAGATGTTCACAAACTCTGATAGTTATTATAATAATATCATATGATTTACACACAATATTATTATTGACATCAATAAAATGTTAATTTGAAAGTAATGCAATATTTGGGGAAGAAATGCGAGAAAATAAAATATGTGTTAACCGAGTCACTACAGATAAGTCACCTCAAAAAAATTTACTACAGCAAATAAATTATTGGAATGGGCTTAGAAAAATATATAAAATAAAAAGGGAATGCCATAGCGTGGAAATTATCGATTAACTATTTCATTTGTAACAAATTCAGGAAATTTATTTTGTTTTTCATCAATAGCGGCTTTATTTTTAATCGCATGTAAAAATAAAGAGCACCAATAGATAGCTGAGAATTTTCTAAGAGCAAACCTAAAATTGCTAGCAAATTTTACAATAAGTACTAAAATCTTGCCAGAGCTACCACACACATAACTCGAGGGCATGCAATAAATAAACTTTGGTAACTCAGTTCCTATTAGATAATTAAAAAAATGAAAATGTACAGATTCATAAGACTCAAGGCTATAGATTAGTCAATCTTTTAAAGTATTTTTAATTCTGATTGCCTTTTAATCCAGATAATGTGAAAATTTGCAAGTTGTTGATAAAATTCTTATAACAATAAACAAATTGCAAAAAATTAAAAAAATTCAATATAGCATTTTGTCTTGAGCTTACTATCTATTAGTTCCATTCGGTATAACTCTTTTATTTGTTTATTTATCGTCATTTGAAAATTGTATTTTTTAAGAAAAAGTGTGTTTTGGTACCTTGGCTAATGCTCAAAACAGATCATTATTAATTCAGTTTATTCATTTAAAAAGTATTTTAATTGTTAATTGGCATTGTTAAGGCAAAACACATGTACTTTATGGCAGAGATGGTTTTTCAAAAAATTTCAATAGGAAGTAAAAAATATCAAATTTTTCATTTATTGAAAATCGATGAAATTATTAATTTATCCATTTAGTCTATGATATAAGATTTATTGGTGCCTTTTATTTTTACATGCGATTAAAAATAAAGCAAAAAATTAAAACTTTTTTCCTTAATTTGTTAATAAACAAATTAAATAATTATTCGCTCATGTTTGCTAGGACACACTTTTATTCTACATACTTCTTCCAAACCCATTCCAACAATTTATTTTCTGTAGTGAATTTTTTCAAGGTTGAAGCCTTTTTGAGTCTCTGTTGACTCACTATATGCTCCATGAGAATATTTGGTGCTCTATGTGCTTCTTATTCAAACATTTTCGAAAATAAAATTACACCTTTTCATGTGAATTTACACGACTGGATTTCTTTCTGTTTTCAAAAATGAAAACTACACTGACAGGAAACTGTTTCCAAATAATGTGAGATAAAAAAAATTTACTACTGAATATATAGATATACTTCTACAGTAAAAAAAAAAACCTATTACAGTGTGAGAACACTAGTTCAAAGGTGATAAATCTAACTAAACTGTACAAACATAAATAAAAAATTTTGTTTTGCTGTAGGCAAACTTCTTATCAATAAACAATATTATAATAGTTTAACGTTACCTGAACTCGTGTCTTTTTTTGACTCTGGTACCACATTACAAATTAGAAATACATATAAAGAAAATTATTTTATAAATACTTAATCATTTTACAATAACAGAAATCTTATTTAAAATCACAGAGATAAAATATTTATTAATATCTAATTTTATAATATAATTAACATATCGATTACGATTAACTCCTTAAGCAGGTCATTCCCAGTTCTTATACTGCAAGAATGTAATCGAGTAAAAGCTACATAAAAAAACTAACCAAACATACTACTTCTATACAATTTTAATATTAGTTTATATACCTGCCGGTTATAAAAGTACAGGATTTAAACTTAACCAGTTTTTTATTCAAGTTACATAAACTGACTTTATTTAACAAAAATTAATTTTTTTGTACAGTATATTCTTTTAAGAAAACATTTTTCTTATTAAACCTATACCTAAATTACATACGCTATCCTTCTAGATATTTAAAAAGGATTAATCAAAGTACCTTTTTGATTTTATGGAAAAAGAAGTATGCCAAATGATTTTGTATAGTGTGAGATAATATATACAAATCTGGATCATGGACAGTCAAAGAAATAATTGTATTTTGAAATGTGATTAAGGGAAAGAGTAGCAGAAATGAATATTATATGTAGGAATTGTCTTTAATGAAGAAAAATGGAAAAAAAGGATTGCAATATTGTAAGTAACAGAAAGCAAACACAAGGAAAATGATGATAAAAAGACTGAGAAAAATGGGTGTTCACAAAACTTATTTTTATACATCTCTTACAACATCGCAGAAAAAAATACACAACTATTACTTAAAAGTATAATTTATTCTAATTTCAAATAATGTAAAAATGTCACTACCAAAAAATATTTGAAACCATTTCTAAAATACTTTGCATTAAATTTTTTCATTCAAATTAAAAAAAAATATTTAATTTAATAATTTAACCCTCTAACCAACACACTTGTACATTTATGATTTTTCAAAAATGGCACCTGACACGAAATTCACGAATATTCAACTATTGTTTTACCTGATATATTTGTAAGTTACTGTATCGATAAATGTAATGATTTATTAAAAGATTTCATTAATAAAGGTTTTTAACCCAAATGTTAAAAAACTAAGTAAGGCTATTTAGGGCCACTACACGCTTTAGTCTAGTCTTTCAATCTAGTTCTCATTTACCGTACTATTCCAAAATCTTTCTGATGATGATAATGGAAAAATATTACAAAAAATTAATCATAATTTTGATGAAGCAGTATGTGAACAATGAAAATATTGAGGATATGGAACAAAACAAATCAAATGTAATGATGGATTTGTATGTAAAAAAAAAAGTAACCAAATTTTATTCAGGATGTTTTCCATTAGATATATTTTGAAATCTACAGAGGGGTCCAAAACGATGTACTCACTGTTTGCTAGTCCATATCTCATGACAAATCTGACTTAAAGTGACAATTTTTGGCACTAAGAGAGACTTATGGTATGTGTTAGAAATAACCACCAGCAGCTTCTATACAACGCCCATGGTGCCAAACTTCACACCAAACTACAACTGTTAGTGTATCTGGCATAATGGCAGCACATGACTGTGACTTTTTCACGTAGGTCATTGATTGTTGCAGATTTTTGTCAATACATGTCAGTTTTGACAGTCCCCCAGAGGTAGAAATCCGGAAGTGTCAAATCAGGAGACCAAGATGGGTATTCAACAGCTCTCAACCCATCCACCCACGTCCAGTTAGTTTTATTGAGGTATAACCTGACATCTCGATGGTAGTGAGGCGGGCCTCTGTCATGTTGCATGTAAAAAAGTTCATCACCATACAGATTTTGGATGGCAGGCAAAATCCTTGTCTGAAGCATATCAAGATACGCCCACCAGTTACAGTACCCTTGAAGAAGAAGGGATCAATCAAACCATGCACTTAAAGACTGCACCATACAGCAACCCCTGATAGATTCACTGCCCTGTCCACATGAGCGTGAGGATTTTCAGGAGCCCTGAAAATCCTGACGCTCCTGAACCATGTGGGCTCCTGATTTTCAGGAACTCCTGAGTACTCCTGGAGTCCACAGGAGTATCCACAGGATACTCCTGTGGGCTCCTGAAAATCAGGAGCCCACAGGAGTACCATTAATTTTGAATTGCGCCTCATCAGTCCACACAAACCTCCCTGCAAATTCCTCATCCTCACCAACCATGTGCAGAAACCATTCACGGTACTCCATCCTTCGATCTGGGTCGTCACAGTCTTGGAATGTACGCTCTCCACTCTTCAGAATGTGTCTTACACTTGACCGGCTCACCCCACATTTGCGTGCTCTGGTTCACTGATTTTTACAGTGATTGAGCAAAATGTTGCAACACCGCAGCACTGGATACTGGACCTGTAGCTGTTCACGTTTGGTCAGATCTATCCTTGTTCCAAACTCTATCTGCCACTGGCACTGTACCTCATGAATGTTCTTGTACTTCTAGTACCACTTCAGTACAGCCTTGCATTCAACAAACGATAAGCGAACCTCAGCCATTTTTACTACTCGACTGTCTTCTGCTGCACTGGCTAATATGACTGACTCATTCCACTACTGGCATAAATTGCCACCTCTGCCTACCACAACAAATTTAATATCTTACAACTACACATTACATTAGTGAGTGTAAGTCTTTTTGTTTAGATACTATTTAATTATAAACAGTGAATACATTTTTTTGGACTCCCTCTGTATTATTGTTTCTGGTTTTCTAAACAAATTTGAAATGATTTTTTTAAAACAAAAATGAAATTCTAAAAAACTTTGATATTACATTTTCTAACTAATATTTTTACAATTACAGTTTACATTATGAAATTATTTTAAAACAAACAAAGAAATCAGAAAATCTCTTTGAATTCATTTAACATAATTTATTCATGTATATTATACAATAAGGATATTGTTATGTGGTATTTGCTGTAAAAAATCTTTAAAAAATTAGTTTTTGTCCTGTTGGAGATAATTGTAAAAAAATAAAACGGAATTACCTAGCTTGGTTAGAAGTCAGTGTTAAAATACGTGTATTTTTATTAATAAAATTTATAGACATAATCACAGAGTTAGATATAGATTTAAAAAAGGAGAAAATATGCTCAAAAAAAGAAATTAACGTAAAAACTAATTGGTTTTTTTCTGAACTAGGAATAAAATTAAAAAAAAAAAAATTTTAAGAACAATACTATATTTGTATAAATACTGAATTTTCAACATTACATAAAAAAAAAATAAACTCAATAAATACACAATGTTTTTTTTTTACCATGCAAATATATGATAAAAGGTGCGACATAAAAACTTGGCGGTTTTAATTAGCTGACAGCACAGGCAAATGAAAGGGAAAATAGGTAGGGCCAACTTCCTACACAGTGCTATTTTGATAACAATGGAAGTGCAGTCGTGTTCATTGTATTAATTTTTTCAAGAATGGTGAGTCTTCTGTTACTACCCAGCGACAGTTCTGCCTACACTTCAGTGCTGAACATTGAGGTCGTATCCCATCCTGTAACACTATTTTTTTACAAGTACAGAATTTTATAGTAAATGTTCAGTTTTAAAAACAGAACCAATCTGAAGATCGAGGTCAGCTGGAGATCAGAGAACATCGAGCATGTTAACAAAGCAGTGTTAACTACCTCCCATCGCTTCAAAATTACCTGATACCCAAACTTCAAAAGAGATCCATTACTCGCAAGTCAATTTAGTAACAGCAAGTGTTAGGGCAACTATAAACCCAGCTACCGCTGCGGTGGATTATTTGAAACAGAAATTTCTTGCGTGCCTAATAGATAATGTTGCTTGGCCTTCTTTCATTCGGCATATGTGATTTTTTCCTATACAGGTTTCTTAAATCCAAAATATACTTGAATAAACCCTGTAATTTGAATGAAGTTAAAAAGGCCATAAGCCAATTACCAACTGCTGCATAAAGCACTGCCTGGTGAACATCATTTGAACAATATAATTTTTAAAACGTAACTTTTTTTTCATACTGTTTGTATAACTGAGAAATGCAATTACACTAACGACACCATATCGGGAAAATAAATTTTAAAATATGTTCAGTAATTAAACTGTTGTCTCCGTTAAAAAACAATCAAATTTTTATAATGCATCCAACATTATTATAATCTTTATTTATTATTTTTAGTTATAAACCACTTATTTAAATTAAATTGCATACAAAATACGATGCAAAAATCATTTCACAGACAATTTTAAGTGTAAACATTTATATAATATTAGCAACTTATTAAGAACAATTCACTTGTTCTTAAGAAGAAGTCACTTATTCCAACTACAACATGTATTACTTCTTTTTCCCACAAATAAAATGACTGATAATCTTATCGGTTCCTTCCTCTAGTTCCTTTGTATAATAAGACAAAATAATATATTTAAACATAATATTTTGAGTGAAAACAAATAAAAGCAGCTAGGTAAGGTAACCGACAGAATTGGAGTTCATTTTAGGAATAAAAGTAAAGGTAAGACATGACTGTGTTAGTGATGAGGTTAGAAAATATTACTGAATTATGATGCAGCTTCATATTTGTTACGAAATGAAATATTACATCCGATACTGTTTGGAATAGTCTATACAATGGTTGTTTATCTTAAAAAAAAAAATTGGCCAATAATATTATACATACATGGTCTTTTATTATGCATATATAGGATAATTTTATTATTATCAATATTAATATAAAATAGAGTAATAAAACATCGTCTCAACCGAGACATCTTTAGATCCTTTGAGATCAATTTCAGTCTTGATTTTTTAACACAACTTAGACGCACATTTTTCTAATGCGATTATAATAAATCTAAAAACGAAAAAATAAATGGAGATAGGTAAATAATATTTACCCTTTATAAATATACAATTTATCCCTGATTTTAACGTCAATACTTGTTCATTTTATAAAACTCTCCTGTTTTTAATACGATTAAATAAATTTACAGTGTGAAACAAATTAAAAGAAAATAATAAACAAATAAACTACTTGAAACTATAAAAAAAACATATATCACCGATTAAATTCAGATTTATTTTATTCATTTGGAATATTTTATCTTTCTACTACCAGAATCTCATTTTTAGATTATTTAACAGATTGACTACCAATGACACATTTGAATAAAGGTGGGCCATGTGAACCAAACACGAGTAACAGTTCAAGATTTACTTCCAACCCTTATGCTGCATTACTGCATCGCATAACAATGCATTACAAAATATATTTCAAAATTATAACCTCACAGAATATAGTAGTTTATTTACCCTGCTTTCTCCCCCGAGTGAATCGTGTTAATTCTTAAATATTAATAGATATATAAGATAGAAGACTAAGGAGTAAAACAATTTTTGTTCTTTAAAAGAAAAAGTAAATTTAATGAGCTGTCATTAAAATTTTGATGATAAACAGAAACCATATTTTATGGAAATAATTATTAATTTAGCATTTACCATATTTTATTTTAAAAATTTTATTTCAATTACATTATGATTTTACAACAAGAAAATAGTTTCTTATTAGAATCATTCGATTTACTGTAAAATCTAAAAAAACAACTTCCTTTCCATGTCCGATAAAAATTTGAACAACAAGACTTATCAAAAGCAGCCAAAGGCTCATTTCGGCAGAATCAACAGCATTTACTGACACATTGTCATCAGGCTCATCTACATACATCAGGCAGAATATTGAACCTGTATTTAAAGTTTTAGAAGATTATGCTCATCGAGGGCTGTATTTTATTACTAGTTACTGCGATTTTAAAACGTTACAACAAAATTATTTAAATGTTCTTCAAAGATGAACCGAACAATTATCCAATTACAATTAAAATATTCAAATGCGATAGCCCGAATGGAAACGTTCTCAGATATTATATGGCAGTAATTTTTTTTAATATAATAATATTACAATTTTATAAACTAATACATTTAAATCATAAATAACACTTATTTTTTTACATTCTATAACAGAGAATTTCATAAATACTGTTCTTATCATCTATTATCCACATCTTAAAATTTCCCACTTCGTAGATTTCTACATATCCATACACACATATTAAAAAAAAATAATAAATATAACTTGGGTTGGATTGTATTTATTTAATCCAGAATTTTCACACACTACTACAATTAATATTAAGAACTTAATTAAACAAACCTCCTCTATGAATCATGAGACCTTGCCGTTGGTGAGGGGGCTTGAGTGCTCAGGGATACAGAGTAGCTGGACCGAAGGTGCAACCATATCGGAGAGGTATCTGTTGAGAGCCAGACTAAGGAATGATTCCTGAAAGAGGGCAGCAGCTCTTTCAGTAGTTGTTAGGGGCGTGAGTCAGGACGACTTAAACGGCCGTATCAACATCACTCAGTCCTCTGAGTACTGCGCAGCTGAAAGCAATGGAAAACTACAGCTGCTTTTTTTCCAAGAAAATGTGGCTCTGCATTTTCACATATACAATAATGGAGGCGCCTTCCTTGGTAAAATATTCCGGAGGTAAAATAGTCCCCCGTTCGGATCTCCGGGTGGGGACTACTAAGGAAGGGGTCACCAGAAAATTAAAAAATAACATTCTACGAGTCGGAGCGTGGAATGTTAGAAGCTTAAAAAAGGTTGGTAGGCTAGAGAATTTAAAAAGGGAAATGGATAGGGTAAACGTTGATATAGTAGGAATTAGTGAGGTTCGGTGGGAAGAGGAAGGCGACTTTTGGTCGGGTGACTTTAGAGTAATTAACTCAGCGTCAAATAATGGGCAGGCAGGAGTAGGTTTCGTGATGAACAAGAAAATAGGGAGGAGAGTGGAGTATTTCAAGACGCGTAGCGATAGAGTCATTGTAATAAGGATAAATTCAAAACCTAAACCGACAACGATTGTTAACGTATATATGCCTACAAGCGCCCATGATGATGATGAGGTAGAATGTGTATACGAAGAGATTGATGAAGCAATTAAACACGTAAAAGGAGATGAAAATTTAATAATAGTTGGAGATTGGAATGCAAGCATTGGAAAAGGCAAGGAAGGAAATATAGTGGGTGAATACGGGCTGGGCAAAAGGAATGAAAGAGGGGACCGACTTATAGAGTTTTGCACGAAGTATAATTTAGTAATTGCCAACACCCAATTTAAAAATCATAATAGAAGAATATACACTTGGAAAAAGCCAGGCGATACTGGAAGGTATCAGATAGATTATATCATGGTTAAGCAAAGATTTAGAAATCAACTCGTTGACTGCAAAACTTACCCTGGAGCAGACATTGATAGCGACCATAATTTGGTGATAATGAAATGTAGATTGGGGTTTAAAAACCTGAAGAAAAGGTGTCAGATGAATCGGTGGAATTTAGAGAAGCTTGAGGAAGAGGAGGTAAAGAAGATTTTTGAGGAGGACATCGCTAGAGGTCTGAGTAAAAAAGATAAGATAGAAAATGTAGAAGAAGAATGGGAGAATGTTAAAAAGGAAATTCTTAAATCAGCAGAAGCGAACTTAGGCGGAATAAAGAGAACTGGTAGAAAACCTTGGGTTTCAGACGATATATTGCAGCTGATGGATGAACGTAGAAAATATAAGAATGCTAGTGATGAAGAAAGTAAAAGGAACTATCGGCAATTAAGAAATGCTATAAACAGGAAGTGCAAACTGGCGAAAGAAGAGTGGATTAAAGAAAAGTGTTCAGAAGTGGAAAGAGAAATGAACATTGGTAAAATAGACGGAGCATACAGGAAAGTTAAAGAAAATTTTGGGGTACATAAATTAAAATCTAATAATGTGTTAAACAAAGATGGTACACCTATATATAATACGAAAGGTAAAGTCGATAGATGGGTGGAATATATTGAAGAGTTATACGGAGGAAATGAATTAGAAAATGGTTTTATAGAGGAAGAAGAGGAAGTTGAGGAGGATGAAATGGGAGAAACAATACTGAGATCTGAATTTAAGAGAGCATTAAAAGATTTAAATGGCAGAAAGGCTCCTGGAATAGACGGAATACCTGTAGAATTACTGCGCAGTGCAGGGGAGGAGGCGATTGATAGATTATACAAACTGGTGTGTAATATTTATGAAAAAGGGGAATTTCCGTCAGACTTCAAAAAAAGTGTTATAGTAATGATACCAAAGAAATCAGGGGCAGATAAATGTGAAGAATACAGAACAATTAGTTTAACTAGTCATGCATCAAAAATCTTAACTAGAATTCTATACAGAAGAATTGAGAGGAGAGTGGAGGAAGTGTTAGGAGAAGACCAATTTGGTTTCAGGAAAAGTATAGGGACACGGGAAGCAATTTTAGGCCTCAGATTAATAGTAGAAGGAAGATTAAAGAAAAACAAACCAACATACTTGGCGTTTATAGACCTAGAAAAGGCATTCGATAACGTAGACTGGAATAAAATGTTCAGCATTTTAAAAAAATTAGGGTTCAAATACAGAGATAGAAGAACAATTGCTAACATGTACAGGAACCAAACAGCAACAGTAGCAATTGAAGAACATAAGAAAGAAGCCATAATAAGAAAGGGAGTCCGACAAGGATGTTCTCTATCTCCGTTACTTTTTAATCTTTACATGGAACTAGCAGTTAATGATGTTAAAGAACAATTTAGATTCGGAGTAACAGTACAAGGTGAAAAGATAAAGATGCTACGATTTGCTGATGATATAGTAATTCTAGCCGAGAATAAAAAGGATTTAGAAGAAACAATGAACGGCATAGATGAAGTCCTACGCAAGAACTATCGCATGAAAATAAACAAGAACAAAACAAAAGTAATGAAATGTAGTAGAAATAACAAAGATGGACCACTGAATGTGAAAATAGGAGGAGAAAAGATTATGGAGGTAGAAGAATTTTGTTATTTGGGAAGTAGAATTACTAAAGATGGACGAAGCAGGAGCGATATAAAATGCCGAATAGCACAAGCTAAACGAGCCTTCAGTAAGAAATATAAGTTGTTTACATCAAAAATTAATTTAAATGTCAGGAAAAGATTTTTGAAAGTGTATGTTTGGAGTGTCGCTTTATATGGAAGTGAAACTTGGACAATCGGAGTATCTGAGAAGAAAAGGTTAGAAGCTTTTGAAATGTGGTGCTATAGGAGAATGTTAAAAATCAGATGGGTGGATAAAGTGACAAATGAGGAGGTATTGCGGCAAATAGATGAAGAAAGAAGCATTTGGAAAAATATAGTTAAAAGAAGAGACAGACTTATAGGCCACATACTAAGGCATCCTGGAATAGTCGCTTTAATTTTGGAAGGGCAGGTAGAAGGGAAAAATTGTGTAGGCAGGCCACGTTTGGAATATGTAAAACAAATTGTTGGGGATGTAGGATGTAGAGGGTATACTGAAATGAAACGACTAGCACTAGATAGGGAATCTTGGAGAGCTGCATCAAACCAGTCAAGTGACTGAAGACAAAAAAAAAAAAAAAATTAAACAAAATATTATGTTTAGTGGATTTTATCCACTATTTTTTTTCAACCGTTTTGCAAATTCTATACTAAATTTAATCTTATGCATCTAATTTTAAACACAATTTTATAATACAACTTAGATTGTAAAAAAAAAAATAATTTTGCATTATGCAGATGTAAATTTAAAAATTTTATAAATCAATCTGATTTTTTTCTACTGAACAGAGTTACATAATCAACAGTAATCGAATTTGACCTGGCACCATCAAATTCAAATAAACAAGTTTATAATGCAGGCCTACTTATTATTAATTCAAACTGGCTCAGCCTGAACAACATTTTTTTTATTTAAAGTACATAACTTGTTTTTCCATGTGTTTTTTTTTACCTATTTACTACAATTTTTTTCTTCTAGTAGTTGTCATTCTATAAATAGTCAATAGTTAATAGTTAATAATTAAGAGAAACTGTACATCTATTATTTCATTATTTTTTTCTAATATATATATATATATACTTTACATGCATATGTATACACACCTTGCTTAACAAAACACTTTGTCAATATATTATTAATTGGCCTCCTGTGCCGAAAACAACAATCTTCACTTTCATATCAATATATTTCTGATTACGTTTTAAACTGGATTATGGTGTTTATAACGACGATGATGACAAAGATGAATACAGCGGTTGGTACGATGATGCTGCTGGAACCACGTAGACACAGGTATTACTTACGTCTGTAAAAAAAAACATTGATAAAAGAAAAATGTAAACAATAACAATCATTGTTCAATGCAACAAACGGTTATTCCAAAATTAAACTATTAAACTTCTATAATTACACCACTTAAATTTCAATGTAACAAAATGGTCATTGCAGAAGAAAGACTGTTTTCTTTTTCTAAATTAATAAACAAGGGTTCAATAATTAAAGAAATGAATGACTGTAGAAAGATAATTATTTATTCAATAACAATGGAACTAATAATACTTTTCAACATAATCCCCAGCGACACTTAAGTATTTGTCGCATATTTTTTGTCAGCTTTGTTATTCCAGTAGTAAAAAATTCTTCACCTCATTGTCTAAGACATTTTTGTACTGCAATCTTGACCGGCTTATTGTCATAAACTCGGTGTCATATAAAAACTCTTTGAAAGGACCAACCAAGCAAAAGTTTATCGGTGCAAGTTTAGAATGTAAGGCCGATGTGGACCACATCCCACCCTGACTTTTGAATAGTTTTGAGCTGTATGGGAACAAGCATTTCATGCAAAATAATAAGGCATTTTGAAAGAAAACCAGGATGTTTACTTCTATTTCGCTTTATATTTTAGATTATCACAAAAGTACTTGCTGCTGACTGTACATTGTTCTTCCAAATAATTGCAATAATTTTGGACTTTAGCAGCTTTTACTGTGAGCAGAGGACAGTGGCTTCCCCAAATTTGTCTAGCTGCAATTTTTTCCTTTAGGTTATTTAAAGGATTGAAGTTTATAAATCAAACTTCTCCACTATCGATAACTGAGTGTGAAAATTCACAATAAGAGACTGAAGTCATCGAAAACATTTTGTGTCAAGTGACTCTCAGCATGACTTTAGCATTGATGCATCAGCTCAACAAATAAAAAAAGATAATAAAGTCTATATTAATTGTTCATATAAAATAAATGAAATAATGTTAATGTAAATATATAAACATAAAAAAATCATAAAAAGACAATTCATAATTCCGAAGGCGGTAATGAAAATTAATTTTGAGCATACATCTATGTATATTTTGTTCAGAATGCAGTTCAATTGTGCTTCTTTTTTGTAATTAGTATTATTTGAAAATTTATTGACAGAGGAACGTTGTTTCTGTAAAAGAAAATTATTTAATTGTATTATAAATAAATTGGTGGGAAGATATTTTAAAATGATTCAGTAATTCAGAATCACAATAAGCCCCTTACTTGTAAGTTGACGTATTGTGTTTAGTTTTATGAAAACAGAACTGTTGTCTGGTTCAGTTAACAATTTTTTTTTTCAGCAAAGATTGCATATTCATAAATAGAAACACAAGAATCGAATAAGATATTAATTTTCTAAATATAGGTCTACACGATTCATACTTATAAACACCAGAGAATGATCTGACAGCCCTACAAAGAATGAACCCTAACAGACTATTTGCACACTTTAAAAACCTAAAAAATAATAACAACTGACTAGAGAAACTGAGAGAGACAGAAGAAATGAAAATAATTCAGGAAGACTAAAATGTTCAAAGAACATTTACTGTGAGAAAGAATTGCAAAATATCTGTTTCCAGGAAAACAAAAACCATGGAAGAAATATTTTTTACCCGGACAGAAGAAAAAAGTAAAATACTGGAAAACGAAGAAGGAGATATGGAAGAAAAAGAAACTGAGCAAGTGAAATAACATGTATATAAAAAAAATTTGATCTAACAAGTGAGATTAGAACTGCAATTTAACCAAACATAAATCATGTAAATTTTCTGATATTAATATAGTTATTTAACCCCCTTACTGGTTTTTGACAATATATTTGTAAATAACTACCTTGATAAAAATTGCCCTTGATAAAATAATTTATCATCCGCTTTTTGCTGAAAAGTGCTACTGACGAAATAATTTGTCAATATGAATTGACTTTATTTATTCTGTTTGTTGATATGTTGCTGCAATGTGCAAGATTAAACAAATTTTTAATTTTTTTAATTATTATGACTATGTGTTTTTATATATTTACAACTATAAGTTTTAAATTTTAATGTGTGATTTTTAAAAAGAATATGTTTTATTAACTGATGATGAGGGAAACCCTCGAAAGCGCTTTTATATAATAACAACTTACTTAAGGTGAGGCATTATTGAATTCTGTACTCTTGGTGGTAAACTTTTTATACTTTTGTCTTTGACATAATCAGTACAGAGGGGAAATACAGACAAATCCAATAACAAAAAAAAAAAAACTGATTCTTCTAAGATCTACATATACAGAAACAATATATATATACATATTGTTTGTCTGCTGTTAATGCATCAAGCGAGAACCAACTGACCAATTACTTTCAAATTTGCAGGATACATTCATCTTATCCCAGAGAAGCTTTTAAACCATCACCCAAGGCCCTGGCTGCCTTGTAAGTTAAAATATAACTTAACTTTGCCCCCAAGGTGGGTGAAATTATTTATTAAAGATACTCATTAAGTAAAGGAAAAAATAGACTAATCCTTTTACTTCATTATTATATTTCTGCACCTTGCACAAAAATAAGAATTTTTTCATCTTCAAAGGTGTGTGTCCTTTATTTACCATAGTTCCCATTATTCTACCTTTTGTAATTTAGGTCCTTTTTCAGATTTCTGTAAAGCCTGAATACTATAACTATTATTTTTCAGTATTATTCTCATAACCATGAGAATAACATACAGTGCGGGAGAGTCTAGGATATGGAGTCATCTGGTGAGATGGAAATGGCCACCGAAGCAAAATCTGCAGGTGTCTAGGACACCATTCCCCCTGGAAAATTGGGAATGGCAATCGAAGCGATGTCTGCACCCATGGGATAGACCTTGAGGTGCCCCTGAGTTGTCTCTGGGATTCTCGCATGGGTTGACCTGAGCCTCGAATGGTCCAGGTTCTGGTTAGACGGATAGTCTCTTATAAGAGACCTAACATGTGTTATCCCTTTGGGCAACCAAGTTACAGGGTTACAAAAATTAGAAAAAGTTTTAAATGATTATATTTAAATATACACTTTTAAACATTATAATATTGTACAAATATAAAACCCTCTGCCTACTATCATATTTCTGAAATTGCACTATCAATAACTGAAGGCAAACGTTCACAACAAAAAACTGAAATTATTGACAACATTTTGCATCAGGTGACTAAGTATGATTTCTTTAGCATTGCCGCATCAGCTCCACAGAGTGCTAACTTAAAATATAATTTGTAATAATATGGTACATATGTTAACTTTTCCTAATGTAAATACTGAATTAAATTTTATTTTATTTTCACTTCAATAATAAAATTAAATGTCACAACTCTGTTGAATCTGAATCAAGTTAGGTTTTAATTACTAACTTGATAAATATTCAAATATGACAAGTGATTGCAAATACCATCTGTTTACCCAGCGCTTATTAAAATCACAACTCTATCAAAAAGATAAATACATGCATTTCAGATATCCCTGAAGTTTAAAAACAACACTTTTGCCCTCAAATGTTAACCATTTATCATTCACACACAACTTAATAAGTCGATATTAATTAAATAGAAAGAGAATTAAAAATAATTTTTTTTATAACAGAACACATGCATGTGCGCATACACACACAGAAATGAAATTAACAAGAGACTAACTCATGTTTGTTATAATATCCAATAATTATAAATACTTACATGACCCGGATAAAATTCCATCTTTTCTTCTGTCTTCACAGTGTGTAAATCATTTATTTCAAATTCACTGGTTTTCATGTTAAGATTAATCTGCGGTGAAACTTCATCATTAAATGAGATCTCAGACTCCTTTAAATAAGATAAAAGAAAAAATCTTATAAAAAAATGTGAAAAACTAATTATTATTCGACAAATAATCTTTTTTTATTCTGACTGGAACTTAATAATACCATTATATAATTATATTATGTTTTCGCAAAATAAATTAGTAATAATAAAACAAATTATAAGATAAAAAAGATGTGATTAAAGAACAGTACTGTTGTATGGTTCAGTTTAGGTGGATATTGTTATTTGTTAAGAATAAGTGACAATTGGTTTTAGTAAAGATTGCATATCCAAAAATATAAACACAAGGATAGAATAAGATATTTATTTTCACTTATAAACACCAGTTAATTATCAGACAGCACAATTTTCTATCTTAAAAGCTCAATCTGACTTTGAGGGAGTGCCTAGATTTGATATTAAACTTTATAGAGGAATTTACGTAGACATAATAAACATTTCCTACAAACTTCATACTTCCTATTGACTGCAAAAACAAAGCAATCTCTACCAGTCGGTATGCAGATCAAGAATAAATGACTGAATGAAAATGACGATAATTGATTAATTGTCATAAACATTGTTTCATGCCGATCTCCATGGCAGATTAGTTAACTTTTATCAGGAGGTCTGGGCTTGAATACTGGTCAAGCATGTCATTTTACAAAAACTATTTTTACAACTATGCTACAAAATTCATTATCATCCATGAGTAAATGTAAGCAGCCATAAGCTTGTGGTTACTGTAGAAATAAAGATTAATAAATAGTATATGATTATACCATGCCGTATTAATATTTTAAATTTTTGTGTAAATCTTTGTTTAACAGATTATTAGATTTTAATTTATGTACCCCAAAATTTTCCTTAACTTTCCTGTATGCTCCGTCTATTTTACCAATGTTCATTTCTCTTTCCACTTCTGAACACTTTTCTTTAATCCACTCTTCTTTCGCCAGTTTGCACTTCCTGTTTATAGCATTTCTTAATTGCCGATAGTTCCTTTTACTTTCTTCATCACTATCATTCTTATATTTTCTACGTTCATCCATCAGCTGCAATATATCGTCTGAAACGCAAGGTTTTCTACCAGTTCTCTTTATTCCGCCTAAGTTTGCTTCTGCTGATTTAAGAATTTCCTTTTTAACATTCTTCCATTCTTCTTCTACATTTTCTACCCTATCTTTTTTACTCAGACCTCTTGCGATGTCCTCCTCAAAAGTCTTCTTTACCTACTCTTCCTCAAGCTTCTCTAAATTCCACCGATTCAACTAACACCTTTTCTTCAGGTTTTAAACCCCAATCTACATTTCATTATCACCAAATTATGGTCGCTATCAATGTCTGCTCCAGGGTAAGTTTTGCAGTCAACGAGTTGATTTCTAAATCTTTGCTTAACCATGATATAATCTATCTGATACCTTGCAGTATCGCCTGACTTTTTCCAATTGTATATTCTTCTATAATGTTTTTTAAATTGGGTGTTGGCAATTACTAAATTATACTTCGTGCAAAACTCTATTAATCTGTCCCCTCTTTCATTCCTTTTGCCCAGCCCGTATTCACCTACTATATTTCCTTCCTTGCCTTTTCCAATGCTTGCATTCCAATCTCCAACTATTATTAAATTTTCATCTCCTTTTACGTGTTTAATTGCTTCATCAATCTCTTCGTATACACACTCTACCTCATCATCATCATGGGCGCTTGTAGGCATATAGACGTTAACAATCATTGTCGGTTTAGGTTTTGAATTTATCCTTATTACAATGATTCTATCGCTATGCGTTTTGAAATATTCTTTCTAATATATTATACAAAGAAATAATAAAATTAACCCAAACTCAACTTACGGAGCAATCAAAACTATGAAAACAAATACGTAGTAACAGCTCTTCAGAATGATAGGAAACAAGACATAAAATAAAGAAACAATGTGCTATTAGCACTTCAGCATTAAATTAGAGTAAAAATGAAACTAGACACGCGCATGTAACAGTAAACCATCAACAAACAGAATAAAACAATTAATAATGATAAATTATTTTGTCAGTCACACTTTTAAGCCAAAATGTGGATGAATAATTATTTTGTGAAGGCCAATTTTTATCAAGGTAGTTGACGAATAGTTATTTTGTCAAAAATTGTTAAGGGGTAAATAACTAACTATTACTATCAGTATTTGGTTCATAGGTTTACACGATTTGTGTTTGGTTAAATTGTAGTTTTGATGTTGCTGTTAATCAAATTGTTTTTATGTACAATTTATTTCCCTTTTTCAGTTTCTTTTTCTTCCATATCTCCTTCGTTATTTTCCAGTATTTTACTTTTTTTTTCTACCGGGTAAATATTTCTTCAGTCGTTTTTTTCTCCTGGAAACCTGAAGTATTTTGCGATTCTTTCTCATAGTAAATGTTCTTTGATGACTTGATGTGTTATTTTCATTCCTAATATGTCTTTTTCTGTCAGATTTTTAAAGTGTATAAATAGGGGGTTCATTCTTTGTAGATTACCATAAAAGGTGATTCTTAATTTTCTGATTAAATGTGATAGTTTCTCCATGTTCATGTAAAGTTCATTATTGTGTTCTTTTCTGTCTTTGATGGACTGAAAAACTTTTTTTTTTTAGTATTCTTCGTTTTTTTTGTCGATTAGAAGTTTGTCAAATGTCAGATATTCGGTTGGAAGTAGAGCTTCCGATGAAATGACTGTAAAGTACTGCTATAGTTTACCATTGAGTGATATTAATTTTTTACCGCAAGTGTTCTTTGTTAATCGATAGGCTAGCCATTTTACTGATTTTGGCCATAATGGCTTCTTTTTGAGAGATGTTGACTTCAATAATCTCCCCAGGGTATTTGAATTTTCAGTTTCATTAATTTCCTGTATGTTATTGTTAGTTTTTTAAACTGCTGATTATTTATCATAAGAAATTTTGTAGAGTTTATTTTATAATGTAGTAATAATAAAAGGGAAATTTAGAAAAGTATGGTTTATATTAGTTGTTCTGAAAAATGTTCATAATTTATATACAGTTAACGTAGTTAACAAATTTACACAAAATTTAAAAATATTAATATGGCATGGTATAATCATATACTATTTATTAATCTTTATTTCTGCTTACATTTACTCATGGATGATAATGAATTTTTGTAGCACGACATGCTACAAAATAGCATAGTTCTAAAAATAGTTTTTGTAAAATGACATGCTTGACCAGTATTCGAGCCCAGACCTCCTGATAAAAGTTAACTAATCTGCCATGGAGATCGGCATGAAACAATGTTTATGACAATAAATCAATTACCGTCATTTTCATTCAATCATTTATTCTTGATCTGTATTATTTATCTTAACTTTTTCAATTGGATTAAGGAACCTTTAGTACCAATTATCAGCACTTTCATCAAAGGAGTTTCTGAAAGCCCTGTTGTTAACGATGACCATTCTCCAAAAGGTTAGGAAACCATTTTAGTACATAGATGAATAATATTTAACTTTTTCCCCTGTGACATGATAAGTGTTTTTTATGAGGCGATTTGCAACATATTTTATGACAGTCCAGATTATTTTATGACAGTCCATTTTATCAAAAATTTTGTTTTCGGTGAATTTAAAATTATATATGCAAAATCAAGAATTTAATTGATACTATTTTCTGTGTTGTATAATTCTATTCATAAAAAAATAATATATAAGTATAAACTCAAAACTTGATACACACTTTTCACTAAATAAATATACGCTGCAATATAAATAAGTTTTTATGAATATGAACAACAATATTCACCGTTTGAAATAATATCTGTTTTCAGAAATCCATGTATATAATTACACATATATTTAAATGTGGGGAGAAGGCATGATTTGTAAGGCCCTTCGTGTAATTCCATGCAAACTAACAGCTCGCCTCCTTAATAACATGTTGAACTACAGAATGTTCCAAGTTATCATGGGATTTGATATAAGCTCACATAGGAAACTGAAGAACGGCCTTCCACAAGGGTCGGTACTTGGGCCTCTCCTTTTCAGCCTCTATGTTGCAGACATGCCACAGACGAAGATCTAAAAAGATGGCTACGCCGATGACTGGTGGTAACAACAAAATGTAGATCATTTGACGAGTCGGAGAAGGTCCTGATGGCTGACCTGGAGAAACTGGGAAGGTACTTCCGGAGATGGCGCCTCCAACCAAATGCTAGTAAAACAGCAGTCTCATGCTTCCATCTGAGTAACAATTTGCTAATAGGGAGCTTAAAATTCTATTCGAGAACACGTGGTTCTTTCACAATAAGACACCAAAATACCTAGGCGTGACACTTGATAGAACGCTTTAATTTAAGGAGCACCTAATGAAAACTGCAGAAAAATCGGCCGGGCCGCACCCGGCCGATTACAGGGGCTGTCCTTATCAAAAGGAGCAGCTGAACAAGCAAAAGGGCACCCAGAAAACATCCGCTGTTACTGACAGACGTAGCTGGGCACGAGTTGCAGGAGGGAGAAAACCGAGCCCCCAGCCTCAGGTAGTTTTACCGGCAGCAACGATGACGGTGGAAAAAGGAGAATCACCTACCCCCACACCAACAAAGCCTAAACCAGCAATAGTTACAGGAAAGGTGGAAGCAAAAAAGCCGAACAAGCCTGCGCAGCCGAACCGGCAAAATCAAAGAGGGCAGGTGCCAAACCCACAACGTCTGGCAAACACACCAAGGTCCCAGAAGCCCCACCAAAAAGGCGTTAACGACTACCGGCCCATCCAGCGGCAAAATAAATATAACCGCTATCCCGAAGGAGAGTTCCGACAAGGTTTTCTTGTCGCAAGTGACAATAAAGATGTCCTACCGGAAATTCTAGCAATATTGCCCAGCTTGCTCCAAGCAAAATCTCTTAAGGGCTGCATTCAGTCCATTATAGAGTGCCTCATGAACCTGCTATCTAGGTATGGTTATGCAAACTCTCAGATGATGATACTACAGTGGAACGCCAATTCAGTAGTAGGCAAGCCGGCAGAACTATGCCGTCTGGCCGAGGATCTACTAATAGACATGATACTATTGTCTGAGACGTGTCTGAACAGGAACAAACAACTGACCAATCGGAATTACTTTACCTATAGGACGGATAGGCCCAGTACGACCCGGACGCCCTGCCAGCGGCAGAACCGCAATTTTAGTCCACAGACACCATGTACACACGCGAGTCGACCTCCACACTAACGTAATGAATGGAGCGACTTATGTACATGTGGAGCATCTAGGCATGGAGTATGGGCTGATTTCGGCTTATAATAAACCAAACTCAGCAGTACCCGCCGCAGATCTAGATGCCGTGCTAGAAAAATGGGATGGGCCCATGATACTCATGGGCGACCTCAACGCTAAGCACGAGTCTTGGAATAGCAATCTGACAAGTGCAAATGGGAGATTGCTATACGAAAGGGCACGAGCACGCCGGTTAGTCGTCATAGGCCCCGAGGTGCCCACCTTCGTTCATCGAACGAGCAGATCGAGCGAGACCTGATGTACTCGACATCGCAATCATGAAGGCGGTAACAACTCCGGTCACGATTGAAGCGATAGAAGACCTCGGCTCCGACCACTCTCCTGTATTATTAGAGTTGTGCCAAGTAGGGGCGGCCGAGACCCCTCGATTATACCCCGAAGCTCAGTGAATTGGAAAAGGTTCTATGAAACTCTCCAACGGGATTACAGACCAGCGCATCCTGAACTCCTGACCACACCGGAGGAAATCGACGACACGGTCCAACGCGTCACATCGTCAATGACCGAGGCTCTGTCAAACAGCTCTACGGAAAAGTCCACGAGGCTTATCCGTAATAATCTCCCACCTCACGTTTCTGATGCTATAGCAGAAAAGCGTCGACTGAGGAGGAGATACCGGATCACCCTGTCCCCCGATGATAAAAGGGCTTTTTATATTCAAACGGACAGAGTGAAACAGCTGCTGACACAACATCGGGAGGATTCATGGAATGAATACCTCTCCTCGGTGTTCAGGCTAAACAAAAAACTACCAGAAGGAAAGAAGCCCTGCCACCCGGTTGTGGGGCAACGAGGCCTTTTGGCAAATTCGGGGGCGGACAGGGCGGAGGTTTTCGCCGACACACTGGAGAACCAATTTACTCCAAACCCCCTTCCGTCCCGAACGATGACCACACAACCGAGGTAGAGTCCTTCCTCGTAGATTATTTAGCACAGGTGGAGGACGCCCTACTAGAAATAGACCAAGTCACTGAGGCGGAGGTTTCCGCTGGAATCAAAGCCACACGCCCCGACAAGGCTCCGGGTGTTGACGGGATCGGTGCCCGCGCATTCCGAAATGTTTCACCCGCTCATATAGCGACCATAACCACAATATTCACGTCAATTTTGTACGTTGAATATTTTCCAAATTGCTGGAAAACTGCAAAGGTGGTATGCCTACCCAAACCTGAAAGGATTTTCCTGGAGACTTAGGCGACATTTGGGAAAAGGAGTACGGCCTAAACAATTTGGGTTCAGGGAGGGCTACTCGACGATCCTCCAACTGCTTAAAATAATCGACAGTCTTGTCGGAGGCCTAAATAGAAAAGCGGTACCTGCAACCGTTTTTCTAGATGTGGCTAAAGCCTTTGACAAAGTTTGGCATAGCGGCTTGCTGTATAAACTCGCACATAAGACGATTCCCTGGCGCTATGTCAGACTGATACGGTCTTATTTACTAGACCGACAATTTGTTGTACGCGTAGGGGGAACAATCTCCTCCACCAGAGACGTAGCCGCTGGAGTCCCCCAAGGAGCAGTGCTTATGCCGTTCTTGTACACGGCCTACGTCATCGATATGCCGCTGTCGGAAGGAGTCAAAACAGTTCTATACGCAGACGACACGGCATATTATTATGAATCCGGAAGTGTAGATTACGCGATCGAGAGATTCCAATGGCAACTGGATCTATTAGAGCCGTGGCTCGATATGTGGAGAATCAAGGTCAACGGTGAAACATCGGTGGCAGTGATGCTCACATGCAAGACACGTGCTAGGCAGCTGGAAATCTCAGGGGAGAAAATCCCCTTTGGGAAAACAGTCAAGTTCCTGGGAGTAGTCCTGGACAAACAGCTTACCTTAGGAGAACATGTTAAATATGTGATCCAAAAGGCAAAGGCCGTGAGGGCCTCACTATACTCAGTACTGAACAGTGCCAGTCCATATCCACTGGCGACCAAATTGCTCATTTTTCGGCTATACGTCCTGCCAATTCTAACATATGCTTACCCGGCATGAGGAGCTTTGTTGAACTCACGCTTCAAAGGAAATTAGAAGCCGTCCAAAACATAGCGTTGCGGACGATATTTGGAGCACCGTGGTTCGTCAGAAACGTCACTCTTCGCTACGAGGTGAGAGTGGCGCAGGCACGCACACTGTTCGGGATGTCCGAACACGGCCATCTCCGGGACATCTGCCGAGAGGACCGTACTTATAAGAAAACGGCCTCATGCCGTATTAAACGAACCACCGCGAAGATGCGTAGGAACCACCGTATGAGGCTTAGGAGCCTCTATATGGCGTAACCTATAAATGGCAACCGCACGAAAATTCCGGCCGCGAAAGTGACCGTTTTCACAATTAAATTTTGTTAAAACCATAAAAAGCTAGACATCACCCCACACCGTCCCACGAAGAGACCACAATTTCATTTAGACAGCATATGCGACTCCCTCCGGAGAACGGGGCGCATTTCTCCCTCCAAATAACTAGAGCTCCGGTAGGCGCACTCCTGCTAGCCCATAGGTGCTGGTACCGAAAGTACTTCAGCGGATGGACTGAAGGGGAATCACGCCGGGATTACTAGGCTCAAAAGCTTAGTCTATCTTGGTCAGAACAGGTACATAAATTCCACCATGGTCCGTACGGATAGGAACGCAAATTACCAAATCCGTCAATAAATAAAACTTAAAATGTATAACCGCCACTAAATACGCGATGAAATCCGCCCGATAATAGAAAGATACAGCAGCAAGGGACATTGTCCCGGCTCTGCGATCTGTAGGTAGAGATATTTAAACTCCCGCCATTCTTTCGTTCCGTAAAAGCAATGAAGGATAAATTTTGATTTTTGTACATCAGGCAGAAATTTCCGAATGTAAGTGAAGGAAAAATTAAAGAAGGAATTTTTGTTTGTCTTCAAATAAGACAGCTGGTCAAAGATGAAGTATTTAAGTCGATGTTCAATAACGTAGAAAGTGCAGCTTGGGCTTCATTTAAAGTCGTTTGCAAACATTTTCTCGGCAAACAAAAATCCGACAATTACCACGATATTGTTAATCGACTTCTTACTTCATACAGAGCTATGGGATGTAATATGTCTTTGAAAATTCATTTCCTCCACTCAAATATGGATTTTTCCCCGGACAACCTCGGAGACGTAAGCGACGAACACGGTGAACGTTTCCACCAAGACATTTCGGCGATGGAAAGCCGATATAAAGGAAATGGAATACTAACATGCTATTCGATTACTGTTGGACGTTAATTTGAGATGTGCCTGAGATTATATATAAAAGAAAGGCATCAGATAAATAATTCTAACACAGGTATTTAAAGAGTTCTAATTACTAAAGCAATTCTTAAAATTTTCTAAAAAAATAACATATCGTTCTTTATAATTAATAAAAATGTTGATATACAGAGTCCGGGTTTTTAAAATTATTCTGTAGATTATTCTAGTCGTTTTCATGATACCGGAGGTAAAACAGAAAAATTTGACAATGTAAAACAAGTTCTTATTTTTTGAAGTACAATAGCTTTGTTAAATGACTAATAAATTTGTAAATGTTATTATCAAAACTTGTAGAGAATTTAATTATACAAAAAAAAATCTTAACAGAAAACTTTTCAAGTATAAAAGGACCTATTAATCGACTACAACCATGCCACCTCAAATGTAAGAGGTAGATTTCATTAAAAATTTGAATTTGGGAACACATGTTTTATCTAAACATTTTATGACATTAGTAACAACTATAACTTTAAGAGCAAATAACCCACGCATAATTACTAAAAACTATTTCCAATCTCTTAAGCTCTCTACTCATAGCGTGTACGAAGCCGCAATAGAAGAAGTTAGTTATAAATTTATATATATATATATATATATATATATATATGTATATGTATATGTAAAACCGCTGTAGAATATTATAAGCCCAAATATTATAACAAAAAAGTAATAAGTAAATAAAAAATACGATTTTACTTGATTTGTTATCAAGATATTTATATAATTTATATAAAATTATATAATTTACGCATAACTGATCTCAACCACAAAAGGTCCATATTTTGATTTTTGGTCTGTGGACCAAGCCGGCAAAGGCAGCCAAGAAGTTTCTTCTGCTTCGCTAAACCACCTGTCATATTAACTTTGAAGGGAAAAGTGTTGTATGTCTTTTGTGATGTCTACATCACAAAATAAAACAATGTAGTTTTAAGAAGCATTGTACGGTACACTTCCTAAAAAGTGTATTAAAGAAATTATTTTGTAGTTCCCAGTGCAAGGCCGTAGCTTCCTCCCTGCTGTAGAGTTTTTGGCAGGGCAGAAAAGATCATGAAAAAATTTACAATAAAAATATTTAAAAAAAAAACAACTTTCATGATCTTAATTTTTCTTTAGATTTCTTATACATCAATTTACAAGTAAAGGCTACATAAGGCTCATCAATCTTTTACTCCTTTCGGTTTTACAATATTTTCTTCTTTTTCTATTCTTTATTATAACCAAACAGTGCCTAAAAGGAGTATGCTGAAGCCAGAACCGTGAATGCATCAGCTATTAAAAACGCCAAGACTAAATGTTGGAAGGAACTATGCGAGAACATTGACAGGGATCTGTGGGGGAGAGGCTACCAGTTGGTATCAGAAAGATTAGGTTGACGGTTTACTGGTGATCGTGAAGGATAAGATATCTGAATACGTCAAGAAGCTATCTGAGAAAACTGATACAGAGATATCTGCAGGAAAGAATCTTGGTGTACCGTACAGGCAACAATGAGCTCAAGTTTAGTTTCTAGTGGGGTACCCCAGAGTTCAGTCTTGGGCTCTATACTATGGAATAGTACTTTTGATGGGATCTTACGCCTAGAGTACCCAGAAGGGGTGAACGCAGTAGCGTTTGCCAACGACCTCAATTTGGTGGTTGCAGCAAAAAAAAGGAAATGTTGCGAGGGCGGCAAACGAAGCTTTAGACATGGTAAGTCGATGGATGAAAGCCAGAGGCCATCGATTATCACATGGAAAAACAGTGGCTATCTCTACGACAGGTAGGAGAATTATAGGATCTACACCGATTGTGATAGATCCAGGCAGTTAAGATTGCAAATTACCTCGAGTTGTAGTTGGACCGTAGAAGGTCCTTCACGTTTCATGTCCTAGAAGTTCGGGTAAAAGCCGAACAAGTTGTTCAAAGCCTGAACAGATTGCTGAGAACTACGACTAGACCGTGGGCCTGTAAAAACGGAGATTGTTTTCACACGTAAATTCCATTTTGTTGTATGGTGTACCAGTATGGTACAGATCTCTGAGGTATGATCATAACAGATGACAGCTGGAGGGAGTACAAAGGAGGATAGCTCTGAGAATTACGTGTGCCTACTCCTCAGTGTTCACAGAGGCTTTATTTGTGGTCCCCAGAGTGTTTCCGCTGCAGCAGTTGGCTGATTCACGGGTGAAGATAGATGAAGATATGAGTAAAGAAGAAGCATATCGTGAGGTATTAGAGAAGTGGCAGATAGGGTGGACTGTTTCGTGTAAAAGTGAATGGACAAGACGATTAATATGTGAGATCGGGCCGTGAATCGGGAGAGAATTTGACGAGCTAAATTACTGGCTTACACAGTTCCTAACCGGCCACAGCTCCTTCAGAGCGTACTTGTTTGCAAGACACAGAACAGATAGTCTGGAGTGTCGGTACTGCAATGAAAGAGAAACAGCAGAATATGTCATATTTTCCTGTAGTAGATGGGAGAAGGAAAGAGAGTGCACACCAGTAACAGGGCAAATTAATCCTGCCAATGTGATGTGAAGCGACTGATTTGCAGCTGCGGCTAATTTTGTCTGTAGAGTGTTACAACAGAACCCTGGCAGCCAGGTCAGGTGTCGCAAGGGAATGGAAGACAGCCCATCGTGGAGTTGCCGCTCGTTTGGGTTTACACGCATGGGTGGTAGATGAAGCGAGGGGACTCCACTAGCCTCTGAGCAAGTTGCAAGTGAAACCGATGTACAAAAGGAAGGTAAATAGAGACGTAGGTTGTGAATATTAGCTAACACGTGTGTATAGTCGGTAGAAGTTATTATGTTATCTAGATTATTGATTAAACTATAGTTAATTAATGCAAGCAGTGAACTAAAACAGCCCAAGAAGAAACAGTCAGAATAATGTAGTTGTCAGAAGCAGCGTCAAGAGTCGGAAGGTGAGGCGGTGAGGGACAGCCTTCAGTGGAGTCGCCGTCTGTCCATGCTTGAGCAGGTGGGCGGCGGCGGCGATGAAGCTGCCAGTAGGGTGCAGGCACTCATAGTCTCTATAACATCTAGCCAAACCGGTGTGTGTCCAACACTCCTCCACCTCGTGGGGGGTACATAAATGATATCTCTCCACATCGATAAAAAAAATATATATAAATACATACATATATAAAAAAATGGTAGGTGACATTTAACTAGTCATACAATTTTTCAAATTCTAAAAAAAAAGTCAATAGTCATCAAGCCAATGGTTTTTTTTAATGGACCCTTCTACTCACCTAATATAATAGGAATGAATGCACACATTACAGAGCTTGTTCAAGTAAGAAATGAGGAAAGAAAGTTTGGATCTTCGTAATGACATTATGCTAAAATACTACGTGTCATATAAGAACGTAGTTCTGTATTCAGCAGTTTTGTATTGCACTACTGAGAGGTTTTCATTCTTAAAAAGAGTAGCTTATAGGACAGAATCATTTCTCGGGTACCATATATCTTTGCAAATCATTTCTGACAATAAATATTATAATATTAAAATGTATCAAATAATATCAAAGTATCAAAATGTGTCAGAAAACATAAAATATAGATCTTGACTCGCTGATGAGCAACCGAAGTGTTTACGAACAGAATATCATCATACTGATCTAATAATTATGAGGCACTGGTCAATGAAATGGAATGTCAAATATCACATTGATTTTTAGATTGATATTATTTTTATAAATATATATATTTTTAATGTAATATGAACTTTGTAAACATTCATTTAGCACAAAAATTTAAACAATAGTTTTTATGAATTTTAATAGTTAAAATTATAGATAGAAATAGATATAGATTTGTGCATATGAAAACATAAAATTGCTTTGATAAGATATGTAGTACGTGCTCTGTCAGTATTTCAGAATATATTGATATAATAAAATATTGATGTAATAAAATTAAAGCATGGGAATTCGAATCCAGAAAGAGCAAAAAAGAAAAGTTTTTTCCCATCTCTTTAAGGTGATTAAGATCAAATACTATTAGCAAGTATCTTAGCTATCAAAGTTGAATTAAATTATGTGACGAAATCTACTTACAAAGTTATCAACATGGCCTTTTTATATGTTTTTAACTTAACGTTATTTTATAAATAAATATTACTTTTCCAGCGAATATTGCTAGAACAGCTATATTAAAAGATGAAGTACAGTGATCATGTCAAAGATAGGGTATCGGGTTTTTTTTCTGTAAATCTGTACGTTTTTGGGTCAAAAAACACAATGCATGTATGTATCGCACTCCTTATTTTAAAGTTAAGAAGGCGTTTTAAAATTTTTAATAAAAATACAGAGGTTTTTTAATATTTTATATTCTTTTGAATCGTATTCTGTGAAATGGAAAATTATTTTTTAAAACATTATGTTTTTTAGTCAAGTAACCAGAGGCTGGTAAAGCCACATTCGCATCGCACATACAATAAGAGTGGCAGTAGCTGTATTTGTTGAGCTGCCATGCCATATACTGCCTGCACTTTTGATATTCACATGAAGATTACACAAACACATGCACATGTGCACACACATATATACACACACCAAAAATCAAGCAGATATCAGAAAAATTCAAAAAATAATAAATTATTTAACTTAATTTGAACCTTTAAACTCAAAATTTCAAAAACTTCTTTCTTGGTGCTCACTTACACTATAGGAAAGACGTGTATACAAATTTCCTTCATTTCAAATTAATCTTCATTAGTGATTTTTGGAAGTTTTTTATAAATGACTCCCATGCTATTTTATACTTATAGATATATTTGGATACAGTTTTTAATATTCTTTCTCAATTACTTCTAATACACTCTTAACTTAATGAACACCTTTGAAACAATGTTTTAAACCTGAAATTTTAATTTGTTATTCATTAATAATAGGAAATCTAAGAAGTAATGAATGTTTTGCACACTATATAGTTCAATGTCCTAAATCTCAGGGTATATGAGTCGCAGTGGGTCAGGCCGAATGTTATTTGACAGCTGGCAGTTGATGTGCAAAATATGTTGCAATTTTTATACTTGGACGTAAGGTATTGTGCTATGAAAATCAGTGGATGTTCAGCGAAACTGATGAACATCTTACTACAATTTTATTTAGATAAAGATGCAAATGCTGCGCAGGACCGTGAAGAAACTTGTGCTGTTTATGGGCAAGATATGTCATCAAAAACAACAATCAAAAGATTGTTCAGTCGCTTTTGTTTTGTAAAGTTTGATGTCCAAGATGACCCTTGCAGTAAAGACCAACAACAAAATCACAGAAAAAGTGAGTGATATTCTGCCAAAAGTCTAGCCATGCAAGCCTTCATGACATTGTCAGTGGCCTAACACCCATCACCAAACACTGTTAGTCCAATCAGAGAAAGCCGGTTACAAAAAGAAGCTTGACATTTGGGTGCCACATGATCTGACTGAAAAAACTTTACTCAATTGAATTTCTATCTGTGAATCTCTACTGAAACGCAACAAAAGTGAGCCATTCTGAAGCCAGATGATCATCAGTGATGAAAAGTGGATAATTTAAGAACACAATGGCGAAAAAGATTGTGACTGAAACAAGGAGAAACTTCATAGTCTGTGACAAAGCCCATACTGACAGCCAAGAAGATAATGTCGTGTTAGGTGTAACTGGAAGGCCATCGTGTAACAAACTGCTGCTGCCAAGCTGTATGATAGGCTCAAACCTGAACTGTTGGCATTTAGTGCGACTGCACTTAGCAATTAAAAACAAAACGGCCAGAATTAGTAAACAGAAAGGATGTCATACACAGCACTGATAACCACCAGAATACGACATCTTTAACAACCTATCAACAATTGCAAGAACTTGACTGGGAAGTTTTGATGCATCCATCATATAGCCTGGACCTAGCACCGTTAGGATATAACTTGTTTCAGTCTCTGCAATAACTTCCTGAATGCTGTTAAATTAGTTTCAAAAAAGGCCTGTGAAAACCATGTATCTCAATTTTAAGAACGAAAACCTTAGAAGTTCTATAGTGTAGGATCTATGGTGTTGACAGAAAAATGGCAGAAGGTTATAAAAAATATGGTCTAGGTAGTATCAAAATGTTATTTTTCAATAATAATAGATGTACTCTACATTTTGGATTCCAAAGGCTCAATACTTTTTAGACAACCGGAAATAAAGGAAATATGAATCATGTAATATGCAAGTTATTATAAAGCTTTATTAACAAAATTTACATATATAATATAAATGGTTCCAAATGAACTTGTTTATAAACTAATTAGTATAATTGTGTATACAATAGTGTAAAATGAAAAAACGAGCCACAAACTGCCCTATAACAGGGACAATTTATACCACTCTGTAACCTTATTTGACTTTTGTGTAAAACTTTTCAGAACGAAATTTTCTAACCTGTACGAATAGACAGATGTCTTTTTAAATTAGCCCTGTGACAAAATGTTTTCTCACAAAAATTACAAGTGAATTTCTTCTCACCATTATGAACAGAGAGATGTGTATTTAAATTACAGCTTTGATTAGAAATTTTTTTACAAAAATATACAAGCGAAATTTTTCTCACCAGTATGAACAGAAAGATGTTTTTTAAACTAATGCGTTGAATACATATTTAATTACAAAAATTACAAATGAATTTCTTCTCACCAGTATGAATAGATAGATGTGTTTTTAAACTACAGTTTTGATTAAAAGATTTTTTACAAAAATTACAAGTGAATTTTTTTTCACCAGTGTGAATAGTGAGGTGAGTTTTTAAATTATTCTTTAGACTAAATGATTTCTTACAAAAATTGCGAGTGAATTTCTTCTCACCCATATGAATAGAGAAGTGTGCTTTTAAATTACCGCTATGATTAAAAGTTTTTTACAAAAATTACAAGTGGATTTCTTCTAACCATTATGAATAGAAAGATGTCTTTTTAAGTTACTGTTTAGATTAAATGTTTTTTTACAAAAATTACAAGTGAAATTTTTCTCACAAGTATGAACAGAGAGATGTTTTTAAACTAAAGCGTTGATAAACATTTTATTACAAAAATTACAGGTGAATTTTTTTTTCAACAGTATGAATAGATGATGTATTTTTAAACTACAGTTACGATTAAAAGTATTTTTACAAAAACTACAAGTGAATTTTTTTCACCAGTATAAATAGAGAGATGTGCTTTTAAATACTACTATGATATAGTATAAGGTAAAAAAACAAGTACATTTTTTCTCATTTGTATTAGTAGAGATATGTGTTTTTAAACTACTGCTTTGATTAAAAGTTTTTTTACAAAAATTACAAGTGAACTTCTTTACACCAGTATGAATCGAGAGATGTCTTTTTAAACTACTGCTACGATTAAATGTTTTTTTACAAAAATTACAAGTGAAATTTTTTTCACCAGTATGAATAGTGAGATGAGTTTTTAAATTACTCTTTTGACTAAATGATTTCTTACAAAAATTACAAGTGAATTTCTTCTCACCAGTATGAATAGAAAGATGTGTTTTTAAACTACTGCTTTGATTAAAAGTTTTTTTACAAAAATTACATGTAAATTTTTTCTCATTTGTATTAGTAGAGATATGTGTTTTTAAATTACTGCGTCGAATAAATGTTTTTTTAGAAAAATTACAGGTTAGGTTATTTTTGACAACATGAATAGATAAGTGTGACTCTAAATTAGATCTCTGAGTGAAAGACTCCTGACAAGAAACACGTGTGTGAATAGGAAGATGAGAAGATATGACATTCCTTTCTTTAACAAGTTTTTCTGTAATTTGCAAGCACTTTTCTTTAAAAGAAAAACTGCTGAAATCATCATATTCTTCATCGATGACATTGTCACATATGCACTTATATTTTAATTTATTGCAAACCACACATTCTGATGTCTGTAAACTACTTTCAGTAATTCTTTCCTCCACATCATTGATAACTTCTTCAACAAGATCCTAAAAAAAAAAAAACTTAACTGTTAAGTTAAAAATCTATCGGAAAACTTTGTTATTTTTAATAAGTTCAACTACAAATTGACAACATATACTCTAATATTAAATATCTTATGTTCATATTTATTTAAGCAAGCACAATATGTTTGTTTCAAAGTAGCAAAAATACATTTCTTTAGTATAAGCAGTTAAAATACAGAAGACAAAATATAACACAATCAAACTATACGCTACATAGCACAGAAACTAAAGCTGATCAGTCAACAGGCAATTTCATAATGCCAAATAAATAAAAAAAAAAAAACAAATTTAAAAAAAAAATTACTGTAGTATAGTTCTGTTAATATTAACTGAAAATAGAAACCTGGCAATAAGTGTAGATATTTTCCAAACTCATCCCCAGATTAAGATATTGGTCATTACATTTGTTCTTAAAAAATCAAACACAGAGAAGAGTAATAAGATCGATTTATAATTTTTATTAGATTTTCATCCTATGGAAGAATTGAATGAAATGAATAATAAGATTGGATCAGTAAAGAAATATGAGTGAAGTGGTAGACCATCAGTACTTATAAAGACGTATCGACTACTATGTGATGTAGTCTCAACAAATCCGTACAAAAGTTAATTTAACAGAAAAACAACTGCAACAAGGCAATTTGTAATACGCCTCAGTCTTGTCTCATATAAAACGATTCAAAAGTTATTGGCCAGAGACTGTGCAAAGAGAATTCAATACTGGGAATGGTTTCAACAGTTTCTAGACGATGTTTGTGAGCTGCCAACTATTTAAGCACAAATGTAATTTATACTACCGTTTAAATATGAATTAAATTCTCTGTGAAAAGAAACTGTAAGAAATTAACCTTGTTTTGAGAAAGCCGATGCCATCCATGGCTTCAAAAAGGCAAGTTTGCAAAAAAATAGTGACGTATCAATATGTTCTACTAATTTTCAGATTTATATCATGCAATAGTCATATTACATTGAATAATCATTTTATTATAATTACAGATTATAATTTAATACACATGAAAAAAAGATTCTAATCAACGAGTACTGAAAAAGCATAGAGAAATGGCATAAAATCACATTAAAAATCCCAAGGAACCCTCAGAAAACTCATAAATACCACACTAAAAACTATACATGAAGTACAGATCCTGGAAGAGTAGCCTCATGGCTGTTATCAAAGACCAATAAGAATTGTATTAAGAAGTACAATATTTCTTATGTTGTTTCTATGTTATTCATTTCTATGTTTTCTGGATGTTTTAACAGAAATAATGCAACATGCTATCTGTTGAGAGGCAAGCAGTTTGTTATGTTACAGAATTTGTTATGGCTGTGCCACATTTACAGTACCATAAGAGATACAATGAAGTATTTTCTCTGTGGACAACAATGTTCTGTATAAAACTGGTTTCTGAGAATAGATTATAAATTTACTTGCAAGAATATATCAGTTGCATTTCAGTAGGTTTGTTGTGTGATGAGAAGGAAGTATAAAGCATAAAGAATGTTTATTCTTTATGAAAAGCCACCAGTTTTCAGGAGTGACGTGTGACTTGTCAATTGTACAATCCTACACATACTGTTTTATCATTTCACATACAGTTTGGCATCACTTTTTTAAGCTTTTAAACAAAATATCTAGTGTTAAACAAGAATGCTAAATATTAGGTAAACCATAAAAAGGAAATGAAAATATCTTACTTGTCAAGAAGTTGAAAGTTTATCATCTGTCATAGCAACAGGAACAATCAAATGTTCTGTTCGCTCTGTTTCATGCTTGATTTCTTGTTTAATACTGGAAGATAATGGATCTTCATCAAAAAATGAACTATCAGTTTGTGCATCCATACTCTGCAGCAAAACATAAAGTAATAATAATAATTTATTATTGTTATATAATTAACAGCTATTAAAAAATATCTAGTTTTCTTACAATGATAAAACAAATAGATTTTCATAGAAATAATTCATCCGAGTGAGTACATCTATAATAACATTCATCTGGAACCTTTCAGTATATAATCACCCATGATAGTGCCAGAAAAGGGAAATATTGTAAGCATTGGCAGTAAATCAATAGAAAAATGTTTGCAGAATCTAAATTGTTTGGTAAAAGAAACAGTTGCTGGTGCAAATATAAAGAAACACATCAACCTTGTTTGGAAACAAAATTGCAGTTACATAGAATAAGGATTATTGAAACCTATAACAAAGTTTCTTGTAACTGAAAATGCTTCATAAAGGCAAAGATAGCTTTGTACTCTTTTAAAACATTTACATAAACAATGTTAAATGTGGGTATAAAATGAATATGTTAGTCACCTTTGTTTAAAGCATGAGGCATCTGCTCACTGTATTTTATTTGTTACGTATTGTTGAACAAAATTTATCTACCATAAAATGTTAAGATGAAATTTCTTAAACAAAGCTACTTTTTAACCCCTTATACTCCACTAATAAATGTTTTTTACACTATAAATGAAAATATCTCGTGTCAGACATGAATGCTCAATAATATGTGGACAATAAACAGTAAATATAAAACATCTTCACGAACAGAAAAATTAAAAATTCTAGCTTTTATGTTTGTAACTTAAACCAAAATAAAGAAGAAAATAGGTTACTTGTTTAAAAATTGTCAGTTCATCATCAGTCTTGGCAAGATGTACAAACAAATATTCTTGTTGCCCTGTTTCGTGCATGTCTTCTTTTTTAATGGGCAAGGATAATGGATTTTCTTCCAAAACTGAATCGTTAGTTTGTGAATCCATACTCTGCAAAAAAAAATATAAAGATATATTAATATCCTACTACAAAAGTGTGACTTAAAATAAGCATGTTAAATGAGATATTACTGAAACGTAACATTTGATGAAGTCAAGAGCCTGGATCTCACTATATTGTTAAAGATAATTTAAGATATGTCATAAAGATATGTATAAAAGTGGGTTTTAATGCACTAAAATGCATCGGTTATGTATGGAAATGATTTGCTATACAAATAATCTATATTTATAACTAACACCACATGAAAACCAGAGTTTTATGGTATAACTGAATTTCTATTTTCTCCCAAAAATATACATGAGTAGGCAATAACAGTAGAGGTCAAGGTTTTTTATTACCTAAAATGATACAATTTTTTGCAAAAGAAAGGTTTTCTTTTGAAAAAACTATACATGATGTACACATCTTGGAAGAGTAGCCTCATGGCTGTTAACAAAGACCAATAAGATGGTATTACGAAGTAAAATATTTCTTGCGTTTATTATTTCTATGTTTTATGGATGTTTTAACAGCAATAATATAACATGCTGTCTGTTGGGAGGTGGTAAACAGTTTGTTATGTTACAGAATTTTTTATGGCTGTGCAACATTTACAGTACCATAAGAGATACAATGAAGTATTTTCTCTGTGGACAACAATGTTCTGTATAAAACTGGTTTCTGAGAATAGATTATAAATTTACTTGCAAGAATATATCAGTTGCATTTCAGTAGGTTTGTTGTGTGATGAGAAGGAAGTATAAAGCATAAAGAATGTTTATTCTTTATGAAAAGCCACCAGTTTTCAGGAGTGACGTGTGACTTGTCAATTGTACAATCCTACACATACTGTTTTATCATTTCACAGACAGTTTGGCATCACTTTTTTAAGCTTTTAAACAAAATATCTAGTGTTAAACAAGAATGCTAAATATTAGGTAAACCATAAAAAGGAAATGAAAATATCTTACTTGTCAAGATGTTGAAAGTTTATCATCTGTCATAGCAACAGGAACAATCAAATGTTCTGTTCGCTCTGTTTCATGCTTGATTTCTTGTTTAATACTGGAAGATAATGGATCTTCATCAAAAATCTTCTATCAGTTTGTGCATCCATACTCTGCAGCAAAACATAAAGTAATAATAATAATTTATTATTGTTATATAATTAACAGCTATTAAAAAAATATCTAGTTTTCTTACAATGATAAAACAAATAGATTTTCATAGAAATAATTCATCCGAGTGAGTACATCTATAATAACATTCATCTGGAACCTTTCAGTATATAATCACCCATGATAGTTCCAGAAAAGGGAAATATTGTAAGCATTGGCAGTAAATCAATAGAAAAATGTTTGCAGAATCTAAATTGTTTGGTAAAAGAAACAGTTGCTGGTGCAAATATAAAGAAACACATCAACCTTGTTTGGAAACAAAATTGCAGTTACATAGAATAAGGATTATTGAAACCTATAACAAAGTTTCTTGTAACTGAAAATGCTTCATAAAGGCAAAGATAGCTTTGTACTCTTTTAAAACATTTATATAAACAATGTTAAATGTGGGTATAAAATGAATATGTTAGTCACCTTTGTTTAAAGCATGAGGCATCTGCTCACTGTATTTTATTTGTTACGTATTGTTGAACAAAATTTATCTACCATAAAATGTTAAGATGAAATTTCTTAAACAAAGCTACTTTTTAACCCCTTATACTCCACTAATAAATGTTTTTTACACTATAAATGAAAATATCTCGTGTCAGACATGAATGCTCAATAATATGTGGACTATAAACAGTAAATATAAAACATCTTCACGAACAGAAAAATTAAAAATTCTAGCTTTTATGTTTGTAACTTAAACCAAAATAAAGAAGAAAATAGGTTACTTGTTTAAAAATTGTCAGTTCATCATCAGTCTTGGCAAGATGTACAAACAAATATTCTTGTTGCCCTGTTTCGTGCATGTCTTCTTTTTTAATGGGCAAGGATAATGGATTTTCTTCCAAAACTGAATCGTTAGTTTGTGAATCCATACTCTGCAAAAAAAAATATAAAGATATATTAATATCCTACTACAAAAGTGTGACTTAAAATAAGCATGTTAAATGAGATATTACTGAAACGTAACATTTGATGAAGTCAAGAGCCTGGATCTCACTATATTGTTAAAGATAATTTAAGATATGTCATAAAGATATGTATAAAAGTGGGTTTTAATGCACTAAAATGCATCGGTTATGTATGGAAATGATTTGCTATACAAATAATCTATATTTATAACTAACACCACATGAAAACCAGAGTTTTATGGTATAACTGAATTTCTATTTTCTCCCAAAAATATACATGAGTAGGCAATAACAGTAGAGGTCAAGGTTTTTTATTACCTAAAATGATACAATTTTTTGCAAAAGAAAGGTTTTCTTTTGCAAAAGAAAAAAAACTATATGCTATGTATATAGAGCATGATGCTAAATTAAACAAGGATTATTGGATGTTTTTAAAGTACTAGTGAAAGTCAATTCAGTTGTATTATAAAAAAACTTTAATTTTTAGAGAATCAAAAATTTTCCGAAGAAAAAACATAATTAATGAGTTAAGAAGCCAGTAACATAAAATAAGCATATATATTCCATGAGCTATTAGAAGAACGCGAATCAAAAGTGAGTATTCTAACCTGACCCTAGTTATAATTTTGTCACACAAGCATCTTGGGGTGACAAACGCCAGTGCTTATCGATTAGCATAATATGACATGACATCTCAATGTTATACTGTGTTTTTAACACAAGCATATTCGCTTTGGCTTCTTTCTCTTTTAATTAATCTGACATAGTAACATTAGACATGAAAACTTGTAAAACTGCAGACTCTCATATGCCATTATCAACCAAACCAACCATTAATAAACACATTACAGATTTTTTTGCATGAAATATTCAGGAGCAGCATTCGATTAACTAAACATCTAAATTTATTACAGTGTTTCTGGTAAAGCCAGACTGCATTAATTTTCTGTGATACAAAGAAGCCATTGTGTCAAAGTTAAAAATTTAACATAAAAATATGAGATTATCTCTTCTTATAGAAAGTTTATGAGAACCTTCTACAATTACCATTTAGAGAATTGAACAATCACAACCAGTACATAAAATTTAATCAAAAATATAATTTATATGTAGGATATGATTTCAACTGAAAAAACACAAGCACATCGAAATCTGCCTATTTCCATAAATATGTTTAATGTTTTAATTATACTTGTTTGAGAATACTTCAAACTATTTCGGCTACAGAATAATTCTGAATATCTGTCTCTTGGTGTTCACGACTAATTTCCTGTTTGCTAATGCTCTGACTCAGTCCCGGGTGACCTTCCGTAATTTCACAAAAAGTAACATGGCGATTTCTTACCATCTGGCTATGCGAATATGATTAATTATTAAATCTGTTATTATACAGTTTACTATATTATATTTAGTTATATTAATAAACTTACAACATGTAAATAATACATACATCTTTCACTCTGTAAAAATAATTTAAATGACTATCAAACACCACACAGATCACAGAGTAGATTTCATATATAACCGAGGGTGTCAACAGTGACAGCGCATGGTAGGAATGCACATCACTACTGGTGTTCATACACCACAGTCTACAATATATGTAAAAATAATGAAATAAGTTGCCGAGTTAGTAACCACCATGGATTCTCAAAGCTTCTACTGAACAAACATGTGAGGTACCAATGGGTTCCTCTCGCCTTCAATACCATTCTGAATATCTGTTTGTTGTTCATGACTAATTTCCTATTTTCCAACAGGTCGATTATCACTCGGACCCATTATTTCACAAAAAATAACTAAACTTTACTTACCTTCTTTTTTTCTAATATATTCAATATTCAATAGGTTATTATAATTACTTCGTTATTATTAGTTTTTGTTGTATTCCATCATTCGAGTTATCGATGTGTGTAGATTATCGATGTAACTTTTGGAGCCAGTCAATAAAATCTGTTTTCAGTATTCTATTCAATTTTCACTTTTGTCTTTGTTATTTATGTTTTAATTAATAAGTATTTTTCTACAATTTGAATACGCGTGTCTTTAATTAAATAGACATAAAACGTCGCTACGAGGAGTAATATTTGTGTACAAAAAAAAAGTTTAAAAAACTTATTGTTTTTACACGTTCAAACATATTTGAGTCAAACAATCGACATTAATACATGAATAATAGTTTAATTGAATAACACTTAATAATTTGAATAATATTTATTTTATACTGTTAAAAATGATTGAAATATTCGTCATATAAAACAAGTTCATTGAATATATTTTGAGTAGTTTAGTTCCATTAATTCTTCGGATGACGATTTAATAGCCAGGAAAGGTTACCGGCGGCTTGTGAAATCATATATATATGATACAAACAATTTTATTTTATGATAGTCCATTTTATCAAAAATTTTGTTTTTGGTTAATTAAATTTATTTATGCAAAATCAAGAATTTATCTGATACTATTTTATGTATCATATAATTTTACTCATAAAAAATAATACATAACTATAACCTCTAACCTTGATACCTTTTTTACAAAATAAATAAGTAAATATAATAAATTTTTATGAATATGAACAACAATATTCACTGTTTGAAATATCCGTCTTTAAAAATCCGTGTATATAATTATACATTTAAATATATATTTAAATGTTTGTGTGGGGGGGAAGAAGGAATGATTTGTAAGGTCCTCCCTGTAATCCCATGCAAACTAACAGCTCGCCTCCTTAATAACATGTTAAACTACAGAATGTTCCAAGTTATCATGGGATCCGATATAAGCTCACCTAGGAAACTCAAGAACGGCCTGCCACAAGGATCGGTACTTGCGCCTCTCATTTCAGCTTCTGTGGTGCAGACATGCCAGAGACAAGACTAAAAAGCATGGCTACGCCGATGACTGGGTGCTAACAACAAAATGTAGATCATTTGAAAAGTCGCAGGAGGGTCCTGATGGCTGACCAGGAGAAAATGGGACCACAGAGCAAACGAAATCCCATGTATTACTCAAAAGCGCCGGGTTTTGACTTGCCATGTAAGACTTGGTCAACGCTAAACAGAATACAAACTCAGCATGGTAGATGCGCCTATTTCCTGTATAAATGGGGTAAAACACCGACGCCGCTTTGTGAGTGTGGTGAAAATTACACTGTTAAACACATTACAGAAGTTTGCTCTAGGACAACTTATGAAGGGAATCCTGAAGATTTCCTGATGGCAATTCCAGAATCAGTAGCTTATATTAATTTGTTGAATGTTTGTTTGTAATTTTTGACTGTAATTGGTGTTGCATGTTGGAGCCATACGCTAAATAAATAAATTAATATATATTTATTCCTCCTCTATGAATCATGAAACCTTGCCGTTGGTGAGGGGGCTTGAGTGCTCAGTGATATAGATTAGCTGGACCGAAGGTGCAACCATATCGGAGAGGTATCTGTTGAGAGCCAGACTAAGGAATTATTCCTGAAAGAGGGCAGCAGCTCTTTTAGTAGTTGTTAGGGGCGGGAGTCAGGACGATTTAAACGGCCATATCAACATCACTCAGTCCTCTGAGTACTGCGCAGCTGAAAGCAATGGAAAACTACAGCTGCTTTTTTTCCAAGAAAATGTCGCTCTCTGCATTTTCATATAGCAATGATGGAGGCGCCTTCCTTGGTAAAATATTCCGGAGGTAAACTAGTCCCTCATTCGGATCTCCGGGTGGGGACTACTAAGAAAGGGGTCACCAGAAAATTAAAAAATAACATTCTACAAGTCGGAGCGTGGAATGTTAGAAGTTTAAAAAAGGTTGGTAGGCTAGAAAATTTAAAAAGGGAAATGGATAGGGTAAATGTGGATGTAGAAGGAATTACTGAGGTTCGGTGGGAAGAGGAAGGTGACTTTTGGTCAGGTGATTTTAGAATAATTAACTCAGCTTCAAATAATGGGCAGGCAGGAGTAGGTTTCATCCTACAGGGGGAATGTGTGAAACAGCGGCCACAGCCTGGAAGACGCGTAAAGAATGTTTACTGGTGGAACAGGGACATTGCGAGACTACGTGGTGAAACCAAAACAGCAAGGCGGAGGTTGCAGCGCGCACGACGGAGGGACTCTGAGCGCCTACAGGAGGAAACGGAGGTGTTCCACGCGGCACGAAGAAGCCTTTGTAGAGCCATTAAGGCTGCCAAACAAGAGGCGTGGCAACACCTTGTGGAAGACCTGGAGCAAGATCCGTGGGGCAGGGCCTACCAGATCGTCACCAAGAAGTTTGGTAGGCGCCTGACCCCATTGACAAGGGAACAGTCTCTCACAGCGATAACGGAGCTCTTCCACGTCGAAGAGGAGGAATGGGAACCGATAGCTGGTGATCAACAAAGGCGCTTCACTGTAGAAGAACTACAGTGGGCGTCCAAGAAGATGAGCCTGCGGAAGAGCCCGGGCCCAGATAACATCCCTGGGTCCATCGTGAAGGTGTTGGTGGATAGGCACCCGTGGACGGTGTTAGACATGTTCAGTGGGGCATTGTCCACGGGGAGTTTTCCCGGCTGTTGGAAGGAGGCCAGGTTGGTCCTCCTCCCGAAACCGGGAGCCGAAGAAACCAGGAAATACCAGCCGATCTGCCTCATCAACACGATGGGAAAGCTGTATGAGAGACTGATCGCTGAAAGACTGCGGTCGGAGATTGAGGCGGGCGGAGGTCTTTCCCCAGACCAGTACGGCTTCGTTCGGGGAAGATCGACCGTCGACGCCGTCCGACGGGTGCTAGAGTGGGCCAGAGTTCAGTCGGCAGGCACGTGGCGACGAAGGAAAATCCCATTGATCATTCTCCTAGACATCAGGAATGCATTTAACAGCGTGCCATGGGGAGTGATCATGGGAATACTCCGGGAGAGAGGGATCAGCGGCTACTTGCTCGCCGTAATAAATGACTATCTGCATGAGAGATCTCTGCGGGTACGCACAGAGGAAGGAGAAGATGACTTCAACATGTTTGGAGGCGTTCCGCAGGGGTCGGTGCTTGGGCCTCTTCTTTGGAACATCGCGTACGACGGCCTTCTGCGGGAAGAACTCCCGGAAGGATGCCAGTCGGTCGCGTACGCAGATGACCTCGCGCTGATGGTGTCGGGACGGACGGAGGAGGAGGTAGAAGATAAGGCAAACTTGGCGGTGGCAGTCGTCAGCAGATGGCTGGGGGAGAGAGGACTACGACTGGCACCGCACAAGACGGCAGCTGTCCCGATCACCGGCAGAAGAAGACTGAGAGGAATGTCCTTCATGGTAGACGACGTACGGGTCCACACGTCCGGTTGCGCTAAGTACCTGGGCGTATGGATTGACAAGAATGGGCTGTCTAACACCCACCTCAGAGAGGTCACTAAGAGGGCCGAGAAGATACAAGACGCTCTACAAAAACTAATGGGCAACAAGAGCGGACCACGGGCGAGCAAGCGACGGCTGATCCTTTCAGTGGTTTCCTCCGTCTTGCTGTACGCGGTCCCGGCCTGGAAGGACGCACTTTCGAGAAAGAAGAACGTACGGATGCTAGCCTCCCTTACCAGAAGAGCGGCGATTCGCATAACATCGGCGTACCGCACCGTATCTGGATGCGCAGTGGCAGTCATCGCAGGGGTGCCTCCCATCGAGCTGCGGGCCACGCAGCTGGTCTCCACATACGAAGGAACGCCGAAGGCGGAAGCCGGGAGGCAGCTGATGGTCAACTGGCAGGAGATGTGGAGAACGGCTACGGCTGGGGCATGGACCAGGAGACTGATCCCGGACTTGGGACCGTGGGTCAGGCGGAGGCATGGGGAGGTAGATTACTTCCTCACGCAGTTCCTGTCTGGACACGGGGAGTTCGGGGTCTACCTATATCGGTTCAAGAGAAGACGGACACCGAGGTGCTTCTACTGCGGTCAGGATGACACGCCGGAGCACACCTTTTACGAGTGCGAAAGGTGGGCTGTGGTCCGGCGTAGGCATGGCACAGATGGCCTCACTCCAGAAACAACTGTAGCTCACATGCTGAAAGGGAAGAGAGAATGGGATGCGGTACAGAGCATGGTGGTTAGCATCCTGAAGACGAAGGAGGTACATGGAAGAGAGTGGGGAGAAGACTTCTAGGCGCGGGTAAGCAGCAATGTCCCTAGCAAGTATACTGTGTGTTTCTTCTACTATATATATTATTTTTGTGTTGTATGGTATTGTGAATTCATTGTCTCCATTGTCACTGTGGTTGGTACCCTACGGCCGGCTCGAGATGACAAGCACGATCGCTTCGACCGTGTGCAGGAGGGCCACGGCTAGAGGTGACATCGCCGAAGAGACAACATGAAGTGGGTTTCATTTATTATGTATTTTCCTTGTATTGTATGATTGTGGTATTATTTTATTTTATTGATTGTGTTCCTTCTAACGGTTACGAGGGCACTCACAGCGAACGTGCCCGCGGATTGCGGAAGGAGGAATAAGTTCAGACGCCAACGTGATGGGCTGCAACTGAAGGGAGGAAAAATAAATAAATAAATAAAATACAGGGGGCGAATCGTGGTCGCCGTGCAGGGCCAGGGAGGCAGCCTGGATGCAGAGGACGCTTTGGCTCCTTCATATGCAAGAATGAAGGTCAGTTGGGGTGCTCCGATGATGCATTTGGGACCCTCAGGTGTGAGAAGGGGACGCGGCGGTTTGCCGGCTTCGCGCAATGCGTAGCCGGCAACCTAGTGTAGGGACGGGAAGGGTAGCCTCTAAGTGGAGGGATGTAGTGGTCGTCCAGAAGGGAGGGCTGCTGCATCCTGATGAAACTGAGAGGACCCCGATGGGACGCCAAAGAAAAGGCAAGACAGGGGGGCAGTCGACTGCCACGACACTCCGACATTCCTGCGCATAGCCTAACGGCGGAGGCCGGGGATGTTGGGGGTGTTTAAGAAAAAAAAAAAAAAAAAAAAAAAAAAAAAAAAAAAAAAAAAGGAGTAGGTTTCATAATGAACAAGAAGATAGGGAAGAGAGTAGAGTATTTCAAAATGCATAGCGATAGAGTCATTGTAATAAGGATAAAATCAAAACCTAAACCGACAACGATTGTTAACATCTATATGCCTACAAGCGCCCATGATGATGATGAGGTAGACTGTGTATACGAAGAGATTGATGAAGCAATTAAACACAAAAGGAGATGAAAATTTAATAATAGTTGGAGATTGGAATGCAAGTGTTGGTAAAGGCAAGGAAGGAAATATAGTGGGTGAATAAGAGCTGGGCAAAAGGAATGAAAGAGGGGACCGATTTATAGAGTTTTGCACGAAGTATAATTTAGTAATTGCCAACACCCAATTTAAAAATCACAATAGAAGAATATAGACTTAGAAAAAGTCAGGCGATACTGCAAGGTATCAGATAGATTACATCATGGTTAAGCAAAGATTTAGAAATCAAATCGTTGACTGCAAAACTTACCCTGGTGATAATGAAATGTAAATTCAGGTTTAAAAACCTGAAGAAAAGGTGTCAGATGAATCGGTGGAATTTAGAGAAGCTTGAGGAAGAGGAGGTAAAGAAGATTTTTGAGGAGGACATCGCAAAAGGTTTGAGTAAAAAAGATAAGGTAGAAAATGTAGAAGAAGAATGGGAGAATATTAAAAAGAAAATTCTTAAATCAGCAGAAGCGAACTTAGGCGGAATAAAGAGAACTGGTAGAAAACCTTGGGTTTCAGACGATATATTGCAGTTGATGGATGAACGTAGAAAATATAAGAATGCTAGTGATGAAAAAAGTAAAAAGAACTACCGACAATTAAAAAATGCTATAAACAGGAAGTGCAAACTGGCGAAAGAAGAGTGGATTAAAGAAAAGTGTTCAGAAGTGGAAAGAGAAATGAACATTGGTAAAATAGACAGAGCATACAGGAAAGTTAAGGAAAATTTTGGGGTACATAAATTAAAATCTAATAATGTGTTAAACAAAGATGGTACACCAATATATAATACGAAAAGGAAAGTCGATAGATGGGTGGAATATATTGAAGAGTTATACGGAGGAAATGAATTAGAAAATGGTGTAAAATTCTTAACTAGAATTCTATACAGAAGAATTGAGAGGAGAGTGGAAGAAGTGTTAGGAGAAGACCAATTTGGTTTCAGGAAAAGTATAGGGACAAGTGACACAATTTTAGTACTCAGATTAATAGTAGAAGAAAGATTAAAGAAAAACAAACCAACATACTTGGAATTTATAGACCTAGAAAAGGCATTTGATAACGTAGACTGGAATAAAATGTTCAGCATTTTAAAAAAATTAGGGTTCAAGTACAGAGATAGAAGAACAATTGCTAACATGTACAGGAACCAAACAGCAACAGTAATAATTGAAGAACATAAGAAAGAAGCCGTAATAAGAAAGGGAGTCCGACAAGGATGTTCCCTATTCCCGTTACTTTTTAATCTTTACATGGAACTAGCAGTTAATGATGTTAAAGAACAATTTAGATTCGGAGTAACAGTACAAGGTGAAAAGATAAAGATGCTACGATTTGCTGATGATATAGTAATTCTAGCCGAGAGTAAAAAGGATTTAGAAGAAACAATGAACGGCATAGATGAAGTCCTACGCAAAAACTATCGCATGAAAATAAACAAGAACAAAACAAAAGTAATGAAATGTAGTAGAAATAACAAAGATGGACTGAATGTGAAAATAGGAGGAGAAAAGATTATGGAGGTAGAAGAATTTTATTTGGGAAGTAAAATTACTAAAGATGGACGAAGCAGGAGCGATATAAAATGCCGAATAGCACAAGCTAAACGAGTCTTCAGTAAGAAATATAATTTGTTTACATCAAAAATGAATTTAAATGTCAGGAAAAGATTTTTGAAAGTGTATGTTTGGAGTGTCGCTTTATATGGAAGTGAAACTTGGACGATCGGAGTATCTGAGAAGAAAAGATTAGAAGCTTTTGAAATGCGGTGCTATAGGAGAATGTTAAAAATCAGACGGGTGGATAAAGTGACAAATGAAGAGGTATTGCGGCAAATAGATGAAGAAAGTAGCATTTGGAAAAATATAGTTAAAACAAGAGACAGACTTATAGGCCACATACTAAGGCATCCTGGAATAGTCGCTTTAATATTGGAAGGACAGGTAGAAGGGAAAAATTGTGTAGGCAGGCCACGTTTGGAGTATGTAAAACAAATTGTTGGGGATGTAGGATGTAGAGGGTATACTGAAATAAAACGACTAGCACTAGATAGGGAATCTTGGAGAGCTGCATCAAACCAGTCAAATGACTGAAGACAAAAAAAAAAAACTTAGTCTTATTTAAAAAAATATATTTTTTGTAGGCCGGTATGTTTGCGCTCGTACTGTCACTGTAGTAGTGGGGGTATGCGCGCAACGCTAGCTGGACCGGTCAGTCGTCGCGCAATAACAGCCGTGTATGCAATTCATCCGTCAAGCATCATTAACGATCTTATATCTTATTTGTTTAATCTTTATTTAAATTATTTTCATTTCAACGCAAGTCTCTTTATGAACATTTATAAATTCGTATTTTATTCTTTTTACAGACCACTCTTTGTTTAATTAAATACGCATCTTGTCTGAATTATGAACATTTGTTTTTTATTTTTTATTTATTTCACGCTATTCGAATCGTGAACAACCCGTAATTAGTCAAACAGAAGTTTCACGTTAAAAATAAATGAAAATAAATTCTTTTGAGTTTAACATATCCGATTCATCCTAACGATCGCGTCATACATCTTCATTTAATATTTATTATATTTAATTCGCCTACGAATAGTTAGAAAAAAAATCACGGTATTATTTGTCGTTTATTTAAACCGCGGCAGATCGATACGATATTTATTATATCACAGTAACATGAAAATTCGCTTGACAAATTCGATTAACAAAATGAAAAAATAATCCTTTCAAATCGTTAGATAAGAATAGAATTTTTATGAAAATATTAGAAAATTACTTTAAATGTAACCGATTCGTTTTTGTTCCAGATAATTTTATTTCGTACGTACAAATCGTATTAACGAATAAACCTCTAATTTTTGCACCGTTAAAACAGAATCGACTCTAACATCGGACCTGAATTTCGCACTGACCGAGTCGTACGATATAGATTATATTTTTATTTTAATTAACGTTTGCGCGACTTACTTCTGAAATAAGAGTAAATTTTATCGGATAACAAATTGAAATCGCATTTTACATGTAATTAATTATTTTAAATTAAGCGGAATTAATTTTATTAAAATATAACAGGAATTATATTTGAAAAGAAAGAATATAAATATAATTCTTTTAAATACGGAAAGCAGATAGAATCGGCTATGCTCGATTAGGTATATGAAATTATTATGAACGATTCAAAATTTCACTACGTAATACCGAATACTAATTTTCTTTAAATAATTTCACCTCTGCACTTCATTATTATAAACGGGTCTTCGGTACAAGGATATCTCTTCGATATGAAAAGCACGTGTGAAACACGCGTTGCCCGTTTGAATTTTTTAAAAGTTAAAATTATTCCGTTAGATGTAAAGAACGGGATTGTTGCAAGAAGTAAAATAACGAAAACAAATTTTCTTAAGTAAGAAATATAATTTAAAAAAAAAGACTCGTCAAAAAGGATAAACTTTTTATAACATATTCTTAATTTGATAAAGCATTTCTATCGATAACGGATTTATCTAGTATTCTCTCGATCCAGTAAAATTTTATACATCACTCAAACCGTTAAATCTTTATTATTGTTCATTACTTAATAGACTCTCTTCTAGCTTAATCCATATATTAACGAAAGACAAATGCTGTGTTTGCAACAATATTTAATGAAACTGTACGCTTAAAAATGACTTTACTGCTAATCTAATAAAGATAGTATAACTGTAATAAATCTTTAGTACTTCAGAACTTATTTTACTACGATTTCATAACAAAATGAAAAAAAGCTATCGCTACTTACGTTAAGAAAATACGATATAAACTTTATTATTTAAAGAAGAAGTCATTTCGTTCCCGTTCATTTAATTTCGATAAAACTGACGGTACATTCTAAATTTTCTTCTCAAATTGCGTAGAGAGTACCAAGTTTTTGTCACAGTTTTTTTTTTTAATTTACCTGCTGCAATTAAGGTACCTTATTTTTTTGCCTCGTAGCAAGTACGCCAATAACTGAATACGTAACCGCATAATAAATACTCCATAATATGAGTGCGATTCTAAACCGTATATACCTGTAGGTAATTACGATAAATACTATATAAGTTATCTCCATCGTTATAAACATATTCGCGTACAAATTGAACGGCGAGTACGAGTCGTTCGTTGCTTTCAGACAAACGAATAAATTTTGATGTGAAGATCTTAATTTTTCGATCAATTTTGAAGGCGAACCGTTTTTGCACGTCCCAAATTTAATATCCATCAAAACTTATTTTAGTAATTCACGAATTACGTTTGATCGATTAAATATACCTCTTATTGAAGCTATCGATATAAAATTCATATGGAATGGGAAAAATTGAAACTTTACATAAAATAAGTTGTAAATCATATTGCCGATTCCATCCCTAGGGTAAAAAAGAAGAAAATAAAAGGTACATTATAAAACATAATATTACACCGATGTCTCTACTACGATCATTTTCAAAGTACTTACGATTTTTTAACCGAAATTCGGTTATCAAATTATTACCAAACGCATCAAAACTTTTCAATATATTGTGAAGGTTTATATAAAAACTAATTAATGCGATACGTTGTAGAAGTGAAAGTAACAAATAACAAGAACGTAAAATGTTCTCTGCGGTTAAACAATTTCCATTTTGTATACGGTTTGAGAAAACCCACGGTGACGAAAGCGGTAAGTAAAACGCTATGTACATAATATATGAGAAAATAAATTGTTTGCTTTTGACATCGTAAATATAATATCCGAATTCAGACGTAGTTTCTTTTAAAAGAAGCAAACCTGTAAACCGATACGTTTTTAAAACGGTTCGTACAGAATTATAAAAATACGACGCTGGATTTAACGAAATTCCTGTACCGCTGTTACGCGTAATAATTTGTTTAATAAAAATAAACGGGGTAATAAAGACAGAATATAAAAATAATTTTTCAAAAAAGTAAAGATGTCGAGTAGTTTACATCGCGAGCACAAGTATATATTTTACGTTTTACAAACATATACGTATCTATTTACGTTTAATAACACATATTCGGTGTATGAAACATCTATGTATTTCAATTTAAAATTATTCTCCTATAAGGCGACCTCGAATAATTTCTTTTTAAGAACTGCGAAATAATTTTATACTGCATAAATATTCTCCGGTATCTTGTACATAAACACAGAGTAGAAAACGTATCGCTTCAGACATATTCATATAAATTTACGTTCTTCATAATACATCTAATGGCATTTCTTTTGTAAGCGTGTAATGTAAATGCAAACGATTATCGATTACTGTTTATCTATTCAAATAAATTATTTCTCGCGCGTACATTGTCAATAGTAAATTACAATATATGCGACTGAGAAATAAAAGCCGGTAAAATTACATACGAGTAGTTTTGATTAAAATTGTTTTTATTATTTCCCGGCTTTAGTAATTTGACTTTATTTCTTCTAATATTGAACTTATATACTAACGCAAAAAAGAAAAAAACAAAATAAAAGCCAAATACAGTAAACTAAGTATATCTGTATTACTATATGAAAGAAGAAAAGGTGCTAATAATTTTTCCATATGAAAGACTTCTCTCGATAGCCGCTTCATTAATAAATTTTAACCCTAAACCCACAAAAAATTAGAACAAATTTCCCTTCTTTCTTTTATCTTAAACCGCTTAACAAACGAATAGAATTTCAAAATTTAATTGTTCTGTTTGTTTTAAAGTTTTTTCCAAAATGCGTTTAGATTTTTAAATTCATTATATATTTTTAGCGTGTAGATTTTTGCGTTCCGGAGTAGAAACAAAGATTTAAAGTAATTCGATCTTGTAAGATCCAAAAACTTCATTAATTAAAATTTTATTTGGCTATAACTCTGGAACAAATGGAAATAAGTACCGCTTACGGTACATCGCTGAAAAGCTCTCGTTGAAGGCTTATTGTTGCGGCGAAGAAAAAGTCCAAAATCGAAATTTTTTGGATTTTGGGCTTTATTGGTCATTTTTAGTCAAGTCGATTGCGATCAAAAGGGGAGAATTGCACAACTAGATGTTACAACAGTCCTAAATCAAAAATGTCAACGTTCTACAGTTAATCGTTTTTGAGTTATGCGATATACGTATATATGTATAGACGTCACACCGAAACTAGTCAAAATGGATATTTTCGTTAAAAACTGTAAACCGAAATCTTTCGCCGTCACAATACTTCCTTTAATTCGTACAAGGAAGTAAAAAATATTACGCGGCATTTTACACCGTACAAAATCATTTTAAGCCGATGCTGTTTTTAATTTTAATTTTGACCTGTCGATTAAATTTCACTTTTGATCGAACTTTCGACTTCCTGCTTTTAAACGTAAATGCAAATTCGTCAATAAGACGTTTAACTCTAACGGCGTGTGAAATCGATCAAAATTATTATAGTTTGAAATAATGGAAAAGAAATTAATAAATTCCGGTAGTACAAGTACAAGCGATGAGAAAAGAGGAAGATAAGTCGCTTAATATTTTTATGAAATTATGTATCCTGTTTCGTTATTAATTCCGCTTCCGCTTTTGATAACCGCACTGTAATTCAGTATAATATATACGAACAGTATAAATAACAGTAACCCATCGGGTCGGTCTAACGGTGAACGCGTCTTCCCAAATCAGCTGATTTGGAAGTCGAGAGTTCCAGCGTTCAAGTTCTGGTAAAACCAGTTATTTTTACACGGATTTGAATACCAGATCGTGGATACCGGTGTTCTTTGGCGGTCGGGTTTCAATTAACCACAATTAACCATTAGGTTTCAATTAAACAGGAACAGTCGAACTGAGAATGTACAAAACTACACTTCATTTAACCTCATACATGAGTAAATGTGTACATGTGTACACGAGTAAACAAATCGCTTACACTCTTGTATCGCAAATAAAACAACCGGATTCAGATGTTGTTTCCTCTAATGGAAGCAGACCAACGGTTTTTTTTTAAAAAACAAAGCGTTTTAAAAAGAAGATTAATCGAATCATAAAATCATATGCACCGACAAAGACACTAACGAACTTAAATTTTCCATCCCCCGACTTGTTACACGAAATCGTTTTGACTCTTTCCATTGCGGAGAACGAGCGTTCATTATTACATGTTGTTACCGGAAGAGTCGCTAAAACTTGTAAGATATAATGAAAATTCGGCAAATATTCTTTATTGCAGCGATCCAATATTCTATTCGCTTCTCGATCGCAATTTAAATTAACCGACTTATCTCCTCGCACCAAATAAGATACGTGGTTTTCACCCGATCTTCAGGTTTTGATGTCTGAGGAACCCAAACAACCAAAAAGCGGATGGAAATTTTCGAATGTTTGTACGACAGTGAGCGCGTGTGTATATATATTTGTGTGTTCATTGTTGGCCACTTAATCGCCTTATTTCAGACCGATTTTAACCAGACATGATCGGATTAGTTCTATATATGGGACATTGATGCCGTTAAATCTTTAACAAGGAGTCGAGGCTGTGGACCAAGGTCACGTTCAGCATCTCGAGTTTTCGCCTGATTAAGTCGTATTTTTCTCAGACGTATTTGTTAACGAAAAAACAATATTAAACAATATACGTATTTGTTAAAAAATAACAATATCTGCAAAAAATATTTTTTGCAAAAACCCACACCCGTACCGTAAAATTCGGTTATAGTCTTCTCCCGTGTTGTGACGTCACAGGTGAGCGGTAGAATTAAATAAATGAATAATATTTAAAGTGTAAAAATATAACTCTATCTCGTACGGTCTTGAACTCGATCGTCCGGTCGATTCGGTAACTGATGCGTTAAGCTTCGCGGCTACACCGGCTGCAGACCGTACAAGCGAAAATTGTTCTATATAATTTGTGAAATTATATTAATTTAGTCAGCGCCGACCGTGGCAGAGGACCGCCACACCCACGCGAATTAAATACGGTATGTGTATGCGCGTTTTTAGAATCACAGACTTAAATAAAGGAAAAAATATTGTATTTAAATAAAGCGATAAATATTTTAAACTAAGTTGTGTGCGTGTGTGTGTGTGTAAGGCGTGCATCACAAATAATTCTGTTTACAGATTTTTTTTATTATATTAGAACTCGATAAAAAATTAGAAATTTTATTTCGCAATGTTTAACGTAACACAGTACCGTCGTTATTTTTAAATTCACTTCTATTTGAATATCTGATAGGAATACATATATCCGACTTCGTTTACGAACTATAAACTTATACAAGTCCAGCCTATCAAAGCTTGTTATTTTACGTTTATGTTTTGTCGACGACAAACGTTTGTCATTACAAAAATTAAAATGAACATTATAATTAAAACACTTTAATACACAAATATACTTTAATAAAACTTCAGTTTAAGATGATAAATTATTCTTCCTAGTTTTGTAAAAAATATCAATCTCGAAAAAACCTGATAATTTTTGAAAACTAATCGCACTAAATCTCATTTGATTTACTTCCATTTTTATTTAATATTGTTTTTAAACGCGTAAATAATGTTTGAGTTATTTTATATTACAAGTGTTTGGAGTCTTTGCGTTCCGCTTTTAAGTACCACCTTTAAGTCAATGATATTCCATAATTATATATAAAAAATTTACACACAAACAAAACCGATCGAAAAAAGGCTGTAAACTTAAGAAAACACTTTTTAACAGTTTAAAAGAAACGTTTTAAAACCGAGAGAAATGAGAAATAAAATTTATAAATTCTAAATAAACATTTAAGTAACAAAAAAACAGAAAATGAAGACGATAAATTAAGATATAAACTTATCGTCTTTATTTCTTTATAAATGTTGAAAGTTACTTGATTCATTTAAACGGTATATTAATTCCCCAAAAAACGTTACCGTGTCGTCTGAGATCGCTTAGAATTTATATTTAAGACTCCTATATGATCGAAATACATATTAATTGGAGTTTAACTCGGTCGTACTCCGGGTCCTATATTCTTTTCGTAGATTAGCGATTGTTTTTCTGTAAATTTTTAACAGATTTCAACGATCACCATGTAAAAGAGAGAAATCAATTAATAATGCGTAGTTTCAATAAAACTATCGTACCCGTTGTATTTGATAGGGCAAAAACTTTCTTACACGATGTCTTTACACTCTGGACTATCTTAAACGACATTTAGAACCAAATCGATTGGATTTCAACGGATGATATTATATCGTTTACTTTACTGGAATAATAGCTCTTGATATACGGTGAGGGAAGGAAAGTACGTTAATCGGTCAAAAAATGGGGTACGGTTTTGTTTTTGCATTTCTCGACGATTTACGATCCAGGAACCCCCAAAAAAGAGAAAAAAAGCGGGGCGTAATGTTAGTTCGTATGTAAGTACTTGTGTTGGCGTGTTTGAAGCATTTTGATGAAATTCGGCACAGACTTAGGTATACGGGGAAAGTTTTCGTTAAAAGTTCGGGGACGACATATCCAGCGGCCGGGTATAGTTCTTTCAGGTCAATTTACCCAAACTTTTGCAAACCTAACTTTATTTTAAGCTCAATATATACGCGCATACGCGGTTATCTTATTTAAAAAGAACATTGCCCTCGCGTTCTCCATTTCCCAAAAATTTAAAAAAGCTATCTATTAAATACGTCTTGACCAAAAGGCCGAGGTCACTAAAACCTATCGAGTTAACGCATCTGTGACAACCGAGGACTAACTTTTATATAACGATCGCACAGTAAATATAACGGTTAAAACTCTGAAGTTCGGTTACAGAGTAATGTCTGTTTAATGTTACAGACTACAAAAGAAAGTTACAAAAGAGCTTTGTACCGTAAAAATTTCAAGAACCGACGATACAGGCCCTTGAAATAACTTTTTTTTTATTTTCCTTTGAGAGCCCAGAATTTTTTTTAGACCGGAAGCTTTGTCGGTGAAGAGGGATATTTCCTCACGACTTTGCACATCCGTTTTCGATTTTGTTTTAACTTCCCTATCGTCGGTCGCTTGTACCGTTAACATTTGTTTTTAGATAGAATTTTAAATTACAGGAATTTTTATTTACTAGGTAGTTAGAATTTCTACGTTCAAATCTCTGATCGATTTACGTATAAAAAAAAAGGGTTTAAACCTTATCGCCCGTCGAACTCTGAGAGGCGTAGCTCGATGACTTTGAAATGATATCATCTTGTACGTATTACGGCTATCTTTATTTTGACGAAGTAATTAAGTCTGTTCTGTTTTAGTTATCGCGTTATTTTCTTTGGAAATAATTTTTTTTTTTACGTTCTCCTTTTGTTCTCTATAACGGTAAAGATTACCCGCCTGTACCGTAACATTTTTGTGTCGAGAGAGTAAATTCAGCTTCTGCCGGAATGTTTTTATATTACGTAATAAAAAATACAAATACAAATTACGGATAAAATATGCGAAAAAATTTTCAGATTCGATTACAAAGAACAAGATGAAAATGTTTTACGCGCATCTTTCAAGAACGGGAAAAAATAGATCGACAGATAAAAATTATTCTAATTCTTTTAGAAACAGAAACGTTAAATTCAACTCGGTTCTAAGAATTAAAAAATGAACCGAGCGAGAAAAACAGATCTCTGAAAATGATATCCAGTGTAGGGAAATCTTTAGGGAAAAAATCAAACGGGAAGGTCTCCGATCCGAGATCAGAAAACTTCGAACTAAAATTCAACCGTCGGAAGAAAGAAGAAACGATAAAGACATACTGAAAAGAAAGAAAATTACGTACAAGGCAAAACAAAAGTTGTAATGCATTCCGTAGTGGCCAAAATAAAAAAAAAAAACGTCGAATTAAAAATCGTCCTCTTTTAACACATTCGGTAAAAAAGGATTTTAAATTTCCAAGTTCCTATCTACAGTTTTATCGTAAAATAATTTAAAAAAAAAATGAATGATTTTAAGAATATTTTTTGGTTAGGAAAAAAAATGTCATCATTGTGAGTAAATTTTGTATATATATATATATATATATATATATAGAGAGAGAGAGAGAGAGAGAGTGAGAAACAGGGTTTTTAGTTCGGGATAAACAAATGAACTTCCCGATCTATTGCTACTAAATTTTTACTCATGTTTCTTGGTGTAACTTAAAAGGTTTTTCGATATATCTCATCTCGAAAAATGTCTAATATATTTATATATATTTAAAATTTAGGAGTGTAGATTTTCCGATTGAAGCACACTCTAATTAATTGTGAACTGTGAGTGTCTATCACTGTGTAAGCTAAGTTTTAACCGATTGATTAGAAACATCTAAAAATCAATTTTTAGATTTTTTGAATTTAATTCCGAGTTTCAAGACTTAAAAACGATATTTGAAACCCTGTTAACTTTTTTATTTTCTCGGTAACAAATGAAAAAATCAATTTGATTTTCGGCGAGTGTAATCTTTACGTCGATAAACCGATTTCTAGATTTTTTTAATTCGACCTTGAAAGGAAATGAAAAAAGGTAAAAAATTTTTAAACAATTATTGTAAATTTTCCGAATCCCGACTGTAATAAACGAGACATTTAGTAGATTTGGGCTTGCAAATACTCTTCAGGTAAATGTTTAAAAACCATTTTCGTTTTTTTTTTAATTCCGATTTTTTGAAGGGGTGCGAAGGTATTCGGCGCTGTGGCTCAACCACCACAGCCAGTGCCACCGTTAGTATACGTGTGACTGACTGCACTTCCTCCGGTTACTTGACTGATAAACACAAAATAAAAAAGACTGAACGCCACGGGAAACGCAAGTAACCATACAGCGCGGGCGAAGCTGCAACAGGAAGCTACTATATATATAAAGTAGAGGATAAATCAAAGTATAAATGAAGTCTCAATAGAGGGTTTCTACTGGTTGTTTTTGAATGATTCTTATATACTCGCGCGCGCGTTTGTGTGTGTGTGGAAGATGTTTCTATTGGGACGATTGATTTGCAGAGAAATGGGCGTATAAGTAGGAGGCTTCCTGGAATTTCAACTTTTATCCCTGGATATATCGTGTGGTAATCGATACATTAATCTATATAATACGTGTAATAGAATCTACACGTTAGGTACAGTTTTTATTAAGACACCGATTTTGCAGGTTTTCACTTTCATTTAAACTATTATCTATACTGTAACACGGAACGGAACTTTTTCCAAATAGTTTGCATGAAAGTACGAGTGATCTTATGTAAGCGAGCGTAAAATAAACTTTGCATAAACGTCGCAATATTTTTTTTTTCGCTGTAAAAGGAAACGAAAATTAAAATACAGGATTTTTAATAAATTACTTAAAAAATCGTCCAAATTTGCATCGATAAATTTTTCATACCGCATCATCTTGTGAGGTTTTGCCGATGAATAAGTAGATTTTTGTATTATATCAAATTATAAAAAAGTATTTCAAATATTTTTTAACTGATAGCGCGTATTAAATCGATTGTTTCATTTCTTTGATCTATATTCAAATTCGTAAACTTCTTCAAATAAATAATCTATAATAATTTGGTTAATGCTTTTTAAAAAGTTAAATCAAAACCGTTTAATATTTTTGAAACGTTTTCTATCTGTATCTTTTTTTATGCCTTAAGTCATTTGACTGCTTTTATGTGGCTCTCCAAGATTCCCTTATCTAGTCCTAGTCGTTTCGTATCTGGATCTATAAGGAAAAGGCATATCGGTTTGAATCAGACATCATCTCCTTTTCCATTTTTTAACAAGTTTTTTTAAAAAATTTAATTAAATATATTAATTTATTAATAATTATTAACCCGTGATTGTAAAAGGAATTTTACAATAAATAATTATTCAATAAAAAAAAAATATGAAAAAAAAAATCAGAAGTTATTAGTGAAATAAAATTCTGTGTACTTTTAAAAATGTGTATATGATGTAATAGAGATGGTGAAACATCTGATAATTTAATAATAACTGAAAATTATAATTTATCTTATATTTTTAGAAATCATCTCCAGTTATTAAGAAATGGCAACCGAAAAAAAAAATAAAGAAAAGATTCAAGAAATAATAATATTGATTTTTTTCATAATTCAAATGGAAGTGAATATATCTTTAAAGAAATGTTATTCTATTTATTAGAAAGAATATAACTGATTTAAGTAAGTTACATTAGAAAAGAAACAAATGAAGCAACTACTATTACCGTTAAAAAACAAAGTGACCCGCAAGAGAACTAAAAGCCATAAATCATTCAACATAGCATGTAACATCACTTATAATAGACAAAACAAATGACAGCTGTCCAGTAAATATATATGTTGGTGCAGAGAGAGAGAGAGTGAGAGAGATAATAACTGAGTAAGCATGCTCTGTAATATAAACGATTTATTATAAATAACTAACAAATCTCTTCATATTCTCTCTTTTGGTTTTTGTGACTGTGATATAAGTGTGCGTCCATTATGTTTCAATACATACACACACACACACACACGCGCGCGCGGGCATAGTCAAAACAAATAAAATGTTTCGACTGCAGAATTAAAGGAAAGAACTATTACAATAATTTTATAAATGAGTCTTAATTAAATATTATTAAAATTTTTGCATTTCCAAGCATACAACGTAGAAGGAATAAAATATTAAAAGCTGATAATTTTTATTATATTATTATTAATTTTTTATATTATTATTTGTTATTAATAATTTTTATTACAATTAATGGAGAAAATAGAAACAGACAAAAAATTATCAGCTAGCAAAAGCGTACTGCCGGGTTAATTGTCTGCTATAACTCGATTGTTTGTCAACGGAATTTTACAAATGAGGTGTCATTTTCTTCAAAATAAAATGCTTAATAAATTTTGTGTTAGTAAAAATTATATCAAATAAACAATCATAAAGATATTGAAGAATAAAAAAATTAAGATGGCCGCCAATTTTTAAGGTGACGTTTATAAAATTTTAATTACTGTAGGTTTACCGGCTCCTGAGAAATAATTTTTTGTTGAAAATCACAAAATAGCGTCCAGAAGGAAAACAAAGCAAAGTAGGACTTATGTCGATATAAACTTTTTTTCACATTTTGGTGTCCTGAATCGGTTTCTGGAGTTCGGCGAATACACTGTACGTACGGTCTAATTATAAATATAATATTAAAATTATAGAGCTGTATGTTTGCTATTTCAGTCGCTGATAAAAAATGAACTAATCTGTACTCATCATTAAAATATGAATTTTTATATTCCACTGAATATTTTACTTTCAATTTATACCGACGTGAATACATTTTTCAAATAAAATACATTTAACTAATAATACAATCTATCTTAAAATTATAAATAAAATGATCGGATAAAACAATCAATAACGAATCTTAATTCTAATATATTTGTAATAAATGTAATGTTTATAAAATATAATTTGAAGATAAAAATTATAAAAAAATACAGCTTCCAGAAGCATTTACAAAAATGTTGTAAATGTAAAATAATATATAAACAGATTTTATTTTCGGACACATTATGAAAAAATAATTACATACTTTGTTGTAAAATATCAAGAAAATATTTTAAATAAATGGCAAGAGATTAAAATCTTTTACTGTTGAAGAATACACATAAAAAAAAAAATTAACCACAGTTCTATTATATTGACGGCATTTTTTTCGTTAGTTCCCGATTACCGCAATAACTACTGAACCGGTCATTACGAAATTTTACCTGTAACTTTCTTATGACACCTGGAAACTTAACCGCAGTTCAAATCTCATCAATCTCACTATTATGCAAGTCATAAAAAAAAGTTTATAAATAAAAATCTATAACTTTCTTTACCGAGATTTAATAGTGTTGTCTATGTTAATATCGACTTCTTCAGAAAGTAATTATGTGATTTGCTAAATTTAATTCGTTGTCTATAAAATATCAATTTGTATCAGTAACATAATATACGTAAAAATAAATTAATTTGATAATAGAATTATAGGAAATGACGACCGTTCACAAATTTAACACTGTTTACAGAGTAATACTCTATATTTTCATTTCTTGAACTAAGAATTTACATCAGGGTAAGCCACACTCGTAATCGGCATAAATTTGACTTTCAAAATACGTTTAAGTTTCAAACCGGTTTTTTTTTATTATTAAGCTGAAATTGAAAGATATTCAAATTGGTAACGCGATCATAAAACTTTCGAAGGGATGACATCGTCGTTGTAGATATTACTTAAAAATTACTAGGAATTAAGATAAAATTAGGATAAGCTTATTTGATGCGACGTTTGTTTATGCGAGAAAAAACATTAATACATAGTTTTTAAAAGTATTTTCAATTAATTTAAAATGCACCAGCACGTGGTTTTCCGCAGTTTGCAATGATTATGCGAAATTAAAAATACCGCACTAATTCTGAAACTTATTTAAAAATGAATTCCTTAATGTAATTAGGCTTTGTTATTTATTATAATGATGTAATTTTTTTGGGGATTTAATTCTATTTCCGACATTTTACAAAAAAATGTATTTTTGGATGAAGCGACATTTTTGTTTTAATTAAATTTTTATAACGCGTCATTTAACGTATACATGTTCAATATACTAATTCATCGATCTTATTCGACGTAACTAGATATTGTATATTTTTTCTTTTATTTTTCATAAAATTCTGACGAATAACTTGTAGATTGCAAATTGAAGCGATTACTATGAAATTTGCGATAGACCGGTGACAAAATGCAAGATTATAAAATAGCATAAAATTTATCGCTATTTTAACCGGTTAAATCTGATAGATAATTTGAACGTTTCATAGTTTAAAAGAAAAGCCTAGGCGGCACTGATTTGTTGTACCGGGCCATAAAACTGTTTGAAGTAGTACATTAAATGATTAATGGACTATCCTGGGGAAAAGTGTGCAAAAAAATTGAATTGTAAAATCAGAAATTAAATCTAGCCAAATACGCTTTTATAAACACTGCATCTCAAATGCAAAAAAAAAAGTCTTCTTTAAGAGATTTCAAAAGAAAATGGGTCAAACAGAATGAAATTGTCTGGCCTGTGGTAGTCCAGTGTAGCGGATAGAAATATACTTTACAACACGGATATTAATTTAATCGTTTAAGTAATCGGCCGTGTAGCTGAATGTTTCATAGCGTTAATATTAAATTTAGGCGACGCTTATTTATAGTTTTAGGCTATGAATTTACGGTCTGGGATCGGATAAATCATTCTCCATACAAGTGAATTATTCATTAACCCGGACAGAAGTGATACAGAAAAGTTTAACTATTGCGTTAATAATTCAGATCGGGCAAAGGTTGTATCGAAGAATAAATTAATCTACTGTACCGATTTCAGTAGAAATTCAACTAGTATTTTGAAACCGTTTCGTACAAAGGCTGGTGTCTTATAATGGAAATCGTTCCTTTTCCCTTAAAAATAGGCGATGTACACCTTTATCTATGTAATTTGCTAATTATAGAAGTAGTAATTTTATAGAATTATACAATCGCCAAGTTATATATTCAAATACTGCTGATGCAAACTAAATTTACATAAGTAATCTCGTGCAGTCGATGTAAATTCTGTACTATGTATTTGACCGCAATACGAAAACAATAAAGGGTTCCGCGGGCTAGTTCGATTCAAAATGTAACCTATAAAAGAATTTTGTTGTTTTTCTTCTTTGCGTTTTAAATGTACTGTTTTTACGATGCACGGAACGTTTCGGTAAGTAAATTTTAATCTGTATGTTTTTACGAATACATCATATTTTTTCAGCTATCAATGAAGTTATTAAATTAGTAAAGTCGACTCATAAAATTAAAAATATATACGCATCTTTAAGTTTACACGTTTTAATCGGTGATATTGACCGCAATAATAGAATATTTTATCCGCACTAACGATTTACATAAGTCTCAAACGGATGATATAACTGCAAAAAAAAAAAAAAAATAGTGAGCGATAGACAGCTTAATTTTTATCGTTCTTAATTATTTTTTCATCCGAATGATTTAAGAACACTGTCGGTCTATTCTTTAGAATAGTTCGTGTTTTAGATTTGACATATCTCTTCGAAGATAAATCGTATCGAGCAAAATAATAAAATACTAAATTCTTTCTATATTATGTCGTTAAACCGTAGCCGCATCTCAAAACTTTCATAATTAATAAGAAATAACTGTTCCATATTAAATAATTTAAATTACGATAAAAAACAATAAATATTCCTTACATACATTCCGATAATTAAAATAAAAATCTAATTTTATTTCGAAATAAAGTAGATCGCGGATTCAAGCGATACCACTAGATGTCGGCCTCGCTTCTGTATCTTTTTTTTATGAATGCGCCCGGTGATAAATCAGAGAATACCTCAAGAATCACGCCAGGGAGTAGTACTTCGGGAAACTGTACTTGTTTTTAGGTCTTAAAATGACTTATAAGTCTTATCGACAATCATTTTAAAGTCAGAAACTTTCATTAAATTAATTCCCACAGATCTCTTTTCAATTAAAACTAAAACAGCTCATTTAACTTCCTTATAAGTGAAAGATAACACGTAAAATGTTGCGTAACTGTCAACAATAACTTTGGGTAAAAGCGTAAGATTAGAATCGTTCCGACATCGAAACTAATATTAGTGGTATTAATAATAATAGTTTTTAAAAAGCGATTTCAAAATATTTTTACGTATAATATTCTTGAAACTGTTTGGAAGATCCATAAAAATCCTATGGAAATTTGAAAAATCTAGACAAATTTATTTCCACTAGCATCAATGTTTTTTTTCCTTCTTTCCCCTGGGCCGCACCCACAATTAAGTATAACACAGCCCAGGGCAGTGTACATATACTCAAACAGGCCTCCCCGCCTACCCGCAGGATTGGTCTAGTGGTGAACGCGTCTTCCAAATCAGCTGATTTGGAAAGCCGAGAGTTTTAGCGTTCAAATCCTAGTAAAGCCAGTTATTTTTACACGGATTTGAATACCAGATCGTGGATACCGGTGTTCTTTGGCGGTCGGGTTTCAATTAACCACACATCTCAGGAACAGTCGAACTGAGAATGTACAAGACTACACTTCATTTACACTCGTACATATCATCCTCATTCGTCCTCTGAAGTATTATCTAAACGGTAGTTACCGGAGGCTAAACAGGAAAAAGAAAGAAAAAAAGCTAAAACAATGCAACGCTCTTGTATCGGCGATTAAAAGTAGAATCCGGCTTAAAATTACGAAAAAATAATTCCTTCGATTGTAGTCTCCAGTTACGTTCGCTTGAATTTTCCGTTGAAATTATTTTGTAAGCGCACCCCGAGTGAATAAACCTGAAAAAGGTTTCGCCAATACGGGAAAGAAAGCTCGATTTGAAATTTTGACACATTTTTCCAGTAAAGTCGTTAAAAATCTATCTTAATTTCACCGTTAAGGATTCTTTCCCAAAAAAAAGGTTTGATGTCATACGTTACAAAAAAACTGTCTCGAGCAATCTTTTGCTGCGGTGGAGCCCCCTTGAAAATTCTAAAATTTTTTACTAAAACTTACCAAATTTTACGGTATAATTTATCTTTTATCCTGCTTAACCGTATCAAAAATACCGAAAACTTTTTTATCGTAGGAGTGGGCTACATGTAAATATTGTAGCTTAAGACTTTACTATAATTTTAATCGTCGTTAAGAAAAAAAAAAATTCGGTTTAAAAAATTAAAAAAACAGTAGTATTATGAACCGCCTAAAATTCTTTTATTTATTACTTTCACACTTAAAATAATCTATCGTAAACCGGGCGTATAATATATTTATTATTCTATTTGTATTGAAAGCGAACGAATCTTTTATAATAAACACAGTAACCGAAAAAAGAAATTTATTTTCTTTTAGAAAATATTTTCACTTTTTTAAAGTAATTTTGAGTAGCTGTGCCGCATTATTTTCGAAGACGTAACAAAAATTCCTAATTAAATTTTAAAATTTTAAATCAAAAAATTCTGTAGATTAAAAATATAGTTTACAGTACTTTCGGCACGATCTTAACGTAAAAAAATTCCAGGTCTCTTAATTAGATCGGTCGTTCAAACCAGAGGATGATAGATCGACAAGTCATAACTAGAAACTACATCGTTGGAACAATCCGTTCTCTTTATTGTCTGTCGTTTTACATTTACAACGTTTCGATGACCGTACTTAAATAATAAAGACGACTACATCAGTAACGGGCCTATATATTCTATTAGCAGATTATAAACGATGAATTTTTTTTATAGAACTTTTTAATTTAATTAAAAAACTTTTATAACCGATTAAAGATTCTAATTTTATTCGATACTTTCTACAGAACCGATTCTTTATCTTACGAACACTGAACCGATTAAAGATACAAAAAAAGAGATTTTCATTTTTTTTTTTACGTCTTTTTGAGCTAAAGAACGAGTTTTTCTTGTAAAACAAATGCGATCTTATAGCCGAATAAATTTCAAATACGATCTAGAAGTGGAAGAAGCGACCGGCAATCCGATGTTAAAATTTTGTCCTTCGTATTACGTTTTTGTTAAAAATTTAAAAAGAGTTTCGGCTTTCTTACGAGAGAATCAGTGTCGATGAAGACTTATCCGTATATATGTAAAATATATCCCGTGTAATTGCTACCTAACACCGAATAAAATTTTACGTTCGCCGATTTTTTAAATTTCAACATAGCGTTGTTATTATTACGTCTCGGGGTAGATAATTTACGCTGTTAGCGAGGAGATAGTGAATTTACCCGAACCCGGTTAATAAGGAACAAAGGATAACTCGTATTCAATCGGAAACTGTGCCCGAGATATACATTTAAATCGCCTTAACGAGTCAAACATATCGGTATAAAGAAATCATCGTTAGATAATTCTAACCAAAATGACCCCCTTTGACCGCTAGTATTCGCCGATGAACTTTTAGAATTCATTAAATTGTTATATCGTGAAATCATTAAGCGACTTTATTTTAGTGTTTTTAGAAAAATAATCCGGGGAATGCGAGTGAATCTTCGATCTTGAAATCTCAACGTAAGCGTTAATATTTGTCAAAACGATTTCCTTTTGGAATTGCCGAATGTCAGTATCGTGGAAACGCTTGTACCCCTCGTGAACTCGTGACCTCGATGCCCTTTACCCGTATACTTTTTCACGCGATGTTTATATTTCTGGAGATGAATTTTTAAAGCAAAATGCAAGATTTGTTGATTTTTACCTCTTTAGATTATTTTATTTTTGGATCGCGGTGATATCACAAGCCCGTCGTGTAAATATACGGTTGCTGTCGTCGAAGAGGAAATAACGGTACGCCGACCGCATTGTGAAGTCAGGAACGCTGCTGTTTTACGAAACGGTAATTTGTCGAATTAGTATTCGAACAGAAGTTTCGTATTTTGGAAATTTTGGAAGCTTCGAGTCGCCGCGACTCGTAACGCTAAAGTTCGGAGCTTTTCCTGCCGACATTGTTTTCACAGTATTTTAAAACTTCAAGGTATAATGTCGACTTACAGTTTATCCTTCAGGCGGCCCGCAAACCGGCTTAAAAAATGTATAGCGAATGATATCGTTATTGTAAAAAATCCTTAAGCGTGACCTCGGTGTTCGATCGAATTCGACTCGCCTTTTTTTGTGTCGACTAACTTTTTTCTACCCGTTACGAATACGACTATATTTTCGATATCGTAGCGTTGAAACCGGTTTTGTCGTCTACTACAATATTATTTTTAAATATTTCGTCTTCGTCGACACGTTTTTAACACTTCTGACCGAAAGACGATGATTTTTTATATTTTGTTATCGATTGCGGCGTGCACTATGTAGCAATTCTATGCGTAATCATCTCCCCCTAATCTTTCAGTGAGAATTTCAGCGCTTGACCCGATTAAAATTATATCCTCGTTCGTTATTTCCCGCCCGTCTAAACAGCGATTATTGCGCGCAAGTTCTTTCACTTTTGCAGCTCGGCGAGTTCGTATCCATTTTTTAAATCGTCTTAACCATTCAAACGCTCTGCACGGCGTAAAAAATTATAGTTGTAAATGAGAATTTACGGTTTATTATTTCTGTAATCGTTTCTCCGAATTTTCTTCAAAACGTCACACCAATAGGTCGCTTACGTTAATCGCTTTTGAAAAACGGCAAAACGACACGAATGATGACTTATTCAAACAGTCAGAGCGTTGAATCTTGGCTTGCAAACTCTATTACATTTTTTTTTTAGAACGCTTATTACACTCGATGAAGTCTATGACGATAATTCAAGTGGATCGCTGTTACCGGTCGAGAGCATCAGCCCCCCTCACTCGGCGGCTTTCGTTCGGAATCGGTTTCTCTTTACGATCTAATACGAAAAAAACTGAGTGTGAAATAATTAATCGTAAGAGTTTAACTATAACAACAACAACGCGAATACGTCAAGTAAACTATGCAAGGTTCGAAATCAAAGTTTAAACTTTTACAGACTTTTTGAAGAAAAATAAGGTATTATGTTCGGTCGCTCGGTGGGAGCGGGGGGGTGAAAGTGAATTTTCTTTACGTTTTGATGTACGAGTACGAAAATACCATTCGCTTAAATTGCGGCTTCCTTATATATTTTATTTATACATATTTATAGGCCTACGTATAAAATTTTGTGGCTCGAAAATCTCCAAAACGACTCGATAGATTTTATTGAAATTTAGATACGCTCTAGTAGCGTATCTGAAGTTATGCGTGTGAAAATTTGATGAAAATAGGTCGAGTCGTTCTTGAGTTACATTCAAATTAAGGTCGAACAAATTTGAGCGGGGCAAGCAAGTTAGACGATCGATTAGAATGAATTGTTATTTTTAATAAGATACAAAATAAAATAAAGAGAAGTCGATGTTCTCGCGTAAGGATTCTTTTTTCTGTTCCGATTCAAAAAGCTTGGACTCCTTCCGAACACGCTTGCAATTAGCACAAGTCAGACCCTCTGACCTTTGCTGACACTCGTCACGCTTGTGACCCTCGTCACCACAATGAGCACATACAGCAGGATAACTACAGAACTTAGCCCTCTGACGTCACTTGCAGCACTTGAAGCACCGCTGGACATCTAAAAATTCTGGAACGGTCTGGTTGAACCAGGATTCAAACCTAGAACAATTTTAATAAAAATTATCGATGATACCGCTAAGCCGCGGAGGTTTGCATTGTGCAGCGCTGTACTACAGATTTATTTTAAAATAGAAACGGTGAAATAATTTTTAAAAGGTGATATTACGATAAAATTAGATCAACTTTTTATATTTCTAAAAATTCTTTTGATTAAAGTAATTTTTCATATCTTTCTTTTTCCTGTTTAGCCTCCGGTAACTACCGTTCAGATAATACTTCAGAGGATGATATGTATGAGTGTAAATGAAGTGTAGTCTTGTACATTCTCAGTTCGACCGTTCATGAGATGTGTGGTTAATTGAAACCCATCCGCCAAAGAACACCGGTATCCACGATCTAGTATTCAAATCCGTGTAAAAATAACTGGCTTTACTAGGACTTGAACGCTGTAACTCTCGACTTCCAAATCAGCTGATTTGGGAAGACGCGTTCACCACTAGACCAACCCGGTGGGTAGTTTTTCATATCGCCTATGTATTAGGGCACCTTTAAGTAAACAAAGGTTTAAATGGCCAGACCCGTTCAAGTTACGTGGGATTTGAATATTTTTATGAACATTGCTGTTCAATTTTTTACTGTTATTCGTTAAAATGTGCCTATTATTATTACATTTTTTTATTTTATTATCTGTAAGGATGACGAAAAATTGACTAACTTTCATTTCTTGGTGTTCTTACAGTTTAGTTCCTTATTTGATAAAATTTTCAGATTTAGTGGCATTTGGGTCTTTCTAAACTATTAATGAAGAATGATTTTTGCTTAGGGCCTCGAACGTATAGAATTCATAAAATACATGGAATCCTTTATTTCAGAAAGCCAAGCCAAGCCAAATTTTGTTTTTGTGAAGTCTCACTATCTCTCAACGATCTATAGACTTGATACTGTAGCTTGACAGCTGCTCTTACTCGGTCTTGGGCTGATAGTTTTTTAATATTTTCAGTGCTGGAAACCAACCGCTAACTCTTATGATATTCAGAACCGATTAAAAGTAGTCGTTGAACCTGAGTCCTGCAGCATCATAGAACAGGGTTAACAGCTTAAAGGTTATTACTAAAAACTAGTCTGTTAGATAAGCTAGTCGGTTTGATGACTATATAGTTAGATTTAGATGTAAATAGGAACCCGATTAGCCCTGTGCCCCTCACTTTGAAAAAAATGAAACGACATAAACAAACATCTCCTTTTCAGATATTAATATAGGTAGATCGGTGGGATTCACGATGTTCAAAAATTTTTAATTCCTCAATTATACTAAGAACAGATGCAAAGTTCTTCTATCTACACAGATCGAATCTTATAGTCTGAAAAGTCATGCGCAAAAGATCGGCACAAGTTAAACTTTACTGCGTAGAACAAAATAAAAAGAATAAGTTTTGTCGATCTCACCGTCTCAAAAAGTAACTTGAAAAAGACACTTTCAAAATATGAGAAATGATGATAGGTACTGTTATTAACAACTATTCAAACCAAACAGCCAAAACATGAACTATCAGCTTTAGAAGTTTGAACGATTTGAAAGAAATTCAATAAACACAAAAGTTCTCCTAATAAGATAAAGTTAATATTTGTCAACCGTCTTATAGAAACATACATATGCAGATTAATAACAAGTTTAACGACTGGAACACTGTGATATATAAAAACGCAGAAAAACTATGAAAAAATTTACAGACATAATTCAAATGCGACATACTTTTCAACAGCATTCTACATTTTTCTGCCTAATTAAAAAAAACAAACCGTTTACAATAACGCTAGCTGACACCGGAGATGAAAAGTTGCAAAGGCAATTGAAAATGTTTTGAAGTAATTCGTTCCTGGGGCAGAAATATAAGACGTGACGCACATCTTCAGCGGCCCTAACGCTCTGGACAAGGCCTTAATTAAGCAAACCAAATCCGGCTAACCTATCTCAAAAAGCACCGCGTCTCAACTATCTGCATACTTCTCGCATCAGATGAATTTACATGCGTGTAAAGGCCATCTGACAGGGAAGGGCGGTAGGAGGGTCCACATCCTCATTAAGGATGTGGATGCACTCACCGCTTAGGATGAGTTCATTACAGAGGAGTCAAAGTTATGTCCATGCGACCGGCCTACGGTGCCAAAGCAGGTGGTCACTGTGGCTGTACCACCCGTTCTTGCGGATAAATTATCGGCTGATAGACATATCTGTATCTGAAGGGTGGCTTGTAGGGTTATGAGACTTCATCTGACGACCTTTGTTTTTACTGCTGGAAGCCAGGCCACAGGGCCAATTCATTGTACCGGGCCGGCTCATAATTGCCACTGTTTCACCTGCGAGCCCGGTCATCTACAGAAGGACTGCCGACAAGAGGCTTTGTATCCTTCCTGTCAGTTGCACGGACATGCACCTGGGAGTAGGGGATGCAAGGTTATTTCTAAGGCGAAACAATTCAGCTGTTCAAGTAAGCTAACACAATTTTGTTTAAAGGTACCACTTTTATATCGCCGTGTCATGTTTGATTACTTGTCGTAAGTAAAATTGTGTAAAAGCAACTGAAATATCAAGATTTAAAAATATAAATACGCTGTACATCACTGAAATTTTCCCGATTGTGTTCAGGACATTAAGTAAATAAATAAATCTTTTATTTCTGATTAATACATAAAACATTATATAGAGTACGTCAGGAATGAATAAATATGATACTTAACGGGCGAGGAACTTACAGGAACTGTTCGAGCAATTTTCTGGATGAGTCAAGGTAAAACCTTGATCAAAGCGGTCATAAAATACATAATTATTAAATCAAAAACAGATTTGATTACAATTCATCTCGATTATTAAATATACATACACGTGATATAATATTTAAGATAAAATACTACTAAATATTCTTGTTTTATTGTATTCTATCGAGTCGTGTGAGAACAGTTCTATTGCCTAGTTTGATAGAGGGAGATACTGTTCTAAGAAACACTACTGAAAAATCAAAGATAATATCTTAACAAAGTTACTAGTGGATTATAAATATAGTAGAAAATCAAGACGGTAGAATTTAACGGTAAACTGCCAGTTTGAAAAATGGAAAAATGGAGAGAGAAGAGTGGGAGAGTAGATAAAAAAAATTATGACCAAAGTAATGTTACGGACACGGCTACTATAAAATGTTTACAGCATGAAGCGAATTACATCCAACATTTCTAACTTTATCATTAGAGATTTAATTTCTTAAAATCATAGAAATGAAATGTTCCCCGAAACATTCCACGCGTTATGGAATCATCAGGTTGTGCGGGATAAGTTTCAGATAATTATCAATATTCTGTAATTGCACGGGTGTTTAGAATTAACATAGATTAATTGTCCTTTGATGATGCAGAAAATATACAAAAGAATACGATATTAATATAAATTAAATTCTTATAAAAAATAGTAGTTTGCCAGATAAGGACAAGGGCCAAGATGAACTGCCCCCCTTAATTAAAAAGTTAAAAATGATTAACTTAATACCATCGATAAACAAATAAAAATTAATGTACCCTTATAAAAATAACTTAAATATAATTAAAAATATTATATTTTTATAAAAAATCTAAAACAAATAAATAATAAAAAAAAAAAAACATTTTTTTAAAGTATCTATATTTGATTTTATATCTTTTTAAACTAAAATAAAAACATAATTTTTATTAATATATTAATACAATGAAATATTTACTTTTAAATAATAACTATTCATTTTGTTCTAATAAAATGCTTAACGTTTTGTGAAAAACACGAAATATGATAAAAATTGACAGATCGTCATTAACATTAATACAGTGAAATACTAAAATAAATGAAATAATCCGCCGTTAAATAAATAATTAATACGATGAAATATTTTATTTATTATACAATGTTGTTAAAAAGTTTTATAAAAAATATCATTGTTGACTTCACAATCCGATTTTCGTATATAAATTTGTCATTAATAAATACAAAATGTCGAAGAGAAGGAAAAACAAAGAGGAGATCGAAATTTTTCCACAGCACACTTTTTGTTCTCTTTTACACGTAGAATCCGTAACGTATACCAGCCTACCGTTTTACATACAATATGTATATGTTGTGCGCCGGTTTACTATCGAAAATCCTCTAGAATGTCTTAAAATCACTCCCGAGTACAAAATAAAATTCATTTCGCGGCAGAAATTCTACGAATAATTTTAAACAACAGCAATAAAATAAATTAATTAAAATTTTTAATAATTTTTTTATTCCAAGTTTTCCTATGTCGCGAGGAGACCCCGACGGGTTAAATCCTACAGGACAATTTATAGAGGGGCAGTCAACTGCCACGGCATTCTGGATGTGCTGCTTAACGGCGGTTCTGCTTGCCCAGGGGACGCTTAAATAGAATAAGGGAGAAAAAAGGAAATTTTGATATTGTGAAGCCGGTCTTTTCCATTTATATTTATGTTTTATTTACTTTCTAAATTTTAATATCGGGATCCCTTTACACCCTATAAGTATTTTCAATGTTTGTGTTTAAATATTCTGTCTTATTTATTTTAGTGTTTTCAAATAAAATGTAAGGGCCCTTTACACCCTTACATATGACGAACCTGGTGGTAATTTAATACCTATTTTAAAGAATGTGACGAGGGCTCATTAGCCCTTGTCACCGTAGAAGTCGATGCCCGCGTAACAAAAAATAATAATAATAATAATATCCTTGACAAAAGGTTATATTAATATTATTTTACAATTTAATAATAAACATAAAACGAGTATAATTTCATAATTAAAATAATAAGGTTCAAACTGCACGATACATTTAAAAAAGAATAACGAATGTAACGGCAAATTTAAAAATAATTAAAGATGTCAATTAAGCGAGTAACAGAATCTATAACGAATAAAATATTGAAAAAATATTTTTTTTGTATAAAAACTAGTAATTAAAATTGTTCTGTCTAGCTTAAAATACAATTTAAGATTACAATACAATCGCAATATTTAATTAAACAAAAGCTGTGAAAATTTTAACTTTTTTTTTTTTTTTACACAATAGAATTTTTTTACAGATATTACGTGTTAATCACTTTAAAAGTGATATTATTATGAATTAAAATTACATAAAATTATAGAGTCAGTAATAACTTATAACCGTGACTTCAATTTGTTCAAGCATTTCATTATAAATAAAAATAAGCTATATTAATTTATAATTTATACCTGATTGTAAGACGGCTGTCAACAACTATATAAGTATTTCATTGTTGTCGGTGACATAAAATACTGTGAAAATGTTATCGAATAGATCAGAACTCCAAATAGATCACATATAAAAGGGTGTCAAGGAGGATTTAAAAAAGGACGATCATATTCAGAACAAAGTCTGAAATCGATTCTAAAATATTACGTATCCAGAAACAAACCTATCTTAATATCTTTCACAAAATTTCAAAAAGCGTATGATTTTGTAGACAGAGAGACGTTTTTAAAATTTTGAGAGAATACAGGTTGACCAGAAAAATTTGAAACTCATTAAACTCGCTCCCGCAAACGCATTCTGTAAATTTAAATTTACGGAAAAACTTTCCTAGTTAAAAAAAGGGTTGAGACGCGATGATGAACGATCACCAATCCTATTTAAATTGATTTTGAACAAAATAAAGAAAATCTTTTGTGAGATGAATGATTTGGGTGCAAAGATCAGATACAAAAACCGAAACGTCAAAATAAGATGCCCGTTTTTTGCTGACCACCTCTCTTTAAGCTGAATTGAAGGAAGACACAGTAGCGCAACCAGTAAAGGTTACAGGACGCCAAAAAAAAGGCCTAAAGATATCATTTATTAAAACGGAAATAACGAAGAATATCTAATCGTTCACACAAAAGAGAACACGTATCAAAATATTATTTTAACTTTTCCATAATGCTAAATAATAAATACAGAGTATTACATAACTTAATTGTTTACCGCGTTAAATAATTGTGATATTATAGTAACATTTTACATTCACAATCATATTTATTTAATATAAACTTCGTTATTATTTATGTACAAATGGCAATTTTTTAATATATTTTTTTAATTTTCAATAATAGTAATAATTTTCAATATAGTAATATTATATTGTATATTAATTGTAATTATTATTACACTTTGTCGGTAAGAGAATGTATTGGCAGCAACTCTGACGAGCGGGTCGGAAGACGTGGTATAACTGATCATGCGATGTTACATCGTTAAACTTTGGGTAATTTTAAAGAATAGTATTTTCTCTCATAAGCCTACAGATTTGCAACAGTCGAGACAAATAATCGAATATGAATATAAACCGTCAAACGGAAACAAACATTTGTATAAAAAATTGATACAAGCGTGAAAAACCGCTGTACAAATACGTTGAAGTACGAGTACGTGGGGAGCATTTTGAGCAATTCTTGTTCGGTTTTTAAAAAATTTATAATAAATTTTACTATCTATAAATAATTTATTGTCGATTTAAAAGCACAAGTATTGTTTTCGGTTTTTGAAATATTGTATTTCTCGGTCAAGCGACTTTAGGGACACTATATTTTCTGATTCAGGGTAAGAAACGGAAATACGTACTCGTTAATCTTTTATTTAAAAAAAATATCCCCTGAAATTAGTTAAAAAATGGTCCGCAAATGAAAAAAAAAAAAAAAAAAAAAATATATATATATATATATATATGTATGTTAGAGAAAAAACTGAGGAAAGGATAAACTAGTATAATTTCAAACATTACCGTTAAATATAAGTAAAACGCAAGAGAACTGATCAAAGACATACATTATTTAACATAAAAACAATGTATCATCTTTTACAGTGGACAGCTGTCCAGTGTAATATTAAAAAAAAGTCAAGGTTAAAAGTTTCTATCTAATGTTGTATGACAAACGAGTGCGTGTAGAAAGAGAGAGAATGACAGTGAGTGGGCTAGTAAGTGCGTAGCTGTGCAATATAAAGTAATTATTATGAACAACTAACAAATCTGTCGTCTTTTATTCTTTTGGTTTTTTTGTTTATGCGATCTCAATACATACACACGCAAACGCATAGGCAAAACAAATAAAATGTTTTGACTGCACGAAATGTTTAGACACGAGAGCAAAGCTGATAATTTTTATTAATTTACTATTATTAATAATTTTCATTACATTTATTGGAGGAAACAGAAACAGACAAATCAGCTTGCATTATGGGTCAAAAACGTACTGCCGGGTTAATTGTCCGCAATAACTCGATTGTTTGTGTCAACGGAGTTTAACGAGTTTAATGTCATTTTGTTCAGCATAAAATGCTTAATAAATAATGTAATAAGTAAAAATTTTATCAAACAATTAATTACAAAGATATGGAAGAATAAAAAATTAAGATGGCCCCATTTTGAAATCTTTGAAGTTGATGTTTTCAAAATTTTTTATTATGTAAAATAAAAAATTTAATTTTCCAAATTTAATTATTGTAAGTTAACCCGTTCCTGAGAAGTGATTTTTTTTTGTTGAAAATAACAAAATTGCGTCCAGAAGGAAAACAAAGCAAAGCAGGACTTAAGTCGGTTTGAACTTTTTTGCACCTTTTGGTGTCCTGAATCTAACCCAGGACTTTTAGTAAAAATGTTTAAAACTAAACCGTTCATCTAATGTGTACTTTCTAACGACTGACAGTGAAAGAAAACAGTAACGTATACATTTTTATAACATCAACAGGATATTAATAACTGCTACACAAAGCTTAGACAGTATTAAAACCGTGTCCTCAGTCGAGATTTTGGTTACAAATATAATAGTGAATAATTAATAATAAAGTTTGTTTTACATAGACAAAAGTATTGTAATTTAAACTCATTTCAACTACATCTTATGTTACCTTAAGTCAGGGTTGAAACTACTCAAATTTTGTAAATATTGACTCACTAAACCTTGAATATTATTTATATTATCTTTTATTTAAGAAAATAAACAAATAGCATATGTTGAGAGCCGGGGGCTAGTTTCTACTTATTGTTAAAACAATTTAATACAACTAATAAAGATGACAATATTTAGAGAGATTTTTCACTTCGATATTTCATTAGTTTATTAAAATCATACATAGTCTGATAATTTGGTACTAATAAAATTCAGTCTAACTGTAGTACTGCAATTATCAATTTTATTATACAAATAACCTTTTCGCTGTCTTCTAATTAAGACAAATTGGAAAATTAGTGCGAAACGTACGATCATTTTAACTTCATAGCAGAGTTAATTTCTCGAATTTTCGTTATTGTATATCGCTAAAATTTTATTAATACGCTGTTTTAACTAAATTTTATTTAAGGATTCTATTTCATTTCTTTTTAATGGTTTTTCCACAAAAGTTAATAAAATTTTAACTGCAATTTTTTTTTTCTTTAAATAAACTAACAAGAGTAGAATTTTCTGAATTACAAACAATTAAATTAATAAACAATACGGTTTTTTATTTATTTTTTTGTTGCCGACCTAAATTTTACGAGTAGAAATATATAATTAAATAGTCCCCAGACATAAATATGAATAAATAAAAAAAATTGTTAGCCGATTAAAATTATGACTAATTAAAGAAATTTATTTAGTATAATTTTAAAATATGATGTTTACTTAAGGTTAAAACACAAATTAAAATATGAATTCAAGTATGAAAAACATAACGGCTGGCGATGAAAATTTACTTGATTTTTCACACGTCTCCTCTTTTTCGTCGAACTTTGGAAAGGATGACATCGTCGTCGTAGATATTACGTAAAAATTACTAGGAATTAAGATAAAATTTGGATAAGCTTATTTTAATGCGACATTTATCTACGCGAGAAAAACAATACACAATTTTTAAAAGTATTTTCAATCAGTTGTTCAGTTTTAGTTTAAGACAGACGAGTCTAGTGATTTCTAGTGAAAATTTATCTTATACCGAATATCACCAGGTATTATATTGTAGACTATATTATCTATATACTATATTGTTTATTATTATCTTAGTACTGTCTCAAGAAGGAATATTTTTATTCGGTGTCGTTTTTAAATAAGCGACATAACCATCTATTGAGCGTTGCTACGGACCGTCTACAAGCTGTTATTCCTAGCAACAGCGAATCATCGCATGCAAACAATAACCTACTATCTCGTGTAAACCCTAACCTACAAGGTAATAGAATACGCGGGCTTCTGAAGTGTTCTGATAGGGACCCCTCAATAACCGCGGCGTAATTTTATTAGAAACGACATTATCGATAACACGAGTGTCTCTTCAGGACAGAGAGAAGAGAGAGAACAGAGAGTGAAAGTGATATTACGGATTTTAGTGCAAACCCTTCCCGACAAGCAATACTAATATTGCGCATACAAAACGAAAATGTTAGTCGACAGACTAATGCGTACCTACTTTTGCTGTTCTACATCAAATAAATTTAGTCTTCTTGAAAACACTGCTGACAACGAAGGTAGTCGTGCAGAATTATTAAAACCTGAGCCTATTTTTGCAACAGGCGTTAATGCAACAACCGAATTGAAAAAATTTTCTGTCAACAATTATTTTCTAATTGTAATGTTATTAAAATATACACTGACAACAATGAAATCGGGCCACACGGTAAATGTTCTGCCGGTTGATATTGACATATATTAACGTCAAAAATGCTTGTAAACAATATCAATGTCATTATACATATAAACTTGAAACATGAAAGAGCATATAGAGTGGTCATGCGAGGCATGCATCACCCGGAAGATAAATCGGTAATCATTGAATTGACGAAGTTAGGCCACGAGGCTAGAGACGTTATTAACGTTCTCCATCGTCAAACGAAGGAACCCTGCCATTTTATTTCATAGATTTGGTGCCCAAATCTAATAATAAAGAAATTTTTGACGTGAAACCTCTCAAGTATACAACTGTAAGCTTTGAAGTTACGTATTTTAAAAAAGAAGCGGTCCAATGTAAACGTTGCCAACGCTTTGGCTATACCAAAAATCTACACAATCACCCGCACCGTTGTGTAAAATGTGGTACAGATCGTGCCATAACAGTCTGTTATAAGGCACCACAGGTTCCAGCTTCTTGCGTCAGCTTCGGCGAGTTACAAAGGGTGTAAAATCTATCAATAGTAAAAAACTAAGGTCTATTCTATCAAACCCGACCTATCCTCCAGAATTGTAACTAATAACAATTCTACTGATAATAATAATTGCATTCACAAAGAGGAGGCTTCTAGAAAACTATTATTCTTAATTATGACAAAATATTTCTGGTTAAAACCACAAAATCTATAGTTTTACTTACATACGGATGTATAATATGCAATTTAAAACGATATCGGTCCAATTATTTTAAGTCTTCCGTATAAAACAGAAAGTAAAATATGAAATATAGTATTTTCGTTATTACAAATTTTAGCAGAAACAAATAAACGCCATTATTATGCAGAATAATAATTAAACGAATAGTATATAAAAAAGCATAAATATAAGAGAAAAATTACACTTGTCAAAGCTAGAATCCTTATTGCCCCAGAAAAAAAATGAAGTAAATATACAGTATAGATATATATATATATATATATATATATATATATATATATACTGTATATATGGGTCATATCAAAATATATATAATTAAACAATAAACTATACGAAATACTGAGCAGTTTAACCGTACAAATTACTTAAAATAACCGCAGGTGGAAGACAATAATAATAGCTGTTGCTATGGCAACACAAAAAAATTCCTTGAAATTTAAAAAAACTTTATCTTCAAACAATAATAAAAAATTTATAAAACGGTAGCGTCTACGTTAACTTAGATAAGAAAAATAACATATTTAAATAAAATCATTTAATAGTTTTTAAGACGTGTTTTATGTCGAAAAAGTTTTTTCCCGTGTTGTATACGCAAAAGAAACGAACCTTTTAATTAAAATATTATTTAAATTTATAACTGTGAATCGAGTTAGAGCATTTTAATCGCTATCAAAAATATCATGCGTTCACGTTTAAATATGAAATTTGCAAAATAATAATAAACCGATTTAAAAAGGAAATTTTTAAATTTTGGAAAGATGAGGAATTTTGTAAATATTTTACCGTATAAAAAATCTGATGTGGACACCAGATAACTTCCTTTTACGCCTATTTAATTACATATACACATTTTTTTTTTTAAATGAAAAGTACATAAAATTATATTTCATTAACAAATTTATTTATTGTTTTTTTATTGCTATTATTTAATGCATTTTTTTTTTTTTAGAATCGGAGGTTAATAATTAGTAATAAATCAATAAATTTAAATTAAAAAAAAAATTATTTGGCTATAACTTTGGAACCGATGAAAACAAGTACCCTAGTTATGATATATCGTTGAAAAGCCTTCAAGGAGAGGTGCAAAACTAGATATTACAAAAGTCCTGAATCCAAAATGTCAACATCCTACAGGGGAATCGTTTTCGATTTATCCTTTTCGACTAGGATTAAAGAATACATCGACTGTATAAAGGACACAAAGAACGATCTAATTTTCCCACACATATTTTGGAACAGAATCGTAATTATAACCCAAACAATTTTATTAATATTTTCGAGTACTCTAACAATCTTTATAAAACATAATAATACCTCAGTTGTCCTACCCGTTTAATTTGTAGTAGTATTGGAAATTATGTTATTTTGTATTATAACTATTGAGAAGGCTGTTTTTATTAGAGTTTGGGCCATAATTCCAACATTAACTGTGTAAAGTTTGTTATCAAATGTTATTCTGAAGGGTATACGTAACAAAAAAGTTACTGCGGGAGTTTTAACTCGTTTTACTTCTATCGTGATTTTTCCGTTTTTCCAACTTTCATTGCTCATAAATAAAAAACAAGGCGTTATGAGAAATCGTTTCCGCCATTGTTTTTTCCGTAAAACATTGCATTGCAATCGTGTATCGTTAACTATTTAAAAAAAAAATTGATTAAATGTGGCGGATCGAAAATGGCTGACAAAAGATTTCAAACGCATTATAAAGTAGAAATTTTCTAACTACGTAGATCCGTATTTGTTTCTACCTCCTAGTATTCCACGGTTTCATAATACGAATCCGTTTCCATAATTTAAATTTTAATCTGTACGGTAATATCATCAGGCGAAGCAAAATAAAAATCGTTGAAATAGAAAAGGAACGTAAACGAAATACTATATATGCTTGCAAAACATGTTTTACAATCTTCTTTCATTAATGCTGTTTAAAATAATATTTTTCTACGCTTCACTTTAAGTAATACTAAACATATTTTAACGTATTAACATAATTCTCATAGATCTATATTCCCGTTTGACAGAAAGGCCTTTAAATAACGAGGTTATTTTAATACCGGGTTAGAATTGCACGATAAACGTAACGGTAGTTACAGTTGTTATGGACTCGCCTCTGATTTTTATAAAATTTGAAATATTGTAACCTTATTTAAGACGTAAGTTACGAGTTACAAAACAAATTTTTCGTTAGAAATCCCTTTCGCCCGAATTAAATCCCTCCTAATTCACGAACTACCCGCACCAAAAATTTCGTTATTTTGCACTACACGCGTGTAATATACATGTAAACATGAAAGATAGAAATTTGAGAATGTCGATCGACATTTCTCCAGTGAATGTAGACAAACATAAAATACGTAGATGAAATATCGAAATATTTACTAATATTATTATATATTCGGAACTTCACCGGTATATGTCGATAAACACCGATAAGCTGTGGCGGGGGTCGAAACGATAACTAGAAATTAAAATTAAGAAGAAAAAAAATCACCCGATACCAATCTCTAAGGTTAATATATTAAGAGAAATCCTGGTAAAAAAATAAGTACTAAAAAAAAAGGAATAACCTACACTCACTTCGCTCGCTAACCTGGTTTAATTAACGTTAAAAATAATTACTGCGATTACAAACGGTTGATTTGTATGCATATAATGCACTTATGAAATCTAGTCTTGAATTTGGAACCGAACATAGGGCAGACGCTTATAAATCTCACTTAAATGTGGAAATAGCACAAAAAAGAATAATTAGAATTATTGATTTCAAAAGCAGTTTCAACCCATCTCTTGAGGTTTCCGATAAGCTGAATATTTTACCCGTAAAGAATCTATACATATAAAAATTATCAAGAGTATTTTTCAATAGTTGTAAAAATCATAAAATAGACAATGTGTACGATACAAAAAGGATGGATGCAGAAAACTCACAAATCCCGGCTGTATTTAAAAAACGGTTTCGAAAATCATTTGTCTATTTAGGACCTAAAATTTATAAGTGTATAAAGCCTATAACTGTTGAAAATATCTTCATTAAAGAGGAGAAGAAATGGGTTGTCATTATTCAGGACACTACTCTTATGTTTCTAAATTATATTGAATAAAATTAACGTACAGCGAATAAAATTAAACGCGTTCAAATTTTCAAGGTTTTGTACAACTGTTGAAGAATCGAACCACACTCCGCCTTTCATGAATCGATTAATAATATAAACTGGACTCGATGCGACAAATATTAGATTAATTGTACTTAGATTAGGCTATATTTTATGAAATAAAACAATTTAAAGCGATGCGATACTGTGCCTATTAAGGAAGGTATGATTTTTGTCTTCAAAACCTCATTTTTTCCACCCCCTGAGCCAATGGTTGGTGATAACAAAAAACTTACAAATGTTTTAGGCTGTTATCCAAAGAATCGTAGGAACATAAACGAATTCGATATTTTACTTAATAAAAAGGTTATAGCAATATTTTGTTTTTTCGAAAAAGCCCCCCATTTCCATCCCCATGGACCGATTTTGGCCGTTAACAAACTCGTCTGAGATTTTGGGTCGCATTTTTTTTTTTAGGGAACAATTTGAAAGTGATTTGCGGAAAATTACGGCAGTTATCTTGTCCACGAGAAAGTTAAATATATATATATATATATATATATGCTTTTGAGCTGAAGGTGGCTTTGGAGTCTGGAGGATGTGAAACGCGAAGATATATCGAAATTTTCCCGAAGTCGAATCATGGTATCCATTACAATAGGTAGCTTTGTAATGAAATCTACTTTAGATTTCATTAATAGTGTATTCATAATGTGTTGGAAGGTAGGTAAGGTAGCTTACCTACCTTCCAAGACATGAATATACTACTTGGAATTCAGAATAAAATTAATCTGTTTATCTTATTTATTCAACTGGTTTAGAGGAACATATATCGTGACTTAAACATATTTTTGATCGATTTAGATCCGCTAATATTATACCTCGCATTTAAAAATACATATCTAAAATTGTACAGTGAAATTCGTTTAAAAACAAATCGTGAAAGAATTCCTTTAAGTTTAAAAATGAATTTGATTCCAACACCTAAACCACTGAAAGTACTTCATATCGACAGCGTTTTTTTTTTTTTAAACAAAAGATTTTGTCAATTTAGATAGTATTTTAGGTATACACAAGTATAACGGATTGAAATATCACAATCGACCGAAGCAGCTGATAAATTATTAAATTAATTAACTCGTTATAAAATACCTGAAAAAATGATTTCTAATAACGACACCGAATTCAATAATTAAAAAATTAATGCGGATATATAAAATTAAAATATATTTTACAAACACAACATCCATCGTCAACGTGAAAGATTTCAGTCTACGCTAATTGAACATATTAGAATCTTTAACAACCGACAAGAAGTAAAAAACGAAAGTATTAAAAATAAAATAAAATATGCAGTTATTGCGTATAACAGTAGCGTTTATTCTGTTACCAAATTAAAACGGTTGGAAAATTTTACGGACATAACCCGACTTCATTATTAGAAGCTGATATACAGGGGCAGGTAATAAACGATTACATTAGCAATCGTAAAGAAAAGGTGAAAAAATTGCATAAAAATTGTGAAAAAAATAAAAATTAAAAATTCAAGGAAAAATTAATATAAATAAAGATTTACTGGATATCCCACCTGATGTTTATATCAAGACTCTCCAAATACGAAGTAAAGCGAAAAATAGATAGGATGAAGGAAAAGTAAGTTCAGTGAAAAACAGCAGAAATAGATGAACGACGTATAATAAAAAAATCAAAATACATTTAACGACCTCGAAAGGTTAAACAGATACAACAGAAAAATCTTCCGAATACAGAAACTAATCGGTATTTGAATTCTCTTGCAGGTCCTGTTCCTAAATGAATTCATCCTGGAGCGGCTGAAATTAATTCGTAAATGATCCCGATAGAATTGGATTTAGCCAAATTAGAAGCCTCTTACCGAACATTATTATAGATAAAGTTTTAAATCGTTTATAAAATTTGAATAATATTTCTGAATATGTATTAAATTTTTTTAATCGTAACTTTTAATTATAAATTCTATAATGTAAGTAAAAATAATAAGTCTAGAGATAGAAGTATTATTCGTACAAAAATGTTAATAAATGAAAAGTTAAAAATAGTCTTGATAAGTAATTAAGTAAATAAAAGAGGAATTGTTAATGGTCTCGGTTCGATTGTTAAATTTTTTACTACCAATTTAGATGCTATGATGGAGAAAAATATAAAAAATTGTTAATACAAATATTATTAGTTTCATAAAACAGTTATATAATTGAAGATAATTTTATGGAATTACGTAATACGTAAATGATTTTGTTGACTTAGAAAAATTAAGAAATTTCGTGTATCTATATGTAAAAGAATTAATTTGTAAAATAAGTTTTTTTTTCAAAAATATTATTCGTTAAAAGAAATAACTTATATAAACAGAAAAGATAATTGTCTAATTTTACATCCGGTATCCAAAATATAACATAATCATACACCTTTATCCAATGTTACAAAATTTATTTGAGTTTATTTAAATATTTCTCCAAATTATGAATTCGTGTCTGCTACTTTCAAGATGTTATAATGACTGTGAATATTTATTTTCTAATGATCGCTATGATACAGAATTTATAAATATATAAATGTTTAATTTTTAACTTTATTTCATTTTTTTTAAATTATTTTTACTTATAAAGGTGTAGTCCAAATACTGAAAACTTTAACCTAGATCAGTAACCAAATAAGTTTTAATACAACCGTTTTAAAATTAACCCACCGTGTTGGTCTAGCGGTGAACTCGTCTTCGCAGATCAGCTGATTTCGAAATCGAGAGTTCTAAGGTTCAAATCCTACTTTTATACGGATTTGAACAGTAGATCGTGGATTCCGGTGTACTTTGGCGAGTTGGGTTTCAATTAGCCACACATCTCAGGAACGGTCGAGCTGACACTGTACAAGACTAAACTCATTCATCCTCTAAAGTAATAATATTACGTGGTTCCGGAGGCTAAACAGAAAAATAAAAAAAAATTAAAATGATTATTTTTTTACATAAAAAGTTAAAAAATAGGTTGTGTTTCAATCGCTACCGAGATACATATTATTCGATAATACTGTCTACTACTCCTTCCTGTAATAATCCTACTGGATTTGAATTCACCTTTGATAATCGTGTACATATTGCCCGTTAAAAAAGTAAAATCATACTTTTTGCTAGGAGAGGTTTGCACACTCGGTCCTGAGTTCGATTCCGGCTTTATTTCATGATTATTTTATACATATAAAATTTTGTTACTTTAATCTAGTTTACTTTATCTATTGAAAGGTTATCTTAAAATAAACCGGCTTTCCTCTTTTTATTGTAGTCGTACTTAAAATAAGTTATTTTATTTTGAAATCTTACAGAGCAAATTTTTATCTAGCGGACCCGGCATTAAATTTGTTTGTACGAATTAAATAAATTATTGTATTATATTTGACAAATTATATTATGAAAATTATAAAATATATAATATTAATTCTCTTTTACTTTCCTTTCTTTCTTCTTATGACCTCCGGAATGTTTACTACAGTTTAAATCTCATCTATATCATTACTATATAAATTTAAAAAAAAACCGTGTAAATACATAACCTAAAACTTCTTTTACTAGATTTAATGTAGTTGTATATATCGACAGATATCGTCTATATCGAATGTCTATGTCTAAATCGATCGGTGTCGATTTAAAAAATAAAAATAAAAATATTTAGTTCATTTAATTTTCACAATTCCCGTTTATTCTGTTAATATTTATTATCAAAAACACATTATTTAGTACCATACTATTTTTCATAGTACAAAATACTAATATTTAAATTACCTGCCGAGTTTGTGTAGAAAAATCCTTTTCTATTTTGTTTTTGTATTTATATTCGTAAAACTTAAGATAACTACAAATAACTGCATTTTTCATGGACGTAACACAATGTTTTGGTGCATGTAGATCAGATAACTGTGCGGTCTGAATTGTACAGAAAGAGAAATAACGTATGAGAAAGACAGCAAACGAGCCGAGTACAGCAGCTAGTCTGTAACTAATGACACACAGGAATTACGCAATATAAAATATGTCTCTTTTGTCTTTATACATCTCTCGTAATCACACTAAATAAAGTTACCCCCTCTTTTTCCTTATAGTTTATTTTGATTTAATGTCGTTTTTTGTTACTAATATTTCTATATTAACGTAGAATTATTTGGTATACATTTTCGAATAATCATTTCATTTTGTCTATACTTTTAAAATATTTACGACAATACATTTAAAATGGTATTTTTTATTTAATAAATAAGTTTTACAACAATATGAGGAATTTCTAACGCTTTAATCGATCAGAATCGCACTGTGAAATAATTTCAATGATTTCTCAAGAAAATGAGGTTATGAATACAAAAAGCAATCAAATGTATTTAACTAACTAGATTTCCAAAATGTTAACGAATATTGAAATCGTTTAATACCCACAGGAACTCATTATACCGGTATTTATAAAACAACAAAATTTCACATCGTATTCAAATATCAACCGATGAACCGAGAGCTAAAACTTAAATTTTTCCGAACAAAACCTATTCGTATTCGATTTATTCAGTAATAAAAAGATTACTTATTTAAAGACATTCTGGCGGTGTTTAAAATCTGTATACATAGTCATGTATCATAAATATACGTAATTCAAAGCGGTATTTATGATAAAATAAAAATACTTCGCCGACCGTGGGGCTTCTAACAGATAAATAAATACTTATCCAGACCTCTTTATGGAATATTCTTTTACCTTGAAATTATAATCACAACTCTTCTTCGTACAAGCTTATCTTCCTTTCTCTCTCTCTCTCTCTCTCTCTCTCTGTGTGTGTGTGTGTGTGTGTGTGTGTGTGTGTGCGTGCGCGCTAATGGTTGATAAATTCATTTATATAATGGTATCTGACATGACACGACTCACAAGTCGCTTCTGAAAACAACGCAGCCAACTTAAGAATAACAAGTTCTCATGCTAGGCTTATAAGGAAAAGTGAAGACTGGAAATAAATGGTTTCCCTTCCCCTTATTTATCGAACCGACTATACGACTGCAAATCGACATAAGAAGCCCACCAATATGCAGATAATATTCATCCGTGTAAAAGCTTCATATAGTGAACATTATTACTTTCAGAGAAAACAGTTCTGACCGTTACATTTTGTATCTGAGGTATTTTAGATGCATTGCAACTACAGTAAAATCTGGGGCAGATATAACAGCAAATTAATGTCGCCGTTGTAAAACAAGGCGATGTAATCTTGCTGTTTTAAACCGATTTTACCTATTTATTTAAAAAATGCTCGCCAGACTGGGATATATTGTTAATGGAACTCGACAACAGAATAATACCGGTCACTTTTGAGGAGTCATCGGACGATAAAATGTAACCGATTCAGCAAAATAACATCCGAGTGTTAATATTTTATATTCATAGAAATACACATTTTTGTAATTTTTTTCCGAGCTGTTAGTGAATAAATACTGAAGTAAAAAAAATAAATAAATAAACATCCATAGTTGTAATACTGTTAAAATTGTCTCACTCCCCTTTCACTAGTATTGCATACTAATACACTCTCTCTCGCCGCTAGATTATTCTCTCTCCTCTCTCTCTCACTCTGTCTCTCTCTGTCTCTTACATAGCCAAGCACGATTTGTAGTATCAGGTAATAAAAAAAACTATTAGATAATTTAAGTAAAAATAAAAAAAAAAAATTTATTTATAATCTGTACTTAATAAATTGATATTCATACGAACAATGACCACGCTTTACTCCTAAAAAAATGAATATACGATTACGTTACCGCTCGGATCACCGTGCTACAAAAAATTAAATGATACAATTACTATAACACTTAGTTATTTTACTAATCCGATTCTCAATTACCCGGACTTCCGTGTTTAATTTATCCGTAAAATATGCTTAGTTTTATTGTGCATTTCAATTGTTATATGAATTAATTATGAATAAAAGCTAAACAAAAATTTCCTTCGTTGGAAAACGGAACAAATAAATCTATTCAAAATAAATATATTCTATGATTGACGTTTATCAAAATCTCGATTATCCGACCTCTATTCTCAAAAACTTACAGCAAGTAATTCAAAATGTATAATTATAGATAGCATATAATCTGCTGAACCCGATGGTAGATAACGAATTTTGAGAATAGCAACCCGCCTTATCATCTTTCCATTACTGAAGAAGAGACTAATTACAAATGAATCGTTGCGACTGTCATTAAGGAAGGAGATATATTTACGGATTCTAACCAGCAACTTTTTGATTAGGCAATAAATGTTCTACTGTTCTACCACTGTGGTATCTTCACAAATCTCTCTCTATCACTCTCTCTTTCTCTCTCTCTCTCTCATAAATATATATATATATATATATATCACGCACGTAGCTAGCGAGGGGCTAAGGAGGCTATAGCTACCGCCGAAATTGTCGGGCGTTGGGGGCTGCAGCTCCCATCGCCCGACAATTATTAAACTTTATCATTCAGGGGTTAAATCTAGTAATTTGGGTACAAAAAAAATGTTTAGCATTTTACATTTAAGTAATGTACAACATCTCAAAAGTATTTTCACAAAATTTGAGATAAATCGACACGTAATGATAATACATTGGGACACCAATTTTCCAGATGATAACTGGACTGCTTGAAATCCAGACAAAGGAACTTAAAACTAGTACATTATTTGAAAAATTTAATTACTATTCAAGCAAATTCTTGCTTTAATACCACTTATTTTTATCAATATTTATACTGGATTTTTTAACTGCCTTTTTTGCAATTAATTTAGCAAAAATATATAACTGGCCTTTGTAGAACTAATTATAAAAGTAAATTTTTATACTATTTTTTGTACCGTATTACTATACATCTTTTTTCTTACGTTGAACACTGTATTTTCATTTTCCAAATTTCTTCTTAAATATGTTTACTTTTCCATTTAATTTTTTTTTTTTGCTTATGTCTTACCCATTAAATATAAAATTATAAGTGCAGTTTATATGATAAAACTTTTTTAAATTACTCTTTTCGATTATGCAGATTTGGCTTTGCCAGGTCTATCTGGATAATTGGTGTTCCACTGTATGTAAAATCTCACACCCTTACCGCTTTATTTTCAACTTTTAAATTTTCTGATTTAACTAAGTCAGTCTCTTCAACTGCTAAAGGATCTTTGTCAATATCACAGTTACTAACATCAAGCAGTTCCCTCTTCCAGCTGCAGTAAATCTACTTGCTGTAACAAAAAGCAAAATATGAATGCTTGAAAGTAAATATGTAAATATGTTTATATAATTTATGAAATAAAAATAAATCGCACCTTTAAATCGCTTAACACTTACATAAATAGTGCAGCCACAGTTACATTATTACTATTATTATTAGGTGACGTTAAGATGCCGGGTTTTGCTACGTGTTATCAAAAAATACTGCTACTCACTTTACAGATTCTTTAAAAATAGTAATCTTTTACAATCAAATAATTGATAAAACTCTTGAGGTAATTCTCATGATTTTGTTTTTTCTAATCTTACTCATATTAATGTTAATATTGCCTATGCTGACATTTTTTTATCGTGATAAATATCATTTACCTTAGAGATAACGTCATCTAAGATTTTGAATTCTAATTTTATACCTCATAAAATCTTACCGGATATAAAAATATTAATTTTGTAATATTCAAGATTTACTAAATGAGAGTTTGATTGTAAATAATACTTATTTTTTTATATTGCCACATAACCTTGAAGTTTGTACATGGAACATGGAAACTGAATTTTGTAGCATAAAAGAAATGCCATGCCTGAAAGGGATTTGATATTAACCACAGATAAACAAATTTTTTTAAGGAATTGCAGTTATGTATTAACAATATTGTTGATTATCATGTACCAAAAATATTTATAAAAAAACTTAATTTTCAAAGTGGTTATCACAGCGGATAACTTATTATCGCAATTATTAATAATAAAAACTTCCATAAGATTCAAAAACAATATAGATCTACTTATAATTAAGAATTATTTAAGAACTAAGTATATGTAATATTGTTAGTCACAAAGATTTATTTTTTAATTATACTGTTTCGTTGAGAAATCTTTATCCAACGATTCAAAATACAAATTACCCAGCCCTTTACTTGAGGATAAAAATGGAAAATTAGCCTTAACGCCAAAGACAATTGAAAAATTATAGAAGTACATCAAAAGATTATTAAATTACCATAAACTCGAGGTAAGATTTCAATTCCAAAACCCAGCAACATGAAAAAAAACAACCACCCACCAGATGACAGACAGATGATAGTTACCACTAGCCTGACTCACTAGCCTGAGGCTAGAGTGGTGAGCCTGAGACAGACCGCCTTCACGATGATAGTCTACTTCACGACTCTAGCAAGCACTATGTTGTTTGTGTCTAGTGGGCCTGTTACCACCACACAACTCGCATGCTATTTGGCCGATATGATGTTATATCATTAGGTGGTTTACCTAGTTTGGTTGGTTTCAGCTATTTTCCATAGATCCAGAAAATATTCAAGTTTGAGAATAGATGTAAAGCAATAATAATTATAAATAGCTACACAAGTACTTTATGACAAGTGAAGTCACCATTGTATGTAGTTTATGAATTAGATGGTATGCAAACGATGAAGATATTGGGGGATTTTAATAGTTTAATTATAAAAATGTTAGCATCTAATTTTACAAAGCAGGAAAATATATTTGTTCTGAATGAATACATAAAGTTGTTAAAAAAATCTATTCGCATTAAAAACAGCTGTTGGGTTGTGTATGAGATTTCTACTCGTATTTCTTATTTATATATTTACATTTACATTTATATACTCATGCTAGCTATCTGTAATTTTTTTAAACAACTTTCAAATTAAAAGATTTTTTGGAAGAACTTCAAATTAATTCACCTTAACAAAGCAGTACTTGTTGATAACACTTCCTATCTATATCAATACTATTATACAAAGAGGAAGAGCGTTTTTGTTTGTTCAGGATAAACAGAAAAACTACTCTATCAATCGCAACCAAATTTTTACCCGTGTTTCTCAGCATATTTATCGTATTATGTGTTTTTACAAAAATGTTAACATTTTATTAGAACAAAATGGCAGTTTTGAAAATCGGTTGACAAATAATCAGCTTATGACAGAAAATGTACGACTATTTTCTGTCGGATTTCATCTCCTCTATTAAATCGGCTAGTAATAAATTATTTTAATTTATTAGTAGTTTCTCCCGGCGTGCCTATGGCACGCCCTCCGCAGCTAGGCATTCCGGCCTGGTTGTCCTGGCGGGCGGCGTCTCGGAATGGGACTATTAGGTGGTGTCCAAAATCGATTACCTCTTGTATAAATTTTTTTTTTTAATGATGAAAACCGATCAACGAAAAGCGAAAAAATATCAGGAAATCTTCCCCGTTCAATCTGGTCCTTAGTGAAGACCCGATTACTTGTATTCGGATTTGAATACTAGATCGTGGGTACCGGTGTTCTACGGCGGTTGGGTTTCGATTAACCACAAATCTCAGGAACGGTCGAACTGAGACCGTACAAGATTACACATCATCCTCTGAAGTAATACCTTACGACGGTTCTGGAGGCTAAACAGAAAAAGACAGAGGCATAGGCGTCGGAAGTTTGAATTTTTTTATACGAAATGATATTGTATAGTATAATTTAAATTTATTTATAAATTATATAAATATTAAAACATATAAAATAAATTTATTAATAAACATACAAACAAAAAACCTTGACGCGATTCTTTTATTATATTTAAAAAAACGTCTTCTCTTCAATAAACCAAAATCACTGTTCCACTTATCGGTCTAGACCGTCCAAAATTTCTCTAAAAACAACATTTTTCACTCGTTTATTTCTACGCTCTGAAGACAATTTCACTTTCATTCCGCTCCGTGCTTTTACTCTTGATAACGCGACAAACAACTGCCCGTGCCAGAAAACTTCTCAAATAAATGTCGACCGATTCAATGGTTTTTTTTATACAAAATCTAATCGCAGAGGAAACTGAAGTCTCTTCAATGAAAACCCTTTTGTACTCTCATCGATCAAAGTTATTCTTGGAAAACACACCGTTTCTCACCTCCGGTCAAAATTTTGCACTTTATAACATTATTCGCCATTCCTCTAACAATAACTCTCGTTACATCGCATAAACCATCTTTACGATCGAATTTCTTAAACGCATCACGATTTAAAAAATATAATAAATTTAGAGTTTATAATAGAGTTAAAAAATATATTAGTAACACATATTTCGCGTATATAACGATTAAAGAAATAAATACGTATTACAAGTATAAATAATAAGTAGAAGTAATAAATATATAATAATATAACAAGTATACACCTGACCGCCACGAGACATGTACTAACCGATCGGAATTTTCCGCTAGCAATCGGTACATTCCGGTGCCTGAGCGCATTATTACTTATTGTTGTACGGAATGACTTCGCTCGGACTAGTGGCGTTGTTTTATGTGGTAAGCTAAGGGGGATGGACACACAACAGACAGACTGACACACTTATAAATGCCCTTAATAGGATAGGATTAACCGTTGTTAATACTATTTTTTTTTTTTGTCTTCAGTCATTTGACTGGTTTGATGCAGCTCTCCAAGATTCCCTATCTAGTGCTAGTCGTTTTATTTCAGTATACCCTCTACATCCTACATCCCTAACAATTTGTTTTACATATTCCAAACGTGGCCTGCCTACACAATTTTTTCCTTCTACCTGTCCTTCCAATATTAAAGCGACTATTCCAGGATGCCTTAGTATGTGGCCTACAAGTCTGTCTCTTCTTTTAACTATATTTTTCCAAATGCTTCTTTCTTCATCTATTTGCCGCAATAGCTCTTCGTTTGTCACTTTTCCACCCATCTGATTTTTAACATTCTCCTATAGCACCGCATTTCAAAAGCTTCTAATCTTTTCTTCTCAGATACTCCGATCGTCCAAGTTTCACTTCCATATAAAGCGACACTCCAAACATACACTTTTAAAAATCTTTTCCTGTATTTAAGTTAATTTTTGATGTAAAAAAATTATATTTCTTACTGAAGGCTGGTTTAGCTTGTGCTATTCGGCATTTTATATCGCTCCTGCTTCGTCCATCTTTAGTAATTCTACTTCCCAAATAACAAAATTCTTCTACCTCCAAAATCTTTTCTACTCCTATTTTCACATTCAGTGGTCCATCTTTGTTATTTCTACTACATTTCATTACTTTTGTTTTGTTCTTGTTTATTTTCACGCGATAGTTCTTGCGTAGGACTTCATCTATGCCGTTCATTGTTTCTTCTAAATCCTTTTTACTCTCTGCTAAAATTACTATATCTTCAGCAAATCGTAGCATCTTTATCTTTTCACCTTGTACTGCCACTCCGAATCTAAATTGTTCTTTAACACCATTAACTGCTAGTTCCATGTAAAGATTAAAAAGTAACGGAGATAGGGAACATCCTTGTCGGACTCCCTTTCTTATTACGGCTTCTTTCTTATGTTCTTCAATTGTTACTGTTGCTGTTTGGTTCCTGTACATGTTAGCAATTGTTCTTCTATCTCTGTATTTGAACCCTAATTTTTTTTAAATGCTGAACATTTTATTCCAGTCTACGTTATCGAATGCCTTTTCTAGGTCTATAAACGCCAAGTATGTAGGTTTGTTGACTTTAATCTTCCTTCTACTATTAATCTGAGGCCTAAAATTGCTTCCCTTGTCCCTATACTTTTCCTGAAACCAAATCAGTCTTCTCCTAACACTTCTTCCACTCTCCTCTCAATTCTTCTGTATAGAATTCTAGTTAAGATTTTTGATGCGTGACTATTTAAACTAATTGTTCTGTATTCTTCACGTTTATCTGCCCCTGCTTTCTTTGGTATCATGACTATAACACTTTTTTTGAAGTCTGACGGAAATTCTGCTTTTTCATAAATATTACACACCAGTTTGTATAATCTATCAATCGCTTCCTCACCTGCACTGCACAGTAATTCTACAGGTATTCCGTCTATTCCAGAAGCCTTTCTGCCATTTAAATCTTTTAATGCTCTCTTAAATTTAGATCTCAGTATTGTTTCTCCCATTTCATCCTCCTCAACTTCCTCTTCTTCCTCTATAACACCATTTTCTAATTCATTTCCTCCGTATAACTCTTCAATATATTCCACCCATCTATCGACTTTACCTTTCGTATTATATATTTGTGTACCATCTTTGTTTAACACATTATTAAATTTTAATTTATGTACCTTAATACTATAAAAGAATGAATTTTTTTTTTCAATAAGAAAGCGATAAAAAAATAATAACCAAAGAAAATCCAAAAATTTTATTTTCAAAATAACATAATTAAATAATTAATTTTTTATCTTCATAACGTAATTTTCAAAATAACAGTAATTATTATTATCGTTTTAAAAATTAATCTAGGAAGATATTCGATCGATAATATTCATTCGAATAATAATCGTTTAAAGCGGTCGTCTAAATCTTATAAACATAAGATTTTAATAATTTATTTCGGAAATTAAAAAAAAACGGTAGCACCGTTTACAAATAACATCATTTACAAATAACAGTGTTTACGTTCAACACAGGCCGGTTTTCAAAGTAGGTGACACGGGGACACAATATAATCAACGGTGTTAATATCGGACACCATAACATCAGCGGACAAACAGTATCGCATAAAAGAAGTTACAATTTAACCGACGCAACAAATAATACTATTTGAAAGCGATAGTCGGGGTAAATATCGAGCGAGAAGAAATAAATCTTAACTTACAAAAGGAAAAGACATTATCAGTCGGTCAGACGGTCGGTATAGCCGACTTAAAATATGAAATATGGTCGAATAGAACGTTGAAGTAAAGAGAAGAGTAGAGAAATGTCTGAAAAGCAACAGCAGTTTAGAACTTCCTTCCCTTAATAATGTTAATATAGACCTGACCGAACCTGGAACTGTCAGTTGGTGTATTATTTAAGAAAGAGCTGCCGCGTCGGTACCGTCGTCTCATGTCCTTTATTCACACCTCTTCTACAAGTAGTGTAGCGTTTCAACCCCGCCTTCTTTCATTACACTTCTTGTTTGTTTCATTACAGACATTGTTAATCAGTACCCTCTTATTACCCCTGCTCATCTTTTTCTCTTTAATTTTGAGTTTCATTTATTTTCTCGTTTAATAACAGCGCATTTCAAATCGTGTTAAAATATTTGTATTTAATTATTAAAATGAAATGCTACCTGTACTAGAAAAAAATAATAAAGTTTACACATTCCTTCTCTAGTTGTATAACTGGAAAAAAATAAATATATTTCTAAACAAATGTAGTTTTTTCTGCGGTATTGAAATATATTAAAAAAATATATGTTGTGAATATTATAATAGAAAACTAAAAATAAATGTAGCTATTTAATTCGTTTAAAATACTAATCGCTAATTAAACAGCGCATATAATATTAAATGAAGTACTGACACATTTCGATTAGAACTGAAATTTATTTTTGTCTTACCAACAACTAACGGTTGTTCAGTTAGATTGAAAGATCATTTTATAGCTTTAAAAGTATATTTGTCGCCGGGCAAAGTCGTTTAATAAAGATCGCACGGGATGTGTTGTCAGTACTGCTACCGATAGATGTCACGTCTCATTATCGTAACATAATATAATTACAAATTAGCGTAAATGTAATCGGTGAGAAATCGATGTATTAGAAATATAAAATAACGGGTAACTTACCGATAACATTAATTTCAACGGATGTAACACGATATTAAATAATAATACTTACGATTATTAAATTATAATATTTTCTCTAACAGAAATATTACCTTATTCTGTAATACTGTGTCGGTTACTCAAAACTTAGGTATACTAGAAGGTATTGTTAACTGGCATTTCTCCTGCCATCGCCCCATTCGGTCGCCCTAGAGCATAGACCAAATGTCAGTGCCAAGATACGGCTGCTGTACCTCTAAAACAGTTTAGCGATCTCGTTACCTAAAAGCTCCTAGTGAGCTACCTATCAACGTGAGCGGATTAAGTAGGGTGCTATTCACCACCCGCTTATGCGTCCCAACCGCTCACTTGTCAAACTAAATCTAGATCGGGGAGGCGCACCCCTTTTTACTAATTACTAAAAGTCGTTAAAGTTAATAAAATAAAAGACAGCAATTTAGGCTGTCACGCCATGCCGGCTAGTACCTGTCCACCATTTAAAGCGCTTGGAGCTTGTATCTGGCTGGTGGCCAGCCATTATCTCAGGAAAAAGTTCCCACAGCGGCGCTATAGGAATCAGTATAACCCAGATTAATTAAAAACTCAAGCGATGACGGTTGTTTTTCGCAACCTCATCGAGGAACTCCCACACGGTCCGACAATGCGGCTCTCGCCACACTGACTCCCCGTCTATGAGCGGCCAGTTTTTCCCCTGACCTCTAAATTCCAGGGTGGCCCGGTTTCTGGCCCCCCCAAGAGCAGGGCAGTCGAACATCATATGCTCGTTCGACTGTACCTCCCCGCAGACACACAACTCATCAGCCGCTAGGCGAAACCGAAACAGATATCGCTTCAAATCCATATGGTTGGTGAGCACTTGGGCACCCGCCGCCCTTAAAAATGAATTCGAGGCATACCATCCCCCCAGATCCTGTATAAATTTATACAAGGATCTTCCGTTATTCGTGGTGTGCCATTCAAGCTGCCATGCCTCCATCGCGAGGCTCCATAGCCTCTTCCGCAGTCGGGAAATGAGCAATTGAACGAAATTTAGATCCGGTGCATTATGATCGCCGTTCCGCTCCAGTTCTAGCCCGGATCGAAACCGCATCCCAAATGCCTCGGCCTTCCGACCTCTTCGCAACTTCCACATGGCTGCCCGAACTTTCACCGCTAAATCGATCGGGAGAGTTTTTCCCAATACGGTGGCAGCCTTGTAGGAGGTTGTTTTAAAAACACCAGTGCATACTATCAAAGCTCTGCGCCGGGCACTCCTTAAATTTTGAAGCAGTGCTCTATTTCTATCCAACCTATGCGCCCAAATTGACGCCGCGTATGCGATCATGCTCTCGAAGACACCTCGGTACACCGAGTACATTTGACGGCCCGACAGCCCGTAATCCTTCCGAGCGATCCTTCTAAGTTTGTGCATCACAGAGACGTCGTCCGCCACAACTTTCTTAATCGGTTACTAAAAAGCAACTTGTCATAAAAAAAAACACCTAGGTACTTATGAACCCTTACTCGGCTGATTACACAGCCTTTATACTTAATGTGGGGGTTACGACTGCTTGATAATTTGTCCGTACGCATCAGAAGCATAAACTCCGTCTTGGGCACAGAAATCTTTAAATTTTGCATGTCCATCCAGCCCTTGGCGGTTGACAAAGCCGCCTGCCCCCTATTCACTAGCTGCGGTCGTGAATTTCCACGAATACTAGGAGGTATAAACAACTGTGAATCTACGTAATTACGAAATTACTACGTTACGTGTGAAATTTACTACTATTTGTTTTTTTTTGAAATTTTGTCCGCCTTGGATCTGACATTCTAAATCAAACTTTTTCAGAACGGTGGGCGTACCGATATTTGTTTTCATTATCAAATTATCTAATTTTAAACATAGTAAAATGTTTTCGGTCCTAAATTATTTCACACAATAAATTTTGAAATCTTACCGTTTTACAAGACATATTCAAAATGTATCTCCTTAACAGACTATGGCAGTGGTCAAATTGAACTGAATATACGCTTCTTTCAGAGTTGACTTCTGTGTAAGCTAGTCTAGATAAAAAACATTAAAACACCTTTAGGCCCCGGGTGAAAGTTAAACCCGCGTCCAGTCCCCTTATCGAGTACGATTCTATCGAACGTAAAGCGATGCGATTTAACGAACCGATAATTTTGAGTTCCAAACAAATAATCGACAGGTACTTAAGCGGAATAAGAATCTCTCGCAAAAATGTACAGGCGCGAAAAGTTCTCGCGATATACTTTTATAAAACTATTGCAGATTTTAAACGTAAACGTGCAAATCATAAAATTTACACCGCAGCTAAACCACACCGTCCACTCGCAGACCGTTGACACACCACACCGAAACATAGTGCACCAACACGTCCGCAGTAGACCGACTAATCGATAAATTTCAAATTGTACATATGTGTACTCTTTCTATATGTGACCGTTGTAGTGACCGATGGCTTATACTATACCCGTAACCAGAAAGGAACTACTAAGCGATACCGGTCGCATCGCAGACCTAATTACGGCAAGTCCTTCAACGACCCACCGACTCTAGGATATAGTTCAACGAGCGCGTTAGTGTGGGGGAATTGTAGCCACATACATCAGAGAAATGAACCGCTAATAGACCAAAAAGCGAATCGTACGAAACGTCAATTTGACCTAGAAATACATCCGTTCAAATCTGCGTAAATGACATCGAGCTTCCACCGTGACGACGGGAACCTGTAAACACATTTGACCGTCCCCAAGCGTCAAAAAATACGACTTACTTATCCTAAAATGTACAATCTTATAAAAGCACGGAATAAGATATGCAGTAAAACCTACACTTGCCGGTGGTGAGGCCCTCCCCGCATTTCCCCTCTCCCGTTTAAAATGTTTTTTAAGTTAATCACCTTAAGTAAAATCGGTTTGTAACTCGCTACTAAATTTCTACAGAGTGTTTTACTCGATTTCATTACTAGCGCGATTTTTCCGTTTTTGCAAAATTTATCGCTTATAATTTGAAAACCAAGGCGTTTAACGAGACACGGTTTTTACCTTCGATTTTCTTACAAAACGTTACATCAAAACCGTATGCCGACCTTCCTATGTAATTAAATCTTTTCGGTCGATATGGCGCGCGAAACCAAGAAGTAAAAAAACATTCAGACCCAAAAATATTAATTTTGTAACTGTAAATCCGCAGTTGTTTCAACAACCCAATATCCTAAATTTTAAAATATGAAGCCGTTCGTACACTCTAATGTCACTTTGTATATATATATATATATATATATATATATATATATATATATACAACGACCCTATATATATATATATTATTATTATTATTATTATTATTACGCTTTTACGGCCAACATGGGACCACTTAAGTCAATTTTAGTTGGATCTTTTCTGAGAAAAGCGTGTTATTTTATTCTTCCGAGCTGCCCAGCATTTCTTCATCCGTTCTGATCTTGCTTTCTTTTCTTCATCTGTAAACACCCTCTTCGTTGTATTCTGTCTTTTGTTTAAATCTAATGTTTTTGTCTTTTAGCTTTGTAATTTTTCCAGTTTTATTCTGTAGGTCAGGCAGGGAAATTCCGAATTCCCACTTCCTAATTCTTTCATATCATATATATATATATAAAATTATTTTTTCAATAGAAATTGCAGTTACTCAAAATCTACTTAGGGAAAAAATTACACCGCAGAAGATTTTTATTTACAATCGTAGATTTTTGTATAAATTAAGTTAGGTTTATTAGTTCTATTAATATGAAAATAATTTTTCATAAATAATGTTTTTCTATATTGTAATTTCTATTATTTATAATAAAAGAATCATTTTTAGAATGACTTTTTTTATATATAAATTTCAGTGAAAAATTTTTAAGGTAAAAATAATTTTATTTATTTGTTTTAAATCTATTGTGAAACCTTTGCAATTACTACTTAATAATTTCTATATAATGTTCAAATAAGTAACATATATTTAAACACTTTACTATATTTAATATTTTTTCCTTTTTTTAAAGATTGTTATTTATTGAATAACCTTCAAAAATCGGTTAAAAACCCCCGCTTCTTAGTTTTACGATGATATTACTAAACATATTTTTTTACGAGAAAACCGTTTCGGTAGAATCGTAAAAAAATTAAACTTTATAAATATCCTCCGTTTATCGCAGTAGGTAACATAAGGGTTCTAAAGCGAGGTCATACATCTAAAACGGTTTAGTCCTATAGAAAACGGCGTTTTCTCCTTCGTTCTTCCCCTGTCCGCGGTTTTGTTATTTTTATATAAAAATTAATATCTCAAGCTCGGATAACGAATCGCATTAATATTTGGTAAGCGTCTCGGTAATAAAGTTATAGAATTACCAAAAAATCAAGAATTAAATATCTTAGCAAATTACAAAATGGCGACCACGTTTATTTTCCAATTCGTTATGTCTCCGTAAATATAAGTTTTATCAAAATTTATGTTTTTGCTAAATTATTAAGCCTTTTATTTTGAACAAAATTACATTTTATTTTTTAAAATCGGTTAACAAACAGCCGAGTTATGACAGAAAATTAATGTTGTAATTTTGTGTCTATTTTAACGTTCGATTCGATAAATATTAATTGTTTTTATTTATTGTTAATTCTAGTATTGTAAATTAGTATCAAATTAAGTAACAATTTTTTCACAATAATAGACCTAATAATTAAAAAAATAAAACTACCTGTGATAATCTTAAGTTAATTATTGTAGAACATTAAGTGTGAACAATAGCTTTTTAAAATTAGCTCGTGTCGAATCTAAAGATTTTTTTCAGAAATGTGGTTTTTGGTCATTCGTTGCAGTTTTAGTCAAATTTTATATATATATATATATACTCAGTATCAGGAGTGGTGAATATAATATTCGACGTGATGTAACATTTTTTTACGTGAAATTACAAGCAGTACGTGTAAGCAACATAGAAATGCAGCTGAAATGTGTTATTAAGCGTGTAAAAAATACATCTTGTCGGTATGAAACAATTCTGAGACGGGTATCTTATACCGTTTGGACTAAAGTCTTAAAAGTGTTGTCCCTCTGTTCTTATACAACATTCGGCATTTAACCGATTAAATACAAATCTTTGTTTTTTAAATATAATTTCGTCCTGATTTTATAAAATCAGGCCGAATATTTAAAAGCTTGAAACGGTTCAGGTCATTTGTATTTAAAGGAAATACAGTGTCTTTTTTGTTTCAAAAGAATGAAAAATGATAAGGCGTCAAATTACACGAATGCGGTACGTATTCGGTTGTTCCTTTGGTGACTTAAACGTTAATAAAAAGTTTGATGGAGGTAATGTCTAATTTGAAACCTACACATACATTCACGCTAAATACATTACACTCCCTTTTGGGAAGTCGAGTAAAAAAATATCATTCCGATCATTTGTAGCCTGTCGCACGAAATAACAGTATTTACTAATTTCAACAACTACGGGCTAATCGTTTCAATTACTAATGAATGACAATTTTTGTGAATACGGTAATCGGTCAAAAGATGGGATAGGAGTTTTTTTTTCATTTCTCAACGTTTTATGACCCAGGGAACCCAAAAAAGTAGCGGAGGATAATGTTCATACGTACGTATGAGCGTGTACTGACGCGTTTCAGTTTTAATAACTTGCGAATGGATAAAATGATTTTGATAAAACCCGGTACTCAGAGACAATTTTTTTGGTAACAGTTTGGGGCCAATATCTCCAGGGGATGAGATAGATAGTGTCTTTGGAGTCATTTTTCTCAAAATGTTGAGTACATACCTGACTTTATATTAAGCTCAGTACATGCGTACGCGCTTATCTTACCGTTTAAAAAAACGTTGCTCCCCAAATTCTTCCTCTTATCCCGGAAATCGACAAAACTATATTTTCATTTATCGCACATTTTTTGAACGATTTTTTTTCTTTTCATCTTCGTAAGGATAGTAATAGTGCAAGTGTTGTAAGCGACCAAAAAACCTTTGGAGGCGATATTGTTGGTGGGGGAATCGATGAAATTTTAAAGATATCAAATTTAGGAGTATTTAAAAAAAACTTTCAAGTTTATTAAAATTTTTATTAATAATATTACGATACTAAAAATCTTCATTATTCACCCCCACCCCTAAAAAAGAAACGTTAGATAACTTTAAGTCGTAAATTTTTCAGTGGAATTATTTTATTTCTTCAATTTAACGCAGTAAATGAAAACAAATCAAAAAATTTTTCTGAGAGGTGATTTTGGTGTGGGAAAGCAGAAAATGTAATAAAATACTGATTTTTTGAATTTTTTACACTTTTTCTTCGATCATTATTTTTTTCACTATATAAGAATAAGTAACCAGAATCAGGAAAGCATTAAAACAGCTTTACACCGAATGTCGGTTCTTGTACCTGATTTGTTTTAAATGCGTTCAATTTCACAAGAAATACTGTAATAGATTATAAAAATATTTAAAAATCTAAAATATTCAGTAATTTAAATCGCAAGTAAAAGTAATCAAATGCAATAATAACCACGACTGTAAAGGTTTTTTTTCTTGATTATAAAATTAATTTTCCTTTTTCAATATTTGTTTTATATAAATATGTATTCGGATATAACAAAAAATAGTAGTATGTAAAAAATATTCAAAATTTATTTATTTATTCCACAATTTCTTTTCTGCTTACAGCTTTACAAAGGAAAAAATGTAATTATTATTCATCAAGTTAACAAAGATTCATTCCAGAATAATAGAATTTACATTTATTACTCAAAAGTGATACCGGCAAGAAGTTACGCGTTTTTTTATGAAATTTAGCAATTAATTAAATAATCTTGGGACTTATATATTATTTATACTAATAATTTATTTATTACTTATTATCTAAAAAATAACTCTCTTGCTAGGAAGATTTTTGTGCTGTTAAGTGCATTACATTATTTATATTTCTTAAGAAATATGCTTCTTTTATAAGTATAAATAGCAAACATAGATATTTTTTCTTAATTAAAATCACTGTTATTTAACTTGAGAGTTAAAAAAATCAGATTTACTATGAAAAAATAATATTTACAGTAAATAATAAATGTAAATTGTAAATTTCCATATTCCACGCACAAGCTTCAAGTTTATATGATGATTCAAGGAAAAAAAAATAACACACAACTGCGCTGTAGCAGGGACAGTTTAAAACTGACAAAAGTAGACAGTAATAGCAGTGTTAAACGTGACGCTAAAATAACTGCAGTTCGAGACGATTAGGTTCGATTTTAAGTTGCTCACCCGGTATTGCAATAATAAAAAGCTGCTTCAGAAGACCTTGTACTTTTCTCAAAAGTCTGTATAAGTGTATATTTTACATCTATTCAAATATTAATCCTTTAAGGCCGATTTTTGAAAAATTCAGATTATGATAAAAGTGAAGTGTTTAATAAAAAAAAAAATTAATGAAAATGTAAATATAAATAAAATAAATTTAATAAATAAATTCTTTATAGTAATAAATGTTTTAATAAAAAAAACGGTAGTTCCTTAGCCAATGATAAAATAAAACGATTATTTATAAAATTGTGTAGCTCATACGCTAACAGACGACTTTTGTTAAGAGGAATTTTAGAGGTAATTCTTTTTTTATTTAATTTTTTTGGGATGACACGCATCAAGTAAGAACAACTGTGAGTCTGACTAATGGGAGGAGGTGTGAGCGAGAGACGGGGGTTGAGCAAAACACAGGTGGCTTCCTTCGCTGTGATTGGCTACCGTCGGACAGTAATGATCACGCGATGTAAACTTGCGTACATGTGTGCGTAAGTGTGTGTATTGCAGTCCAGCAACAATATTAATATCTCTATTTCTTATATAGACGTTCGATATAATTAAATTAAATCAAGATTTGTCGATTATTTTATATTTATTACATTTTATTTAAAATAATAATTAATCACCCTTAATTTTAATAAACTTATTAAAAATATTACGATAAGGTTTATCCGTTTTGTAATTTACAAAAAAAAAATATTCTAATATTACATAACAGATAAAATTTTTCGGGAAATCGAGTAACAGGAGGCAAAAAGTTAATAATTTCAAAAGTTAAGGATGTAGGTGAATTCTTTTCCGGTTTACCAGAAAAATTACACTCGAGAAAAGGTTTCGAACAAAAGAAAATATTAAAATCGGTCCGGGTAAACTTTACAAAAAAAACATTTTATTTACAAAAATCTTCGCCTTTTAATGGATCGTATACAGAACTCGACTCGCAAAGGAACGCAAAGAATTTCAGGACGCGTTCTAAAAGCGAAAAATAAACAAAAAAATTCATATAACTTAAATCTGGAAACTTCAAGTTTTCGAGCACACCTTACAAAAAGCTAGATAAATGGAGCCAACAGATCTTATGTTAATTGATAAATAATGAATGTTTTCCTAAATAATTGAATAAATTTGCTCCTACAACTGCATCTATAATAATATTTTAGAAAATAGCCGTAAAAAAAAAACAAGAAAAAATTGGCGTAAAAACGTTATTTTAGTTTGACATATTTTTTAAATTTCCATTAAAAAAATGTGTAAAGAATTAAATTCTGAGAAAATCTACGCAGTAACATCAACTGAACGTAAAAAATAATTTAGGAAATTTTATTTTGATTTATTTAAACAAAACAGATCGAAACATGACAGAAAAACTCTGTGTTATATAACGAAATTATATTGAAACAAGAATTATTATCAATATTGCAAAATATTAAGAAACAAAGTCATTTTTTATTAAAAATTCATAAACCGAAAGAAAAAATTAATTAACTTTTCAAACGAATATTATTTGTTTACTATATTGTAATACATCTTTAATACCGACAAATTTACAATAAAAAAAATTTTTAATACGCTATTTTTCTGCCGTTTTTTGTTTAAATGAATAAAATTCAAATTTTTCAAAACTTCTTTATTCGAAGTTGTTTATGCGTACACGGATTTCTCAGAATTATATTTTACACAAATTTTATTTCTAAATGTCAATTTAACGTCAAGTCGAAAAACTTGTTCTTAAAAAAGGAAATAAATATAAAAAATTAAAAATACACTACCGCCTTAAAAAACTGCTGACAAACTCGCTATTTAATATAGGAGAATTAAAGGGCGTGCGGTTCACAATATTACATATAGTATATTTCTTCAAATCTTTTTTTTAGTGCGTAAAACTATTTTCCAATAAAAAAAATATTCTAAAAACTTGATGCCATCTGTCGATATCATCGCGTAGCGTTTACGGGACAAAAATATTTGTCGGATATAAAAATTTAAATAGAAATTTAGTTAGAATTTATACTTAAGAGTTTAAATACATCTTTGAATATCTATTTGAAGCGTTCATAAAAATTTTTATATTTTTACGAAAATATGTGACTTCAAATAAAGTATTCAAATATTTCCTTAAATATGAACGGTATTTTCATCTGAAAAGGTTTATTTTTTGAAGTACGAATAAAGAAACGAGTAAAAAAATAAAATCGATATGTTTGATAGTACATAAAACCCGTATCAAAACATTTTTTTATTTGTAAATATACGCATCGTACGTCGGGTAAGTACGTCGAGTAAGTTGCTTATTAAACTAACATTTTACAAATATTAATTTTTTTATAAAAAAAAAGTAACAATTATTTTTGTTTAAATTAATATAAATTTTAAATAGATAAATATTTATTTAAATTTTTAATACTGATCCTTTTAAAAGTCAATAATAATTAAAAAAATAATATTTCTTTCTTTATTAGTGTAAGCTGTTTCAATTTCTTTTATAAATTATCGTTATGTTTTTTAATCTTTAAATGGTTTTTAAACTTTAAATATTCCCGTTTTTAAAATAACATTCTAAATAAAATTAAAGCGTTACTTTTTTACTTTGTACGTGACTTACGCGTATTTGTAGTATATTGTATATTATATAATTAACTTAATCGGGTCAAATTTTTACACGCAAGGCATTGTATAGATCTTTACGATTAAAAAAAAAAAACAAAAAAAAATTACAATTTTAAGATAGAAAAATTCCAACAGAGTATACATCATCCGTCTGGAATTTTTTACGGCGGACTGTTTATTTTTTAAAAATTTTATTGATATCTCCAGACCGGATGAATCGATTAGCGGGAAATTTTGCACCGCTTCTGTATAGGGGCATTGAAGTCATTAAATTTTGGCTGCAATCTATCAGAAGGACAGACAGAAACCCTTTTTACGTAGTTTTTACGACTTCATAGGTAAGTAAAATATTTTCTGATCTCATTCAAACCCCCGCAAACAAAAAACTCATTACTATTTTTTGTAATTTCAAGACGCAAAGTTTCGCATACTTGTATTAAATAAACGATTTCAACTTTTAAATTAATATATATCAGTTTGATTATTTATTTTTGCTATTCCGTTTTACCGGTGCGTAAATCGAGTAAATTAAAAATACTTTTTCTTGTTTTGGTTTTTTCCAAAGAAAGAGAAAATTATGAAATTTTTCTATAAAAATAATTCCAAAATTATCGGTCGCAAAAGTTTATTAAACAACTAAAAAAAATAATTTTAACACAGTGACGTTAGGAGATAATAAGCCTTTAAAGTTATTCTTATGCGCGTTAATACTGTATCTTAATACCGTTTCAAAAATCGATAATTTTTTAATTATTTTTATAAAATATTTGGGCATTTTTTTTGAGGAAAAATCAAAACAAAATATCAGTTCTATTTTTAAACACTCATATACATATCTACACAATTATATAAAGTAGAACCGCGTTTTTCTTTGTTCGAGATAAACAAAAATTCTGATGTTGACACCACTTGACTTCTTTGTACGCCGATTAAATTACAAATAAGCATTTTTTGTTGCGCTTCGTTTAAACTTATTTCATTTGAGATAAAATACTCCAATTCTTTAATAAAGCGGACGGTTACACGATTTTTGAAACTAGAGAACGCGTACGCAAATTAAGATCAGAAGAATTATATCGAACCAAACAGCGATTAAACGATCGGCAACAAAAAACAAATAAACGACACGATGATCGACTCCGACCTAGGGAGAATATTGTCCGAGGATGTCAGAGGAGTAATGAATTAAACGATCAGAATTTTTTTGCCGTTTATTAAAGATCGGGCACGTATGCCTCAGTATATATGTTGTTCTTGTGAGGGACTACTTTTAAGTCGCTCTATAGTTAACTTAAATGTTGATAAAATTAAACGGAAATTAAACTAGAAAATGCAAAAATAATCTAAATTATAATTTTTAATTAATATTAAATAATCAGATGTTTCACCAAATTTATTACATATACACATATGTGATAACGCCTATTAAATTCCATATACAGATTTTCAAAAGTACATTATATTATTTTATTCCGGTAATAACTTCTTTTTTTTTTCTTTTTTTTTTTATTGGTATCGTTTAATTATTATTTATCGTAAATATTTTTTAACAAGCAGAGATTAATAATTATTAATAAATCAATATATTAATATAAAAAAAAAGAAAATGAATTCTGATTCGAACCGATGAGCCTTCCCTTGTAAGATCCAAATATTTCATTCGTTAAACTTTTATTTGGCTACAACTCTGGAACCGATAAAAATAAATACCGTTTATGAAATATCGTTGAAAAGCTCTCGATGAGGGCTTATTACTGCGGTTAAGAAAAAGTCCTAAATCCGGATTTTTGCATTTTGGGGGTTTTAGACTCTTTTGAGTTAGTCGTTTGCAATTAAAAGGGGAGGTGCACAAACAGATGTTACAATAGTCCTAAATCCAAAATTTCAACATCGTACCGGTAATCGTTTTTGAATTATGCGAGATACATACGTACGTACAGACGTCACGCCGAAACTAGTCAGAATGGATTAAGAGATGGTCAAATGGATAATTCCGTTGAAATCTGAAAACCGAAATTTATCGCGATTACAATACTTCCTTTACTGCGTACAAGGAAGTAAAAAACTACTCGACGAATCGCAAACAAATTTTTACCTCCGTTTCTTGACGTAAGCGAGTAGTTTTTAGATTTGGTTCGTTTCGAAAAAATCTCTAAATGGAGATTTACGGATTGAAGCGCAAACTTTAAAGAATTAAATTAATGGACCGTGAACTGCGAGGCGTATTACTAAAATAATACCCTTAAATTTATGTTGCGTAAAATAAAATAATATTAAATAAATTGAAAAATTTCTGTTTAACAATTACGGTTTTCCCGTGAGGATTGCGTGTGAGGCTGGAGTGGTGAGGTATACGAGCACCTCGTGGGAGGCTAGACCGATCATCACCATCAACCGGTAAGAAACGGGGTGCCCCTAGGGTGCTGTTTTGGGAGGTGCAATGGGGTGCTCTTATAATACCTCTGCAAACAATCGTCCGATTTCCAAAATTCAAAAGGGGGTATATGTTAGTAGGTTGAAAGCTAATTTTTACACGCATCAGGTTCATTCTAGAACTAACACACACAAACAAACATATATATATATATATATATACGTCTCTTCGTTTGTTATCGCATCACGCGAAAATCAATCGACCGATTACTTTATAATTTGAAGGATACATTCGTGTTTTCCCACGGAAAGTTTTAAGCCATCGACCGACGCCCTGGCTCCCTTGTAGGTTAAGAAATTTAAAAAAAAAATTCATTATTTTTTCATCCGCAAGGAGAGTGAAGTTGTGAAAAAGATATTAATGAGGAAAATATAGATTAATCTTTTTACTTCGTTGTTATATTTCTGCCGCCGTGGAAAATAAATATGTTATGCATTTTGCATCGTCAGTTGTGTGTGTATTTTAGTTACCGTAGTTACCGTTATTCTGTACTTTGTAATTTAGTTTCTTTTTCAGGGTCCTAAAAAGCCTGAATACTATATTTATTTGTATTATTCTCATAACGATGAGAATAACGTTTTGTGCGGGAGTTCAGGGGTGGAATCTTCTAGGTAGATGGGAATGGCGACCGAAGCAAGCTGTGCGGGGGTCCAAGATTCCGGAAGGCACCAGGAGCCGGTAAATTGGCTCCGAGATTCGCCTGAACTAACTTGAACTCCAAAGGTCCAGGTTCTAGCTAGACTGGCCGGCTGGTGTATATATATATATTATTTTATTTATGCACTGGTAATAACCGAATAATAGAAATGAATTTAAAAATCTTATTATCATTAACTTTATTTAATAAAATAATTAATTTGATGACGTTATATATCGATTGAATCTCGCCTATTAATAATTATAATATTTACAATTTTTATTTAAAATTAAACACATTTTAATAAAAAACTTAATTTTATTTTATTTATTTATTTTTTTCTTTGGAAGTTTTTAGGGGCATCGACTACTTTGGTCATTAGCCCCAACCCTCTTCAAAAAAAAAAAAAAAAGGTTCAATAATTCACATTTTTATGTATTAAAAATTTCCAAAATTTTACATTTTCCTATAACTTGTGATCCAACAAATTACTTCCTAGGCTTTCCTTTCGGCCATCCTTTCTTGCACGGTTTTTCCATTCTGCGAACGGCCTCAACTTCCGATGACAGTGTGTCTGAGGCCTCGGACATGGCATCGTCTTCTCTTTCTGATGCCGATGACGTTCGCCGGCTTACATCAGGTGATGAAAGCTTCATCGGTGCTGTTGCTATTGAATCTAGACTGGCAAGCGATGCGCTTTCCGCGGCTGATGAGCTGGATTCTATCTCTACAGCGGTGCTGGGTCCAGCTGAAATAGATGCTCTCGCTGAAGCTGTTCTTTGAGCTTTTGGAGGCCCCATTGTTACGGTTTGTATATCGTCTACCTCTGGTGCTTTCTCGATAACGACTTACACCTCCATTTCGGTAGACTCGGATTTTCTTGTCGCTATTTCCTTAGGCTTGTAACTACACGACGGAACGATCTTTTCCTCTTTTCTAGACAAATCAAGATTTTTATTTACTACTTCAGGTGATGGTGTTATGATCGCAGGTTTAGCTAATTTTTTATGCTGCGCCGGTACGTTTCTTTTATCGACGATGTCGATGCGGGATTGAGCCTTCTCATGTTTAGATGGTTCTGTGCGATGAGTCGATCTTAGCATCAATGATTTTTTCTATCGTTGTTGCAAGGCTTGGTGCCATTGTATTAAGCAACTGCTCCACGTTAATTTTGGTTGAAGAAGGGGCAGCAGCTGCTTCAGCATAAGTGGTCGATTGTCGAGGTGTTCGTTGACTAACAATTTTCTTCGCTTCAGGATAACTAACCTTCTGAAGCGTTTTAACTTCCTGAATGGCCGTTTCAGATTTATAAACCGGGCGATTCCTGGATCGGCAGTTATAGTGCCCTTTACAATTAATACAGATCGGAGGGTCTTTACACGGTTCACCCTCATGTATCTTCATTCCACATATGCAGATTTCCTGCGCTTCACATCTAGCTGCAGTGTGCCCGAAACGTTGACACTTGAAACATCGCATAGGCTGCGGAATAAACGCACGTACATCAAGCCGATGTATACCAGCACGCACCTTTTCAGGAAGGGTAGGCCTGTTAAATTTCAATACATGAGAGGCCGAAGGAAGAACTTCGCCGTTTCTTCTCGTTGTTAGTCTGCGACATTGAATCGCTCCTTGACTCGACATTTCCTGTAATCATATCGACATTTCCTCTTCTGTACAGTTTAGAAGATCACGGCAAACAACAACTCCTCTGGATGTATTAAGGGTGCTATGCGGTTGCACTGATACCGCAAATCGACCGATCTTCTTCAATGCCTGGACTTTTTGACTTTGACTGTCGTTAATAGTTTCAACGTGTAATCCGTTAAAGGCTGTACGAATTTCCTTAACAGGACCACCAGCACAATTAGTTATCTCTCTTGCGATCAAGAATGGACTAACGTTTTGAAAGTTTCCATTCTCCTTGGTAATAATTAAAAATCTCGGTTTGGGAGCAATGTTTCCAAACAAATACTTTCTCAATTCCTTACTGATTTTGTCAGCATCTCTCTTAATTTTATCTGATTCCTTGCTCTTTTTCCTCTATTTTATTTTATAATTTCGGTTTTAAAATTTTATTGAACGTAAGTAATAGTATCGAGAAAATTGCAATTCTTTGACGATTTTGTTTTATACGGTTATTTTAATAACAATTACTGTAAGTATGATCGATAACAAAATTAAACCTAAAAATCCAATAAAAGGATTCATTCAATAATTATTATTACTAGTGTTACCTACTCATAAGAGTCGTATAATTTTTTTCCAGAAAAAAGTAGTAATAAATACAGGATAACCCGTGGGAAACCGATGATTATTAAAAAAAAATCGGAACATAAAAAATAAATTATTTGCTTAATTTAAGTTAATATTGATGCGATAAAAAGAAGTACATCGTTTTTATTTTCTTGTAATAAATAGGGAAGTATTGTGATTACGAAAAATTTCGGTTTTCAGATTTCAACGGAATTATTCATCGTCACCATCGCCGAATCCATTTTGACAAGTTTCGGCGTGACATCTTGTTTTCTTTTTCCTGTTTAGCCTTCGGTAATTACCGTTCAGATAATATTTCTGAGGATGATACGTACGAGTCTAAATGAAGTGTAGTCTTATACAGTCTCAGGTCGACCGTTCCCGAAATGTGTTGTTAATTGATACCCGACCGCCAAAGAACACCGGTATCCACGCTCTAATATTCAAATCCGCGTTAAAATATCTGACTTTACTAGGACTTGAACGCTGGAACTCAAATTAGCTGATTTGGGAAGACGCGTTCACCAGTAGACCAACCCGGAGGTCTTCGGCGCGACGTCTGTAGGAACCTATGTATTTATCTTGTAACTAAAAAACGATTAGTCGTAGGAAGTTCAAATTTTTGATTTACGACTGTTGTAACATCTAGCGGTACATCTCCCCGTTTGATTGCAATTGATCGGACCAAAAGCGTCCAAAAAAGCTCAAGTCCCAAAAAATATTAGAATTTGGACTTTTTCTTAACCGGAGTAATAAACTCTCTCCGAGATCTTTTCAACGATATACCATAAGCGGTACTTATTTTATTCTGTTATAGAGTTATCGTAATAAGAAAGAGAGACCGACAAGGATGTTCCCTATCTCCGTTACTTTTTAATCTTTACATGGAACTAGCAGTTAATGATGTTAAAGAACAATTTAGATTCGGAGTAACAGTACAAGGCGAAAAGATAAAGATGCTACGATTTGCTGATGATATAGTAATTCTAGCCGAGAGTAAAAAGATTTAGAAGAAACAACGAACGGCATAGATGAAGTCCTACGCAAGAACTATCGCGTGAAAATAAACAAGAACAAAACAGAAGTAATGAAATGTAGTAGAAATAACAAAGATGGACCGCTGAATGGGAAAATAGGAGGAGAAAAGATTACGGAGGTAGAAGAATTTTGTTATTTGGGAAGTAGAATTACTAAAGATGGATGAAGCGGGAGCGATATAAAATGCCGAATAGCACAAGCGAAACGAGCCTTCAGTAAGAAATATAATTTGTTTACATCAAAAATTAATTTAAATGTCAGGAAAAGATTTTTGAAAGTATATGTTTGGAGCGTCGCTTTATATGGAAGTGAAACTCGGACGATCGGAGTAGCTGAGAAGAAAAGATTAGAAGCTTTTGAAATGAGGTGCTATAGAAGAATGTTAAAAATCAGACGGGTGGATAAAGTGACAAATGAAGAGGTATTGCGGCAAATAGATGAAGAAAGAAGCGTTTGGAAAAATATAGTTAAAAGAAGAGACAGACTTATAGGCCACATACTAAGGCATCCCGGAATAGTCGCTTTAATATTGGAAGGACAGGTAGAAGGAAAAAATTGTGTAGGCAGGCCACGTTTGGAATATGTAAAACAAATTGTTAGGGGTATAGGATGTAGAGGGTATACTGAAATGAAACGACTAGCACTAGATAGGGAATCTTGGAGAGCTGCATCAAACCAGTCAAATGACTGGTTATTGAAATAATTATTGAAATATTTGGATCTCACAAGGGAAGGCACATGTGTACCAGTATATTTAAACTAATATTAAATTGTATAAACGGAATAAGAAGTGGTGGAAAACATCGTCATGTTATATTATTTTATCCACACTGCATTAGTCACAGATATTCATAAACATCTCATTTATTTAAAAATTAGATATCCCATTCTTTATGCAATTTTAATTTCCCGACCGTTGTTCATTATAATCATAAAGAATTTATTGCAAAACCTAATTATATTATCCGATTTTCCCAGATTTAAAATATTATTTATTTACTAATAAATTTAATGTAAAAATTTATTATAATTTAAAATTTATAATTTATAATTTATTTTTATAAATATCTCATTTTATCGTAATCTAAGCGTAGTAATTGTAGGAGTTATTCGGAACAGTTCGGGAAATTTCGGAAAACTCCGTATTTTAGTAACTCAGAAACCTTTCCTGGCATGCGTCCAACCGTTCTCTAAAGTTTCATCGCAATCGGATGATCGGTTTAGGAAGGCATAAGAGACATACAGACAGACATGCATTTTTATATATATAGATATGTCACGTCAACCGCATGAAAACCATAACTGGCAACTTATAACTTAACCGGACTTATAACTTAATATCAAATTATTTTATTTTTATAATCTGATTTTATATATCTTTTATATTTATTTTATTTTTATATCTTTTTTGATGCGTTATTTATTACCTTTGAATTAATAATATATATAATAACATATTATAAAATAAAATAAGCGATATCGTCTATTAATTGACTGTGTGGGTTGTTAACTGTTATTAATTATACTTATGAATGTATAATAATCGCTATAAAAGTAACGGTTCTTAAAAAATTTCAATATCCACCTTTAACAAACCACCAGACAACAAAACGACATAAATACTTACATTTTTGAAAAAGCGCCTTGTAATCCTTTAATAAATTACTGTTTAAAATTTCAACGGTGAACTTTATAATAATACTAATCATTTAAATTTAAAAAATCCTTCTTTTCTGGATTACGCTCAAAAAATTTCATTACAATCTTCTGAATTATGAATTACTTTTTATAAATAATACCTCCGCGTACTTAATTTCATATTATTCCAGGTGTTTATGCTTTAATCGATCGTACTTTTACTTTCCCGGTTTTATATCTGTTAACATATAAAGGAAATATAGTAACAGCGCCGGTGTTGTTTCAAATCTTCACGTTTCATGTCCTCCCTCGCTAACAAAAAATAAACACAATTTTAGTATTAAAAAATTTCAGAAAGAAGTACTGCATCGGGTTTTCAAAAACTTAATTTCGGTGTTTTAGTGTGAAATAAAACTCTTTTTCATACGTAGAATGGTATTTAATCGATCGTATCTGTTCACTTTTGTCAGATAACTTTTTGCTATCTTTCTGGAAACTTCAAGATTCCACGCTCGTATAACTTTTGGTCCTTCTTCTTTTTTTTCCTGTTTAGCCTCCGGTAACTACCGTTTATATAATACTTCAGAGGATGAATGAGGATGATATGTATGAGTGTAAATGAAGTGTAGTCTTGTTCATTCTCAGTTCGACCGATCCTGAGATGTGTGGTTAATTGAAATCCAAACGCCAAAGAACACCGGTATCCACGATCTAGTATTCAAATCCGTTTAAAAATAACTGGCTTTTCTAGGACTTGAACGCTGGAACTCTCGGCTTCCAAATCAGCTGATTTAGGAAGACGCGTTCACCGCTAGACCAACCCGGTGGGTTAACTTTTGGTCCTTATCAGCAATAAACCGAACGGAGTGCGATTTTTGGTTATCTTAATCAGCGAAAATTTCGCCGTTCATCGAGTTTTGCAGACTTCGAAATAGATGATAATCTGATAGCGCAAGATCAGAGCTATTTAGGGGAAGAGATATTTCCCCCCCAAGCTCCAATAATTTTCCACACGTTACTAAATAACTTCCAGGCCTTGCATCGTCATTTTGAAACACGATTCCTCCTGTCGATTTTCTTCGATTTCTTTCTACAGTTTTACGTCGACGTTATACATCTGAATTGGTCGTTTGATTCCTTGGAAGTAGCTCAAAAAGTACATCTTTGTATCCCGTAGAATTGACGGCACGATTTTTTTTGATGGGATTTGATTTATTGCCGGGTCATCACGCTGGAATCGTGATCTTTTTCGGTCCACGTTATTGCCGAACATCTGCTTTTTTATCGACGGTGATAATTCGTTTCAAAAAACGGTCGACATCAATGCGTTTGAAATGTATATCGAAAAAATCGATTCGTTATGTTTTGAACGTTGCTCGATATTTTGAAACGTTCATTCGAAGCGAATCTTTTTCAATTTAGGTGAAACCGCATCCAAGACACTGGATGCGGTTTTAAATCGTTGCTTGTGATACGTTAAATCTATCCTACAGTTATATGACGATCGATCGATTCAATTATTCTTCTGATTTGGTCTTCGTGGACTTCAGCACTTCGACCAGAAAATCGGTTACATTCGAATGAAAAATCTACAGAATGGAATATTTTAAACCGATTCTGGCACGTGCATTCTGTAGGCGATCAAAATTGTAAACTTCAGATATCTTCTTGTGCGCGTCAGCGGTTTTTTTGCCTTTACGGAAATAAAAAAGTAAAATACGTAGAAAATCTTCATTTTTCCACTCCATGATAAAATTGACCGTAAATTAACAGGTGCAAGTAAAATTAAGCGGAATTTGCTTCAAAAGACGATAAAAGTGACAGCTATCAAATACCAAAATAAAAAAATTGTAACGCTGACAGAAATCTTTTAAAACCGACATAAACCTTTAATTTAAATATAATATTAAAATCAGCTTACCGTTAGATTAGTTAATTCGCTCAAAATTTTTCGACTATTCTGCCATCTTCAGGATTGATCATATAATAATTTAGAATCAAAATATAAAAACGTAAAAAATTCACAAGATAAATTGTTAGAATCGTTGTTATAACGTAATAATTGTGAGAAAAATCGTAAAGGTTTCTATTTGTGCAAACCAAAAATATTTTCACCGATTTGAATGAAATTTCACACTAAAATTTCTGAATCAGGCACATTTTTAGCGTTTAATTTTAGTCACAAATCGATGAAAGGGACGATATATGGATCTTGTAAGGGTCCCGTACCTCAAAATTTACGTAAAAATTTGTTTCAAATTTCAGGCCGTCTCCTTAACGCAATGATGCAACCGATTTCTAAAATTCACCTTCCCACGTTCCAACACGTCCAACAGAATTTAGCCTGCCGAACAACATTCTTCAGCCGAAGCAGGTTTGTGAAAATCTCCGTGTTCAAATATTCTCATAAAAAAATCACAGGGCGTTAGATCGGGCAATTGCGCTGTCCACGGGGTGTTACTTCGAATCGACACGATCCGTCCGAGAAACATCGCCCTCGAACTGTCAGCGAAACTTCGGTTGTACGGGCCGTGGCGATATCCTGTTGGAAGCAGATATTTCCTCGATGCATTTCTTCACGAACCGGTTCGAAAACGTTTTGAATCGTGTCCGCAAATCGCTGTGAATCGATAGTAACTGCTCGATTACCTTTCTTAAAAAAATAAGGAACAACGACTTCAACCCTCGATAACGGACACCATATTGTCATTTTATCACTGTAAAGAGGCCTTACGTGGATTTCTCTAGGGTTTCTACTAACCCGATAGCGCATATTCTGCTTGATGATACGTCCGGATAGGTGAAAATTAGGCAAATTTTAGCGACGAGGCGCATCACTAACGAAAACAATTTTCTCAAGGGGTAACGTTTCCGATAAAGTTTCGAGCAATTATTCGGTCCTGGAAATCACTTCGTGACGGTTCTTGCACGGCAAACATCTTTCAGAGATGGAATGAAGATGTTAGTAAAAAGAATTCGACGCGTCGAACGGTTGGATATTCCTAGATAGACCGCATGCTTATAAGAGGACCGCCTTGGAAATATCAAAATCGACTATCAAAGCGCCTCCACATTTTCTTGGGCTGTAACGGTCCATCGTCATCCTGGGAATTTTTTCATCACCCTCCCGGATGTCTTGAAGCACATTCGATCGGGAACCGGACATCCGGGCTGAATTTCAAAGCGAGTATAGAAAGCACGTTGCACCGCAACGTAGGAACGGTTTTTCGAAAAGTAAGCTTCGACTATAAACGCACGCTACTTCCTACTCTTACAGTACCTCGTGTTTTCTACTGAGGGTTTTTCCTTGTGGGAAACTTACGATATTATTTTTGATTAATTACATTCAAAGTAAAATAGAAGTACCAAAAGCAACATTTAGAGAAGATTTGCGTTCGCATTCGCTGAGCCCATCCCCCATTTTTTTACGATCTCTCACCTTCACAATGCACCTTCAAAAAAAAGGAATATTCCACCCTATATATATATATATATATATATATATATATACCCACACACACACACACACACACACACACACACACACATATATATATATATATATATATATATATATATATATATATATATATACTTTCTGGAATTTTTTTATGCTAAAATTGTAAATTGGTTGTTTTTAATGGGAGAGGTCATGGGACGTAAAGATATGTAAAAACCCCGACGTGTAAAATTTCAGCCGATACTATACTTTACTTATCAAGGTTTTATGTCATTTCCATTGAACTACCCAGGCAAATTCTGAAGCAGTTTCTTTTAATTTTATTACTTTATGATTCTATACAATATATTATTATTACTACCGAACAAAAAATAAATTTATTAATTTTTTTTTTTCAGAGAACTACCGGAGAATACTTCGCATATTATTTTTGAGCATTATTGTACCGGATTAACCTCAGATTTAGATGAAACAAAAAAAAGAGCTATTTGAAATTTTTTCATTAATTATAAACGAAAGATTAATCGATTTGTTTAGCGATCCGTATTGTTTGTGGAATTTGAACGACATGCTAAATTTTTTGGTCGATTCAGTTCAAGGTACGATTCCACAGGCAGCGTTTAGAGAAGATTTAATAAAAACTGCGATAAAAGTAAATTTTAATAAAGAAATGTTGGAAAGTTTTATAAACAAAATAAAGTCAACACACGATCTAGTAAATGTAGTAGAGGCGCTTAATTTAATTGTACCGTATATAAACGGTGAGTGTACTGAAGGCGATTTAACTAATTTATCGGATGTTATTATTAAACTTTTCAAAAATTATTCGACAAATCGAGAAAATGCAGTCGATCAAATAAAAATGAAATTAAAAGATAAAAGATTTATTCCAAACAAATTAATTCTTGAATTGGAAATCACTTGAAACCGGTTAGCAAACAAAATAAATTTGTTTAATCAATTCTTAATCGATCGTAATGTAATTACACTTTACTGGAAATTTTAACGTGTTATTTATTTTATCCCTATCGCAAACAAATATAACAAATTAAAAAAAAAATTAAGAAACAAATTTCAGAGAATATTCTAATTTGGAGACACGTACATCTTTGTACATCTTTGTGGAATTTTTTGATGCTAAAATCGTATAATTTTTTTTAGCGGCGGTTATCATGAGACGTGAAGATCTGTTAAAACCCCGTTGTATTAAATTTGACCCGATTAATTACTATACTTATCGAGTATTTGAAAACGCCTCATTTTTGAGTTTAGGCTTGTGAAAAATTTCGCTTTAATTTCTGTTCGAAGAATTAAATAAAATCTTTAAAACGACAGTTACGGTAAAATTTGATAGGTTTATATACATTTTCGAAAATTTTAACAAAATTTGATATAAAAACTTTATCGTTTACTTTTCCGTCGAATATATCTAGAATAATTATATTAAAGGAGAAAGTACGGTCCATCCGTATCAAAAATCAGGTATCGTGTTTTTCTTTTTTAATGTTTACGTTTAAGCGTTCAATTAGTTCATCAAGAATATATTTGTAAGCGCGTACGTATTTGTATCGCACGGCTTTTGGCCTTATATCTCAGGATTGACGGAACAGATTTTTTTCAAATTTGGCTTAAATATTTCTATATATGTTGTATTAATTTTGTTTTCGATTCGTTCAGAGAGTAGAGTGATATCGCGAAAAATCCAATTTCGATTTTCTTTGGAGGCATTTTAGAGAAAACTTTATTAAAGCAAATCTGTTATCTGCAATACACATAAAAATAATATAAAACGTTTTTCTAAAACGGACAACCCCCGACTCGTAAAATTGAAAATACCTCTTTCGGTTTAAATATTTTTGCAAAAATCTTTCTTTTTATACATTCTAAACAGAGCCGTCGAGAAATTTCTACAATGTTTTGAAAATTACAGTCTCCAGACTTAAAATGCATAAACGTTTTCGAATGTTTAACGAGGTATTAAATACGAAAAAAGCTTTACTTAAGAAACTAAATATTTTACGCTCGACCTATATACGAATATTTTTAGAAAACATTTTATTAAAATTCATTTCCCAGGTTTAAGAAATAGACTTTCTTGTTTTCTTACTTCTACGGCCATTCAAACCCTAGTAGGTTTTTGCCTCGTCAAAAAGCTGTCTTTATCTTCATCTGTTCTTCGGCACTCTCTTTCCTCGAGTCCTTCACCTGACCTTTTCGGCTCATATTAAATGTTCTCAGGGATATTGCGCCGATACGCCATTTTCACCGTATCTTTTTAACCGTTGTAACTTCATCCTTTCTTCAAACGTATAACCATCTTAATCTTGCGTCTGTAATCGGCGCGCAGAAAATCTCTGTGCCCTCATAACTCTTCTTTTTTTCTTTCTTAAAATCGTTAAAAGTTTGGAAAAATTTGAGATCATCGCTCGATACTTTTCCCTTTCTTAACTTCTTTTAAGTTCGAATTTCAAAAATCTAAAAATTCTAGAGAAATTAAAAAAAGAAAAAAGTAAATTTAACTGTTACTCCATTTTAAGTCTTTACACTCACAATTTCAAAAAATTCTTTCTTAGTGTGCACTTATACTTTAAGAAGAACGTGTATACGAATTTTCATCGATTTATCTTTAGTAGTTTTTGCTGGGCGTTGATTATGAATCAAACATGACGGGTCGGTAACAAAACTGTACTGCCACGTTAGAAAACGTTTTTTAAAATATTTTTAAAAAGACGTTACAGGTTACAGTTTAATGTAAAATTATAAATTTACTCTTACAAGAAATTTTTTTCGTTTATTACAACATAAAAAATTACAGCTTTAAAATGAAAGACTTTAACGCTTTGTACGCTTAATGCTAACTTTTAAACGTTTATATGTTCTTCAAGTTTATACTTTTTTTAATTTGCGACCGATAAATAAATAAAATTTATAAAGATTAATTTTTAAATACGATATAAGAAAAGTAATACGATTATAAAACAAGAAGTTTTAACGTATAATACATAAGAGAAATTTTACAAAAAATATTCCGATAAAAAAAGTTAACCTTAACTTTTTTTGCTTTAGTAATGCTTTCTCTAAATCTAACGCGCCTTTCGATAAAGGTTAAAATAAGAAAAACAACATTTTTGAAAAGACTTTTCTGCGTTTTACATCGGGGTGTATAATTTTTTAAAAATCAACACGCATTTTTTGATAGCTCTATACGGAAAATAAACTTTACACGAAGTATAAAAGATTTTGAAAAATATTCAAACCTACAGGAGATTCAACAAAAATAACATATATTTCGATTTTTAAAGGTGGAGATTGATTTTTTTTTAATTTTTTGGAATTATTTATTTATTTGTTATAAGTAACCGATTCGATTTCGAGTAACCGATTTAGTATTTAATAAAGTTTTCTCTAAAACGTATCTGAAGAAAATCAAAACAGGTTTCTTTGCGATATCCCCCCCGCTTCCTTAACAAATTTTGAAATGATAAATACGATCCACGCCCCCGTATATTGAATTTATTTATATATCTCAAATTAAAATTACAATCGGTTTCGTCGATTAGAAACCGTAAGTAAATTTCGTGACAATAATCAAGATATAAGGGAGTTTCCCTTGAAATATCACAAGGGAAGTCCTGTTCGTTACCGGCAGGACATGAAAAAGTCCTGCCGGTAACGAACGAGAAATCGCAGAAATATCCAATACTAGAAATATAAATTAAAAATAAAAGTAGTATCGTAGGAACTAATAACATTAGAAATATAAGCGATCGTAAATCATTCGAGAAGAGAGACCTCGTCCTGAGTATCACGGTTAGGTTCCAGATCCGATACATGAACCCCCTTTAACCGTCTTACATCTTCCCCGTTATCTAAGAGGTTTTGTTTTCCGTACGGGAAAGAAAATCGACTTCCTCACGAACGCCCGGTAACCTTAATTACTCGTAAATTTTGTTGTTCCATACGAACCGTGGCGACTGTGCAATAGATCTCACAAATTTATTCTGAAAACTCTGAATAATCTCTATATTGCTGTACCCAGAGTTGGATTTTTCCGTACGTTCAAATCGGGTTTAGAATTACTTTGTGCAGAAGCAGCTTGTTTGATAGGGATAATTGCGGTTTTTTGCCAAATAACCGATATAGCTCCTTAAATCTGATATCTAGTGGTTCCCTCTTTTCCTTAATATGAACCTTCTCCGTGTCAGAGGAGGCTCTACGTGAATACACAATTACGTATACTTTCGGCTTGCGGGAAGTAACCTCCATCTAGTCACCTCTTCTCATCGCGAATGTCACACGAGTCGATTTCGCTCGATTGACCTTTGTTTAGAAATATTTGAGGAAATAATTTAAGAAAAATCGGTTTATTTAATTCCAAGGTGCAAGGCCAAAAGCAGTGCAACAAATACACACATATATATATATTGAATGTTGTCTACATGAACAAATTTGGTCCTAAAACGTAAATGTTTGCAAAAAAACCTCGTTATTGGATTTTCGACACGATCAGCGTACTTCCGTTTTAGTGCAATTATTCGAGCTGTATTCGACCAGAGAGTAGTAAATTTTAAGAAATATATTTACTTCGTATTATTGTAATCGCGAAAAATTTCGGTTTTCAAATTTCAACGGAAATATCCATTTTGTCCATCCCTGAATCCATTTTGACTAGTTTCAGCGTGACGTCTGTACGTACGTACGTACGTATATCCCGCATAAATAAAAACGATTAGCCCTTGGATGTTGACATTTTGGATTTAGGACTGTTGTAACATATAGTTGTGCACTTCCTCTTTTGATTGCTATCGGCTGGAAAAAGTGTCCTAAAAAGCTTATTATTCCTTTTCTTAAAAGGAATAATAAGCCCTCATCGAGAGCTTTTCAACAATATATCATAAGCGGTACTTATTTTCATCGGTTCCAGAGTTATAACCCGAATAAAATGTTAATAATAAAAATTCGTTGAATAATGAAATATTTGGTTCTTACAAGAGGAAGGCAAATCGGTTCGAATCCGACTTCATTTCCTTTCGTTTGAACTTTTTTGTTTAATTTAAATATATTGATTTATTAACAATTATTAACGTCCGATTATAAAAAAAAAATACAATAAATAATTCAATACAAATAAAAAATATATGGAATTTAATTAAAACTTGGCGTATAAGGAAGTCATGTGGTGTCCACATCAGATTTTTTCTAATAATGTTCACATATCGTTAAGTTTAACAAATTTTCTTGAGTAGAGATTTTTATAACTCTAACATTCCCTTCAATAAAAGTTGAAATAAGAAAAAGAAAATTTTCAGCATTTTAAGTCCAGGATCAATAATTTAAAAAAAAATTCTCGACAGATTGCTTATATGAAGCATGAACTTTCAGAAAACTATTTGAACCGAAATAGAACGAAATAATAAAAAATATACATTTCATTTTTAAGAGATGGGGGTTCGTTTTTGTGAAAAAATATTGCTGACATTATTCATATACGCATTGAAGTTAACAAAGTCGCTTTAATCAAATTTTCTGTAAAATACCTTTAAAAGAAATGTAAATCGGGATTTTCATGATATCCCACCACAATAAATTTTGAAAAAAAAGATAAATGCATCGTATATAGAAATATTTTGGCCAAATATTAATAAAGTCTTTCGGTGAATCCTGAAATATAAAAACAAAAACAGTGCAACACACAAACTTACATAAACGCGCAATTATATATGTGTATGTACGAGGTGCGACAATAAAGTAATGCGACTGATTTTTCTTTGCAAGATGTGGCAACCCTGCAGCTTGCGTAGGCACACCATTTTTGACCTCGGTCTATAAGCTACTTCTAGTCGCCGCTTGGACCGATTTAACGCAAAAAGAAATGGCGTACCGTCGCGCAATATTTTGCGGTTTCATTTCTGTGACGAGAGACGCAAACACGTGTTCACTTATTACAGCACAACTGACGACCGAGCAGTCGCATCAATGTGCCGCTTGGACTAGAAGTAGCTTATAGACCGAGGCCAATAATGGTGTGCTTATGCAAGCTGCAGGGTTGCCACATCTTGGAAAGAAAAATCAGTCTCATTACTTTATTGTCGCACCTCGTATATTTTTGTTTGGTCTAGATGAACTAGTCGGACCGTAAAACGTAAATATTTGTAAGCAACCCGTTACCCAATTTTTGACACGATCATACTTTCCCCTTTAATATATGTAATTTTACTATATTCTTCGGGAAATAATAACATATAAAAATATTTCAGTCGTCGTTTCTATGTAGAATTATTTTTCGCTGGAGCTACTTTTTATTTTTCTTGTTTTTATAGAATTTTTTTTACGAAAAAAGAAGCAGATAGATTTGGAAAAGATCAGGGAATGATGATTTTTATATAAATTCTATTCAAAAAATGCGAAGAAGAAGAAGAGCAGATACGTGTAAAACATCCCGGTCGCGAGTTCAGAGAGTAAGGAAACATTAAAAAGATTTACGGAAGATATTACATCAAAACTTGTCGAAGGTTAATTTTTCTTTGTTTTCTGTCAGTATACTCTGAAAATACACAGGAAGGGATGTAAATCGATTTCATAATATACGTAAAGATTTACCGACGGTTAAAAATTTCAGTAAAACTCTCAGGAAATGAACCGACCAGCGGTAACTGATTAGTTTCGACTAGTTTTCTATCGAATAATACCAGTTAAATCTATCGAATTTTGATTTTAATTAGAGAAAACTTGAAAAATTAGAAAATTTCCTATCGTTGAGAATGTCGTAACGATTAAATAAATATAATATCTGATCGCGATCAAACAATTTAAAGTCGATTACAGGCAGATTATATAATTTACATTTTCTTAAATCGTTTGGTAAAGACAGTAATACATAAAATATTCCGTACGGGTAATTTAAATCGAATAAATAAATTCCAAGCAGATAAACACTGGTTTTTACTTACCGCTAATTTCACTGAAACCGGTGTCAACGTCATAATTGTGAGCCCATATTAGAACGCCTTTTGTTCCATCCATTATTTAAAGGAAGTAACATATTGTTTTATTAGGGATTTCATTCCGGGCGATAAAAACCCGTTCCGGTATTTTTGAAAAACTCGCAGTTTTTTATTTTTCGGAAAAAATGATAAAATAAGCGCGCGCACATGTACTGAGCTTAACGATAAAGTGGGATTACCTTTGCAAAATTGAGAAAATCGACCCCAAAATTTTATCAACAGATCGCCCCGTATACACGACTACAAAATTTCATTAAAATCGGCCTTTCAAAAGTTAATAAGCATCAAATATCCCGACATAGGTACATAAAATACGCACAAATATTACCCTCCGCTTTTTTTTTTGTTTTGCGTTTTGGGGTTCCTGGTTCATGAAACATCAAGAAACGAAAAATAAAACCCGCACCCCATTTTTTCACTTATCGTTATACCCCGTAACTTTCACCTTACAGCAGAGCTATGAAATTAAAACTAAGTGTTCTGAACCGATGTTTACGCGACCTTTTCTTTGACTTCTTTGTACATATGTCCTACAAAAATATTTCATAATTTAATAGACGACGGTAAAAATATTACGTTTGCAGTATCGATGTATTAAATTAGCCTATAATAACAGATATCGTACGAGTGTAGGGGAAATTTTAGTATTACATTTCCGCATAAAAGAAACGATTAATTTTTTATAATCACAATTAATAGAATCCGTGAATTTTATAATACATTATACGAGATATATAAATAAGTACGAGACGTTTTATATACGCATTTATAATTTTGTTTCTCCTTTTTAATAATTAATTTGAAGTATTGAAACGAAACGACTGATATTTCATACAAAATATTTTATAAGCGAATCTGTTTTTAAACTTTTAACCACGAGTTTTAAATATATAATGCTGAAAAATATAATATAACGTACGAATCTTTATATATATACTAATTTTAACACGCACTTATTCGTTTATACATCGCAGCTGTAGTAAACACTGTTCTTCGCTTATCTACATTAATTTAGTTATGTAAATTTCTTTACAATATAATAAAAAAAAATGTATCTTCAATCGTTTTAAAAAATTATAAATTAACCATTTTTATTCCGTAAGCATTTATACAGAGCCGGTCAAAATTCTGGAAACGCATCGATAATTTTAAAACCGTTTCGGATAGAATAATGTAACTTTCAGAATAAGGTATGCGTCAACTATACTTTTTTGATGCGAAACAAAATTTCAATCCCTTGACCGAAGGGTCACTTATTTTAAACGGTAACACCCTTTGTGCGATAATCATTTTAAAGGTCTCTTTAAGAAAAGAAAAACGGTATAAAATAAAAAGTCGGTTCGAAAACTGTACCCAAAATGCCGGCGGGGTAAAGTTTGGGCTTTAAAAATTACTAAATTTAACGAGTTCAAATAATAAAATTAAATTAACCGATTTAAATAAAAATTTATTTTAAAAGTTAAATTTTAATTTAAAAAAATTAAAGTTTTTTTTTATAAATTGTCTTCGTTCCGATTTAACGAGTACATAAAAAAAAAATTCTCACCTAATCGTGCCGATCAGCCGATCGTGGATGGTCTCTTACCAAAAATTAAGCTTACTTCAGTGTACTGTAATATTCCACGTCGAGTGTTTCATTAATAAACTGTTAGCCGACAGATCGTGGATGGTCTCTTACCAAAAATTAAGCTTACTTCAGTGTACTGTAATATTCCACGTCGAGTGTTTCATTAATAAACTGTTAGCCGACAGATCGTAATAAATTCTCATAACAAAACTAATCGATTTTGTCTTAATTTACCGCATTTGTAAGTCGATTTTGTTATTTACATCTTTTTTATAATTGTTTTTTTACCGAACCGGTCTTTTCTTTGGCTATCGACATGTCACTTAGCGAATAAGAGAGGTCGTACTTTTAACGATGAGGGGTTTTGGTGATAGTCAGGCCGTATAATGAAGTTTACGAATCGTTCAATCCGACATTTAATAGTCGTAACCCTATTTCAAAAGGTCCGGTGTTAAAAATCATCAAAAGATTCGAAGAAACAGGGAGAATAATAATAGGGGGAAACCAGGGAGGCCTAAATCTGCAACAAATAATAACAAATCGTTAGAAATTATGCAAGAATTTATTGAAAATCCTCATTCGTCCACTCGAATAGAAGCACGAGAACATAACATTAGCTAAAATTCAGCGATTCGAACATCAAAAAGTGAAAATTTTAAACGCTTTAAAATTCGTCCGGCGCAAGAACTTAATGAAGATGACTGTCATCGTAGATTTGAGTCGTACAAAATTACGGTGAACAATATTTCTGCAGATCCTAATTTATTAAACAACATAATTTTTAGCGGTGAGGTTATATATATTTTTTTTAACTGCTATTTAAATCTCTATAATCGTCGACACTGTACGATAAAAATACACGTAAAAATAAGTAATCAAATCTTTTATTTTAATCGGTACATACCGATCGCGTCATTATAACGTGAATTATAAAAATCAAAATTTAAATTACAAAAATAATAGCTGTCATTAACGCCCGTATTTATTATTTAAAATATAAACACGATATGAAGATACCGAATAAAACAAATATTTATAAAACGATTCACAATTCAGAAGGCATTAATAAAAATTATTAAACAAATATTAATGTACGCGTTCAACGGAAAACAGTTAATTCCGGGTTTTTAAAAAACGTTTAATTATTATTATCGTTCGGGTTTCGGTGAAGGTTTTATTCGATCTATCGGTGGACCCTTTATTTTAGCAGATGTAAACTGAATTCGAATCTTTTCTTACGGTTACACGGTTTTTGTTTTATTAATACGCACGCTCGGTTTTCTATTTTTGTGTAATCTTCTCGGTTTTGTAATTTGATATATAATTATTTTTTATTTTAATTCGTGATTTTTATTGTTTTGTCTTATTTATGTTTATTTATTCGTAATATTTTCGTAGGGGGAGGAAAAAGGTCTGCCAGCCGCCGTCAGGCAGGCTAACGGCAGTGCAGGGCTCTCACCCGCTAACAAACCTCCCCTCTTATCAAGCAGGGGCCGGATCTAAGCCGTACCGTATGTACAGACCGTGCATGATCACCCAGGCGCTCTACTATCGGAATACGGATGACCGGAAGGCGTCCACCTTCCTTCGCCCAAATCCCGCCACCCGTCACGCCAAGCCGTGCAGAGACCGTCAGTTGCTTCGTTTCTGTCCTGTCCGGCCGCTATTGAAGCTCTCATTTGCGATTGTAAGTGGCTATAAACGTCTAATTCGTCACAGCGGTCGTCTACGTCACAGTGTATTTCCAGTTAGTATGTCCCTTATTTTTGTAATAATCTTCCAGAGGGTTCTATTCTCATTCATTATTGATTCTGTTTGTCCATAAGATTTTTAACATTTGCCTATCGAGTTATGTCTCAAATACTTCTAAATTCTTTCTCTTAATTTTTTTTTTAGTTTATATGTGTCTGTGCATAGCACTCTCTCTCTCTCTCTCTCTCTCTCTCTCTCTCTCTCTCTCTCTCTCTCTCTCTCTCTCTCTCTGTGTGTGTGTGTGTGTGTGTGTGTGTGCATTTTTATGTAACTGATTAATAAATAAATAAAAAAATTGTATTAGACTTATTTCTTCGCAAAAATTGGATGATTTTTGAACGAGTTCAGAAATTGGATCGGATTTAGTTCAATGTTTTTCCTTTTATTAAAAATGGTTGTCGTAGATATTTTTCATATTTTATATACAGATACGGTTGGGGTACCCGTACATAGAAATACAATAAGAGAGGTTTTCTCTAAAGGCCGTTTCATCGCAAAAAAATTTATTCTGAAAACATTATAAATATCTATTATTTCTCTTAAACTAAATACCTTATACTACTTCTCTATACGATCGCCGCATGCATTAAGACATTTATCGTAGCGATACACCAGCTTCATTATACCGTCGTCATATTCTTCCGCCGCCGGTCCATTTAGCCACTGATTAACTGCATTTTTAAGTTCATCGTCACCCGCGCGAATCGCTTACCGCTCAAACATTCTTACAATTTCCCAAACGAATGGTAATCAGAAGGAGGTAAGTCCGGACTCTATGGTGGGATCGTAAATTTCCCGTCCAAATGTTCTCAGTAAATTACGTGTCAGACCCGCAAGATGTGGACATGCATTATCGTGCAGCAGGAAGACGCCGTCGGTCAGCCGCCCACGTCGCCGATTTTGAACGGCGTGCCATAACTTATGTAGAGTTTCGCAGTAGGCTTCTGCATTTATAGTCGTTCCACGCGGCATGAAATCGATCACTTTTATGCCAAACCGATCCCAAAAGACTGTGGCCATCATTTTAGTACAAATGTCTGTGGCTTGACCTTTGTCGGTCTCTCTCTCTTTTCCTGTTTAGCCTCCGGTAACTACCGTTAAGATAATTCTTCAGAGGATGAATGAGGATGATATGTATGAGTGTAAATGAAGTGTAGTCTTGTACATTCTCAGTTCGACCGTTCCTGAGATGTGTGGTTAATTGAAACCCGACCGTCAAAGAACACCGGTATCCACGATCTAGTATTCAAATCCGTGTAAAAATATCTGGCTTTACTAGGACTTGAACGCTGGAACTCTCGACTTCCAAATCAGCTGATTTGGAACCAGACCTTTGTCGGTCTGGTTGGTGATTAAGGATGACGCCATTCGCTTGACTGTCGTTTTCTCCTTGGCACGTAATACGAAATCTACGTTTCAATGCCGGTAGCAATCGAATTAAGAAACTCGTCGCCTTTTTCTGCGTAGCGCATCTTAAATTCCAAAGCAGAGATTCCATTCGGATTTTTTTGTGATGTTTAATGTCCAGCAGTAATCGGCTAGCATGTTAGCATTCCATTTCCATTTATAGCAGCTTTTCATCACCAAATTGTCTCGGTGGAAAGGTTCACTGTGTTCGTCACTTACGTCTCCGAGGTTGACCGGGGAAAAATCCAGATGCGAGTGGAGGAAATGTATTTTCAAAGACATATTACATCCCACAGCTCTGTACGAAGCAACAAGTTGTATAACAATATTGTGGTTATTGTCGAATTTTTATTTGCCGAGAAGAGTTTTGCAAACGTCTTTAAATGAAGCCCAAGCTGCACATTCTACATTATTTAACATCTAGTTAAATACATCATCTTTGACCGATTCTTTTATTTGAGAAATTTTAAATTTATAAAATTCATTATTTAAAAAAATCATTTAAACAAAAAAAATCAATTAAAAAAACACTACTTTTTATGTAACATTACTTTCTAAAATCTAAACATACTGTAAAATATCGTTCATTGCAATCTGCAATTAGGCCTGTGCCTCGCTGTGAAATTATTCAATTTCCTGAGCCACCTGTGAATGTATATTTTGAAAGCAGCGATGAAGAATCAGGCAGTACTGAAGAAGACAACAATGATTTTGATTTTGAATTACCTTCCGATACCGCATCTCATATCACAAGGTAAATTAAACGACTCGGTTAGGGACTTAAACTTATCAAAAAATCAAGCTGAATTGTTAGGATCAAAACCGCAAGGTTGGAATCTACTTCAAAAAAATACTAATATTTAGGGTTTTCAATACTGGCAAAAAGAATTTTTTCAATAGTTTATTGATGAAAATAATTCGGTTTACTGGATAAACATTGATGAGCTTATGCCACATTTAGGACAAGTGCGATTTCATTCCATTCCATTCCATCATTAAGGCTATAAGATAGAAATCGATATGAGTCTATAAATCGATACGATATTTTATTCTAGAGTCAAAGATCAACAATATAAATAATGATTGACAGCTGACGTCATGTTATAAGAAACGGGATTCCCCATGACGTCATCAGCGGTATATATAATAAAATACAATAGGTAAAACCTCATGGAGCATCTCAAGCATATGTTTTACAACGAATGTTTGTCACTAAATCAACTGTTTCAACATGTAAATTTAACGTGAACACACATTCATTATTGAAAGCAACCGTTCTTTAATATATTCGAATAAACCCGTGAAAAAAAAAGTCCATATTCAATCGTCAATTTCTTAGTTGGTTCTTTGCTGTAATTTTGGACGCATCTCAAAGCCGTGTTTTGCTATATATTTTGCAGTAAAACCACTCTTTCAGCGTGTAAATTTAACTACAAACAGAGGATAATCTTGGAAAACATACGTTGAGGTTCTGCCTCAACTTAAACTAAAGGGGCAAAGGTCAACATGACGATTGAATCTGGACATATTATACTACTAATTATCCAATTAATTAAGTTTTTGGCTGTTTTGGACTAAGCACTCTTTTCTAGTTTAACTCTCAATTAAAAGTAACGATCGATTACTTTTCCTGGGCACTCTTAATTTTTTTTTTTTTAATATTAGTCATTTAATTTAATTGTATGCTATTTGCATATTTACTTGAATGAAATTCTCAGTACGTTAAATAATTTAAACAATATATTTATAAAAAAAAACAATTTCTGAATCTTGGTTACCGCTGATATAATTAATAAATTATTATAAAAGTAAAAATCCACCTTACCAGCAAATTAAATGTGTCTTTCTAGATTTTCCAGTTCTAAGAGCATCGTCAGGAAAATAAAATAATGTTATAAAATAAAGTCAAAAAATTAAAATGATTAGCAGTCATGACCATCAACTACCATACTAGTTAACCGTCATGACTGCTTAATCATTTTAATTTTTTGACTTTATTTTATAACATTATTTTATTTTCCTGACGATGGTCTAAGCACTGAAAGATCAAGAGAGACACAATTAATTTGCTGGTAAGGTGGATTTTCATATTTTTAATAATTTAGAAAACATACAAAAATATAATTATCACTTTTGTGCATAATACATAATACGTAGGAGGAAATTGAAGTAGAACATTGAAATATGTGAAGATGCATGTAAAGAATATTTATGTATAAAAATCATTCTACTCTTTGAGTAAAATTTAGAGAAACGGAACTTAAGGTGATCGTATCTCTCCACGACCCTGAGTTACTGTGCTAAAATGAATTGGCATCAATGCTCCATATACAAAACCATTCTCACAAATTTCATCCAAATCCCTCCCTCCGATTTAAAGATATCAACAAAAAAAAAGTAAAACAAATAAAATTAAAAAAAAATTTTTTACATGTGTATGTAAATCTTTCTGAGAATTTTGAATGCTAAAATTATAGATATTTTTTTTTGTTTTTGAAATGTCGTGATCTGCCAAAACTCCGAGAAGTAACATTTAACCAGATTATCAAACATTCACATGCATTGTATAATGCAACACCAAATGCTGTTATTATTAGTTGTAATAATGTTATGACTCGTATGCTATTATAGCTAAACAGTTCAAGTATATAGCCAGGAAATGAAAAATATTAAAAAATGTAGATATACTATCTGTCAAAGCCAAGCCTGCTCTTAACTGGAGCGAGCAGAATACCCTACACTTTAACAATCGTTACCACCAATATATTGCTATTTCAGCAATCAAACAGGTTAAAAACGTGTGTGACAGTGATATCATTTTTTTTTTTTTACCCACCGGGTTGGTCTAGTGGTTAACGCGTCTTCCCAAATCAGCTGATTTGGAAGCCGAGAGTTCCAGCATTCAAGTCCTAGTAAAGCCAGTTATTTTTAAACGGATTTGAATACTAGATCGTGGATACCGGTGTTCTTTGGTGGTCGGGTTTCAATTAACCACACATCTCAGGAATTGTCGAACTGAGAATGTACAAGACTACACTTCATTTACACTCACACATATCATCCTCTGAAGAATTATCTAAACGGTAGTTACCGGAGGCTAAACAGGAAAAGAAAAGTGATATCATTTTATTAAAAACAAACTCCACATCATTTCAGTATAATCACGCATTTTATATAACTATATTAATGTGATGTTAACTGTTTGAATAGAAAATAACACTTTGTTGAATGTATCAGTAATGCTCGGCGACTGTTCAATTTGTTTACCGTGATTTTATTATGACAGTGGGTCACTCGGGAACAACATATGAAATACATTTTTTTTTATCTATGATACGTAGTTTAGTAAGGAAGACAGTTTTGGAATGAAATTCGTTAATTTACTTGACTTGACACGGAAAAGTCAGTATTCTGACCAATCTTATTTTGTTACTAATGATATCCTTGGTGAAGTTGTACTTTAGTACAACCAATAGAAAGGAAAAAATGTGCCAAATGCCGAACTGAAGGAGGTAGTATTAGTTGCAGTAGTTAAAGAAACCCAATTGTTCTACCCATCCATACAATGGACCCTACTTATCTCACTTGCACGTTTACTATCGAATGATCCTTCAGCACCTTATGCAGGACAAAAACTTGGTTACAGTCAGCAATGACAGAAAATCGGCTTGTCGGTCTTTGCATGATAAGTGTGCATAAAAAGAGTGTTCTGGAAGCTAAAAATAAATTTGAGAAAGAAATTTTGTCAGGATTAACACAGAAATCTCATAGGGTAGTAGTGCTGAGTTATGATTTTGATAGTTTCGAATAGCATTCCAATTATTACTTTTGGCGTTTAAAATGTTCAAATAAAACCATTTTTTAACAAAAAACATTTTCATATTTTCCCCCCTGGAGAAAATCCTGGCTACTGCTTATGTTATTATTCAACTGCACTTGCCATCCTGTTCCCAGAGGTTTATTTTTTATAAATAAAGTAATAGTATCAGATGTTTTGTAAACAGTGAATGAGGATGTCTTGAAAAGATTCGTGTATTAAATGAGATAGAAAATAATATAACAAGTTACTACATAAATCTAATTTTATGGTAGTATTAAAGTAATATTTTAAACCCTTATTTATTAAGAACAAATTTTATTCTGTTTTAATTTCAAATATCAAAGTACTGACTAATGTTTAATAGTACTAATTCTAGTTTGATTTCATTTTCTCTCTCTATTTTCTTTGATAACTTTATCTCGCAATTGTATTTAATAAACATACTGCTACATTTAGTGTTTGGTTAAGTAGTTTATATTCAGTTTATGTAGTTCTAAAATTCTTATATAGCATATATTTGAGGTGGTCAAAACATTAAATAAATAATGCATAAGATTTTTGAATGAGCTTGTATTGTGGTCAACGTGAGAACTTCTCAATCTAGTGTTCAGCCAGATGCCTGTTAGATCCAAACCAAGGACTCTATGAGGATCAGCTTGAGTTGATGTATCCTGGTTTTTGGGATTTGATCAGTACATCTTTGACTATGGATCTACCCGTGACTCTTTAACATACTTTGTAGTTGTAGTATCTCAAACTAGGACTGTAGGGTCCTTAATTAAACACACATTACTTACATATAGTGTGTGTGTGTATTTTATAAACACAACTTTGTTGTATGCAATCATAAATTATTACATCAAATGCACCGATTGTTTAAAGAATGTATTTATTTATTTTATTAATTCCCATGACTATTATTTTTTTTAGGTGCCTTATTTAATAACTTAATTTATGTTTATGTAAATATCCTTTAATTATTTATTTCTAATATATAAAACTATTCAGTTGTAGGTATTTTTAAACAAAAATATTTTACAATACAAAATATTAAACTTCACCGTCAGTGGTTATCAGTTTAAAGAACCTACATCTTCAAACCCTGAATGTATTGGTCTTAGGTACTGTTTGCAACATCAAAATATTCACACATATGTAAGTTCTGAAATATCTAATTAGCCTTCTCTTTATGGTTAATAGCATTACAAAAAAAGTTTTGCTTGTAATGATTTACAGTGTATATTTTGTGTAAAAGTATTTAAATATATTGTGTGTAAAGAGTTTACCATTTATTAAACTATTTTATTTATATAGTCACCTATATATGAAAATGGTCAAAATTAAAAAAAAAAAAACACAAAACCTTTTTATTTTCCCCATAACTTTAACATTTGTCTATCCTGATGTATATTTGTTCAGTCCAAAAATTTATTTGTTGAATAAAGTTAAAAAGCTGCTGTAGTATTTTAGCTAAAGCCTGCAGCTGTTTTAATTTTTTATTTTATTTTATAAAAATTATTTACTTTGGAAAAAACCATTATTAATATTTAAGATTATTAAATTTGAAGCTATATTCAAATAAATAATATTTCAAATTGACCAGACCGTTTAACCACTTATTAATTACTGAACGGTTATACTCGTGGCAGTAGCAGGGTCCAATTTGCTGGAATATAAGTTGTAAATGTTGTAGATGAGGAAAAGAAAAAACTTTCCAATATATCGAGGTAAATGTTCATAAAAGAAAAATGAAGTAATCTCACCAATGTCACTTGTCACACATTAATTTTCAAACTGTCCTGATGTGCTCAGCATTGTAATGGGGGTTTTCTGAACCCCAGAATCTGATGTTTTATTTACCTTTAAAAGTAAATGAAAAGTAGCCTCATAAGATCGAGTTATTTCAATTAAGATAATTGTCATCATCAAACAATCAAGCAGAATTCTTACAATTAATCCTATCTTGTTGTGTGATTGGTGGCACTATTTGACAAGAACAAATTTTAAAAGGTTCCTTAACACATTATGAGTAATTGAACGAGGAATGTTTAATTCAGGTGCTGCTTGTTGTGTTGATTTGTGCCAACTGTATAAGTCCTTAAATAATAATGAAATAATAAGTACTTCTTATGCTAATTCAACTTTTTTCCCTTCAAACCTTTCATATGTTCGACAGTTTCCAATGCTATTCACAGGCCGTAATTGTGGTGATCTTTAAATCACGTTTTGTAGTTACATTGAACCACAGTGTCCTATTGTTTCAAAAAACCAGTCAATACATTTTCAAATTTTCTTTAATCCATTGTTACTCGATAAACATTGATGTAGATATAGTAGCGTATTAATTAGAATTTGGACGGTAACGTTTAGTACTTTTTCATTTCTCCATTTATGTGGTATTACAATAAAATTATTGATTTTATTTGTGACTATTAAGAATTGTAATAAAATATATGTTGTGAGTAAATTGCAATTTACTCACAACATAGGTACCAATTTATCTATGCGGTATGAATTATAAATAAATTCTGGGAAAAGAAACAACTCCCGCAGTCCTTCAGAACTGTTATGGGAAACAAAAAATAACAAAACCAGTTGTATTAGTAAATATGCTGGAATAGGATAATAACAGAATAGCGTAGTGCATTAATGAATTCAATTCAAAGAAGATCGCATTAATGAATTCGAAAATAAAAGTACACGTAAGCAACTTAATATTTAAAAGGTTTACTATAACATGAATGATGCTACTTATACATCTATTGTGCACAATTCCTGTCAAAAAATTTAAGAGGCTCTTGATATCCATGTGCATGGTTTGGGAGCTGCTAAAGTAACAGATTTAGTATATCTCTCATATGCAATTCAGATGGTGGTTTGAATTATTCAAATAACAATTAAATAACCCATAATGACTTTTATCCAGATATATGGCAAGAAGGTCTTTCTTGTAGAACATGTAGGAAGAGATTAAGAAATTATAGCTCCAAAAGAAAGTATTGATAACAGATCGTTTAGTATGTTTTTTGTCAGTGATTGTTTATCAGTGAATAGAACAGTGTTTGCCTGATCAATAAATTAAAACTGCAGTTAAGTGGCAAGGACAGTGCTGATAAGTCATAACGGATGCTAGGGTATAAAATAAGGGAGGTTTTAAAGAGGATACTGAAGAGAACTGAAAGTGGTCGTGGAAAAAGGAATTAACTATCTAATGAAGGTCAACTGGTGGATGAAGAGGAAGGAAGTATAAATATTCAATGATAGCATTTAATATTACAATGTACTTTTTGTATTACTTGCCTGAAAGTTAAAGATTATATTCCCTTTTTAAATTATTGAAGATTTTTATACTCACTAATACATGTGAAACAGAATTTAGAGTGGTTTATGCAGTGTTTTCAAGAAAATAACACTTTGTGAGAGCCAGAATATTAGAAATCACAAATACTATAGAGCGCAAAAAGGAATTTTTAACAAATTATAAATAAGGATATGTTTTTCCTGATGTTTTTTTGTGTAACTTTTAAATGCGATAGTGAATTTTAATGAATTAAAATTAATAACTATAAATATTATGTTTTATCAACCTGGTTTACGTAATCAGCAACTGGAAGTCAGAAAAAGATGGAAAGGAAATACGTACAGGTACATTAATTGTAGAAACATTTTTGCAAACAAAGAAGTTAGAAAATTTTAAAAGAGCGATGAACGTAAACATAGAAGTAATGGAACTGGAGTAAATAAAGTGAAATGAGAAAGGATGAAGTTATTAGAAGATGATGTTACAATTCAGGAAGTAAAAAAGTAGAAGTGATGTAGGAATAATTCTAAAAAAAAGAAATTTAGTTTACTAGGATAGTTTTTACTAATGATAGGAAAAGTGCCGTCAGAATGAGAATAAACCCAGGAACCTGCTTTCAATAAAAGTTTATATGGCAACTAATCAATATGAAGATGGTACAATTGAAGTACTGTATTAAGAGAAAGAGAAAATTATGGAAGAGTAATATAAATATTGTTATAGAATAATAATATGGAAACTGGTACTGTAAGGCACCCAAACGTACTTTGGAGGGATGAACAAGCAAAAGGAAACAACTGAGAACATGTAATGAAAGTGGAGGAAGGATAATAAATACTACAAAATACACTAATAATAATGGTAATAATATAAGGCTAGTAAAAAACCTACAAAAGAAGGCTGGAGATTTCAAAATCTCCAACTTCTTTGGTAGTTTTTTAGAAATCTGCTGGAGATGAAAACAGATAAAAAACTGACTATTTATTTTCAGAAGAGAAATTGAGAAATGCAATGAATCAGATATGTAGACTGCCAGGTGCTTTTATTGATAGTGATCATAACAGTGCGTTCAAAAAGTCACTCTATATTTTAGAATCATGTGGTGCATTCTGGTCTTTTTATGTTAGGTTGGTTGCCCGTGGTTCATTGGGTATTGCTCAGTGATAAACTAAGACATTAGATGTGATTTATTGAATATTCTTTTTTTCATTTTGTGTTGTTTCGTTTATCAGAATCAACAGTTGTGAGAAAAGAAATGATTCTTTTAATAGAGGAATACGCTTTTCACGAAAGACACTGAACATGCCTTTCAAGAAGGTGACAAGTATACTGAATTAGTGAAGCGCAATTTTTCTGAAAAGTTTTCAGATACTTGCTGTTCCTAAACGCAATGCATTTCAAACTCTTATCGAAAAATTTCGAACAACAGGCTCTGCTGAAGATGCTGCTCAAAGTGGAAGACCACCTAAATTAACAAACAGATATTTCAGATGCTATGGCAGAAAGTCCATCAAAGCTAATGCGTAAGTTAGCGAAGCAGCAAGATATCAGACATGCTAACACACATAAAGGTGTAAGAAAAGATGTGAAACTCTTTTCCTACAAAGTAATGTGTATTCAAGAACTGAAACCAACAGATCATGCCAAAAGACTAAATTATTGTAAATAGTTTAGACGTTTTATTGACCAAAATTGCATAGGTATACTGAAGGTTAGGTTTTTTACAGAAAGAGTGGTTTCAACTGGGAGGATATATTAAATTACAAAATATACAACTGTGGTTGACTACTAACCCCTTATGAATTGCATGAACAATCTTTATATGACGCAAAAATTGCAGACTGGTGTGATGTGAACAGAATGCGCATTGCGCGTTCAATTGTTTTTGAAAATACAGTTGATAGTGGTCATTATTGAACTGTTTTAATAACTTTCATTAATCAGTTAACAGAAGTGGAAATCAATCATGGCTATCCCAACAAGATAGTGCCACAGCTAAGAGGTCAATGATTTTTTATGAAATATCATTGGTAAACAAACCATTTTGAGGGGTTTTTGGCCTGCACAATTGCCTAGTCAGACTCCCCCATATTACTTTCTATGGAGGCAGTAAAAATAGCAGTGTATCGCAACAGAACACACACAATTGACAAACTAAAAACTACAATAACAGCATACGAGACATTCCAGTACATCAGTTAGTTAATGTGTAGGAAAACAAACTGAAACATGTGCAACGTTGTATTAATGTTTGAAGAGGTCATTTTCAACACCTTTTATAGACTATTTCAGTTATTGTAATATCCATTACTTTAAAATAATGAAATAAACATGCAAAGTAATAATTAAGAAAGTTTGTTTATTACACTCCCATAATTCCAGTGCACAGCAACTTTCCAAATGCACTGTAATTATGGTAGTAGTAATAAAAGTAATATTAAAGGGAGTTAGTTAAAAGAGCTGAGAAATTAACTAAATGGAGGGTGGAACAAATTGCATCAATTGGATAAGAGAGAATTTGGTTTTCTTGGCATTTCCCCCACCACCACCACCACATTTGGTCGCCTTAAAGCTTAAGACTGAATGTCTGTGCCACAAACAGCTACTGAGCCTCAAAACATTTAGCAGCCAGTGTCCCAACTAGCTTCTAGAGCTAAAAATGTAAGAAAATAGGCAATTAAAAAAAAAACAGCAAGGTTGAAGAAGTTGAGATGTTCTACAAGAAATTGAATAATGAATCAATAAGATTCAAAAAGCAAATGAGAAATGTCTTGCAGATGAATTATCACATAGAGAACATTTAGAAAGAAATGGATAATATGAACTACGTGTAAAAAAAAGGAAAAGGAAACGGATATACTTAAATGGTGGAAGATGTATACAGTAGAATTGAACTGATCTTATAGAAAACCACATAATCTTCCTGTAAAAGATCAAGTACAAATGTAACAGGATGAAGTAGGAGCATCAATCAGAAAATAAAAAAGTAATGAGGAGAGTGAACAAATTTAGAATCTTGATGAGATTATGGACAGGCTTAATTCAGAATAGGAAACCTAATTGTCCAAGAGATATCGTGGGGAGAAGGATTGACTAAAACATTGCTAGAAGGATCAGCAGAAGGTGAAAAGAAGAGAGGCCTAAAAGATCAAGAATGATAAAAATTAAAAGAAGTTGGATCTACAAAGAACTAAAATTTTTTGTTGAAAATATAAAGCAATAAGAATCATGCATGGTGCAAGGACCATATATCAGACAAGTATGAAAATCATGATGAGTTGTGAAAATAATAATCTGTTTAGCTTTCAAACTTAGCATCCTGCTGAAGAACAGGTTAAAACAACCACTAAATTAATCCCTTTTATGTTTAAGAATTCACTTTATTCTGCTATATTTTGTTCATTTGTCATAATTGACAAACTTCCAACATCCTTGACATAATCATTTAACTTGGTGAAAAAATCAAGTCATTTTTCAAATCAAAGAATCATTTGTGTTTTTTACATACTAGATTTATACCTTACAGGTAGATGATTACAACTTATATCACAGATTCAATTAACTCTCTCTTTCTCTTCTGTTTAGCCTCTGGAACCATTGCAAGGTGGTTCCACCTTATTACAGTGGAACCACCTATATATATCCTGAGTCAGGATATATCATCCTGATTCATTTATATCAGGATGATATATATGAATGTAAATGAAATGTAGTTTGCAGTCTTAGGTCGACCCTTCCTGAGATGTGGTTAATTAAAACCCAACCACCAAAGAACACTTGTATCAACAATCTAGTATTCAAATCCATACAAAAGTAACTGAGTTTACTAGGATTTAAATTTAACACTCTTAACTTTGAAATCAGCTGATTTGTGACCACTCTCTATTTGTAACCACTAGACCAGCCTCTCTCTTTTTTCCTGTTTAGCCTCCGGTAACTACCGGTTAGATAATACTTCAGAGGATGAATGAGGATGATATGTATGAGTGTAAATGAAGTGTAGTCTTGTACATTCTCAGTTCGACTATTCCTGAGATGTGCGGTTAATTGAAACCCAACCACCAAAGAACACCGGTATCCACGATCTAGTATTCAAATCCGTGTAAAAATAACTGGCTTTACTAGGACTTGAATGCTGGAACTCTCGGCTTCCAAATCAGCTGATTTGGGAAGACGTGTTCACCACTAGACCAACCCGGTGGGTTACTAGACCAGCCTGGTGGGCTACATTCAATTAACTACTCTTCATCATATTAACTCACATGTATATCTGATCTGTCTAAGGAACATTACAATACTTTCTTCATTGATTCATTGAATTAATTAAAATAAAAGAAAATAATGTATGTCTTTTATTATTATAATATAACTTTACATATAATTATTCAGCAACAGAATAATGAACGCTATGCTCTTTTATGTTGTAACGTTCCTTTCATTTGAAAAGCTGAAAAAGAAATAGTGCCAATGCAACGTTTATCAAATTCACTGTGCACTTCTATGCATACAAACATAAATATAACAGTTGTGTTTACAAAGATGAATCAGTACAAATAAATCGTATTTCTAACGGAATTTATTAAAAAATAAACAATTGGGCACTTTTAGATTAAGCAGCAGTTTTAACAACAGATAAATAATTTAATAGCTTTTATTTGCACAAAGTATTTTTAGATATATTACAATAACGGTTTTAAAATGCTACATTAAAATGAATGAAAGTAAATAAGTTCTATAACATCCACTTTGGGCAAGGAATTTGTCCTGTAGTAGCCCCTTTAAATAACACCTGTATAACAGTTCTTTAGCTAACCTTTTTCCTTTTGTATACTGACATTGTACTTGCAGATTTAAATTTCTGACTTCTAATATCAGACAAAATTTTCAGTTACTTAAATGATGAAATTTTCAAAATTTACAACATTTAAAAATTTTTATTTCATCTGTAGTTTTGTGAAAAATATAATTTAACTTTTGTGAGGGAGCTGTTTATAATTGTAGCCCAAGTAAATGTTATTCTTAAAAGACCAAAAAAAGAAAATTAGGAAAAAAATTATAATTAAATGGATATAAAAATGACAGGAAAATATTTATTTCAAACTGAATAGTTTTGGATTTCACAAACTTTAGTCCAGGAGAGTAATATTCCACACCTTATAAATAGTAAACTTTGTTGCTATTTTAACAGCTATGGATGATATAAGAAAAAGATTGAAGCAAAAAGATAAGGAAGAAATACCATCTTGAACATTACTTGCTACTGGCTTCATAATATGGACACTGTGAAAATCAAGGGGTACTGGACATCTGGAATATAGAAATTAGTACAAAGATATTCAAGGTAATAGTGTATACAAATTGGTGCAATGTAAAAGGAATGCATATATTTGGATACAGTCATTACAGAAAGTAGAAGGTTTAAGGGGCAAGAATACAAAAGATGAGCCATTTCAAACATTCTTTATAAGAGTTGTTGAAGCACAGATACGTGCCTTTAGATTTCTAACTGCTTGTAAATCATACTAGTCACTGATCTTGACATAAAAATTAGGAACATAGGTTCAAATAAGTAGTAAAGATAGAAGTAAGCTACAAATGTCAACATAAAGTTTTTGATGCGTGTAACAGGGAAAACTTGCAACCAAATGACTGCTACTTTGTTTTGTTTCAAATCATGATCCCCATTGGTGACATAAACACAGTAAGAATAATTTAATAAATATTTCATGGAAACTGATAAAGCATTCATAGAGAGTGGCAGCGATAAACAGAAATACAATACGATTACATTTAACTCCTCAAGGTGTAATCGATTTAAGAGTTATTAATTACATTATTATTTTTTTTTTTTAAGGTTTTTAGGGGCATCGACTACTTTGGTCATTAGTGACACTGAATCACTCCTTGACTCGACATTTCCTGTACTATTTCTTCTTCTGTACAGTTTAGAAGATCGCGGCAAACAACAACTCCTCTGCATGTGTTAAGGGTGCTATGCGGTTACATAGATACAGCAAATTCACCGATCTTCTTCAATGCCTTGACTTTCTGGCGTTGACTGTCGTTAATAGTTTCGACGTGCAATCCATTAAAAGTCTTCCGGATTTCTTTAACGGGACCATCAGCACAATTAGCAATCTCTCTAGCGATTAAGAATGGACTGACCTTTTGGAAGTTTCCATTCTCCTTTAATTAAAAATCTTGGTTTGGGAACATTGTTTCCAAACAACAAGTTTCTCAATTCTCTACTGATTCTGTCAGCATCTTTCTTGATTTTATCTGACTCCTTACTCTTTTTCCTCTTTGCTTGTGGCGAATCGAAGGCTTCTAAACGAGGGTATTTACGTGCACCCTCTGCCACGATTGGTGTTCAACTGTATTCATTTGAAATTATCCCTTCTGTAGCAAGGCTAGCCGCTGGGGTACACACCCACTCCAGGGCTACTAACCTTGGAGGTCCGATCCGGTATTCCGGTGGAACCGGCATATGTCCTGGCAGAGAGCGAATACACAATCTCTGCACTAACTCCAGGCTCCTACTCAACGAAGCTTTCAGAGCTCCCATGCACCGACATACATGGCCACCATTGCTACATGCTTGCCATCGCAGGGGGCATGTGGACAACGGAAGGGTCTCCGTTAAACCTGCAATAACATTGACCCTGGCCGCCACATCACCAGCTCTAAATATGGTGTGAGTCCATTTCCAAATCGTTTATTTGTCCATGTCCTACAGGTGGCCGAAAAATCCAGTCCGTCTGGTGACCTGAAGTTAGAAACGGGTCAAAAGTAAAAAAGCAAAACCGAGGAATTTACTCGGAACCCAGTTAGCCAGCTATGCGTATTGTACATAAGTACAGCTGTTGCCGCCCTGGACGTGGAACGTAGATGTTGTGTTCCGGACGTGGGGATTACCTAACTCAGGAGTTATTATTATTACTCTGCCAAAAAAAGGGATGTTATCCTCGCTGCCGCTGGTGAGTTGGTGGTAGCTGAGAAATTCAACTCCTGGGCGGTAGACTGGGATATGGCGCATACCAACTCCAGAGGGAAATACATTCTGGACATGGTGGCACGTACTGGACTCGTGATTCTCAGTACAGGGAACACGAAGACGTTTCGCTGCCCAGGATATTTGGAAACCATTCCTGATATTTTCCTCGCCTCCGAAGAGCTGGTCACGCTCGTTCAGGACTGGAGAGTTCTCGAGGATTATAGCGGTAGCAACCACCAATATATCTCATTTAGAGCCCTAGATGGTACACGAGAGCGCCCGGGGCCCCCACGGCTGGTTAAAAGATATAACGTCAACAAAATCGACGAGAATAAAATCAACAGAAAGATCTCCTCAGGGGTGGTAGCCCCTGAAAACTTCACCCACGGGGGGGACGGGGAGGGCCGAAGCACCAGAAGCGACCCGTGTACTGGTGGACACCGGAGATTGCGGGGTTCCGCCGAGAGTGTCTTCGACTAAGACGAGTTGCGCAACGTGCGAGGAATCGCATAGACGCGAACGCCAGGTCAGCCGAGTATAAGACGGCAAAGGTTCGGCTCCGTCGAGCCATCAACGTGAGCAAGGCACGCTGCTGGAGCGAACTGACGGAGACCGTGGATGCAGACCCTTGAGGGCTAGGTTACAAGATAGTAACTCGGCGATTGGGGATTTCGCGGTCACCAGCTCCAGTAGACGAGGCAAAAGCGGAACAAGTCGTTAAGATGTTGTTCCCGGCCCACTCAGTCCGTGCCGAGCGGGACTTCAGCGACATGGGCGACTTCCCGCTCTTCTCGATGGAGGAACTGGAAGGAGTCCTACGATCGCTGAAAAGCAAAAAAGCCTCTGGTCCCGACGGTATACCGGCCGAGGTACTCAAACTAGTGGGGCGCTGCAGCCACCGTCTTCTACTAGATATCTATAATGCATGTCTGAAGGCTGAGTCTTTTAGCGCCAGGTGGAAGACCGCGCGTCTTGTGCTAATTCCCAAGGGAAAACAAAACCCAGAGTCGCCGTCCTCCTACCGCCCATTGTGTATGCTTGACACAGCTGGGAAGGTATTGGAGAAGCTGTTAAAAGACCGGTTACGGCGATGAATCAGGCAGGTGGCCTGTCACCTACCCAGTACGGTTTCCGGCAGGGTCGGTCGACCCTAGACGCAATTCAGAAGGTTGTTGAGGCAGTAAGGCGAGCAGAGGACCACAATCATTTTTTGCGACGTGTTGGACGTAACGTTACGTTGGACGTAAAAAACGCGTTCAACTCCGCACGGTGGAGCGTAATGATTCGGGCCCTGGAGCATTCATTCCATGTGCCTCAATACCTTCTCAGAATGGTAGACGCATACCTGAGGAACCGCGGTCTCATTTACGAGACCGCAGCAGGCTGGCGTAGGACTACGATCACGTCAGGGGCGGCGCAGGGGTCGATTCTCGGCCCCGACCTTTGGAACGCCGTCTCCGATGGCTTGCTGAGGCTGGAGATGCCTAAAGAATCTGCCTTGGTCGGGTACGCTGACGACGTTGCGCTACTTGTCGCAGACCGGGACGTGAAGTGCGCCCAACTGAGGCTCAGTCGAGCCATGCACAGAGTGGGTGCCTGGTTGGACGATCATGGATTGTCTCTAGCCCTCAGCAAAACGGAGATCGTGGTTCTCACAAAGAAGCGTATCGACAGCCTTCTCTCTCTGCGGATCGGGGTAGAGGTTGTCGAAACTAAGCCGGCCACAAAGTACCTAGATATGATGATCGACTAGAAACTCAGCTTTGCTGAGCAGCTTCGTACAGCCGCCGACAAAGCTGTGAGAGCTGTAACTGCTCTCAGCCGGCTTATGGCGAATGTCGGCGGACCGAAGGCCAGCAGACGGCGATTGCTGATGTCCACGGTGCATTCCATCCTGTTATACGGGTGGGAAGTGTGTGCCAAGGCATTAAGAGTTGCGAGAAACCGGAAGCGGCTCGCGCAGGTGCAACGCACCGCAGCCTTGCGAGTCGCTTCCGCGTATCGGACGGTCTCCGAGCCTGCAGTACTTGTGGTCGCCGGCGTCATACCCGTTGCTACTTTAGCAAGGGAGCGCCAGGTGATCTACAGGAGGCGACGGGCAGGCGAAGACCGGGTGACCGTTGCCAACGAGGAACGCACTCGCACGTTCCTCGCACGGCAAGAGACCTGGGACCACGAAACCAGAGGACGATGGACCGCAAAGCTTATCCCTCTGGTCAGACCGTGGACGGAGCGACGGCATGGAGAAGTGGAGTACTACACGACCCAATTTTTAACGGGTCACGGGTATTTCCGCGCTTACCTCCATGTCATAGGGAAAGCGCCGTCCCCCGACTGCCTGTATTGCCCCGGTGTACGGGACGACGCTGAGCACACCTTTTTCAAATGTGCTCGGTGGGCGGCAGATCGAGGGACACTAGAGGCGGATACCGGAGCACTGAGTCCCCAAAACGCGGTTGCGATGATGCTCCGTGACCTGAGTAGCTGGGAAAGTGTAGCCCGATTCGTCGGCAACATTCTCAGGGCCAAAAAGGTTGACCTGGATAGTCCTGAAAATTAGGTAGCACCTAATCAGGCTAGTATAGGAGGACTCGACCGGAAGTAATGTGTTAAACGGTTCCGGGTCGAGTCCTGGTAGAAAGGGGGTAGTTTTAGTCGGTAGTCTGCTGATAGTGATTGGATAATAACATCAGCGGGAGCCCGACACTCAGTGCGTAAATGCATTTCCACCTCACTCCTCAAAAAAAAAAAAAAAAAAAATTATTATTATTATTACTGGTCGACCTGAGACTATACAAGAATATACTTCATTTACATTCAATCATATTATCTCCATCAATTCTCTGAAATAATACTTTATAGTGGTTCCAGAGGCTAAACAGAAATAAATATTAATAAATAAATATTCTCCAAGGAAATTTCCAACTCCAAGCGATCAGAAAAAAACCACCCGATTGAAAATTCCTAAAAAGCTATAACATTAAAGGCAATGCAAATGGATTATAAATGATACTACGTCACATAAGGTGCACTAATTGTTACCTTACCATTATCAATTATGAAAATTTTGCAAAATACTCAATTTTCTGCTACTTGTATTTGATGCTTCTATCATTTAAATTTCTTATAAGTATCGGTTCTGTCAGTATCAAAAAAGTTAATTACTGAATTGTTCCTTCACAAATGACTATTTTACCTATTTTCCCATAAAATTCTCCTAGAAATATAACTCTTAATTGTGAACAATATAATTCATTAAATTTTATATTACTTCATTTTAAATGTGTTTTAGGAAAGAAATTTAGAAGAATACTTTATATATCAGTTTTTTTTAAAAACAGAAGTGACTAACGGGGGAAGCATTGAAAATGCTGCTGATGAGTGATTCTGTTTAATAGTAGAAGCATCCTACAGCTGTTACAAAATTAAATCCAGCATCCTATAAAAAATATTTAAAAAATTAATTAAAAGTGTAATTATATAGCGAATTAAAATTTTATTGTTACAATAAAAACAAAAGTAACAGAAAGTGCTTTATTAGCTATCCTTTAACTGTTTCTTTTTTTAAATTTTCATTTTAATTCTGAAGCAAAACAGCAAAGCATCTAGAGAACTTTAGATTTCTAGTGTGTCGTATAAATAAAAGTTAATAATAATTAAACTATTCCGTTTAGTGAACTCTTGTATACCGGTTAAAAATGTTAATTTCGACCTAACGGGGTAAAATATTAAGCTTTTATTATCGGATTATTTGGTGAATAATCAAAAATTAAAAAGAAACAATCATACAGGAAAAAGAAAGATAACATAAAGATATATATCTCAAAAAACGACAAGAAGATGAGTATGAACGGGAAGAAAATGTTAAAACCAAAGAAAGAATAAAAAGATTAAGAGAGGATGATGAATATAAAGAGAGAGAAAATTTGAAAACTAGAGAACGAGTACACAAATTAAGATCAGAAGAATTATATCAAACCGAAGAGCGATTAAATGATCGGTAACAAAAAACAAAACGAAATCACGATCAACGATTACGATTTTATTAAAAAAAAACTATCGATTAACTTGCATAGATGCATATTTAATATCTTGATAGCGTATCATAACTGTTAAAATTGACCGAAATTCAAACTCGGAGCCTTACAGCAATAATGAAAAACATTATTCCACAATGGCGGTAGCAAATTATTTTTACGTCTTAAAAAATACAATAACATATTTTCCTTCACCTGCATGTGATATCGGCTGTGATAACACGTGTCTGCTTGTGTCAGACGTGAATGGCACAAAGTTTGGAGAGAGTTAACAACGAAATTCAACGCCGTGAAGGACTCTCCTCGAGAGTAAACGAGTTCCTTTACGATCAAGAGGAGAGAACAATTTGTTATAACAAGGCTACGAATAAGGCATACGAACCTAACTTCGAGTTATATATTAACTGAAGACAATCAACCGGTTTGTGAGGAGTGTCAAGAACCGTTGACGGTCAAACACTTACTGAAAGATAGCATTGTGTATGAAGATCTGCGCCGTCAATTTAAAAAAAATGTAAGGAGAAATAAAGAAAATTTTGAGAAACGAAGAATGTGCTATTAAGCCCTGCTGTGTTTTCTTTATGAAACGGATCTCTTTTACAGTACTTAAATTTAATTTTAGACGGCATTTCTTACGGATATAAGTTTCTGTATCCGGAGAGAAAATTTATTTAGTTATTTTGTTTTTACGTCTGTTTTGAACCGAACGGGACTTTTAACACCCCATGCGGTCGAGGAGCTTTTATCAAGGACTAAGTATCGGTTTCTATGCGTGCGATCTTTGTGATTTTATATTTTCTTCTTTTGTTGTCCTTTCAAGCCGATAGGGGCTCTTTACACCTTTATCAGTAAATTTATTATCTTTTAGTTATAGTTTTATTTTAAGAATTGACATTGCCTAATGACCTTGATAATCGACGCCCGATAATTTAAGAAAAAATTAATAACGTGCTGTTTCTGATTAAAAAGCAGAATTTTTTTTCTTTTCGATAATTTTAAAGACTAAAATAATGGAATCTATTATTTTATAAAATTTATAAACGTAACATCGCGATCTTTTTGAAATCTTAATAATATTTTTGATAATTAGTTAATTCCGTAGATTTTATTAAAACTTAAATAGTATAAATATTTTAAACGTACTTTATAAATATTTTGGATATTAAGTTTTAAATAGTTCATTAAATATTATTTTCTATTAATTTAAAAAAAAAACGGTAGTTTGTACTCGATTTCGTATTGGCATTACGCGCGCACACTCACGCGCAAATACGCACGCACGCGCACACACATTCATTTTAATATAAATTTCTTTTTTATGGTCATCTTGCATAACATCTCGGTAAATGGAAAAGAAAATTCTTTTTTACTTATTAATTTATTAGAATAAATTATTTATTAAACATTCCTTTTTTTTATTAGCACTACTAAATTTGTATATCTATTAATTTCAATAATGTCTACAAATTCGTATTAAGTACATAAAATTTTTATTGATTAATTTACCTGTTCTTTAATTGAATAAAGTTTATATTAAAAATTGTTGATAAAAACCCATATATATACATGCGCGCGCGCGCGCGCGCGTGTGTGTGTGTGTGTGTGTGTACTTACTTTTATTGTTAAATTTTCACATTTATAACGGTTATTATATATATTATTTTATTTATTTGTTACCACATATATGCCTAATTTAATATCTGCAGACGACAACGGTAGCAACTCTGATATTAACTTGAGCACGGTATATGTACGCGCTGGTACAAGCATCACTCCCGCCGCGCAGTTCTCCCACCAAAACGACGCAGCGATCCCACCACTCTCAGGTTCCAATGAAAGAGCGTGCACGAGAGTGAATTTTTAATTCACGTCGACCACCTCCTGGAGAAGACCAAGAAGACAGAAGAAGTTCCCTGGCCGTCTCAACGTAGGACCTCCCGGCGGATGACAACATCCCTGCCGGAGCAGCAGGCCTGGCCGGCCCGCCGAGGGAGCCGCTGGACGCGGACGCTACCATCCCGCTCGACTCGCCGAGCTTCAATCGCTCGAGGAGAACCGCGCCGGCAAAAGACGACCGACACTGCGGGGCTCCTGGGTCCACTCACTGCTACGCTGTAGCGGGGACCCGACTGCCGCTGAGGGAAAGCCCGGTCGGAATTCAATGGCCGAGCCGCAACTCCCGGACTTCGCCGGAGACCAGCTTCCAGACCCGACAGCTCTTCTCAGAGCTAATCCAAAAAACAACCCTTTTCAGGGCTACCATAAGGTTATAAATTACGAGCCGTCGAAGCCGATCGATGACAATGTATGTTTATTTATTTATATAAAAAATACAGAGTTTGGGTGGACTTTTTTCAGATATTTTTGATAGATGTAGTCATGAATCTCGATATAGAAAAAAAATAAATAAAGTTAGTAAAATAAGTTTGAAATTAATTATTTACTTATTTATGAGACCGGTGAGGTTTGAACCGCGGTAAAAATTTCAGGGATCATAAGAAACTATTATTATTAATTATAATTAAAATTTCATAATAATTTTTTTAGTAGTTTTCCCAGAATTGTTGATTTATTTAGTATTTTTATTTGTAAAATTTTTTACCAGCATGGTACTACGAAAAGGCTTACGTTAATTAAAAATATAATCGATTGGAAATAATAATAATAAAATGTTTCTTATGTTGTGAAAGAAACGTTGAGTAAATTGACGTAAAAATTAATTCATATACTATAATAACACAAATGAATTATTAACTATTCCATTCCAACATTAAAATCAATATATACATATATTTTATAGGAACTTGTAATACAACAGGATACGTATGTAATATTAGTATGAATAACGTCTGTCAGATTAAGACTCGTAGAATAAGTTAAACGAAAATTTTGTTTTTTTTAAATTTTAGATAAGTAAATACTCTAACATTACGAGCGATTGAAAAGATTTAGAATTACACAATGATTATAAGGAAAATTATAGAAAATTTCCAGCGCAATTATTACGAAGATCGGCTCGGTTTTTTTATAGAAGACATTCATCCAAGTATAGCTTTATGTAAATTATTTGGAATTTATCCGATATCTGACATTAAGAAAAGAGATGTTCAAACGGTAAAAAAATATGTTTTGATTTTTCGTACATTCTTCTCTCTGATGTTGAAAAGTATCATACATAATATGCAGTCTATATAACATTAACTCCTTACCAAAAATGTTTTCTTTGCTCGAAAAAGTCTTGGTATTATTGTTCATAACCGATAAAATTGTCCAAAGTATTAATGGAAGTTCTAAAATACTTGATTTCATAAATCGTATGAACGATTTCGATAACCACTGTAAAACATTAAAACCTAAGTGTACGTTGAACAAATTCAAATATTACCGACACTTACGGATCATCTTTGGTTTATTCTCCATTATTAATCTTATTATAATGACCGTAGGTGATACATTCAATTCGGATTTAACGGTTTTAGAGATGCTTACTATTATATTTGGTTATGATATATTAGTCGGTTTAATATACTTTCAAGGCGTATTCCATTTGCTGCTGTACAACGAAATAAATATTCGAATGGATTTATTAAAAAACTCCTTATCTAAAAGATTCCAAGAATTGATAATCGCTAAATGTAATGTTGTATTGATCGCATTGAATTTCGATAAATTTCGATATATACAAGATAAACTAGCAGTTATTACTAATGATCTTAACGATACGTTTGGAACCGAATGCTTTTATTTGAGTACAATTTACTTCGTTTTATTTTCTTGGATATTCTATTTCTGGATGGAATTATCCGACCGAGTTTCTACGTTGGGTTTCTGTTTTCGCTGTTTTATCCCGACATGTTATTTAATTTCATCGCATAATTACGCTACAAAAGTCAGCAAAAATCTAAGTAACTTATAAAATGTTTAATTACAATTGATGTTTGTGTAGCGGTATTTGTTGATTTTTTTATTTTCTAGTACATATTAAATCTCTAACTCACCGGACCGGTCTAAAGGTAAACTCGTAAATCAGCTGATTTCGAAGACGTGAGTTCTCAGGTTCAAATCTTAATAAAGATAGTTATTTTTATACAGATTTAAAAACTAGATCGTGGAATGTCTGCCTCCGTTGCGCGAGTGGTAGAGTCTCGGCCTTTCATCCGGAGGTCCCGGTTCGAATCCCGGTCAGGTATAGCGTTTTCACACACGCTACAAGTCATTCATCTCATCCTCTGAAGCGATATACCTAACGGTGATCCCGGAGGTAAAAAAAAAAAATCAGCTGATTTCGAAGACGAGAGTTCTCGAGTTCAAATACTAATAAAGGTACCTTTATTAGGATGTCGGTGTTCTTTGGTAGTCGGGTTTCAATTAACCACACGTCTCAGGAACGGTCGGTCTGGGTTTCTTCAAAATTACACATTTACCGGTACGGTTATCTTACATTGATAAGTCGTTAACGACTTTAATTGTTGATGTCATTATAAATAAAAATAAGATATAATGGGTTTTATATACCGTTACCACATATATGCCTAATTTAATATCGGCGGACGAAACGGTATAGCAACACAGATGTGAACTGGCGCACAGTATACGGACGCGCTGATATGCTGGTGCGCGCGCGCGCGTGCGCGCGTGTGTGTTTACTTTTATTGTTAAATGTTCACTTTTATAACGGTTAGTAAATATATTATTTTATTTATTTGTTACCACATATATGCCTAATTTAATATCTGCAGACGACAACGGTAGCAACTCTGATGCTTAACTTGAGCACGGTATATGTACGCGCTGGTACAAGCATCACTCCCGCCGCGCAGATGACCGCGTAGTTCTCCCACAATAGCGACGCGGCGGCCCCACCACTCTCAGGCTCCGATAAAAGAGCGTGCACGACAGTGAATTTTCAATTCATCGTCGATCACCACCTGAAGAAGACCAAGAAGGAGAAGTAGAAGAAGGTGAAGGAAGACAGAAAAAGTTCCCTGGCCGCACAACGTGGGACCTCCCGGGGATGCCAAGATCCCCGCCGGAGCAACAGGCCTGGCCGGCCCGCCGAGGTAGCCGCTGGGCGCGGACGCTACCTTCCAGCTCTAGCTCGCCGGGTTTCAATCGCCCTGGCCGGCTGACTCAGCGACAGTAGCCGGTCTAGCGTGGGATCGCATGGGGAGTAGCGCGCCGGCGAAGGACAACCGACGCCGACCCGACATTGCGGGACTCTGGCAGCCATCACTGTCACGCTGTAGTGGGGACCCAACTGCCGCCGAGGGAAAGCCCGGTCTGAATTCAACGGGCGAGCCGCTACTCTCCGACTTTGCCGGAGACCAGCTTCCGGACCCAACAGCTCTTCTCAAAGCTAACGCAAAAAACGACCCTTTAAAGGCTACCGTAAGGTTAGTAAGTGCGAGGTGCCATCGAAGCCATTCGTCGACAATACATAAGATATATTATTTCTTTTGTTTTTCATTTTTGCTGTTTTTTTCGCGATTCATAAATTTTCTCAAAAAAAAATTATTATAAATAAATGTAAAACTGTAATTTAGTTCGTCATATATATTAAGAAAAAAGGAAATACAGAAACTATAATTCAATAAAATTGTTGAATTTGGAATATCAGATAGTACTGTGAATATTCATTAATGATAATGCCACTTCTAAGTTGATCGGGGAAAATGTTCCTTTAAATTTTTTTCATTTTTTTTTAACCTGTAACAATAAAATATTGTCATTCAATAACAATCTATATAATATAAAATCCAAACTGCGAGGAGAAAGAAAATAAAATTAAGTGAAAAAAATGTCACGTATTACAAAAAAATAAAAATTTAATAGTTATGTGACAAATATCGTAAATAATTACAATAGCATTTCACAACTTCCAGTAAATTACAAGAATCATTGAAAAATTATTCAAAGGAGAATTAAAACTTTTGCGGACTAACAACTCTGTGAATATGAAGGGGGTTTGAAAAGAGCAGATTTTTGTCACTCAGAACAAATCTTTATTTTAATGCCGATAGTACGATGTCTTAACTTTTAAGTCTCAATAGACAGAAACTCCGTAACTTTAAAAGATATAAGACTAAATTCTAAGATTTTAAATCAAATTAAAAGGCCGTAACAAAAAATATTTAAAAAGAAAAATTCACGGGAGGTATTTCAAAATCTATCAAAATCGAAACGGGACAAGCTCTCGCTGTTTCTATTTAGTTGTATTTTTAGATAAAGTAATTTGTGAATGGCGAAAAGGAATCGAAAACCTAAAACTTCTAATCACAGGAATCGTAAAAAAATACAAAGCAATGTCAACGGACGTATTTCTTCGGCAGATGATTTAGCGATCTTCGCCGGTAATGTAAACACAGCCCGAAAACAAAACTAAGTTTTGAAGAAAATCGCTGGAATAACTTAACATAAGATTTCATTGAAAAAAACGGAAAATATAAATGAATACCCCAGAGAAACAGAAACAAATTTGTAAAAATTAAAGCGGTGGAATAATTTAAATATCTAAGCGAAGACAGAAAAAAGAACTAAATTTAATGTCTTTAAAAAATCGGGCAAATGAAATAGAAGTAATTTTAAAACTAACAGAAGTCATAGGAACAATCAATTTCTTAGAATTTAGACAATGCAACACGGATATAAAACGGCGAATTCTTTCCGCGGCAAAAATATAATATAACCGCAGAAGTCTAGAGAATATTTTTATAAAATAATGAAAGATTACGATGAAAAAAATATTAAAAATAGTTTATGAATTAACGAGGAAATTTGTAGAAAATTTGAAAACATAATCGACACAATTAAAAAGAAAATAGGAACGAAGAAAGATCGATAAGAAATATTTTCAACTTCTTCGATAATTTTAAAAGTAAAGACTTTTAGAGATCGGGATAAGAGAAGAAGACATATTAAATGGGGAAATTATCAAGAATATGTACGTGGATTTAAAAAATGGCTCAAAACGGAAGAGAAAATAACAATAGGAGAATCACAAAACAACACAGGAAATACTAAGGAAAATGATGACTGAACGAGTGAAAAATATTAAAGCCTCGAAAATAAAATTTAATTTTTCACGCGGTTCAGAAATAAACAATTCGAAAAAAGCTAATAAAAGGTATTTAAATTATTGTATTTTTTAAGGTAAAAAAGATAAGGGACCAATATTTATAGGAATACTTAAAAATATTAAGTAAAAAATACATAAAGTCTATTTTGAAAGGAATTGGACGAAAAACCAACGACTTCTAAACGTTTGTATCGAAGACATAATTTAACGTCTGTATTGAAAGAAAATTATATTTTATCGTTACTTGTGTTATAAAGGTGGATCTACAAGAAATGTCTGTCCTTGAGAAAAAAATTTGTAAAAATTCTATAGGCGAGAAACTTTCGAAATCCAAAGACACAGTAAAGGAGATTACTAATCGAAAAGCTGTGGATCGAGATAATTTTACATTCAATAATTTCTGGGATTTGAAAATTTGGAAATTATTTAAAATTCGATTATTCAAAAAATTTGTAAAATATATTCCGAAATATAAAAAATTACAGAAATTAGTGATCTTCTTCTTTTCTTTGGTATTAGTCGTTACTTCATAACCTAAAAAGGGACGCTGGAATAAAAAAGCATGTATAAAGGAAACGGATGAAAAAACGTAACGTGGTCTGAGAATGCCACGTTTGATTAAACAAAGTTATTTTATTCATCTACCGATGTTTAGACTGCTGTAAAAGAGAATTCCAATTCAAGATAAAAACAATCACCGATTGAAACAATTTCTTGTAGTATCTTTGTGCCGATCAGTGACTAAAAACCCTATGAAAACATGTAGCGATCATTCCACAGTAAAAACAGAAATGTTTTTTTTCTCCCCAAAAACGTAGTACTGCCAATTATTATGAACAGTGAGATTTGTGCTTTTTTCCACCGCCCAACAAAGTAGCTGTTTCTGGATACCATTCCTGATCGCAATGGACAAACAGTCCTCTCTTTTTTCCTGTATATCCTCCGGGAATTACCGTTTGAAGTTCAGTCTCGTACAGTCTCAGTTCGACCATTCCTGAGCTGTGGGATTAATTGAAACCCAACCACTAAAGAACATCGGTATCCACAATCTAGTATTCAAATCAGTATAAAAGTAACTGCTTTTATTAGAACTTGAACGCTGGAACTCTCGACTTCCAAATCAGCTGATTTGGGAAGATGCGTCCACCACTAGAACAACCCGGTGGGTGGGCGGACATAATCACAAAGGTGACAGGCAAACATAAAGGATAAAAAGGTCTCTCGGAAATTCCTAATAGGCAATTCGTACAGATGATAACCAGATATAAGACAATTTCTTAAAATTGCTTCAGAAACTAACTTTAGAATCGATGTAAAACGATGCCAAATAACATAATAAAAGAAAATATGGTTCGAATATAAAATATGGTGTTAACTGTATTTATTTCAATTCGTACTAGTCAGATGGAAAAAAGTTAGTATGATCAAAATTCGTCTACATACTCGTTTTCTGGCCACCTAAATAACAAACTACCGTCTCATTTAAGGGTACGTAATTTTTAGGCAGATTTCATAAGAAAGCTACCGATTGTAGTTGGTACTATGATTCGAATTCCGGAAAATTTCGACATCTTCGCGGTTCACATCCCCCAGAACCAAAGTCAGTTCAAAAGTTTATATACAGAGTGTCCCTTGTAAAACGCAACCCAACCTTATATTGGTAGATATTGAAATAATAAAAAGGCATGAGTAAATGTAAATGTAATTTTTATTATTACCATCCATTACCTTACATTTAGAGTAATTGTTGGAAGTGGCCGCCATCTTCTTGAATACAAGCTTCAATTCTTTTTACAGCGTTTCTTGCAACTTTTTTCAAAGTTTGCGGCTGGATATTTAATACAGCTTGTTCAATATCGACTTTCAAGTGTTCGTGGTTTGTCGCTGTAGGCTTTTTCTTAGAGGTAACCCCGTAGAAAAAAATCCGCCGCAGTCAAATCTGGAGATCTTGGTGGCCACAAGCCTCGACCGATAACACGATTACCAAAGAATTCCTCGACGAAATCAGAAGGTGAACCTGCGTAGTGCGATGTCGCACCGTCATGTTGTAGCCGGCAGTGTCTGTCTTCCTCTTCCGAGAGTGCAAAGAACTGAAATAAAATATCCTGATATCGTTCTGCATTAATGATGTACTCGAAAAAAATAGGACCGATTATTTTCTTCCGCGATATCGCGCACCACACGCCCGACTTCTGCGGGTGTAATTGTTTTTCGTGATAAACGTGGGGGATTTTCAGCGCTCCAAATTCTACTCTTTTGACTGTTTACGTAGCCATCCGAATGAAACCGTGCTTCATCTGTGAAAAGTAACGAATCCGTAACGTTAATTCCCTCGCGCAGAAATCGACGGAACCGTTGACAATATTGTAGCCGTTTTTCTTTGTTGGGCTCAAGAAGTCGATGAACCGTTTGAACGCGATAAGGTCGTAATTGTAATCGTTCGGTCGCCCGATGAACAGTCGATTTAGACAAATTAATTTCAGCAGACAAACGTCTGATCGATTTATTTGGCGAGGCGAGTAATCGGTCTTTGATTTCAGCGACTATCTGTATTCAACACCGGCGCAAATCTTTTGTGTTCCTTGTTATTAACAGAACCGGTCTCTCTAAATTTTGCGACTGACCATAATACTGATGATTTGTTAGGAGCCGGTTTATCTGGGTACTTATGGCGAAACAAATCTTGCACTGCAACCGCCGATTTCGTACTGAAGTACGACTCGACAATGAAAACACGTTCATTTAACGAAAACACCATCTTGTCTCTAGCGATACACTGAACGTTATGATTGCATTATTGTTACTATCGGTAGTGTTCTTCTGCGACGCCGCGATGTTCAGATGTTGGACGAGTCCATTTCAGTAACGAGTAAGGGTAGTAAGCTTGACTTTTGAAATTTCATGGATGGGTTGCGTTTTATATGGGACACTCTGTATGTATATATATATATATATTTCACCTTCCTTTGGACACGATAACTGCCGTTATATTCTGCCAATCAGTTTCAAATTTATACATAAAACATAATAACCCAAAATCTAGGTCGAGTTCGTTAATGGGCAAAAATGGACGATGGGGACGGAAATAGGAGGGCTTTTTCGAAAAAAAAAAAGCTATAACTTTCCTAAAGTAAAATATCGAATTCGTTTAAAATTGTTACTATTCTTTGGATAAGGGCCGAAAGTTTATATAAATAATTTTTTTTGATATCACCAATCATTGGCCCAGGGGGTTCTGAAGACAAAAAAATCATACCACCCCTAATAGGTACAGTATCGAATCGGTTTAAAGTGGTCTAAAATGACCACTTTAAAACTTCTGTTTGAAACAATTTTTGATATGACCAACCTTTACGGCAAGGGATAACCAAAATGTTTCTGGAATTGTAAGAAGCTGAGGCTTCTTACAATTTCTAGGCTGAGGAATTTGAAACTTTTTTTTACATGTAACCATTGTCGTATTGAGTAAATTTGAAATTTTTTATAACTTAAAGATGAAAATCTTTTTATTAAATTTTTATTGTTGCCATAATAGAAACTGAAAAGGAAAAGCCACCGTACATCTTTAATCCAGATTGACTTTTTTTTTATATCATTTATTTTTTTAAAAGAAAATTTTTATTTTATTCTTGTGTTTTAGAGTACAGCCTTCATCAACGTATTGCTATCACAACCGATATAAGTTCAACTAGAGGTTAGTTAATTCATTATATTTTTTTACACGAAATTACAGAAGAAAAAAATGCTACTTTTATGGCACAGTGGTAAATTTTTCCTTTTCAAATGGAAAGATTCTGTTTTGAATCCCGGTTAGATTTGATATCTATTTCATTGATTTATTTTTTAATTGCTAATCATTTCCCTACAAACTAAAAATAAAAATTGGATACTCATTTTATTAATATAAATTTTGTAATGGGTAATTCAAACACTACTCCATTTTCAAAATGTTAAGGTTTAAAAGATTTTACAGAAATATGACAAAACACTGTTATCTTCCATTAAACGAGAAAATGAATGAAATATTCATTTTAATACATGCTGATAATAGGATAAGTGTTTATTTCACATATCCTTAAAAAAATCTATTTAATACCCACCCTTATATATATATATATTTTTCGATGTTTTGTAGAAAAATTAAAGAATTTTTTGAACAAACGAATTTAAGAAAAATTGATTTCATCATTTTCAAAAGGTTTCACTTTAAGAGAATACAAGATTGTAGTCTAAAAAAAAAGATAGACCTAAAACATATATATATATATATATATTCTTAGAAAAATAAAAAGTTCTCTGTCAGATTGATTCGAATGTTTTTCGTTTCTTTCTTTATTGTATTTCCGAAAGTTTTTCTATTACAATGAACCTATTCGGATGCTTTTTTTTATATGAAGAAAAATCATATGATTTTTTTATAGGTTTTTTTTTAGTTAATTAATTAAAAAAATTGTGTATATGGATGACTGTCTGATATTTCTTCTTTTTTTTAAAGTTTTCGTTGTAATGATAAAGCGTAAAGACAATGAGACAAACAATAATCCGAACAGAGACAGCTATTAATTGTACAATCATTGTGTGTGTGTGTGTGTGTGTGTGTGTGTGTGTGTGTGTGTGTGTGTGTGTGTGTGTATGTATGTATGTATGTATCTGTGTATGTATTATGTGTGTGTGTGTGTGTGTGTGTATGTGTGTATATATGTTTGTGTATATGTGTACGTGCGTGTTGTGTGTATATATATATATATATATATATATATATATGTGTGTGTGTGTGTGTGTGTGTGTGTGTCTGCGACTGCGGTTGCTGTTGCTGTTAGCTATACTTATTAGCTGTAATTCATAATTTATTTTTATATGAGAGTCATTAAATAATTAAAGACAAATAAAAGGTGCGAAGGTAAAGCAACTGGTAAGAGCATTATGATGTTTCAGAACAGTAACATGGTAATCTTGTGCCGATTTTTGATCAGCTGTTTGATTAAAATTGTTTTTTTTATCACCTCCCAACCTTTTTTTCCAATGGCAATCCTCCATCTGTTTTTCCTTTCTGAGGGTGAAAACGCGGTTAATATTTTCTCTCGTATGGTCATACAATTGCGAACTGCTGAAACACTGGTATCAACAGGAAGCTTAACCAAATCAAAAAGACCGAGCATCGGACTAGAAGCAGACGAAATCACCTCCTACCGATCAGCAGGAAAAACTACGATGACCATCTTCTGGGATGCAAAAGGCCCTGTTTTTGCCGTTTGCTAAAAGATCAATTAACAATGAACAGTGTATACTACTTTGATATGCTTATCGACAAAGCCAGCAGTATTGAAAGATGCACCGGGTCTTAGCGCAAAGGCATTATTCTGTTTCACGATAACGCCTAGCTGCATAGGTAACTCAACAAATCATCGAAAAATGTCATCTGCAAGTAACACCTCACCTCTAACCCGATACATTCCTCACTTGGCTTCATCCGTTTGGGGTTTCCTATTGTTTGATCCATTCAAGAAGGCGCTATGGTAAGAAGATTAATGACAATAACGAAGTCAAAGAAAATATACTAAATTGATTCCTTCTTCAAGCTAAAGATTTCTTTGCAGTAGTTTTAAAAAATGACTCAAATTATACAACGATCGGTAAGTGGATCATTCTTATTCGGTATTTAAAATTTCTCCACCTAAATCATAAAAAACGTAGAATTTTACATTATGATTAAAGATATTAAAATTTATACAATTTTCATACAAAAAAAATTATTCAACATCAAAATATGGCAAAATTAACAGATTTTTCTTTCCGCATTTTAAGTCCAAATAACACAGTTGTTGGTCTTATAAAGAAAATATTTTACCGATCGTTATATTTTATTAATTTATTTCTGTTTCTATTATTATTATTATTATTATTATTATAATACGTTTTTTACAGATCTTGTTGTTCATAGAGCAAGCACGTGATACAAAACAAGATGTAACTGCCTACGGATTCTTTACTGTAAATAACAAAACTATAATCGGGGTAAGTACGTTTATATGAATAAAGAACATTTCTAGACATCCTTACAAAAATTAATGTTTCATACATATTAAAAGAATCTTTTAATTACCGTTCGACAAAAATTGAATGTAAACTCATATCTACGTATACAACAACGTTCCGCTTTCACCATTTTGTCCAAAATGACGGTTGTAAAATAGCCTGCTCATCGTATACGGGTAATTTGATTTGACTGCAAACCTATATTCACCGACATAATGATTTAGATAAAACAAATAATCTGTATATGAATTATTACAAGTAATTTATTTACGACGTGGAGGCGCATTATCCGAATTTATCTTTTGCATATTTCTCACATATACGAGGTATGTGAGAAAAGTAATGAGGCTGACTTTTTACTTATCAAAGTTTTTAGTTTTTTCAAACAACAATATTATCCTCTTCAAAGTACTTCCCTTGGGCAGTAGTTGTTCCCACTCCTAGTAGCAGCGCTGGAAGGGTCAACTGGTAGGGCTTTTAACCGGTCGGTCACAGTCGTTTGAATGTTCTCCAGAGTTCTAAAATGACGTCCTTTTAAGACACGTTTCAATCTCAGGAAAAGGAAAAAGTCACAAGGACTCAAATCAGGTGAATAAGGGATTGAGGAACCGAAGGAATGCGTTTTGAGGTCAAAAACTCCCTGATGGAAATGGACGTGTGACACGGGGCATTGTCATGATAAAGCATCCGCAATGATCTGCAATGTCTGGTCTCACGCCAATCACTCTTTTCCTGAGCCGTTCAATCACACCTTCGTAAAACACTTGGTTGACAACAGTTTGTCATGGAGGAATAAATTCTTTATGCACGATACCCCTACTGTCAAAAAAGCAAATCGGCATGGTTTTTCATCTTTGATTTGCTCATTCGACATTTTTTCGGTCGAGGAGATGACGGAGTGTGCCGCTCTTCGTTTTGCCGCTTTTTTGCAGGATCGTACTCAAATATCCAGGATTCATCACCTGTGATCACACGATTGAAGAATTCTTGGTCATTGTCACTCCTCAACGCACACGTTTCTTCGATTGTCCTTCTGTTCCGTTGTGAGGTTTATCGGCACCGATTTCGTACAAACCTTTCGCATGTCCAAATCGTCTGTCAAAATTTAATTTACGGTGAAAGCGTTTAAATTTAACCGTTCACTCATCATCTTATTGTTAAACGACAGTCTGATCTCACAAGAACCCTCACACGCTCAACGTTTTCGTCAGATTTTGAAGTCGAAGGTCTCCCTAAGCGAGGTTGATCTTCAACGTGTTCTCGGCCTTTCAAAAATGATTTGTGCCGGCGGAAAACTTGCGCTCTTGATAAGCGATGTTCCCCGTAGGTCTGTTTCAACTTTTCAAAGGTCACACTCGCGGATTCCCCAAGTTTAACACAAAACTTGATTACACAAGGTCGCTTTAAATTCCGATGCTCCATTTTCGTAACACACAAAAACACAACTTCACTGATGGCGCTGTCAAAAACAATGTGTTAGCTGAACGGAGTTGAAACTCGTAATGAGCATGTGGAAAGGATGAACAAACCGGTCAAGCACAAACCGATAGACACAACGTTGCCAGATCGCTCGCAGTGTTGACAATCTCATTACTTTTCTCACGCACCTCGTAAGCTATTTTTATTTCATACGATAACATTTTTATTGATCATTTTACGATCGGTTTTCACTGGGAAAACGATCTTTCAGTACTTGAACGATTCAGTAAAGTAAGATTACAGGAAGTGTAAGAAAAGGGATAGACTATACTCATTCACTGTAGCAGAAGATTTACGTTTTACGTGTTATTGCTTATGCAAATAAGCACGGAAATTGTTCAACAGGCAGAACCTGCATTAATGAGTAGCAAAAGTAAGATAACTAATGTTTCGTAACTAATAAAAACAAAAAAACATTTTGGCGGAAATATCTTGAAGAAAATCTTGCGGTTCATTTAAGTAATGTTCGTCAGTTAGGATACGCGACTTCAATAGGTATGAGTCAGATGAAAGCCCTGAAAATTGCTGATGAATTTAATGTTGGTAGGGATTAATTTACAGCTGATCTTAATTTCAGGTTTTACCGATTTTTGCCTGAACAATTTTTCTAGTTGAAGAAAGACGACAATAGAACAGCGGCTACCAGAAGAATACGAAAATGAACTGTCGATGATTCAAAACTACGTCATATGTTCAGATATGAACTGCTAGTTACAAACAACAATGTTTTTAGGTTATGCTGAACTTAGTTTTTCCCCTTCCTTTTCGGAAGGGAAAAAACTACCCTCGTATGTAATATTTAAAAGGAAACATCTACCGAAAGGTAAAGATATTACATACAGCCGATACTATAAAGAATGAATGAATAATGAGTTAGTTCTGGACTGAATTAAATGCGTCGCTCAGGTGCTTTATTAGGAAAAAATCTTTCATACGTACAGTAGATATCTTTTAGGGTCATACGACTTAACCCACCGGGTTGGTCTAGTGGTTAACGCGTCTTCCCAAATCAGCTGATTTGGAAGTCGAGAGTTCCAGCGTTCAAGTCCTAGTAAAGCCAGCTATTTTACACGGACTTGAATACTAGATCGTGGATACCGGTGTTCTTCGGCGGTCGGGTTTTTAATTAACCACACATCTCAGGTACGGTAGAAATGAGAATGTACAAGACTTATACTTCATTTACACTCATATCATATTTACATATCATCCTCATTCATCCTCTTAAGTATTATCTAAACGGTACTTACCGGAGGCTAAACAGGAAAAAGAAAGAAAGGGTCATACGACTTATGATGTAAAGTGAAAAGTGATTGTTGAAATATATTTTTTAAAAGGAAAAACCATTTTCAGATGCATGTTCCTTTTTTAATCTGATTCAACGAGTTAATTTTCAACCTTAATTCTTTTTTTGTTACTTTTATATGTAATTATCTTATATCTATTTTTTTTTTTCAGCTTATCGGCTTGATTACAACTTATTTCATATTTTGGGAACAAGGCTTAATCGTATAATTGTAGACCGTTAATAAAGAAGAAGGAATAAAATTAAGTCAGTAATTTATTTAACTCGTATTTACAGATATGCAAACAACAACTCTATTCACTTATCTATCTATTCACTTATCTTATTAAAAAAAAAAAATTATTTTTTTTCTTTTATATAAAAATTAAAGTAGAAATTGTTATACAAAGTAAACGTGTGTCGAACTAACTATTAATTGGTTATTTCAAAAATATTCTCCATCGAAAAGAATTATTTTATAAGGCAAAAAAAAAACCATTTCCATAAGTAATTCAGATATAATAAAACGTTTGACTAATGATAAATAGATATTTAAATAGAGATGTAAAACAGAAAAAATTGTTATTGATTTTGTTACAGTTTTACCATTAGTTAAATATATTTATCGTTCGTAAAACCTTCAACTAAGAAAAGTTTTTTCTTCTATAATGTATGTTACCCGTACTAATTTTGTATTTTTTATAATTCACTCTATCTCTTTCTTGTTTTTTTTTCCGGAATTATTATTATTTCTATTCTGAACTAGCAGACCCGGCAATGCTTTGCTACCGCTAGATTTGAGAATATATATATATATTAAATGAACACAATTGAAAGTTTGATAAAACATTAACAAAATAAACATTACGGAACTTCTGTTTACCCTTTTCCCCATTTTTCTTTTTTCAATTTTCCCTTCTTCCCTTTTATCTTTTTCGATTTTCCCTTTCTCCCTTTTCCCCGCACGTAAATCGGTCTAGCGGTTTTTTAAGTCTACAGCGAACACACATATCGGAAACATTGAAATGGAATCGTAAAATATATAATATAGCGTGTGTTGCTTTTACGTCTAACAGATTTGGTGCATAGCTCTTTTTAAAATAACAAAAAATTTCAGACCGCGGAATATAAACTGATTTTTCTCCTGATTTCCAAACTTTATCTCGATTACTTCTTCAGATATTCAAGTGGATTCATATTATGTATAATTCAATAATTACTTGATAATTTTAATATACACCTCATTAAGTTTATGCAAGTTTTCGATCGCTCTTATTCCTATAACGTATTAGTACTAGATTCGCATTACGTAGTTTACGTCTAGAGGTTACGCACTTATTATTTTTTACGTATATCTTTGTAGAAGTGGATTACCATTTTACGTAGTGAATTTATCATGTAATCAAAATTATAATTACTTTTGTATAATAAAAAATAAAATGTATTTACATAAATTAAATGTAACTTATACTGAAAAATAAAATTTCTTTTGAAAACTTGAATAAATATTTTTTAAACAAAAATCTTTAAAATTTCAGTTTAATTATAGTTTAACGCCGTATTTTTTAAATTTTCTTTAAAGTAATAATTCCATAACGGATGAATTGTTACATTAACAAATTATCCTAGCCCGGTGATCCTGTTGACCGCTAAACTATAATAAATTAGAGTCCCCGTGTTTCACGGGGATAAGACCGGAGTCGATAAGAACGAGTCCCGGCGGAGGTGGCCTTCAGATTACCTCCGTTTGAGGCAGGCAATGCAAGACCGAGTCCCGGCTCCCAGGGTGGGGTCGCTGGGCACGACTTGTCGGACCCGGTTGCTTTGCACCGGGGGTTAGAGGCAGGGCAAGGAAATTACCGGCGGGCCTGCCTATCGTGCTGAACTTACAGCCGGTAGGCGGGTTTGTTAAAGTAATATACATTCCCCCGAGCTGTGTTTGTGCTTTACGCTGATCCGGCCCGGGGGAGGAGATGAAAAAAAACTATAATTAATCGTGCTTTTACTATAGTTGTTAGCATGAAAGTTGGTTTTTAAAATAGATGATTTTAAGTTTAACCCAAGTATTCTGAATGTATCTTTGATATTATTAAATCGATCTTATCTTCGTTATAAAAAAATATCGATAAAATTGTCCAGGATAATTAATAAAAATATTTTTTTTATATTTCACACGCATTAAATTAGAAATCAAACAATATTAAAAGAGTTATGATTGTAGTTCTCGATGTAATATAAATTCTAGATAAAGCAGTACCAATAAATTTGGGATAATAATTCCAGAATTCATTAATTTATTATAAATGAATCGTAACAAATTGTTTTTTTATCAAGCGTTAAGATTCATCCATCGAGTAGTAAGAAGGCATCCTATACCGTTAAGTGTTTTACGAAAAGAAAATTCAATAATAAAATTAAATGTAAAATTGTTTAGAAAGACTATCGGCTTCATTTGCATTAATGTTTTGGGTGAGATATTAAGTTTTTACACTATTATAAAACTTAGCATATTTATACATCATTTTGTAACAATCAGCATAAAATGTATACCTATTTATAAATACAAAATATTTTTCAGTATTCTTCTTTAGAAGACCGCTTTTAATAGATTACTTTTTAAACTATTTAGTTTTGTTTTTAAAACAAAAAAGTGTTGACCGATAAAAATCCTAGTTTTCCCGTGAAAGAGGTTAATTTTTTCCAGATAGACAACCTACTTATACTTTAATGTGCAGCTCCTCGATACTTCATTGTTATATTAACAATTTATCCTAACCCGGTTATCCTGTTTAATTAACATAGTAATAAAAAAAAATTAATAATTTCCATAAAAAATGTACGAAATTATGCTTACAGTTTTTGAATACATTTGCTTCACGTAAACACTGAATACACTGCGTTTATTTTATTTATTTATAACAGTCTTTCTCAAAGTGGGCGATAACGCCCCCTTGGGGGCGTTTGAAACCTAGAGGGGGGGGCGTTAAGGGGCCCAGAAAAAATGGGGGGCGATGTATAATTTGTAGTATTTTAAATTTCACTAAAATTAAAACCCACCTACTACACAATAACGAATAATTAGTTTATATTTCTACCCTGTATGATGTTATAAAAACTTAAAATACTTAACATAGATTTCGTAGCTATGACGGGGTGTCAAAAAAGCTTTATATCGTACTTAAAAAACAAAATTCCTGATGCGATTGCTGTACATTGCGTTATACATCGACAGCATTTAGTTGCTAGAAATTTAAGCGAACGACTATTTCAATCATTACAACATGTCATCAGAGCGGCCAATAAAATCCGAAACAACTCTTTAAATGACAGATTATTTAATCAGCTTTGTGTCGATAATAATGAAGATTTCAACAGATTGATCTTTCACACAGAAGTGCGTCGGCTATCAAAAGGAAATTGTCCGACTCGTTTTTACAATCTGGTTGACTCTGTCATAGAGTTCTTGGAAAACAAAGACACAGAATCGCGCGAAAACCTCATCGCATCAAAGAATGATATCGCATACCTGACAGACGTTTATACGTCGCTTAATGATATGAATCTCCAACTTCAAGGCTATGACTTGAACTTAATAAAAACAAAAAATGTCGTCGCTGCTTTCGTAGCCGAGCTGCTCTTACACAAGAAGAATATCGGCAGACGTGAGTTCCATAATTTTGCCAATTTATCAGTATCCTGCAACAACGACGACTTGCTCGTCTACTGCCAACATTTGGAAATTTTCACAGTGATTTCATCGAAAGATTCCAGGACATTTTGAAATTGGAAATACCGACCGGGTGTTAGATCCTTTTTCAAATGTCAACATAGCAATATCATCCCGGTTGGAAGAAGAACTTATAGAACCGACAACGAACGAGGAAATAAAAATCAAATACAAAAATGGCTACCGACAATTTTGGCTACAAAAGTCAATTCCGCAGTTGTACCCCGGATTGCGGTCTATCGTTGAACGATTTTTGATAGCATTCCCATCGTCATATTTGTGTGAACGTGGATTTAGCGCTGTGACAACGCTGCTTACTAAAAAGAAATCATTTGCAGGTTACCAAACGCGGCGACTTACGACTGTTTTTGAGTAAAATCGAACCTGATATCAACAAACTTATTAAATATCATCAAATTCACCCGTCTCATTAGATTAGTATATAAACGAAAACCGATTACATATTTATATTGTTTCTTTTAATTTGATTAAAATATTGGGTTTTATTTGTTCTCACTGGTAAAAATTTTTAGTTTAGAATGTAAGTTTAAACATCAGAACCGACTAATATAACTAAATTAATTAAAGTAATGAAATTGTGGTTTTTAAGTTTTAGGGGTGTATAAAAAATGGGGGGCGCTGAAAAATAATTGATTTTCAAAGGGGGCGGTAAAAGAAATAAGTTTGATAATCACTGATTTATAGTATATGTGTGTCATTGAAGAGCGGTATGAATGTTTGATAATACTTTTATTAATAGTCAAAAATAAAGGGTTTATTAGGTTCAGACTCGCTCAACGTACACCTTAAATATTAAGCTAGTTGTTCAATTATCAGCAAGAAACAGTCAAAAATATAATTTCAGGTGGTTTGCAACAATACAAATAATATACTGGGTCTTCAGGCGTTAGCATATTCACGATGGATAATCGAGTAAGATCAGATCTGTATTAATAGAACTGATTACGAGGTAGAAGTGTTTAACGTTAAAGAAAAGGAATATTTAATAAAAACGGGTAATCTACCCCTCAAGGTAGTTTATTATCATGTCTTGGACTAAATTTTTGGAGAAAGGAAGAGCACATCTATTGATACAGAGATTAGAGGGATAATACATGGCAGTGAAATATGAACGAGTATATATAAATGTATAAAGGGAAAATAATTATGAAGTCATGATATTTGAAAAACAAATATATATTGATCTTCAGAGAAAAATTAACAATTAAGTTCAAACTTTGTTTTAAAATTTTAAATTATACTCGATTAAAATTAAATTCGATAAATTAAAAAATCGATTACTTTATTTACTTTGATTAAATTTAAATTATGTAACTTGACCGGATTAAACCAAAAGTAAATTTTAAGGAGTTCACGTTGTGCTATTTAAATTACTATTGCTCAGAGTAGTCTGTAAAACTTTACTAGCAAAAAAACCATATCGGATTACATAAGTATTTTATTATTTAATTTTGGAGAAACAACCGTGGTGGTTAGCACAGGAATAACCACGGTGGGGCAAACAAAAAATTATACATTAATATCGATAAGTTATAATAGTATTAACGCGGTAAGAAAGCATGTTTAAATCGTGGCGGGAGCGGTCTCTACTGAACGAGTGGGGAATTGGCGGTTCAAGGTCTTGAAGATATAGAGAATGTTCGAGGATGGATTTAGCGGGAAATTTGTAGCGACCTAAAATGTTCAGGAAACGCCAAGTCTGTTTTTTGGTTTGTAATAATAGTGATTTAGATGTCGTCTTTATTATTGAAATTTTAAGAAAAATCATACGATACTAAATAAGGAAATAATAACAATATGCCCGCTCTAATAATTTTTAGTAACGATTGAAAATTGTAATCAGCTATTTTTTCAGTTCTCCTAATTAGATGATTTCGAATTTTGAAACGTTTGATTTTACAAATAGCTACATCTGCTAAATGCAAATAATGAAATACCATTTTACAGTTACCGTACCGTTTAGTTTTATTAAAAAAATACCATCGTTCAGTAACAGCCCTGCGGCAACGCAGTGCCAAATACCTGCAGAGACTTGAAAATCATGCAAACCACTTTGCAATTAATCTACTCGATAACAGCAAGGACGTCCAACGGTTGGGATGTGTCCATGCACTCGAATTAGGATCTGCGTAACAGTCTGGAGTCTGACAGGTTTAGTAGTACGGTATTTAATTTCTTTGTTTTTGCGGTTTCTTTTGTTCTTTTTTTTCTTTTTACCCTTTGTTATTAATGTTTGTTTTTGTGGACGATGTGATGCTGAAATTATTGTTTTGTGATTTACGACTGAGTTTGAAATTTCATATCGGACTAAGTTTACTTGCAACAATTTATCGTGTATTTCTTATTTTGGGGGTTCCTTTAATGACCCTCTTTCACATGCTTTTGTCAGGAGACTTACTTATGTCTCCGGAGGAGAGCTGATTTTAATTATAATTGTTATTGAAGAAAAAAAATCCAAAATAATAAAAAACATTAAAGTTCGATAACTAATAATGAACGGTTCAAAATTCATAATAATCCAAATTTTTGTTGTTATCAACTTCAATTACTACAAAAACTAAGGTTTTCAAAACGCAATCTTGATATAGAAATTTTTAACTTTAAATCAAAACCAAATCGGTTCAGATTAATTTCATTCTGTGCACGGCTAACATTCTGCTAGATTTGACCATTCTACCATTTTGTTTGTGTTTTTTCTACATATTCACTTGTACACTTTTGTACAAATTGAAAAAAAAATGGCATGTTAGATGGTTTTGAAACCCAATAAACCGGTATTTAGGTTAAGAATATTTTTCACGACCAAAAAACGAATTTTTACTGATTTTCAAAACGCTGTAATTTTGTGAAAAGTTATTATATGGAGACGATAAAAAAAAAAAAAAACATTTTTAAGGTTGAAGTTTCTAGTAGAGATTCCGTTCAGAATCTTAAATTCTTAATCGCTTTAATTTTTTGGGGAAGCATAGTAGTAGTAGTTATTTCCTTTTACGGAGACAGAAGAGGAAACAACGATAGCGGCGGAGAAGAAAAATCGAAACAGAATTTTGGTGAAAAATCATGTGGAACTTCGCTACCATCTGGTTATGTTGTACAGAATCAAACGTATTTTGATATCCATGTTATCAAAGTTATAACTTTGCTACGGATGCTGGGCGATTAAAAATAAAATTCAAATACAGCTGGTCGGAGGATTATGCTCCTCAGCTGGCGAACTCCAAAAAATTAAAGGGCATCTTTTGCATTTACTGTGTGTTGTTTCCACCGACTAATGCGATTGATGTTTTGAGTCATTTCATAGCGAGGCCCATTATTCGCTATAAAGACATGCACGAATTCGTGGAATTTCATACATCTCAGTGATAGAAATCGGCGGCCACAGCACAAAATTATTTTATTGAAAATATAGCCGTCGATGTACATCTGATTTCTGTCCACCAGCATGAAATAGAAGCAAACAAGAAAATTGTTGCATCAATCATTTCGACTGTGATGTTTTTTTGTACACGTGACCTACCTTTACGGGGCAAAGAAAATCATGAAGGTGTTTTTGAAGACTTAATCAAATTCAAAATTGACGCTGGTGGCCGCATTATATAAATAGCACATAGAAAAACCCCCCTTGTCAACACGGATTCAAAATGAAATAATCTGCCTGTGTGGCGACCTCGTTAGAGACGAAATCACTACTGACGTAAAGAAAGCATGTGCTTACAGTATCCTGACGGACGAGAACAGTGAAATATCACGGAAAGAAAAACTTTCCATCGGGATTAGATTTTTTGACGAAGAAAAGATGATCGTGAGGAATTTCTAGGTTTTGTACAGTCGACCGACATAGATGCAAAATCGGCAGCATCTATAATTATCAACTTTGTAGAAAAAGGTAGGACAAAACGTGCGTCGGACAAGGATACGATGGGTGTTCCAGTATGGCAGGAAAGGATGGTGGTGTCCAGATAATTATTCGAGAAAAGTATACGAGAGCGTTATACTTTAACTGTGCTAGTAACAACTGGACTTAGTTGTAAACGGCTTAAATGAAATAGATAGCAGCGATACGAAATACGGTTTCCACAATAAAAGAAATAAAAAGATTCTTCCGAGAATCGGCTCTTCTTCGAAAACATACACCGAATATGCTCTGTGAAACCCGTTAGTATCAAAAAAATAAAAATTTCGCCATATTCAATAAAAATTATGTGCTAATCGTTATAGCGCTTGAAAAACTATCAACAGACGGTAACAATGCTACGAGAAAAGCTGCTTTTCAAAGTATTATGCTGCTAAAAAATCAGAATTCATTGCAAGTGTTTGTCTCATAGCAGAATATTCGACACTCTTAAACCGGTGGCAAACACTTTTCAGTTAAAAAGTGTGAACTTATTTCAATGTGCAAATCACATAAAAAAATCACAGACATCATGAGAAAACACCTTAGATGTTGAAAGTGGATGTGTTAAAGCAAAGACTGCAACGATCGCCAAGCATCTTTGAACAGATTTCATTATGCGGCGGGTAAAAAATCAGCAGAAACATCGTGCGAATCTCCCAACCCAGACTGCTAGCGAGTTTTGCAGAAAATTTCTAACTATTCCGTACATGCATACATACATTCATTAATAAAATCTCTCGAACAGCGTTTTTCTGAGATGAACTTGCCCGCATTCTCATCGGTAACGCTTGATATGTTTAGTACAACCAATAGAAAGGAAAATATGTACCAAATACCGAACTGAAGGAGATAGAACTAGCTCGCTAGTTAAATAAACCCAATTGTTCTACCCAATCATATAACGTTCTCTACTTATCTCTTGTTCTACCCAATCATATAACGTTCTCTACTTATCTCTCTTGCATAGTCCTACATAACGTGCAATATCGAAAGATCCGTCAGCACCTTACGCGGGGTAAAAACTTGGTTACAATCGATAACGGAATATCGGCTTTTCCATATTTGAATGATATGTCCGTAAAAAAACCAAAAAATAAATTTGAGAAAGAAATTTTGTCAAGATATAGCCAGAAACCTGAAAGGCTATTGCTGAAATAAGATTTAGACAGGTTTGAACAGTATTGCAATTAATTGTTTCGTTTCTTACTTTTATCCCCCCCCCCCCATCGCTGCTTGGAGAACATTCTGGCTACGCCAATGTTAGTTAGTATCATTCACTAACCACAATTAAAAACACATACTGAGAACATATTAACTTGAAAAAAAATACAATTTTTAGTGTAGCTTAAAAAGAAATAGATATGATCTGTTGTATAAGAAATTTTGTAAATACATCTTAAAATGAAACAGAAACAACTTTTTTGTTAACATAATTATTTTTAGTTTCTTTATTACCTCAAATTTAACTGAATAAAAAACCTATTTCTTTCCGAGTAAGATTACATCAGGAATTTACTATACTCTCCCAGTAAGTTTACATCAGGAATTTACTACATACTCTATCTGAAATAAAATGAAATATGATCTTCCAGTTAAATTTTCTCAGCTTTTATTATAAAAAAATTAAAACAGAACATGTCGCTGTACGATAACACAAAGTAAATGAATTTTCAATTGCAATTTGAATATTTTAACGACTGGGAGAACCTGAAATTTTTCCCTATGCTCTATTAGACTGGGAATTGTATATTTGTTTTTTACACTATTAAGAACTACTCTGTACTGAAGAATAAACGATTTGATTTTGGTGAATGAAAACAGTTTTAAAATATGAAAATTTTATCTAAATTTCATACGTGGATATAACTATAGTTCAAAGTTCGTTAGAAATTTAGATGTTACTGGATAAAACGAACGATTCATATTTCACGAACGGCTTATTCGTTCGAACAGTTTATCTAAAATTATATTTGTGTTCGAGGATGAAAAAGGAAAACATTGGGGTAAGAGCCGTGTTAAAAAGTGAACTCAAGAAACAGCTAAAAATATTTAGGATTTTCAAGCTGTTTGTTGTTAGTAGGCTAAATTCATGAACGTTACTTACTCGTAGTTACAGTTGGCAAAAACACTTAACAAAATCTTGCGTAATGAAACAAACCGTGTAATATTTTCACGGCAGGGTACAGGCTCCCTTTTTTCTAGTATAAATAACAAACAACAAAAATCGCATAATTGAAATAAAATCGCATGAACAATACAAATACGGGGATAAAAGTCTGGTAAATAAAAACGTTTAACGTTCCAAGAAATCTTTCAAGTTCTGCATATTGATATGTCCTGCTACAGAAATAGAATTGTAAATCAAAGTACAAATTGCTGTGTAAATCGTAAAATTACCCCCTCCAAAACTAGGAGTACGCATGCGTATTCACCAAGGACAAAATTCAGTCAGCTGCAGAGACGATACAGTCATGGTCATAATTATTGAAAAGTGCTTCTCCGGTTGCACGAATTTTAGGGGGCATATTTTCAATTTTATATAAAGATAATACATGTTATAAAATACACAATATAAACATAATTACAAGGTAATTTGCGTCTGACTTCTTGTGCTGACGTTGATAGCGCAAACCCAGTTACGAAATAAAATGCGTACGCGCTTTTATTACTTTTCTTTCTTTCTTTCTTTTTTCTGTTTAGCCTCCGGAAATTACCGTTCAGGTTTTACTTCAGAGGATAAAGATGATATGTATGCATGTAAATGAAGTGAAGTCTTATACAATCTCATTTCGACCGTTCCTGAGATGTGCGGTTAATTGAAACCCAACCTCCAAAGAACACAGGTATCCACGATCTAGTATTCAAATCCGTATAAAAGTAACTGTTTTTACTAGGACTTGAACGCTGGAACTCTCGACTTCCAAATCAGCTTATTTGGGAAGACGTATTCACCACTAGACCAACCCGGTGGGTTACAGTTTGTATACTGTGTCGATACAGTTTATGCAATTCGAAATTGGGGGCGTTCAAGCGGTCTAGGAAGGCGATGGCTGATTAAAAATAGGTCAAAATTATATTTTCCTGATATTTCAAACTAAAATTAAATACCTACTAACGAACAGACGAACTCTATCTAGGTGTTATCCTCGATAAGAATCTTCTATTTAAGGAGCACTTTTAATATTCTGCCAAAAACAATCAATAAATTATTGCTATTATCAATAATTATTGTTTAATACATAGGAAGGAGTAAACAGGTTCATATAGTAGTTAAACCTTTAAAAGCTCTTAATGTGTTTTAATCCATAATATTAAAAAAATTGAATGAGGATAATGATTGCATTAAAACGAAACCCAAATGGAAGAATTATTTTACAAGTTATAATAATTAAAATTAATGTATTAAAAAGATGTTTATGTATCTATGTATGGAGATATTTTATGTCACTAGAAGCCTGCTGTATACAACATTAATACATAAATGACTAGAAAAGAAATCTTTTAACAATCCAATTTTATTATTTAATTTTGATCGCTGCTTCGAAACAATAAATTTCCGTGACATTCTCCAAAAAAAAAATTGTGAAAATAGATATTACAGCTAATAACAAGTTTAGATCGTATTTTAACAGTAGGAAATTAATGTTTAACAATGGTCATTACAGTGAAAAGAGATCATATCAGACAATTTCTTTGTAATAATCTACGACAAATCTTCTATCATACCAGAAAGCAGAATTAAGTTTTATGTAAGTTATAATAAATACTTAGACCCTATGGAATGGAACGTAAAGGTAGCGGGAAGTTCACAATTCTCCCTTCGAATCGCAGAGCCCGGAGAGTGTCCCTTGCTGCTGTATGATTCTGTAATCGGGCGTGTTTAAGAGTTTATTTTTAATGACGGGTCTAAGTTTTAATGTTTTATTATATTTTATGGACGGATTTATTAGCATTCCATATGAGTTTGTACCAGCGAAACACCCTAATTATGATGCTTCCATGCCACTTTTACTATTACTGACTATTAAAATAGAATTAAACAACATTCTTTTTATAGTGTTAAATTTCTGAATTATATAAATTAAGAATATTCTGCAGTCATTTAACATGTACAAATAATTTCAATTATGAAGATTTTAATTAACAAACGTGTAAAATAATTCTTTATCTTATATTGTTAGTCTTTATTGTATGTTTATTTTTCAGTATTATGGTAACTATGAAGATGGTGTGTGAATATTATATTCAAAAGTGTACTTAGCCTTATCCTATACCTTTTATCACCGGGAATTGTTTAATTACAGTTTGTATACTTATTTCTTTTTCCTGTTTAGCCTCTGGTAATTATCTTTCAGATAATGCTTCAGAGGATGATATGTACGAGTGTAAATGAAGTGTAGCCTTGTACAGTTCGACTACTCCTGAGGTGTGTGGTTAATTGAAGCCCAACCACCAAAGAACACCGGTATCCACGATCTAATATTCAAATCCGTGTAAAAATAACAGACTACTAGGACTTGAACGCTGGAACTCTCGACTTCCAAATCAGATGATTTAGGAAGACGCGTTCACCACTACACCAACCCGGTGAATTATAGTTTGTATATACTGTGTGAAGAATTGAGAGGAGAGTGGAGGAAGTGTTAGGAGAAGACCGATTTGGTTTCAGGAAAAGTATAGGGACAAGGGAAGCAATTTTAGGCCTCAGATTAATAGTAGAAGGAAGATTAAAGAAAAACAAACCGACATACTTGGCGTTTATAGACCTATAAAAGGCATTCGATAACGTAGACTGGAATAAAATGTTCAGCATTTTAAAAAAATTAGGGTTCAAATACAGAGATAGAAGAACAATTGCTAACATGTACAGGAACCAAACGGCAACAGTAACAATTGAAGAACATAAGAAAGAAGCCGTAATAAGAAAGGGAATCCGACAAGGATGTTCCCTATCTCCGTTACTTTTTAATCTTTACATAGAACTAGCGGTTAATGATGTTAAAGTAACGAAATGTTAAAGTAAAGTAATGAAATGTAGTACAAATAACATTGATGGACCGCTGAATGTGAAAATAGGAGGAGAAAAGATTATGGAGGTAGAAGAATTTTGTTATTTGGGAAGTAGAATTACTAAAGATGGACGAAGTAGGAGCGATATAAATCGGCCAAAACTCTGCAACGACACGCGACTTGCAGTTAAGAAATTGATGAATAACGTAGTGGAAGCAACGATTTTAATGGGGCCTTTCAAAGGTGAAGATGTCCTCATTCCTCGAATATCCATAATCCCGACCGATACACCATTTTAATTTAAAAGATTGCAATTCCCAATTCGATTGGCATTTCTCAAGGTCAATCTTTAGAATTGTGCGGTTTAGATTTAGATGCGGATTGCTTCTCACACGGGCAACTGTATTTTGCGTGTTCCCGAGTCGGCAAACCAGATAGCCTTTATATCTATGCATAGTGGAAAAACAAAAAATATTGTATATCCACAAGTATTGCAAAATTAAACTTCTATGAAACGTATGCTTTGTTTTGTTTCTCATTTTTCATCCATGCAACCACAATGATCCACAGCGAAACCTGGCGGGTAGAGCTAGTTTATGATAAATTATATAAATAAAAAATAAATAAATGTAATAATTATTAAATATTAAAATTAAAAGTAATGAAAATATTTAAATAAAAGCGTGGCGCTGTTTTTATAACAATCTTTTCGAATAAGTATTTATAGACATTTGCTGTATTTTAAAATATATTTTTTGTTTAATGAGGTTTAGTATATGTATATACTTTATTTATCTGTAATAAAATAACTCAAGTTTTAATTCTTCGATGGTTCAATTTACACCGAGATGCGTTCAATTTGACTCGGATTGCAAAGCAGAATTCGAAGATGAACTTCAACTATCTGAGAACACGTACAAAGAAAGCGAGTGGATGCATTTTCCCAGATTGTTAGTTGTAGCTAGACAGTCTTAACTGGAGAGGTTCCAGCAGACCTTTCCGCCTCCTCGCATCGTTATTGAAAATGAAAATGAAGTTTAATTGTAAAAATAAATGTTGTGTTGTTTTAAATAAATTATAAAAAATGCTAAATATTTTCATTACTTTTAATTTTTAAATTATTACATTTATTTATTTTGTATTTATATTATATTTAATTATAATTTTTTACTTTTTAGAGGGTTTTTCTAATTTGTTTCCTTTTTTTATTAACGTTAATATTAATATTAAAAAATAATTTTTTATATGTAATCAAATATATTTTTGTAATCACAGGTTAACAATTATAACTAAATCAATAATTTAAATTAAAAAAAAGTTAAAAAAAAGAAGATGAAGTCGGATTTGAACCGATGTGCCTTCCCCTTGTAAGATTCAAATATTTGATTAATTAAAATTTTATTTGGTCATAACTGGAACCAATGAAAAATTGTACAATGAAATATTGTTGAAAAGCTCTCGATGAGGGCTTATTACTGCAGTTAAGAAAAAGTCAAAAATCCAATTTTTTTGGATTTGGGCTTTTTTGAACATTTTTGGCCAAGTCGATTGCAATCAAAAGGGGAGGTGCACAACTAGATTTTACAACAGCCCTAAATCCAGAATTTCAACATCCTACTGCTAATAGTTTTTGATTTACGCGAGATATATTCGTACGTACAGACCTCACGCCGAAGCTAGTCAAAATGGATTCAGAGATTATCAAAAATGGATATTTCCGTTGAAATCTGAAAACCGAAGTTTTTGGCGATCACATTATTTCCTTTACTTCGTACAAGTAAGTAAAAAACAATAATCGGATGAATGTCCCAAAGATAGAAATATGTTAGTCAAATTTGAAGAAAATCAGTTCGGTGAATATCGAAAAATAAGACCGAAAAAAATTGCGTAAAAGTATTATTTTTTTTTTTGTCTAAATGAACTAGTTTGACCTAAAACGTAAAGATTTAAAAAAATATCTGATACTCATCACATGATCCACCGTGTTTCCTCTTTAATATATCTTTATTCGCCGAGAAAATAAAATTGTAACCACTCGATGTGTGTACTGGATGTTGTGTCATTGAATTAATTAATCTGCTATGCGAGCGTAGCAGGTTAATTAAAAAAAATGCAACTTAAGTTACCAAGAAAACAAATTTTGCATATTAAATCAACTATGACGTCAAAACTTCTGAAAAGTGCCAATTCGTTACTACAGTAACGAATTTTGCTGTTTCCAGCAAAAATAAGCTTACGATACATATATATACTCCTTCTACAAATTGCGATTGCGGATTTTTGAAAAAATAATATTCTATTTAAGAAAATTTTCGCGTAATTATACAGTTAATTATTTTTCGATATTCTATGTTGTTTACGTAAACTCGTGAGGCAAGAAAAGAGATTATTTTAAAACTACAAATAATTATTGTCATTTGTTTTACTTTTGTGAAAATAAATTCATTAAATATCTGTTAAATTGTGTAAGAGTAAATAATGAAATAACTTTAACATTCAGTATCAGTGGTTTTAACAAAATTTACGAGGACTTTAAATACGGCGAAGGTCAAATAATGCCTGCTTATGCACCAGAAAAACCCCTCACGTATTTTGAATTCATTAGTCCTGATATAGACGCTGCTTATAAGGTAGATATATGATTCCATCCTTGGCTCTTGTAGTGAAAGGTTGTGTCTTATTGTGCTCTGTGATTGTGAGTTGTAACCAGTCCAGCCAGGTGTTCAACAGTTCTTCTACCTGCGTCGCCAGACAATGTGAGAAGGGTCTGCTAGGACATCAGCCGGGCGGCCAGCTACCTGGATTACAGGCCAGTTACATTAAGAAAAGGATAATCCTTTTCTTAATTTTATTTCTATTCTATTCAAATTTCTCTAATAATGTAAAGTGAACTCTTGTAGTCATTACGAACACATTAAGTTAATAGCCTATTATTATAGGACTATTGTGCTGATTTTAAAATAATTTTATTTTAAATTGTTTGATATAATCTGTACCTATTTAGGTCTACAGGTTATATCTTGTTTTGATTTTTCTTGTCAGTGATTTTATTTTGCAGCAAGTGTACATTAAGAAGTGTTTAATTAAGTTTAATTTTAATTTTTAAATTTTATTCTTTATTTTTCCTCAATGGAAGGAAAAGTAAGGCCTGCCCCGCCCCGTTCTCCCACCCCGGAACTGTCCGTCGGTGGAGAGGAAAGCGGGTCTGGCGCTAGGAAGCGCCAGAAACGCCGGGACTCCGCGCCTCCTATGGAGACGGAGCCCGTAGCGGGCTGCAGCAAGGCTGCAGCAGCCGCCAACCCGCAGGCTGATGATGGGGCCCCATCACAGCCTGCTACCGTCAGGCGGGAGAAAATCCCGCCAATAATGCTGGACTGCCCGAAGGAGTGGCCAGCATTAGCGCGCGACATTAAGTCGCGGATCGGGGGGCGCCTGGTGGCTAAAAGCACCGGGCTCTCGATAAGGCTGCAGCTGGGCAGCGAGGCGGATTACCGGGCGGTGCAGAGTTTTCTGCACTCGAAGGGAATCGCCTTTCACTCCTTTCAGCTCCCGAAGGACAGGGAGCTGAAGGTGGTTATACGGGGAATCCCCTATGGGGCTGCCCCGGAGGAAGTAAGGGAGGAACTGACCTCCCTTGGCTATGAGGTGGTTTCGGTTAAGAAGCTCCTCACAAGGGACGGTCGGGAAACCCCGACCTGCCTAGTGGCCCTTAAGAGGACCCCTTCGGCCCGGACCATTTATGACCTTGGCAGTATTTTTTACTGCAAGGTCGCAGTGACTGCGTTTGTGTCACGAGGGGGGCCACCCCAGTGCCACAGATGCCAGAAATTTGGACACTCGTCCAATTACTGCCAGAGGGCCCAGCAATGTGTCAAGTGTGGTGGGGACCACGACACTGCCACATGCGTTAAGCCGCGTGAGGAACCAGCCTCATGCGTTAACTGCAAGGGGCCTCATCCGGCTAATTACCGGGGTTGCCCCTATTATAAGGAGCAAGTCAATAAGGTCAAGGGCATTAAAAAGCCCGCGACTGTTGACGGCCGCAGCTGGGCCCGTGTTGCCGGTGGGGGAAAATCAGCCCCCAAACCGGAGGTGCCGGCACCTGTGGCCAAGGCGGTAGTGAAAAAAGGGGAGGTACCCTCCCCAACACCCGCCAAGCCAAAACCGGCGGCGACCACCAAGAAGGTGGTGAAACAAAAGGCGGCGACAAAGCCGGCCCCGGCGAAGAAGGCCAAGCCTTCCTCGACGGGAAAGGCCAAGCCTTCCTCGACGGGAAAGGCAAAGCCTGCTCCGGCTGGGAAGGCCAAGCAGGCTGTTAAAAACACCGCGGCCCCTGTGACCCCGCGCCCCACCAAAAGGGCGGCCGCGCCAAAAGGCACCTCCAGCGGCAATCCGAAACCGGCTACCCCGTTGGAGACCACTGGCATGGACTTCCTGTCGCAGATGACAGTGAAGGATATCCTGCCACATATCATGATGGTTTTGCCACGCCTGCTCCAGGCAAAATCTCTCAAGGACTGTATTCAGTCCTTAATAGAGTGCCTCATGGCTGTACTGTCCAGGTATGGTTAGGCCCACCCTCAGGCTCTTGCAGTGGAACGCCAACTCAGTAGTAGGCCGGACGGAGGAACTATGCCGTCTGGCCGAGGATCTACTGATAGACGTGATACTGTTGTCTGAGACGTGGTTGAACCCAACCAAGCAACTGACCCTTCGGAACTATTTTACATATAGGACGGATAGGCCAGTTCGACCCGGATCTCGCACCTCTGGTGGAACTGCGGTTTTAGTCCACAGACGCCACATGCATACGCGCGTTGTTCTTCATACAAACGTGATGGAGCAAACGTGTGTGCATGTGGAGCATCTGGGCACGGTGTATCGGCTGGTTTCGGCTTATAGCAAGCCGAACGACGCGGTAACCGGCGCAGATCTGGATGCCGTGCTGGAAAATTGGGATGGGCCCATGATACTCATGGGCGACCTCAATGCCAAACACGTGTCATGGAACAGCATTCTGACAAATCCGAATGGCAGATTGCTGTACGAAAGGGCGAGAGCCCGCCGCTTGGTCGTCGTAGGCCCTGAGGTGCCCACGTTCGTGCATCGCTCAGGCAGATCTAGGCCTGACGTGCTGGATATCGCAGTCATGAAGGGGGGTACCCTCCCATTCATGATTGAAACGATAGAAGACCTCAGCTCGGACCATTCCCCTGTCCTGTTGGAACTAGGTCAGGCAGGGGGTGGCCGAGATCCCCCGCCTATACCCCGAAGGTCAGTCAACTGGAAAAGGTTCTACGAGACCCTCCAGCGGGAGTACAGGCCGGTAAATCCTGAGCTCCTGAACACCCCGGAGGAAATCGACGACACTGTCGGGCGCGTCACGTCGTCAATGACTGAGGCCCTGGCAGGCAGCTCATCGGCCAAAACTCGAGCAGTTGTTCGAAACGACCTCCCTCCTCATATCTCCGAAGCCATAACGGAGAAACGACGACTGAGGAGGAGATATCGAATCACCCTGTCCCCCGCTGATAAGCGGGCCTTTTATAATCAAACGGACAGGGTAAAACAACTGCTGACAAGCCATCGAGAGGATTCGTGGAACGAATACCTCGCCTCGGTCTCTGACGACATCTCCTCGGTGTTCAGGTTGAACAGGAGACTGCGAGAAGGGAAGAAGCCTCGCCATCCGGTTGTGGGGCAGCGAGGTTTTCTTGCATACTCGGAGGCGGAGAGGGCCGAGGTATTCGCCGATACCTTGGAGGAGCAGTTCACTCCAAACCCCCCTCCCTCCCCGAACGACGAGCACACAACCGAGGTGGAATCCTTTCTTGTAGATTATTTCTCACAGGTGGAGGATGCCCCTCTAGAGATTGACCAAGTCACTGAAGCGGAAGTTTCCGCAGCCATTAAGGCCACAAGCCCCGACAAGGCCCCGGGTGTCGACGGGATCAGCGCCCGTGCATTCCGGAACATACCGGCCTCCGTGATTACAGCAATTTCGGTGATATTCACGTCCATTTTGTACGTTGGATATTTCCCGAATTGTTGGAAAACGGCCAAAGTCGTATGTTTACCCAAACCGGGGAAAAGTTTACTTTTCCCACGGAATTATAGGCCAATCTCCCTGTTACCGGTATTGTCTAAGTTGTTCGAGAGGATTTTTCTTGAAAAACTGAGGCGATACATGGAGGGAGAAGTGCGGCCCGAGCAATTTGGGTTCAGGGAGGGTCACTCAACCACCCTCCAACTGGTAAAAATAATAGACGACCTTGTCGGAGGCCTGAACAGGAAACGGGTGACTGCAGCCGTTTTTCTGGATGTGGCCAAGGCCTTTGACAAAGTTTGGCATAGCGGGCTGCTTTATAAGCTAGCGCGATCGGCGATCCCCTACCGCTATGTCAGACTGATGCGGTCATATCTGCTAGACCGACATTTTGTCATGCGCGTAGGGGAAACGATTTCCTCCACCAGAGAAATAGCCGCTGGGGTTCCCCAAGGAGCAGTACTTTCCCCGTTCTTGTACACTTTGTACGTGAACGATATGCCGCTGTCGGAAGGGGTCAAAACGGCCCTTTACGCAGACGACACGGCATATTTCTACGAATCCGCAAATGTGGATTACGCGGTCCGGAGGCTCCAAAGGCAGCTGGACTTAGTGGAACCGTGGCTCGACATGTGGAGAATCAGGGTCAACGGTGAAAAATCGGTGGCCGTGATGTTCACATGCAAGACACGAAAACCGACCAGAGAGCTGGAAATCTCAGGGGAGAAAATCCCTTTTGAGAAAACAGTTAAGTACCTGGGGGTGGTGTTGGACAGGCGGCTTACCTTCGGCGAACATGTAAATTATGCGACCCGGAGGGCTAAGGCCGCCAGAGCCTCACTATACCCAGTGCTGAACAGTGCCAGCCCATACCCACTGGCAACTAAGCTTCTCATTTTTCGGCTGTACGTACTGCCGATTCTAACATATGCTTACCCGGCATGGGGGGCAATGTTGAGCTCCTCGCTTCAAAAGAAGATCGAGGCCGTCCAAAACATCGCGTTGCGGACGATCTTTGGAGCTCCGTGGTTCGTCAGGAACGCCACTCTCCGATCTGATGCGAGATTTCAATCCGTGTCCGAGGTGGGGGTGGCGCAGGCGCGCAGACTGTTCGGGAGAGCGGCTGTGTCCGAACACAGTCATCTTCGGGACATCTGCAGAGAGGACCCAACTCCGACAGTTGTAAGGAAGCGGCCTCATGCCGTACTGGACGAACCACCGTGATGGTGCGGTGCGGTAGCCGAAAATCGACAAACCAGGCTTAGGGGCCTCCATATCGCATGAGCCATAAACGGAATAGTGCGTCAGACGCGTTTCCGGGGTCGCGAGTGAATAGTTTTTTTTTTTTTTTTTTTTTTCTCGCGTGTGTTTTGTTCTGTTTCTCTAGTTTCAGAAACGGGAGAAACGTGGATGTGGAACGACGCGTCGTGCCGTCTCATCCTGCCAGTCGAAAGGAAAGTAAAAATTAATTTTTTTTTTTTTTTTTTTTTTTTTTTTTTTTTTTTTTTTTTTTTTTTTTTTCTTTTTTCTCGTGTGTGTGTTCTGCTTCTTTTGTTGCAGATGCCAACAGCCACCACAAAAACAAATGGTTTCTTCACTGCGGCCACGCGGTCCCCCCAACCCCTTCTCAGACACACGCGTGTCTGAAGGTTAATAATTACGTGGAAAGAATAATTACTGTTTACTTCTTTCCAGAATCGCCACCCCAAAACCGCGATCGCGAATAGGTATCACCATCTGTAAGTTAAACTTACAGTAAGATAAAATAACCCAGCAATTGCGACTCCTCCGGAAAAGGGGACACATTGCTCCCTCCTTATAGCTAGTGCCCCGTTGTGGCGTATTCCTGCTAGCCTATTAAAGAGTTAGCACCGAAAGGACTTCAGTGGACGGTCTGAAGGGGAATTACGTCGGGAGGACAGGCTTTATAAGCCTAGCCTTCCGCGGTCGGCCCATGAAATGGGTTCGATAACGCTGGTTTAACAACGGATTGGAATGCAATTAAATCCGTCTTAAATTCACTAAAATAATAATAGACAAAACTTGAAAAATTAGATCCGAGATTAAAAAAAAATAACCCTTTTAAAAAACAAGCCCGATTAGAAAGATCCAGCAGCAAGGGACTCTGTCCAGGTTCTGCGATAAAGTAGGGAGTAATAGACTCCTGCCAACTTTGCATTCCGGTAGATATATATATATATATATTTTTAGCAAAATTTATCGAAATTATTATTTTTATTAAATTAAAAAATAAATACGTTTAGAAGATAATTAAAAGAAAAATCTATTAATATATTTCAGTTAAAATATTTTAAATAAATATATATTTTTAAAAAAATATTCAGCTATTTATATGCTGTAAATCAGTGGCTAAATGGACTGGCGGCAGAAGAATACAACGAGAGTACATTGAAGCCGGTGTATCGCTAAGATAAATAAAAAATATTTATAAAGTTTTCAGAATTAATTTTTTTACAATGAATCGGTCAGATAACCTCTCATAGTTCATCTAGTTCAACAAAATATGTACGTACCTATGTGTGTCGCACTGCTTTTGACCTTATATCTCAGCATTGATAAAACAGATTTTCTTCAAATTTGGCTCAAATATTTCTATATATGGGTCATTCATCCTATAATTTTTTTTTTTTAAATTTGGAAGTGGATGGGGGATACTGCAAAAAACGAATTTCGATCATCTTTGATGCATTTTAAAAAAACTTTATTAAAGCCAATTTCTTACATACAATATATATATATAAGCGTGACATATTGTTACGATTTTTACTTCGTACAGGTAAGTAATGTAATCGCGAAAAATTTTGGTCTTCAGATTTCAACGGAGATATCCATTTTGAACTCAAAAACGGTTAGCAGTAGGATGTTAAAATTATGGATTTATAACACTTTTGTAACATCTAGTTGCGCATCTCCCTTTTAGATTGCAATCGAAATTAAAATTAAAATTTAATTAATGAAATATTTGGATCTTAAAGGGTTTGTTGTTTTTATTTTTTTTATTTATTTAAAAATATTGATTTACTAAAAAAATATTTAAAAAAATATTTAATAGGCATTGCATGCGTGTATATGTCATCAATTTGGTGAAACATTTGATTATTTAATATTAAATGAAAATTATAATTAAGAATTGTATTGTTTTTGTATTTTTTTTTCTTAGCAAATTCTTATAAAATTTTTGAATTTTATTCAATTTAAAGTTATTGTTGAACATTTTTAATGTGCACGAGATTTCCGGTCTTTTTCCAAGATTTCCGTATAAATAAAAGTTAATAATAATTGACTAAGCCGTAATAAGAAAGGGAGTCCGACAAGGATGTTCCCTATCTCCGTTACTTTTTAATCTTTAAATGGAATTAGCGGTTAATGATGTTAAAAAACAATTTAGATTCGGAGTAACAGTACAAGGTGAAAAGATAAAGATGCTACGATTTGCTGATGATATAGTAATTCTAGCCGATACTAAAAAGGATTTAGAAGAAACAATGAATGGCATAGATGAAGTCCTACGCAAGAAATATAGCATGAAAATAAACTAGAAGAAAAAAAAAGTAATGAAATGTAGTAGAAATAACAAAGATGGACCGCTGAATGTGAAAATAGGAGAAAAGATTATGGAGGTAGAAGAATTTTGTTATTTGGGAAGTAGAATTACTAAAGATGGACGAAGTAGGAGCGATATAAAATGCCGAATAGCACAAGCTAAACGAGCCTTCAGTAAGAAATATAATTTGTTTACATCATAAATTAATTTAAACGTCAGGAGAAGATTTTTGAAAGTTAGGAGCGTCGCTTTATATGGAAGTGAAACTTGGACGATCGGAATATCTGAGAAGAAAAGATTAGAAGCTTTTGTGATGCGGTGCTATAGGAGAATGTTAAAAATCAGACGGGTGGATAAAGCGACAAATGAAGAGGTATTGCGGCAAATAGATGAAGAAAGAAGCATTTGGAAAAATACAGTTAAAAGAAGAGACAGGCTTATAGGCCACATACTAAGGCATCCTGGAATAGTCGCTTTAATATTGGAAAGACAGGTAGAAGGAAACATTTGTGTAGGCAGGCCACGTTTGGAGTATGTAAAACAAATTGTTAGGGATGTAGGATGTAGAGGGTATACTGAAAAGAAACGACTAGCACTATATAGGGAATCTTGGAGAGCTGCATCAAACCAGTCAAATGACTGAAGACAAAAAAAAAAAATAAATAATTGGACTATTCTGTTTAGTGAACTCTTATACTCTATACGGTTACAAATATTAATTTTTGACCTTATGGTGTAGAATAACCAATTTTTATTAACGGATTATTTGGAAAAAACAATTTATTTAAAGAGAAACCATGGGATTTTTACTCTAAACTAAAATTTCATTTAAAATTGTTAAATTAATAATTTCAGCAATCGTGTAACTGTCCACTTTTATTTCAGAATAAGTTTAAATCAAGTGCAGCAAAAAATGTGTATATGTAATTTAATAGGCGTACAAGGAAGTCATGTTGTGCCCACATCAGATTTTTTATATTTCTTCTCCGATTATCATAGTAGTTTTGAGAATGGAGATACTCGGAATCGTGTCGACTACCAGTGTTAGAATAATGCTAGGACGCGCAGAATACAACGCTCAAATCTATTACAATATATACGTATAACATGCAGAACAATTTTTGAAGGTTTTTTTGTTAATCTTGAATAGTTTTATATATAGATTAATTTATATTTAGATAATACATAATATAACGTCATAAAAACTGTGTACGTGGTTGTATGACTGCCAGGCGTTGCCGAGAAACTGAGCATTAGCATAATTTTTCAAGTGCGTTGCAGGAATTAATTTGAAATAAATATATAACTGGACGGGCTAAATCATACGATTTTTTCTATATTTTTTTAAAAATCTTGTCAAAAAATATATAAGCAAATTTTCTACTGATATTTGGCCTCAAGAATTTCCATTCTGATACTTTTTAAAGGATTTTTACTTCCTTGTATAAATTAAAAGATATATTGTGATCGCGAAAAATTTAGGTTTTCAGATTTCAACGGAAATATCCATTATGACGACCCTGAATCTATTTTGACTAATTTTGGCGTACGAACGTACGTATCTAGCATAGCTCAAAAACGATTAGCCGTAGGATCTTGAAATTTTGGATTTAGGACTGGTGTAACATCTCAAACGTAACAAAAAAATTCCCAAAATAAAAAAAATTATGTGAATTTTGGACTTCTTAATTTCAGTAATAAGCCCTCATTGAGAGTTTTTCAACGATATATCATAAGTGGTACTTACTTTCATCGGTTCCAGAGTTATAGGCATATAAAATTTTAATTAATGAAATATTTACTCTTACAAGGGAGGTAATCGGTTCGAATCCGACTTTGTTTTAATTATAATTATTAAATATATTGATATATTAATAATTATTAACCTGCGATTGTAAAAAACCTGTACGATAAATAATAAAAAAAATATGAAAAAATATAATTAGTTATTAATTAAATAAAATTTTATATACTTTTCATTTAAAAAAAATATGTATATGTAATTTAATAGGCGTACAAGGAAGATGTGGTGCTCTCAATCATATTTTTTTATTTTGTTATATTTCAAACGAGCCTCTGATGTATTGACATTCAATTTTGAATCTAAACTGTATAATTTACGATATGATTTTTACTGAAATGGAATCGTTTCATAAAATCTTTTGTTCGCTTCCGCTTTCAGAAACGAAAAACTAATTTATTCATGTTAAATTTATGGATCAAGGCCCTAAATAGAATATGTTATAAAGTTTGTTCTTTAGTGAATTTAAACGCAAGTATGTAATGTCGTTCTGTACTTTTATAATAAAATCTTTCTACAATCACAGCGTTAATTTAGATTTATATTCGAATTATTAAATTACGCGTAAAACTAGATTAAATAAGTAAATATAGAATCCAGTACATTTCTATGAAATGTTGTTTAAAGTTTTATCGCTCGATTTATATTATATATTAATAATTTTAAGTCTATTGTTGCCACGCGAGAGGAAAACAAACTTTTCGTGAAACGAGTTTTTATTGTGCGTTACAAAAAATGAGCGATGCTAATTACGAACAACGTTGTGCAATCAAGTTTTGTGTTGCTACGTTGTGTTGAAACGTTTCCAAAATTGAAAAGGGCGTATGGAGATGACTTCCTCTGCCCAAAAACTGCAGCCACCATCGATACAATCTAAAACGTTCACCAAATCGTACTGGACGACCGGGGTTAGAGAGGTAGCAGAGGGTATGGGCATATCTAAAGGACGAATTTTGTCATATATTAACTGAAGAATTGAATATGCGAAACTATGTGCGCGTTTGCTCGCTTTGGGCCAAAAACGCAAACGAATGAACATTTCTAAGGCTCTGCCGGAACGGTTTCGGCAAAACTTTGTCGGATTTTTTCCTTCAACTCAGAACTGTAGATGAAACGTGGTTCCACAGCTACACTCCTGAGACGAAACGACAGTAAAAACGGTGGACTCCAAAGGGTGAATTCGCTCCGAAAAAGGCGAAGACCGTTCCGTCGGCCGGGAAGGTGATGGCGACTGTTTTTTTTGGGGATAGTAACAAAATTTTGTTTATCGATTATCTTCAGAAAGGTAAACCAATAACGGGACAGTATTACGCATATTGACAAGCTGAAGGCAGAAATTGCTAAAAAAAGACCGCATTTGAAGAAATAAGTGATTTTTCATCAGCTCACACTTCGACATTCGCCGTGGCTAAAATTCACAAATTGGATTTTGAATCGGTCGACTACTACCCGTATTCACTAGATCTGTTCCTAACCTTACAGTTTCGCTTGGAAGAACGAGATTTTCATCTGATGAGGAGTTATCGCATACGTAAACGCCAATTTTGTGGAGAAAGACGCTAGCTGGAAAATGGTGTAATAACCTACAGTCTTTGTGGTTCACATTTTGTAATTTGATGATCAAGATATAGACACCGTTTTTTTGTATTTTAGTTCCTTGTTTATGTAATCGAAAAATTATAGCGGTCACAATTATCGTTACTGTAACTTTGTCGATTAAAATACATACATTTTCACGTTTCATATTATTTTTACTGGTTATAAATATTTTTTTTCAGATCCATCTACTGAAAAAAGGATTCTCCTACGACAATATAATCAAAAAAAATTATTATTGAATATACTTACATCTTATTCAATAATATATATTATTGAAATATTTAAATAATAAATTTAGTAATTATTGCAATTATTTATTATTCAAATAAACAAAACGTTACTGTTAATTAGTCGAGTTTAGCGAGTCAAGCGAGCGTAGGTTAAGTTTGGTTGATTATATTTATTATGCTTATATTTTTAATATGTTAATATGGAGAATGTTTAAAATGACCAGTATATAAAACACATATCACATACAAATCATTATAAAACACATCAGAAAGTAACAATCTGGTTGTTACCGCAACCAATTAAAACGGCCAGTATGTTGTAACGGTGAAACATTCTAGTCCTATGTTATTTCCAGGTAATATGTGTATATATATATATATATATATATATATATATATATATATATATATATATTTTAAAAATCATTATGCTTATATGTATTTATATTTTACATTAAAATTTACTTATCAACTTTTGTTATAATTTACAGCATATTATGATAGTTTTCTGTCGACAAGTATGATTGGCACAATGTATATTTATGCCACAATATATCGTCAAAATAGAGAAATTTCTAGATCAACCGATTTTGATAGTAGTACTTCCAGAATACTGGACAGTAGTACCGTAAGACCGTAAAACCGTAAGACATGTAAAAAAGGTTTTGAACGTTAAGGGAAATGTTGATTTTTTAAAATTTTTTGAAGCCAATCTTGAAATGAAGAATTAAAAAAAAATATCACCAAAAATAACTATTTATTTTGTTGTTAATTTAATCAAAATTGTTATGAAGGGAAATTAATAAAATTACAGTAATTACTATTATCTCTTTTTTTAAACACACCGCATCTTTTCCTATCCATTTTCTAAAAATAATTTCTGAAAAGCCAGAATGAAATTAAAAGAAAAAAATTAAATGAAATTATAAAAACCCACCGTCAAATATTTATATCGATCGTAATAAAAATTTAGGAAAACTATATTCATTCGCTTAAAGGTACGATAGAAAATCTAATTTAATTATAAAATACTACATAAAAGATTACAATTAAAATCCTGTCCGAAAAATTATGTATCTATATATCTTTCAAAATGCTGCTTAACGTGAAATAACAGTTTTTACATATTACACAAAGGCACCCGCTGCTGTTACACTCTCAAAGTTAAGAGGATTAGATAAAAAAAAAATCCCTTTCGGTACGCCGGAAGGCGAAAATAGATTTCACCGGTGCTAAGTAGGGGATGCTGGCTTTTCTTCAGCGAAGGGCAGCCATCAGGATCATCTCGGTTTACCGTACAATATCTGGAAAAGCGGTGGAAGTGATATCTATATCTGGATAGCGGTGAAGTGCCCCGGCTTGATCGAGTTAAGGGCCCGACAATTAACTAGAGTATACGAGGGTATGCCGAAAGAAGAATCAAAACGTCGATCGTTGGATCGATGACAGGTATCGTGGGACGAAGCAACCGCAGGAGCGTGGATAGGGAGAAAACATGGAGAAGCAGACTACTTTCTGACCCGGTTCCTCTCGGGTCATGGAGAATTTGCGTTTTACCTCAGTCGTTTCGATGTCTGTACTGTGAACAAGACACGACTGAATACACCTTCTATGCGTGCGTCAGGTGGACTGACATGAATAGGAGGTGTGGAACGGAAGAATTAACGCCAGACACAACGATCGATTTTATGCTTCAGGGACCCAGAGAGTGGGGGGCAGTACATCGACTAGCGGCCGGCATTCTGACGATCAAAGAGGTGGCAGGCAGAGAATGGGAAGATGAATATTTAAGTCAAGAAGCTGTTCCGTGTCCAGCAATAGGAATAAATAGCATAACTAGAGTACTTAGGTTTAATGTAATTTAATTTATAAGTGGCGCAGAAGAGAATGTAAATAAATGACAAACGGTAGACAACGAATTTAGGAGACAAAACTTCAAAAGATAAAATTTAACAGACAAAACTTAACACGGATAAAAAAATTTAAAAAATTAAAATTTCAAATTCAGTCGATGCGACAATGGTTGCGTGTGAAAAAAGTTTCACACATCTAGCGTACGACAAGCCCCATCTTCTTATAATGCAAGTCTGTTTATTGTTAGCTCAAAAAATGAAAACTGATGTCGCAAATTTATTTCCGCTTCAAACCAAGAAGGTTGAACAAAGCGGACTTGAATTATAAGAAGATGGGGCTTGTCGTACGCTAGATGTGTGAAACTTTTTTCACACGCAACCATTGCAAAGGGGTAGTTACAAAAACGAAAGTTCAAGGCGGTTGTGTTCTAATTTGTTTCCTTTTTTTATTAACGTTAATATTAATATTAGTTAAATAAAAGTTTTTTTAAAAAATAATTTTTTATATGTAATCAAATATATTTTTGTAATTTTTTTTCGTTTTTTTTGTATTTTTTTTATTACATTTAATAATTATTAACAGTTTCATAAATGTTTTTCGCCCGCGCTCACATTGAGAATGTGGGCAATAAATGACTATAAATAAAGTTCTTCACGACGCAGCAATCAAATGAAAAAATAGTCGGATACATTTTTTTACATTTCATACTGACTTTGTAATCGTTTTTCAGTCTATAAAATCTGTCTACAAAAGATAATATTGTAATCGCCTACAGCTTGTAGAGCAGAAAAATTTCCCTTAAATCAAACTTTTAGTTTTTGATACACAGTTGTTTTATTTGAAGGATCATGAACAGCACTCATTACATCGACACCTTTTCTACCTTTTCTATCTTTACACCTGTATACTGCGATGCCACTGGAACATCACTACATGAAAATTCAGCCCGGCTCATGGTCTTGTCATTTGGAAGAAAAGGCCTACCCTTTTTGGTAGGATTTATTGCCCCGCAAGCAAATATATGTAGATTCTAATTTTTTAAATAATGGAATTGAACAGAAAAAATTATCCACGTATGAAGTTTAAGGAACTTTTTAAATACTACTCTTTATCCAAGGCCTATCTGGCCTATCTCCACCCAGAGATCTGAATAGGGGACTAGTTTACCTCCAGAATATTTTACCGAGGAAGCCGCCTCCATCATTGTTATACAAAAATGCAGAGAGCTACATTTTCTTGGAAAAAGAAGCAGCTGTAGTTTTCCATTGCTTTCAGCTGCGCAGTACTGCGCAGTACTGAAGAGGATTGAATGTAGTTGAAATGACCAAAGTCATCCTGACCTACACCCTAAAAACTACTTAAAGAGCTCTTTCAGGAATCATTCCTTAGTCTGGCTCTCAATAGATACCTCTCCGATACGGTTGCACCTTCGGTCCAGCTACTCTGTATCACTGAGCACTCAAGCCCCCTCACCAACGACAAGGTCTCATGATTCATAGAGGGAGATACAACGTCTCAGGTTACCTAAACATCTCTTACTTAATTCGATTGAATTTTTGAAACTACAAAGTTTTGTTGAAAGGATTTATAAATATAATTAATCATTCGATTGAACTTAATAAACATCTAAGTTAAATGCTTTAAAGAAATTAAATCGGCATGTGTGCTTTGCTTTTATTAGTTCAATCAGTTTACAACCTCACCCCATAGGGAAAGACAACCAGTTTGTGACGATCCAGATCGCCACACCACCCCCTCCATTCCAAGCCCTGATTGGCTTTACCAGAGAGGTCATCTTTGTCTGATTTTGATCCTGCCTGATCTTGACCCCACCACCCTGCTTATTTTGACCCCACATGATTTTAAACTTACCGCCCCACTAGATCTTGACCCTGCCTGATCTTTAACCTCGTCAACCTGCTTATTTTGACCCCAGACTGACCTTGACCCTGACTGACCCTTCCTGATCTTGACCCCGCGCCTAATCTTAACCTATACAACCCCGCCTGATCAAATCTCGCCACCCTGTCTGACCCTGGCTGATCTTGACCCCGACCTAATCTTAACTTCTTCCACCCCGCTCATTTTGAACCCCCCCCCTTCTTTTAACCTCACCATCCCACTGATCTAACCTGCCTATCTAGCCTCGCCATCCCGCTTGATCTTGACTCCACCATATTTTGCTGTAAGGTAGTGATGCAGTTGAATCTGATGATCGAATTCTGAAAAAAGAATAATAAAAACTATATATATATACACGAGACACACATACATATAATATATTGTAACATTTAAGCTCTATGATTGGCAATGTTATATTAAATAAAGTTAGCTATCAAATAAGACATTAGAGAAGATAGTTTTTATTTTTGGAACGATTAGAAAGTTCTAGTAAGTTTTGTTTTACAATGTATTTGAATATCAATATTATTTTGGTAAGGTTTAGTTTAGCATACTTTTGAAAAAATACTGCAATAGGAAAAAGAGCAAAATCTGGTTAAAAATTAAAGTGACTGACCTTGACCCTGATTGACCCCGCACCTAATCTTATCCTATACACCCCGCCTGATCTAATCTCGCCATCCTGTCTGATCTTGACCCTGACCTAATCTTAACCTCTTCCACCCCACTTATTTTGATCCCCTTATTTTAACCTCGCCATCCCCCTGATCTAACCTCGCCATCCCGCTTGATTTCGACTCCACCATATTTTGCTGTAAGGTAGTGATGCAGTTGAATCTGATCAAATTCTGAAAAAAGAATAATAAAAACTATATATAATATATATACATACACAAGACACACACGCACACACAGAGTGTGTGTGTGTGTGTGTGTGTGTATGTGAGAGCAAGAACATATAATATATTGTAACATTTAAGCTCTATGATTGGTAATGTTATATTAAATAAAGTTAGCTATCAAGTAAAATATTAGAGAATATAGTTTTTATTTTTGAAACAATTTGAAAGTTCTAGTAAGTTTTGTTTTACAATGTATTTGAATATCAAAATTATTTTGGTAAGGTTTAGTTTAGCATACTTTTGAAAAAATATTGCAATAGGACAAAGAGCAAAGTCTGGTTAAAAATTAAAGTGACAGCTAAAGAAGAAGGCATTATGAACAGAAAGTCTGGGCCATGAATTTCAAAAAAAAAGTATTTACAGAAGCCAATTTGCACAGAATTATGTCATCATTAAATTCTAAGATTAATTTTGTATTAAGAATGGGTTTTTTTAATTACTCTCACAAAAGTTTCTTCTTATACCAACATATGTGCACACGGGCCACGAGTTCATGTTATTAAATAATTTAATAATTTGTATTATACCTGGTGAACAAAAAAAAAATATTGGGGTTTTAATTTATTATAATATTACTTCTATGACATGTACAATGCTCCTCATTAGCATAACTCTGCCTGGGATCAATTGAATGACACTTCCCCAACTACTGGATCGGTCAGCATGGACCCAATTAACAAAACAAAATTTAATAACAGGTTACAACATTTTACTGTTTTAAAACGAAACACTACACAATGTATACGCAGTAAATCTATTTGAAGCTAAGGAATAAAAAATAAAAATACTGAAAATGACAAAAGCATTATAGAAATCTTTCTCGGGCGAGTGATGGTGAATTTTACATTTTTTTTGTTAATAAAAAACACTGCGATAAATTTTTTTTCAACTACATTCATATCGTTTTTGGGGTGAAAGGAAATAAACACCATTCATATTACCAAAGTCAGTATATCACAATCTAAAGCTACTACTGAAGTCATATCAATAAACTCCAAAAGAAAAACATCTTAGCATAAGGAGAATAGGAAGTGTTTGATTTAATATATATATATATATATCAATCACACATTCACAACAAATTCTCACCATCAAATTCACGGGTTTAATAGTTCAAGATAACTTGAACAAATATTCAACTTAACATCATCACTGAGTAGTTTATACTAAATGAAGATTTTTGTTAAAATGCATCCACTGGTTGAGATGGGTAAAATAATGTGATAAATGTTTGTACGAATGGAGCTAGAGTGGGGAGGTCTTTTATTGACTGCACATTTGAGTATTGCCAGTCTGTGTCGTGCATTAGCTTTTGAACAAGGTTTTCTAATCGTATGTTGTTTGTTTAAATGCGGTTAACTGCGGTTAAAAAATGGGTTTATTAGGTAGCAGAGGCACATATACAAGATCCTTATCACTTCAGACACGCTGATTAAAGTATGGAACAAACTCTCCTATCAGTAGTAATATGTGGGCTGCATGATAAAACGTGCTCACATTGAATACTTACAAAAAACTTAAAGAGTTACTCTTTCATTTTACCTGTGATTTATTATTGTAAGTTAAGATTAGATATATTAAGTAGCTTTAAAACCCTGTTAATCTTTTTTCCACTCTGTATTACAGCCAGCATCCTAAAATTTCAGTGTAAGTAAGTAGGCTCTTATACATTTTCTAATCTGTACTGACTCTTTAAACTTGCTTATGTTATATTGCCAGTCCTGATATCCTTTTACTCAAAATGTATTGTTTGAAATTACTGTACTAAAATATTCCTCTTCTTCATTTTAATAAATTTAGTGGAGACAAAAGAAATTGGTAGTGATATTTTGAATATAACTTAGATAAATTTTTTTAAGTCTTACATTTGCAAATGAACTTCCAAATTTATTTCCAGTTTTCACTTAAACTCCACAAACTAAACAATATTTTTTTGTGGACAAACAGTCATTTCCATTCTGAAAATGAAACAGAACAAAAAATTTGTATTGTATAAAAAATTTATTTAAAATTAATTATTAGACTAAAATAAAGTGGTTAAATTAATATTCACATATTTGTAACCCAGTTATTATACTGATACTATAATATGAAATTCTATTTGGCCATTCAGTAATCGGTATTAATACTAAATACTTGGAATAAATGTTAAATTAGAAAAATAAAATGAATGCCATTACATCCACTATATATCACATTAATAAATTTTATACTTCATTAACAGATAAATATAATTAAATAACTATAATTCTTAATAGTAATATTATAACAATTCATATAATTAACATTAACAGGTTATAAAGTATTTTTGTTGTAAAATAATCCATTAACTTAAAATGAAATTGTTAGAGAATACTACACAATGTATGTAGAATAAATTTACTTTAAGTTGGAGGACTAAATATATTAAAAATGACAATATTAGAAAACAGCAATCTTTCTTGAGCGTGTTAACAGCAAATTTTACTTTTTCTTACTAATGATTCCTGCAATAGATTAATTTTTCCAACCGCATTCATTTCTTTTTTGAAGTGGAAAGAAACAAATAGCAATATTATCAAAGCCAATACATCACATTCAAAAGCTACTTGTCATTAGGTCACATCAGTATGTTCCTAAAGAGAAAAAATTTATTTATTTAATATTTTCTTGTGTTGTGCACTTTGTCAAAGTTATCTTATTGTAAAGACGTAGTTGCACAGAGCTGTCCAGTTACAGGAGAATAGGGATTGTTTGTGTGCATGTATTTATATACTCATATATCAACAATCATCAAAAACAATCAGAAATAGACAACAAAAACTCACTGCAGCATAACTGCAGTCCATGCACTCCGTTACTGATGGATTTGGAAGACATGAGCAAGGTTGTGATGATGGTTGCTGTTGAGACACCATTAACGAAGAATGACATGAATTCTGTTGTGATTGTTGCATTTTTATCGTATTCTGCTGCACCTGAAATACAGAATTTGCTACAGAAAGAGGTTTTGATAAGGTTTCTCTGGCTAATAGCTGGAAAAGTAAAATATACTTCTGTAAAATAATCTTGTCAAAAAAATTAAATTTAATTAAAAAAATTAATTCTTCTAGTTGTAAAAGTATAATAATGCTGTTGACTTCTATCAAACTTGAATTTAATTCGGTTATAAAATTTAATATTTTATCAAAATCTGCTGAAATCCAGCAAGTATAAATTATATGATTCCATGTACTTGTTGCCCATAAGAAAAGTAGATCAGCAATACTAGCTGAATCAACTACACATAGCATTTCTGACCTTCTGTTTATATGAACTTTCTTCTTTACTTTCACCATTTACTTTTTTCTTCATATTTAGCTGAAAGTTTGTTTCATTCTTTGTAAATCCTTCAGTACTTGTGTAATCTGTATTTGTGTGTGTGCCACACACACAAATACAGGATATATATATGTCCGAAGTAGGAGTTATGAAGAATGTAAACAAACTTACAGGACATGTTGCAACAATTTCTACTAGTAAAAATAAAGAAGAAAGCTCATACAAACAGAGGATCAGAAATGCTTTATAGTTGAGTATCGGCTTGCGAATAATTTCCCCCTGATTTGGCTTCTTCAGTAAAATTAAATCTGTCTGCAATTCTTGGTACCCTAATTATGGAATCAATTTGGTGGATTTAAATAAATTCCAATCTGAAAAATTGAAAAAAAAATAAGCTCCAAAGTTGTATTTTTAGTAATTTTCTTAAAATTTCAGGTTAAATATAAAAGATTGGAGTCAAAAAACACTTATGTTTAGTGTAAAATAACCCTTTCAAATGGGTGATAAACACACATTCAGCTTTAAAACAAGACTTGTAGAGAATTTGATTTTGAGTAAATTATATGAATGAAGTCCACAGAAACTATAACCCAATCTTTTGTCTTTTACCCCAGAGCGCTTTTACATGTGCTATATTTGACGCCCATAAATTACTACCATTTCTCAAACCTGAAAAATTTGAATGCCGGTCATCGATTCAATTCAAAGATGAGGTGAAAGAGTCATCTTTGAAAAGCCTCTCTTTTTTAGCTAATGAATAAAAAGAATATGTTAAGCGTCAAACTTTTATAAATGGTCATCTTTTATTATCATATAAATCTGATTTTGGAAACGGTTAACAAAATCCCATTTAGTTAAGTTGCTTTCCCCATGATAGTAATGGTTGGTGCTCATAAAACAGCAAGTTTCTCTCATCAACAGACCGAAGTTTTATTTGCAGAGCAAAATATCAAATGTATTTCATTTGATATGAATTGCAATTTACGTTCAATGAAGAAAGCAGTTGAAAATTTCAATTTTCATTATTTCAAATAAACCTGACTTCGGTTTGTTGTTTAACTATTTACAGGTTATGCATTTTCATCGAACCAGATGTATGGGAAATTTAATCATTTTATGTCATCAAAGATTTTTCAATTTAGATTATGTACAGCAAACATGAGGTTGATGGTTACATTTGATTTTCTATGACCTCCTTTAGTACCCTACATTTCATACATCTCTATCCTTTTCCGTACAGTTTTACCTGTTCATGTGTTTTACTGCCATAAGTATTACAATCTACATTAATTGTTTCAAGCATTTGCTTCTAATTCTAAAATCTGTATTTGATAGCAGATTTGTTTTTATCTATCTTCCTTTTTAAGTCTACATTAAGGAATGAATTCTTTGCAATTTTACCTCCTAAATTACAAAAACACATCCATTTCTGTTAATAGAATATTCTCCCGTCTAAATATTTAATTCCTTATTAACTTTCTGCAGTCACCACAGTTTTATAAATTAAATATATAACAAAATAGAATTCATTCTTTTTTCTTAATTTCATTTACGGTAGTTAAATATTATTTTATATAATATGTGATTTAATCAATAACTCAAAAATAAAACTACATAGAAATATAATTATATAACATACTATCTGTTTAAGCTACAGTATAACTTAACTTATAAGGCTATCACTATCAGAAAATAATTTATCTGGATAAATATATTTCTAAACCCATCCTCAGAATTTAATAAAAACAACGATTAAAGAAAATCTTTTCCGATCAGGTCACTTCCCAAATTTTAAGCAAACAACATTTATGTACAAACATATTCATAGAGTATAAAAATAAACTTGGTGTAATAGTAAATATATACATATGTATTTATTATATTTTAATAATAATAATATAATAATATATACATATACTACACAAATTAAGAGGTAAAAATATTTTTAAAATTCTCATAGGAAATCAATATTCCTCTGATCACCAGTAGTTTTCCTTTTTCAATTATGTTAATAACCCTGCTTCTATTACATTTACCTAATCATGAGCTCTAAACAATGATACTTTATGCATATTCAAATTTTTTTCCGTAATACAGTTACAAATGATGATATTTTGGTTTGAAAAATTACAAGATTCAATCAATATAAACTGACTTCTGCTTTCACAGCTCACATACGAACATGTGTTGATGAAAGAAGTTAAAAATAGAGTTGGTGGAAGGGGATGGACATTCCCCTCGCCTACGCATCTATGTCTCTCTGGTTAGCAATACCTATCCCAGGAAAAGGTCAAAATGTCATAGCACAAGACACTACCATTAAATTTCTCACAAATTAGAGCATAAAAACCTGTAAAATCTTGACTAGACTGCATATGCATTTTGGGGATATGACATTATCATATACCCAAGTCTATAACCGGACCAGGAAATAAGTCAAATAGCCAGATGTAGAAAAAGAGTCACAATATTTAAGACAAGTGTATTAGATGGCAACATTCTTGATCAATCTGTGACCTCACTGAAGACAATCAGCACCTTATGGTTGATGAAATTTTTTTGGAAATGGCTACCAGTCAAAAAAGTACCCGTTCTATTACTACAAAGCATGTAGGGTCTGCAGACTTTGCAAGGTGGGTTTCAAGATTTTCGACCCAAAATCACAAACAGGCCTGACAGAAAATTTGCTAAAGGCTCTTGAATCGATTTTGACAAAGGGAAATAAGTTATTGCAGAATGAAAATTTTTATAATCATGAAATTATGTAAACTACAAATCAAATTCATTACTTATCAAATTCATTACTTCTTTAAGTACTGACGATTTGAACTGAAACAGAAGAAATAAAAAAAAATGTTATTCATTGTGATGTCATGCATCACAGATATATCTGAATTTGGTATTCCAGCAAGTGGAAAATAAGAAAACCATTCCTTTGTCCAGGGACTACCGTTTTCTTATTTGGGGAATGCTTATAGGATCAAACTAACAGGCTGAAGTAACTACAAGTAAAACCAGGCTTTAAACCCTTCTTAACAACATATTTGTTGTAAATTTGTATTGCAGTAAAGTCATACACTAACAGTAAATAAAAGTGATCTTCAAAAGAGTTAGCATCCACTTTCGATCTGCTGAGAAAGTTCTGTAAAATTCTTCTAAAACAAATAGTGAGAGGTTATATGATTTCTCCTGGATCAGTCTAGGTTCAAATTTTCATTCAAAAGTGAAAAAAAATTAAAATTACTCCAACCTTGTTATTTTATGTCTAAGAAAAGATATTTTCAGAAATTCATTTTACATATAAAAAATTTCAATTGTGATACATGTAAGCAACAAGTGCAACAGGGATCAGTCAGAGTTACTATGTCTGAAAGTAATGATGTTCTCAGATATAGTTATTGCAGAATAATAATGTCCCTCATTATTGCCAACAGTTAGCAGAATGATGGCTTTAATTTTCACTTTTTCTAATAAACCTATCAGAAAATGTTTCTTGTTTTTGAGAATGGCTGTGTTAACTTTTTGAAATACAATATTAACACTCAGAGTACAAAGCTCGGGTCCACATGATCCCAGAAATCAGAATTATTATTTTTTTCAATTATTCATTTTCAAAAGTTTTTAACCTTTTAGGTATTTTACAATTAAACATTAAGAACAGGATTCAATCACAATTGGCAAAAAGTATGTCATATTTTTTGTAATAAACAGTTTGAAGAGAAAGATTTCTTACCTGAGTCACGAAGGATCCAGGTCAGTAAAGTTTCTTTCTTTTACCTGTTTAGCCTCCGGGAATTATCATTCAGGTATTACTTCAGAGGATGATATGTATGAGTGTGTAAATCAAGTGTAGTCTTGTACAGTCTCAGTTCGACGACCATTCCTGAGATGTGTGGTTAATTGAAACCCAACCATTGAAGAAAACCGTTATCCACGATCTAGTATTCAAATCCGTATAAAAGTAACTGCCTTTACTAGGACTTGAACGCTAGAACTCTCAACTTTCATATCAGCTGATTTGGGAAACACGTTTTCACTACTAGATCAACCAGGGGGGTTAGTTAACCTATAGAAATCTAGGTTCTTCCAGGATAATAAGCAAATAAATTTGAGTTTAGGTTATGAAGTTACCTAACTTAGTTTGTTTTTAGGTTATCGGTTAACAGTTACTAGTGAGCATTTGTAGTGTCAACAGTACCTAATCTAAAATGAGTGAATTCAAAATATTTTGAAATATACAAGACAAAGTAATAACTACAATACGAAGTAATTTACAATACAAAGTATACTTTAACAAAGTAGCAATTCGGAAGTGATTAACATCGTTCGTTGTACCTTAAAGATTTAGGAATTAAACTATTAGAAGCAGCAATAAACCAAAGAGCCAAAGAAATTAAAAACACTGGAGGCAAAAATTACAGAAATCATATAATTCAAGCGATTGAAATGACAGGAAGAGAAATAACAATGAAAAATCTGATCACTTCCTTGTACGCCTATTAAATTACATTACACTTAATGAAAAGTACATAAAATTTTAATTCATTAAAAACTTATATTTTTTCTTTTTTTTGTTGTTATTGAATCATTATTCATCGTAAAGATTTTTTTTAGCGGTTAATAAATAAATATATGTAAATTAAAAAAAAGAAGTTAAAAATAAAAGGAGATGAAGTCTGATTCAAACCGATGTGCCTTCCCTAAGATCCAATATTTCATTAATTAAAATTTTATTTGGCTATAACTATAGGACCAGTGAAAAGTACCACTTATAACATATTGTTGAAAAGCTCTGAATGAGGGCTTATTACTGCAGTTGAGAAAAAGACTTTTTCTCAAAAAGGCTTTTTTGAGAACTTTTTCTGAAAAAGGCTTTTTTTGACACTTTTGGTTCTGTCGATTGCAATCAAAAGGGGAGGTGTGCACAACTAGATGTTACAGCAGTCCCAAATCAAACATTTCACCATCCTACGGCTAATCATTTTTGAGTTATGCGAGATGTATACGTAAGTATGTACAGATGCCATACCAAAACTAGTCAAAGTGGATTTAGGGATGGTCAAAATGAATATTTCTGTTAAAATCTGGAAACCGAAATTTTTCACGATCATAATACTTTACCTTGTACAAGGAAGTAATAAAAAAACAATGGATTGTGGATCACACAAATTTTCAATTTACTTGAAAATGAATTCCAAAAAATGGATTTACTACCAATAGGCAAAATAAAAATATCTTGAACTATAACTTCAAAATAAAACAAATTAAAACCCACAAAAACTGATAATAATATACCTATTGAAAAACTTATTCTTGTAGCAAGACACAACCATAGAAAATGCCAGTAGCCATTTAGAACAATGAAATGCTGCCTATCCTTTGTTAAATACTAAGTACACATTGAAATTAATTATATTTTATCAGAATTTATACATAATGCTTAGTATAGGACTTGGAAGCCAGGTTTAAACAACACATACAGACCTTAGATTTAGACCTCCTACTTATCATGTTTCGCTCATTGTAATTAAAGAGGAGGGTAATTAAGGTTATTCATTTCATCTCAGGTGATGAACTGAAGAATGCAATGAGGTTGTGGATCAAGGAAAGCCTACCAGAATCCTTCATTGACAGAATGAAAAAACTGGTTCACCGGTCAGATGAAATGTGTTTCTGTAAATTGTGACATGGAAAAAAAATCTAATTTTTTGAAGCAAAATAAAATGTACTATTATGCCATATTTGATTTATTTGCGATTTATGAGCGACTGTGTATTACATCTCTCAATCATTTTCTCTCTCATTTCGGAAGTCTTGGACATCATCTGTATGGTCTCTAGTTTAACACCTTTTCTCCTACTTTAATATACCGGCACATTCTACGATGTGAATGTTTTTGGATTTCATTTTCTCCATATCAATTTCAAACTTATTAATTAGGTTATAAATATGTCAAACATCCATTTCCTTTACCCTCTACCTATTATACTGATTCCTACAACTCCTTTAAGTATATGTTTTCATTTTGTTATAGATGTATTTTGGTTAAGTGTATTTGTAGCTAACGAGTAGCGCTCTTGACATTTTAAATTCAGTATTTTAATTCTTCTTTACTCTTTCCTGTGTTAAAAATTGTATAATTCTGACATCGATTAACACATTATAGCGGTATTTTTTAACGCATGTAATTTTCATGCGTTACAAGTTCCCATTATCCAGTGTTCACGTTTCCACTGATGTGTTACAGAAACGATTATCTTGTAAAGTTTTGCCTCTTCTAATGATATCTGTCATTTATAGAAATATAAATACATGTAAAGGTCATAATTAACCGGTTCTGCATCCAATATGTTAACCTAAGATCCATCCTCCTTAATCAACAAATCCCTGTTCCATTGATGACGAAATATTCCATTATTTTTTGTGCTGATCATAACTTTCTTAGATTATAATTTACTTTGTCCTCATACTTAACAAAATGCATTGTTTATAATAGGTCATCACCCACCTTTATTTACTTTAACATTCTTTTACCACTTCACATAAGGTAAGGTTACCTTACCTTATGGTTAACATTATGTTAATGGTTAACATTACTATGGTAAACCCTGATGACTATAACAAACCAATCTTTTTGAAGCCAGTATATATCATTTATAAATGTTTTCAGAGCTTTTACTTAAATTCCACTGATATTATGGTTTCTAATAAATTTCCTACATTTAGTATAGAGTTACTGTAAAGCTAGTTATGTCAATTAACACTTAAGTAGGACTGGTTGTGGTTTAAATTTAAGAATCTTGCTATATTCATCCAGAATAACCTTCATCCAGAATACCTTTCATATTATTGCTGAATGATTTTGAAGGCACATGGCACCTTAGAATGTCATGGTCGCCCTGAAAAGAGCTCTTCAGATTTTTGGAGTGGTGGCCCTAAAAAGGACCGTTAGTGTATGTTTGGTGGGGTAGCCCTGAAAAGGGCTGTCAGGTCTGTAAGCAGGTCTTCGATGAAGTCGGCTCTGCCTGGCAGGAGGTAGTCAGGGAATCTGTGGTGATGGTCCCCAGAGCCCTGCATAATCAGTTGCTGTGCCATTTGGCTTTTATATAATCGCCTATGAGTGGTGGGAGGGTAAATTATTTTCAATACAGATAAATTATGTAAAACACAAATAAAATACTAAAAATATGTTTTTTTTTTGGATTTTTTTTGTAAAGTAATAGGTGATTTCTGTTGTATTTTTGGCCATAGACTTAAAAAATTTTGGCTGTAGCCCAGATGTTTGGGTATTGCATCGGGCTATTGTAATATCTAATATATAAAAAAAGAATTTTAAACAAATGTACTATATTGTATCACTTTCAATGTATTTGCTTTGACAGGCTGGAAGGAAACAGTAAGTTATCTAGACACTCACCAGATAACCGATTATGAAAATTTAACTACATTATCTTTTCGCTGTAACACCAGTAAATAAGAAATATAAAGAACATTCCTAAAAATGTAACTTTGAACTAATGAGACAGTAGGCCTATCATCTTCAATTTCCAACTTGTATGTGCAACTAATATTTATTGAAATTCGTTAATAAAAATTCTCATGTTTTGTATTAATGTAAACCTTGCAAAATGAGAATTAAAAACAATTTTCTAAATATTATACAATAAATTAAGTGAATAAAAATAGTAATATGTGTATTATATTAAAATATCATAACTGCCTACGATTTTTAATTAAATAATTAAATAAAATTAATTAATTAATTAATTAATAATTCCATAATTCTTGGGGCCAGTACCATTAAAGCAGTGTGGGCTGGCAATTTACACAGCCATCCAACCTCCTAACCTGGATCAACATCCCCAGATGCCCTGTTGACAAGATAGAAAGCTAAGCTACTGCAATCAGGATATTACTTAGGATCCCTACAATGGCTGACCCTCAACCGACCTGCTGCTGTCCCTGGACAGCCATTACCAGTAATGGTGCTGAGCAGAAGTTAGACTCACAGCACAGAAGTACAGGAATCACTGGAAAATAGTAATACTGTTAGCATCTTATTTTTTATTTATTCGTACGCATTTGTTATGTACGGCTGTTATACATAATTATGGTTTTATGTAAACACATTTTATGTTTTCTGGTGTAAGTATATATACCTCTGAAACATAAAGTGGAACACATTAAAAAAAAAAAAGTTTTGATGTGAAACATCATAACGAGAGCAGGAAGATGTAACAAATGGAGTAGGGCAGTTCTGATCCAGAGAGAACTTTAGTGTTTAAATACTGTTCAGTTAATTTTATTTTGTTGTTTTCCACATATTTATTTTTTCCATGCTTTCATGAACTAGATCAATTATATCTGTTGTTCTAGACTATGTACAAACATAATAATTTTTTCCAAATGTTGAAAATTTATTCATCTACGATATGATAGAACCAAATAACGTTTTTGGTATAAGGTATTTTTTTTTAAATTAATTATAACAATGAACTTGCCTCTTCATTATAAACAAAAAAAAATTAAATAGTTCCCTGTAAACTGTATAATTTTAATCTATTGTTAGAATTCATAAAACTAAGTTAGGAATTCTAAGTTTTTTTGTTTTTTTTTCTTTTAATGACACTATTTTTGCTGTTATAGGTTCAATACCAATGACGTTATGAATTCTCAAGCAAATCACATTTTTACCATTTCAACTCCTATGTCAGGGGTTGTAAATAACTATCGGGGTTAAAAAATTATGCTAAGCATTACTCATATGTTGTAAACTCATGACAAGTTGTAACTGTTAGTCTTATATTTAAAAAAAATAAGTTTTAACATATACTATTCCCCCAATATGTTTTACTTGTACACAGGGTTAAATTTTGTTTCGATCCAACAAAGGGATACACCGAAAAGATTGTGTATTTTATATTTTCTAAAACTGTTTAACCATTAATAAACTGCAGAATCAGACCAAAGTATTTCTGTAAATGAGATCTTACTTGTATTTAGTTTTAGGACTTTATATACAAACTGGTAATAAAGGGGAGCACACATTGCTTCCTCCAAACACTAGGGTCTCCAGAAGGCAAATTCCTGTTAGGCTGAAAGGCGCTAGCACCGAAAGGACTCCAGAGGACAGAATGAAAGGTAATTATGCAGGGAGTACGAAGCTCATATACACCTAGTCTCCCACGATCAGCCCCAGTCAATTATTTCTCATCGGTTTACAGGACCAAAACGCAAATACAAAATCCGTCCATAAATAAAATACATAAAATCTATAACCGCACACTAAATAAATAATGACTCACCCGATAAAAGAATGACACACCAGCAAGGGATACTTGTCCAGGTTCTGCAATTAGTAGGGAAATAATAAACTCTCGCTAACCTTGCGTTCTGTTACAAACAGGTAAAAGTCAGAACCTGATATCACACCAAATATCATTAAAAAGATTTTATAATATATGTGTGTGTGTGTGTGTGTGTGTGTGCGCGCGCGCGCGTGTGTGTGTACGAGAGAGAGAGAGAGAGGGAGAGAGAGAGAGACAAAAATATAGTTAATGGAGACCACTGTAAAATATGATTGCCAGGATGCTCTTCATCCTCCAAAATAGTTTTAATGAAGTCATAATGTTTCTGTTCAATATGTTTGTGACCAATCACTGGAGGGATTTTTATCATCTGCTAGCAAACCAAAACAGCTTTTTAATGCCCCCTTTGATGTTAAACTCCAAGCTGACCCCCAGCTATCATTTTTCAACTCCGGCAAACTGTAGACAAAAACCTTCAGTGTTAGAAGGTGCGGGGATTGTGCTTCTGCGAATCTATTAATTATTCTCCTAATCTTGTAGCTGTTGAAAATATCTGCTGAGGTATTTCCAGTGATGGCATACTGGCAGAGACTGAATTGATGACTGTGTTGTGTTATCAAGCTAAGAGGGTCTAAAAGACAATCTCCAGTAAAGCCCATCATGGCTATGAACAGAGGGTTGGTATGGCAATCAGGATCATCACAAGACAGGTGTCTTCCCCTATGACTCTTTGCCGATCCCAATCGGTGTCTCCTCAGCCCCTATTACTAATTTTTATTTTGTTTTTACTTGGTAGAATATTATGTAAAGGTGCAGCCAATTGAATATAATTAAGGTATCCAGAATAAAGTAACCTGATACCAGATGGAGATGTAAAAGATAACATAAAACCGTTGTGGAAATTCCTAGATAATGAATTTTCTAAAACTTTTTTTTAACCGATAAATTTTTCTCATTTGTTAATCAAATGTGAAAAATTTCAAAGAAAGTTAATTATCTTCTTACTAACATTATACAGAATTTTGTTTTACAAACTCTGTATATTAAATTAAATATAAATTAAATTCTATTAATATAAAAATCACGTAAACATTTTACCATAATTTTATTATCAAAGTACTATTACAGGATTCCATATCCTCAGTCATGATGAATCCATTTAATTGAACTGCATATTAAATAAAGATATTAAAAATGGTGAAATGTCTGTTACAGTACTATAATGTTATAATGAAAATTGCATATTAATGTATTACATGAGTGCTGCTTCATTGTTTTTATAAGACCGTATTCTTTAAATACTGTCAGATGGTTTATCAAATTGAAATTTTGTTTGTTATTTATATAAGTAATATTTTTCTAATATAATTAATTTTATGTCATTTTATGAAATGTTAGAAATTAATAAATTTCTAATATTTCAAAATTTGTATTTACATCGGAAATATTATGTTTATTGTTATCAGATGGTTTGCCATATTAGAAAAAACTAATTTATTAGTTTTAAAGGATCTTTTGTTTTTCCTTTATGAATATCACAATCATTTACATTTAATTTTATTAATTACACACAAGTTGTTGATTTTATTATTATTATTTTGGGTTTTTTAAATGTCTAATTATATGGTTATTAGGTTTGCGTGCTGGTTTAAATACTTCTTTACTGTAAGTTTTAGTAATGTTTTCAATGATATAATTAATATATAAACACTTTATGTATATGATTTCACTTTTTTGTGTCTTGTTATGTATTGTTTATAAGGTAGTTATAATAATATAATATTATTAATTAAAGTAGTAACATATTCATTTTCAATCGCTATATGTTTTATGTTTATTTTGTTACTTAACATTTCTTTGTTATTATATGGTTTATTTTAGTACTTCTAATTTTTAATATCTTTATTTAATATGCAGTTGAATTAAATGAATTCAACTGACTGAGTATAGAGAATCCTAAAAAGTTACTTTCATGATAAGATTAAGGTATGTCTTACCTCAATATTCTGTACTACATGCGTTTTATGTTATTAGAATTTAAAATAAAATTTAACAGTACAGAAAAATAATATGAATCTTAATATGAAAAGTATGAAAACCGTTTACCAACAAGAGTACCGAATTTGATAATGCTTCTTACCTTATGCTTATTATTTTTTTTCTAATAGCACTTTCATAGTTTTCCCTCATTATCGGTTAAACCTTTTCTTCCAAATCCATAATTACAGGAACTGACAGTGTAGTGAAGTAGTGAACTCCACTATTTTCAAAGAAAGCAACTCTGTATGTTACCTCTGATAAATCTGGTGCTTAACAGTTCAACAGAGCCAGAATAGAGAGCTGAAACAGATAGCCTGATAAAACAAAACAAAAATGATATAACAGATTAATACAGTATGTTTTGTTGTAAAACAATCAATTTTGTACACCATTTAAAATCAGTGGAGAAATGGTTGGCTACAGCACATGTAAACTAGCATTCACATTTAATTTTTAGAATGAAATATACAGAATCCTGTCTTTTCACAGTACAGAAGGGATTTTATCTAGAATAATGAAATGAGACTAAACGGAATAAGAAAGTATTTTTGGAAAATATGTGCCGTCAGTATTATGATATATAAAAGTTTCAGGACATCTGCTTAGCACCTGTAAATAATTTTCACAGATTACAAAAAGGATATTGAAAATTATCTAAAAAATATTACATTTAAAAATTTTATTTTTTAAAAACATTCAATAATAATATTTTTTATAAAATATTATACATTTATGGTTGGTTAAATGGAATATTACATTTTTATGTTTATTTTTAAGACAACAGACAACTTTCAAAATCTTACTGATTAAAGATATTCTTTACTTATTTTAAAATTTAAAAAAAAATGAATTTTGAAGAAATTCAGAAATAAGAGTAAAAGTACACAGAAAATTTTATTCAGTCTCTTGGATACAAGAATAGAAAGTAACAAAAGTTGAGTTATAAAAGGAACCTCACCTAAATGAAAAGATAAGTAAGAGAGATGAAACAGATGCATGATTGAGATAATACAAAATAATCATTTATGGAACTGTTAAAAAAATGGTAAAATTAAAAAAAAGGAACAAATAAATACTATGAGCAGCATATTTGTAAATATTCTTATATCAAGTTTTCATGACATGTGAGAAATATGGCTCAAGTCTAAACACCAAAAAGAGTATATACATGGATGTCAGTAAAGATCAGGTGAGCGGAATCATTTCAAAAAGCCAAGTGTGAAGCTGTAAAGGATGAAAATTCTGATGAAAGATATAAAGTATTACCTGGAATACCAAAAATACATAACCTGATATACCTATGCGACCTTTAATTAATTTCACAACTGCCCCTTCTTACATCATCTCTCAAATAATAAATAAAATACTTAGAATCAAAATGAATTTGGATTATAAATATAACATAAAGAATGAATACAAACTTGTAAATAAATTAAAAGATTTAAAAATTGGGGATAACACCAGGATCGTTAGTTATGACAAAAGTAACATGTACTCCTAGCGTACCCATAAATGAAACAATCAACATAATAAAAAATAAATTAATACAAAATCATGAAGACCCTTTATTTATTGATAATATTATCGTTATTAGAAATATTTGCCAACAGAATTATTTTAAGTTTGATGATAAATTTTATACTCAAGAAAATACCTTACTAATGGGCTCTCCATTGTCAGCCATCATATCTGAGATTTGTTTTACAAAAAGTAAAATTGTTTATAGCATTACTTATGTTCATGATATTTCACTTTGAACTAGGTAAGTTGATGATATTTTTGTGGTCTAAAGACCATTATATAAAATGAACATTTAATAATTTTGAACAAGTTAAATTCTTACCATAATGAATTGAAATTTACTTTTGAAATTGATAAAAATAAGAGAATAAATCACGTAGATGACTGTATCGAAATAGATAATAGGAATAAAAATAATCAATTCATAACTTCAGTACATAGGAAACTCACAACCAACAAAACCACCGGTACTTACGTATTAACACCACCGCAGCTACAGCTTTATTTAAAAACAAAGTAGTCAATCGGATTTTGGTGGAAAATGGGCCGACATAAAGTTTAACATAAATTAATAAATATTTATTTTATAAATAAAATATAACCAAAATTAACACCGTAATTTTTTGAGTATTTATTTAATACATTCAGTAATTACAATTATTTAAATAATCAAATTGCAATAATTACTGAATTTATTAAATAAATACTCAAAAAATTACGGTGTTAATTAGTCAAGGTTAGCGAGCGAAGCGAGCGTAGGTTAAGTTTGGTTATTATATTTATAAAATAAATAACCATTTATATTCTGTTTTGAATCTGTTTCGGCCAATTTTCCACCGAAATCTGATTGACTACTTTGTTTTTAAATAAAGCTGTAGCTGCGGTGGCGTTAATACGTAAGTACCAAACCACCAAACATAAATATTCAAATCATCTGTGGTCACACAAAATTAATACTTATACGAACATCAATTATACAATCAATTACACAAAGTATAATGGATATAATAAATAAAATAAATAAATAGGTATTATAAAACAAATTACCAAATATAATGTTTATAATGAATGTTTAGTACATAATATATACAAAAAACAAATGTCAAAAATTAACTATTATACATATTTAATACCGATAAATAACACACAGAAAATGACAATGTATATTTAAAATAAATATAGGGAGTCCGACAAATTTTCTATATAGGTAAATTTCTGTTCTTTCTTCTGTGCATCTTTGCATGTATTTTTGCTTGATCAAGAATATTAACAAATGATGTTTTTTTTTTATATTAGGTTGATATTGTGTTTTATTGTTACGATTTCGTTGTTTTTAAAAATATCTAGACAATGAAATATTTTTAAATAAAAAAGAAAGGTGATAGGCCAAAAATGATGAACATTACAAGTGAAAGTGTTGATATTGCAAGTGAATGTGACGATGTAAATCTTGAATCCAGTTTAGATAATTCTTGTTCATCTTCCAAATTCAGTGGATCTAAAATCAAACTATCACCCCATTTTTCAGTTTACAGAGAAGACAAAAAAGAAAATTAACAACTAAAAGAAGGTAATACTATTTTAGATATAAAATACAAATAAGCCAATTATAAGACCGTTGTCTTATGAACATCTTAGTGACTGCATGGGAAAACGCAAAACCCTAACGAGTGTTTAAATTCTGTTGTGTGGTGGAAGGTGCCAGAATCAATATTTGTTGGACGAAACACAGTATAATTAGGTGTTGACTTTCACTGATGTAAACGCGGGAATGGTGAAGGTCTGTTTTCCCCACAATATATTTTTTTTACGTTATGTATTAGTAATTAAGGTACTTGTGTTGTAACGGCGCCACTATGGTTGAACCTAACCTATAATGATTCCACCATCGTTGTACGTTATTTATGTGCTTATTACTATAATACACAATTTATGTGTTCTTCAGTAAAGTACAGAGATAATATGTTTTTTGGCACATTTTCGTCCCTTCGTTAGAATACCCATTTTCTGCAAAAATCTAACGGCTTCCTCTTCCCAACGCGGGAGGGGTATTCCAAATTAATTCAACAAATTTTAGTGCATCAGTATCTTTGATTTTGATGATATTTGGTGTTTGATAACTACCCACCTAGCAGTGGCAAAGAATATTTTTTAATATTTAAAAAAAAATTTCTTGAGTAATGGGCTATTTTCTAACTTGCAACCGGTAAAAACACCTATTTTGTCTTTCCATAAGCTGTAGCATTCTTATTTTACATCTTAGAGGTCAAAAAGGGCTTTTTGGAAAGAGTAAATATGGAACTTCATCTTAGTTAGCCCAAAATTAATTTTGTTACATAACTAAATCTTGTAATGTTTACTGAAGTTATGTTTACGAATTGTTGCTTTTTCAAATTTTGAGCCCAGAATAAATAATGATGGGCATAGGGAAATAGGACTGTTTTTTATCATTTAACTCTTTGGTACTAGTAGTAGATAAAAAAAAATGGACTGCTACCTTTATTAAAAAAAAAGTGGCCGCCAAATTGTAAGATTTATAAAATGTCTCATTTTTGGGGCTCAAAAACCACATGTGGGATAGGTGGCAAAAACTGAAACGTTTACTTACAGTAGGTACTTTTTATGTACTTTACAACTAAACCATTAGAATGAATAAATTGATAATTAATTGTCAATTACAGAATGATAAATAATAATTACAAAATGATAAACATCTCAAATACACTAACTAGTTCAATTCACTTTTACATTATTTTACTCCTGCTAATGGAAGTTATGAATAAATCTTGTACTTTTTGATAACAAACTTAACTAACATAACTTAGTAATCCTGCCATTTTTTTTTATTGATTAGAACTGATGAAGTCTTCATTCATGTTTGGTGAAATGTGTCCTCTTCCAGTAAGTCAATAGAAAAAGCTCTGAAGGTGTGAGAATCTTTAAAATATTTTACAGTTGAACCCATGTTTGATTATCCCTCAATGATTTCTTTATTGAAGTATCAGGATTCTGAGGATGGAGAAAGTATATTTGATATTGCTCTTCATTTTCATGTATTTTGACTTCAATGACTTCACCTAACCACCACTTGCCATCGTATACACAGCGACATAATTTTTACATTTTGGCTTTGGTAAACCTATAAAGCAATCAGAAACACTATGTCCTTGTGTACTGATACTAATGTAAATGTTTCTGATTCAGAGGCTGCCCGGACTTTCAGAATACATTTCTGACTTGTTGGAACATAACTGTGAAAGGCTCTTGTTTCTGGGACTGTTGTGATAACCTGATAACGAGAACTGAGGTATTCTTCAGTCTCTGATACATCTTTATTAGAGCAGAAAATAAATTTACATTTTTAATATTATCTTTGCAATAATTGTACATTTCAGAAGGTGTAACAATTTGATTGTTGACAGTCTTTTGAAGGCGTGCTTTAGTCACAGTCCTTTTTACAGTTCCTCCAATACCATCACATGATCCTTTTCCATGGTATGAGTCAAAAAATGTCATCCAGCTGTGATATCAAAATCCTATCAATTGTCAACTCAACTATTTACAGACATTCATACCCAGTGCTTACTTGACGCTGCAATAATAATTCTAGCAATGAAAAAAAAATATATTTTTAACGTAAAATACCCCCCATTAAAATTTATTATTTATAAGTGACAAAATGTTAAGTGACAAATAAAAAATAGATTTTGAATTGTTTTGTAAAAGGGTAAAGTTAAAATTAGTTTTAAAAGTATTAAAATAAAATTACTTCCCTTTGAGAAAAACTGATTCACTAACCTCTTCCACGTTTATCTTCCTTTAAAAATTTTAATTCTAGTTTTAATTCTCTAAATACCTTTTTTTACATTTAATTTTAATTAATGAGTGTATATTAGGTTTAAAGTTTGACTACCAGTTTCAAATTAATGAAACTCTTTCTTCCAAAATGCCTTATGTAGCTAATTACTGCCTCATTACTATTTATTCCAGGAAGGTGCCAATTAGCGACAAATGGCTTGGAAGAAAAATAACATTAATCTGAAATTCAGTTATTAATAACTTTATGTTATTTTAATGTTTTATGGTTTTTTTGTCATCCTGTTCAATAAATAAATGAACTATGCATTTCATAGCATTATTACAAATTTGGGTTTCTAAACAAAAGTTTTTGAGGCTTACATTTAAATCATTTGTGTGAGGAAGTACATCTTTAAGCACAAGTATTAACATTTTAAACAAATCATAAAATAGATAGCTAGGATGGGTAAATCATTACTGGTACTTCTTTTCATCAGGAATAACCAGTAACTCGTAATAATATTAAAAATAATTATTAACATGGAAATTAAAACTAACAAGCATTAGTAATAAAAAGTAACTTTCTTCACGAACACAAAATATAGTATTAAACAATAAAAAAGTTTCAGATAAAATAAACACCAAAAAGTTAGGTCTAAATTAACTATAAACATAACGTCCTAAAAGTTCTTATAGTTTTATATTACCTAGATAACACAATTAGAATGAAGTACAAGTGTAAATAATTAATGTAAAACCGCTTCATAAACACATTCACATTACGTACATTTCAACAAGTCATTACTTTCTTTTAGTAGATCATGACGCAAAATAGTATTTCATTATTCGCAGAAACCAATCAGTAGATCTATATAATTATTTCTATTAGTAAGCACTCAACTAAGATTATTTGGACTACCAAATTAATCTACATAGTTAAATCGAATAGCTGTAAACGGTACCGTTAGAAAGGACGCCAACAGTATAAAACTATGTGCGTTGATGTATTTAACGCATTCTCTAGTTGCTTACGAAAAAATAATTTTTAACTGCATTTTTTTTAAATCTACGCGGGAAACAAGTCAAATGAGTGTTATAAATATACTGAAAACGATCTTATTCTGGAACTTATCAAAACCTAATAAAGATAGATAAAATTGAAATTCTATACCTAGATTCACAGGAATTCATTATCTTTTTTTTATACACAAACATTTTAATCTCTTTTTATTCGCAATTATAGTTTATTATTATTATTACCTAGTAATATTCTTTGATCATTTACATACAGTAAGACTGTAACTAATGTAAAACGGGTTCAAAAACTCACATTAATATTATGTTCAATTCAGAAAATTAACTATTTGTCATTATTTACTTTTTAGTAGTAGAGGACCATGGTACAAAATACCATCATTTCATTATTCACTAAACCAATCAGTAGACCTATCAAATTATTTCTCTTGGTCTGTATTGTCGGTTTGAATTTTATTATTTAATATATTACAGAAAAACACAATGATATTTATTTCCATCAAATTAGTTAGTACAGTTAAGTAAGATAGTGTTAGGAATTGTTTCTTTTCTAGAAGGTTGCAAACAAAACGAGTCTGAGGTATATGTCTGGTAAACCTGAACCCTTTTGTACTAAAGTACAAAATATATCTTATAATATAAGATATTATATTTTATCTTAAATATATCTTATTTTAATATTTAATAATGAATGTTACTCTCTTTATTTTACAAATAAATGTGTATGTCGTATAACAATGAAAACAATATTCATTGTGCCTAGATATATCATAATTCTTCATTATTATAATAAATATATTTATTTTGAAACAGTCAGGAATAATTTTCTCAGCTTAGGTTATTTGAAAATTTTAGAGAGGATGATCAACTTTTGAAGCTCCACATTTCATCTACTTTTTGTGATAAAATAAAGCATTTTTTGTAACCTTTATCCTTTAATTGCAATGAAAAGTTTTTAAATTCATTCTAGTCGCATAGATATGCATGCAGTTACAATTTATTCTTCTTTTTCCCAATATTTTCTCATTCTAACTTCTTGTTTTCATTCTTCAAACCATTTTTAAATTTGAATGTGTTTCCTCTTCAATAAGAGATAAGTTATTCTACTAAATATTTGTACCCCTTTTTCAACATTACTATGAGTTAAATTTTCTTCTTAAATTTTATCTTCAGTTTTTTAGTTAGAACAAAAGAATATTCTGTAATAACTTTACATTAAAATAAAAGTGAATAATGAAAATACAAGATATATTGTAATTCCATGAGTGAGGTTAGAATTTGATTTAAACAGGAATTATGATTTACTGTTTACACAAATATATATTATTTTGTTTCTTAAAATTGCTTTAAAATCTCTTAATTTTCAATTTTATCAATTCACTAATTAAAAAAAATTCCAGAATTATGGAACTTCCTTTTAAACATAATTTTTTTGTTAAATCTTTTTTCTACTTACATAATTACGAAGTTGTTGTTATGATTATAGTAGACATCTTTCGTTCTTACTTTTTTCAACTTATTAAATTACACTGATAAACATAATTTTTGTTTCCTAACATGCAATACATGATTTTAATGCTGAAAACAAATATGAACTCAGAATCTTTCTATCGCCCACCATTTTTGAAAAATTATTTAATTTTAATTATAGTATTTTTTTCATTTTTCAATGTATACTTAGCATTTTAAGTTCCTATATTGTATTTTACTAGCTAATTTATTATTGTTTAACTTTAATTAGTAAGCTATAAATAAACAATATAGACAAAGAATTAAATCATATCAGTCACATATTATGACACATCTAATACTGAAGAGTAAGCCTTCATGGACAAAATTAATCATGTAGCTGAATGTGTTGTTTGTATTAAGCTGTGGATTTAGGAATGAATTAATCTGGTTCAGTCTTATTGCTGTCTTAACTTTGTTAACAGTGCACTGTCATGACTCAAAATTGTCTAAATGATGTGAATGCCTTTTGTTATGTATGTAGTGAGTTTACCGTAAAATCAAATATAAAAAATTACATCTTTAATTAAAAAAGCATATCGTTTGTACTTTCAGTGTAAAATTGGTGATCAGGGTAAGATGCGGGGTCCTCATACAGTATGCACTAATTATTCTGTGTGATTAAGAGAGATCTAATTGTTTTGAGAGATCTTGTATGTTTTTATTGGTATTATTAACAACTGCTTTGTTTGCGTTAACTTCTAACAGATATTATTTGAAATTGAATTGCAATTCAAGCTGTGTTGCAACAATGTCTTCAACACAGCAGTTATTTCATATTTTAAATCTTAGATTGATGTAAACATCTCTTTTACTTTACCTTTTCATTGGTCATTGCTCTGTAACCCATAAAATGAATGATAATTTAAATTTTAATAAATTATTTAGCATAGTAGTATATAAATGATAGCAAATCATTTGCTATCATTCAAATCAAATAAATTTTATTACTAGATCAGGATTACACTTGTTTAGATCCATTCCTAACCTTAACGGTCTGTATAATTAATTGTTGAACTTATAATAAATTGTTAATTTCCAAAGAATGTTTTTTCTGTATTGTTACTTTATACTGTATTGATACTTGTCACACATTCATAAATATTTGTTAATCAAAACTTGTGCTTTATATAACTTTTAAAGCAGATGAAAAATTTCTTTAATGTTTCTCATAATCAATTGAAAATTATGTGAATTGAAATAAAATGGTAAATTCAATAAAAACCTTACATTGTAAATATATAAGGACTCAAAAATAATATTTCATCATAAAAAGGTATTTGTAAATTTGGTTCTCAATAGCAAAATCTAATTTTTATTTATTCTTAATGAATATAAGACATTTAAAATCTCCATAATAATTTATTTCTTAATATTTTTAGATATCTTCTCTATAAATAATTTTTTCTACCTTGAACAAAATGTTTAAATTCTAAACTATTCTCTACTTAAACTTTGTTTGAATCGTGTTTTTTAATTCTGAAGTAGATGTAGGAATATATGGAATATTTGACGGGAATAAATTTGAAGAAAACTTGTTTGCAAATAATATCTGAGGACCTTGTATCAGGTCCATTCTCAATACACTTTATTTCATTTTGATGTGGGGTCACGCAAGAAAGCCTGTCTCAGTAAGTTACTATTAGTTTGTTTTAAGTCGCTGTACTTATAACATTTCCTCCTGTCTTTTTACAATGTCTGAAATGACAATTACAAAGGCATAGATTACTACTGTAGAAAGAAGAGTTAATTTAAAATATAGTAGGGGGTATACCAAAATGAAACGACTAGCACTAGATAGGGAATCTTGGAGAGCTGCATCAAACCAGTCAAATGACTGAAGACAAAAAAAAAGTGGCATTGATCCTATATTTAAGCTAGTTTATTAGTATTTCTACTTTATAAGAAAAAAAACTTTGATAAAATAGCTGAAAAAATATTAAATTTTACAGTATCAACCTTCACTTATTCCACAATTAAATTAAAGTTAATGAAAGTACCTCTTGTATACAAATTGTTTTGGATAATAATAAAGATAAATTTAAATATGAATTGTTGCAAACCCAATTCCAATGATTAATATATCTGAAACTCCAATATCATTTCTCTGGTATTAATTATGAATTTAAGTATTGAATTGTAGAACCTTCAATAACCGTGTTTGAGGAGCAAAATATGTTTGAATAACTAACCGCTTCGGTGTAATATCTCAGTTAGGTGTAATTAACCTACATATTAACTTTTCCGGTTCATATTTTGTTGTCAATAAAAGACATTGTCCAGTTGATGATAAGTTATTTTAATGTTAACATTTAAATAATTTTACATTATTGATAAAAAAGATACATGTTAATGTGTGTGTATGTTGTCAGTAAGAGCTCTAAATTTAGGCTGAACAGTACCTTAATAAAAATGAATTACTAATATTATCAGTTGATATGATAGGCTAGCTGAATATTTACTTTTATAAAAGAGTAAGAAGAATGAAACAGTTTATTTATTTATAAATTTATAAGAAATATTAAGTAAATGTCAGCTGTTGATTTGAAATTTGTAACAATTTAATACTTTATCAAGTACAAGAAATAACTAACTAATAAAGAAGAATTGATACTTGAGTCTGAACACCTATAAACTATAGCAACTAGGATTTCTTTAAATGTTTGGTTAATGGTGCAAAGAGAAGATGTCTAATAATCCTAATAACAAACAGTAATAGATTAGGAAAAATGTACCACAGCCTCTCTAACTTTGAAGTATTGTGTCGGGTTACATGAGAGCATTAAAATAATTATAAAATAATTATTTTTAACACATAAAACAAACTTTGCTTAACCAGTTCGTTTAGACTGTTCAATAATTGTATTTCCTCGATTATTTTATTGGTCGATTAACGTAAAACTTATAACCAGGATAACGAAAAATTTATAAGTCATTTCATTTCTGTTGGTTTATTTTTGGGGTATTATTTTGCCGGTATTAGAATTAGAAAACAATGTTAGAAATGTTTGGCTATACGAATTAGTTAATTTATTTTGTAAAAATAAGAGTGCAAATTGTATTATAAAATGTATTACGTGATAAGTATGGGTACAATAGGTAAACTATAGTTACAAAAATAATGATACTTATTTTATGCTATATTAAAATAATATAAAATTACTTACCGCAGTCAATGAACTGTGTAATCAACCCGTGATGGCCGCTGGATTCCATACTGCACATATGTAATATCTTTGTCGCTCCCCACCACTGCAATTTCCGTCGCTCAACAACTAATTTCTCAACTGCCACAGCTAAATAATTATGAAAGTACCCACACCATCTAAAATGTCCTACACTGTAGTTTCATTTCTCATAATAACGATCGACCGACCGACACAGACAGTTTAATATTAAACTTTGTTCTTGAAAGTAAACACATTCACATAAGAAATTTTACTATGTTGCATTCTTTTTTCAAAAATGTTACCTCGCAGCTTACGGGAACGCATCGATTAACAAAAAAAATTTAACGTTACGTATTGGTGAAATAAAACAAAAATACTAAATGACAATCGGAATTGCCTGAATCTCCATTCATATTTAAAAAAGGAAATATTAAATATTTTAATTACATTTAACACGACCTGCTTCCAGAACCGTGTAATATAACAAATGTCGAGACTTACACAACTTCATTTATCTTCAATAAAAGTCTGAAATACTCCTTACTTGCGCATGCGCATGCGTTCCCCCGCTCTGTATGAGGTAAAAGAAAAAATATTATTATTTTTCACTTAAGATGCAGTATAGTACAGTTAGTTACCGTACCTAACTTCGCACGGGCTCTGCTCAATGTTCATTTATGCCTAATCATTTCTCGGACAAATATAACAATAAAAAATATACAATTTATTATTTTTTAATTTCTGAAATTAAAAAAATTATAAAAGACAATTTTATAAGACGCGTGATAGTTACAAACTTGCTTAAATCTGAGTCTTGGTTCAACAAGCGATTTTTTTCAGCATTTTAATAATTATTTTTCTCTCAGATTTGTCACCGCTTTTAAGTCACATAATGTTTGAAATATGGAGATCCGAATAATCGACAATTTAATAAACATTAATCTCAGATTATATTTAATTTGAATCTGAATTAATTCTGAATTTTGTTACAAGAAAATCTCTGGTAATTCGAGTACTTAAAACAAGTAATAATTTATACGTAAATTTTACGGATAAATGAAACATTAAGTCCGGTTAACTGGGAGAGCCGATGGATAAGATCAGTGATTATTTTACAAACTATATTATAAAACTTTAAAAATTAAAATAAACAAAAAAGTTATTTAAGATTTGTTAAAGTTCTCGTAGATTTGTCATCGCTTTTAAGTCGCAAAATATTTGAGATATGGAGGTCCGAATAATCGACGTTTTAATAAACAGTTATCTCAGATTATATTTAATTTGAATCATAATTAATCTCTGAATCATCTACAAAAAATTGATAAAATTCACTATTTTTTTTTTTTTGTTTTTATAAACTTCCTTAAATTCTATTGTAGCTCCGCTTCTTCCCTACTGAAAAATTATAATTCTCCACAATTAAAAAAATATATATATTAATGAAAAATTATAATCCATAACGACGCCCGACGTTATGGATCGGGCGTCGTTATGGTCGTAAAAAAAATTATAAATTTAAAAAATCGCATGAAAACCACCTTTCATTCATTTACATAAGGTGAACTGACATATGCGAATTTCACTCGCGCTAGTATGTCGAGAACGGTTGGACCTAGACACATGAAACTGCCGGCTATCGTTCCAGGAAGTTGGAAAACACACTTTCGAGTAAGCCTTTCAAAATTTCGTTAAAAATCGTCTGTGTGAATCATTTTTGAGATACGCCCTTTTTTTAGAAATCATTATTTAATATAAGATATACCCTTTCTTATGTATAATATATATAAGATAACGTCATTAGCTATCATAAAAAAAAATCAATTTACAACCTTTATCACCTATCATACCAATTTCGCTGAAAGTAATGATGCCCGATTTTTTTTTCAAAACATCGTTATCAATTTAAAAGTGATCAGAACTTTTAACTGATGATTTTGAAGTTTAAACTGACATTATAGACATATATTACACTGTCGTTGAAAGTAATGATGACCAAACATCATAATAAATTTTACACTGTAAAACAGTGGTTTTACAATTTTAATGAGTCTGATTAGGATTCGAATATGATATCCTAAGATTAATAACCCAAGCTCTGTCACTACATACAAAAAAAAAATTTATCTGGACAAAAAATATTTTTAAAAAAAATTCGAAACCTCAGTCACATCGTATTCAATCACTTTTAATACACGATATTCAATTTATTAAAAGTAAAAATAACCTAACAATATAAAAAAAGATGGCTTCTGAACAATAGAAGGGAGGAAAAATATTAGTACTGCGGCTACTTTGTACGTATGGTGACTGTGAGAGGGGGGAGAGAGCAGAGAGGGGGGAGAGTTCTCTCCTTGGTTCGCTTCGAAATTCATCAAAACAACTACGTAGATCAAAATGTGTGTTACGTTGATGAAAAATTATAATTGATTATAATATTATTAGCTGTTTCCATTATATTCAGCGATGTAAAAAAATCAAAAAATCTTACATAATAATATTATCTAACATTTTCTTTCTGATATTAATCTATTAAAAGTGATTAATATATTAAAAGTGTTATTAAAGATTAACGTTGTGGATACAGTAAATAAAGTTTATTTCTTCACGATTCGTAGTTGTGTTTTTAAAACCGTTATCAAATTTTGTTTATTTGATTATTTGTATTTAGAGAATTCAGTATATTTAAATATATTTTACGTGAATCTGACAACCGTATAGAAAATAATTCTACGTGTAAATGAGGTAAGTTCTTTCAAATTATAATATTTTGTAATAAGAAATTAGTACACAATTAAATAATGTGATTATATTGGTTAACATATTGGAGGAATTTGGGAGTTTAATGAACTAGACATTTTATTTTGGCAAAAATTATTATTTTTAGGTTAGCCAAATATATTTTTATTCTTGTTATTTTAATTAAAATTAAGTACAGATTACTTTATAAAAATATGTAACTAATATAATTTGCTTTCAAGTAAGTACCGATACACTATAAGAGGGGTTTTGCTGAATCTTTTGTAGACTAAACGTTTTATTTACGTAATATTTCAATTTAAATGTGCACTACTTATTAATTATTTCGGGTTTCAATATTCTATTGAAGTTCTGTTTTTTGTTTTAAAAATTTAGATTTCTGTTTAACAACAAAACCGTTTGCCTGTGTCTGCATTTGGTAATTATAAAATTAGCTATCTATTTTAGAAAGATAAATTGCCTTTGTTATTCATATGAAATACTTTACAAATATTTTCTCACTTTTCTTGAAATTTACATTGATATGTTCTGTAGATCAAAACGGTCGGTTTTTATGTTACATGGTCAGATTTATTATTAATTTTTTTTCGACAAAAATTTAGCCAAAATGTTTGTTCTAATTTCTTTATCATTTTTTTACTTTTTTTTACTTTTTTTATTAAAAAAAGACTAGACTAATGAATAAATGAAAGCAATTTTTTAAATTCACTTGTATCTGTTAGCTAAAGAACATGGCTAACGGTACATAAACGAGTAATGATGAGGAGGCTGTCAATTATTTAATTTTACCTAAATTTCAATTAATTATAACCACGCACGTAAACGTGATTATTGCACATATATATAAAAGTACATTCGCGTGCGTGCTTTTATAATTTTTCTTTTTTACTAAACATTTATTTTAATTTAAAGCAGAAATTTAAAAAATCGAATATTATAATTAACAATAAAAATGTAATGTCGCCGCGACCGTGTCACAGAAAGCGTACTTCCTTGCTACATAATATACCAAAGGTATTGGGTTCGATTCCAGATTAGTATGTGAAGAATTTTCCACAATTAGATTGTAACTTCTTCAATAACTAATTATTTTAAAGAAAAACAGCTGAACTACAAATTATTATAGATTATAGAAAAGATTAACGAGTGGTACATAAGGATGTAATGATATGATTTCATTATTTCTAAATTTATCTATCGTAGCCGATTACTACTTTACGCGCGCGAGCGCGCACACACACACACAAAGAGAGATTTATTTTTTATTAATCTAACAAAAAGTAATGTTTGAAATTTAATCTATGTTTGTTCAGATTTTGTCTTACTTCGTTCTTATATAGTAATTAGCTGTTAACATTGAACAAAATATTTAACTGTGTCTCATTTTCATTTTGATAATATACTGTTATCGTAACACAGTTAGTAGAGATAGTACAGCAAATGACTAATGTACTGAAGGTCTCTGGATCGATTTTTAACTTGGACACCCCCAGATCACAAGGTATTCTTTTATTTTTTATATTTGTTAATATTTTATATTTTTTTGTTTAAAATTTTCAATTTGTTTTAATTCTTACTTTTTACTTTTTGCAGGGGTTTTATAATATGTCTCCTATTTTTTATTAATGTTAATATAAATATTAGTTAAGTTTTTTTTAAAATAATTTTTTATATGTAATCAAATATATTTTGATTACAATTCGAATCTTGGACCTCCAGATGAAATGCCGAGAGGCTACCACTCCGCTACGGTGATCAGAAGAGTGGTATGCTTAATTTATATCAGTATATTTTCTAAAACCTGGGTTCGATTTCTAAATGGTTTTTTAATTTAATTTTTTGATATTAACTATTTTTTTTGTTTTTAATAAACCTTTATTTAGCTATTTAACTGTTATTAATAAATAAAAATATTTACGCATAAAATGAATTTTAAATTATGTTTAACAATTTATTGTAAGATTTATTTTAATCATTTATTTTGTTTTAAATAGATCTCGAGTGTATATGTGAGGGTGCGCGCACGTGTGTTACGTAATTCATATAAACTTTACCACAAGAACAGTAACATTAATCTATATTGTTCAAGACAAGACGACGTGTATAACCGAAGATCACCGATTGTACGCGGAGATGAACGAACATACAGTATACAGTCTTAACTCACCCGATCCAGTCGAGGTTTAAATTTACGTATCATCAATGTGTGTGTTGCTTTGGGTAGAGAAAATTAACTCTTTATTTTAACATCTTGGTATGTATTTTTTTTTACATATTTTATTTGTTCTATCTAATACATAATTATTAAAACATAAGGATTTTAATTAAAATACGTATATATTTAATTTTTAAGTGGTCACCTATGTTTCGTTTTTTAATTATATAGTTAATATAGAATGTAAAGTATTACGTTTTTGTATTATATTTTAAAAAGTAGTATTGAATAATTTGTTTAAAACCCCTCTCTCGCTCGGTCACTCTCTCTTTTTCATTCTTTCTTTCTTTCTCTCTCTCTGTGTGTGACCTAATCCTTTATAAACATCAAATTATTGTTGATTTTTGTTTGATTGTTTGTATTTTTGTGTGAGTTTGCGTGCGCCCGTGCATGTTTGTGTATGTATATGTATTTTATTCTTCTGATAGTACAGTCAATTTGTATTTTTATTTGAAAATCCTTACCTACCGATTGATGTTTTTTCCATATGTTAGGGGTGATGAGGATTAACTCCAGATTTTAATGTTATTTTTTAATCGTTAACAAATGTGCCTAAATAAAATATGACCCTAATTAGGCGAATCTAATTAATTAGTTAGTGAATAATGTTTGTCATTGGATGTAATTCTGAAGGTAAAACGTAATAAAAAAGTTACTACGGGGGAATTTTAACTCGTTTTATTTCTATCGCGATTTTTCCGTTTTTCAAAATTTCATTGCTCATAATTAAAAGGCGAGAGCGTTGATCGACAAATGGTTTTCGCCATTGTTTTTCCCGTAATACATTACATTACAATCACGTATCGTTTCCTGTTTAAAATATATATATATTCAATATGGCGGATTCAAGATGGCTGACAAAAGATTTCAAACGTTTCATAAAGTAGAAATTTTTTAACTACGTAGATCCATATTTATTTCTACTTCCTAGTATTCCACGGGGTACTTACGTATTAACGCCACCGCAGCTACAGCTTTATTTAAAAACAAAGTAGTCAATCGGATTTCGGTGGAAAATGAATAGTCTCTTTATTAATTTTAATAAATGGTTATTTATTTTATAAATATACTTTAACCAAACTTAACCTACGCTCGCTAACCTTGATTAATTAACACCGTATTTATTTAATAAATTCAGTAATTATTGCAATTATTTATTATTTAAATAATCAAAACATTCCTGTAAATTAATCAAGGTTAGCGAGCGAAGCGAGCGTAGGTTAAATTATATTTATAAAATAAATAAATATAAATAACCATTTATTAAAATTAATAAAGAGACTGTTTTGAATCTATGTTAAACTCTTTATCGGCCCATTTTCCACCGGATTTCGGTGAAAAATTTTAAATAAAGCTGTAGCTGCTGTGGCGTTAATACGTAAGTACCATCTACGGTTTCAGCCCGTTTCCAAACTTTAATTTACGGTAATATGATCAGCCGAAGGAAAATGAACACCGTTGAAGATAGAAAAGGAAAGTAAACGAAACACTATAAATGCTTGCGAAACGTATTTTAGAATTTTTTTTCATTAATGCTGGTTAAAATAATAATTTTCTACATTTCACTTTGTGTAATACCAAACTTATTTTAATGTATTAACATAATTATCATAGATCTGTATTCTCGTTTCACAGAATAGCCTTTAAATAACGGGATTATTTTCATATCTGTTTAGAATTGCATGATAATACAGTTGTTATGGAATGGCATCTGATTTTTATAAAATTTTAAATATTTTGTTACCGTATTTAAGACGTAAGTAATGACTTATAAAACAAATGTTTGTCGTAAATCCCTTTCGTTTTTTTTGTATTCAGTCATTTGACTGGTTTAATGCAGCTCTTCAAGATTAACTATCTAGTGCTAGTCGTTTCATTTCAGTATACCCTCTACATCCTACATCCCTAACAATTTGTTTTACATATTCCAAACGTTGCCTGCCTACACAATTTTTTCCTTCTACCTGTCCTTCCAATATTAAAGCGACTATTCCAGGATGCCTTAGTATGTGGCCTATAAGTCTGTCTCTTCTTTTAACTATATTTTTCCAAATGCTTCTTTCTTCATCTATTTGCCGCAATACCTCTTCATTTGTCACTTTATCCACCCGTCTGATTTTTAACAATCTCCTATAGCACCGCATTTCAAAAGCTTCTAATCTTTTCTTCTCAGATACTCCGATCGTCCAAGTTTCACTTCCATATAAAGCGACACTCCAAACATACACTTTCAAAAATCTTTTCCTGACATTTCAATTAATTTTTGATGTAAGCAAATTATATTTCTTACTGAAGGCTCGTTTAGCTTGTGCTATTCGGCATTTTATGTCGCTCTTGCTTCGTCCATCTTTAGTAATACTACTTCCCAAATAACAAAATTCTTCTACCTCCGTAATCTTTTCTCCTCCTATTTTCACATTCAGCGGTCTATCTTTGTTATTTCTACTACATTTCATTACTTTCGTTTTGTTCTTGTTAATTTTCATGCGATAGTTCTTGCGTAGGACTTCATCTATGCCGTTCATTGTTTCTTCTAAATCCTTTTTACTCTCTGCTAGAATTACTATATCGTCAGCAAATCGTAGCATCTTTATCTTTTCACCTTGTACTGTTACTGTTACTTAAAAAAAAAAATGATTTAATTATTTTGTTAGATCTTCACTAAAAATCACATCCTATAGAAGTTTATACTTTTTATCTTCTATCTTTGTTCTTTTTATTACAATTCTTTTAACTTTATAAGTTAATGTAATTAATACTTCAGCACGTATCAACTAATCACCTCGCCAATCGCCGAGATAGAGTAGTAATATCTTCCCTTTCATATTTCGTATACCGGTCAGGCTTGAAATTCTAATTCACTTCAAAATGTCAATACCATACTTCCACACACAACCTCCAACCTAATATAATAAATATTGAATTAAAATAGTAAATTCATTTCTGCGAGTAAGCCAGGTTTTGTACTCGTCGAGTTGAAGTGTTATATATTTTTCAGTTATTATCGTTACACTTCTTAACCTTCCTCTGTTCAAAAAAGAATTTAGGAATTATTTTTAAAAAAGATTAAATTTTTTGTATTAATTTTATATTTAATCTTTAGGCTTCGGTTACAGCTTGGACAACACTCCATATGTGTAATATCTGTATGAGTTTTACGCATTAAAAAAATAACCATAAATTGAAGATTCTATTATAAATTGCACGCATAATCCTTATAAAAAAAAATAAGTACGTAAATTTAGACTCAATTTGATTCTCACAGAGTTCAATTTTTCTAATGTAGGTTTTGTCTATAACTAAGTTAATTAAAAAACCTAAAAAAGGAAAGAAAAAAGATTGGTGTAATTGGAAGTAAGTGGGTTCGATTCTTGGTTTTAAAAATACTTATTTTGATATTACCTATTAAAGAAAGACTTATTCTTTAATCACTTTAATCACTATTCTTTTTAATCACATTTCAAAACACAATCGCATTTTTAATATTTATAAAATACTTAGTTTCGAATCAATTTGGTCTCCATACATTTAAATTTATTTATAAAACCATTAAAAAAACAAAAAAAAACTTATATACTGGAGAAATGAGGTTTGATATTATCGGCTTCGACACCAATTTATGCTGCTTATACGTGTATTTAAAATATAAAATAAAAATGATAAAAAAATAAAAAGTAAAATAAAAATCTCGGAGGGTGTGAAAAAGAAATAAACCGAATGGCTTTACTTTAGACAGTATTAAACATTTGTAAATTATTATTATTATTATTGTTAAACGTGCTTTATGCAGCCGCGCGTTCGAGACGGCAGTTGTGTAGTTTAACCTTGAAACAGTTGTACGTCTCATAGCAACTGGAGTAGTAGACAGCGCGTCGGCGAGCAGTTTTGTCTACGATAGCGCAGTATAATTTGTAAAATTATCTCTGAATAAATAAAACGAATATTTTATAACCATTTCTTTTTTTTTTAATTTATTTTAATCGTATTGACAACATACAAAGTATATATATATTTGTTCCTTTCCTCGGGCCATCCGTTATGTATTTGCTTCACAAGATGAGATGAAATGATAATTTTGTAGCGTGTAAAAATGCCATGCCTAACCGGGATTCGAACCCGGGACCTCCGGACAAAAGGCTAAGACACTATCACTCGCGCCACGGAGGCCGACAAACGTCAGTTACTATTCACCCAATTTTATTTAGGTTATGATTTTTAATTTTTCATGTTATGAATTTTGATAATAATGTAAGATAACGTAACCGGAAATCGAACCCAGAATTCTTTACTATACAAAAAGAACGTTAATTCAGATGCAACGTCACTCTGACTGGTTTAACAATACATACGAGTAAGTTAATAAAACATTGTGTGTGTGTGTGTGAGCGCGCGCGCACTCCATTATTCTTTAATTACGCAACAGACTTAAAACTTGAAATTTTTTGTACATCACGAATTCATTCTTTTGATTTCATTGACCCAAAAAATGTACGGGAAGAGTATTTTTTTACAAAAAATTTACTGCATTAGAAATTAAATCAATTGAGACACGCTTCACTAACAGTCAACACATAATACGTATTAAAATGGTAACAGGATACAATTTTCTTTTTTTTTTCTTTTTTTTTTATTACTACCGTTCTGGTTGACAAAACAATGTACACTTCATTTTACTTTATCAGATTAAATGTATCACAAAATTGATTTATATCCAAAAGGTTCTGGATCCGAATCCCATTAATTTTTTACGTACGAAAATATTTATCTACCTCATTGTCATAATTAAAAAAAAAAAATTGATGTGGGACACCACATGACTTCCTTGTATGCCTATTAAATTACATATACACATTTTTTGCTTCATTTGGTATAAACTTATTTCATTTGAAAGTGAAATACGATCCTCTAATTCTTTAATAAAGAATTTTTTGATTTTTTTTTCTTCATATTATTGAATTATTATTTATTGTAATTTTTTTACAATCACAGGTTAATAAATTAAATTATATTTACACGTTTTTTTTTTTAAATTAAAAAGTATGTAATTTTATTTCATAAAAATTCATGATATTTTTTTCTTTTTGGTTATTACTGAATTATTATTCATAGTAAAAGTTTTTTTACAATGAGAGTTTAATAAATTAATAAATCAACATATTTAAATAAAAGAAGTTAAAAAAAGGAGATGAAGTCTGATTCAAACCTATGTGCCTTCTCCTTGTAAAATCCAAATATTTCATTAAACTTTTACTTGGCTATAACTCTGGAACCGATGAAAATAAGTACCATTTATGATATATCGTTGAAAAGCTCTCAATCAGGGCTTATTACTGCAGTTAAGAAATAGTGGGCTTTTTTTGGACACTTTTGGTTCAGTCGATTGCAATAAAAAGGAGAAGTGCACAACTAGATGTTACAACAGTCCTAAATCCAAAATTTCAACATACTACGGTTAATAGTTTTTAAGTAATGCGAGATACATACATAAGTACAGAGGTCACGCCGAAACTGTCAAATGGATTCAGGGATGGTCAAAATGAATATTTTGGTTGAAATCTGAAAAGCGAAATTTTTCGCGATCACAATACTTCCTTTACTTGGTACAAGGAAGTAAAAAAGGTCTGAAATACTCCTTACCTGTGCATGTGTTCCCACGCTCGGTATGAGGTAAAAAGACAGTAATATTATTTTTCGCTTAAGATGCAGTCTAGTACTACAATTAGTTACCCAACCTAACTTCGCACGGGCGTTGGTCTATGTTCAACCCTGCGGCACATTTATGCATCATATCTCGGATAATTATAACAATAAAAAAATATTACAATTTAAGTACAGTTTATTATTTTTTAATTTTAATGAAATGAAAATAATAAATAATAATTTTTTAAGACGCTAAAAAATTATATGCACCAGTCCCCATAAAATACTATTGGTGGAGAAGATCATTCATTTTGTAAGTTTAATTAATTTTTAGTAAAATGACTATAAAACTTTGATGATTTCCAAATTACTTTCATATAATCTTTATTTTTATGAAGGAACAGTTTGAGAGTGTAATTGCAGAAAAACGTTTTTGTGAACAAAACAGTCGAAGAATCGATAACTATTTAAATTAACGGGTTGGCTAATTAGCTTTATTTTTTGTTACGAGTTAATAATTAGTAAATGAATAAAATATAATGAAAAAATGTCGGCCTATATCTAGCGCAAATATAAAACAGAATAACATTTCCTGAATGAACTGAGGAAACACACACGACGGAAAGAGCGGTAGAATCAGTGGAGAGTTCTGGGTTTAATCCCGGCAAGATTTGGTATTTTTCATACGCTTTAAATCTATGAATTGAGAAGGTAAAATTAAGTGAAATGCTAGCGCATTACGTCATTATTTACCAGTGATTATTTTATTAACTATTATATAAAATAAAAACGTTAAGTATGATTTTTTAAGTTTTTAATACTACTACATAAACCACAAATATCAAATAAGTAGTACAACCGTATTGCAAATGGAAAATATATAACATCAACTTTAAATATTGTTGGAAATTTATTTATTTTTTTTATATATTTTTTTTTTTATAAAAAATAGTAAAATGATAATATAATGATTCGTTATTAAATTAAGAAAAAAAATTATAAAAATTTTACCATAAGTAATAAAAAAATTTTTTTCTTCATTTCCTTACTGGTTAGGTTGTTGGAAGATTTATTCTATGAAAATGAATTGAATAAGATATAAGACAAATGCAACGCAGCGATTTATCTGATACCCAACTGTGGCGAGTACACTGGCAAGGCGGGAAAAAAATCAGTTTAAATGGCAACATAGCGTCTGTCATAGCATCAGTAAATGTTAGAAGTGTGTTTTATGAATACAACTCCCTATTAAGAATATTAATGTCTTACATAATTTTGAAGTAATTTTCAGTTTAAGTAAACCTTATTATCTCTTTATAAATAATATATTAATTTAATTATTTATTTATTTGTATAATCACACGCGCGCGCACAATTTTAATTATATATATTGAAATGTATTACTCTATAAATTTATTTTTTTCTCATTCAAATTTGTTATAGCAAAACCTTTGTAATTACAAAAATAAAAACTGATAGAATGTTCTAAATTTTTTTTGTATAAACTTCGTTAAAATTTTATTGGTAGCTCCGCTCCTTTATATATATATATAATTTAAATAAAAACTACTACCAAAGCCGATAAATTTGAAAAATATATTTATACAAATTTATTAAAATGTTATATCTTGCTTCCTTTCCAACAAAAATTAGTTGTTTTTTTGTGTTATTCCTAAGTATATATTGATTTATAAATAATTAACGACACGAACTGATATCGGTGAACAGACTAAAAACATGTAAAATTACATGTTTAAAAACTTTCTTTTTACACGGAAATACACTTTGCTTATATCACGTACTGTTAAATTTGATATACGATGGACGTATTTTACTTCTCTGGTTAATTAATGGTTAAATAACCCAAAGTATAACCAAATATTTAACTTGTTTCGTTTTATTTGCTTTTTTTTGTATTGTTTTGCTACTATTTAGAACTATTTTGATACATTATTAAGAGATACTGTAAATTAATTAATTTATTATTATTAAATTTATTAATTTATTTTGTAAAAATAAATGAATTTTATCTCGAGTCTAACATTTTTAACCTGATAAATAATTTGAATAGTACAAACAAAGAATAAAGCAATTACAAATTTTTATTTCAGAAATTGTAATAATATTAACGAAAAAATAAAACTTTCTTTAATCATAATATCTCATTAAAAAGTAAACTGGAAACATTAACAAGTGGATCAGGTTAAGTTTAAACAACAATATGGAGTAGAGGCACTGTAGTATTGAGTAATACTCTACGACAATTCCCCGCCAATAAGTGCAAGACTGGTTAGATTTCGTAACGTTTTTTTGTACAGTCATCATATTTTTCTGACGTCATTGCCGTGGCAATGACGTCATCGACATACATCATCAACAACCACTACTTATAAACAACAAAGCGTCATCAAAAATTACTCCATGTAAAATTTGGTCCGCAAACTGTTTCATTCACGATCAGTTTTTATATATATATATATATATATACTCATAATTTTTTGAAAGTTCAAATAATTCATTAACATACTGACTAACTGTGCTAATTAAATTTAATATGAAAAAATTAAAACCAACAAAACACAGTAAATAGATAAGTTAATATGGTAAGTTTAACTTATCTATCAGTAAATATATATACAACTGTATAATATAACTATATACCTAAAATAAATAATTACACATATATATATATATATATATGTACTTATTTACAGGATGTAGTTATACTGTACAGTTACACAATATATATTAAAAAAAGTATGTTAAGCAGGTCTAATTTTGCATGTCAGGGTTTTTGCAGCTACAAAGATTTCATGGACCTTCTCTAACTTAAATATACAGTTTTAGTACTAAAGCATTCCAAAATCATTAAGGTACTTGTGTACATAATCTGTTTTTTCCTTATCTACAGACTGGATTAACTGATTTAGATAAAAATTTAAATTATTTTTTCTTTATATGAGACACTGATACCAATTTATTTTGGACGCAATTGTTTAAACAGGGAGATATGGACCTTATGAATCGTGTATCTCAAAATTTTACTCAGAATAGATAAACGCTTTCATATAATTTAATGTCTCTTTAAGTAAGTACGATATTTTCTGATAATAATTCAAACCCCTCCATAAATAGGAGGCATAAAAAATCTTTTTCTTTTTTGTTTTTTCTGGTCACAGTCACATTTTTATACTAATTAGATGGTTCCATTACATTAGCAATTCACTTTGACTATGTGTTTGAGTAATTTCATTCAGGAGTTCCTCATTTTCGTTTGTTAGAAATGATCAAGGGTGTGTGACAATATTATCAACATGGGTTTAGTATCTTAAAATTTTACTCTGAGTAAAATAATATTTTACATAATTCTTTACTTGCAGACTAGTGTTGCATTTCTTTTTTTTTCTTAATGGTAGTAGGTAAAGCTCTCGATAATGAGAGTTGTAACTCTTTTCTGAATCACAAAATAATAAAATACTTTTGACTCCTTTCTAATCAGAATAAATCAAGTTTACACAGCCATTTTCACAATATGTATAACTAACAAATTTGTTTAAAAACTTACTCAATAAATTAACATCAAATATGCAATATCCATCCCCTGATCCTTTAGAACTTCTGTAACAATCTAAATTCAGTTTCTTTTTCGAAGACCTACTGGGCCTATTTACATCTATCTGGTGGCAGCTGATTTGTTGTAATTGATAGATCTTTTACAAAATTAAATTTGAGAAAAATTAAAGAATTTCTTGCTGTTGTAACAAATAGCTTCCATCTGTCTTTAATTTCTTTAATACAACTAGATTGTCACATCCTGTTATAAGATCAACATAAAAGTTGTTCTTTAATATTCTTTCTTTGAAAGAATATTAAAATTGGTTTATTAGATTGATTATGTATGCACAGAAATCCAGCAAGAATATAGCCTAGTCTTGATTCTTCAATGATTAGATATTGAGAACTTTGAATGAATTTTTTGGTTTTAAAAGACTACGGTAAAATTGTGCACCATGAAGAATATTAATTTTAGAAGAATGTTGAAATCTGGATCGCCTAAACATATTTATGTTTAGGCGATCCAGATTTACCTTTGAATTTTCAAAGGCAAATTAAAATGAGTTATATAGAAAGATTTGATAATCTTTATCTCAGTGGACCAATCTTTATGTACAACTACTCCCATATATTTTAAGCGCTTAGCTAATGAATCCCAGGGTTCGAGTAACTGACTTCGAGTAACTGCTGAATGCATTCCAAAGAGCTGGAGTAGTTGCTATGTATGACAGGAGAGTCATATGAACTGAAAAAAAATCTAATATGAATCACAGATTTTTCTATTGAAATATTAATCAGGTGTGTTTCTTAGATATCATATACAGTCATTTCCCATCTGTATATAAAACAATACATAAATTTTGTTTGATTTTACTGAAAATAAGTGGTTTAAGAGGGGGAAAACACATTGATTATATAACAGTTTTACCATAGTGAAACACTTTTATCATCAGAAATACACAGGTATAAAAATAATCAAATAAAGTTTTTTTTTTGGACATCTTAATAAATTTATTTTATATAATGTTTTAAAAATTATGTCTTAATTCATTTAGATCATAACTGCCAAAAAAAATAATCACTTGAACTGTCAACTGATATCAGAGTATATAATTAACTATTAAACCAGACAATTATATAGATACAAAAATGAATGACAGCATTACGGGATTTTAAAATGTTTTATTAATAAATTTAGTTTGATTACAAAAAAATATTTCAGATATTTTCACAAAAGGTAAAATATGGAGTTATTTTTTTTTTTTTAATTTAACCTTAAGAAAATTTAATAACCTGTAATTAAAAATCTTAGACTTAATATTTTTACTTTCCTGGCATCATAACTTAAGGGCTATGTTGCAAGAACTTTTGACTGGATAAACCGACTTCGATGAAATTTTGTACAGAGACTCGTGTATATGGGGCAATTTGTTGTTAAATTTTGGGGTCAATATCTCCTGGGGATGGGGTAGATAATTTTTTGGGGCCAATTTTCTCAAAATTTTGCAAACATAACCCACTTTATATTAAGCTTGGTACATACATGCAAGCATACTTTCTTATTTTTTAAAATAATTTTCCCCCAAATTCCATCATCCCCAAAAATTGAAACTTTTTAAACATATAATGATAATTTTACTATAAACTTAAAAAAGAAATCTTAGGTAACTTTTTCATGTATCATTATGTTTCCACTACATAAGAATAAATACCTGATGCCAGGAAAGCACTACATTTTTGTTATCAGCTTTTTTAACCTTTGTATTATGTTTTTATTTGAGAGTTTATCTCTGATAAATATGTGTCAGAAGGAGAAAAATGGTTCACTTAAACAGAGAAAAGTTCATTGATGCACCTTTATTTGATATTTGTACTCATTCAGGATGTAAATATTTATATCAATAGCAGTTGCCGTAAAAAATTAACAATAATGCAAGGTAAGGAGTACTACTGAACTACATACCTGTTCCTTACCCCCATAAAATAAAATAATTACCCCCCCCATAATAAATAGTGATATCTTGAAATAAGAAATAACAAGTGAGGTTTTCTTAAATTAAAATGGTATGAAAATCCCTGGAAATGATTTTGCATTGGAACTTATAATTATGGATGGAGGTTAAGTATTATTAAATTTTAAACACAGAAATGACTTCCAATATTACAAAAATAACTTATCGCTTTTGTGTTCAGTTATTTTCATATTATATAATTTACCAAAAAAATGATTTCTTTATTTCTATATCATTGTTAAATAATTACTAATCTTCCACCTCGGTTAATGACTTTAGTTAACAAGAAGAATATCATAATAATATTATTGTTTTTTTTATTTTAGATATTAATTTTAACTGTTGTAAACTAAAAAATAATACATTTTTATTAGTTTTCAAGTAATTTATTGCTAACTAATATTATATATTGTATCTGACATAAAGTATGAGTTACGTTAAATTTTTGTACTCTTAAAATTTCTAATTCTAGTCAGATTATTGTAATTGTTAATTTATGCCTTTATAATATTGTAATACACATTGAAAAAAAAAAAAAAAACATGTAGAATATATGTTAATCTATAATTAATAACTACATTTTTTTTTTACTGATAAGTTAATTATGATTTTATATGAATAAAATAATATTTTAATAATTCCCAAGCTTCCAAAGTTAATTAATTCCAAAGTTATATCTTAAAAATTAGATTCGGTTCATAGTTTTTGAGACAAGAGTTTAAAGAGTGATGTACACACCACTCACTCAACAAGCAGATAATAAAAAAACAAATTCTAACAAAGATAAAATGATGGCTACCATGTTTGGGATCGAAAAGAAATTTTGTTGGCAGAATTTATGAACCTGGATTGAGAATACTCATTGACAGTTTTTGTGAAATGTTGAATAGCTTAGGAGAACGATACAGAATATGGCAAGGGATTAGTTTTTTTTTTATGACAATGCATAGCCTCACATCGTTAGCATTAATGGTATGCTAAACAAGTTAATAGTGGCAGATTTTTTGCTATCCCACTTACAGCTCTGATTTGACACCATCTGATTTTCATATGTTCTAAGAATTGAGGAATTGATAAACTACATAACACTTAAAAAACAATGATGAACTCTTGTATAAAGACAAAGGTAGGTACTTGGTGGCACTGTACTTTGAGCAGGGAATAGACAAGCTGAGGTCATAGTATGACAGTTTGCTCCCAAATTCAATGTCAAGAAGTAACATAATTATCAATGTAACTTTTGTATATACAAAATTTTTTTCAAATTATTTAGTTTATTTTTATTACTCGACTGGAGGTTTATTTACTATAAATAAATTTACTATATATAGGTAGGTTCCCTTTAGGAAACTCAGGCAAAAGCTGATGTAATTACTAAGGAAGTTTAGAATTCGCCAAATTTTGTAGGTCATCTGTTCTGATTAAGCCTGCTTTTTGAAACATTTTTTGTTAAAATGCGCTACGTAATCCCATGATAGTCATTAAGATGATTGTTGTTAGGAAGTGGTCGTTTATCGTTTGAATATACCAGATTAAGGCATGGATTCTTCATATCATCTCATGTAATGTTCAGAATGCCCTTCGGATTATTGTTATTGTGTGTCATATTCTTGACTGTGCACGTTATATGACTTATGTCATTAAAACTATTGATATTTTGGCAAAATTTATTTAATTTCCTAAAATCTATGCTATCTATGCTATTTGCTACTTGCAATCAAAAATAAAGTAAACATTTGTTCAGAGTTAAATGAAGATTAGAAGATAATCTATGTAGCTAGAAACCATAATTCAAGTTCATCAATATTGTTCAGCCTGTTAGAAGGAGAGTACAAGGAACACAAAGACAAAATTAATATGATAATGCAGTACCATTATATAATCTTCTACCATTAATAATCTTTCGCTAACAATTAATTTTATTTAGATATAAAACAGTAGATCTGACATTTTAATTAAAAATAATAATTATTATTATTAATAAAATATGTATAGTAATGATTTTTTATATTATTCTAATAATTTACTCTCTGGCTTCTATTTCTTTTTTTCATTTTGGAAGTTTAACGAAAAAATCTTGCATTAACTGGTTAACAGCATCAGGATCATCTTGTTGTACAAAATGTGTTGCATCTTTTATTATTTCAATTGAGAGATTTGGTATTATACGGTCAGTACCTATAATACTATCCACATGTATTGCTATATCTTTTTCACCAAATAATAATAATCCTGGCGGTAAATTTTTATCATCTTTTGGTATGGATTTTAAAAAGTTTTTATCTGGCATTAAATTTAGCATTAAATTTGCTCTGTAGTAATTTATTGGTGGTGTCAGTGCTCCTGAAAAAAAAAAAAAACAAGTTAATAGCTTTATACATTTTTTATTTTAATTTTCTCATTTAATTGCAACTGATACACAATTGTGTAATATTGGGATTGAGGAAAATATTTCTTTGTATTTTCCCAGTAGGATGGCTTTAGGATCGTATAACTTTGGTAATATTAATCATATTTGTTAACACTTACGTGCTTTTGAAAGGTGACATCTCTGAGTATTTTTAGTAAGTTTATGAGTATTGGAAAGTGTCCAACTGGAATTCATCACCTCCCACTCAAATGACATTGAGAAATTATAGAATGTATGTCAGCCCCATTAGTTCAACAATTATGCTGGTACAAATATATGTCTCCGTTATACATGTGAGACCGTCAAGTGTCAAAATAAATAGATTTTTTTGACAAGTCAATTAAGATTCAAAACAAAACCTTAAAGAAATATTTATCAATTGATTTCTATTTCCTATATTAGCAAATCCCATCTCATATGTTTCGTTATCAAAAACCATTCTGTATAATAAATTTTCTGTTAAAGATTCTGAATAAAGTTTTCTTTCCCAAAAGTAAGCGCACTACATAAAGAAAGGCTTTTGGGTGTTCTAATGGTATGAATGGGGGATGATGTATAATTGATTGGGTTATTTTTTATACATTATTTATTAGTACTTTACACATTATTTGTTCCAAACTTTTTTATGGCTGTGATATATGAAAACTAGAGTCAGAATTATGGGAGTAATAGTGTTCACTACACTGTTAGTCCTTGATGTAAATGAAGTGAAGATTTCAATTATAGACTTATAGGCTTAAACATCACCAGCGTTTCAAAAAGCTTGAAATGCTGGTATGCAACAGTATATAAACTTATTAAAAAAGGCAACGGGAAATCGCTTTGCAGGTAACCATGCACTAGTAAACCTAAAATTAGAGTTTGATATCTTGAGAGTGGCATGTCAGTTTTGTGACTGATTTTATCACATGTCAGATTACCTACAACCATTACACATGATTATGACACCTACCACACATTTTTAAACTGTTACTATCATTTAGGATATATTTTAGTTATCTATGGAATGAATTATTTTGTCTATTTATTGTTCTTTTAATGACCATCAAGAAAAACAAAAGTAAGTCAAAAGTCACTAGATAAAACAACAAAATGAGCTGACTTTTACTGTAATGAAGGTGAAGTCTTCATTAAAAAATTGAGAAGTGAATGGAGCATAATCTACAGCAGAAACTCCACAGTAGGGAAAGCTTAAAATATGTGAGTAAAAAAACACTTTTAGATAATTCTGATAAATGTATAAAGAAATATTGTCTTGTTTTTTAGTAAAAAAAATGTTACGCCTCCTGTTCAAAAAACTTTAACTAATTGTTAAAATAAAGAAACAGTTAAAAATTGGAAATAGAGTTATTTACTCTTTGAGTTCAAGTTATTTAATTGAAAGACCTCAGTATCAGCTGTTTTTGGGTGTATTTTTTTTTCTAAAAACTGATAATTTACTTAAAAGCATAATTCTCAAATAGAATTTAATTTTGAAACTTCTTTTTTGAATTCAGATAATACAAAGTACAGCTGTAAATAAGATATTAAATACATTTTTTGAAAAATTAAAAAAGAATTGAAAATAATTTAGTAATATTTTGTTATTCCTTGTAGAAAGTAACCCTATCATCATCTATACCAAGTTCAGATTTCTTATCACTTTATTCTTTCTTTAATTTACCCAAAATCACATTATCACAATAGCAATATTTTCCGTTACTTTTCACTAAAGTTTGAGCGTATATACTATCTATTGTTAATCATGTGCTCTACAACTAGTATTGAATAATATCTAAAAACTTTCAGAGGTGTAATGTTATGACAGAATTGATTACAAACCAAATACATGCGTCTCAAATAATTGTTTATCAAAATACTGTTAGTCTAACATTATGACCACACAAGTTGTTAATTTAAATATTAAAAAGTGTAAAATTTAAATATGAAATATAAAAATAAGTTAACTGAAAAATAAAAAATAAAAAACTGAAAAGTTAACTGAATTGTTACACGACATTACAATATTACATTCTTTGGTTTTTTGGTTTTGTCTGTCCTCAGTAATAGTAATAATGGCAATAAACAGGAATCAGATAATGAGTTACCTTGCCTATTTTAAAATACAATTAAAAAATAATTTGCTTCATTAACTGCAATTAATTATTTTTAGTAAGACATGCATTATGTATATTGTTTTATAATCAGTACTTATATGTCAGAACTGAATCAACTTTCTAAATGTACAATATAAAAAATAAGATTTGTTAATGCTGATATTTTTAATAAGAACATAAGAACATCTTTAATTCATGCCAGATCATAAACCATATTCCTCCCATGCAAACAAAGCTTAGTCCAATACAGTATTCAGTATTCAATTGTGACAAAGTTTAACAAGTATGAGTGGCATCTGAAATGAAATGCACACTGGAATGTATCAGAAGAACAAAATTTCATATAAAGTGACACAGGTGTTGCCATCTTTTAATTTCATTCCCCTGCTAACATTACAAAACTTGTTTACTTATGTCCTCATATTCTGTCAGTCACCATTATTATAGAATCAAGTATACCTGCTATGTTAATGCATCCTAATATGTAGAGAATGAATTTTTAATGGCAGAAAAAATGAACGTTAGTGACATTCATTGTCATCTAAAATGTTATTTACATTGATGAAACTGTTGACTGAAGTCTTTCAGCAGGCGAATAGTAGAATTTTGTACATTAAAAGCTGATAAAGCGAATATGGAGGATGAACCTCACCATAGTCCATTAGTTTTTATGACTGATGAGAAACACCAAAAAAAGCTGAATAAATGAATTTAAAATGATGCAAACTCATAGAAAGGAACAAACAACAAAAGGAATGTTAAGAACCGTTTCTGAAAAATATCATGACTTCCTTTTCAATATTGTAATGGGAAATGAAACTTGGGTACATCTTTATAACCCAGAAGAAAAACAGCAGAGCATATGGAATACTGGCATTCTGGTTCACCACAATAAAACAATTCAAAACATAATCCTCTGCAAAAAATTTTGTAAATTCTGAACATGTGTATGTGACTTACTTACTGTTACTATTTGGAAACCAGTTTGAAAGTAAATTCCCTTCAATAGATTATGACATTAAGACCCTTTAGGAGACCACAGAAGCAATAATACTAAAATACAATACTGCTTGGTCAAACACAACACACTCAACAGTCAAGATTCTTGTGAAGCTAAAATTTGAACCTATTCCTTTCTATCCATACTCAGCAGATTTCTTTCCTCATGATCTTTCTTATTTCTGCAATTAAAGAGAAATATTATTCATTTCATCATCGAAGATGAGTCATGGATCAAGGAAAGACTTCCAGCATTCTTCATTGACAAAATGAGCAAACTAGTTCACCATTGGGAGAAATGTGTAGTTGTAAGTGGTGATTGTTTAGAAAAATAAATGTAAGTTTTTGTAGCAAATGAAATGTGATTTTAAGCCATAATTGTTCCATTTGACTATTTCTTTTTATTTATGAGTGTGTGTTACATTTCCGCCATCCCTCATATGAATAATAAAAATAAATTATTACCAGGTTTAGCAAAAGTAAAACGGTAAGCTTCTTTATCCTCTTCATTGTATGGTGACACTTTTTTCTTAGTATAGAATATTACATTTAGAAATCTTAAATCTCTCAACTGTATAAATAACTCTGGCAAATATGGTATTTGAAAGAAAAAAAAGTACCTGTAAACAATAATAAAATTATTTTCATGTAATCTAAATTGCTGTTAAAATAATTTTTTTTATATTTATGTCTTAAAACTTATAGGTTTTATTCTAATTATAATGTAATTTTTTTATTTAGTATAGAATAACTTAACAATTTAAATAGTCTGGTCGATATTCTAAGAATCTTTACAAATTAAACACATTTTTTTTTTTTTGAATGGGAGGATGTATTTATAAAGAAATCTTTACAAATATATAATTTAAAAGTGTAAAACTTTCTTATTTGTTGATTATTTCCTTAAGTGAAGGCATCTGATAAATGATTTTAGGAAAATTTTTAAAACTTTAAGGAAATTAAACTGAAATAACGAGAAAGAAGACTTGAATGTTATCTGTATAAGAAACGGGTAGACCTGGAACAGAGTAAAAGATAAAGGGAATCTTTGATTAAGAAGAAGTATGTCAGGGAAGTTATTCTGAACCCTTTGATTTCTAACTTTATATGTAAAAGAAGTGGCACAGGAATTGAAGGACAAATTTAAGATTGCAATAGTTATCCGAAGACAAAAAAAGCTGTTCAGATTTTCTCATGACTATGTTTTTTTGGTAGAAATAAAAAATGAGTCTGAAGAAATACTAGATGGCATTGATTTAATGCTAATAAAGAAATTCAGTATGAAAATAAACAAGAATAATATAAAAGTAATTTAATATGATGAAAAGCAACATGATGAATTATATGTTTAGATAAATATAATATATTTATCTTACAATAGAAATTACAATTTTGTTAATCAGTTATTAAAAATAACAAGGATCGAAGTAAAGCAGAAATCAAAAGCGATTTGCATAAACAAGAAAAGCTTTAATGCAGACAAAACTCAAGTCTCTTAACAATTATTTTAAAATATGGAGAACTGGTGGGAAAGATTCTGATGTGGTTTTCACCTTTCTATAGAACATTTCTTAAGGAAGGTTTAGGTATGTGAAAAGAGGAAAATCTTCAACTTTATATATACAGTGTTTCTAAAATGATGGGCTGGCTGTACTTTTTCGGATTCTACTTGTAAAACTAAACAAAAAATATCCTTAGGAAAAATGGCAATTTCTCCTTCGTTCTCCCTGTGTCCACCATTTTATTATTTTTATATTAAAATTTGTATCTCAAGTTCAAATAGTTTAAAGTTCGAATAAATTTTTAAACTAACAAAAAATCATGACTTAAATACCGTCGCAAATTACAAAATGGTGGCCATGTTTATTTTCAATCCGTTATATCTCCATAAATATTCGTTTTTTCAAAATGTATGTTTCTGCTAAAATATTAAGCTTTTTATTTTCAACAAAATGACAATATTTTTTTGTTAGATCGGTCAACAAAGAGCCGAGTTATGGTGGGAAATTAATGTTGTAATTTTGTGTCTGTTTTAGTGTCCTCCACTTTGTGTTCAATTTGATTAAATATTCTTTTTATTTTTGTTAATTCTAGTATTGTAAATTAGTATCAAATTATTTAATATTAAATTTTATTGTGAGAAAATTATTACTTAATTTGATACTAGAGTTAACAATAAATAAAAACAATTAATATTTAATCAAATTGAATGCAAAGTGGAGCTCATGAAAATTACAACATTAATTTAAATACATCAATTTTCACCATATCTTGATTATTTGTTATCACATTTTAAAACATAAAACTTCATTTTCTTCAAAATAAAAGGCTTTATATTTTAGCAAATTTTGATAAAACTAATATTTATGGAGAAATATGGGATTGAAAAATAAACACGGCTGCCATTTTGTAAATTGCAAAGGTATATAAGTCATAATTTTTTGCTATGTTATAACTATTACCAAGACGTTTACCATATCACTAATGTGTTCCTCTATCCGAACTTGAGATATAAATTTTTATATAAAAATAATAAAATGACGGACAGGGAGAGAATGAAGGAGAAACTGCCATTTTTCCTAAGGATATTTTTTGTTTGGTTTTAAAAGCAGTATCTGAAACAGTATAGCCATCCTGCCATTTTAGAAACATTTTGCATATGAGTTTCAAATGTTTACTTTTTAAAATAGGTTCCCTGACTCAAAAGATTAGACAAAATGTATATTCCATAAATTATGTTACAGAATAAGTTAAAAAAACTAATTTGATTCCTTAGCAAAATATTGTATTTGCAGGCTCGGCTAGTGTGCAAGAACAAACTATATTGTACCAACTTTAAGAACTATTTGAAAGAAGATATTTTTCTGTAATAAAGAAAAGAGGCTTTGCACCTGGACGCAGCAGTTAGACGCAATACATCAATGGATTAGAAAGAATTCTTAAAAATTTTATATATAATATAGTATTTAATGGTTGGAAGACCCTGGTCAATAGGAAAAACAAAAAGAAAAAGACATGTAATGTGGTGTTACAGGAAGTAGTAATTGAAAATTAGATGGGTTGATAAAGTATGTAATAGAGAGATCTTAAGATGAATGGGAGGAGAGAAGAGAAACTTTGTTAGAATCTTCTAAACATTCAAGTCAGATTGTTAGGGTGTATTTACTACAAAAAGAAAATGCTTATATTCAATATAACATATCTATCTTATTAACAATTTATTGAGAAATATTAAGGTTTACCCCATATTATAAACTTTAAACCTTTTTTCTGTATAATTATAGTTTCAATCTATGCGTATTTCATGAAATTCTGTAACAGTTGCAATAAATCACTCTACAAAGGACTCCATTTTCATAAAGCATCTTCACAACCTGTTTAAAGGAAATCAATTGATTTCCTTTAAAACTGCTATAATTTCAGAGATAAATGAGATTTCATTTCATAAATGAGTACCGTTTTAATTAAATATAGAACACTACACAGACCTTATATTTTTAGTTCAAATTTTTCATTGTAGGGAATTATGAATCAAATTTTATGCTTTCAAGTTAGTGACTGATTAATACTATACTTAATTATGTTATTAAAAAATTACCACTGAACTAAAACAAGGAAGAGTATCATATCAAATCAGTCAAATGACTGATAACTTTATGATAAATAAATACAATATTTAATAATGTTTTGCTTAAACTCTTTTTAACAAATTTTTAGGCTTATTTTAATCATTTTGTGTCTGGATGACCACTTCTAAATTCACATTTCAGGGAATGGATGGTAGTGTTAAACTTACCATATTAATATCCAATACGATTTTTGCAGGATCTTCAGTTGCTATTGAATTCTATAAATACATTAAAACCTATTCATTTTATAATTTGTCAATTTGGTTGTGAATATCAACTATTGGATATTAATATGGTAAGTTTAACTTATCTAATTACTGGTGGTTTATATTTGATACGCTAGAATCAAACATCATATGATCCAAGGATCATATGATGCTCACATGATCTGATGGACCGTCTGCTATTCGCAGTGAGACTTAGAAAAAAGTGGTGTCCTCTGACCTTAGCATGCTGTGTGCAAGGGTTACATCTGGTTAGGAAACAGTACCATCGCTGCAGTAGCATCAATGATGTGGTTGTGGAATACCACAAGCGCATGGTAGATGTACCAGCAAGTACATGGAAAATATGTTCATGCCATCAAGGAAGCCAAACTCAAATGTTGGCAAGACATGTGCCAAATGTATATAATCAAATGTTGACTACATGCGCGAGATGCAGGGTAGGCAGCCCCTGGCAGCTTGTGAAATCATACTACTGGCCAAAGCCATTGCACATTCTGTCTAGTGTCTGATGTGGGTTTGGTGGCCAAGACCACATTTTAATACCTGTGGCAACTTACCAGGCATTTCTGTTTACTCTATTTCCAGATGCTCTGAAGGGTGAAGCAGAATCGGCGTTAGGGTGGATGGACACCCTTTCCTGACATGCAGGCTGTGGATTCTGTTGATACAGACTGGGTGATTTCTCTAATGGCAATGAGAAATTTACTAGGATTGACCAACTTGACCCAGATTTTTTCACCATCTTTTGCTTGTCATAAGAGAGTCACTTGGTAGATTGTTCTCAGGGTGCCTTACCTGGGGTTGCTTTCTCACTTGTTGGAAGCTGGTTATGTTGAGGGTGGTCTTAAAACCTGGAAGCGATCCTAGTGAGGTCAGCAGTTATCAACCCATCAGCCTCTTGCTGGCTCTCGGTAAGTTGCTGGTAAGACTGGTTGTGGAACGGCTCCAGGGAAGCATCGATATGAATGGAAAGCATTGATATGATCACTTCCTTCCTTGTGTTGGAGTTCTAGCCTCTATGAGTTTTGGAATGTCGCAATGTTCCTGAAGCCCTGCAGGTCGTGGTCTGAGACTATTTATCTATCTGCATGGCTCTGTTCACAAAGACGCATGCCTAGTTGTGGAAAAATTTGTAACCAGGGGAAGCCCACAAGGTTTCATTCTAATCCCCTGCTGTGGAACCTGATTTTTGACGGATTTCTGAGACTGACATTCCCAGAACGGGTCACGGCCCAGGCTTTCACCGATGACTGTCTATTTCAGTTCATGGTAAAAAAAATTAATGACCACAACTGGAAGAAAGAGTGCAGGTGGCCTTGTCAGCTGCAGAAGGCTGAATGGACAATCAAAATTTAAAAAATTTCTGTGCCAAGACAATGTATATGCTTCTGAAGGGAGCAGACAAATTACCATACAGTCGAAACCCCCACATTAAATATAAAGTCTGTGTAATCAGTCAAGTTAGGGTTCAAAATTACCTAGGTGTTTTGTTTGACGAAATGTTGCTGTTTAGGCACATATTAAACAAGTAGTGGTGAATGCCGTCTCTGTAATGCACAAGCTTAGAAGTATTGGTCAAAAGGATTATGGGCTGTCGGGCCGTTAATTGTACATGGTGAATTGTGGTGTCTTCGAGAGTATCATCACTTTGCTATTTTTGTTATTGTTTTAATTTAAAATAATTACATCAGAACAATGTAATTTTTTTAAATTTGCTTCAGAAAATTCCTAAATAATTTTTTGCTATATCTGAAAAATTACGTTTTTGGAATATGCTATGTTGGATTTTAGCGAACTAATTTCATATTATATCGAAAATTCATTTTACTTTTTTTTGGACTTGCGAGTAACTGATAAATTTTAACTTTTTACTTATTCAGGAACTGGATAATCTGTAATGAATGAGTCAGTGACGGTTGTCAAATTTATATAGTTCAACTTTTTTTTTTCTTTAATTTATATTGAAATGATAAAAAAAAAATACCATATTATTTTTTCAATTACTTAAAAATTATATTAAAGCCTAACTCATAAGCCTACCATAATTTCCATTATTCTATTCAAATGTATACTACCTATTATTAGTCTTCCTATTCTTCCTAATCTTCCTATTATTAGTCATAATGGAAATTATGGTAGGCTCATAAGCCTACCATAATTTCCATTATTCTATTCAAATGTATACTACCTATTATTAGTCTTCCATATCCCTAGTATGGATTCAGTGAGTGTGAAAACCATTATGCACGAGACACTCTGGACTGGAAAGAAAGGATACTGAATGTAGATGAGATGTGGAGAAATTGTCGAACTGGAAATGAGATTAACAGTGGTATGGATATTAGGGCTTCAAGCTTTCCATTAGGCATCCATCCGATCAAATATTTTATGAAAGTTTGGGTTTCTGGATGGGGCTAAAATACAATATACTAGCATTTTTTTTCACTGTATATGCATGAAAGTTAAAAGTGGTAGTGTGGTATAGAAAATAGTCAAAGTATTTGAAAAATTTCAAATCTGAAGCAGATTAGAATCCAAAATATCAGATGGAATACAGATATATTTCCAAACCATTTTAAAAATATTTTGGAAAAGAAAGGATTGTAGACATGCTTCAATCTAGTTGAATAGCAAATAAAAAAAATTAATTCTAATATATAATTACATCTAGTTATATTACCATGACATCCTTAATTGTGTAAAACTAGTTGAAATAAATTTTCTAAATATAATGGGATGTGGTGCATTCATTATTACATACTGTCTACCATTTGACTGTAAATCATGACAAAGAACCATGCAATTATGCCACCCCAATCATGAGCTACTATTGTGGCTTTTTCATGTCCTGAAATGATTGAAATACAAAAATATTTAGTATTAGTTTCTAAAAAAAAAAAAACAAAACAAAAAACACAAATAAAACAATTAAATATTAGATGTCACAGACCATTATATAACAAATTTTTTATGTTGTTGTTTTATTAATAAAGCTCAAAAGGAAAAACTTTGCTTTTATAAAATAGAAAAAAAAGTTTTTCCAAAAAGTAACACCAAATATTTTAATATTGCTTCCTGAAGTTATGTTCATTAATTAATTAAAATAAAATAGAAACCAAAGAATGTAGTTTTATGAAATTGCTAAAAGTAGATATAAATTACATCTTTATATGTAATCAATGATTTAGAAATCAAAAGCATAATTTCAAACATGTTATAGGTGTTAATTATTACAACCGTAATTGTTGTAGATGACCTAATGTGAGTTACAATTCATTCTGAGAATTTAAGCATTCTCAAAAATAATAAGCATCCCATGTCGGCCATGTCCCATGTCTTACTAACGAAAGTAAGATAAGAAGTTATTTCCTGTAATCTGCTTCATTAATTAAATGTATGGCTGCATATCAACATGCCAAGTTTTACAGACATTTATATGACATTCAGCTCTATGAATGAAACTTTCTCTGTTCATTGTAGGGACTGGCTATGTAATGAACATCACGATTAAGAGAGAGACTTAGATTGGTGCTTTTTGTATGTCATGTACTTACTTTATAGTGGATGGGCCATATATAAACTTGGTCTCAGCCATCTGACACAATATGTGTCAGAAGATAAAGTGTCAGTTGAAAGAAGTCTTTTTTAAGCCTTATTTAAATATTGACTTTTACAAGTCATGAGGTTAAAAGCAGCTACCAACAATTTATTAACCCTGGTCCTGAGTAAGTTCTGGTCCAGAGTATGCTACTCTGATAGCAGATTGTCTTTCTTAATTCCAGCCTGGCAATATTTTAAGTAAAGATATAGCCAAAATTGATAAACTCAAATTTTTGAAGTCAGGCTTTTATTTGAATTTTAATATATTTGTTGTTTTTCATTTGTATAAGGGAGCTTTTACATTCCCTTCTTGATTAGTTCTACTTTATTTATAAATTATTTACAATCTGATTCAAACCTGATACAAAAACCATGAAAGCATCCTGACATTGATTATACATTTTGTTAAGTTACGATAATTTTATATTACTGTTACTGTTCATTAATACTTGTTATTTGTAGGTAATTATAATTTTAGGATCCTATTAGAAGCATCCAACTTTTAAATTCTAGCAGTAAATGTAATATAAGTGCTGTCATGTTACTTAGATATTATAGTAATTCAAAAAAAATATATATTTACCTAAAGCATTAATAAGATTTTTTACATCTTCAACAAGGTATTTTATCTGATAATACTTTCTTCCAGCTGGTTTCTCAGAATCACCATATCCCCGTAGATCTGGTGCAAATATCCTATGCAGTTAAATTTAATTAAATGTTAATAAAAATACCATTGTGCATTGTTAAATATTTTAAAAAAAGGCCTATCGACTTAGTCTAATGGAAAATTAATTTTTCCAAATCAGTTGTTAACAGCTGATTATCAAAGCCGATGGTTCTAAGGTTCAAATCCTAGTAAAGTAAATTGCTTTTATATGGATTTGAATGCTAGACAGATTACTGGTGTACTTCAGTGGTTGGAGTTCAATTAACCACATGTCTCAGGAATGGTCGACCTGAGTCTGTACAAGATTTCACCTCATTTACAAATAATATATATCATCCTCATCTCACTGGGCCATGGGGAGGGTTTGCTTATTGTTCACTAGTTGAACAGATATACACATTAGAAAAATAAAAAAATATTTAAATAGCAATATTAAATTAATCATATTAACAATTTTTTTTACCTTTATAATTTGTTCTTCATGTTACAGTCACAATAAAGGAAAAACTCTTACAGTAAGTAGCTAATGTTCTTTAACTAACTATAATTAAACATTGAGCTGTTTCTAATTGTATCTTTACAATTATTAATGTTGCTCTTAAATAGTAGTATAGCTGTGGTTATTAAATGCTAATAAAACCAACAGCATGTGGTGAATCTGCACCTGACATTGTTTAATTTTGCTAAGATACATGAATCAGTTTATTAAACAAACATGGCTTCAACAACTGACAAAATCAAAAAAGGTGGAGGTAGATTTCACCAGTGCAAATATATTTCCATCTTAATACAAAAGATTTCCATCTTAGAAAAACTTCAAATTTACTCAACACGACAATGGTTGCATGAGAAAAAAAGTTTCTCATGTTTAGCATACAAGCCCCATCTTCTTACAATTCCAGAAAAATTTTGTTCATACCTTACCGTAAGGGTTGGTCATATCAAAAATTGTTTCAGACAAAAGTTTTAGGTAATGTTTGGATCACTTTAAACTGATACGATGCTGTGCCTATTAAAGGAAGTATGATTTTTTGTCTTCAAAAACCCATTTTTCCACCCCCTGGGCCAATGGTTGGTTATATCAAAAAACATTCCTTATTAAGTTTTAGGCTCTTATTCAAAACCAACCAGGTTGGTCTAGTGGTGAACTAGTCTTACCAAATCAGATGATTTGGATGTAGAGAGTTCCAGCGTTCAAGTCCTAGTAATGTCAGTTATATTTATACGGATTTGAATACTAGATCGTGGATACCGGTGTTCTTTGGTGTTTGGGTTTCAATTAACCACACATCTCAGGTATGGTATAACTGAGACTGTACAAGACTTACATTTATAAATTATTTCGAGATATATATTTATGAACTCTTTTTTATCCGGTAATTTACAATTTGGTAGTATATTTTGAAGTACGTGCCCAGACAGTACATAACACGTTTTGCTAAAATAGTTTTATTTTATAGAAATATAAGTTATCCAAGTACAAAATATGGTTGGCACTCTTAGGAAAAATACGACACAATATTACCACTGTATTCCAATATCTTTTTCCCCTGGTAGTCTTGTACCACTTCCCTTTCCTGAATAATATTCAAATCTATATGCGGGCCCTATAGTGTTAAAGAGCACAAATAATTTATAATCTACCTGAACGGTAATTACCGGATGCTAAACAGGAAAAAGAAGAAAAGGCCCACATTCAAAGAATAGTAGGAACCTTTAAACGAGTTTGATATTTTACTTAATAAAAACGTTATAGATATTTTGTTTTATCGAAAAAGCCCCCTCTATTTCCACCATCATGGCCCAATTTTGCCCATTAACGAACTCGACAGGGATTTTAGGTCGTTGTCTATTATGTATCAATTTGAAAATGATTGTCGCAAAATTATGACAGTTATCGTGTCCACAAGAAAGTGAAATATATATATAAGAGGGACATTCAATAATTAAAGAGACAAATTGATGTAGAAATGAAACAATTTGAAGGAGGAGTTTTGTACTTTCACGACTTTGGATTGGCATCATTGGGATGAGCTTGGAACAGCTGAGGAATAAAAATTGTTTGGTTTATAACCTCAAATATTGCATTTAACGATGACGTGCTGCTTGAAGTTTCCACATTAGTTGAGCAACGTTCAGTGATCTGTTTTTTGCATTCCAAGGTGAAAAACCGGCTGAAATCTTTTCTCGAGTGATTATAAAGTGTGTAATTAAAATGCAGTTTAATCGTAGTAATATAAGTGCTCTGAGACAGTAAAAAGTGATCTATATGAGACACTTTTGAAAAGTTAAAATTTAAAAGCACTCATGATCAAGTGATAAAATAATTTATTGTGAAAACTAGTTGAAATGAATCTGTGTTGTTAAAAACAATAAAAATTAATTAACCAATAAATAATCTACAAGAAAATAATGAAGGTAAGCTTATTTCTTCCAGTGTTATGTTAGCATTTAGTGTAAGTAGGGAACATGCGTGATAGCATAGCCTTCTAATAAGGAATTAAATGTAGGACCTCTAATACATGTTGCATTTCTACTACGTACGTAGAGTATTTTTTTTTTTTTTAATAAAAAATGCCATTTTAAAAATATTTTTCCCTAATTTTTGGTATTTTAATAATATAATATGCTTTATATGTTTATTTTTTAAGATGAAAACAAAAAATCATTTATTTAAGAGTTAACTTAAATATTATCACTTTCAAATCTTTCAATCATTTCCACAGCAAATTCTTTTATAGCAGTATGAACTAGTGGTATAATGTGCTGCAATATTTGTAATTTATAATGTCGCGATTTTAATCATTTCAAAACATGAACGGTAGTTCACGGAAGATTTAACTCGTACGCTGCACTTAGAATTGAATTTCCAGGTCTGTGAACAAAAGACTGATGAATGGTCTGTTTTTCATCTGATGTACTAGGCTTGCCTGCACTTATGTTGAATACTGCCAGTTTCTTTAAATTTATCACGCCATACACGAATACTTGTTCTAGAGGGAGGCTTTAAGTTATACAGAGTTCTAAAATTGCATCAAACTTTTATGTCGTATTTTGTTCAATAATCTACTCTACACACAGTGCTTTCATCTGTGAATTCATAGCGACTGACGACATATGCAGTTACGTATGAAGTGCTATGTAGTATTTGCAGAGGAAAACTTTGAGTTACCCGTTAAAGAGAGCCCAACCATTCACTGATAGCACTATCACTTTTTTTTTAATAAGACATCCAAATTGTTCAGATAATTCTTGGACACTACTCCATATGAAAAAAAAAAAAAAAAAATATATATATATATATATATATATATATATATTGGTGCCGATATTAATATTCAATATCACAATATTTATATTTTATTTAGTTTTTAAATGATTAAAGTTTGCAATAATATTATTTTATTTTAAATTAATTTAAAAAAAATATTTTCACCTTAATTGTTTAAATTATATTTTATAATTCTTTTTGACAGATTTCACCAAAAAACTTAACATATCATATAATATAACCAAACTAAAAGAGTGGCAAGATGTATGATATAGGTCTATGAAATTAACCCATCGGTTTGGTCTAGTAGTTAACGCGTCTTCCCAAATCAGCTGATTTGGAAGTCGAGAGTTACAGTGTTCAAGTCCTAGTAAAGCCAGATATTTTTACATGGATTTGAATACTAGATCGTGGATACCGGTGTTCTTTGGTGGTTGGGTTTCAATTAACCACACATCTCAGGAATGGTCGAACTGAGACTGTACAAGATTGCACATTCATACATATCATCCTCTGAAGTATTACCTTATGGTGATTAAAAAAAAAGTCAACTGTACCTGAGATATGTGGTTAATTGAAACCCAATTGCCATAGAATACCAGTATCCATTATCTGAATGTGTTAAACAATAAAGTCATTAAGATAACTTAATATCCCTCCCCTGATGGGGAGCTCCCAAATTTAAAAAAATTTAATTTTTTTTTAAAAATTAATTTTAATTTATTTAATCAGTTTATTTATTTATTCAATTTTAATCATTAAAAAAGCCTGCTGTTGCATGAGCCTCCAAATTTTACAAAAATTAAAAACATAAAATTGTGATTAAACTAATTAATTTTGTGATTAAACTTGCTGGCTATGCCACACAGTTTTTCCAAAACTGAATTACATCTTGACCGATGAGGACAGGAAAGTTATGGAATTGACTTCTGAATTTTCTTTATTTTTATTTTATAAATGCCCGTAGAAATACCTTTTTTTAAATATCACTGTGTAAATATTATCATTTCTTTTATTTACTTTTTTATACATTATTTCTTATATATTCAATGATTATGGTCGTTAAACTATCAAAATGGTCATATAGTTTAAATTTTAAGTTAAAAAGTTATTATAAATCGCTTTTTAGTATTTTCTCGTTTTCCAATGTATAAAAATAAATTAGTATCCTTTTGTGTGGGAAATTATATATATAAGAGAATGAATAAATAAATAATTAAACTTAACTTTTCAAGCATAAAAAATATTAGCAATTGTCATTTGCATACAGCTTAAAATTTATGGTGATTTTTACTTAATTTATTTATTTATTCATTTTCTCACACTGACTTTTTGTTTAAAAAAGAGAAAATTAAATGATGCTTAACTTTTCCTGAGAAAATCAAAATAATTGAAAATAATAAACACTACTTATTGCCTTGATTTGTTTATGTTGGCTATGAAATTACATAATTATTCTATTAGTATGATCCCATAATCTATTAAAATTAAAATATATATATATTCTTTTCTTATTCTGTGGGACCTCCAGATGAAAGGCCAAGACACTACCACTTGCATCACAGAAGCTGGCATAACCTAAATATATTACAACGTATTTACCAAGGTGGACGTTGATGGTACTTACTATTTACTTATATAATACTAATAATTTCTTTTTTTTTTAAATTTGTTTAGGGAATATCTTAAATAAAGACTTAAATATACATAACTGACCAAAAGTCCTTTGAAAATTGTTTTATTTGATGACGCCATGAATACCAGAATTCTGGGAATCCGTGTAACATAATCATTAATGGTTTAGTGGGATCGCCTTTTTCAACATAGTGCAGTTTTACATTTTGTAAACAAATAAAATGTAATGAAAATATTAAAATTTGCAGTAAGAAATCAAAAGACACAGTTGTAATATATATATATCATACAGGTGGAGCAGAGAAATAGGATGGTTCTAAAACTTATATTATTCGGCCAATTTGAGTGGGTAAGCAGGGCGGATGGGGACATTCTGTTCTTTTGTTCATAGCATTTCACTTTCAGTCGGCATCATGCAGTCGTGTACGTTAAAGCATTGTGTTTTTGCATGCGACTGTTTGTGAAGAATGATAAATCAGTGACCACAGTCAGTGTGAGTTTTGACGCATATTTAATATCCACCGTGACTTTGTTACCACTTGTAACACAATATTATATTAGCTTAATAATGTTTGTTCAGAATGCTCACTGAAGAAAAACAAACCATCAGGTGCCCTCCACGTACAGTACATACTTCAGAAAATGTGGAAAAGGTTAGAGCAACAATGTTTATGAAGTCCAGGCCGCTGTACTCGGAGACATGTTGAGAAACTTCAAATCAGCCATTGCTTGGTGAGGCAAATTTAATATGAAGAACTACATTATCATCCATACAAGTAAGCGGTTGTGCAGAAGATAAAAGAAACAAATTACCTTCAGCGACTGAATTTTGCATCCACTACGTAATCACTTTATGTGGAAAATGAAAACATTGTCTTGTTGATGACTGATAAACCTCATTTTCACCCAAGAGGTGAATTTGCCAATAAGCTTTTTTCAGAAAAAAATAACAATTTCATGATAAATTAAAAACCATCATATTTCCTTGCTTCACTCTACATGTGTGTGTGTGTGTGTGTGTGTGCGCGCGCGCGCGTGTGTGTGTGTGTATGTATATATCATCATTATCTCTGATATATATTACAGTTTTCATTTATTCGCTTATTTTATTAAGATTTCAAATGCCTTCTTTATAATATTCGTAGTCAATGCTTACTTTTTCTTTATCACATTGTTCATATTTTATGCGTACCTATTTTCATTAATGTAATCGTGAATATATTTATAATGTAAAAATTATCACCTTTGTCTTAAAAACAATAGTCACCTCTGTTAGAACTGAACTTAATTACATGGAAAAAATTCACCTCTGTTAGAACAGAAAACAAAACTGTTTTCCTGTATCTCAATACAATACATAATAGTTATGTTACGATATACTATAATGGTAACTGGAGTGGTTTTATATCCTTTTCCTGATAATTTTAATAAATTACTGACCCATTTAATGTTTCTTTCTACTGATTTTTTTTTTTACTGACCCAATTGATTTTTATTATAATTTATTTAAAATGCAATTAATAAATTTTCTCTGACAAACAATATTTTTTTTGAATTTTTAAATAATTTCAATAAAAACAAAGAAAAAGTGTTCAAAAAACTCCATGGTTTTACATTAAATTTACTTTTTAATTATGAATTACAAATAAATGTATTTTATTACATGGAAGTGAAACTAAGTTTTTTTACCTCTTAATCTAAATCAATATAAGCACCGCTTATAGCACCTACTCACATCAAACCGATAATTCACCTCATTCCACACTCTCGTGAGCATGTCTGCAGGAATTGCTTCAACAGCTGCTGTTATTCTTTCCATCAAATTTTACATCGTAATATAAGTATAATTTTTAATGATCAATTTACAATAAACTTTTGAAAAGTAGACATATTTTTAAACAACCACAAGATTTACATAATTATCCCTACTTTTAATCTAGATGCAAATTACAATGGTTTTTGGTATTTCATTTTTTTAAATACACTTTTAATCCATTTTACTTTAACGTGTCTTCATGTACATCACTATAACACAGATTATTATTTTAGATATAATCTGGAAATATTTCAAGGTTTATTACTTACATCATTCACATAATCGACACGCGTTTGTTACTGATTGATAGGTTATAACGATCAAATTGAAAAATCATCACAGTTACTTAAGATATATGTTTGAAATTTAATAAAAAAGACCCCCAAATAATAATGAACACGGTTCCGGGAGGTGCCTTTGCCTCTAGTCGCCAGACGAGGGAAATGCCAGGCCCGGCTACGCCGTTCCCGTCCTCCATCACCCAGCAACCGAGACTCGGTTTTTTTTGCTTCGCCTCTAACGGGGACGGCCCCGCCGGGACTCAGTCATTTAGCTCAGGGACTCGAGAGTCCCCGCACTTCAATACCGTCCACCCGTGCAAGCACGGGCGAACGGCAACTCCTTACGGATATTTATACTTTAAATATATAATATTTAAAGTATAAAAAACTAACTCGGTCTGGCTGGGTCTCGAATTCGATCGCCCGATTGTCTCTGAACCTGGTGCGTCAAGCCTCGCAGCTACACCAGTCTGCTGAATGCACAAGCAAATTTTTTTGTATGTAAGTTGTGAAATTACATAAGTTTAGTTAGTGCCGACCATCTTGCCGCTAGTATCGCCACACCCATTGTATTAAATGAACGAAAAACTATTATATTTAAATAAAATGATAAGTATTTTAAATTACGTTGTGTGTGTAAGCCTTGAATCAGAAACAACTCACAGTTGTAGGATTTTCCGGATCGACTGAAAAGTCCTAAAACTACGTTTTCACGTTTATTTTTTGCCCCCACGTATTTACCTTAACATTATTTTACGAGTTTCTATTTTAATTAATTAATTAATATAAACTTTAATTAAACCTTATTTTTATTTTTCTATGAATCGTGCATTTTGTGATGCTGCTCAAGGTTTTACGAAGGTTTCCCTTAATCTATCCAGGCAAATATTGCAGCTGTTTCTTATTTTTTTCATAGATCAGAACACCTGTCTGATCCTAAAGTAATCTATGTAGTACGTATTATGATGTACCGAATAAAATAAAATATTTAACTTTTTTTTCAATCGGATTCAGTTCAGGATGATAAGCTATCGTCATTTCTATTTGTAACTGGTTCTGGTATTTCCCATTTCATTACAATAGAAGCTGAAGCAACTTTAATACGGAAAGTTAATTGCGGTTGTGCGGTAAGTTAATATAAAAAATGTCTGATAATTAATACTGAATGGATAAAGGAAATTTTGGTTATAACCAAGAAATGAAGTAATATAAAAACATGTTTTATTTTCTGATGACTCCACGTTTGTGTACCTCACACAGTATATAATTACGGTTACGATTGTTTACATTTTCAAATCGCATTTTATGTTATTAATGTGCGTGAATCATTGTTTATATTATGTCTGTTAAAAATATTCAGGGAAATATGTTTTGTTAATAAATAATTTACTAATAGTATATTAAAATTCGTATAAAAAAAAAACATTTGATTTAAAAGAAAAATGTATTAATTCACAACATAGGTTTGAAACTTGTACATGGAAAGTAAATCGTAACAAAAGTGAACTTAGGTGGAATAAAGAGAACCAGTAGAAAACCTTGGTTTTCAGAGGATATATTGCAGTTGATGGATGACCTTGGAAAATATAAGAATGCTAGTGATGAAGAAAGTAAAAGGAACTATCGACAATTAAGAAATACTATAAACAGGAATGCAAACTAGCGAAAGAAGAGTGGGTTAAAGAAAAGTGTTCCAGAAGTGGAAAGAGAAATGATCACTGGAAAAATAAAAGGAGCATGCAGGAAAGTTAAGGAGAATTTTGTGGTACATAAATTAAAATCTAATAATGTGTTAAAAAAATGGTACACTGATTTATAATACAAAAGGAAAGGTCGATAGGTAGGTGGAATATATTGAAGAGTTATACAGAGGAAATGAATTAGAAAGTGGTGTTATATAGGAAGAAGAGGAAGTCAGGAGAAACAATACTGAGATCTGAAGTTAAGAGAGCATTAAAAGATTTGATTGGTAGAAAGGCTCCTGGAATAAACGGAATATCTGCAGAATTACTACACAGTGCAGGTAAGGAAGCAATAGGTAGATTATACAAACTGTTGTGTAATATTTACGAAAAAGGGGAAGTTGCATCAGATTTCAAAAAGAGTGTTATAGTCATGATACCAAAGAAAGCAAGAGCAGATAAATGTGAAGAATACAGAATAATTAGTTTACAAAGTCACGCATCAAAAAATCTTAACTAGAATTCTGTACAGAAGAATTGAGAGAAGAATAAAGAAGTGTTAGGAGAACACGATGAGGTTTCAGGAAAAGTATAAGGGCAAGGGAAGCAATTTTAGCGCTCAGATTAATAATAGAAGGAAGAGTAAACAAGAAAAAAACCAATATACTTGGAATTTATAGATCTTTTTTCTTTCTTTTTCCTGTTTAGCGTCCGGTAACTACCGTTTTAGATAATTCTTCGGAGGATGAATGAGGATGATATGTATGAGTGTAAATGAAGTGTAGTCTTGTACATTCTCAGTTCGACCATTCCTGAGACGTGTGGTTAATTGAAACCCAACCACCAAAGAACAGTATCCACGATCTAGTATTCAAATCCGTGTAAAAATATCGGGCTTTACTAGGACTTGAACGCTGTAACTCTCGACTTCCAAATCAGCTGATTTGGGAAGACGCGTTAACCACTAGACCAACCCGGTGGGTTAGAATTTATAGACCTAGAAAAGGCATTCGATAACATAGACTGGAATAAAATGTTCAGCATTTAAAAAAAATTAGGAGTCAAGTACAGGGATAGAAGAACAATTACTAACATTTAATGGAACCAAACAAAAACACTACTATTGAAGAATATAAGAAAGAAGCTGCAATAAAAAAGGCAGTCTGACAAGGATGTTCCCCATTCCAGTTACTTTTTAATTTTTACATAGAGCAAGCAGTTAACAATGTTAAAGAGCAATTTTGATCCAGAGTAACAGTACAAGGTAAAAAGATAAAGATGCTATGATTTGCTGATGATAATAGTAATTCCAGCTGAAAGTAAAAAAGATTTGGAAAAAAACAATGAACGACATGGATAAGTGCTATGCAAGAACTGGAAATATACAAAAACAAAATGAAAGTAATGATATGTTCTAGAATTAATGTAGATGGACCACTGAATATAAAAGTAGGAAGAGAAAAGATTACGGAGCTAGAAGAATTTTGATATTTGAGAAATAGAATTACTAAAGATGGACAAAGTAGGAGTGATATATAATGCTGAATAGCACAGGTAAAATGAGCTTTTAGTCAGAAATATAATTTACTCACATCAAAAATTAATTTAAATGTCAGGAAAACATTTTTGAAAGTATACGTTTGGAGCGTCGCTTTATATGGAAGTGAAACTTGGACGATCGGAGTACCTGAGAAGAAAAGATTAGAAGCTTTTTAAATGTGGTGCTGTAGGAGAATGAAAAATCAAATGGGTGGATAAGTGACAAATGAAGAGGTGTTGCGGCAAATTAATGAAGAAAGAAGCATTTGAAAAAATATAGTTAAAAGAAGAGACAGAGTTATATATATAACACATATTAAGGCATGGGATAGTCGCTTTAATATTGGAAGGACAGGTAGAAAGAAAGGAAAAGTTTTGCAGGCAGGCAACATTTGAAATATGTAAAACAAATTGTTAGGGATGTAAGATGTAGGGAGTTTTAAATAAAACAACAGAGTTATTAATGTTTCATGTGGTGCTACTGTACTGTATCTGCAATGGCGGCTTTGAACAAAGTTGTTTGGTGTTCTCACAACAATGTTGAAAGCTCTGCCCCCCATTTACTTTTAGATGTCATAGGCAATGGAGATAAGTTTTAAATATTTGTGCTATATTATATTTTATTTGAGTACCTACTCAAATAGAAAAAAAATTAAATAAATAAATGGGTAGTAGGTGAAGATAAATAAATTCACTTAGTACTTGTATGGTTTTATAACATGTCCATTATTATTATTATTATTAAATATTTACGAACAAATCTTTGTTATAACAAAATAAATATTGGTTGTTTATTCTGATTAAACTACAGCATGTTCTCACAAAAAAATTTAAGCACAGACCATAGAAGCAAAATGACTCTTCTGGCATTTGCCTGACAACCAAGGGAAACCATGGAAAAACCTTGGTCAGAACATCGACAATATTTTAAACCAAACAGCATTACAAAAAAATAAACGTTACGACCAGAAATAATTATAAGTTCTTCCAATTATATTACATTCTGAAATAAAATAAATCAAGAAAGAAAAATCGCGTATTTTTTTGAACATATTTTTGTCAGGATGGAGCCCTACATTAGTTAACATCAAACATTTACTATTGTCTTTACACATTCATGATTATAAATATAAATAAGAACAAACCCTTGTTTTGATATATAAAAAATTATGTTTTAATACCTAATGTATATTTGTTGGGCAACTTGAAAATTTTTATTCATAATATTTGTAATTAACACTAACTATTTTTATTTTTTTTGTAAATTAAATAACCATTTTCATAATTACATAAATAAATAGTAAAAAAGTTAATAAAAGTAATTAAATCAATAGAAGTTTTTCAGTAATAAACTATTTTAAAAATATTTCTTAATACAAATTTAACACACAACAAAATCAAAAAGAAATTAACCAAATAAATATAAAAAAATATTGTACTTGCAATAATAATTAACAATATTACTTTCAATGGAAAAAGAAAGATTAATTTTACATAATATAAAACTAAGTATTATAATCTTAATGAAAAATTTCTCCACAATATTTACAAATAAGGATTTAAAACATTACAATATATTTAATAATAAAACATAACGTGAATTAAAAAGATAAATTAAGATTTTGTTTTCATTTTACTTGAAAATCTGATTTTCTGTATTAATTTTAATAATTATTTACTAATAATTTTATATTTAAATAATTTCCTAATGTTTTTACATAAGATTATGTTAGGTCATCAGGAATGAAGCAGATGCAAGAGTTAAAAAAGTAGACCATGGATTATATATTAATTGGATATTTACAATATCTAATCAGTAAAACAGTTTTACATCCCAATGCTCCTGAAATCTTATACAAAGAACAAGAAACCAGGAGTTTCTTTTCTTTTACATAGAAAAAGGCACTTCATTGAAATTCTTGATGACACTTCATCAGACTCATCTTACACAGCCAACACGGGTCTCACATCTTTTGTCTACATAACATAGTTACTCTGATTGTACATCTCAGTTATTGCTCCTTGTTCAAGTCTCTTGATGCTTTTCAAATTTGGTTGTTTCAAAATTGGTTCATTTCCTCTACTAGGGCTATAACTTTAAATTCTGTATAGTTACTTGCCATGTTTGTGATACTTATTAGAACTCTACCACCCTAAATGCTATTGTATGCACTTTTGCTATTTCATTTCAGCTTTGTTTTCGCTAAAATTTTTCCTTACTTTTGTTTACACCCGTTTCCTTTAATTATTGTCATTCCTCTACCTCAGCACCTTTCAATTCATCTTCCTTAGCCGATTTCCATTGAATGTATTTAACTTGATACCTTTTACTGCATCCTTTGTCTTATACATTCCTGTTTTCTTCATCCGTTCCTTTTAATATATCAACTCTATTGACTTTATTATTTTTATCTTTTAAATTTATTCATTTGGCTTTCTATGGAAACTACTTTTGTTATAACTTGTAAACTTGTTCCTATTTAATTTGGCTTTAACTTCACATCATTCTCTTTTAGTTTGTACTTCATTTATTTTTTCAACCTTTTTCTTTAATTGTATAATTTCAATGAATATCATAAATATATTGTTCATAATAAATCACTTGTTATTGTAATCCGTATCTGTTCCTTGACATATTTTATATCTTTAGATGACCATTATAAAATCTGATTTCTTTCTTTATTTCTTGATTTCATATGTTTGAATCTGCCTCTTTTTTGTTTTATAAATCAGTTTTTTCAGTGTTTTAATAATACTTTTAACTTCAGGATGACTTCACATTATAGTTATAATATATTACCATTATAATTTAAATTTTTTTTACGAGGCTAACAGATGAATCTTTTAGTTCAGCAGAATATAATTATATACATTTAATGAACAGAACATTCATGTAATTATAATCACAAATAATATTATTTACAGAGTGGCGCAAAATTCACTTGACACTAGGTAAAAAATAATTACAAATAACAAAAGAATTTTAAAAAAAATTAACAATAGAAAATGTAGCATACAATAATTTTAATCCATGATGTTGGTATTACAAAATGTTGATTATTCAGTCGTGTCAAGTTGGCAATACAATGACAAACACACTTAACTGTCAATGTATGTCAGTTTATTGAAATCAGCTGTAGTTTTCGATTTGGTTTTCAGTGTTAAGTAGTTATAACAATGTTAACGAAAGAAGAAAGGTTTTTGCTTTAAAAACTTTTTATAAAAGTGGTGATACTGTAATTATTAATGAGTGGAAGTAGACATCGAGATATATTTAAACAACATGGATGCACCAAGATCTGGCAGCCCAATAACAGTCGCAACAGAGGAAAATGAATTGCATATGTTTAGCAGTGACACAAAGTCCACGAAAATCAACAAGACAATTAGCCTATGAGCTGGAGTTACCACGAAGGTCCATCCAAAGAATGTTACACAAACATAAATTTAAAAACGTTACATTTCTTGTTTACCTCATGGGCTACTTGAAGATGACACAGGTCGATCTTCAGTTTTGTGAATCGATGCTTAACAAACAGAAAGATCTGGAGTTATTCATTAAAATTGTATGGCCTGATGAGGCCAATTTATGCATAACTGCACTTACTTAAAACAATACTGCATACTGAAAACCAATATTTTTTGTTAGAGCAACAAACTCAATCGACCAGGTGTGAGCATTTGGAGGGGTGACAATATCTTTTGGTGTACTTGGACCATACTTTTTGAAGTACAGTGTCAGGAGATAAATACTAGGATGTGCTTAAAAATTATGTAGTACCAGGTACTCATGAAGTATGCTAAAAACAGTAAAGAAATTTACTTCCAACATGATGGCACTCACCGAATTATGTCACTGCAGATGGCGATTATTTGAATGAAATGTTTGGCAGAAGAGAGTTTGGTTGACGTGCAGATATTAACATGCTTCCATGTTCACCAGATATTACTCCAATGAATTTTTTGTACAGAGTGTTGTCAAGAAGTCTTTTTATTCTAGAAGGCCTTATACTACTGATGAACTAATATTAAATTTACAATGCATTCAATGATTTGGGCAGTGATAAGAGAACTTTGCCATACAGTGTGAAAGTGCTCCCAAAAGACTGCAGAAATATATTAATGAAGATGGAAAACATTTTGAACATAAAATATAATTGTAAGTACTGTTTATAATAAATAAAATAAAATAGATTCAGTACTTTTATAAACAAGTGTCAAGTGACTTTTGCATTGCTCTTTATAATTATGTAATTGAATTGTGAGATCTTATTCCATAACATTACACACACACATACACATCTTGTTGTCCACCTTGTAAAAACAGTGTTGCCTATTTTGCTTTACTATTTAATAATAATAAAAATAATTTGAAGAAGATACAATATTTCCTTCTTAGTTTAAAAAAAAAAATAATTAAATCGAAACATAATGACTTATGTAAAGAATAGAAAGTATTTTTTGTTGATAATATCAATGTAGTTACAGTTTTTGTATTGATGAAAATCCTGATCTTTAAACTTTTAAGGTCCATTATTTTGAAGATACCTTGATTTTGTACACTTGTTTTTTTAATTTACCCTGGTGCTGTCATTGTTGGAATGTTTCTGTTTTCTCAGGAAGTTATGAATTAACTATCGCAGGAATTTTAAGAAGATAATTAGAGGGTGAACCTTTTTTCTTAATTTGGAGGTAACGATAATTATTTTATATTCAACTAATCGACGATTGTTTTAAATCAAATGTTGTATGGTACTTGATGCTTTTAATTTTTAAAGTTTGTTAGTTGACTTCACAGTAGTAACTGATCAATACAATGACACAACAATCATAAAATTTAACTTTCTATGTAATCAACCCAACCTCCTCTGCACAGTCATACAAAAACTTCCATAATTCAGAAATTGAATAACACCTGGATTATGGTCTTAACTCTTAGATAAAAGAATTATGTTGTCGATGGTTGATTATGAAATCAGTTTGAAAGTATATCCTTCTACAACCTCAAAATGTTAAACTTTGTTCAAAGTTTATATATTATCTTGAACTCAATAAGACAGATAATAGTACAGCCTGTTACTGGAATAAAAATTCATTTCACTTAATGTACAGAACCTTTTTACAGTGGTAAATGAGATTTTAGTAATTTCATGAGCCGAATAAATATTTTAGACAATAGTAAATCTGCGGTTATAAAATGTCTAATCGATAGTATTTGGAATGTAGAATATTCAAACTAGTCTTTGAGTCTGTCTCATCAATTTCAGTGGATTTGAACATCCGACAAATCTTTTATTTTAAAGAAGTAATTTTCAATACATCGACAACAGTATTCAAAAGAATCAATATTTTAAATATAAATAATATTACTGTAATACAACTCACTTGAATTTACACTATATTCTTAAATTAATGCATCTTCTTAAGTTAGTTAATTTTTAAATGATTTTTACATTAAGTACCTTGTAAACAGCTGTCTAGTTAATCTTTAAAATCTTTGATGTTTACAAACTGATGAAGGCAACAAAAATAATTATAATTTGATGAAGTTTGTGACTTGGCTCCTTAATTTCTGAACCCGATGATCATATGATGAAATCTTAAATTATAAGTGTGTACTCTCTCTGTCATGATATGACCCTACATTTGGATAATGTATCCATCATTTCCTTGAGAAATGGAGTGGTCGTGGAGGTTCAGATTCCTAGCCACTAAGATCATCTGATCTAACACCTTTTAGATTTTTACATCTGGAGATGTATGAAAAATATTGTATATAAAACAAAAATACATTCTCATGAGGAATTAATTGTTCGCATTATGGACGCTGCCTAGTAACTTAAAGATAGCCCTGAAGAACTATGAAGAGCTACAAAAGCAGACGCGAGCCAAGAAATGTTTTGAAACTGGCGGGCTTGTTTTTGAATATTTATTATAAACCAGTAGGTACGACCTTCTGTATTGTTTCTAAATAAAATTTTAATATTTCTAAATGTTTATTTTATTAGACTTATCTTACACCATTTTGTTTGGAATTAAGTTCTCTACAAGTTTTATTTAAAGGTTTTACATGTTTATTACACATTTAACAAACTTATTGTATGTCAAACATAAAAACTGTTTTTTACCCTAATTTATTGATTTTCATCCCAGATTACTTAAAAACTACTGCAGATACAGTTGTGGTAGATATTTTATTCAACTTTTAAGGTAAAAAACCATAGAAATCTAATGATTTCTACTCCCTAATTAACGTCCAAAAAATTTCATTATGACCTCTTTCACCGGGGTTGCTGAAGTCTGGGTGAAATCTGTCATTAGACATTACTCACAAACTAAGCATTTTAGGGTATATGTTTATATGAACTTTTTCCATTAATTTCATGTGTAGAATATGTTATGAAAATCCTGGAAGAACTTTTTTATATACTCTGTATATAACTTTATTTCAATTAATTTTTTCTTCTTTTGATCCTGTTTAGCCTCTGGGAATCACAATCGGGTATTACTTTTGGGGATGATATGTACGAGTGTAAATGAAGTGTAGTCTAGTACAGTTTTAGGTGGGCCATGTCTGAGATGTGTGTGTAATTAAATCTCAACCACCAAAGAACACCGGTATCCGCTATCTAGTATTCAAATCTATATTAAAGTTACTAGGATTTTAATGTTGGAACTCGCGGTTTCGAAATCAGCTGATTTGTGAAAACGCGCGTTCGCCAATAGACCAACCCAGTGGGTGTAATGTCAATTTCAAAAAATAAAAAATAAAATTAGATGTATTTAACGTTCTATTACTTTTAAGTAAAATATTTAAATTTTATAAACTATAGCGATTCTACTAAAATAATAACCTCCAAATAAATAAATATCTTAGACAAGTTGGTTATAGTTTAAAACGTGTAAACCTCCGTCTAGAATATATTATTGTGACCAACTGTTCGTTTTCTATTGGAGCTAAAGAACATAATAATAGTATAAAGAAAGGCTGTTTCGATAAATCCAATTATGCTTATCACATTTTATAAAAATGTGACATAATTACAGCTAATTATTACAAAAATAATAAATAATTTTATTAAATATTAGATTTTTCCACCGATTATTATAAAATAAGCAATCTCTAAAAATTTTATATATTTTTTAATAACAATAAATTAATCAATGAACATATCAAATTTGAAGATGATTTTCTATCTAAATTAATAATTACAACTTTCCTAACTTGTTGTTACAGCAATGACAACTTGTTGTTAGGTTATTAATTATATTATATAGTTATAATTTATTATTTACGTTTTTAATTTTAATGTTTTAATTTACAAAAAAATACCTCTCCTGAGGATGGACAAATGACCCAAATACCTTGGGGATATAATATAAATTGTTGGTAAGGGTGATTTTTATTTTTATGTTATAACAAATTATTTAACATAACTTGCCACTTAATAAATAAATGTTTTTTTTCTGATCGGAACAAAATCCTGTTAATTAGTCAAGGTTAGCGAGCGTAGGTTAAGTTTGATTAAATTATATTTATAAAATAAGTAAATATAAATAACCATGTATTAAAATTAATAAAGATACTCTTTTGAATCTATGTTAAACTCTATATCGGCCAATTTTTCACCGAAATCTGATTGACTACTTTGTTTTTAAATAAAGCTGTAGCTGCAGTGGCGTTATAAGTAAGTACCAATTATTTAATCAAACACATGAAATGATATTAATGTAAATACATTAATTTTGAAATATTACTACAAAATAATTAACAGCTAAGAAATCGTTACTGAAAATTATTACGAGGATATAGTATATCTGTACATGTTGAGGGTAAATCATATGTTTGTCTTTTTTTTAATTCATCAACAGAACAATATTGTTATTGTAAAAGTAAACTTTTAATTGTAAAATAAACTGATTGTACAGTTACCTTTCTCATAAAGTGTGCATCGGTAATAAACTGAAAGCTCTTCTTTTTTTTTCTCTTCAAAACTCATGTTTTTAAAAAACCCAAAAACTGGACATTACACATTATACGAGAAAATATTTAGGCATAATATATGTTCATAATGATTACAAGCTTAGTGTTTTGTAAAGATTCTTCAGAGTAAAACTGTTCACTCCATTTGGTTAACAAACAAAATCAGTTTGATCATCCCACAAGAATTTATCAAATCAAAAACTTCTGCGGACAACAAAAATGCTATCAATATCCCTAATGGGAATTCTGGCCATGAAATCTGCAATGTTATGTCTACCCGAGAAGCACAATGTGACTGTTTTATACATATTTTAAGTTAGATGGTTACAATGCATCCATTGAATAATTTTTTGAAGCTGCAATTAAGCAATTCTCAATTTCTTTTTAATAATTATCTTTAGAAATAGTAGTTGTGTTAACCTGTGAGAAGAGTTATAATGAATGGCTAAAGATTTTGAGGCAGATCATTAATAAACAATAAAGAAAGCAAAAACTTTTATCTGAGGTGCACCACATTCTACATTTTGAAGTGAGAACCTAAATTTACATGTGCATTTTTGTCAAAGATAAAATTTCTACTACCTGTTCACAATTTGTGAAGTACAACTTGAAAAGAAAGTTTCTCCTCCGATACTGATACCACAGCTACAAAGTAGTTTTAAAAATATTTCAGAAAATTGAAAATGAAATTGTTTTATCTTAAAGAATTTAAAATACTTTACAAAAACTGGGAAATTGCTACATCTTGTTAGACGTGTTTGCTAATGGAAATATAAAAATTTAATTACCTTATCAGTATAATAGTACATCTGCTGTTAAGCTGTCCCATCAGTACACTGCACAATAATATTTATCAAGAATAAACATAGCAATATACATATACATTTTCTTTAATTATATCACGCATTTGAGTATGATATTTTAAGTACGTTATAATACACATCTTACTCTGTTCAAGTAGCATTTGGATAGGTAATACAGAACATACTTTAAGAACTGATTCAGTATATGAAAAACAGAATAAAAATCCATTTATTACCAACAACTATTCTATCTATCTATCTATATTATCAGTCCCTTTTTTTTTTTTAATTTATTTCTCATTAGTAAGTTGTGAGGTATCTTGATAATATTATTTTTTATACTTGTTATATTTTCAGATAAACTAGTAGATATATGACAAATACAGCTTCATTTTGTAGTAAATTCAACAATAAATTAAGCTCTAAAAAAAAGAGATAGAATAACTACAGGTAAGATTAAATTAAATTGTAAAATGGAATTATTTTTTGCAATAGTATTGTATTTTAATTTATGTATAAATTTATAGCAACAATATTTTAAAAGTACAACCACTATATCCCCATTTTTTTGTGTTTTTGTTTTCTTTTTTATCACAAAAGATATGAAGGTAAAATGAAAAGTAATAAATTTATATGATTAAGAATTTAATATAGTGCTAAGAACAAAGTAATGCTGTATGATAACAGGATGTTCTCGGAGACAAATGTTAGATTTAAAGGTGTAATAAATCATGAAAGTGTATTTTATATGATGTTGCTGAGAATAGATTGGAAGTGACAGTTTATGCCGATAGTAGACTACACCAACAGCAGCTGTAAGGCGAGTTTATTTTTTTTAGAAATTATGGTTTGATAACAGAAACTTTCCCACTGTACCTCTCCTGAACAACATTGCAAAATGCCAAAAGTTTGATTTAAAATAGAATTTTTCTTTATTGGTCAATAAATAAACTGCAATGATTACATTCATTTTCAGTGATTACCTCTTCATCTCATATGTTCTATCAAAATTATATTTTTTGGCTTAACTGTTAAGAATTTTATTATCACAAAATGACATTTATTAAAATATAATTTTAAACTAAGTTAAGGCAGAAACTACATGTAAGTGCAGGTACAGAAATTTTTAGTGGATTATAAAGTAAATTATTTACTACCATAATTTACAGGAAAGTTGCAATCAAAAATCACACTTGAAAGTGAATTAATGATTTAAAGGGTTTTCGTCTCTGCGAGCTTTATTCTTTTAACACTTGATTCAAAAAATAAAATCTAAGTGGTCTTTATATGATTTGAAAATTATAATAATCTAGCAAATTTTGTAAATTCTGCATAAGAATATCGGTGGTTATAAATATCATTTCCCAACAGTGAAAGTAAAGATGTCACTGTTACCCCAAAAAACATAAAAAACTTTCTGATGAAAATTAAGTAGATCATTTCTCTCTTTGAGAGATACACTAAAATCTGCCACGATATGCTTCAACTCTTATATAAAGTAATTTGAAAGACAACCTGAAACTTTAGATGTTATCCAAATTAATCGCTTTATTACTAATATTGTATTGATCTTAAAGACAAATTATTATTCATACAATGGAATTTAATTACATTCATAAGCCTCTTTTTAGAGCTAAGCCTTTAAATATTATAATAAAATAAATAAAGATTAGTAGAATCAAGAGTCAATGAGTTAATCCCAAGTTTTCGTAATTCTTTTAAATGTTTTCTCTCAACTTAAAAAACACCTATGGAACTTTTTTCTTTTTGTTAGAGCCCTTCTAATCTTTCCTTACACATGGTCTTCCCCTCCATAAGAGCTGCTGAACATTCTTAAATGTACATTGATGTTACCGCTTTTCTACATTAAATTTTTAATGGTTTTTACTTATTGTATTGCACATTTTATATATTGTAATAATTAAATAGAAAACTCACAAATTACTGTTTCCTCTCCAATCTAATTTGATGAAAATCACAATTCTATTTATGATTAAATTCTGGGATAAAAGTCCTCCATCTGACATTACTGAAAAAGAAAACTTACCAGTTTAATTATTATTAAATTATTATAAATAAGTAACAGACAAGTCTATAAGTTGTATTAGTATAATTTTTAGTTTAATGATATTTAGTTCACACATAATTCAATCCACCAATAAATTATAAAATTTAATTTTATATTTTTTGTTATGAAGAAATTTGGTGAATTAAATTATAAGAAGTGTACATTAATTCATCAAGACATCTAAGTGTAGTCTGTTGTGCTTTTAATATAATAATTTGCCTGCGATATAAGTCTCATAAGCAAAGAGATATCATTCTGTTAAGGGGCCATTAAGAAAGTAGCTATTGCCTCAGCCTAAGAGATTTATCCAGAATTTTATCAAATATAAAACTCAAAGATGTAATCTATATTCATGGAATCTATTTGAGGAATAAGGGATTCCAATCGACTCAAGGAGTCTAGTTCATAATAATAATAATTAATATTTTTATGTCTCTGAAGGAGTCACTCAACAGATAACCTGACATGACACATATCTATTTCCAAAAAAACGCTGAGCCAGTCTTAATAAAAACTCACATCACAAGTTAGGCTTGCTGAGGTAAATGGATATTTTAATTGTTTTTCAGATGCCTTTCCCTCAAAAATTATTGCATACCAGCACGAAGCTGACTAAACTATAGATGATATTCAGCCTTGAAATTGGCGCTTTTATTCTGTTCATGACATTGAATTGTTATATAGTGTCATCATAAATGTAAAGATATCAACTTTATATGGTATCATTTATATCTTGCGTGACTTTTATAACACAGAAGTAACAGATCAGGAATTTATAATGTAATCAATTGTTCATTCTGTTTAGTGCTGGTAAAGGAGCAATTGATGAAAGACATGTTGATATCTCTGTTTCCAACTGTGAGATGTGTTTTGCAATTCATTTTTTGTGAGCAAGCATACAGTGAAACTAAAATCTGTAGATTACAATCTCATGTTTATAATAATATTATGAGAGACATAGTCATGATGCCAGAAAATTAGAGAGAAACAAGCCAAACAGATTCAAATGATATTATTGAACTAAAAAATGATTGTCACAATATTTTGGGAACAAAAGTATCTACTAGCAGAATTCATGGAACTTGGGACTGCAGCAACATCAGAATCTTATTATTAATTGAAGGAGTTTGGACAAATCAAACCGTGCAAACTGCTCACAATGGTGATTATTCTGCTGAATGAAAACGCATAACCTTATACTAAAGGCCACTCAAAGGCTTTAGTTGTCGGTTCAAGTTGGAGATTTTTATTGTTACTCCTATTGTTTAGACACTGCTTGAATACAATTTCTTTATTAAGATAAAGATTTGTCTGTTAATCAGTATATTGAAACAAACAAGGGGTTCAAAAATGGATGGGTGGTGGATTTCTAAAATCATTTCTACAAAAGTTGGTGTTGTAGTGCAACAAGTGCCCGAGAGTGGAGCATTTTTAGGGAAAAGTGTAGTGCAGATACGTTTATAAGATATATGATCTAAATAACAAAATATTTAGACACTGTTTTTTTTCTTACCAAAATTCATTCATGTACATGATGCCATATTTGTCTATACATTGTGGAGAATGGACTTTTCATGATAGCTTTAGATTTTTACTAAAGTAAAACTTGGCAGTTTTTCTTAATTTGTCCTAAAATTGCATAAGAACAGCTGAACAATGTTTTGTAATCAAGAATTACCTTAAACCTGATTGATGTTTAAATATTTATTTTAAAACATAATAGAAGAACCGCAGCTGTTATGATAATTCTTTTTTATTTCTAGTTACTTAGGATGAAATTGTACCTTGAAAATGTAAATCAATAAAATAATTATAGTCATTTGCCATAAACAAAAGATTGAATGCGACAAGAGACGACATGCAAGTCCCACAGAATGGCAATGTATCATGAGAAGTAGACATGTATGATGACATCATACAGGTATCTGTTGTTGCCTACTACAGAGCTTAAAATTTTATTCAGTCTAGCTTCAATTGTCTATACTGTGTGTTGTGTTCACACAGTTATTATTGTTTTGCTATATTTTCATAAATTCTTTATAATACTGAAGAGACTTTTTCTCATTTTTATTTCCTACATGGCCTCTGAAAAACTTTTTGAATGCTCAAATCAGCCAGACAATTATTGTTTCATTAGAGGTAAATTTATGCATAAATCTCAAAGAAAGACTTACTCATGAATCGATAAAAACTGCCTATAAATTTTATTTTGATTGCGCATCCAGGGATGAAATCTGGGTGCCTCATGTTATTTCTATATCGTGCTCAGTAACCGAATGGTTGAAGGGGAAACAACAAGTCCTCCTAACTCATAACTTACTGAATGTGCATTAGCTGCACATTATTGGTGTTTTTTAGGCAATACAAAAGATAAAACTAAATTTTTTTGGTTAATAAACTGTTAAAACAACTACAATCTTTCTGTAGAAAGATTTAGTATGTAAAAATTCATTTCTTACACTCCCACCTAGACTTTTATCCTGAAAATTTGGGCTCTGTCAGTGATGAGCAGGGAGACCATTTCCGTCAGGATATTCTGACCGTGCAGCATTAGTGTACCAAGGAAGATGGGATGCTAGAATGATTGACTACTATTGTTTGTTTTTATTTAGAGAAACTGATCAGACATTGTACAAATTTGTCAACAAATTTTAAAAATTCAGTTCCGATGATTTAAACATTTAAAAACTGTATTGAACATATTTCAATTCATTTGTGTTTGAACAAACAAAAATTTAGCTGATTTAAACAAATTGTAAATGAATACACATAAATAATAACTCTTTTGAAATATTGTTATCACACAGATTGTGCATTTATTGGTAAATAAATCTTATGTATCTATAAGTGCAATGTATTACACAAAATTTATAAGTTTTGAATTCAGCACCCAAAATTTGTTAAAATCACTATGTACGATTCTAAATATACATGTTTTGCTGCATTTTAAAAATTCTGTTAGTCATTTATGATACTCACCTTTCTTCAATCCAGATTTGAAACTACGGTGATAGTCATTTTAACTAAAATTTTCTTTAGCTTCCATATTCCATTTTACACCTTCAACATTACATTTGAGTAATCAGGAACCATTTTTTTTCTCACAACTTCCATGAGTTTGAAAGTACTCCCAGTACAGCAACTACAACTCAAAATCACTTGTCAAAAAGATTAATAATGTACATAATATGAATTGTTAATTTTTTTTTTTTTTTTTTTTTTTTTGCGTAGGAGGAGGGAAAAGCTGTGTCAGCCACCGTCTGTGCCCGCAACAGACGGTAGTGTCGGGCTCTCACCGACTAAAAAACCTCCCCCTTTATGAAATATGAATTGGACCTAACCATGCAACACAAATACATTGAAAATATCATATTCTATCAATGGGGAAACCTACTGGGATCCTATTAGGGATTGGGATCGCGAACGCGACTTAACTAAGTAATAATAAAATAATATCTACCTGAAAAACATACATAATAATATTGTACCTGAAAAACATATACAAAACTTTACATATACTTTCATAAACTTAATCTACATTGCTTATCTAAGTAATTTTAATGTAAAATTTATGTTGAACCTGAAACAGAAACATACACAAAAGTACACATAAAAAATTCCCTACAGGAAAGTTCCTATCAGGGGACCCTACTGGGAGTTGGGACCTACCGCGATTTTATCAGAATATTCAACTTAAAAACTACACAACTTAATAATAACATGGAAATTTATAATATGAAACAATAATAACAAAAGTAAGTACCTTTAATAGAAAATTATCCTATAGTAAAAGGGAGTACCACAATGTAAGGAGGGCCACTTACATGGCAGCTCTCCCTTAGATTATTAAATGAACCGTTGAGTTACCTGAAACAAAAGAAAATAAAACAAATTCAATTAGCAGTTGTGAAATTAATATAGTTTTGTTTTAGTTAATAAATTCATTTCACTTATGATAACATTGACCTTTTTCTAACAAAAATATTTATTAGGAATGATTAGATGGTCCATTTTTACTCCTTAAATATTTAGCCTGGTAGAACTATTTATATAGACATTTTTTACAGAAATAGAATCGCTAGCTAAGTAGGTACATAAGAAAATCTTTACCCTATTCCAGACTAGATAGATACCAAGAACACTGAATTTTTTACATCTCCGACATCGTTAGGTATCCAGTGAGAAATCATTGAAAAACACCATTCTAATAGATCAAGGTGGAAGAAAATAAAGGAATAAAGTGGAGGTTAGAAAGGCGTAATCTACAAGGATTGCTAAACAAGACAACTCGCTCAAAGATATTCTAATCCCCTTTTAAGGCAGCAGGGATTCCTCTCGTACAAGATCAGAACGCTTTTACCAAGAATAGAAGCAAAAAAATTATTCTGAATTAAGATTCACCGACATAGATGGTAACAGATCTATATCACATACAGGAATGTGTGTTATATGAACCGAGCTAAAATTTTCAGCTAAGAATAATGTTGAACGGTAACAAAAATCGATACAGGATGTCTGTACACCACATGATCCTTTTACTAATTTTTATATATATATATTTTTTAAATTATACTTAATATTTTTATAGAATGAACTGCATCATTTACTTTCTTATTATTTTCACAATTTTATGTAGGTTTCCACTTGCTTTGATCGCTCTGGTATTTAAAATTCATAAAATATTTATTTATGTACCATCTACTTTGCAAGTATATTCTACAAATTTTGACAAAGAGGTGCGAGCATGGTTTCATTCAATTTTAAAACCGCTGTCAGGCAATAGATTCATCGCCAAAGCAAGCAAAACAATAAAGGACTAAACAGAATTTCCTTGTCAAAAAAGAAAAAAACTTGTGAAACCACTTCTAAATTTTCACACAGTATATCTTCTATTAAAATAATGCGTTAAATGAAGATATCGCTTTGTTTCATCTATCAAAACCTGCTCTCTATCTGTAAACTTACATAAAATTCATTTTTATTATAATTAAAAGTTTCGGGATATCCAAGTGAAAAGATGACTAACGACAATAGTTTGATTCTTATTTCATTCATTTTACATTATGAAATCTCTCAAATCCAATTGCTTTTCATGACTATTCTTTACATTATAAACAAATGATTGTTGTCAACAAAAAGAATAATTTAGTTTAATTATATATTGCATTTCAATTTTATTAACAATGATGAAAAAATCAAGTGATGTACTGCTAACTGATAAATACTCAAAATATTATTAGGAAGGTTAAAATAAAAATATGAATAACAGTCTTCTTGAAATATCATAAGCCAAGAAATGTACATAGTAAGCTTATGAAGTTTCATTGCTCTAACAAAATTCATAAATAAAAATTTTTGTGTGTGTATATATATATATATATATATATATATACAATTATATATATATATACACACACAAATTATATATATATATATATATATATATATATATATATTTAAAATTTAACATTATATGAAATATAAACCACTTAAACACAGTAATTAGATTAGTTATACTTAACTTATTTATTTCCAATAACCAGTTTGTGCAGTATCTTGCATCTTCAGTTGGTATTAAATTATAACTAATTCTTTTTAATTGATTTGTATTTTTTTTCATTATAAATATTTTCACAACTACATTTATGTTCATAATATCATTTAAAATTTCACAATTAACATTATAATTTATGTTAAAAAATAGAACTCATTAAAAAGATTAAGTTTTAATGTAATAAAAATAGAATTTAATACAGATTGAAGATGCAAGGTACTATGAAAAACAGTCAATGGAAATTAATATGGCAAGTTTAACTTATGTAATTACTGTGTTTTGGTGGTTTATATTTCAAATAAAATATATATATCAGAGACAAATTAGGCATTGACCAGATAATGGTATTTCTTGATATGTATACTAAGTTTCTGCTTTTTATTATACTGATGTTTCTTTTATTGCATTTATATTGTAATTTGCCACACAAACTTTCTGTGCTGCGCATGACATTTTATGTCAGATCTACCTAAAATTTTTATAAAAGTAAGAAATAAAAGTAACTGCAGTATCAAAAAAGAAAGTTACCTATCAATGATGTAAACTGGGGTCTAAACTAATACCTTTTTCTGTTTAGCCTCGGGAACCACCATAAGGTATTACTTAAGAGGATGATATGTATGAATGCAAATTAAGTGTAGTTTTGTTCAGTATCATGTTGACCGTTCTTGAAATGTGTGGTTAATTGAAACCCTACCGTGAAAGAATGCCGATATCCACAATCTAGTATTCAAATCCATTTAAAAGTCTACTAGGATTTGAACCTTAGAACTGTCGACTTTGAAATCATTTGATTTGCAATGATGAGTTAACCACTAGACTAGACCGGGTGGGGTAAAGCCCTGACCCTGGCCTTGGCCCCTGGTACAAGGAAAGTGATAGTGGCTGGTTGAAGCCACAGAGTGAGTAGCTCCATTTCTTGGTTGCTCTAACTGAAGCTAAACATTACATAAATGGATGGAGTCTTTTAATAAATACTAGTATTATTGGGAAATATATATGATGTAGTAAAGAATTAGTAGTACCTTAATATTTTACCATTTGTGTACACAGCTTTACATTCATCACCACGGCTAATCCAAGGATCAAATCCATCGAGCAGCTGAAAGAATCGATCGATCTGGTACTCTGAAGATATAGGACGCAGGATGAAGTGAAAAGTTGATGAGATGTTGAATATAACCTGGTAATCTGTATTATTTCAAGTCTTATTTTTATTTATAGTTTGTAAATTTTTGTAGTGAGGAAGATAACGTCAATTTCACACTTTAATCTTGATCGCACTTCAATTTCACACTTTATTTACACCAATCACTTATTTCCCCCACAATTTCAAAATATGTTATATAAGATAAAATAATTACATACTAAAAACCAGAATCAGTTCATACCTTTTTAATATGAAAGGCAAATATATTACATATAAAAATGATTAAATTTTGAAGTAATTTGGATTACTGTTAAGCTAGATGAATTTTTTCAAATAATCATTCTACTTGTGTAAGTTAATTTTTTTACTAAAAAACTTAGCGAAAAAAATTAAATAATTTATTATGGCACCTCTAAAATCAGCTGACCCTGGTTTGAAAAAATTAAACTAACATGCAAGCATGCATCTTCTTTGAAGCAGGTGGCTGAACGCTGATTGGGAAAGCAAAGGGGGTATTCAAAATTTAAAATCTTTCAAATAAAATAAAAAATTCTTAAAACTGTAATTAGATATAAATATGCTCTAACCTTCAATTTGATTAACATCTACCAAAAAAATTTAAGGAATAGCTTATGTAATATAATAAATATAAAAAAAATGTATATATAAAAATAAATATATAACCAGATTTAAAAGCTACAGTTAATTAAGAAATTGCCTCTATATCTTTACGTATTTTTTAAATTTCTTGAACTTATTTAAATGATTAATTTTGTCAATGAAATTAATAAAATTTAAATAATTTATAAAAAGGATAATTTTAAAAACCTACTCATTAATATTTAAAAAAAAATTGTATAAAGCAATTTAAACTACAAGAGGAATTTTTACGTGATGTAATAAAAAAAAAAAAATGTAAATTGATTTATAAGGAGGACTTCAGCCGCTGGTAGTGAAGTGATGAGCTGAAAAGACAAAGAAACATAATAAATACAGAACTATAAATATTATGAATAAACTATTTCTAACATTAACATATTTATATATCACCCCCCAATATATAAACACATTTATGTACACAGGACCCCCCAACCGAAACCCGATGAACGATATCGGGATGATGAAATACGGTCGCGACGCGGTTGACGCGGTACGAATGCTTTATGTACCGTGCACTTGCTAGAACTATTCATTGCATACAACATAGATATTTACAATGTCAATTTGTAATCAAGAATTATAATTAAAAATAATTTTGTATCATATTTGGTACCTGATAAGCTAAGATGTGTATAATACACCCCGAACTGTGCAAGAGCACATCGAATCTCCTACCAGTTAAGGAAAAAGTTGAAATAATATACACCCTGAACTGTTTCAGAACATATCAGATTTGCTAGCTGTTGAGCAACAATCTAAAATAATACACCCTGAATTGTCAGAGCATATCAGATTTTCTAGCTGTTGAGTAACAACCTAAAATAATACATCCTGAACTGTGCCAAAGTATAAATGCAAATTTGCTATCTGTGCAATACTCTAATATGTGTATTTTTACAATTACACAATCTGAAACTGTATATCTAAAAATGAAACCGAATAAGAAGATTGAACTCGGGATATATATGAATTAACCAGAAGATTTTTGTTTTATAATTTCAACAGAAAAATGTTATTGATTTGATGAAATATAACTTAAGGGATTTTTCTATTATTTTCAATACTAAAAATAGAAGATCCTTCAAAGAAATCAGTTACTCGGAGTTTTTAATCATAATGAATTTACTTGTGTTTTCCATATTTCTTTTTTTTCCTTTTGCACTTGTGCAGATGTACGCATTACCATCCAGACCTCTTAATTACCCCATTTAAGATTCTCTTAAGAATGCATTTTCACAGCATAATATGGCCAATCCCAATTGGAATTAAAAAAAAAACAAAAGTCTATAATTTATATTATTGAAAAAAAGGTAAAGTTACTAATGAATAGCAAATGGAATCAAGTTGAGATTGATGACAATCAAAGTGTAAAAGGGGGTATTTATTAATGCAAATACTAAATGTAATACTGAAGTTACCTTTATCTGTAGGATTATAGAAAAAAATAAAAATATTATTCAGTAATCCATAAGGAGGACTTTTTTCAATATGAAATATAATTACAATTTAATTCTATATGTGAACAGTGGGAGGTGCAAAATGATTAATAGCAGGTGACAGGTACCCATTAAATCGCAAATTCTATTCTCGTATAAGAAAAGAGAATGTGCTCTATTTCAGTTTTACATGGTTTTGGAAAATGGTTTATAAAAAAATACATTTATAGAAAGATAAACTAATAATTTCAGTGGATAACCACCAGGCAAGATATGGCATATACTCTAGAAGACTAAAACCAGGGCTTTGTTTTATGTATATAGTTTGCTGATATGAAAGGTTTAATGTAGTGTATTTTTAGTTTAACATTCCTGTAAAAATTATCAACGGTAATAGTGATGGGCCTTTTAAATAGAACTAAAATGATTCCTGACGGATATACTGTAATAGTTGCTCGATTGTTCTTTGCAGAAGACCAGTATACTTTCAAATTCTGTTTGATGGTGTCAAAAATAGATTTATGTAACATTAGATAGTTAGGGTGAGATAGAAGATCTTTTTAAATGAAAGCTAAAAAATCTTATGATGTGTTATATTCATAAATTTGTTTATATGTAGATAATCAAAGGGACATTTTAGAATTAATTTTGTTGTTAAATATGGTTATTTATTTAAGAAATTACTTTAGTGTAATTATAAAATAAAAGCAAATCCACAAAGAAAATAAGATGCGAGGCTGTTTTACATAAACAGATCAAATACGATTGAAAAAAGCCAATACTATGAATTATCAAATCACAAAATTCTGCTTATTTAAAAAAAAAGTATAGTAAAAATAATAAATTTACAGAAAACTGCAGAAATTGTATAAACAGCTTGTCAAGTGGTTTATGTAATATCCTCTTCCTTAGAATCAATTATAATTTAACCTCTTTGAAGACAGTTCTAATTTAATACTAGAAAATCGATTTATATGACATTTAAAGTTAGATATTCAACTCATATACAGCAGAATGAATGATATACATAAAATACCCATCAACTAAACTTAAATTAGTATAATTAATGTTAGTCAATGTTAGTAAAACAATTTTTTTACAATAAAACAGTTATATTTCTAAGCTACATAAAAAGAACATGCAATTACAAGCTACATAAAAATGCATGAAATTACTAGCTACATAAGAAGTACATGCTACAAGCTACCTAATTGTTTTATGTATTATTAAAATTACTGTATATGAGTCAACAAAACCATGTAAACATAATTGTACATGAAATATACATAGTAAAAACATTTCTCTCTCCAAAGAGGTTAAAGTTAAATATTTAATTAAAAGGTTAGGAAAATAATGCTTATTAATGTTTTTGAAAAAATCTATTATTTACATTACATTAAAAAACCGAGAATTCACATAAAGAACAAAGTTATTATGAAAATAAATGGAACCTTTACAGTATATGGTCATTTGACTACTTGCTTAAAGGCATGAATATAAACTGGAATTGTATTTTTCTTCCTGTATGAAGTTTTGCTAATAAATTCTGTAAAATAATTGTAACTGAAAAGCAAAAACAGAGAAAAAATTTTAAATGATTTCAATGAAGAAATTATTTGAAATAATCGGCTAACTTATTGATATGAATGAAGTGACAAGGCAGGTATAGCAAATCAGTAATTTAACCACCAAAGTACCTAGCCTAACAAAGTTAAGAATTACATAAAAAATATATTAAAGCATAGACTAAAATTCATTTAGAAGAAAAATGAGTAATTAAAACAATTATGCCCTTATAATTTCTTTCCATCTAGTCACCTGTATAATCAGAGATAAAGAAAAAATTGTCACTTTCTTGAAAATAATTTAAAAATAACGATTAAACTTTTTTGATTGTATTACAGTATTCAGAAATTTATGTGCCGGTTGTTAATTCGCAAAACGTGGTAATGGATCAAATGGATTAGAACAAGTTTTATTTGGATTTGAATATTCTGTTAGTGAACTGAACAACAATGAAATAAATTTAGACAAAATATTTGAAACAAGATCAGTTGATTACGCAATAAAACAGCTTTACACAGGATTTCTTTTTCAGGTTACAATCAAGAGACCCAGAAATGAATGCAGTTAACTACAACTGACATCCAGGAAAAATTTAGAAATGTAGGAAACAAAAATAAATTTTAAATTATCTTTTGTTAACATAAAAGCTAATTTCTTATTATTATAAACTCTTGAGAAATAAATGAAGACTATATCTGCAATAATGGAAAATATTAGTACAAGTGATAATCGGCTTTTATTTCAAGAATTTTCTACAGAATTGCAGAAAAAATAAATTGAATAATGAGATGTGAAAATGTGTGGATATCCGATAAGATGTGGTTCAATGATTTGGATGAAAGAAGATTCCAATTGTTCTATCGGGGAGATAACACAATTATTACGATCTGAAAAAACTAAAAAAGAATAAGTGTGTTTTAAATATGATACATAACTGCCCTTACTGTTTTCCTAATTCAAAGTGCAAATTTTCTTTTAATAGAGTTTCTAAAAAGCATTTCCTGTTTCAGCAATAATAATTAAAGTATTTGATATATCAAACTATAAATAAAATGTTATAGTTCCTGTGATATATTCATTGAACTAAGGTATTTGTACTTATTTTCAGTAGACAAAGGTAGCAAAGCGCAAGAAAAAACATGTCTATTCAATACATATAAATTACATTTACAATACAAATAATGTATCTAGATGCAATATAAAAATTAGGCAATTCCTATAAAATTATTGAAAATATTAAGATGTTTTATACTTTTTTCCGGAATAAAATTCATTTTAGTTTATACATAAAATTCATCGGTAATTCATTTTATAAAAATTTTGCATTATTGATGTATCCATTTCAAAAAAAGATTACATCACCCCTCTTTTTTTGAATAAAACAAATTTTGTAAAATGGAAGATTATTATTTATCTAGAATAGATTTTAAATTAAAAAACAAAATCCCATGTAAAAAAGATCATCATATAAACTGTAGCAACGTGCTTAAAAAATTCTACGTTAAATTTTAATTTTCATTAAACCGTAAATTAAGAAAAAAATGTTAATTTAAAACCGATATATTAAAAAAAATAAATCTATGTTGCATACAATAAAATAAATGTTCCTCACTTTAAAGTAATGTCCTAAATTGTGTGGTTTTTCTTTATAGAAGATTGTTCATAGTTACCACACGAACATGTGCACAGGTGAACGTTTGCGACGCAACTAAAGAGATGTCTTACTTCGTAGCTGAAAAACAACTGATAACCGTTCTGCGTCTCTGATTGGTCAATCATATCGGTTGTTTACGCAGAGACCGAGCGACTCCCTCGCTACATATCGTAATCCGTCCAACGTTAAAATAGACAAACAACTTTGTTATAAGAATTGAATTGAAAAACAAGTTAATTACATTTCTGTGTTTCTGATTGGTCAGTGGTGGTATTACAGTTGTTTAATCGTTCTAATGAATCCCTCCCGACGTAACTTTGTAATCTTCTTCATAATAATCGCTTTAAAATATATATTTCAATTTAAAATAAAAATTAACTAATTTCAAAATTATTTTTTTACTTTTACCTGTATTAATATATTATTTGACAAAACAAATTACGTCATCAGAATTGCCGATCTAGTTGAAAATTAACAGAATTTTTTTTGAATAGTAATTTACATAACTGAACTTTTGTTTTTTGCACCGTTATTTATTTTTGCAGTTTTGAAAAGTAAAACAAAAAATTTGGTAATATTGTATTCTCTAAGACAGAAAAAGGTATTAACTTGTTAATTAATATCGGTTAAAATTGTTAAATATAAATTGAATTTGGTCGTAAATTAATTTCCAGACATAATATTTTTTATTAAATGTGATATATCAGATCCGCGCCTTCCCTAACACCGAAGGTTTCACACAAACATTTTCCTTATCTTATTTCAATTAGACCGTGCACTCAAATCATTTTTGATTGTGTCTTTAAACACCAAAAATACTATCCTCACGCCAACAAAACAAGTGTTGACTGCAACCGCAGTTTTGTCCTACAATTCAATTTACTCAAAGTCCTCTTGATTTACTTAAAAATCAAGCAACAGATTTACAAATTTAATAAGCCTCTAATAAAAATATACCTTCTTATTTTGCTCTCATCCGCATTCGGTAGTGAGGTCAATGCCTATTACAGACAATGACTTTTACATTTCTGATGCGCTTTGACCTTTAGCCTTTTACTAACGACAGATTCTGAAACGACTCTGTCTCTTTGTCATCCGCTGTGACAACCGGACCTTTCCTACTATTCTTTATGTTCTTAATTTTCAAATTGGCCTGGAGGGCAGCCTGAAACTCCTTCTTCATTATTTTTGTGGAGTCCTCTTTCCTGTTTATGAATATGACTTCTGGTCGCTTGCCTCCCGCTGCCTTTAAGGCAGCGTTGAGTTTCCGCTTTGCCTTAATAAGCACAAGTGCTGGGCGCTGATACCGGGACGGACACTGTCTCTTTCCTTTAACTACAACCTCCTTGACTTCAGTTGGTTTAGAGGCAAGCGTCTTAAATCCGTTCGGCAAAGCAGAGAACATTTCCCTACTCGTTAAGCCTTGATATCACTCGTCTGCGAACCGCTGGAGAGGCGCTTCGAATGCCTTCAGGAAATCCAACAACTGCTCACATTGTTACTGAAATTATGCTACTAGTGGGAGAATTAACTGCCACCAGCTTTAACTTAACGAAATCACTATTCAGCCTGATTTTTGGTATCCCGGTGGACGTATTCGCCTGCCTAGATTAGCATTCGTCATCACAGGAGAAGACTTTAACATCCTCTACTCCCCTCCCGACATCCTCTTGCTTTCTAACCCGCCTGAGTTTTCCCATAAGAGTCTTCAGATTATACAACCGATCTCTTCGCCAGTGCATCCCTAACTAATTAGAATAAGCAAAACTAATCTATCTACTTACACTCTGACACCTAATACTTTGTCAGACAAGCCTTAAATGCGATAACGGTACGCAGCGAGATACGAACAGCCGGAGGCCTGATTGTCCTCGTGTCACATTTCGCACCTCTTAGCCGCTGCTGGATAGTTTACCCAAGAGCATGCAATTACGAAAAAACGCTCTGAAAAGAGCGTATGCAGGTAGTATCCACAGTGATTAGTCCAGACAGTCTTAGCGCAAGCCCAGGTAGAGCTCGCCGCCCTACCATGGCGAACCGTTGCTCGTTACAGGGTATTTACGCTAGCTGTCGTTACCTCTTCTTCACCACGTGCCTTGTGAAACAAAAACTCGATCGATTTACAAGGCCCTTTCAGAGGTAGGTGCATGTCTAAATCAAACAGCAGATACCAAGAAGGAACTCGGCAAAAACGAATAAATCACGAACGCTCCCCGCTTTTCACACAGATGCTGTTAAAGCCTTAGTCGGCTTACCGACTAAGGCTTTTTTTGAATTCTTAAATTCAACATCGGGTAAGGTAACCACTTGACACCGGTTTAAACATCAAAGCAGACTCGAGTCACGGCAACAACTTTGATTATACGCATCAGAAGGACCAAAGTTTAGGATAAGGTTACGACAACATTTTAAAGGTCATAGCAAAACAACAATTTTTTCACAAAAACATTAGCTTAAGTAAACCCTTGCCGTATTTCGGCTATTAAACATTTTTTACCGCTAATTTCAAAAACGGTCACAGTACACCTCAAGTTGTAGAAACTCATATAAAAAAATATATTATTATTTTTCGATGTTTAATGATAAAAAAGTCATTTTATTTAACGTTGCCCGTTGTTTATTAACATCATTCTGATGTCTTTCATTTACAACTAAATGAAAGATATTCACTTTAAAGTGGTGTGTTTGAACCCCACTCTTTAGGCCATTCATCACGCATAAGAAATAATTGTCAAAAACATCAAATTTTTAATTTGAATAAAATTAAGTTTTTTAATTTGACTTTCACATAATTTTGCATATCACCGCGTCAAAGCTTGTTGTCAAATCCATTCTGAGATACCGTCCTAAAATTATTTTACTTCAAATTTACTCGATAAGACAAACCCCATCTTCTTACCGTTCCAGCAATATTTTGGTCATCCCTTGCCGTAAGGGTTGGTCAATCTAACGTTATACGAAATGTTTACAGAACTAACGACCACTTTAAACCGATTCGATACTACGCCTATTACGGAAGGAATGATTTTTTTGTCTTCGAACTCGATTTCTTTCACGTCCCGGGTCAACGGTTGGCGATATCAAAAAACTTTGCTTAAATAAGTTTTAGGTCCTTATCCAAAGAATAGTTGGAACTTTAAACGAATTCGATATATTACTTAATATAACGTGCTGCTTGTCAACGGGTGACAAGCCTAAGCGAAAAAATTTTGAACCCTTGTCAGGAATTAAACCTAAGACCGGCTGACCTAGAAGCCACTATATTAATTTTGTGTGAATATTTTTGCTTATTTCAAGCTGTATAATCAATTCTTAAATTGTGTTTCCTTCCTCCTGAATCACCTATACATATAATCTCAATTTTACGACCGCTATGTGCATTGTAACGGTAGGTCTGTAATACAATTTAAGCTAATGACAATCAAAAAAGGAATAATTTAATAAAAATAGCAAGAACGGAAGAGAAAATTAAAGACGTAAATCTAAGGTTCAGCTTTTAATTTAATGAATTTATTGCAGTGTAAAATTTCTTATACATTTCGAATAAATTCGGCCTTCGCACGCACTATATGGTTACATAGGGTTAATTGGGTGTCGACCAACAGTTTGTCGTTTTCGAAAAATATGAGGCAAATTGGACTAAATACAATTTTCCGAAATATCTCGACCCCGGCGCCACTTAGCGGGCCAGATCAATTCAAAAACCTTTGCGGGCGTGCGTACAACTCACCAAAATTTCATCGCGATCCAATGAACGGTATAGGAGTGCATATGGGACAATCAAACAAACATTCATTTTATATATGGAATAGTTCTATATATAATGCAAAGGTAACATCTTTAGGATGGTAGTTGAATCGATAAATTGTAACTATCGATCTTGATAGATTTCGACTATCGATTCAAAATCAATCGATAAGTTGGCTGTACAAGCGGATTTTAATGTAACTAGTTTAGATTTACTTCTAAAATTAACGTACGGTAATCATCCGATTTAGTTATAAATTGATATCATTTTTAATAATGAAAACGAATTATCCAGGTCGATAAAATGCTACATGAATATTTTTTTGTTTGCTAAAGAATTAAAACAAATAAAAACAAAAGATTTGCTCGGTTTTAATATTTTACAATATAAAAAAAAAAAATTGCGTTAAAATTAACACTTACAAACAGATTTTATAATATAAGGAAATGAAATTGATTGTGGGGTTCTCTGGCGCGAGTGGTAGCGTCTCTGTCTTTCGTTCGGAGTTCCTGGCTTCGAATTCCGGTCATGCATAACATTTTTTACGCGCTGCAAAAATCACATTTCTTATTCATAACCAAAATAAGAGTTTCTGTAGTGAATTTCATCAAGCAAAAAAAAACATTAGTTCAAATATTATTTCAAACAGCTCGGTTTTGTAGATGAAATACCTCGTAAACCGTATTTTTTTTCATTTTACTTATTATATAGGCTTTCGACTTAAAATTTCTGGTTACCATAGTTACTATTATTCTATCTTTCGTAATTCGGTATCTTTTTCAGGTTTCTATAAAGCCTGAATAATAATATAATTATATTTTCACAATTTTGAGAGTAACGTACAGTGCGGGGATCCAGGGTATGGTGCCGTCAGGGTAGAAGACAATGGCGAGCGGCGTGCTCTGCGGCCATAAAGTACGTCCCGAGCCCGTGAGTTGGCTCCGGGATTCGTCCGGACTGACCTGAGCCCCGAGGGTTCAAATTCTGACTAGACGGGCCAGCAAATTTAAAATAATTTTATATCGTGTGATCTGTCAGGAAAGTCGATTAAAATTCTATAAGATAAAAAGCTCATTAAAGTTAGAATAATTATATTGAACTATTTTTTGGAATTATAACCGTTTTAAAAAACGGTTACTGTCATTTTGTGGACTTCCCAACCCCGGAGGGGAAGACACCCGCGTTGTTACGCTTCCGGTTGCCACACGCCCCGTTCTTAACCCTGATGGGTTTTAACGGGAGCATTTTTTGGACAGTATAGTTGTGACGATTTATACAATCGGTATGTAATTTTGAACCCGACCCGATTTACGTGCGGGAAAAAGGAAAAGAGAAAATAGCGGAAAAGGGAAATTTTGTAAAGTTCTGTAACGTTAATTTTGTTAATGTTTTATCAAACTTTCAATCGTTTTCATTTAATATACTCAAATCTAGCAACAGCGAAGCATTGCTGGGTATATTAAAAAAATATTCAATCAAATATTTACTATACAAAGTAACGAAATAGTGAAGTTTTTATTTCATTTCCTTAATTAACCACAATTTTCAACAAACGTTTTTTTTGTGTTTTAATAAAAGATTTCTCATCGATCCTTTTCTGATAATCCATTATTATTGCAAAGTCTTCTTCCTGTGTTAATTTGGAGTTGTCCAATTCTTCGATCCTAAATCCATCGAGAGATCTAATTCGGCTCAGCCTGACATTTGCTTGACATTCAACAAAGAGATTTGGACCCCGATAAACAATTACGTTATGTACAGTCCTTCTTTCTTTTTCCAGTTTAGCTTCCGGAAATTACCTTTCAAATAATACTTCAGAGGATGACATGTATGAATGTAAATTAAGTAAAATCTTGTACAGTCTCAGGTCGACCGTTCCTGAGATGTGTGGTTAATTGAAACCCAACCGCCGAACAACACCGGTATCCACGATCTAGTATTTCGAGTCCGTGTAAAAATAACTGACTTTACTTAGGACTTGAACGCTTGAACTCTCGACTTCCAAATCAGCTGATTTGGGAATACGCGTTCAACACTAGACCGACCCGGTGGGTTAATCGACAGTTCTGCCTTGTATTTCATGGACGGTTGATTCCCATGATAAAATTAATGGCAGCATTCGACGTTCAGTAGTTCCGTAGGAGTACGGGACAGGAAATTCAAGGGTTTTGGTTGTATTACATGAGAGCCGTCTCTGCCAAAGTCTGTTCTTACTGAAATGTACTATTTCAGTATATATATATATACATACTCGTAATAATGATCCGTTTTGCGAAGTGCTGTTTTAACGAACTTCATTATTCAGTTAACAGAACTAGAAATCAGTCACGGTTGCTTACAATAACTTGTAGCCACAGCGCACATAGCTAGCAGGTCAAACCCACCGGGTTGGTCTAGTGGTTAACGCGTCTTCCCAAATCAGCTGATTTGGAAGTCGAGAGTTACAGCGTTCAAGTCCTAGTAAAGCCAGTTATTTTACACGGATTTGAATACTAGATCGTGGATACCGGTGTTCTTTGGCGGTCGGGTTTCAATAAACCACACATATCAGGAACGGTCGAACTGAGAATGTACAAGACTACACTTCATTTACACTCATACATATCATCCTCATTCATCCTCTGAAGAATTATCTAAACGGTAGTTACCGGAGGCTAAACAGGAAAAAGAAAAAAAAAGAAAGCTAGCAGGTCAATGACGTTTTTACGAAACTTCCCTGGTGAAGGAATCATTTTGAGGAGTTTGTGCCCTACATGATCATCCAGTCTGACTTCCCCTGATTACTTTCTACGGGGGGGCAGTGAAACAAGCATCGCATCGCAACAGACCACGCACGATTGATGAAATAAAACCGCAATAACGGCATACGTACGAAACATTCCAGTATATCAGCAGGGTAAAGTATTTGAAAATATATCCAAACGTGTTGGAGGAGTTCATTTTAAACGCCTTTTATAAACAGTTCCCGTTTTGTTATAAGCTGTCCATTTATATAAAATAATGAAATAAAATTACAAAGAAAGTTTCGTCATTACGCTTCCGTAATTCCGGCATACAGAAACTTTCCGAACGCACTGAATAAACCGATCAGAGAACGGGTAAATATGCAACTGCCCCAGCATTTGTGTGGATGGATCAAGGGAAACCGCAGTAAACCTTGATCAGAGCAGCTTCACAAAATACAAGATTAATTATAAAATACACACGTGAAATAATATTACGGTAAAAACATGAAGATACTAAATATAAAAAATCTGTCGTGTACACCGTATGACGACGTCCTTATGCGCCTATTAAATTATATATAAACATTTTTTGCTGCATTTCATTTGAAAGTGAGATACGATTCTCCAATCTTTAATAAAGTGGACAGTCGCACAATTGCATTGCGGTGGACACCACATGGCTTCACGTTTTTTGTGGTGTCCGATGGCAATTTTATATTAGTTTATTTATCAATTTTGTTTCAAGTCGTCAAGTAGTTATGTGGTGTAATTGAGAACGTATCGGATCCGTAACCACGCACACGTCGATTTGAATCCGACTTCAAACAGATATATATTTTTTTAACTTTTTTATTTCTTTGACGAAGTAAAGGAAATATTATGATAACGAAAAATTTCGGTTTCTAGATTTCAACAGAAATATAAATTCTATGACGTTCCCTGAATCCATTTTGACTAGTTTCGGCGTGACGAGTGTACGTATTTACGTATCTCGATTAACTCAAAATCGACTTGACCAAAAATTTCCAAAAAATTAGATTTTGGACTTTTTCTTAACTGCAGTAATAAGTTCTCATCGAGAGATTTTCAACGATATATCAAAAGCGGTACTTATTTTCATCGGTTCCCGAGTTATAGCCAAATAAATATTTAATTAATGAAATATTTGGATTTTATAAGGAGAAGGCACATCGGTTCGAATCGGACTTCATCTCCTTTTTATTTTAATTTAACTTTTAACTTTTTTTAAATTTAAATATATTGATTTATTGATAATTATTAACCTCTCAATTTAAAAACGTTTTTACGATGAATAATTAAATAAAAAATATAAGAAGTTTTGAATGAAATGAACTTTTATGTACTTTTAAAAACGTGTAAATGTAATTTAATAGGCGTACAAGGAAGTCATATGGTGTCCACATCAGATTTTTGAAAATGGATTAGTATTATATTATCCCGTTACTATTTGGGATCTCACATCCTAGGGCCAAAAAAAATAATTATATTACTTTCTTAAGACAGTAGAACTAGTAAAATTGTAAATAGTAAAATGTTACTAACACTAGGTGACGTTTCAATAGGTGACACTTCACTTAGTATTAATCACATGGAGTCATTTGGGATCTCATCGCAGTAAGTCAAGCCGTTAATGTAAGTTTTATGGAAAATACATACATACATATATATATATATATACTTATTACTACTCAGAGATATTTAAATTTTGATACTCTTTTAATTTCCTGAATCTCGAGTTTCTAATGTTTGTAATTTACTTATTTAGTTTTTTTTTTAAATTTACTGCGTGCGTGTAGAATGCTCTACCAGCCACCGTATGCCTGTATATATAGTAGAGTCGGGCTTTCACCGACTATAACCCCTCCCCAAAAACATCATTAAGGCATAACAGCGTGGTATAGTTTATAACCGAATTTCAAAGCAAATTTTGAACCCGATCTTGAATTACTTTTTTCATGAAGTCACAGTGGCTTTGACGATGAGCCATTGCACATATTTTTTTTTCATTAGGGTGGTTTCTAAGGGTTGCAATGTTATAACACATCATAAATTATGTTTCAGAATATGTAACAATGTTTATTCTACACGTTTAAATAATTTTGAGGTATAAAACACAGCTATAATTTTAACAAATTTTTTCATAAGGGTTGAAATGTTGCAATAAATCATAAATTATATTAAACAGCAAAGGGATATGGACTAATCATGAAATCCTTGAAACGAAAAGCAGAAAGACAATCGTGTAGCGATCTGTCGGGCACGTTTGGATCGTACAAATGATGATAAAACCTTCTTACTGCAATAATAACCGTTGATAAACACGGGCGTGTGCATACAATCTAGAAGCAAAGTCTGTCGTCACAGCGGGTCAGAAAACTGTCAAAGAGACAATTTTCTTTTAATGACGTAATTTCAATTGCCATTCAGCCATAGATATGATTCAAGAATTCATACAAGATTATCAAAACATACCCTAAAATCTATTTCAAAAAGTGTATTCCAGAACTGCTTCATAAAGTAGAAATGACGTTGAGAGAACATGAACAATGGGAATGAGAATATTTTGAAGAGATTACTTGTAAAATACTGTAAATATTCAAAAACTGTTTTTTTTTTTATTGAAAAACACTACTTATTTTTGAAACAAAAACAAAATTATTGATGTAAAAATATTAAAAAAGTAAATTTTTTAAATATTTTTACATTTAAGAATATCTTTAAACAATCATTTGTAATATCTATTATAATTATTATTTGTCCCGTTTTATTTACAATTCAAATTATTATTGTTACACTTTAATAAACTCTGGTAAATTTATTTCAAAAGCAAATCATAATGTAAGAACCCATGCCTAAATCCATCCCCTTTTTTTTTCTTTTGGTTAGGGGAGTAATCCCATTTACAGACAAAGTGTCGGGTTCGCAAACAGGTTCCACAGATGTTATGGCGTATGTAGCCTGCGCCCTACAGACTAAACCTCCACCTCACCAGCCCCCCCTCTCGAGGTCGGAAACCGCATTTAAGCATACCAGGTCATGCGTGAGTCTACATCTATTGAGGTTGATCTGCAGTATCCTCATTGTCGGTCAGTTCTGCTACACAAAAGGCTACCCATCCGGTGACCCTCCTTGCCATATGCTGCGCATCTACCAGATTCTTTGCAGGCTGCCCTGAAGTGCCCTTCTGCCCCGCAGTTATAGCACCTTTTCGACCTGTCAGGGCCCCTGCATTCTACAGTTTTATGCCCAGGCTCCCAGAATCTGTAGCACCTGTCTACTTTCTGTTGCAACTCCACCCTGCAGCTGTGCCATCCTATTAATACTTTTCTGTGCTGGCACAATTTCACTGCCTGTTTCTGTGGAAGCACGATGGTAGCATTCTGCGTGTTTCGGTATGCTGGTCTGACCGATGTAACCAAAACCTCCATAGCTAGCTCATCCACAAGATCACGGGAGAGAAAGCATCTATTTGCATTAGAAAGCAGCACTCTTAGCATGATGTCTGATGTTTACAGTTTCTGGTGATGGCCCAAATCATCACAGTCAAGGCAATTTTTCAGCAAGCCGCATTGCCTCTCTGTGCAGGAGTCAGACAGTGGCACTCAACGTGTTGCCGTAAGCTGGTCGTAGAGGGGAGACTCACATGAGGACTGCATCACCCACCTCCCTCCAAACAGCCTGTTCCACCTCCTCTTGAGTTGTATCAAGGTCCTTGATGCAAATAGACTGCAATCTGAAGTTTCCACTTCGGTCTATAATCTGGGCTCCTTGAAGAGTTTTCCCCAATCTCTTCTTCACATCCTTGTGTTTCAAGTCAACATCTTGAACTCTATTCCAAGCACTTAGCACTTTCCCTGCGAACAGATAGGAGGATGTCCTCAGCCATGTCATCGCCAATCCCTCCTTTGACCTTACTGAGGAGGTCTGCATAATTGGTGCCATTTCGACGGACAGTAACAACAGCCATTTTAGGGCCTCTGGGCATAAACCACCGGGTTGGTCTAGTGGTTAACGCGTCTTCCCAAATCAGCTGATTTGGAAGTCGAAAGTTACAGCGTTCAAGTCCTAGTAAAGCCAGATATTTTTACATGGATTTGAATACTAGATCGTGGATACCGGGGTTCTTTGGTGGTTGGGTTTCAATTAACCACACATCTCAGGAATGGTCGAACTGAGAATGTACAAGACTAACACTTCACTTACACTCATACATATCATCCTCATTCATCCTCTGAAGAATTATCTAAACGGTAGTTACCGGAGGCTAAATAGGAAAAAGAAGAAGAAGGGCCTCTGGGCATGTCCACCTTGGGCGTAGAAATCTCAACCATGTTTAACAATAGAGTAGTCGGTGGCGCCGCCTCCCTCCTGGACCAGTATTCCAAGACTTTCAGAAAATGATCTCAAGCCATGCTGTTAGGCCAAAAAACACCAGCTTACCACCCTCCGCCCGCTGGATCTACGAGAGGGCTTCAAACATATGCCTAATTAAGTCCATGTCCTCATCCTGAACCATAAGTACGTATACCTTCGTGGTATCTGAGCCCTCGTCCTTGTGTAAAAAGATGTCAGTGCTCTGACAGTCTCTGAGCACAGTGCCACCGGGAATGACAGCCTTTGAGTTCAGTCTCCAACACACCCCAGGCACACGACTACAAACCATTGAAGCATAGGTGCTCATAGGCCTTTCCTGACGTCCGCCTTGGAGTACAAGTCCTTATTCCAGTGAGAGCCGGCCACCTCAGCAAGATCTTCAATGTCACCAGACTCAAGAACTCGTTCAATAGCATCATGGGTAATCTTGGACATCTGAGTCTCCTTATCACACCCGTCGCTTTTGCTATTAGTCAGTTCCAAACTGAGGTCAACAAAGTCCTGCGTCAAATACCACACATTCCTAATGAGTCTATATAAATTCTTGCCTGTAAACTGACCATCTGTGAATGACGAAAGAAGTTCATCAGTTGCATCTAGCAAATCCAGACCGTCTTTCTCAAGCTGCATCTTGCCATCAGCTGTAGCACCAGTCCTTTCCATTTTTTAATCTGAGAACTACTCATTTTAACCGGTGTGATAGGCTGCCCCACTCGCTCTTCATCGCAGCATGACTCTTGATCAGTCATGCAAGATTCATCAATAGCTCATTAACAAGTGGCAGCCAATGGCTCCATTCTCCTCAAAATCAACATAGGAAGGGTTCGTAGGTTCAGCCACGCCTGAATCCATTTCTGACATTCCTGAGAAGCCAACCCCGTAGCCTCAAGCATGCCCTTGTCAGTGGTGGCAGGATTTCTATCCAAACCACTAGCTTTAACCTTTCTTGTGAGAGCACTCCTTGTTCTTGTTTTTCAAGACAGGGCACCAGATTTCTTGGTTACTGTATCGTTATTCGGATCAAACATATTAACAAAATATTATGCCAAATGCTCTGAAAAGATCAAACACAATACAAAGTTACAAAAGCAAACAAAAAATGTAAACAAATAAATGAACAGCTGACACTGTTATTAAACGTGTCTTAGCAACTGTAGGCTAGAGTTACACACAAAATAATGCAAGAAATTCAAATATAACGTAAATCACAGGTAAACCCACAAAAATAGGTGTCAAAAGTACAAACTGGATAATTTGTGGGCGTGACACAGTACAGAACACAGTTAAAAAAAAAACCAAAGAAACAGCAAAAATAACACAAAATAAGTAAAAATAAACTCACTTATACAATAATAGAGAGCAAACACGGTTATATGAGAGAACTTTTCAGGACCTGAAAAATCCATCACTTCTTTCTTTTTTCCTGTTTAGCCACCGGTAATTAGCTTTCAGATAATACTTCAGAGGGTGAATGAGGATGATATATATGAGTGTAAATGAAGTGCAGTCTTGTACAGTCTCAGTTCGACCATTCCTGAGACGTGTGGTTAATTGAAACCCAGCCACTAAAGACCACCGGTATCCACGATCTAGTATTCAAATCCATCCCTGGGTGTCTTAAACATAACCCCACAGTTCATGATGTATCTCAAATTAAATGCTTTTTTCTTATTTCCCGTTCTCCTTATCCGAACCTACAATTAAGTATAACTCAGCCTCGGTCTTAATTCTGCCTTGCCTGGGGAACCCCAGGTTTTAATTCTGGGGAACCCCAGAAGGAAGTTTCCCACCAGGATTATGGTCTTGAAATGCTTTTGCCTCAAATAAGGAATACCCAGAGATAGTACTCCCCACCAGGACTATGGTTTTAACTCCCCCCAAAGATGTCGGGTCCGATGTTATTTGAGCTTCCTACTTTTGAGTTCCGAGCTGTTCTTTGGACCTGACATTACCAAGGTATGCCAGCCCTTTCAGCTGGGGCTGCTGTTTAAAAACCAATCCCCCTTCTCAGTATTTTTAGCCCATATGACAGACTTCGAGTAACTGCTGAATGCATTCCAAAGAGCTGGAGTAGTTGCTATGTATGACAGGAGAGTCATATGAACTGAAAAAAAATCTAATATGAATGCACAGATTTTTCTATTGAAATATTAATCAGGTGTGTTTCTTAGATATCATATACAGTCATTTCCCATCTGTATATAAAACAATACATAAATTTTGTTTGATTTTACTGAAAATAAGTGGTTTAAGAGGGGGAAAACACATTGATTATATAACAGTTTCACCATAGTGAGACACTTTTATCATAAGAAATAAATCTATTTTATATAATGTTTTAAAAATTATGTTTTAATTCATTTAGATCATAACTGCCAAAAAAAATAATCACTTGAACTGTCAACTGATATCAGAGTATATAATTAACTATTAAACCAGACAATTATATAGATACAAAAATGAATGACAGCATTACGGGATTTTAAAATGTTTTATTAAATAAATTTAGTTTGATTACAAAAAAATATTTCAGATATTTTCACAAAAAGTAAAATATGGAGTTATTTTTTTTTTTTAATTTAACCTTAAGAAAATTTAATAACCTGTAATTAAAAATCTTAGACTTAATATTTTTACTTTCCTGGCATCATAACTTAAGGGCTATGTTGCAAGAACTTTTGACTGGATAAACCGACTTCGATGAAATTTTGTACAGAGACTCGTGTATATGGAGCAATTTGTTGTTAAATTTTGGGGTCAATATCTCCTGGGGATGGGGTAGATAATTTTTTGGGGCCAATTTTCTCAAAATTTTGCAAACATAACCCACTTTATATTAAGCTTAGTACATGCATGCATACTTTCTTATTTTTTAAAATAATTTTCCCCCAAATTCCATCATCCCCAAAAATTGAAACTTTTTTAAAATTTTCTTTAAACATATAATGATAATTTTACTATAAACTTAAAAAAGAAATCTTAGGTAACTTTTTCATGTATCATTATGTTTCCACTACATAAGAATAAATACCTGATGCCAGGAAAGCACTACATTTTTGTTATCAGCTTTTTTAACCTTTGTATTATGTTTTTATTTGAGAGTTTATCTCTGATAAATATGTGTCAGAAGGAGAAAAATGGTTCACTTAAAGAGAGAAAAGTTCATTGATGCACCTTTATTTGATATTTGTACTCATACAGGATGTAAATATTTATATCAGCAATGTTAAATAGCAGTTGCCGTAAAAAATTAACAATAATGCAAGGTAAGGAGTACTACTGAACTACATACCTGTTCCTTACCCCCATAAAATAAAATAATTACCCCCCCCATAATAAATAGTGATATTTTGAAATAAGAAATAACAAGTGAGGTTTTCTTAAATTAAAATGGTATGAAAATCCCTGGAAATGATTTTGCATTGGAACTTATAATTATGGATGGAGGTTAAGTATTATTAAATTTTAAACACAGAAATGACTTCCAATATTACAAAAATAACTTATCGCTTTTGTGTTCAGTTATTTTCATATTATATAATTTACCAAAAAAATGATTTCTTTATTTCTATATCATTGTTAAATAATTACTAATCTTCCACCTCGGTTAATGACTTTAGTTAACAAGAAGAATATCATAATAATATTATTGTTTTTTTTATTTTAGATATTAATTTTAACTGTTGTAAACTAAAAAATAATACATTTTTATTAGTTTTCAAGTAATTTATTGCTAACTAATATTATATATTGTATCTGACATAAAGTATGAGTTACGTTAAATTTTTGTACTCTTAAAATTTCTAATTCTAGTCAGATTATTGTAATTGTTAATTTATGCCTTTATAATATTGTAATACACATTGAAAAAAAAAAAAAAAAACATGTAGAATATATGTTAATCTATAATTAATAACTACATTTTTTTTTTACTGATAAGTTAATTATGATTTTATATGAATAAAATAATATTTTAATAATTCCCAAGCTTCCAAAGTTAATTAATTCCAAAGTTATATCTTAAAAATTAGATTCGGTTCATAGTTTTTGAGACAAGAGTTTAAAGAGTGATGTACACACCACTCACTCAACAAGCAGATAATAAAAAAACAAATTCTAACAAAGATAAAATGATGGCTACCATGTTTGGGATCGAAAAGAAATTTTGTTGGCAGAATTTATGAACCTGGATTGAGAATACTCATTGACAGTTTTTGTGAAATGTTGAATAGCTTAGGAGAACGATACAGAATATGGCAAGGGATTAGTTTTTTTTTTATGACAATGCATAGCCTCACATCGTTAGCATTAATGGTATGCTAAACAAGTTAATAGTGGCAGATTTTTTGCTATCCCACTTACAGCTCTGATTTGGCACCATCTGATTTTCATATGTTCTAAGAATTGAGGAATTGATAAGCTACATAACACTTAAAAAACAATGATGAACTCTTGTATAAAGACAAAGGTAGGTACTTGGTGGCACTGTACTTTGAGCAGGGAATAGACAAGCTGAGGTCATAGTATGACAGTTTGCTCCCAAATTCAATGTCAAGAAGTAACATAATTATCAATGTAACTTTTGTATATACAAAATTTTTTTCAAATTATTTAGTTTATTTTTATTACTCGACTGGAGGTTTATTTACTATAAATAAATTTACTATATGTAGGTAAGTTCCCTTTAGGAAACTCAGGCAAAAGCTGATGTAATTACTAAGGAAGTTTAGAATTCGCCAAATTTTGTAGGTCATCTGTTCTGATTAAGCCTGCTTTTTGAAACATTTTTTGTTAAAATGCGCTACGTAATCCCATGATAGTCATTAAGATGATTGTTGTTAGGAAGTGGTCGTTTATCGTTTGAATATACCAGATTAAGGCATGGATTCTTCATATCATCTCATGTAATGTTCAGAATGCCCTTCGGATTATTGTTATTGTGTGTCATATTCTTGACTGTGCACGTTATATGACTTGTGTCATTAAAACTATTGATATTTTGGCAAAATTTATTTAATTTCCTAAAATCTATTAATCTAATGCTCAAGCTCTTTACATCACTCTCTCTTCCCCCTCCCCCCTCTCGCCACCCAATCCACATTTGGGAATGTAAATAAACTGGTTTTATCAACAAAGAAAGAGTTTCTTAAGACACCAGCTTGCAATACGGTCTATAAAAAAAAAAACTGCGAAATGTGCCTTTACCTTTCGAACCAGTAGTTAACTCGGGAAACATGGATTGAAGCTGTAGTGTTTTACAATGAACATTTCAAGGCCATCAAAGGTGTAGTAAATGACTTTGTTGGTGCAGAGGCTTTGACAGTTGTCAGTTCAAGGAAGCATTTAACTATTCTAGTATAAAAAAAACATAGCTGTGATTAGCACTCATTTTTTCCACATACCTGCTAGTATTAAAAAACTTGAAACGCAAGTTTGGCGTTGACTGAATTTATTCAATTAATGAATAAAATCTGCAAAATGAACTCCACATTGCCAGAGGTATTCCCTTGTAAACTTTTCCTTGCAAACACAAAGATTTTGAACCTTTGTGTTAAATTGATAGTTTTATTAATGGAACGGGTGAACTTTTGCTAGAAACAATAAGTGCTAACATAGCACCTAAATTCAAATACTGCCCAGTTACCTCAGTGGATGTGGAATGATTCTTTTCCACTTATAAAAATATTTTGAAGTGATTGAAGGCACAATGTTACTACTGAACATTTGGAACAGTAACTGGTTGTTTACATTTACAAAAGTAACAAAATGTTAAATAATTTTTAATTATCAAATTTATCGATATGTTATTCAACTACTTTTTAACTGTATGCTGATTTTGAAATAAAAATTACTATTTTTTTATTTAGTTGCATGTTTTGACACTTTTCATGCATATTTTAAGCATATTTCAAGCTTTATATGTTACATATAATCCGGTCTCTAATGATTAGGCTGCTTTAATATGTTTTAATGCATCAAAGTATAACATGGTAATATGGTTTTTTGAACATATTTAATTTTTATTGAGCCTTGCCTTCAAAATTGTCTTTCTCAACGCAGCAGTGTATTTCAATTTTTTGAAATCATGATGAAATATACTGATAAAATGATGATTTGGGAGTTATTTGCAACCCACAAAAATTTTGGAATTTGCTTAATCCAATACACAAACTCTGTAATGTCAAACAAACTCTTTCATTTTGATTTAGTTAATTATAATAATTTTTCAAGTAATTGTTTTTCTACAATTTCACAAACTGTAAGCCAAAGAAAGCTTTTTTTAACTAGCGCCAGGCTATACAAAAAAAAAAACAACATAATTATGTACATCATCAAAATAATGTCATAATAGGAAGTATGAATCAAAATGTCAAAGAACTAATAAGTTTTTGCTAGTAATTATAATCAGAGAATATAATTAGTTACTAGGTCTAATTTATAATCCAACCAGGCCGGTCTAGTGGTTAACTTGTCATCGCAAATCAGCTGGTTTTGAAGTCGAGAGTTCTAAGTTCAAATCCTAGTAAAGGCAGTTTTTCTTTTATATGGATTTGAATACTAGATCGTGGATAATGGTGATTTTTTTGTTGGTTGGATTTCAAGTAACCACACATCTCACTGAAGAAGAGCCTAGTGTATATGAAATAATACAAGATCATATATACTGATTTAATAATGTTTTATTGTAACAAAAAGAATATAAATTATGTTATAATATTATAATATTTTATCGTAACTAAAAAGCGATTTAACCTAATGATTTAAATATAAAATTGTAATTTATATTATAAATATTTAAATAAGTACTTAATCATATATTTTAATTAAAAACAAATAAATATACAACAATTAAAAGGTTACATTTCTTTAAAAGTATAGTAATAAAATAACAAACACTTTCTTAATTCTTTATTTTATAAGTATACCATGTAGTAAAAAATAAATTAACCTATTGTAACTTTGGAAGTTTATAAAAAATTTCTTTTTATTAATTGACTGCATTACATTTTTCTTTTTGTTATTAACATTTCTTAATTTTTTAAGTTTATAATTTTATTTAAAACTTTTGCTACTTGCAATCAAAAATAAAGTAAACATTTGTTCAGAGTTAAATGAAGATTAGAAGATAATCTATGTAGCTAGAAACCATAATTCAAGTTCATCAATATTGTTCAGCCTGTTAGAAGGAGAGTACAAGGAACACAAAGACAAAATTAATATGATAATGCGGTACCATTATATAATCTTCTACCATTAATAATCTTTGGCTAACAATTAATTTTATTTAGATATAAAACAGTAGATCTGACATTTTAATTAAAAATAATAATTATTATTATTAATAAAATATGTATAGTAATGATTTTTTATATTATTCTAATAATTTACTCTCTGGCTTCTATTTCTTTTTTTAATTTTGGAAGTTTAACGAAAAAATCTTGCATTAACTGGTTAACAGCATCAGGATCATCTTGTTGTACAAAATGTGTTGCATCTTTTATTATTTCAATTGAGAGATTTGGTATTATACGGTCAGTACCTATAATACTATCCACATGTATTGCTATATCTTTTTCACCAAATAATAATAATCCTGGCGGTAAATTTTTATCATCTTTTGGTATGGATTTTAAAAAGTTTTTATCTGGCATTAAATTTAGCATTAAATTTGCTCTGTAGTAATTTATTGGTGGTGTCAGTGCTCCTGAAAAAAAAAAAACAAGTTAATAACTTTATACATTTTTTATTTTAATTTTCTCATTTAATTGCAACTGATACACAATTGTGTAATATTGGGATTGAGGAAAATATTTCTTTGTATTTTCCCAGTAGGATGGCTTTAGGATCGTATAACTTTGGTAATATTAATCATATTTGTTAACACTTACGTGCTTTTGAAAGGTGACATCTCTGAGTATTTTTAGTAAGTTTATGAGTATTGGAAAGTGTCCAACTGGAATTCATCACCTCCCACTCAAATGACATTGAGAAATTATAGAATGTATGTCAGCCCCATTAGTTCAACAATTATGCTGGTACAAATATATGTCTCCGTTATACATGTGAGACCGTCAAGTGTCAAAATAAATAGATTTTTTTGACAAGTCAATTAAGATTCAAAACAAAACCTTAAAGAAATATTTATCAATTGATTTCTATTTCCTATATTAGCAAATCCCATCTCATTTGTTTCGTTATCAAAAACCATTCTGTATAATAAATTTTCTGTTAAAGATTCTGAATAAAGTTTTCTTTCCCAAAAGTAAGCGCACTACATAAAGAAAGGCTTTTGGGTGTTCTAATGGTATGAATGGGGGATGATGTATAATTGATTGGGTTATTTTTTATACATTATTTATTAGTACTTTACACATTATTTGTTCCAAACTTTTTTATGGCTGTGATATATGAAAACTAGAGTCAGAATTATGGGAGTAATAGTGTTCACTACACTGTTAGTCCTTGATGTAAATGAAGTGAAGATTTCAATTATAGACTTATAGGCTTGAACATCACCAGCGTTTCAAAAAGCTTGAAATGCTGGTATGCAACAGTATATAAACTTATTAAAAAAGGCAACGGGAAATCGCTTTGCAGGTAACCATGCACTAGTAAACCTAAAATTAGAGTTTGATATCTTGAGAGTGGCATGTCAGTTTTGTGACTGATTTTATCACATGTCAGATTACCTACAACCATTACACATGATTATGACACCTACCACACATTTTTAAACTGTTACTATCATTTAGGATATATTTTAGTTATCTATGGAATGAATTATTTTGTCTATTTATTGTTCTTTTAATGACCATCAAGAAAAACAAAAGTAAGTCAAAAGTCACTAGATAAAACAACAAAATGAGCTGACTTTTACTGTAATGAAGGTGAAGTCTTCATTAAAAAATTGAGAAGTGAATGGAGCATAATCTACAGCAGAAACTCCACAGTAGGGAAAGCTTAAAATATGTGAGTAAAAAAAACACTTTTAGATAATTCTGATAAATGTATAAAGAAATATTGTCCTGTTTTTTAGTAAAAAAAATGTTACGCCTCCTGTTCAAAAAACGTTAACTAATTGTTAAAATAAAGAAACAGTTAAAAATTGGAAATGGAGTTATTTACTCTTTGAGTTCAAGTTATTTAATTGAAAGACCTCAGTATCAGCTGTTTTTGGGTGTATTTTTTTTTCTAAAAACTGATAATTTACTTAAAAGCATAATTCTCAAATAGAATTTAATTTTGAAACTTCTTTTTTGAATTCAGATAATACAAAGTACAGCTGTAAACAAGATATTAAATACATTTTTTGAAAAATTAAAAAAGAATTGAAAATAATTTAGTAATATTTTGTAATTCCTTGTAGAAAGTAACCCTATCATCATCTATACCAAGTTCAGATTTCTTATCACTTTATTCTTTATTTAATTTTCCCAAAATCACATTATCACAATAGCAATATTTTCCGTTACTTTTCACTAAAGTTAAAGCGTATATACTATCTATTGTTAATCATGTGCTCTATAACTAGTATTGAATAATATCTAAAAACTTTTAGAGGTGTAATGTTATGACAGAATTGATTACAAACCAAATACATGCGTCTCAAATAATTGTTTATCAAAATACTGTTAGTCTAACATTATGACCACACAAGTTGTTAATTTAAATATTAAAAAGTGTAAAATTTAAATATGAAATATAAAAATAAGTTAACTGAAAAATAAAAAATAAAAAACTGAAAAGTTAACTGAATTACGACATTACAATATTACATTCTTTGGTTTTTTGGTTTTGTCTGTCCTCAGTAATAGTAATAATGGCAATACAGGAATCAGATAATGAGTTACCTTGCCTATTTTAAAATACAATTAAAAAATAATTTGCTTCATTAACTGCAATTAATTATTTTTAGTAAGATATGCATTATGTATATTGTTTTATAATCAGTACTTATATGTCAGAACTGAATCAACTTTCTAAATGTACAATATAAAAAATAAGATTTGTTAATGCTGATATTTTTAATAAGAACATAAGAACATCTTAAATCATGCCAGATCATAAACCATATTCCTCCCATGCAAACAAAGCTTAGTCCAATACAGTATTCAGTATTCAATTGTGACAAAGTTTAACAAGTATGAGTGGCATCTGAAATGAAATGCACACTGGAATGTATCAGAAGAACAAAATTTCATATAAAGTGACACAGGTGTTGCCATCTTTTAGTTTCATTCCCCTGCTAACATTACAAAACTTGTTTACTTATGTCCTCATATTCTGTCAGTCACCATTATTATAGAATCAAGTATACCTGCTATGTTAATGCATCCTAATATGTAGAGAATGAATTTTTAATGGCAGAAAAAATGAACGTTAGTGACATTCATTGTCATCTAAAATGTTATTTACATTGATGAAACTGTTGACTGAAGTCTTTCAGCAGGCGAATAGTAGAATTTTGTACATTAAAAGCTGATAAAGCGAATATGGAGGATGAACCTCACCATGGTCCATTAGTTTTTATGACTGATGAGAAACACCAAAAAAAGCTGAATAAATGAATTTAAAATGATGCAAACTCATAGAAAGGAACAAACAACAAAAGGAATGTTAAGAACCGTTTCTGAAAAATATCATGACTTCCTTTTCAATATTGTAATGGGAAATGAAACTTGGGTACATCTTTATAACCCAGAAGAAAAACAGCAGAGCATATGGAATACTGGCATTCTGGTTCACCACAATAAAACAATTCAAAACATAATCCTCTGCAAAAAATTTTGTAAATTCTGAACATGTGTATGTGACTTACTTACTGTTACTATTTGGAAACCAGTTTGAAAGTAAATTCCCTTCAATAGATTATGACATTAAGACCCTTTAGGAGACCACAGAAGCAATAATACTAAAATACAATACTGCTTGGTCAAACACAACACACTCAACAGTCAAGATTCTTGTGAAGCTAAAATTTGAACCTATTCCTTTCTATCCATACTCAGCAGATTTCTTTCCTCATGATCTTTCTTATTTCTGCAATTAAAGAGAAATATTATTCATTTCATCATCGAAGATGAGTCATGGATCAAGGAAAGACTTCCAGCATTCTTCATTGACAAAATGAGCAAACTAGTTCACCATTGGGAGAAATGTGTAGTTGTAAGTGGTGATTGTTTAGAAAAATAAATGTAAGTTTTTGTAGCAAATGAAATGTGATTTTAAGCCATAATTGTTCCATTTGACTATTTCTTTTTATTTACGAGTGTGTGTTACATTTCCGCCATCCCTCATATGAATAATAAAAATAAATTATTACCAGGTTTAGCAAAAGTAAAACGGTAAGCTTCTTTATCCTCTTCATTGTATGGTGACGCTTTTTTCTTAGTATAGAATATTACATTTAGAAATCTTAAATCTCTCAACTGTATAAATAACTCTGGCAAATATGGTATTTGAAAGAAAAAAAAGTACCTGTAAACAATAATAAAATTATTTTCATGTAATCTAAATTGCTGTTAAAATAATTTTTTTTATATTTATGTCTTAAAACTTATAGGTTTTATTCTAATTATAATGTAATTTTTTATTTAGTATAGAATAACTTAACAATTTAAATAGTCTGGTCGATATTCTAAGAATCTTTACAAATTAAACACATTTTTTTTTTTTTGAATGGGAGGATGTATTTATAAAGAAATCTTTACAAATATATAATTTAAAAGTGTAAAACTTTCTTATTTGTTGATTATTTCCTTAAGTGAAGGCATCTGATAAATGATTTTAGGAAAATTTTTAAAACTTTAAGGAAATTAAACTGAAATAACGAGAAAGAAGACTTGAATGTTATCTGTATAAGAAACGGGTAGACCTGGAACAGAGTAAAAGATAAAGGGAATCTTTGATTAAGAAGAAGTATGTCAGGGAAGTTATTCTGAACCCTTTGATTTCTAACTTTATATGTAAAAGAAGTGGCACAGGAATTGAAGGACAAATTTAAGATTGCAATAGTTATCCGAAGACAAAAAAAGCTGTTCAGATTTTCTCATGACTATGTTTTTTTGGTAGAAATAAAAAATGAGTCTGAAGAAATACTAGATGGCATTGATTTAATGCTAATAAAGAAATTCAGTATGAAAATAAACAAGAATAATATAAAAGTAATTTAATATGATGAAAAGCAACATGATGAATTATATGTTTAGATAAATATAATATATTTATCTTACAATAGAAATTACAATTTTGTTAATCAGTTATTAAAAATAACAAGGATCGAAGTAAAGCAGAAATCAAAAGCGATTTGCATAAACAAGAAAAGCTTTAATGCAGACAAAACTCAAGTCTCTTAACAATTATTTTAAAATATGGAGAACTGGTGGGAAAGATTCTGATGTGGTTTTCACCTTTCTATAGAACATTTCTTAAGGAAGGTTTAGGTATGTGAAAAGAGGAAAATCTTCAACTTTATATATACAGTGTTTCTAAAATGATGGGCTGGCTGTACTTTTTCGGATTCTACTTGTAAAACTAAACAAAAAATATCCTTAGGAAAAATGGCAATTTCTCCTTCGTTCTCCCTGTGTCCACCATTTTATTATTTTTATATTAAAATTTGTATCTCAAGTTCAAATAGTTTAAAGTTCGAATAAATTTTTAAACTAACAAAAAATCATGACTTAAATACCGTCGCAAATTACAAAATGGTGGCCATGTTTATTTTCAATCCGTTATATCTCCATAAATATTCGTTTTTTCAAAATGTATGTTTCTGCTAAAATATTAAGCTTTTTATTTTCAACAAAATGACAATATTTTTTTGTTAGATCGGTCAACAAAGAGCCGAGTTATGGTGGGAAATTAATGTTGTAATTTTGTGTCTGTTTTAGTGTCCTCCACTTTGTGTTCAATTTGATTAAATATTCTTTTTATTTTTGTTAATTCTAGTATTGTAAATTAGTATCAAATTATTTAATATTAAATTTTATTGTGAGAAAATTATTACTTAATTTGATACTAGAGTTAACAATAAATAAAAACAATTAATATTTAATCAAATTGAATGCAAAGTGGAGCTCATGAAAATTACAACATTAATTTAAATACATCAATTTTCACCATATCTTGATTATTTGTTATCACATTTTAAAACATAAAACTTCATTTTCTTCAAAATAAAAGGCTTTATATTTTAGCAAATTTTGATAAAACTAATATTTATGGAGAAATATGGGATTGAAAAATAAACACGGCTGCCATTTTGTAAATTGCAAAGGTATATAAGTCATAATTTTTTGCTATGTTATAACTATTACCAAGACGTTTACCATATCACTAATGTGTTCCTCTATCCGAACTTGAGATATAAATTTTTATATAAAAATAATAAAATGACGGACAGGGAGAGAATGAAGGAGAAACTGCCATTTTTCCTAAGGATATTTTTTGTTTGGTTTTAAAAGCAGTATCTGAAACAGTATAGCCATCCTGCCATTTTAGAAACATTTTGCATATGAGTTTCAAATGTTTACTTTTTAAAATAGGTTCCCTGACTCAAAAGATTAGACAAAATGTATATTCCATAAATTATGTTACAGAATAAGTTAAAAAAACTAATTTGATTCCTTAGCAAAATATTGTATTTGCAGGCTCGGCTAGTGTGCAAGAACAAACTATATTGTACCAACTTTAAGAACTATTTGAAAGAAGATATTTTTCTGTAATAAAGAAAAGAGGCTTTGCACCTGGACGCAGCAGTTAGACGCAATACATCAATGGATTAGAAAGAATTCTTAAAAATTTTATATATAATATAGTATTTAATGGTTGGAAGACCCTGGTCAATAGGAAAAACAAAAAGAAAAAGACATGTAATGTGGTGTTACAGGAAGTAGTAATTGAAAATTAGATGGGTTGATAAAGTATGTAATAGAGAGATCTTAAGATGAATGGGAGGAGAGAAGAGAAACTTTGTTAGAATCTTCTAAACATTCAAGTCAGATTGTTAGGGTGTATTTACTACAAAAAGAAAATGCTTATATTCAATATAACATATCTATCTTATTAACAATTTATTGAGAAATATTAAGGTTTACCCCATATTATAAACTTTAAACCTTTTTTCTGTATAATTATAGTTTCAATCTATGCGTATTTCATGAAATTCTGTAACAGTTGCAATAAATCACTCTACAAAGGACTCCATTTTCATAAAGCATCTTCACAACCTGTTTAAAGGAAATCAATTGATTTCCTTTAAAACTGCTATAATTTCAGAGATAAATGAGATTTCATTTCATAAATGAGTACCGTTTTAATTAAATATAGAACACTACACAGACCTTATATTTTTAGTTCAAATTTTTCATTGTAGGGAATTATGAATCAAATTTTATGCTTTCAAGTTAGTGACTGATTAATACTATACTTAATTATGTTATTAAAAAATTACCACTGAACTAAAACAAGGAAGAGTATCATATCAAATCAGTCAAATGACTGATAACTTTATGATAAATAAATACAATATTTAATAATGTTTTGCTTAAACTCTTTTTAACAAATTTTTAGGCTTATTTTAATCATTTTGTGTCTGGATGACCACTTCTAAATTCACATTTCAGGGAATGGATGGTAGTGTTAAACTTACCATATTAATATCCAATACGATTTTTGCAGGATCTTCAGTTGCTATTGAATTCTATAAATACATTAAAACCTATTCATTTTATAATTTGTCAATTTGGTTGTGAATATCAACTATTGGATATTAATATGGTAAGTTTAACTTATCTAATTACTGGTGGTTTATATTTGATACGCTAGAATCAAACATCATATGATCCAAGGATCATATGATGCTCACATGATCTGATGGACCGTCTGCTATTCGCAGTGAGACTTAGAAAAAAGTGGTGTCCTCTGACCTTAGCATGCTGTGTGCAAGGGTTACATCTGGTTAGGAAACAGTACCATCGCTGCAGTAGCATCAATGATGTGGTTGTGGAATACCACAAGCGCATGGTAGATGTACCAGCAAGTACATGGAAAATATGTTCATGCCATCAAGGAAGCCAAACTCAAATGTTGGCAAGACATGTGCCAAATGTATATAATCAAATGTTGACTACATGCGCGAGATGCAGGGTAGGCAGCCCCTGGCAGCTTGTGAAATCATACTACTGGCCAAAGCCATTGCACATTCTGTCTAGTGTCTGATGTGGGTTTGGTGGCCAAGACCACATTTTAATACCTGTGGCAACTTACCAGGCATTTCTGTTTACTCTATTTCCAGATGCTCTGAAGGGTGAAGCAGAATCGGCGTTAGGGTGGATGGACACCCTTTCCTGACATGCAGGCTGTGGATTCTGTTGATACAGACTGGGTGATTTCTCTAATGGCAATGAGAAATTTACTAGGATTGACCAACTTGACCCAGATTTTTTCACCATCTTTTGCTTGTCATAAGAGAGTCACTTGGTAGATTGTTCTCAGGGTGCCTTACCTGGGGTTGCTTTCTCACTTGTTGGAAGCTGGTTATGTTGAGGGTGGTCTTAAAACCTGGAAGCGATCCTAGTGAGGTCAGCAGTTATCAACCCATCAGCCTCTTGCTGGCTCTCGGTAAGTTGCTGGTAAGACTGGTTGTGGAACGGCTCCAGGGAAGCATCGATATGAATGGAAAGCATTGATATGATCACTTCCTTCCTTGTGTTGGAGTTCTAGCCTCTATGAGTTTTGGAATGTCGCAATGTTCCTGAAGCCCTGCAGGTCGTGGTCTGAGACTATTTATCTATCTGCATGGCTCTGTTCACAAAGACGCATGCCTAGTTGTGGAAAAATTTGTAACCAGGGGAAGCCCACAAGGTTTCATTCTAATCCCCTGCTGTGGAACCTGATTTTTGACGGATTTCTGAGACTGACATTCCCAGAACGGGTCACGGTCCAGGCTTTCACCGATGACTGTCTATTTCAGTTCATGGTAAAAAAAATTAATGACCACAACTGGAAGAAAGAGTGCAGGTGGCCTTGTCAGCTGCAGAAGGTTGAATGGACAATCAAAATTTAAAAAATTTCTGTGCCAAGACAAAGTATATGCTTCTGAAGGGAGCAGACAAATTACCATACAGTCGAAACCCCCACATTAAATATAAAGTCTGTGTAATCAGTCAAGTTAGGGTTCAAAATTACCTAGGTGTTTTTTTTGACGAAATGTTGCTGTTTAGGCACATATTAAACAAGTAGTGGTGAATGCCGTCTGTAATGCACAAGCTTAGAAGGATTGGTCAAAAGGATTATGGGCTGTCGGGCCGTTAATTGTACATGGTGAATTGTGGTGTCTTCGAGAGTATCATCACTTTGCTATTTTTGTTATTGTTTTAATTTAAAATAATTACATCAGAACAATGTAATTTTTTTAAATTTGCTTCAGAAAATTCCTAAATAATTTTTTGCTATATCTGAAAAATTACGTTTTTGGAATATGCTGTGTTGGATATTAGCAAACTAATTTCATATTATATCGAAAATTCATTTTACTTTTTTTTGGACTTGCGAGTAACTGATAAATTTTAACTTTTTACTTATTCAGGAACTGGATAATCTGTAATGAATGAGTCAGTGACGGTTGTCAAATTTATATAGTTCAACTTTTTTTTTCTTTAATTTATATTGAAATGATAAAAAAAAAATACCATATTATTTTTTCAATTACTTAAAAATTATATTAAAGCCTAACTCATAAGCCTACCATAATTTCCATTATTCTATTCAAATGTATACTACCTATTATTAGTCTTCCATATCCCTAGTATGGATTCAGTGAGTGTGAAAACCATTATGCACGAGACACTCTGGACTGGAAAGAAAGGATACTGAATGTAGATGAGATGTGGAGAAATTGTCTAACTGAAGCAGAACTGGAAATGAGATTAACAGTGGTATGGATATTAGGGCTTCAAGCTTTCCATTAGGCATCCATCCGATCAAATATTTTATGAAAGTTTGGGTTTCTGGATGGGGCTAAAATACAATATACTAGCATTTTTTTTCACTGTATATGCATGAAAGTTAAAAGTGGTAGTGTGGTATAGAAAATAGTCAAAGTATTTGAAAAATTTCAAATCTGAAGCAGATTAGAATCCAAAATATCAGATGGAATACAGATATATTTCCAAACCATTTTAAAAATATTTTGGAAAAGAAAGGATTGTAGACATGCTTCAATCTAGTTGAATAGCAAATAAAAAAAATTAATTCTAATATATAATTACATCTAGTTATATTACCATGACATCCTTAATTGTGTAAAACTAGTTGAAATAAATTTTCTAAATATAATGGGATGTGGTGCATTCATTATTACATAACTGTCTACCATTTGACTGTAAATCATGACAAAGAACCATGCAATTATGCCACCCCAATCATGAGCTACTATTGTGGCTTTTTCACGTCCTGAAATGATTGAAATACAAAAATATTTAGTATTAGTTTCTAAAAAAAAAAAACAAAACAAAAAACACACAAATAAAACAATTAAATATTAGATGTCACAGACCATTATATAACAAATTTTTTATGTTGTTGTTTTATTAATAAAGCTCAAAAGGAAAAACTTTGCTTTTATAAAACAGAAAAAAAAGTTTTTCCAAAAAGTAACACAAAATATTTTAATATTGCTTCCTGAAGTTATGTTCATTAATTAATTAAAATAAAATAGAAACCAAAGAATGTAGTTTTATGAAATTGCTAAAAGTAGATGTAAATTACATCTTTATATGTAATCAATGATTTAGAAATCAAAAGCATACTTTCAAACATGTTATAGGTGTTAATTATTACAACCGTAATGGTTGTAGATGACCTAATGTGAGTTACAATTCATTCTGAGAATTACATAAGCATTCTCAAAAATAATAAGCATCCCATGTCGGCCATGTCCCATGTCTTACAAACGAAAGTAAGATAAGAAGTTATTTCCTGTAATCTGCTTCATTAATTAAATGTATGGCTGCATATCAACATGCCAAGTTTTACAGACATTTATATGACATTCAGCTCTATGAACGAAACTTTCTCTGTTCATTGTAGGGACTGGCTATGTAATGAACATCATGATTAAGAGAGAGACTTAGATTGGTGCTTTTTGTATGTCATGTACTTACTTTATAGTGGATGGGCCATATATAAACTTGGTCTCAGCCATCTGACACAATATGTGTCAGAAGATAAAGTGTCAGTTGAAAGAAGTCTTTTTTAAGCCTTATTTAAATATTGACTTTTACAAGTCATGAGGTTAAAAGCAGCTACCAACAATTTATTAACCCTGGTCCTGAGTAAGTTCTGGTCCAGAGTATGCTACTCTGATAGCAGATTGTCTTTCTTAATTCCAGCCTGGCAATATTTTAAGTAAAGATATAGCCAAAATTGATAAACTCAAATTTTTGAAGTCAGGCTTTTATTTGAATTTTAATATATTTGTTGTTTTTCATTTGTATAAGGGAGCTTTTACATTCCCTTCTTGATTAGTTCTACTTTATTTATAAATTATTTACAATCTGATTCAAACCTGATACAAAAACCATGAAAGCATCCTGACATTGATTATACATTTTGTTAAGTTACGATAATTTTATATTACTGTTACTGTTCATTAATACTTGTTATTTGTAGGTAATTATAATTTTAGGATCCTATTAGAAGCATCCAACTTTTAAATTCTAGCAGTAAATGTAATATAAGTGCTGTCATGTTACTTAGATATTATAGTAATTCAAAAAAAATATATATTTACCTAAAGCATTAATAAGATTTTTTACATCTTCAACAAGGTATTTTATCTGATAATACTTTCTTCCAGCTGGTTTCTCAGAATCACCATATCCCCGTAGATCTGGTGCAATTATCCTATGCAGTTAAATTTAATTAAATGTTAATAAAAATACCATTGTGCATTGTTAAATATTTAAAAAAAAAGCCTATCGACTTAGTCTAATGGAAAATTAATTTTTCCAAATCAGTTGTTAACAGCTGATTATCAAAGCCGATGGTTCTAAGGTTCAAATCCTAGTAAAGTAAATTGCTTTTATATGGATTTGAATACTAGACAGATTACTGGTGTACTTCGATGGTTGGAGTTCAATTAACCACATGTCTCAGGAATGGTCGACCTGAGTCTGTACAAGATTTCACCTCATTTACAAATAATACATATCATCCTCATCTCACTGGGCCATGGGGAGGGTTTGCTTATTGTTCACTAGTTGAACAGATATACACATTAGAAAAATAAAAAAATATTTAAATAGCAATATTAAATTAATCATATTAACAATTTTTTTTACCTTTATAATTTGTTCTTCATGTTACAGTCACAATAAAGGAAAAACTCTTACAGTAGCTAATGTTCTTTAACTAACTATAATTAAACATTGAGCTGTTTCTAATTGTATCTTTACAATTATTAATGTTGCTCTTAAATAGTAGTATAGCTGTGGTTATTAAATGCTAATAAAACCAACAGCATGTGGTGAATCTGCACCTGACATTGTTTAATTTTGCTAAGATACATGAATCAGTTTATTAAACAAACATGGCTTCAACAACTGACAAAATCAAAAAAGGTGGAGGTAGATTTCACCAGTGCAAATATATTTCCATCTTAATACAAAAGATTTCCATCTTAAAGTAACGAAAAACTTCAAATTTACTCAACACGACAATGGTTGCATGAGAAAAAAAGTTTCTCATGTTTAGCATACAAGCCCCATCTTCTTACAATTCCAGAAAAATTTTGTTCATACCTTACCGTAAGGGTTGGTCATATCAAAAATTGTTTCAGACAAAAGTTTTAGGTAATGTTTGGATCACTTTAAACTGATTCGATGCTGTGCCTATTAAAGGAAGAATGATTTTTTGTCTTCAAAAACCCATTTTTCCACCCCCTGGGCCAATGGTTGGTTATATCAAAAAACATTCCTTATTAAGTTTTAGGCTCTTATTCAAAACCAACCAGGTTGGTCTAGTGGTGAACTAGTCTTACCAAATCAGATGATTTGGAAGTAGAGAGTTCCAGCATTCAAGTCCTAGTAATGTCAGTTATATTTATACGGATTTGAATACTAGATCGTGGATACCGGTGTTCTTTGGTGTTTGGGTTTCAATTAACCACACATCTCAGGTATGGTATAACTGAGACTGTACAAGACTTACATTTATAAATTATTTCGAGATATATATTTATGAACTCTTTTTTATATATACTCTGTATATAACTTTATTTCAATTAATTTTTTCTTCTTTTGATCCTGTTTAGCCTCTGGGAATCACAATCGGGTATTACTTTTGGGGATATGTACGAGTGTAAATGAAGTGTAGTCTAGTACAGTTTTAGGTGGGCCATGTCTGAGATGTGTGTGTAATTGAATCCCAACCACCAAAGAACACCGGTATCTGCTATCTAGTATTCAAATCTGTATTAAAGTTACTAGGATTTCAATGTTGGAACTCGCGGTTTCGAAATCAGCTGATTTGTGAAAACGCGCGTTCGCCAATAGACCAACCCAGTGGGTGTAATGTCAATTTCAAAAAATAAAATTATATGTATTTAACGTTCTATTACTTTTAAGTAAAATATTTAAATTTTATAAACAATAGCGATTCTACTAAAATAATAACCTCCAAATAAATAAATATCTTAGACAATTTGTTTATAGTTTAAAACGTGTAAACCTCCGTCTACAATATATTATTGTGACCAACTGTTCGTTTTCTATTGGAGCTAAAGAACATAATAATAGTATAAAGAAAGGCTGTTTCGATAAATCCAATTATGCTTATCACATTTTATAAAAATGTGACATAATTACAGCTAATTATTACAAAAATAATAACAAATAATTTTATTAAATATTAGATTTTTCCACCGATTATTATAAAATAAGCAATCTCTAAAAATTTTATATATTTTTTAATAACAATAAATTAATCAATGAACATATCAAATTTGAAGATGATTTTCTATCTAAATTAATAATTATAACTTGCCTAACTTGTTGTTACAGCAATGACAACTTGTTGTTAGGTTATTAATTATATTATATAGTTATAATTTTTTATTTACGTTTTTAATTTTAATGTTTTAATTTACAAAAAAATACCTCTCCTGAGGATGGACAAATGACCCAAATACCTTGGGATATAATATAAATTGTTGGTAAGGGTGATTTTTATTTTTATATTATAACAAATTATTTAACATAACTTGCCACTTAATAAATAAATGTTTTTTTCTGATCGGAACAAAATCCTGTTAATTAGTCAAGGTTAGCGAGCGTAGGTTAAGTTTGATTAAATTATATTTATAAAATAAGTAAATATAATAACCATGTATTAAAATTAATAAAGATACTCTTTTGAATCTATGTTAAACTCTATATCGGCCAATTTTTCACCGAAATCTGATAGACTACTTTGTTTTTAAATAAAGCTGTAGCTGCAGTGGCGTTATAAGTAAGTACAAATTATTTAATCAAACACATGAAATGATATTAATGTAAATACATTAATTTTGAAATATTACTACAAAATAATTAACAGCTAAGAAATCGTTACTGAAAATTATTACGAGCATATAGTATATCTGTACATGTTGAAGGTAAATCATATGTTTGTCTTTATTTTAATTCATCAACAGAACAATATTGTTATTGTAAAAGTAAACTTTTAATTGTAAAATAAACTGATTGTACAGTTACCTTTCTCATAAAGTGTGCATCGGTAATAAACTGAAAGCTCTTCTTTTTTTTCTCTTCAAAACTCATGTTTTTAAAAAACCCAAAAACTGGACATTACACATTATACGAGAAAATATTTAGGCATAATATATGTTCATAATGATTACAAGCTTAGTGTTTTGTAAAGATTCTTCAGAGTAAAACTGTTCACTCCATTTGGTTAACAAACAAAATCAGTTTGATCATCCCACAAGAATTTATCAAATCAAAAACTTCTGCGGACAACAAAAATGCTATCAATATCCCTAATGGGAATTCTGGCCATGCAATCTGCAATGTTATGTCTACCCGAGAAGCACAATGTGACTGTTTTATACATATTTTAAGTTAGATGGTTACAATGCATCCATTGAATAATTTTTTGAAGCTGCAATTAAGCAATTCTCAATTTCTTTTTAATAATTATCTTTAGAAATAGTAGTTGTGTTACCTGTGAGAAGAGTTATAATGAATGGCTAAAGATTTTGAGGCAGATCATTAATAAACAATAAAGAAAGCAAAAACTTTTATCTGAGGTGCACCACATTCTACATTTTGAAGTGAGAACCTAAATTTACATGTGCATTTTTGTCAAAGATAAAATTTCTACTACCTGTTCACAATTTGTGAAGTACAACTTGAAAAGAAAGTTTCTCCTCCGATACTGATACCACAGCTACAAAGTAGTTTTAAAAATATTTCAGAAAATTGAAAATGAAATTGTTTTATCTTAAAGAATTTAAAATACTTTACAAAAACTGGGAAATTGCTACATCTTGTTAGACGTGTTTGCTAATGGAAATATAAAAATTAAATTACCTTATCAGTATAATAGTACATCTGCTGTTAAGCTGTCCCATCAGTACACTGCACAATAATATTTATCAAGAATAAACATAGCAATATACATATACATTTTCTTTAATTATATCACGCATTTGAGTATGATATTTTAAGTACGTTATAATACACATCTTACTCTGTTCAAGTAGCATTTGGATAGGTAATACAGAACATACTTTAAGAACTGATTCAGTATATGAAAAACAGAATAAAAATCCATTTATTACCAACAACTATTCTATCTATCTATCTATATTATCAGTCCCTTTTTTTTTTTTTTAAATTTATTTCTCATTAGTAAGTTGTGAGGTATCTTGATAATATTATTTGTTATACTTGTTATATTTTCAGATAAACTAGTAGATATATGACAAATACAGCTTCATTTTGTAGTAAATTCAACAATAAATTAAGCTCTAAAAAAAAATAGATAGAATAACTACAGGTAAGATTAAATTAAATTGTAAAATGGAATTATTTTTTGCAATAGTATTGTATTTTAATTTATGTATTAATTTATAGCAACAATATTTTAAAAGTACAACCACTATATCCCCATTTTTTTGTGTTTTTGTTTTCTTTTTTATCACAAAAGATATGAAGGTATAAAATGAAAAGTAATAAATTTATATGATTAAGAATTTAATATAGTGCTAAGAACAAAGTAATGCTGTATGATAACAGGATGATCTCGGAGACAAATGTTAGATTTGAAGGTGTAATAAATCATGAAAGTGTATTTTATATGATATTGCTGAGAATAGATTGGAAGTGACAGTTTATGCCGATAGTAGACTACACCAAAACTAAGATACTAAACTAAGATACCTTAGTTTATATGATTAGTTTATATATTATCTTGTTATAACTGTATTCTAAGTTCTACCACATATTTCAAGTTGTAATTTTTTCTTTGGTTTAGTTTCTTGATATTTTTTAAGTAAACTTTTTATTTGTTTGTGCTGGGTTTTATTCAAGAGGAAACATTCTTGTAGACTTCTTTTTAGATTCTAATTTCCTTTAAACTTAAAAGCTGTTGTTTTCTTTAAAAGTGTCTTTAACACAGTTTTTTCATTTTTTTTAAAAGTTTGTTGTGTTTTGATCGAACTTCAGTAAGTTTTAGTTAAGGAGCAAAATATAAAAGATGCACTTCTATCAGAGATTATAATAGATTTTTTTTTTTAAGCACCAGGTATTTGCTAAGTTTCTGATTTTATTGTTAAAAAAATTTATTTTTTTATTAGCTAATTTTTTTATTTAACCGTTTTAGATAATAAGCTGGCTAATATTAAAGAATGCATGAGAGCCTAATCATTATGGAAGTATCATATGGGTACATGATTGATATTGTGATACATCTTTCCATAGAATTTTCATTCACTTTCAGTATTAACCGTAATAGCTAGTTTAGACATATTATTTTCAGCTGTGAGAAGAGTTGAATGTGTGTTAAGGTAAAGTTTTACTGTATAATAATTTTTTGTTTCTTTATCTATTTTATACAAGATTTGTTTGCTATATTAAATATTTTTAGGGCAACTGTCATTTAACACTGTTTTATGGGTTGTCCCTCTGTGTTCTGCAGTGATATTTTTTCCTCAACATATTTCTACATATAAACTCATTTATCATGGTATCATTTTAATAACTTTTCATACATATTATTGTAATGTTCTGTTTAGAAAACATTTTTTTAATAGCGGTGTAGTAAAAATATGCTTTTGAGATATTCTATGATTTTTAACTTCAGAGGATGAGATGAATGACAAGTAGCTGAATGACAAAAGCAAAATTCTTTTTTCATTAGTAAATTTCTTCATAAGTGGTTGACAACCATCCTTGAATCATTCGAGGATTGCAATTGTTAATGGTGTTAGATGTAGTAAATAATTGTTGAATTGTAAGCAAACTGTAACCATGTTTATTAACTTGAACAAATATATTATGTTGTCTGATGATAGCTGTTGAAATATGTAGATAAATTACAAATGTTCACTTATAGACAAGATTCAATTTGATTTGAATATAAAACACAACACGATTATAATAATTGAACATGTTAAAGAATTGCTATATACGAATAAATTGACATCGCATGTTGCTGTAATGAGTGGAGAAAGCAAACTGAACATAGAAGCAGAACACCCTAGTGGTCAGTAAGAAAACTAATGGTTTTAACTGCCATCACCTTAACAAGATTTTAAGTTTTTATTCTAATCTTAACAACAGGTTAGAATCAACAATGTCCAATGAGCATAATAACAGCTGTATACAATATATATTTGATTGAATAGCAGTGCACTCTGGTGTTTGTGTCAATAACTATCTGATGAAAACAAAAGGTGGTAATTTAAAATTGATGAGATCACAAACAAGAGTATCTTAATGTTTAATCTACAGTGGATAGCGATTCTGGTCCACCCAATATAAAAATTACTGTTTCATGAAATAATATTGATTTAAGTATATTTTTGTCTGTAAATATAATAAATAAGTAAAATCAGTGGATATTAAATTAGCAGATTTAAAGGTTTAATTACTAAATAATTAATGTAAATGTTTTATTATATAAGTACACATTAAATGAAGTATGCGAAAAGATTTAACTAGTTCGTAGATATTATTTTAAGGGGCTTTAATAGATAATATTGCTTCTGTAAAATGAGATCGTTTAGTTCAGTTTTAAGAAAATTGGCAGAATATATTTTAGATTGTTTGGTAATTTATTGAAAATAGAAACTGAAGCTTTATTCCTTAAATGTAAGAAAAAGTATTATTTTATGTAATAAGAAAATCTGGTTTGATGCAAATGATTATAGTAATTTTTGGAAATAAGCAATCCAGTTTTTTTTTAATAGAAATGTTTTTTATTCATCAATATTGCATATTCTATAATTGCATAGAAAGTTAGAATTTTTAATTTACTAAAAAGTAAGGTTGTTTGGATTTTCAATGCCCCTCTTATATTAATAACAATTTTAATAGTCTCAAGAGAAGTGTTAGACTGCTAAAGTAAATTAACTTTATATTTTTTTAATTGTTTATATAAATCATGTTTATTCTTTATAATTGCTTAAGTATTCGTGTTAATATTGGAAGAAAAAATCTGACAACAAAGTTGTAATACTTTCCTAGTATTGGTTATTTATTTTTATACAGTGGAAAGATAATGATACATAAAAAATTACTTAAGATTTATTTTTTGGGGATTGGAGTAATTTATGATGAAGTTTCATTATAGAATTATTTTATATTGTGTTTAAATAAACCAAAAAAAATTAAAATAACTTAAAAAATCAGTATGTTTTATTTTCTGCTCTCCCATTACCAAAATCACCTTCCTAGAAAACCTTTTGATTTTTTTACGTTTACTATGTTAAATGGAAGAAACTAAAAAAATTCCACTGGAAAATATACAACTAATAAAAAGTTATCTAAGATTTCTTTTTTGTGAGTGGGAGAGTGAATTATGAGGAAATTTTATTGTAGTAATATTATTAAGAGTTTATTTAATAAAATTAACAATTTAAATAAATAAAAAAAACTATTTTTTAACTTTTGATCAACTCCCCCATTCCCAATTTTGCCCCAAAGTATTCGTTTTTGGGTCCCTTGCATTACTATTATGCCTAGGAACATGTAACAAAAATTTTAGTTAAAAAATATAGAATAAAAAAAAATTAACTTTTTTTGTTTTTTTGAGGGAGGGGAAATTTTGGGGAAAAATCTTTTTAAAAATGGTAAGGTAAGAGTTACCTTACCGGCCTCCGTGGCGCGAGTGGTAGCGTCTCGGCCTTTCACCCGGAGGTCCCGGGTTCGAATCCCGGTCAGGCATGGCATTTTCACACACGGTACAAATCATTCATCTTCATCCTCTCATCCTCTGGACGAATGCCTAGCGGTAGATCCAGAGGTAAAAAAAAAAAAAAAAAAAGTAAGAGTGCACATGTGTACTGCGCTTAATATAAAGTGGGGGTAATGTTTGCCAAATTTTGAAAAAATTGACCCCCCAAACCTCCCTCCCACCTTCTGGAGTTGCAAAATTTTACCAATAAATTGTCCCATAGTACCAATAAATACCATAGTTACCAATAAATTGTCCCATGAGTCTACAAAATTTCATCAAAATGGTTTATGCAGTTAAACTTTATTAAGCTTCAAACATGTCAACATACATCTGTATGAACATCATCCCTCACTTTTTTTTGGAGTCTCTGACCCAGAGACTCCTTCTTACAGTATAGTTCTTTCCTTACAGCATAGTTCTGTAGCTATGATGCCAGGAAAGTAATACATGCAAGTCATTCAGAAAGTAACTAATTTTTAATTATAACAAATTTAAAATATTATGATTTGAAAAATATTTCTTTGGTATTTAAACAATTTTTTTTTTAAATTTCCTAGATGGTCACCATTTAAATTAAATATATCATATTTCTAGTTTTTCTTCTTCCTTCATTATATAGAATAAAAACTGCTAGACAGACACTTTGTGACAACATTTTGATTTCATAATCACTTCCAAATGGCAGTCTTAGAAGATGCTTCCGAATGATTATAGTTTACTTGATTTTGTAGAAGTTCCTGAATAATGGGACTAAATTGATTTGTGTTTACTGGAATTAATTGTATAATGGAGGTTTCATTAATAGTAATCATCTAGCAAAATATTTCTCACTTTCTTGCTTATATTAATCAAGATTTATTAGTGCTACTTCCATTCCCTTTTCCTAAAACAGTAATTCATGAACCTATTTAACACAGATTTTGTTTGAATTCAAGCTGTGCACCTACATAATGTAGAAAAGGTATTGAAATGTGAGGAAATGAACTATGGAATGCATCAATAGTCAGAATATATATATTTTTTTTTGCTGTAGTTTATCAGTTAAACAGGTGGTTGGCAGAATCTTTATCATAAACAGTTGATTATTCTTTATTGCACATAATGCAGTTTTTTATCTCAGGCTATTTATTTAAAAACTTGACTCTGTGCCTATTTGATAATATACTAATCTTATTTGATTATAGACTTTAAAGGCTAATTTTTTTCTTGCATTTACAAACTCAGATTTCATATTTTGTTGGTTTTTAATTTTTCCTACTTTTATAAATTAGAAAAACAACATTAATAATTTATTTATAATCACAAAACTCAGCTGAAATTGAGCTAAGTTATGGGAGCTAACAGCTGGAGTTTTTGGTGGGAAGGTCACCCATGTTAAGAGTTACTTAAAAAGGTTCTTTTCTTTCTCAATGATCCTCATTATTGTTTTTGATATTTTTTTCTTGCTTAGGGGAAATAGAGAAAAAGAAAATATAAATCTTGTTATTATTTTATGGAAGTGCAATTTTTAAAGCTATTTATTTAATTAGGTTGAAATATTCAGGTTTTCATTTGACAGATAGCCAGTAAAATAATTTATTATTGAGAATGATATTTCGGTCACCGTTGTTTATAAGTATTTTTCAGTTCATGTGATATGAAACTGAGAAACTTAAACGGAGGTATCTGAGATGAATATATAAGATTTATTCTGCCCAGGATGCAAGTAATTGCTACCAGGACTTAGAAGGAGCTTCATTAAATTCTAACAGGAAGATATTATATTAAGATTATGTATTGCTTGTTCTTCATTATGTCAATTTTTGCTGGACTGGAAAAAAAAAACTTATTCTGTAGTATTTCTTGTATTAGTTAAAAAAAAGAAACAAAAGTAATCCAGAAATCAGTTTTATTAAAGTAAATCCTAACTTCATTACCTTATAAAATTTGTATATAAATCACTATTTTTGAAAAACTTAAGAAACACTGAATATATCCACAATTTTATGTAATTGGTTGTTATTTGCTCTGTAATATTTTAATACCTCATGTAAAGATAAAAAAATATTTATGTTCTCTTTAGGAAAAATATATTTTGTAGTTTACTTAAAATTAGACATATTTTTTTTTTTTAAATGAATTAATTTATACTGTAGTTTTTTTTAGTGAAAACCTTTCTTTGGAAAAAATCAACACATATACAGATTTCATTTGCTCTCAGTTAATTTTTTCCCTAAAATAAATTTATATGATTCTGTTTGTTATTGTTCTCTTCTATTTAGCAACACTCTACCACCTTTAAAAGATCTGAACTGAACTGTCCCTGTAATATCTGAACTTACTTCATCTTTTGATAAATCTCTTCTTTTTTGTTAAATTATCTTTTACTGAAATTTTATGTTTGTTTTAGGTACAATACTGGTGTAATTTTACTTGATTTAAATAAATTACGTGAATTAGGTTGGGGTCAGATGTGGCGTCTTATTGCAGAAAAAGATTTAATGACCCATTATACAACTAGTCTTGCCGATCAAGATATATTCAATGCAATTATTAAACAGCATCCTTATTTAGTTATTGATTTACCTTGCCAATGGAATGTACAATTAAGTGACGCAGTGAATTATGTTATACTGAAGTAACTGATCTTAAGGTAATGTGCAAATTTTCATTTTATATATATATATATATATATATATATATATAGGATGAAAATCCCTTTCTATAGCATATACATATATTTCATATTTTTTTTATTTATTTTGAACTGGTTTGATGCTCATATCCATAAATTTCTCTCATGTCTCAATCTCTTACCATCAGTATACATCTGACATTCTACATTTTCAGTTATCTATTCTATATTTTTCAATATTAGTCTTAATAATTTACAGTTTTAACTGTATGAATTTCTTTCCAAAACTATATTAACTAATTATGGAACCTATAATATATGGTTCACTAACTTTGTAATTATTTTTAAAAGTTTTACCATAAACTATTCTTATTTCTAGTTCATTTTAAAATGTAATCATTTCATATTCTATCAGTGTAGATAATTTTCAATATTCCTCTCAGATACATTTCAAAAGCTTCAAATTTTTTTTTTCCTCGCTTACATATGTTTTGGTTTGTTTTCACTGCAACATAAAATATTTTTAAGAATTATTAATTCTTAAAAAAAAAGAAAGTTCTATTATACATGAAAAATTTCTATAGTTGTACTAGTTTGCTTTTGATATCTCCTTTACTTTGTTCATCCTTTGCGATTTTACTAATTGTTTGACTAAAGTTCTGCAACTTCTGATCTTCTGTCTGTATGTATTTGTACATACATATATTTTTAACTTCATATACATCTTTCTGTAATATTTTATTAACTTTGTTTTGAATTGAATGTTTCTCTCAGAAATGAATTTATTGTTTTTCTTCTTTTTTTATATAATTTAATTATATTTGATATTAAAAAGGTAATAATATCAAATAAAGGTAATAATATCAAACATTAAAAGTAATTAAATCAAACATTAAAGGTAATAATATCCATAATCTGTCTGATTATGGTACGTATTAACTCCAATATTATTTGCTGCGTTTATTATAGACTACATTTGTTATTTTTCCTGAATCAAATGTTCTGTTACATATCACCATACCATGCCCATTGAAATTTAGTTATTTCCTGCTCAGAAACAGCAACTTTAATTGGTAATTTTTAGACCTCAGATACTTTTCATGCATCATAACCACTAGACTGGGACAGATTTAAAAGTAATAAATTTCATTTTAATGAAGATTAGTTTAAAGCATTAGTTTGAACAGGAATCTGTGAATTTTTTTCAGTATAGTAAAATTAATTGTGTAGGTTTTATTAATTGTCATTGTTAGTAAACTAATGATAGTAACACCTTATAACATATGGTCTTTTATAAAAAGTGTTGTCTTAAAACAAAATACATATTTTTATAAAAACATTAGTTTAATAAGTATTTGTATTTGCTAGCTTATAACGTTAATAAAATTGAGACTAAGTTGAGATCATGTTGATTTATTTAATTTTGTTCAGGAAGAAATGAAAACTGATATTTTAATCTAGAGTGACACACTTTAAGAATTTTTCTTAATTTTGTTATTTATGAATGGGGTTGAATAAATAAGGTGTCATTTTCTTTGTCATAAAACGCTTAATGTTTTTATAACATTTGAATAAATTAGTATAAATCATTTTGAACATCTATTGTAAAGTTATTAAAGGTAATTTGAATATTGTTGTGTAAGTATTTTATTAAAGTTAATATTTTTGTAATAAATTCACATCGTCTAACAAAGGGGTTGCATCCTTTTTGAAATGCCTGTTATTATAATAGTTCATAATTTTTCTGTTCAAAATTTATTTCTTTTATTGATTATCAATTAATTATAATTTTTTTTCTTATTTTTAGGTTACACATTGGAACTCACCAAAAAAATTGAAAGTTAAAAACAAACATGTTGAATTCTTTAGAAATTTATATCTTACATTTTTAGAATATGACGGAAATTTATTACGAAGAGAGCTTTTTGGGTAAGTATTGTTATATATATTATTAACTTTATTTATTTATTTTTATTGATTAAGAATAGTGAAGTATAATTTAGATTATTTTTTTCTTTCTATGCTGTGAAGAAAATATAAGTTTCATAATATCATGAATTAAAAATTAAAATAAGAATTCATTATCTGTTCTTAAAAAAACTTATTAATATTTTTATTTTGATGTTTTACTATGTGATTAATTTTAGAAAAATGGCATCTTTTTAAATGCACAGAATTTTATAAGGAATCTAGCATTCTGTTTAGCAGAAAGAAAAATTGGAACAAATAATTCTCATTGACTATCACAATTCTAACAACTGTATAATAATATATTGTCTCATTATTCTATTCCTTGATATCTGTCTCATTATTTAATTGTTAGAATTTGTAGTTGAAAAGCAGTGAAGATAAACTATCTTATGTCTTTTTACTTATTTTGCATTGGAGATTTCTTTTCCTGGTGTTCTTCTATCACAGTAGGTAATCCTTTTAGAAAATTATAAGTAACTCTTCTTTAAGTTTAGTTTGTATTTCGGTTAAAATTTTACTCAACTCCACCTTTATTCATTTAAATATTTATTTGTGTTACAGATGTAATAATACTAGAACTACTTTAAAGGAACGTGAATTAAGTAAGGTAAGAGAAAAATCCTCAACTCTTTTTTTCATTTTAAAACTTTACATTTTGCTTAAACTATAGATACAAAGAATTTTTTTAAATACCTCATTTTTAAACTTGTCTTGCGCTTCACATAATTTGTGTCTGATATTTTAGGAACAAGTTCCAGTCAGTGTAAATAGAGTATAACCCTGTTTAACAGGACTAGATGGGACTGGACATTGTCTGGATGAACAAAAGTCCAGATAATCCGGAAATGTATAATATACATACATTACAGCTTACTGAAATCACTGCAGTAGTAATGTTAGATGTTGAAACTTAAAATCAACTTTGTACATATTAAAAAATAATTTATAGTGATTGGGGTGGAATTTGTGAAATACAAATTCAAACTTTAATTACAGCTACGTCAGTGTTTATTTACTTTTTAAAAAATCCTTTATGTTTTTTTGCTTTAATGATGGTCAGTTTTTTGCTGTTCGATCTTGTAAATACTTTAGGGTAAGCAGTTGATGGGCAGAAGTTTCATTTTGATTTTTAAAATACACCAGCTTTCCAAGCATTTCTATAGTTTCTCCGTGAGAGATATAGTTTCTTCCTTGAGAAATTCATCATCTGAACTGACTTCTGTGTTTTCAGTATCGGGATGTGGATTTGAAGAACATGCTAACATGATATCATCATCGCTTAGATGTTGGTGATCTACATTATTTTCGTAGTCTATCCATTCAATATGTCTTCATCTTCGACAGTACATGAATCTTTTAAATTATGAATAAGTTGCTTTAAGGAACTGTTGTTTATTTGAGCAGTCATCTCTGTGTTGGATTTAGATTTCATTTCTTGCCAGATTTTGTTCCAACACTTTTTCAAAGTAGAAGCGTTAATTTCGTTCCATGCTGAAGCACACTCATAAATTACTATTTGAATATTAATTTGTTTAAGTAACTCTAAAAAATTTACTCCAGCCTTCTCACTATTTCTTTCAATAAGTTTTATAAGTAATTTTTTTCTGTAATGTCGTTTGAAGGGTTCTATTATACCTTGGTCTAAGGGTGGATGAGTGCTGTCGTTTGTGTGGGTAAAAATCTTACAAAGATGTCACCATCTCTCAAGTTATCTACATCTGGATGACATTTAGTATTGTTGATAAATACAACAGATTTTTGTGGTAGCTCTTCTTCTTCTCACTTTAGGAACAAAGAATGAAGAAAACCATTCTTTAAATATTTCGCAAGACATCCATGCTGATTTTTGTGACCTGTATATAGATGGAAGCGCATTCAAATTACCAGTATTCTTCAATGTTCAAGGTTTAGGCGATTTTCGTATGACGAAGAGGTTGTAACTTCAGCTTGCCTGACGCATTAGTTACTGCATAAAAGAATTGTCACCTTTTGCTTACAAACTTTATGCTCCTTAGCAGCAGAATCCAATTTTGAAACTAGATTTTTTTTTAGGTTGCATTTAAAAAAATAATCCCATCTCATTAGCATTGAAAATCTGAGGTGATGAATTCTCTTCTTTTATAAATTTGAAAATGTCATTATATAATTTTCGCTAGCAACATGATCCTCTGTTAAACTCTCCCCTGATACACTGAGCTACTGTATTCCATGGTGAGCCTTCCACCTATCTAACCAACCTGAACTTGTTATGAATGACGGATCACCACCTAATTTGACATTTAAAATTAAAGCATTAGATTGTAAAGTGACACCTGACATAAGAATTCCATGTTCCCTCTCTTGGATAAACCACATAAATAAAGCTTCATCTAGCTGATTATTTCCTGCCATTCTGATAGTCGCCCTGTTACCTAAACTATCTTTAGCCACCATTTCTGAACAGAAATCTTCAATCTCTTTTTTGTGTTTTTTCTAGTTCGAAACAGTTTGGTTTCCTACACCTAGTTCAACAGAAATTTTTTTTTTTTACAGATTCCCCCTTTTATCAAACTAGCGTATTTAGTTTTTCTTCCATAGAAATAACTACCCTCTTTCTTTTAGTTGCCACTCCACAAAATTACACTGCGTAGAACACAACATTTCAGTTACGATCACTACTATAGCAAACTACACTTTATGATTACAACATTCAATGATTACTGGTACTCTACTGCTTTTATGAATAAAAGTTAACTAAAATAAAGCACAACAGATTGTATAGGCCTATACCTATACATCCGGTCGTTAACATTACGTCACCCTATTCTTAGAATGAGTGATAAAGTGATGGCAGGATGGTTATGACTGTAAACAAACATTTTTAGCGCATGAGTCATTATAACTACTATACAAAAATATTGCACAACAACTCTATTCTCAGAAAAAGTAAATGTTTGTGGTACCGAATATGTATGTACTGTATGTAATATAATAAGTACTGCAGTATGTAAAAACTGTGATACAAACTAACTGCCAATAAAAAAATGGATACATTATACAGTTGGCCGACTACTGTGTTTCTTTATTTAATTTATTAAAAAAAATAATAATTTACTTAATACTGTATTACAGTACATATTTTATTTAAAAAATTAAAAAATGCCTTTTCTGATATTGGTCCGGATAATCCAGAAGTCTGGTTGAATGGGGTCCGGTTAAGCGGGGTTGTACTGTGTACCTAATTCATTAACCTGGTTGTATTGTTGGAAATAATAATAAATAAAAGTAATGATCACTTATCAAAACAAATTAAATTTATTAATGAGTATGTCAGAATTATTAAGACATACTGGTGCGTTATTCAAGTCTGATACTTTGTAAAATATGGTCGTTTATAGATATAATTAAAACTCTGTTAGTTATTGTCAGATTCAAGAATAAAAGTATAAAAAAATGACCATTAATTATGAACTGTTAAGATGTAATGCTTTTCAAATATAGTGTGCTTAAAAGGAAACATAGCATGATTATGTTAAAGGCTTATCTATGGTATTACAGGGAATGGACCTTGCCAGATAAATGGCTTGTGTAATGAATATAGGTTACTGTTTTTATTTTTTTAGTAACAGATATATATAACTAAAATGTTTTTATGCCTGAAGTGATAATGACAGACTATATATTAATATCGCCCCATGAATATCTCTTCCATGATATTCATTTTAAAAGTAGTTTATGATGGGAAAAAATTCATCAGTAAACAGGATTAAGTAGCTACATTTTATACTGGGTGTCTGAAAAAAAACTCCAGGGTTTCAAGAATAAATATAGCTTTTATTTTGCAGCACTAAATAGTGTTTTCGAGATTGGAATGCAAGCATTGGAAGAGGCAAGGAAGGAAATATAGTGGGTGAATACGGGCTGGGCAAAAGGAATGAAAGAGAGGACCGACTTATAAGAGTTTTGCACGAAGTATAATTTAGTAATTGCCAACACCCAATTTAAAAATCATAATAGAAGAATATACACTTGGAAAAAGCCAGGCGATACTGCAAGGTATCAGATAGATTATGTCATGGTTAAGCAAAGATTTAGAAATCAACTCGTGGACTGCAAAACTTACCCTGGAGCAGACATTGATAGCGACCATAATTTGGTGATAATGAAATGTAGATTGGGGTTTAAAAACCTGAAGAAAAGGTGTCAGATGAATCGGTGGAATTTAGAGAAGCTTGAGGAAGAGGAGGTAAAGAAGATTTTTGAGGAGGACATCGCAAGAGGTCTGAGTAAAAAAGATAAGGTAGAAAATGTAGAAGAAGAATGGGAGAATGTTAAAAAGGAAATTCTTAAATCAGCAAAAGCAAACTTAGGCGGAATAATGAGAACTGGTAGAAAACCTTGGGTTTCAGACGATATATTGCAGCTGATGGATGAACGTAGAAAATATAAGAATGCTAGTGATGAAGAAAGTAAAATGAACATTGGTAAAATAGATGGAGCATACAGGAAAGTTGAATGTATTAAATAAAGATGGTACACCAATATATAATACGAAAGGTAAAGTCGATAGATGAGTGGCATATATTGAAGAGTTATACGAAGGAAATGAATTAGAAAATGGTGTTATAGAGGAAGAAGAGGGAGTTGAGGAGGATGAAATGGGAGAAACAATACTGAGATCTGAATTTAAGAGAGCATTAAAAGATTTAAATGGCAGAAAGGCTCCTGGAATAGACGGAATACCTGTAGAATTACTGCGCAGTGCAGGTGAGGAAGCGATGATAGATTATACAAACTGGTGTGTAATATTTATGAAAAAGGGGAATTTCCATCAGACTTCAAAAAAAGTGTTATAGTCATGATACCAAAGAAAGCAGGGGCAGATAAATGTGAAGAATACAGAACAATTAGTTTAACTAGTCATGCATCAAAAATCTTAACTAGAATTCTATACAGAAGAATTGAGAGGAGAGTGGAAGAAGTGTTAGGAGAAGACCAATTTGGGTTCAGGAAAAGTATAGGGACAAGGGAAGCAATTTTAGGCCTCAGATTAATAGTAGAAGGAAGATTAAAGAAAAACAAACCGACATACTTGGCGTTTATAGACCTAGAAAAGGCATTCGATAACGTAGACTGGAATAAAATGTTCAGCATTTAAAAAAAATTAGGGTTCAAATACAGAGATAGAAGAACAATTGCTAACATGTACAGGAACCAAACAACAACAGTAACAATTGAAGAACATAAGAAAGAAGCCGTAATAAGAAAGGGAGTCCGACAAGGATGTTCCCTATCTCCGTTACCTTTTAATCTTTACATGGAACTAGCAGTTAATGATGTTAAAGAACAATTTAGATTCAGAGTAACAGTACAAGGTGAAAAGATAAAGATGCTACGATTTGCTGATGATATAGTAATTCTAGCCGAGAGTAAAAAGGATTTAGAAGAAACAATGAACGGCATGGATGAAGTCCTACGCAAGAACTATCTCATGAAAATAAACAAGAACAAAACAAAAGTAATGAAATGTAGTAGAAATAACAAAGATGGACCGCTGAATGTGAAAATAGGAGGAGAAAAGATTATGGAGGTAGAAGAATTTTGTTATTTGGGAAGTAGAATTACTAAAGATGGACGAAGCAGGAGCGATATAAAATGCCGAATAGCACAAGCGAAACGAGCCTTCAGTAAGAAATATAATTTGTTTACATCAAAAATTAATTTAAATGTCAGGAAAAGATTTTTGAAAGTATATGTTTGGAGTGTCGCTTTATATGGAAGTGAAACTTGGACGATCGGAGTATCTGAGAAGAAAAGGTTAGAAGCTTTTGAAATGCGGTGCTATAGGAGAATGTTAAAAATCGGATGGGTGGATAAAGTGACAAATGAAGAGGTATTGCGGCAAATAGATGAAGAAAGAAGCATTTGGAAAAATATAGTTAAAAGAAGAGACAGACTTATAGGGCACATACTAAGGCATCCTGGAATAGTCACTTTAATATTGGAAGGACAGATAGAAGGGAAAAATTGTGTAGGCAGGCCACGTTTGGAATATGTAAAACAAATTGTTAGTGATGTAGGAATACTGAAATGAAACGACTAGCACTAGATAGGGAATCTTGGAGAGCTGCATCAAACCAGTCAAATGACGACAAAAAAAAAAAAATTATACTTGTTATTTATTCAGAAAAATTGTGTAAATTTGTTTGAAACATTAAAAACATGAATGTGGATTGGAATAATTAACTCATTTATGCCAGATCTAAAACCCACATGACAGGGAGGTATCCATTTCAATTGTTTTGAATGATGAAGTAGAGCAGATTCATGTTCATTGCTCTTTACTTTTGCTAAGTATATGTAGTTCATTCTACTCCATTCATTTTTAGTTTCTGTAGTTAAATTTTTTGTGAATTTTTTTATTTTTAAAGATTTTATTGCATTTTTATAAATTGTAAATAATTTTTTTCACATAATTTTAACATTGCATTAAAAAAGTATGTTTACTTTTCAATTTTCTGCACTAATTTCTTTTGAAGTGCATTACAATTATTTTAAGATACATAATAGATTTGTGTTATTCTTCTTTTTTTGTTATTCTTTTCTCAGTCTTCAAATTGTACCATTTCTATTTTTGTAATTATTTTTTGATTGATTTATTTGAAATGTGCATTTACAATCATCACTCTTTTTACTAAACTTGTGTCAATATTTTTTCCACAAATTAGTAATTATTCCATATTTCCATTTTTAATTTTTCTGTATTATTTCATCTTTGGTTATATTTGTATTACTCATATCCAGGATTTCCATCTTATACAAATTAAAATCGTAGTTTTATTAAACAATTTTCTAATAGTACATTCTGTTAAGAAATCATTACATTTCTAATGCTATTTTAATTTTATTATTTGTTTAAGAATAAAAATAATTTCTGACTAGATTACTTCAGAAATTTGTTATTATTGCTTGAAGTATCAGTAAAATATAATACCATAGTTTTGCAACTGAAAATATACTAAGTTCTCAATGGCCACATGTAGAATGTGTTGGTTGTACAAACCTACTGGGATTCTGCAAGGAAAGATTATACAAATTTGTATGATCTCTCTTTTTTGTTTACATTTGTGAATAAGGTTATTTAGTTTAATGGATTAAATTCATATCATGAATGTGTGAAATAATACAGAAAGAGTCATTGCAAAATTGGGTTATATTTAGTGAACTTGTTGTTTGCCTGCCAATAGGAAACAGTATATTTTTAACATCAGTTCCAAACATGAGTAATGATCTTGATTTGTCAGATTTCATTCTTGGTGTAAAACCTTCCCAGTATTTTTTAGACATGATCATGAGAAGTACTTTGTAATCTTGAGATCACAAAAAATTAGAATTATCTTGAAAATGGTTGATTAATTTATAAAACCTATGATTTTGGATGATTCAGAACATTTTTTTTTTGGGGGGGTACTCTATGGAAAACCTTTTTCTCCATAACACAAATATTCTAAAACAACATACGCACGCATGTGTTTTGTCAAGATTATGATATAGTATATTGCTTCTTAAAATAAATTGCAGTAACAAAATATTTAAGCAAATTCTTAATTATTTATTCTCCTGTATTTTTCTCAGAGTTTTTATCCAATTAATTTTTTAAGAAATGTTTCATTGCAACAGGTAAATACACCATACATGTTCTTAACTGATATTGACTTTTTGCCTATGTTTGATCTTTATTCATATCTGAAAAAAATCAATCCAGTTACTGGATCTTGAAACTACAAAGAAGGTAAGTTTTCATTTATAAAATTTATTTATTTTTTTAAAAATTATTATTTAATAATTGACCATTCAATTAGTATATAAAATTGTTTGAAATGATGATGGAGAGATGGATTCTGGTAGGAGTGGAAGGAAGACTCAGAAGAAACAATATTGGTTTCTGATAGAGTGACTGGGTGACCTTATATTAATAATGATAGAATTAGAAAGGGGCTATGAATACGGGAAGGATTTGCTGATGGCTTTCTGGATACTGAAAAGGCATATGACATGATAGCTTGGACAAAAGAAAAGCATGGAAGGCATTAAAAAGAAAGGGATTAGAGAGTGAGATTTTAGAAAAGGTAAAAGAGAATTAAGAGAATTGTTGGTTTTGTAAAGATAGAAAAAAGGCAGCTTGGCTAGAACCCTCACCTATGCTATTTATTGTTATGATGGACAATTTACGAGGTCTGTTCGGAAAATAACTGAACATTTTTAATTTGGTGCTGACAGAGAAATTTAGTGACGTACAGTTGGCAGCATTGTGTTCTGCCTAACTTCCTCTGTAACCACTTGTTCTTGGATTGTTATCTCATGTAGTTTTTATGTTATTGTTATTTAGTTTATAAGTGTTTGTAGCGATTTTGTGTAATTTTCAGAAGTGACAGTACAACATAAAGTTTTGCATGAAACTGGGGAAAACTTTCACAGAAACATTTCAACTTTTGAAACAGGTTTATGGAGATAATGCTCTGCGTCGTACGCAATGTTAGGTATGGTTTTCACAATTTAAAGTGGTCATCAGTCAACTGAAGATGACTCTTGACCAGGAAGGCCTTTGACTTCAACTGATGACACCTACGTTCAGAAAATCAATGATCTGGTGTGTGCAAATCGCCGATTGACTGTCAGAAAACTTGCACAAGAGATTAGCATCTTAACTGGATCATGCCATGACATTCCGACTGAAAAATTTAACATGCATAGAGTTGCAGCAAAGTTTGTTCCTTGTTTGAAGACCACACAACAGAAAGAACATCGAGTGGACATTTGTCGGCAACTTCTTGAACAAGTCAATGACGATGAAACATTCATGCAAAGGATCATAACGGGAGACGAAAGTTGGGTTTATGGCTACGACATAGAGACGAAAGTTCAATCATCACAATGGATTGGCAAAGGATCTTTACCCCCAAGAAAGCACGTCAAAGGACCTTAAAGGCTGTTTCAAATGAAGCTATTTAGGACTGCTTCGTGAACTGGAAACACTGCTGGGTAAAGTGTGTGAGTAGGGGAGGAGTACTTTGAAGGAAATTGACATGACATGCACTGAAGAAGTTGATAGAAAAGATTGAAGTGAGAATAATGAGAGCATTTTTTTTTTGAAGATAAACTGCTGATATGGATAATATAGAACAAAAAGTTCTGAATATATGGACAGAAATTGGAATATGTTATGAGAATTATGTAGATGGTATGAGATGGTAATCAAAACCAGAAAATATAGACCTATTTCTGTTATAGTGATTGAAGTTTCAGGAAGAAAACTGGTTGAAGGAAATGGAAGCGTTTATACAAAAGAAGGAAAAAGACTGAAGAAGAGAGATTGTGGAACAGTGATGTTAGCTGTACAGGAAAAGATAGAAGCTTTTTTATAAGTAAACCTGACTAGTGGCTGGAAACTGTACTTATGATTTTTAGAGTGAATTTTCTCACATTAATCATTAACTTCATAGGAGTTACCTTTTATCTCTAGATTGTGTAATATTGCAATAATTTTTTATGGTAAAATTTTTCCTCAGTTATATTATTATTTTGATTTTTCTGATTATTCTTTTGTTTTAGAATATTTAAAATTTTCATTTCACTTTTATTTCATGTTTTAATCAATCTTTTAGTATAGTATCTAATGAGTTATTTCTTTGTTCATTGAATGATTTATCCTCATCTGCAATAAGAAACCTCCAAAATTAAATTTTTATTATTTTTATATCATATTATTTTAGTAATTTCATCTATAATGGAGCTACTACCTTTTTTCATATTTTTAGTGGTAAATCTCTCTTTTAACAAGTTTCAACTTCATATATTTCATTGTTTGCAATCTTGAGTCTCTTTTCTTCTTACTATTTGTAAGCATCCAAAATCCTTGTTCTTCCTCTCCTTTCTTCCAATTTTTCTTCTACGAGTTTTCACAGAACATTTTTTGTAGAATGTGAAGCACCATGTTTTCCCCTTATTACCTTAACCACTTCATCTTATCACCTTAACCTAATTCTGATCTTCCCCTATTCCTCTCATAAATCTTTCATTACTTTGTTGATTTGTCCATTATTTTTCACATAAAATTTCATAAGTATCATTCTACTTCTCTTCAGCTTTCTGATTGCTTATGATTCAAAATCATTATATTGCACACAGTGTTTGATAACCTTTTTGACAGTTATTGGGCTGTTATCATTTTTACTTTTTAAACCTCATTTTCTTATAAATATACTATTTGTTACTCTTTTCCATGCATCTTGCAAAGTCATCTTCAACTAGGAGCTTTTATAGTGGAATTCTATGATTTCAAATCTTGATTTTTTTTCTTTTCTATAATAATTGCAACATTTTTAATGTTTATTATTATATAAACTTTGCTTGCTATCATAATTTATGATCTAAATTAAACCTTAGAATCTTAGTTGTATCTATGTTTTTAATTAAATATACATGTATGATGTGTGTGTGTGTGCGTGATATTCATTTATTTAAAACTTAATATTTTACCTGATTAGTGTTAATGTTACAGGTTCTAGTTGTACCAGCATTTGAAACTCAGAGATACAGTACTTCATTTCCTCATAGTAAAGCAGAACAAAACTTGCCCCTTTTTGGGTTTTTATTTATTTTTAAAGTTTCTTGATAAAAATTGATAAAAGTTTCTTGAAATATTTCATGGAAGATTTTGGGTTTAAATTTTAGTCAGGTTTTGAATTTTTTTACACGTTACAATACAATTTTAGTACAATATTTTAGATACAATTTTAGTATCTTCATCATTGATAACTTTAAATGGGTTTCACACCTACAGCTACTTAAAATAATAAGTACATACATTTTATTTAAAATTATTTAGTTACGTATGATATCTGGAAAGTAAGTACAGTTTTGTTATTAAAAAATATTAAAAACTTCAAAGAGGATAGTTTTATTATTACATGGAAAACATACCTTTTCCAGTTTTCTGCATAATCTTCACCATTATTAAGGCATATTTTATATCTTGTAATCAGTTTTTTCATTGCGTTTTCAAAGAATGGTGGTGCCAGTGAAAATAACCTCTATTGTAGAGCATTTTTCTTATCAGCATTGTCGTCATAACACTGACCAGCAAGGGATCACTTGAGATAGAGAAACAAGTGACAATCACTCAGCGTCGAGTCAGGATAAGCTGGGTGGTTCCAATGGATTCCAACCAAATTGTTCATTCAGACTTGAGTTTCCTTGGCAACATGTGGATGAGCATTGTCATGAAGCAATATTGAGCATGTCTCTCCTTCTGTTTTACATTCAAGCTGCAGTATTTTTAGTATCAATACAAAATGAAGTATTTATAGTCTCTTCTCTTGGCAAAAAAACCAACCAACAAAACCCCTATCTTATCCCAGAAGTTGATTCCTACATGATTTTTGTCTTGAAGTGGTTGTTTTGAATTTCTGTTTTTGTGGAGATTTTTGTCATCATTTCATAAAACGCTGTTTGAATTTTGTAGTTGTGTGAGAGACCCAAATCTTGTTATTTGTCACCATTTGGCTCAAAAAAATAATCTCCATTATTTTCATATCAAGCAAAAAAGACTGATATGCCATCCATTATCCTTATATGCCATAAATTTGCCTGTGAATTTCTGCTGCAGAATTGTTTTTTGCCGTCAAAAATCATATTATACCTCATACTTAATACTTGGTAGGATCTGAATTGTAGCACTCATTATATATATATATATATATATATAAAACTAATAACAAAAATAATAAATTGTTGCTAATATCTGGCTATTGTTTAAAGTAATTGAGGTATGCAAGCACCGTCTGTTTACATCACATATATAAGTGGTAAATTTAAGACAGATCGTACTTTAAAAACACTTCTCGTTAGTACAGAAGAATTATGTCTCTTCATCGTGGATTCATGGCAGTCATGTAGTTCAAAGCACAGAGAAATGTAACATTAGTGAAAGTGGAACATCTCAATTTGAAAACTCAAATTGAAAAAAATTCAACTTGAGCAACAGGCTTCCCAGTAATTTTTTGACTGTGCAGTATACAAAAGCCCGTGGATGATCCGAACTAATAAAAATTCGTGTCTGTTCAGATAACGAAAAGTTCGGATTATCGAGAGTTCAATTGAAAGATACAGGATAGGGTATCTTTTGGATAGAGGTTGTTTTGGAACTCGAAATAAGTGTCGAAACTCTTTCTTTTAGTATTTAAACACGCTTTTATTATTGTATTAATATTTACTTTCTAAAAATGGATTATATTACTGTTTGTTTAAAATGTCGGTGATTTCTGCCTGTTTCATTGAAGTTAGTGATTTTTCTACTGCATCTTTTCGTATATGAGCCAATACTAGTATTAATTTTTTTTTTCGAGGGTGATAAACGTCTTCACGTTATCATTGCCCAGATTTTTTTTAATGAAAAAAAATAAAATAAAAATAATTAAAACTAGTAGGTAAAAGTAAAAGTTAAAACAATCAAACTAATAATAAAAAAAAACAAAAAAGAAAAGCAGAAACAATTTAACAAAGTCCGAGATGGGTGTAAAGGCCCATTCTCGGGTAACAAAAGCACTAAAATAATAAATTTACAACGCAACGCCGCATAACATATGCAGTCCACGAGTATGTGGCGCACAGTCATGCGGCAGTTGCATCATGCGGATAGGGATGCTTATCCTCTTGTCATCAGGTACTCGTGTGTCCTATTCGCAACCGACAAGAGGACTACTTCTTCACGCCGAAATTTTGAATATGAGGAGTCACATGGCAACACAGAATCTTTAATCTTCCGGAGTTTATTATCTACAGTAGCCATCCAGTCACCTTGCCACCTTGATCTTAAAGATTGTTTTACATAATTAGTAAAATCAGAAGTAGCAACTCGGGTGGTTAAAGGAGGTTGATTGCATGCATCTTTGGCAGCGGAATCTGCATGTTCATTACCTGGAATCCCTACATGGCTAGGGACAAAGCAAAAACTTACTTCTGTGTTACGATTATTCAACTCGGAGATTGAGTTGTAAATTTCAATGACGATAGGATGTTTGGAATAAAAGTTTTTTAAGGCTTGGAGAGCACTACACGAGTCACTACAAATAAGAATTTTTCTATATTTAGGGTTAATGATGTTTAGAGCCTTATTTATAGCGCATAGTTCAGCGGTAAACACACTCGTAATACCGGGTAGACCAAACATATAAGTTCTTTCATTGACAACAAATGCACAACCAACGGTATCATTTTGTTTCGATCCATCAGTGTATACAACCGCATCTGGTTTCATCTTGGAGAGAATACACTGAAAGATTTGCTGGAAGATAATAGGTAGTGTTGATTGTTTATTGTATGTCATAAGGTCAAAAGTAAAATTTATAAGGTTTATTCTCCACGGAGGATATGAGCAAGGATACGTAGGAAAGAATGGCGGTGTGTCAACATTTATATGCTGCAGCAGATGCCGGGTACGGTCACCTACAGGTGCAGTACGACGTGGATGGTCCTCATCCTTTCCTAGATTAGGATTTCTAAACACTGAGTCAAGAACCGGGTGATTTGGCTGTCCTCTGAGACGAGCAAAATAAGATAATAAAAGCTGGTCTCGTCTTTCCCAAAGTGATGGTTCATCACAGTCTACAAGTAACCTTGCGACAGGACTTGATCTAAACGCGCCTGCGGCAAGCCGAAGGAAAGCACGATGTACACTATCCAGCATTTTAAGCACGGTTTGACGAGCTGAAGAGTAGGTGACACAACCAATCTAAATGGGAGCGAACAAAGGAATAGTAAAAACGTATCATACATGACCTATCGGCTCCCCAGTTGGTGTTAGTAAGGACTCGCATCATATCTAGAAGTTTGGAACATTTTGTTTTTAATTCTTTTATATGTTTGACCCAAGTAAGACGGCTATCAAAATATAAACCTAAAAACTTGACGTAAGTAGAGATAGTAATAATCTCTCCATTCAGGAAAACTTGTGGCATAGAAGGGTTTCGTAACCGAGAAAAGACTACACATTTTGTTTTTTCGGATGAAAAAGTGAAACCAGTAATCCTGGATCAAGCTTCAAGGTGAGATATAATGTTCTGCAGTAGTCTCTCTGCTGTGGGTGTTGAACGGCTTGCAATGTAAATAGCAAAATCATCAGCAAATAGAGAACATGAGATAGGAGCCTGCACACATTTGGGTAATACTGTTTATGGCTGCAGAAAATAAGGTGGCACTTAATACACTACCTTGAGGCACTCCATTCTCCAAGATGACACTACCTGAGAGCTAATCGTCAACACGAACATGAGTCGTTCGGTGATTTAAGAATCCCCGGATAAAAGCAAGCATATTGCCCTTGATTCCCCATTCTTTGAGAGTGTTAAGAATACCACGTCGCCAGGCTGTGTCATATGCCTTTTTTATATCGAAGAAGATAGCAACGAGATGCTGGCGATTGAGGAAAGCGTTTTGTATGGCTGTTTGTAGTGACACTAGATGGTCAATGGAAGATCGTCCTTGTCGGAAACCACACTATTCTGGAGATAGAAAGCCATGTTTCTCCAAGTACCATGTAAGCCTGCAGTTTACCATTCTCTCCATTATTTTACACAAAATGCTTGTTAATGAAATAGGGCGGTAGCTTGAGGGATTGGTTTGGTCTTTATCAGGTTTTAGTACTGGTATAATAAATGCTTCTGACCAGCCGGGTGGGAAGACTTGTTTGGAGAATAAACCGTTGAAAATATTCAAAAGTTGTTGTAGTGCCGAATTAGGAAGGTGTGAAAGCATGGAAAGGCGAATGTTGTCCGGTCCAGGGGAAGTGTCCTGTGAGTTTTTAAGTGCATGTAACAATTCCTTAAATACGAATGGGGTGTTTAATTCACCAACCAAATCACCAATGTTTAACGATAATATTTCTATCTGTATCTTGTACCTTTGAAAATCGTTATTATACGATGAGGTGAGAGACACCGAGCGGAAAGATTTTGCTAGACTATTTGCCACTGCTGAAGGTGATGAAAGGAGTTCTCCTTCATCAATAAGATCGAGAATAGATTGTTTCGGTGATCCGAAAATTGCACGAATTTTTTTCCACACAGTAGACGTGGGAGTAGTGCGTGAGATAGTGCTCACGTATTTCGTCCATGAATTCCTCTTAGAATTCAAGAATACCCGACGGCACACTGCTCTAGCCCTGCGGTATAAATTTAGATGTTCAGCTGTAGGCCTATGATTAAATTTGCGTAGTGCCTGCCGTCGATTCCTAATAGCATATTTACAATCATCGTTCCACCATGGAACGAAAGGACGTCTAGGATTACCCGATGTTTGTGGAATACATCTGTTGGCATTCTCAAGTATCATGGACGTAAAAGAGGAATATTGGTCAAGGATGTTCGCATCATCGTCATACTGCGATTGGAATGCTTTATGGTATCCATTCCAATCCGCCTTTTCAACAATCCATCTCCGTGGCCTTCTTTTAATCTCGCAGTCTACATCGAAACCAATAATAATTGGTCTGTGATCACTACCGTGAAAGTCATCACAAACAGACCAATTAAAATGAGGGAGTAAATTCGGTGAGCATATGGAGAGATCAATGTTAGATACAGTACCAGATGATAAGGACATGAATGTGTGTGATCCATTATTCAGTAGATAAAGGTCCAAGTCTTGTCTCACTCTGTTTATCGTATTTCCTCAAGTGGAGCAGAAGATTGAGCCCCAGGAAATATGATGGGCATTGAAATCTCCTACTATTAACAGTGGAGATGGTATTTGCGTGAGGAGACTTGAGACATCTAGAGCACTGAACACAGTGTTCAGTGAGAGATACAGATTGCAGATATGCAATTTGAAGGGGATAGAGAGCTTTACTGCAATAGCAGGAATGACAGTGGTTAGTTGAATTCTTGTAGCCGACACCCCATTCTTCATGAAGATAGCCAATCCACCACTCTCCCTACTGTCTACTAGGCAATCGTATCTCTCACAGAACTATCCTCTGAGTGTAATTGGGTCATGTTGTAGAAGGTGAGTTTCTTGAAAACACATGATTAGAGTGGATCATGTGCATGCGCCAGTACTCTAATATCTTCAATGCGGGACCGAATACCTCTAACATTCCACAGAATAATGTTCATAAGCGTAAAAAAAATAAATAAAAAAAATTAAATAATTAAATTTTGGAAATTATATAAAAATTAGCTGTACGTGATCTGGTTTTTATTTTTTGTATTTTTTATTTTAAAGAACTCTGATGCCCTACGGTCGGGTGGTTCTTCAACCATATCCTCAAGTATATGAGGTGATGGTGGAGGAGATTTATTTGAATGGGATGCTGCAGTTTACATCCGAGAGGGGGTGGTTATGTGGGTTCCCTTTACGGGGACCTTATTAGGTGGCTTACTGCCAGCTGTGATAGTCGCTACTCGTGCCGGTACGACTTTGGGAACAGGGACTTTTGTATGTATCACACTGTTGGATTCATTAACTGCGATGGAGGACTTTTTATTCATTTTTGTCAGCTCTGAGATAGTGGCTGTAAGTGAAGCTACTTGTTCAGAAAGCATCTGAACAAGTTTTTTAAGCTCATTGCAGGATCCGCACTGCTGATTATTAACATTTGTAGGAATTTGTTTAGATGTAACGGTGGCAAAAGATACATCTGGTTTAACCAGGTTCCGTGAAGAATTGTTTATCTTTTTATATTCTCTGTGTGCAGCCGGGAAAGATAGTTTTTGCTCCGTACAGATTTTGAGAATTGCCTTTTCTTCTTTAAAAGTTGGGCAATCTCGGGAGCCCAACCGGGCTCGGGAGTTGGGCAATCTCGGGAGTATGTGGACCACTCCAGTTTGCACATTTTTCACTTTCTTCGCAGTTAGTGTCATTGTGACCTTTAGCACATCGAGCACAGATCTCAGTTTTCATGCAAGATGTTGTAGTGTGACCAAAACCTTGGCATCTGAAACATCGCCGTGGGTTGGGTATGAATGGTCGTACCCGAACCGAGAGGTAACCCACTTTAATCTTCTCTGGTGGAACAGGGAGATTGAATGTTAGTATAAGAGACGGTGTCGGTTCTTCTGTTCCGTTCTGTCGTTTCATTATACGTTTCACTTCAACAACATCTTGGTGGCAAAGCTCATCAACTATTTCAGAGATATCTATATCTAAGAGGTCTCGACAAAAAATTACACCCGGGCTCGTATTTAATGTTTTGTGGCTTTCTGCACTTATATTTATACCACCCATATTACGGAGATGTAAGATAGATCGACTCTGTTCATCATTGAATGTTTCAATCACAATCGATCCGTCACGTAATTTCCTGATATTCTTCGGGGAGCCACTTGCACCTGTTATGGTTTTGTTTATTAAGAAAGGTGAAACCTTTTGAAGGGAGCCACCTTCCTGACTATTTCTTAGAACAACAAATCTAATAATAATAATAATCTAATTTTTAGAATTCAATTCTAATAATTTGCGGTTCTCTTTGGTAGGACTTTTATCCTCATCAGACAAAGCTGACCGAGGTCTCTTCACAAGACTAGATTTGGTGGTTTTTTCAGATGGACCACCAACCATCATTGTGTTTGTTATTGGAACTGAAATTTTGGTCCCACGAGTACCGGCTAAAAATGGACCACTCCAGCAGAGCGCATGCGTTCCAGTACGCTAGAGCTAAATACAACTAGGTTCGCCCTGGTGCCCAGAGGACATCGTTCGAGACTCACTACGTAGAGCCATTCACCCATCGGCACGATTTGTTCCCACCTTGGGTTACGGTTGCGTTTCGTAATATGTCGCAATACCACCGAGTGTAGATGTAAGAAATATAAGTATAGGTTGTTGTTGTGTAATTGTGTAAGTGTATATGTTGTAATTTATGTAGTGTTCTTGGTGTAGTATATGTGTATTATGTAAAGTGTTCTGCAGCTCATTGTATAGTGGGAAGAAAAGCTACAGAGGTCAAGAAAAAATTGCATCTTTATTTATATGGACTACATTGGAGCATTCTCCATACAGTCTGGACTTATCGTCCAGCGATTATCATTTGTTTGGACCACTAAAAGTAGCACTTGGAGGACAGAAATTTGAAGAGAATGGTGCTGTTGAAGTGTTTGTGAGCAATTAGTTGACATAATGCTCACCTTCATTTTATGATAGTGGACTCAAATGTTACCTTTGTGCTGGGAAAAATGTGTTTTCAAAAGAGGAAATTATGTAGAAAAATAATATTGTGCGTATATTTTTATTATCCAATTATAAAACAAAAATTCTGCTTTATATTTGATTCACCGTCGTATTAAAAAATAATGAATATATTTATTTTCTATATTGTTAATAGTCATACAATAGTTTGTGGTAAAGTGAGTGCAAGTTAATTTTTTTTTCAGATAAAACAGCTATTTCTGTTTTTCTTTTGTGAACAGTCAATCATTATGTATGAATTAAATAAGTGAATTAAACAGAAGTACATGAATTATTTTTCAAGTTTAATTATTCACCCCAATATTATTAAGTTTTAGATCAAGGCCTAAAAATTAATACCTCTAAGGTTACATTAAAAATGTAACTTTAAAATTTTACAATGGACAATTAAGTTAAAGTAAATGTGTTGCATAGAATAAATACTAAAAAATACAAGTCAAATATTGCATTTCACATATTATAAGGACCAAAACCATATTATTGTTTGTTAATGTTCAGTTGGTCATTTAAGTTGTAATCTGTGAACAAATATGGTAACTGATAATTTGATGTGTCTTTAAATTAATTTTTTTGTTAAATCACCTTTTATTTTTATTATTTTGCAGTTGGTTATTAGTAAGAATGATGAGCTGTTAAGTGAAAAAATTACCTTGCTGGAAACTGAAGACAATTTGATAAACAAGGAGTCGGTTCCTTATTCTCTTCAAGCTCATTATAAGTAAAATTAATTACATAATGAAAATACATCAGATAAAATAAATTATCCAAATAAATGTAATCTCACAACATTTTTAATAAAGTGTTTTCTAAAAATCTGTTTTTATTTATTAACTTAAATCAATTTTTGTAGAATTTTCTGGTATTATTATAAAACATTTACAAAAATTGTTTGTTTTTTTAAAAATAATACTAACATTTTAATTTTTATTTTAGAAATAAAATTAGACAAGAAAAATACATATTAATGGCTTTAACCAAATTAATCACATAAGATAAGATATTAATCTTATTGACTGAAAGAGTATTGATAAATTAATAAAAAAATAATCATACTTGCAACTAACAGCAGACATTCTCTCTCGACTTCTTCAGCAGAACCAGAAAATTCAATTGTTGAACTAGATAAATTCAACGCCTTACTAGCCTGTGATATTACTACCTGCTGACAAGATATCTGTAATAAATAAAAAGATATTTTTGTTAAACGTTACCATAAGATTTAAATTTATTTTCAATAATATTACCTAATATGGTAAAACTCATTTTTAGAGTTACCATTTCTATTAATTTACTGTTCGTAACTCTTACAACAGGTAAGACCTGTCCAGGCCTGAAAAGAACAATATTAATATTTCACACCTCTAATTGACATAATTTCTTGTACATATTATCTTAATGACAAAAAGTTATAAAGCATTTTTTGATGTTCCTTAATGCTTTATTTCAGATTTAAGTAGCAGTTTCTGTTTTTCTCTTGTGAATCATTACATGTGTGAATTTTTCATAATTAAATTACATTTTTCAAGTCTTTTCCCTAATATTAAGTTTTAGACCAAATTTAATTTTTTGTTTCTAGAAAGAAAAATGAGTACTGAAAAGGCAGAGGTAAATTACACATCTTTGTAAGTTGTTTAACTTCTTCAAGTTGATTAACAATGGTAATTAATTAGCATCAGCAGCAGGTGCTTTAACATCTGGCTCAGTGAAATTATACAATGAATACATAGTAATAAAGATAGTTTTGCTTTTTATCTTTCATGTTTATTGATATTTAATTTAATCAATCAGTGTCGAATAAATATCACTGGTAGAGATGTGCTCAACCTACAGTATGATTACAATAGGTACATAAGTACGTAAAATGTTGGTGTTTTTTATGGCAAAGAAATTATGTAATTATGCGACAATGTTATTATTAGATTTCCAAATTTATAAACATGCAATTAATGATTGCAATTACTGTAGATACTAAAAAAACAAAGCTTTCTTTTAAATGCCGTATAATGTAAACAGGTCCAAGGGTAAGACACATAATTCAATATTGTGTAGAATAATAGATAATAAAATTAGGTTGTTCCTAAAAAATCATTTTATTGAATGTACAAATCATAACATCTGACAATTTCTACTGACTTAATTTGTTATGCATTTTTAGTACAGCAATTACATAAAGAAATAGATAAATGTATTAACTTGATTTATATATTGGAATAATAAGAATAATCATACTAAATTCAAACAAATAGAATATTTTACTTTATAACAAAATCACTTAATCCCCCACTAACTTCATGAGAAGGGATCAAATCCCATCTACAGACACTTTCACGCTCTCTCTCTCTCTCTCTCTCTCTCTCTCTCTCTCTCTCACTCTATTCTCAAGGTCTTAATTGCACTTAATATTCTGCGTATTAAGTGTAAAATTTCTCAATTTGTTAATTTGTTAAATGCTAATGAGTCAGTATATACAGTAAAACATCTATCACTTCTACTAATAACTTAACTTTAAGATTAATCTGTTTCCTTTGAGAAAACCGCTAAGCATCTTTTAATTTAAGTTTACAAGCATCTACTAATTAGCATAGCTTTACAATTAATAACAAATTTTCAAGAGGAAAAAATACATTTCAACATTATGGTAACAGCCAAGAATTAATTAGAAACAGCAAACCTCCTGTTGAAGTTCAGCTATGCTTCTTTCCACTGCCTCCTGTTGCTGACAAATATCTTCATCTGAAGATTCTTCACATTCTTCTCTGAATCCATGATGTACAACATGATGTTTTGGTGACAAAGGCTCTGGAACAACAATAAAATATTTGCACATTCATTCTGGTTTAAAAAATAAATTATCAATTACAAGGTGAAATATAGATATAAGAAGAATTAAATACCACACAATCCTTAATTTCTATTAGATCATCACTAAATGAACAGAGATACAGATGAGTGAGGAGTAGTGCTTGGCGCTTCTCGTTTTCATTGTATTATGAAACTCAAGAAGCATTTTGTGATATTAAAAACAAACACATTATTTTTATGAGTACTTCAGCAATATTGAGACTGATAAAGTGAGTTCTAGAAGAATTTTTATAGTGATATAATTGTAAATCAGATTTTTATAATTAGTATACCTGATTCAAAATCTGTTGTTTTCCCATTACCTAGTAAGCACTTTATATGTTCACAACTAATACACACACACACACACACACTATATATGTATATATATATTTTTTAATAACAAAATATTAAGGAACGTGGTGAAAGTAAAGAACTATATGGTCTGACAAAGGAGATAATTTAAAATATTTTTAGTTTATGAAAAAAGTGTGCAAAAGAGTAGCAAATGAAATTTTCCCCTGGCAGTCTTTAGAAAAAAGGAGCAAAGAATTTTAAAGGAAGCATTGCTTAAGGCAATTAAGAACATTACTTCCTGTAACCACACAAAAAGCAACCACAAGAAATAGAAACATAGGCATGAACGATTTTGTTAAGAGTATCATACCAAGTTTCTTCTTACCAAAGATAAAAATTACAACTTTTCTTCCTGTATTAAATTTCATAACCAGAGAATACTCTATATAGAATATTAAATTTAGCAGGAAAAATCTAGCGTTTACCAAAAAATTGAAAAGCCTAATACCTACAAAGATAACTTCTCATCTTTGGGAATTAAAATGTAAAAATGAAAATTTTATCCATGTTTACATAGATAAAATTTGCATTTTAATAATAAATTCTGAGCTCTAAATATAACATATAATAATTGAATTTTTTGTTCCTAGCAGTAATAAGAATGGTTTTGTTAAAATGATGTGTCTCATCTTCAAAATGGTTCAAAAGCCCGAAAATTACCATGACGTAGAGGAGCTTCTTAGATGAAAATAAAAGTTGATAATGATGATAGATTTGGTAGTCAAGAATCAAGTATGTTGAGGAAACCAAAAATTATTAATATAACCATCAATCAATCCATTTATGTAAGGCATATTATCTTCGAATCAATCTATTGAAAGATATAGTAGAAGCTCAATGATAAAGTCGGTGATGATTGTACAACTGATAAACTGAGGGTATGGAAATCAAATTAAATAGCATTTAACTTGCAACATTAAAATGTTTCTATATGAGATTATAAAAACTCCATTCCATAAACTTACACAATTAGCACTTACAATAATTAACACTGATTCTATTGTTTTTGCTATAGTTTTTTTCAAGTGATGAGGTATTTAGAATCAATTTTTAATGAATATGCAACAACCTATATTCTGATTTTTTAATTAGTCCTTTACATGTAAACACTATTGGCGACAAATAATTCCTGTTATTTCCTTTGTATATTCATCTCCAAAATAAAATCATAAATTAAAGCGGTCACATTTTTCACACTGTAATATTAAGCAAAAAAATAAAATCTTCCTGTTAAGGCTAACATGTACTTCTTTGTTTACATTTTTTTTATTATTATTTTACTGAACCAGCAATCCAAAATTATTAACAGTATTGTGAATTAGCATTTTAGTTATTTAGTAATGGATGATGTATGTTTTTGAGAACTACAATCTCTCCAAATTCATTCATAGAAAGCAGTAGTTGTTTTATAGAATTTGTTTTTACTTACAGCTTTGTAAGCTGTAAGTAAAAACAATGAGAACAAATAAATTTCAATATTACCTTCCATGATAAAATAATATTAAGCATGTTGTGAAATAATAATTACTTGTTATTATGCACCTTCAATAAAAAATCTTTAAGGATATTAAAAAAAAAACTTTTAAAGGTATTAAAAAAACTTGTTCCTCTTTTAAAATAAAATCTTTATGAAATAAGTTATACTAATATTTTAAAATTAGTACGATTATTAAATGAAGAGTTAAATAAAGTTCGTAGGTACAAATATGTATTAAGATATACAAGTTCAGAACCAATAAAAAAAAGTAGTGTAACCAAACAGGTATAGGTTTAATTTTATTGCTAGTAAAATATTTTTGTCATTAGCAAAAGAGTATATAAAAAAATGAAAAAAGACTGTCATTCATTTAACAGAAAATCAAGAGGTTTTTATAAACCATTGGCGAATCCATACACAAAATTCCTAACAAAGAAAAATTTTTAATTAATATACTTTATGAAAGAACAAAAAATTGCATAAAAGATACATAACTTAATACCTATCAGAATACAAAAAATTTCCCATACAAATAAACTGCTGTAGTTGTCAATTATCATTATCCTAATGGTTTAAAAAATTTAATTTTTTCACTGGCTGCTTTACTTTCCCCCCATTATTAAATACTTTTACAGAGATCTCTGCTTTATCATAACATTTATATGGAGACTTAAATTAAAAATATAGGTTTTTTTTTTTGTCTTCAGTCATTTGACTGGTTTAATGCAGCTCTCCAAGATTCCCTATCTAGTGCTAGTCGTTTCATTTCAGTATTCCTACATCACTAACAATTTGTTTTACATATTCCAAACGTGGCCTGCCTACACAATTTTTTCCTTCTACCTGTCCTTCCAATATTAAAGCGACTATTCCAGGATGCCTTAGTATGTGGCCTATAAGTCTGTCTCTTCTTTTAACTATATTTTTCCAAATGCTTCTTTCTTCATCTATTTGCCGCAATACCTCTTCATTTGTCACTTTATCCACCCATCTGATTTTTAACACTCTCCTATAGCACCGCATTTCAAAAGCTTGTAATCTTTTCTTCTCAGATACTCCGATCGTCCAAGTTTCACTTCCATATAAAGCGACACTCCAAACATATACTTTCAAAAATCTTTTCCTGACATTTAACTTAATTTTTGATGTAAACAAATTATATTTCTTACTGAAGAAATATTCGTTTAGCTTGTGCTATTCAGCATTTTATATCGCTCCTGCTTCGTCCATCTTTAGTAATTCTACTTCCCAAATAACAAAATTCTTCTACCTCCATAATCTTTTCTACTCCTATTTTCACATTCGGTGGTCCATCTTTGTTATTTCTACTACATTTCATTACTTTTGTTTTGTTCTTCTTTATTTTCATTCTATAGTTCTTGCATAGGACTTCATCTATGCTGTTCATTGTTTCTTCTAAATCCTTTTTATTCTCGGCTAGAATTACTATATCATCAGCAAATCGGAGCATCTTTATCTTTTCACCTTGTACTGTTACTCCAAATCTAAATTGTTCTTTAACATCATTAACTGCTAGTTCCATGTAAAGATTAAAAAGTAACGGAGATAGGGAACATCCTTGTCGGACTCCCTTTCTTATTACGGCTTCTTTCTTATGTTCTTCAATTATTACTGTTGCTGTTTGGTTCCTGTACATGTTAGCAATTGTTCTTCTATCTCTGTATTTGAACCCTAATTTTTTTTAAATGCTGAACATTTTATTCCAGTCTACGTTATCGAATGCCTTTTCTAGGTCTATAAACGCCAAGTATGTTGGTTTTTTTTTCTTTAATCTTCCTCCTACTATTAATCTGAAGCCTAAAATTGCTTCCCTTGTCCCTATACTTTTCCTGAAACCAAATTGGTCTTCTCCTAACACTTCTTCCACTCTCCTCTCAATTCTTCTGTATAGAATTCTAGTTAAGATTTTTAATGCATGACTAGTTAAACTAATTGTTCTGTATTCTTCACATTTATCTGCCCCTGCTTTCTTTGGTATCATGACTATAACACTTTTTTTGAAGTCTGATGGAAATTCCCCTTTTTCATAAATATTACACACCAGTTTGTATAATCTATCATCGCTTCCTCACCTGCACTGCGCAGTAATTCTACAGGTATTCCGTCTATTCCAGGAGCCTTTCTGCCATTTAAATCTTTTAATGCTCTCTTAAATTCAGATCTCAGTATTGTTTCTCCCATTTCATCCTCGTCAACTTCCTCTTCTTCCTCTATAACACTATTTTCTAATTCATTTCCTCCGTATAACTCTTCAATATATTCCACCCATCTATCGACTTTACCTTTCGTATTACATATTGGTGTACCATCTTTGTTTAACACATTATTAGATTTTAATTTATGTACCCCAAAATTTTCCTTAACTTTCCTGTATGCTACGTCTATTTTACCAATGTTCATTTCTCTTTCCACTTCTGAACACTTTTCTTTAATCCACTCTTCTTTCGCCAGTTTGCACTTCCTGTTTATAGCATTTTTTAATTGCCGATAGTTCCTTTTACTTTCTTCATTACTAGCATTCTTATATTTTCTACGTTCATCCATAAGCTGCAATATATCGTCTGAAACCCAAGGTTTTCTACCAGTTCTCTTTATTCCGCCTAAGTTTGCTTCTGCTGATTTAAGAATTTCCTTTTTAACATTCTCCCATTCTTCTTCTACTTTTTTTACCTTATCTTTTTTACTCAGACCTCTTGCGATGTCCTCCTCAAAAATCTTCTTTACCTCCTCTTCCTCAAGCTTCTCTAAATTCCACCGATTCATCTGACAACTTTTCTTCAGGTTTTTAAACCCCAATCTACATTTCATTATCACCAAATTATGGTCGCTATCAATGTCTGCTCCAGGGTAAGTTTTGCAGTCAACAAGTTGATTTCTCAATCTTTGCTTAACCATGATTTAATCTATCTCATTCCTTGCAGTATCGCCTGGCTTTTTCCAAGTGTATATTCTTCTATTGTGATTTTTAAATTGGGTGTTGGCAATTACTAAATTATACTTCGTGCAAAGCTCTATAAGTCTGTCCCCTCTTTCATTCCTTTTGCCCAGCCCGTATTCACCCACTATATTTCCTTCCTTGCCTTTTCCAATCTCCAACTACTATTAAATTTTCATCTCCTTTTACGTGTTTAATTGCTTCATCAATCTCTTCGTATACACACTCTACCTCATCATCATCATGGGCGCTTGTAGGCATATAGACGTTAACAATTGTTGTCGGTTTCGGTTTTGATTTTATCCTTATTACAATGACTCTATCGCTATGCGTCTTGAAATACTCCACTCTCCTCCCTATCTTCTTGTTAAATGAAAGATAAAATAACATAAATATACATGAATATCTCTCTCTATTCATTATTGTCAGTGATTGGGGGTGGGCAAACTTTGTTTACAAATCTAAGGATTTGGTTTTGAGTTTTTATTTTATAACCACTCTGACATTGTTTCAGTAATATGCCCTTATTTCCACTTCAATGGTGTTAAATTATCATCATGCATGTATTATCTTCTTAATGTATTACAAGAATATCAACTTGAATGTTATGATTGCATCACTGAACTTCAATCCAAGGTGAAGTGGAAGCAACTTATCTTTTTGCCATCTATCCCAGAAATGTTGAGTAATCCGCTTAAGTCATTGCCATCTCATAAGGCTATTAGGTTGATACCAGGCAGCATCTTCTTCAGGAACAGCTGTTGACCAATTAAAAATTCCCCAAGAGTGAAAAGACTGAAATCTCTAGGATCGGATGAGATTGGGATGAGAGGTTGGGAATTTAAACCAAGCTTCTACCCTACATAAAATGTTATATTTAATTTCTTATATATTAAGGAAGCTTTGCCAGCAGTACAGACAATATGGTTCTTGAATGATTATCCCAGCCTCCCAAAGGCCACCAAAATGGGATGATCTAGGTGGAATGAAATTCCATTTTATGCTTTCATGACTAGTTGCAGAGATAGTAGTAGTTTCTTGAATTTTTTCAAAGAAAAACATATCGTACAAATCCCTGAGCTCCAGAACAGGCCATAGGTAACAGTAAGTTACCCATGACTGATTCTGTAGCTTTTTGGTTTGATTCTAAAGCATGTGATACATTTATGACAAGCCGATTTAATGACCTACCTTCCTTTACTGGGAATACCTTAGATGAACTCCTACGAGTATTGCAAGCAATCCTGCATGTGATTGTTTCAAATGTTGATTTAATGATGAGTCTAGTGATTCTTGATTTCTCTTGTATCCATTGATTCTTGATTCTTGTATCCATAAAGTCTTTCCGTGATTAAAAAAATTTATTACAAAAAAACTGTTACAGTTACAGCTGTACAGTTTGTGCCAAAAGAAAGAAAAAATTATCAAGTTTTTTTATAGCAATTAGAGTACACTCAAGTGTACAAGTGTCTAGGGCGACGGTGTGCATGGCAACACGGGAATGGCGAGCAACACAAGCTCTGTATCCCTGAGGTAGGGCCCGTGTTGCCCCCTGATGCGACTCTGGGCTTCGCCTAGACCCCAGGGGTTCAGATTCTGGCTTGGCACGCCGGCTAGTATCTATCTATACACTAAATTAACTTATCCTTGAGATAATACAAAGATTTGTATTATATCGTCATCTTACTAAAGAATTGTATTATTGGAAGATTCCAATAATACAATTCTTTAGTAAGATGACGATATCCACCTCTATCAAACCACTAACAGCAGAACAGTTTCATGTAACTCGACACAATATTCAATTTACAAGAAAATTGGACTTCCATTGTCATTTTTACAATAAAATCTTTCTTATAAATAAAAGAGAAGTTTTCCTTATAAAATCTTATAAAAAGTTTTCCTTATAAGATTTTGTTTTGTTAACAACTGATAAATGATATTAATTTTTTCTACGTTTACAACTGCTTACTTTTCTTATCTTCATTCCTTTATCTATTGTTGACGCGTCTCAGAATCACACCACTGTGAAAACTTATACTGATACTTCATATTTCTTTAATCTTTATATAGCGTTTAGTCAACGTCGTTAGTTAACGTTTATTTGATGTCATGCCTTATCTGGCCTTCTTCTTATTCGTTCTTAATGGTTATTCTTATCTTTTAATTTTATTTATCTATTTCCTGCTTTGAATAAATTGAGGTTCTTGAAAAGGACGTCTGCTTGATTATTGATATGTTCATTTATGATCGTTTTATTACTTTTAAATTTACAAATTTATAGATTTTCTAAAAACATAATTCTTCCCCTTTAACACATTTATAAATTATTTTGTTGATTCTTCCGTCTTCATTAGAGTTTGTCCTTCTTTTATTAAATGCATTACATAATTAGAACATTTTTTTTTGATTTTTGAAAGATCTCATTTGTTTGTTATATCTTAATGTATTTGAATTTAATAAATTTCTATGTATTAAAAAAAGTATTAATTAAAGTGTATCAAAATCTTTATACAGCTCACTTCTACAACTCACTTTATACAGCTCACAATCTTTTAACAGCTCACTTGAAACCTATGTTAATATTAGGTTCATTGTTATTTTCTTATCAGATAATTTTTCTGTCTTTCTGAACCACTGCAATTTAAAAATATAGAGGAGAGAAGTTAAATGCGTAACAATAAACTTACATTTATTTTACGGGGTAACCAACTTGAAGACAACAAGGTGTGGAGTTAATTTTAAGAGGGAAACATTCTGTAATTCATAGGAAAATAAATTTATTTTATAATGAATGTTTTCGGGTTTGACAATACTTACATTATAATAATATTATTATTATAGTTAGCTAGCTCAATAACCATCTACTTATACGATGAAATCATTAAAGCAAAATATATTCAATTAAAATAGAATATAATTCTATCCAAAACTTGATTGCTACAACAGCAGTTAAAGCTGACTCATTTGTCGAATGTTGAAATGTATTGTTTGTATTAATTGCAATCAAATGTATTAACAGTTTGTATTAACAGCAATTAAATGTATTAATTGCTGTTAAGTATACAGTCATCTGCACCTCAAATCTTAAAAAGAGAAAACAAAGAAGAAATGATCAGAAAGATAATATACTTCACACAGTTTAAAATAACATTGTCACTAGATTGAATTGTAGAGGAAGGAGGAATGAATGTAGAGGAATTGTAGTGAATGAAGTGTTACGTAACAATTTCTCATGGAATGATTTAATTTAAAGAGAGTATTCAAATGTACATCAATTGTTTATATAAAATATATTGAGGACTAAAACGTCTACAACACCGCTGTACCTTTTAAGGATAATAATTTTCCTAATATTATAGTACTGCTTAATAACTTACCAGATAACTCATATTTTCACATCTCATTAGTCTGATAGCAAGACGTAATAGTCCAACAACTGATCGTTCTACTAAAAAGTTATCGTTACAAGCTGCAGGACCGTATTGTATATATATGGTCTCTTACAATTTGCCACACGATCTCTATCAATAAAAGAAAATATGGGCATAAAATATTTGCTAGCTTTAAAAATGAAAACAAGAGGTAACATTCTTTACTAATGAAACTTTATTATTAACAATTCACAAATATAGTAGAAAAATATACAACAAAAATTACAGTTCTTATCTAAAAATTGTCCAATACAAATGGTCTTCTACAAGTTTCATATGGTGCTGCAAATAATTTCAGAAGCTCAATGTTATCTGGTGTAGAATTTCCTGTGTTTTAATCTCTTGGATAACTGCTATTTGAAGAATGCAGCTTGTTCTGTAGTGTATCAACATATTTTAAGAAACATTTCTAGGAAAAAATTTTAGAATAATTTGAGTTATTTAAAGAATAAGAGTTCTTTAAACAAATTATGCACACCATTTATGTTTACACACGCAACTAAGATATGAATACGGTTTATTATTATTAATATGCCACTAACATATTATTAATCTAATGCAGTTGTTTTAACTACCAGGAATCACTAGCGCATTATTTCATCGTAATCTTCAAATGTTTAAGGGCCAATCATCAACAACAGAATCATTCATCAACATCAAACAGTTTGCACAGGTTAGGCAAAAGCTACTGATGAATTCATGTGAATTTTCAACAGTTAAGCAATGTCAATTCTACCTGTTAACCACACTATAGAGATGAAAATGTACTTTATACCATTAATACAGATTGACCAACATCTCTAGGTCATTTTGCATCAGATTTAATGTCATACAGTTTTCAAGACTGGTTTATGTCTAATTTTCATGACTGTGTTACCCGATTTTATACAAATGGAAATTTAATTCCTTTAGTTATACTGGAAATAAACTTGTTGACAGATTTAAACCTGTAGCATGCTGTACAGAAGATCTAGGATTCTAAATGATTACATTTAATATTCAAGATTGGTTCAAGTTTCAGTCTGAATCAATTTTGGTTTTGTATAGAGATCATACTAAAATTTTAATAAGAACATAAGAACAGTATACATGTTGATTGAAAAATCTTGTAGTTACCATTACTTTTCTGCAAGTTACCATTGCAAAAGCAGAATAAATAATTGAACAGTTACCTGAAATCATTTACAAGACTACTCTGTGGCAAAGTTAACTCAAAAATGGAGGTTATAACATGAGGGGTAATGTTCACAACATACAGTGCCAGAAATTTTCATCTCAAATCAGTCAGATTTTTGTACTCAATCTATAGTTTTATTATTGTAAAACTATGTCACAAACAACAAAATTCACATAACCCCAACAGATACAAAAATGGTTGGCAAAAGATTTTCATTATTTAATAGAATACAACACAACATGAATAAAACAAATTAGATAAAATAATATGCACTACCATCAGACTGCATTCAAAATACTAAAATAAATGAAGATTAATTTTGATCACGCAATGATGGAATTTTATGTTTGTACTTTCTGTTGTCTGTATCATAGCACATCATCTTATTACATATATTAAGTTGGATATAATATTAAAATACTAACAACTATACCTTTATAGATAGATTTAACAAACCTTTTTCAAATAATAACTTTTAAGGTTTTAAACTTTCCTGCACTTTAATATTCTGTTGGATTTTTATGTAAGAATTTATAATAAAAATTATATTTCACTACAGGATCATGATAAAAAAAGTACATGTAAAAATATATATAATAAAGTATGAAATGCAACTAACAATCGTATTAATATCAATATATCAATTTATTTAAATTGACAAAATAAAGACATGTAATTTAATGAAACTGCATTATAAAATGTATTATGTAGGGTGCCCATTTTAAATGTAACCCTTCTATCACTGGCTTATCTTTAATAGGTATATTTAAATGAAACACGCTTGACTAAGTTATCATATGTCTCATAAAATTTTACATCTTAAATTCTAAAGCAGCTGGCATCTTCCTACATACAAGCTACTACCATTTTCACTTTATTTCTTTTAACTATTTTTAAGTGTGTTTTAACCGTTTTTAAACGGTTAAAAAAATTATGATTTTGACCAGCGGAGAAGTTAATTTTTTTAAATGGGACACATTTGCACCTCGAATTTGGATTCTAGAGACAATGATACATAAGTCTTGTCAGAAACATTTTTCCATAAAGTGGAATCTAACCTCTAAATAACCTTCGAACTTTACCTTTTTTTTCTTTTCTTTTTCCTGTTTAGCCTCCGGTAACTACCGTTTAGATAATACTTCAGAGGATGAATGAGAATGATATTCAAACTTTACCTAGTCCTGAATTCCTTTCAAAAACTCTTTTAAGCACCAAAAACTTTATATTTACAAAACTTTTTAATGTTTTCTATGCAAACATTATAAATAAATAGGATGTATCATTAAGCTCTCCCGGGAATTTTGTAACCTATTCTGCATGTGAAAATAATGGAAAAAATTCATACAAACATATGTCCTAAAACGGATTGTTTGCAAGTTACGGCTTGTGCAAAATTTCACTCGGATTTCAGCTACCCAGGTGAAATGAGATCGTATTGAAATTTTTAGGACGTTAATTAAGGGACATAATTAGTAATTTCTTATGGTTTTTAACTTGAAAAAACTGTACTTATTTACAACAGAGAAATACACTGATGTGGTATTCATTTTGGCTGTCTGTAATGGTAATGCTACAGCTGCAGCAGTAGAATATGAAATAAGTTTTCCGAATAGCAGGATTCCAGATTCCAAAAAACCAAATCGGCATGACTTTTTGCTATCTTCTGGAGAAAGGTTCACTACTTAGTATTTGTACCAGTCCAGCACGACATCTTTCTAAGTTGATCAGCATTTCACATTCGATTGTTTGTAGGACACTAAAACAAAACATGTTTTATCCTCATCATTAACATCCAGTTCAACATATACACCCAGGGGACAGTCTGCTTTGCTTGGAGTTCTACAACTGGTGGAATGCAAATCAACAACTCTACAAGTATGTTTTGTTTAGCGACAAGGCTAATTTCACTCGAGATGGTGTCAAAAACTTATGCAATGGGCATACTTGGGCAGAAGTAAACTCTCATAAAACAGTGGAAGGCAATCATTGTTCACCACAGACTTAGCGTCAATGTACGGCGGCCTTCTTCACAATCAGCTGTTTGGACCATTCGTATTGCCTAGCCGCTTAAATGCTGAGGTCTACTTGCACTTTCTTTCAAGAAGAATTGCTGCTGTTGCCTGAAGATGTTCCTCTAGCACCAAACGCAAAGTATACTTCCAGTACGATGGCATGACTCCCCATTCCTCTTGTCCCGATTCCACTCTCTTAAATCATCATTTTCCAGAAATGGATTGGTGGTGGAAGTTCATTTTCCTGGCCACCAAGATCACCTGATCTAACTGCTTTAGATTTTTCCTCCAAGGGATGAATGAAAAATATTGTATGCAAAACAAAAATACATTCTCATAAGGAATTAATTGTCATTTTGGACGCTGCTGAGCAACTGAAGGACAGTTCTGAAGAACTAATAAAGAGCAACAAAATCAGTACATAAGTGTGCCAAGAAATGTGTTGAAAATGGTGGGTTCATTTTTGAACATTTATTATAAACTGGTACCTTGGTCTGGTCTACTGTTTCTGAATTGAATCCGAATTTTTCTAACTTTTCTTAGTTTTATTCAACTTATGTTAACATCATTTTGTTCAAAGTTAAATTCTCTATAAGATTTTTTAAAGTTTTATGCTCATTAAAAAAAGTTATTGTATGTCAAACATAAAAAACAGGGTTTTCCCCACCAATTTATTGGTTTTAACCCAAGACTTTTCAAAAACTGCTGAAGAATTGGTTCTGGGACCTATTTTATTGGGGTTTTCAGGTCAAAAACCTTAAGATTTTATAATAACCTTAATCACTATTTTCTTACGGTTTGTGACTATTTTCTCAATGCTCCTTATTTAAGTCCTAAAAATTTCAGTACAACCTCATTTCACCCAGGTAGCTGAAATTTGAGCGAAATTTTTCACTTACAGTAACTCGCATACAAAGCATTTTAGGACATATGTTTATATGAACTTTTCTATTATTTTCATGAGTAGACTAGGCTATGAAAGTCCTGGGAAAACTTTGAGATACATTTGTACATTATATGAAGGTTGTTACTGCTGCAACAAAAAAAAACCTGCAGTATTGTGTAATGCTCCTGGCTTTTCCTTGACAGATTTTTATTTCAAATACTCTGTAAAGTTCTTAAATGTTAATGACTTAATTATTTAACATTTAGAATACAATTGCAAAAAAGATCAAAATGTTGAGTAAAAATTTGTTTTTGATTTTACCTAGTTAATCAAATATTTTTATCCTAAAAATATGCAGTATTTAAAGTATAATTAAGAAAAAAGAAATCAAAACTTAATAAAAGATTTTGGGTTCAATTGGTGACTCTTGATCAAATGACATTTTATTTCAAAGTAATTTTTTTTATAAAAAAAAAAATTTTTAGTAAATCAATGTGGATCTTATTTGAACTACTTGCTCTAAAGCTACCTCATGTAACATTTTTAACAGCCACAATTTAAAAACAGATAAAAGTATTATAAATTTAAAAAAACTATTTTAAAACATTTTTTTTTTAATTTTTAAGTTGACATTCCCCTTTTTAAAAACATGTTCCCATACTGTTTATATTAATACTAGAGATATAACTGGATTTCAATCTTGAAAAGAAAGTTTTAGAAATTTATATTTTAAGTATGGATTCCGTGCAACCTCATTGTTTTGCAGTTTAAAATTTATTTATTTATTTGAGTAATTATTTACTTTAATGAGTGCCTGATTCGGAAGTGTTATTCAACAAAGCTAAAAAAAAAGCACCTTAAAATTTTGTCTGATGAGGCTGAAAATCAGATCAAAGCTAGGATATATGTTTGTTTGCCCAATTACTATCTTTATGAATTTCTTATTTCTTGAGTTTGGCGATGTAGAAAAATAAATATATGAAGTAGCTTCTAAAAAGATTTACTGGTATTTAAGTTTTTCCATTATCGATTGCTTATTATGAATAATTTATAGCCTCCTTTCTTTTTCTGTTTAGCCTCTGGAACCACTGTAAGGAATTACTTCAGAGGATGATATGTATGAATGTGTAAATGAAGTGTAGTCTTGTACAGTCGCAGATCGATCATTCCTGAGATGTATTATTAATTGAAACCCAACCACCAAAGAACACCGGTATCCATGATCTGGTATTCAAATCTGTATAAAAATAACTGCCTTTATTAGGATTTGAACCTTAGAACTCTCAACTTTGAAATTGGCTAATATAATTCTGCTTTTAAAAGTATTTTCACATGTAAATTCAAGAAAACTAGTTAGAAAATTTTAGTGTTAAAAGTAATATATATTCTTGTAGGATTAAAAGAAATAGACGGAGACCCTTATTTGAAAATGTGTAGCATATTTTTACACTTTTCTTAACTTTATTAAACTCTTGGTTTTATATATATATTTGATATCTTGTAAATAGATTTTTTTTCACACTGGCAGCATTTTCCAAGACCTATTTCAATCTTGTTAAAAAAATAAAATTATAAACTCAGTTACGATTCTTTAAAAGTGAAAAAAAGTTTTTCCTTCACCCTTTTAATTTAGGGTCTGATATTCCCTAAAATGAACTAAAAGTATATAAACTTACTAAGAGATAAAAAATTAAAATGTTGAGTTGGGAACCATGTGATCATATCACCTCCACCTTCTTGATCAATTGACCCCATCTTTGGATCATACAAAATTTCATAAAAATTGGTTAATCAGGCAGAAAATATCAAACAGAACAATAACAATTGATTAAAATAAGGAAAACATTAGGTATATATATCCTCCTTCCCTGAATGAAATTATTTAAGTACATAATCAGAGTGACATACTAATATAATGGAATCATCTAATTAGTACAAGATTGTGACTGAGACCACAAATGATAAAAAAAAGGAATTTTTTACACCAATATGTATGGAGATTTGAGGAAGAATGAACATCATTAGAAAGTACTTTACTTACCAAAAAAGTTATTAAATTAAGTGAAAAAATTTACTTACTGTTTGAGTAAAATTTTAAGGTACAGAACCACTGATAAGATTCAAATCTCCTCATCCCCTTGATCGATTGTTATGACCAACATTTGATAGAATAATGTTCTATACACAGATATCATTCATGCCAAATTTCATCCAAATCAGTCTAACTAGTCTGACAATATTCTAGCAAAAACAGGCTAACATATTCGCATAAAAACTTCAGTTGAATTTTTCAATGCTATAATTATGTTTTTTTGTTAGAAGAGGTAATGAAATGTTTAGCCACACAAAAACCACGACCTTGACCAAGGTCAAACCTTGCTTGACCTTTTTCATAAACTAAAAATTGAATTATTATAAAACTGCAACAGGGTGACCAACTATTGTTTCTAAACAAATTTTGATGAAATCTGGAATATATCTTATTTAGTACGTAAGTTATTCAATACAACTGAAATTATTTGTTGGAAACACCTTTCACTTGAGTAATGTTCCTCATGAGTTCCACAGTATCTGCACCCAAATTTCATTATTTTACACTATATATGTGTCAGTAAATAGTGAGCAAGTCTTGAATTGTGACTTACTCAGATAAATGATGGCAAGTTTCTTTCAAATTTATAAATATTACTTATAAACCAATCTAACATAGCCTTATCTAAAACTAATTAAATTTCACTTGCACAATTTTAAATAATTGTACGCGGCATATTTAAAACCAATACCTTAAGCTTAACCTAATTTAATTTAGTTTTAAATAAATCTAATCTCATTCTTAATTTAATTTTATTGAAACCAAATTATTTAGTTGAAAAATAATATATATTACACTTATGCAATTCTTAATTACAAAATTTTTGATGAAGGTACTGTGTAACTTATGAGGTACCTAATTCAGATGAAAGGCATTTCTGATGAATAATTTTTTATAGTGAATAAAGTATATTACAAATTTCATCAAAATCGGAGATGAGTCCGTAACTGTATATAATTACCTAATATTATATAAACACTTATTAACACAATACTAATACAAATCAAATAGTCTTCAACTATCTACACCAATAATTGTTGCCAACAAGATACACTCATCTTGCTGCTACTCAACATCAGTGAAACTCAGAATTCAACATTCTACTGAAGTGATGGATAAAAGTTCTCTAAAAGTATCTGATTTAATTGAGATATACAAATGTTATTAATTTTAATATAATTTAACACTTAGTGTACAACAAAATACTTAAAATTTAAAAAAAAAATGTAATTCACAATTGTTCTAAAAATTTTTTAAATAAATTAAAATGATAATTCAATTTATAATTTGTTTTTTTAAAGGATTTATCTATTTGAACTAATAAAGTTTTTAATTTATTTCTATATTTTGAATTTCAGGAGGACACGGTACATTTTCAAATCTAATAAACAACATTGTACATGCAATAATGTACATGTATTAATTCAGAAATAAGTAATAAAATAAAATTTAAAGAAATATATAAAGTATTATTTTTACTTTTTAGTGCAACAATTTTTACTTTCCTGGTTATAAATAATAAATAAATCTTTTATTCAGATTTGAATATAGTAGTAAAATATACGGATGATGGCACTATAAGATAAATTTTAAATATAAAAAATATAGTTGCACTGAAAGTTCATATTATTTAAATATTTTTTTTTTTTGTCTCAGTCATTTGACTGGTTTGATGCAGCTCTCCAAGATTCCCTATCTAGTGCTAGTCGTTTCATTTCAGTATACCCTCTACATCCTACATCCCTAACAATTTGCTTTAAATATTCCATACGTGGCCTGCCTACACAATTTTTTCCTTCTACCTGTCCTTCCAATATTAAAGCGACTATTCCAGGATGCCTTAGTATGTGGCCTATAAGTTTGTCTCTTCTTTTAACTATATTTTTCCAAATGCTTCTTTCTTCATCTATTTGCCGCAATACCTCTTCATTTGTCACATTATCCACCCATCTGATTTTTAACATTCTCCTATAGCACCACATTTCAAAAGCTTCTAATCTTTTCTTCTCAGATACTGCGATCGTCCAAGTTTCACTTCCATAAAAAGGGACACTCCAAACATACACTTCCAAAAATCTTTTCCTGACATTTAAATTAATTTTTGAGGTAAACAAATTATATTTCTTACTGAAGGCTCGTTTCGCTTGTGCTATTCAGCATTTTATATCGCTCCTGCTTCGTCCATCTTTAGTAATTCTACTTCCCAAATAACAAAATTCTTCTACCTCCATAATCTTTTCTACTCCTATTTTCACATTCGGTGGTCCATCTTTGTTATTTCTACTACATTTCATTACTTTTGTTTTGTTCTTCTTTATTTTCATTCTATAGTTCTTGCATAGGACTTCATCTATGCTGTTCATTGTTTCTTCTAAATCCTTTTTACACTCGGCTAGAATTACTATATCATCAGCAAATCGGAGCATCTTTATCTTTTCACCTTGTACTGTTACTCCAAATCTAAATTGTTCTTTAACATCATTAACTGCTAGTTCCATGTAAAGATTAAAAAGTAACGGAGATAGGGAACATCCTTGTCGGACTCCCTTTCTTATTACGGCTTCTTTCTTATGTTCTTCAATTATTACTGTTGCTGTTTGGTTCCTGTACATGTTAGCAATTGTTCTTGTATCTCTGTATTTGAACCCTAATTTTTTTTAAATGCTGAACATTTTATTCCAGTCTACGTTATCGAATGCCTTTTCTAGGTCTATAAACGCCAAGTATGTTGGTTTTTTTTTCTTTAATCTTCCTCCTACTATTAATCTGAAGCCTAAAATTGCTTCCCTTGTCCCTATACTTTTCCTGAAACCAAATTGGTCTTCTCCTAACACTTCTTCCACTCTCCTCTCAATTCTTCTGTATAGAATTCTAGTTAAGATTTTTAATGCATGACTAGTTAAACTAATTGTTCTGTATTCTTCACATTTATCTGCCCCTGCTTTCTTTGGTATCATGACTATAACACTTTTTTTGAAGTCTGATGGAAATTCCCCTTTTTCATAAATATTACACACCAGTTTGTATAATCTATCATCGCTTCCTCACCTGCACTGCGCAGTAATTCTACAGGTATTCCGTCTATTCCAGGAGCCTTTCTGCCATTTAAATCTTTTAATGCTCTCTTAAATTCAGATCTCAGTATTGTTTCTCCCATTTCATCCTCGTCAACTTCCTCTTCTTCCTCTATAACACTATTTTCTAATTCATTTCCTCCGTATAACTCTTCAATATATTCCACCCATCTATCGACTTTACCTTTCGTATTACATATTGGTGTACCATCTTTGTTTAACACATTATTAGATTTTAATTTATGTACTCCAAAATTTTCCTTAACTTTCCTGTATGCTACGTCTATTTTACCAATGTTCATTTCTCTTTCCACTTCTGAACACTTTTCTTTAATCCACTCTTCTTTCGCCAGTTTGCACTTCCTGTTTATAGCATTTTTTAATTGCCGATAGTTCCTTTTACTTTCTTCATTACTAGCATTCTTATATTTTCTACGTTCATCCATAAGCTGCAATATATCGTCTGAAACCCAAGGTTTTCTACCAGTTCTCTTTATTCCGCCTAAGTTTGCTTCTGCTGATTTAAGAATTTCCTTTTTAACATTCTCCCATTCTTCTTCTACTTTTTTTACCTTATCTTTTTTACTCAGACCTCTTGCGATGTCCTCCTCAAAAATCTTCTTTACCTCCTCTTCCTCAAGCTTCTCTAAATTCCACCGATTCATCTGACAACTTTTCTTCAGGTTTTTAAACTCCAATCTACATTTCATTATCACCAAATTATGGTCGCTATCAATGTCTGCTCCAGGGTAAGTTTTGCAGTCAACAAGTTGATTTCTCAATCTTTGCTTAACCATGATTTAATCTATCTCATTCCTTGCAGTATCGCCTGGCTTTTTCCAAGTGTATATTCTTCTATTGTGATTTTTAAATTGGGTGTTGGCAATTACTAAATTATACTTCGTGCAAAGCTCTATAAGTCTGTCCCCTCTTTCATTCCTTTTGCCCAGCCCGTATTCACCCACTATATTTCCTTCCTTGCCTTTTCCAATCTCCAACTACTATTAAATTTTCATCTCCTTTTACGTGTTTAATTGCTTCATCAATCTCTTCGTATACACACTCTACCTCATCATCATCATGGGCGCTTGTAGGCATATAGACGTTAACAATCGTTGTCGGTTTAGGTTTTGATTTTATCCTTATTACAATGATATTATCGCTATGCGTTTTGAAATCCTCTACTCTCTTCCCTATCTTCTCGTTCATTATGAAACCTACTCCTGCCTGCCCATTATTTAAAGCCGAGTTAATTATTCTAATATCACCTGACCAAAAGTCGCCTTCCTCTTCCCACCGAACCTCACTAATTCCTACTACATCCACATTTATCCTATCCATTTCCCTTTTTAAATTTTCTAGCCTACCAACCTTTTTTAAACTTCTAACATTTCACGCTCCGACTTGTAGAATGTTATTTTTTAATTTTCTGGTGACCCCTTCCTTAGTAGTCCCCACCCGGAGATCCGAACGGGGGACTAGTTTACCTCCGGAATATTTTACCAAGGAAGGCGCCTCCATCATTGCTATATGAAAATGCAGAGAGCCACATTTTCTTGGAAAAAAAAGCGGCTGTGGTTTTCCATTGCTCTCAGCTGCGCAGTACTCAGAGGACTGAGTGATGTTGATATGGCCGTTTAAGTCATTCTGACTCACGCCCCTAACAACTACTGAAAGAGCTGCTGCCCTCTTTCAGGAATCATTCCTTAGTCTGGCTCTCAACAGATACCTCTCCGATATGGTTGCACCTTCGGTCCAGCTACTCTGTATCCTTGAGCACTCAAGCCCCCTCACCAACAGCAAGGTCTCATGATTCATAGAGGATTTATTTTCAGTCAGTATTTAAAATTGATACATTTTTTTCGTTTCTTGTTTGACATGTTTTGTTTAAGTTTCTTTAACATTAGGAGGGAAGGATTGGCTAGTTTTTTTTTTATTATTTATATATATATATATATATATATATATATATATTTTTTTTATGATGACATATATAAATTAAATTATAAAGGTAAGGGATTGATTAAATAATTCTAGATTCTTGCCAGTTGTTGAATCTTGTTTCAAAAAGTAGGTATGTTTATTAACAGTTGGTTGACAATTTATTACTGGAATACAGTTAAATTAATGGGTTACAAAGAAACCACTTTTATATTTATGTATAAAAAAAAAAGAACTTATATCCTATAGTTACAATATGAGGGTGAAATATTCTGTTTTGCAAATATGCTAAGTCTAACTAGGATTCAAACCCATAAACTTCCAGATGAATAGTTGAGAGAGATCTTACTATTGTTTTAAAAAAGTTGATGGTATTTTAGATGTATTTTATAAAAAAATAATTTATTTTGATTTTTTAAATTTAATTGAGAGAATAACATGTTGGTAATGAAATGTGTCTATTAATGTGATTAATGTAGATTAACTGTCATTTGTCGGTTGTTAAGAAGTAAATAATCTTAAATTTAAAAGTTGTAATTTTTCTTTTATATTATGTTAATAAGGTAGTAAAAAATGTATGTCAGAAAACTTTAAATATCCCTATTTAATGTCTATTCGTTACATAATGCGTAGAATAAATTATATATATATATATATATATATATATATATATTATATATAAATAAATATTATTATCTATAAATAAATAATATATTTTAATCATAAAGATATTTAATTGTATTGATAATATACAAAAATTTTGTTTTAAATAAATTATAAAACAAGTACATGCAGATGAAATAAGAAGAGCAGAAATTATTGCATTTTAGTAGCAGATGCTTTTTTAAAGTTTATCTGAAAAAATTAAAGTAATAAGTTTATTATTTTAATAAGTTTAATAAGTTTAATATAGTAATAAGTTTATTTTTTAATTGTTATTGTTAATGTTATTGTTAAATAACATAATAACATTGTTATTGTTTAATTGTTATTGTTAATTAGTGGTGATATTATATAATATAAAATGAATTGTATATTTTAATGCACGCTTATGTACTGTTCACAAATTATTTGTGCCCTAAAATTTAGATAGTGTGCAATTCATAATTAATGAAGTTAATTGTTCCTTCAGTGATTATATTATTTAAAATTAATTATGGTTCATTGAATTAATTATTAATTACCATAATTAATTATTTTAATTTAACAAATTATTTATTATATTTTATTATATAAGTAATGGAGCTAGTCATGAATTTAATGTTTTGTATATATAATTTTAGTGTCAATAAATGATAATGATTTAACTGACTTTTTTTATTGTTGTACAATCCTGATCATCTGATCTACATCTTAGTCTGTATAAAGCATTGAATATATATTACAGAATTATATTCTTCATTTTTTTAAATTAATATCTTATTTATAAATATAATTTCTTTTCAGTAACATAAATAATAAACATGTATTTTTGTGTATTTTGAGAATAATGGTTTTTTCACTTAGTTCAGTAATCATGAAATGGGTTTATCACAAATGGCGTATTTAATTTTTCAACGAATTTATCACTTGCAATGGAATATGGCTTTCTTCACTTGTTTTGTCCATTAGTTCATCCTTTGCTAAAGGAGAACAGTTTATTTTTAATGAATTACCATTAATTTATAATAATAAATAATTACTCATATATTTTAATCTTTGAAAATCCGATAGATTAAACTTATCATAATAATTTCCAATTATAGATTATCCTGCATCTTTGGTTGGTATAGAATTCTATAACTACATTAAAATATATTCTTTTAATAATTTGTTATTCCAGATTGTTTTCTGTTTTGAAATTTTGAATTACATTAAAAAATGTACCTGTAAACTTTGCTGTCCAGTACTGGAATGATTTAATCTTTGAAATACCTTTAATTCTTAAAAGAATACATTCTTATAATTATACAAGTAAGTATATTAATATAATATAAGCGTGTCCCAAAAAAAATCATCTGATTTGGATTATTTATATTTTGAAAACTATTTAATATAAAAACATAACATTAATTTTGTATTAAAGTTTTTCTACATAGAAAGTCATGGGTGCTCAACATACTCGGAATACATCCACACTAGTTGAATTCATCCCACACTTTATTCCCGTTGGAATTGGGAAATTTGCCTAACCCAAATGCTCAGCAGCCCATACATACTGGGTGTGTGGGGTTCACCGCCTACTGCAGTGGTACCCACTAAAAACCACTCCCTCATGTGATGTGGTGTTGGAATTGCCATTAAAACATTACCTCAATATCATGTGCATCCATACACCTTACATTCATACAAAATACATCTCATTCACATGCTACTGTACACTGTATGCAACTCTTCTAATATATACAAACTTCACTTATTTACATTTTTTTTTTCACCCTACTCCCCTGGGCCAGACATACAATTAAGTAAAGCTGAGCCCAGGGTATATATATTTGTTCTTTTTTATTTTGTCCTTTTACTCTAAGGCAGCCAACCTGCCAACTGGCAGTAAATCTGGCACGGCAGTTCGGCCCCCCTGTTCAGATCTTTGATCTTTATTTTGCCTGCCTCTAATCTATTTTGCCTCTAATCTCCAGGAGGGAGTAACAAGGCCCAACTATGTGACTCCTGGGACTTTTTTTGTCCTTCAGTTTGAAGATGGCTGCCGTCACCTCATCTTGTGTGAAGCGCTTTCTGTCACACTTGATGTATTCAGTAGCACCGTTATCTTTGCAAGAAAACAATCTAATCAGTGGGAGTCTCGCTATCTCCTCCATGAGGATGGGGAGCCGCCTACTAAATCGCTTCATAGCGATTTGATAGGCTCGCCCTCATAGATCTGAATTGAGCTCTCTGCAGAATTTTCTCCATTTATTTTTTTAGACTGCTTGATTTCATAATTTAGTAAGTGTCATGAAGCTACATATCTTTGTGCGCAGCCTCTTCATATGCATCTCCTTCTGCAACCGCTATTTTTGGCATCATAAACTCCGAAGATCACTTTACATATGCACTATTTGCACGGTCCACAAATATACTGAGTAAAAGCATCAAATTTCTACCATCTCTGCTCTGTCTGGCAACATTTTCAACGACAGTTGCAACTTGCCTTCATGTCAGTCTTAAAGGTTTCTGAATGGCTATCACACAAAACAATGGGTCTTCGATTTCTAACAGTGTGGCCAAGTGATACAAGTGTGTACTTGCCGTTTTGTCCTGCAGGACTGTCCAGTTACACTTGGAGCGCTCCCATCATCTGTCCATTATGGTTAAATCCAGAATTGAGATATGTCCCCTCGCCACACAGGTAGGTGTGTGGTCATTTAAGCAGTAAAGACAATTCACTGTCATGGGGTCTGAAAGAACCTTTCCGTGCAGTTTTTGTAAGGACTACTGGCGACAACAGCCTTACAATTCAAGTAACCCATCAGGATGATCTTCCTGGGCGTTTTGGCAATGACATCGTTGAGTCTACTCACAAATGCCTCAAACTCATGAAATTCACAGTTGGGACTGACATAGGCGGCGCCTATGTCAGTCCAACAGATATGATTTATGTGAAATCAGATATTTTTGCAAAACGTGGATTTCCTAGATGGTGGTAGGGTACATGATATCCTAAAAAAAATTTATTTTTGGTCCTCTTTGGTTCATATTCAGAATATATATTAGTTACATGAAACGAGATATTTTTGCTAAAATGGACCTCCTAGGTTGTGTTTGTCGTGATATTTCAAAAAAAAATTATTTATGGTCCGATTTGGATCATATTTAGAATATATTTCTACATGAAACGAGATATTTTTGCGATGTTGTGGGATCGTGGTATTAAAAAAAAAATTTATTTATGGTCAAATTTGGCTCATATTCAGAATATATCTTTGCTACGTGAAACGACATATTTTTGCAAAACATGGACCTCCTAGGTGGTGGTGGAGTCGTGATATTTCAAAAAAAATTTCTTTATGTCTGATTTAGTTGAATGTATTTCCTGAATATATTTAATAATTTATTTAATATGTATATCATATAAAACATGTTAATCACAGAATATAATTAAAGTTAGAAGAGTAAGCCAGTCAAAAAGTAAAATAAATCTTTATTATCCTCAAATAACACAGTTACAATTAAACAAGACAGAAAACTCAGCCGATTATTTCAAGTACATAATCTACATCTTTATTTATAATTATAACATTCAAAACATTAGTTATTTTAAATCAACAGTTGATTCAATAAAAAATAAAAAGACATTTCAATCCTATTTTCTTCTGTATGCATCATCTTCAGTTTAATATTTTATTAAACTGTAATATTTTGTCTATATTTTAGTGTAAATATATATTATTCTGATTTGATTATAAGATAAAAAATTACGCTAAGCAAACCATGTTTTTCATGCTTCTGAATTAAGGAGAATTTATATACACAGTATTCATGAAGTATAGTAACACTGAAATAAATTTCAACTCTTAAAATGAGATTCAGCAAATGGTTTACCTCAAAAAATCTATTTTTTGGTTAAAAACCTACTGCATCCCAAGGTCCCCTCTTCAAGGCCAACTCAAAAAAGTTTAAAGGAAAGGCTAGAGTTGTGATACGTTATTCTAGTAGGTAACTCTAACTAAAATGGTGGTCATTTAATGTTTTTTCAGTTATGTACAAAAGTAACTCTTAAACAGTAACAGTGAAATAATAAAAAAATAAAATTCAGTAAATGCTTCACCTCAAAGCGATCTAGCTTTCAATGCGAGTTATTATTTGGATCTACTGTGGAGGCTACCTTTGAAACTAGCTGAAAAATATCAGATGGCTGCTATTTTGATTAAGGTTGTTGTAATCTAAAGTTTTCATTAAACATTTTTGAGCTGCTCTACATGGAAGCTTTCTTTTCTGTTTAGCCTCTGGAACCACCACCATCCTCATCAGAGGATGAATGAGGATAATATGTATGAATGTAAATGAAGTGTCAGATCAACCATTCCAAAGATGTGTGGTTAATTGAAAACACTGGTATCCACAATCTAGTATTGAAATCCGTAAAAAAGTAACATGAAAGCTTGGGGTGGTTAATCCATCTCTTAAATCACTGGCATAAATTAGTGACTTTTTATATGATTTTTATTCTCAAATATTTTCTCTTTAATGCAGTGATCCTCCTAATTGTTACCTAATCACCAGCTGTACCTATTGACAACATGAACCCTATAAGTTGAACCTAAGTAACGTAAGTCACTGAGTTATAATTTTGATCTTTGTTATGTTTCCTTGAGCTGTATTTTAATATTTCATTAATTTGGTTAACTTTAAAAACTGTAAGATTTTTCATCTTTACGGTTTTACAGCACATTAAATGAGGCAAAATTTTTATGAAAATAAACTTTCAATACTGCAGAATAAGACAGAGACAGAGAGAGAGAGAGAGAGAGAGAGAGAGACACAGAGACAGCGACAGACAGACACAGAGAGAGAGAGAGAGACAAAGAGAGCCAGAGAGTGAGAGAGAGACAGAGACAGAGACAGAGATGGAGAGAGAGAGAGAGAGAGAGAGAGAGAGACAGCGACAGAGACAGAGAGAAACAGAGAGAGACAGAGAAAGAGAGTGAGAGAGAGACACAGAGAAAGAGACAAACAGAGAGAGAGAGACAGAGAGACACAGATACAGACAGAGAGAGAGAGAGAGAGAAAGAGAGACAGCGAGAGAGTGACAGAGGGAGAGAGAGAGAGCGAGAGGGAAAGAGACAGACAAAGACAGAGACAACGACAGCGACAGACACACAGAGAGGTAGACAGGGAGAGAGACAGACAGAGAGAGAGAGAGAGAGAGAGTGACAGACAGAGAGAAAGAGAGAGAGAGACAGATAGAAAGTGTCAGTCAAAGAGAAAGAGACAGAGAGAGAGAGAAAAACACAGAGAGAGACAGAGAGAAACACAGAGAGAGAGAGAGAAAAACACAGAGAAAGACAGGGAGAAAGACAGAGAGAGAGACAAAGATAGAGTGATACAGTGAGGGAGACAGAAAGAGGGAGAATGAGAGAGAGAGAGACAGAGAGTGCGAAAGAGAGAGAAACAAATAGAGAGACAGAGAGAGCGTGAGTGACAGAAAGAGAGAGAGATAGTGACATACACACAGAGAGAGAGAGAGAGAGAGAGAGAGAGAGACAAATAGAAAGTAACAGACAGAGCCAGAGAGAGAGAGAGAGAGAGAGAGAGACAGAGTAAGAGTGTAAGACAGACAGAAAGAGACAGACAGAGAGAATGTGAGAAGCACATATAGAGAGAGCGAGAGAGAGCGACAGAGACAGAGTAAGAGTGTGAGACAGACAGAGAGAAAGTGAGAGGCACATAGAGAGAGAGAAAGGCAGAGAGAGAGTGTGAGAGACAGTGGCGGAGACAAAGAGAGGCGAAAAAACAGAGAGAGAGAAAGAGAGATAGACAGTGACAGAGAGAGAGAGAGAGAGAGAGAGATAGAGAGTGACAGACAGAGAGAGAGACAAAGAGGGATACAGACAGACAGAGACAGCGACAGTGACACCGACACAGAGACAGGGAGAGAGAGAGAGTGAGAGAACGAGAGAGAGAAAAACACAGATAAAGACAAAGAGTGAGAGAGAAAGAGAGAGTGAGACAGAGATAGAGAGAGACAGACAGAGAGAGAAAGAGAGAGAGAGGCAGAGACAGAGAGAGCGTGGGAGACAGATAGAAAGTGACAGAGAGAGAGAGTGACAAAGAGGGATAGAGACAGAGAGAGAGAGAGAGAGGGACAGAGAGAGAGAGTGACAAAGAGGGATAGAGACAGAGAGAGAGAGAGAGAGATTGACAGAGAGAGAGAAAAACACAGAGAGAGAAAGAGAAAGAGAGCGAGTAAGAGAGAGAGAGACAGAGAGACAGATAAAAACAGGGAGAGAGGCAGATAGAGAAAGGCAGAGAGTGAGAATGACAGAGACAGAGACAAAGAGAGATAGAGAGACAATGAGAGAGAGAGAGAGAGAGAGACAGAGATAGCATGAGAGGCAGACAGAGTGAGAGAGAGAGAAGATAGACAGATAGAAAGTTAAAGAGAGAGAGAGAGAGTGAGAGAGAGAGAGAGTGACAGAGAGAAGGAAAGAGAAAGACAGAGACAGCGTCACAGACAGTGACAAAGAGAGAGAGAGAGAGAGACACACACACACAGTGGTGACAGAGAGTTAGAGAGACAGAGACAGATAAAGACAGAGATATAGGCAGAGAGAGAGAGAGAGAGAGAGAGAGATAGAGAGAGACACAGTGACAGAGAGTTAGAGAGACAGAGACAGATAAAGACAGACATATAGGCAGAGAGAGAGAGAGAGAGAGTCAGAGTAAGAGATTGAGTCAAAGAGAGGAAGAGAGAGAGAGGGTGTGAAAGAGCGGGAGAGAGAGTCAGCGAGAAAGAAAGACAGAGAGCGAGAGAGAGAAGGAAAGAGAAAGACAGAGACAGCGACAGAGTCACAGACGGAGAGAGAGACAGAGATACAGAGTGAGCGAGAGAGATTGACAGAGCGAGTCAGAGAAAAACATAGAGACAAAGAGAAGAGAGAGAGAACGAGAGAAAGAAAAACACAGAGAGAGAGAAAGAGAGAGACAGACAGAAAGACAGAGAGTGAGTAAGAGAGAGAGATTGAGAGAGAGAGAGAGACAGCGACAGAGACAGAGGGACAGATAAAAACGGAGAGAGAAAGACAGGGAGAGAGAGAGACAATGAGAGAGAGAGAGAGAGAGAGACAGAGAGAGCGTGAGAGATAGAGAGAGAGAGAAGATAGACAGATAGAAAGTGCAAGAGAGAGAGAGAGAGAGAAAGAGTGTGAGACAGACAGAGAGAGAGAGAGAGAGTGAAAGGCACATAGAGAGAGAGAGAGAGTCAGAGAAAGACAGAAAGAGACAGAGACAGCGACACAGAGAGGCAAAGAGAGAGAGAGAGAGAGTGATTGAGAGAAAGAGAGAGAAAAACTGAGAGAGAGAGAGACAGAGAGAGCATGAGAGACAGAGAGAGATAGAGACAACGGGTGAGAAAGAGAGAGCGAGGCACAGAGAGAGAGAGAGTGTGAGAGAGACTCACAAAGAGAGAGCGAATGGGAGAGAGTCCGACCGAGACAGAGACAGCGACACAGAGAGAGAGATAGACAGAGTTACGGATTGACATAGAGAGAGGGGGAGACAGTGAAAGAGCGAGAGAGAGATAGGGTGAGAGGGGGAGAGAGACACAGAGAGAGACAGAGATAGAGAGAGAGAAACAGAGAGAGGCGAAAATACAGCGATAAAGAGAGAGAGACAAAGAGAGTGCGAGTTACAAAGAGAGAAAGAGACAGATAGAGAGTGAGAAAGAAAGAGAGACAGAGAGTGAGAAATAGAGAGAGGCAGATAGAGAGAAAGAGTCAGAGGCACAGAGAGAGAGAAAGAGAGACAGAGAGAAAGAGACAGAGAGAGAGAGAGAGAGAGAAAGCGACAGAGAGAGCGACACAGAGAGAACGTGAGACAGAGACAGCGACACCGACACAGAGAGAGACAGCGACAGAGAGAGAGAGAAAAACACAGAGAAAGAGAGAGGCAAAGAGAGAGAGTGATACAGAGAGAGAGAGACAGAGTGAGAGAGAGAACGAGAGAGAAAAACAGAGAGAGAGAGAGAGACAGTGAGAAAGAGAGAGACAGAGAGAGCGTGAGAGACAGAGAGAGAGAGAGAGACAATGAGTGAGAAAGAGAGAGTGATAGTGAGAGAGAAAGAGAGAGAGCGGCAGAGAGAGATAGAGACAAAGAGGGATAGAAACAGAGTGAGAGAGAGAGAGTGACAGCGACAGTGACACCAACACAGAGACAGGGAGAGAGAGAGAGAGTGAGAGAAAAACACAGAGAAAGATAAAGAGTGAGAGAGAGAGAGACACACTCACAATGAGATAGAGAGAAAGAGAGAGTGAGACAGAGATAGAGAGAGAGAGAAAGATAGAGTGAGGCAGAGACAGAGAGAGACATAGACAGAGACAAATACAGACAGAGATAGAGTGAGGAGGGAATACATCCAAAATTGCCTCATTTGCGAGTTATGGTTAATGGAAGATGTGGCTCAGATTTCAGCTACCTCTGTGAAATGAGGTCGAACTGAAATTTATAGGATGTTAATTAAGCGGCAGAATTAGTGATTTGTTATGGTTGTTGAGCTTTCTTTTTTCCTGTTTAGCCTCTGGTAATTACCTTTCAGATAATAATTCATAGGATGAATGAGGATGATACGTATAAGTGTATATGAAGTCACAAGTCTTGTAAAGTCTCAGTTCGATCATTCCTGAGATGTGTGGTTAATTGAAACCCAAACACCAAAGAACACTGGTATCCACGATCTAGTATTCAAATCCGAGTAAAAATAACTGGCTTACTAGGACTTGAATGCTGGAACTCTCGACTTACAAATCAGCTGATTTGTGAAGACGCATTCACCACTAGACCAATCCGGTGGGTTATGGTTGTTGACCTAAAAAAATCGAATAAAACAGGTCTCAGAACCGTAACTACAGTAGGTTTTGAGAAATCTGCGGTGAAAACCAATAAATTGGAGGAAAAAACTCTATTTTTTACGTTTGATGTACAATAATTTTGTTAAGTGGATTATGAACACAAAAAAATTTTAAGCAGAACTTGTTGACAACTTAATTAATTATGAACAAATTAGTTTAACATAAGTTGAATAAAATAAACAGAATTTAGAAAAATTAGAATCTTTAACACTAGACCAAAGTGTATATGTAGAGGTTTATAATAGATGTTCAAAAACGAGCCCGGCATTTTCAACACATTCTTGGCACACCTCTGTACTGCTTTTGTTGCGCTTTTTAGTTCTCAGAGCTGTCCTTTGTTGGTCAGCCGCATCCATAATGCGGACAATTAATTCCTCAAGAGAATGCATTTTTGTTTTGTATACAATATTTTTCATCCATCCCCAGATGCGTTTCAAGATTTATCGCGTTTCACGGAACTATATACTGAATATGAACGAAATCAGACCATAAATATGTTTTTTTTTTTTAATATCACGGCCACACCAACACCTAGGAGGTCCATGTTTTGCAAAAATATCTCGTTTCATGTAACTAATATATATTCTGTACCAAATCTGAACATAAATAATATTTTTTTGAAATATCTCGACTCCACCGTCTTTAGCAGGTTCATGTCTTGCAAGAATATCTCCTTTAACGTAACTAAAATTTATTCTGAATATCAGCCAAATCGTAGTATAAATAATTTTTTTGGGAAATATCACAATCTCACAACTACCTAGGAGATCCATGTTTTCCAATAATATTTCGTTTCACTTCACTAATATATATTCTGAATATGTAACAAATCGGACTATAAACACATTTTTTTTTTTTAAATATCACGACCCCACAATCACCTAGCAAATCCATGTTTCCCAAAAATATCTCCTTTCACGTAAGTAATATATATTCTGAATATGAACCAAATTGGATCATAAATAATTTTTTTTGAAATATCATGACTTTAACACCACCTAGTAGGTCCATGTCTTGCAAAAATATCTTGTTTCATGTAATAATTATTATTTTGAATATGAGCCATACTGGACCATAAATTTTTTTTTTTTTTTTATATCACGACCGCACTACCATTTGGCAGATCCATGTTTTGCAAAAATATTTCGTTTCACGTAACTAATATATATTCTGAATATGAACCACATCTGACCATAAATATTTTTTTTAAATATCGCAACGCCACCACCATATAGCAGGTCCATGTTTTTCAAAAATATCACGTTTCAAATAACTAATATATATTCTGAATATGAACCAAATCGGACCATAAAAAATAATTATATTTTTAATTTAAAATATAATACTTCAATTTTTTTTTAAAATATGACGGGCCCACAATCATGTTTGATGCCAAAACTTAAAGGTGTTAGATCAGGCAATCTTTGCGGCAAGGAATGTTGACTTGCTCGACCGATCCATTTCTCAGAGAATTATTTTAGTGTGTGGAATCGGCACAAGAGAAGCGGAGAGGCGTACCACTGTGCTGGAAGTATACTTTGTGTCTCAATGCTAGAGGAACATCTTCAAGCAAATGTGGCAATTCTTCTTGAAGAAAATACAAGTAGACCTTAGGATTTATGCGGCTAGATAATATGAACGGTCCAAACCGCTGATTGTAGGAGAAAATACATTGATACTAAATAAGTGTTGAAAATTTCCTTCCACTGTTACATGAGGATTTACTTCTTGTCATGTAATGATTTAAACACAGACATAGTATTGCGCATTGTTGATCGGCTGTTGTTATTTTATTGCCAGCTTTGAAATAATAATTTTTCAAATAATTTATTGTATTTCTGTCATTAATAAAAAAATTATTATCTAATGAATTTTTATTTATTTTATTAAATAATAAACGAAGAATTGTATAATTTCCAGTTTTTTTTAATAGTAAATTTTGATTTTACAAATTTTTCCAAATTAAAAGTAACACGTACACGTTTTATGTGTTTATAACCCATTACAAAGTTATTATATGTCAAACATAAAAAACAGGATCTTTTAACCCCAATTTATTGGTTTTCACCAATTTGACTAAACTTTTTTGTATTTAATATGTTTCAAATCTAATTTTGTTTAAAGTTAAAACAAAATATTTAAATTATAAGTGTACCTAACTACACGATCAGTTTTGTACAAGATTATAATGTAAAACAAAGCAATTTCTCATAAAAAAAATTTCACCAAAATCTACATTTTCAACGACAGTTGCAACTAGCCTTCATGTCAGTCTTAAAGGTTTCTGAATGGCTATCAAACGAAACAATGGGTCTTCGATTTCTAACAGTGTGGCCAAGTGATCACTTGCAGTTTTGTGCTGCAGGACTGTCCAGTTACACTTGGAGCGCTCCCATCATCTGTCCATTATGGTTAAATCCAGAATCGAGGTATGTCCCCTCGCCACACAGGTAGGTGTGTGGTCATTTAAGCAGTAAAGACAATTCACTGTCATGGTGTCTGAAAGAACCTTGCTGTGCAGTTTTTGTAAGGACTACTGGCGACAACAGCCTTACAATTCAAGTCACCCATCAGGATGATCTTCCTGGGCATTCTGGCAATGACATCGTTGAGTCTACCCACAAATGCCTCAAACTCATGAAATTCATATAGTTGGGACTGACATAGGCGCCGCCTGTCAGTCCCAACATGCATATGTGAAATCAGACATTTTTGCAAAACGTGGATTTCCTAGATGGTGGTAGGGTACATGATATCCTAAAAAAAATTTATTTATGGTCCGAGTTGGTTCATATTCAGAATATATATATGAAACGAGATATTTTTGCTAAAATGGACCTCCTAGGTTGTGGTTGAGTCGTGATATTTCAAAAAAAATTATTTATGGTCCGATTTGGATCATATTTAGAATATATATTTCTTACATAAAACGAGATATTTCTGCGATGTGGTGGGATCGTGGTATTTAAAAAAAAAATTTATTTATGGTCAAATTTGGCTCATATTCAGAATATATATTTGCTACGTGAAACGACATATTTTTGCAAAACATGGACCTCCTAGGTGGTGGTGGAGTCGTGATATTTCAAAAAAAATTTCTTTATGTCTGATTTAGTTGAATGTATTTTCTGAATAGAACTGAGTATAATTACTCATATAATGTACCATTTAAAATGGAAGAATTCGCGAAAGCGTTGGAAAAAGCAGGCAACACAGCTGCTGGTCCGGATGAAATCCATTATAATATGATCAGGCAGCTGAATACCACTGCAAAACGCAGATTATTAGAACTTTATAATAAAATATGGTGGGATGGAACGTACCCGCGGCAGTGGAAAAAAGCTTATGTTGTTCCAGTACCAAAGAAAAATAAAAATTTAACAGACCCCCAATAGCTATCGTCCTATTTCTTTGATGTGTGCTATGGGAAAAATACTGGAAAAAATGATTAATAATCAACTCGTCTGGGTTTTGGAAAAAGAAAACCTGATATCACCGTATCAAGCAGGTTTTCAGCAATACCATTCTACCACTGATCAAATGATCAGCTTAGAGGACGTTATATATAACAGCTTTATTAAAAGGAAACATTGTGTCGGAGTCTTCTTTGATCTTCAGAAGGCTTTCGATATGACCTGGCGTCATGGTATAATGCTCCAGATACATGAATGGGGCATTCGTGGCAATCTGCCTTTACTGCTCAGCAACTACATGAATGACCGTACCTTCCAAGTACGTGTCAACAATGAATATTCATGTGAAAGAATCTTGGAAAATGGCATACCGCAGGGTTCGCCGTTGAGCGGTACCTTGTTTACCATTGCCATTAATAAATTGATACTTGCCATTCCAGTAGAAATCAGCAAAAGCGTCTATGTTGATGATCTGGCAATTGTGTATGCCAGCAACAAGACTGCTATGGTGAGGTACAAATTGCAACGAGCGATCAATGCTCTAAATGAAGTTGCAAGGAATAACGGATTCCAATTCTCACCAGAGAAAACGTGCTGTGTACACTTTTGTAGGAAGAGAATCCTCATCAAAGTCCTGCTTTGACAGTTGACGATAATCCAATACAATATAAAGATAGCGTAAGATATTTAGGACTAGTATTGGATAAATCCCTTACATGGGGATTACATATACAGGACTTGAGTGATAGATGCAAAAGAGCCCTAAACATTATAAAATGTTTATCGAATTTAAATTGGGGCTCAGAAAAAGAGACATTATTGAGATTGTATAAAGCATTGGTTCAATCTAAACTAGACTACGGATGTATCGTATATTCATCCGCTAGAAAGTCGCACTTAAGAAAGTTAGACGTAGTTCATAATAGCGGAATAAGATATGCAACAGGCGCTTTCCGCACAAGTTCGGCGGCTAGTCTGATGTCTGAAGCCGGAATAATGCCACTACATTATAGAAGAGAGATCCTTTTGTTAAGATATGCAGCAAATGTATGGGCTTTCCCTGCTCATATAAATAATAAATTGTTTACGAATCATCCTATGGCTGCAGTATATGAACATCGTGCTACCTATTCCAGACCAACCGGAATTAGGTACCACGAATTAAGAAGAAAATATGAAATTGCTATACCAGAGACACTAGCAATTTCTGCTAGAGAAATGCCGCCATGGCTCTTGCCAGCGGTAAATACAAATTTGGATCTCTCTCAAGGAGAAATAAAAAAGAAACCAGCAGTGATCATCCAGCAGGAATTTTTAGCAACCGTCAGTAGTTACGAAGAACATATTAGAATTTATACTGACGGTTCTGAAACCGAACATGGTGTTGGATGCTCGATATATGTAAATGAAGAAGCCCACTTTTGGAGACTGCCAGATGTGGCCAGTGTCTACACGGCAGTACTCACTGCAATTCAGCAAGCTCTTCGCTACACTGAACACTATTGCGAAGAGAGAGTGCTAATATGTTCCGATTCATTAAGTGCACTCGTCGCAATTCGGAACAAGAACATTAAGGATGTCTTAATTGCAAACATCCTGTCCATTTTATACGTACTAAAACAACGAGGACAGCGATACGTATTTGTATGGACTCCAGGGCATGCTGGTATTACAGGTAATGAAATCGCAGACGAAGCTGCCAGAAAGGCAACAGTCTGCGATGATTTGGATACATTTCCTGTAAGAGTGGCAGATGTTAAAAACCGTCTAACAAACATAGTAAAAAACAAGTGGAACGCTGAATGGAGGAGTTTAAATACAAAATTAAACTCAGTTAAAACTTCTCCTTATAAATGGAAAAGCGACTTTAAGTTGACTCGCCGAGAACAAGTAGCGGTGACCAGACTTAGAATCGGTCACACGCGATAAACAAATTTATATATGTTAACCGGCGAAGTGAGACCAATGTGCAGTGTTTGTAATAAAACACTGACAATCAAGCATCTAATAGAAGAGTGTACCATATATGAGGACCTCAGAAAGAGGTTCCGTCTTACAAATAATATTAGTGCTGATCTGGATAATGGAAATGAAGAAAATATAGTTGCATTTTTACACGCCAGTGGACTTCTTAAAAGTCTATAAAATGGAAGTTTAAAGCTGTGGTAAAAGATACTCTAAGCGGTAGTTTTATATATACATATAAGGGAGTCTCGAAGCGTGGCACGTATAGTGACGGGAGGTAGCCCTCTTGCCTAGGCCATTTTGGCTCACCTGCATTCAAGAGCAGTGAGTCGGGGTGTGTCCGATGATGGCATGGGGGACCCTCAAGGGTGGATTGAGGGCGCGAGGCTATGGGTGTACGCCGTGCATGCCTATGGCCTGATATAAGAAGGATTCAACTGCTACGGCACCCTGGCACGACTAATATACTGCACAACGGTGGTTCTGGTCGCCCCGAGGGTGCTTAAAAACTATAAATGAGTCTTCGTAGAAGAAAGAAAGAAAGATATGGTATCAATAAGTTTAATTTTAATTTTAATTTCATGGTCTTTTGAGAACCTATCTCAAATTTTAATATTGGGGCCCTTTACACCCCGTAAGTGTTTGTGATTGTCCTTGTCTTTTATGTTTTAATGTTTATTGTGAAGTTTGTGTTTTTAAATAAAATGTAAGGGCCCTTTACACCCTTACATATGACGATCCTGATGGAGATAATAATTTCTTTTAAAGAATGTGACGAGGGCTAATGACCTTAGCAGTCGATGCCCGTAAAAATTCAGTTAAAAAAAATAAAAAATAATATTTTTTTGAAATATCTCGACTCCACCGTCATTTAGCAGGTTCATGTCTTGCAAGAATATCTCCTTTAACGTAACTAAAATTTATTCTGAATATCAGCCAAATCGTAGTATAAATAATTTTTTTGGGAAATATCACAATCTCACAACTACCTAGGAGATCCATGTTTTCCAATAGTATTTTGTTTCACTTCACTAATATATATTCTGAATATATAACAAATCGGACCATAAACACATTTTTTTTTTTAATATCACAACCCCACAATCACCTAGCAAGTCCATGTTTCCCAAAAATATATCCTTTCACGTAAGTAATATATATTCTGAATATGAACCAAATCGGACCATAAATAAATTTTTTTTGAAATATCACGACTTTAACACTACCTAGTAAGTCCATGTCTTGCAAAAATATCTTGTTTCATGTAATAATTATTATTTTGAATATAAGCCATACCAGACCATAAAATAGGTTCGGTGATAGTTCATCACCTCGTCTCAGCCCTTTTTTGACTAGGAAAGGTTTGCCTATATTTGCTGTAATTTTAAATTTAGAGAATGTGTTTGTAAGAGTGAGTTTAATGAGGTTCAAATTTTTCTGGTCAACTCATATTCTCTCAAAATTTGAAAAAAGTCTCTGTCCACAAAATCATACGCTTTCTGAAATTTTGTAAAAGATATAAGAAAGGTTTGTTTCTGGATACGTAATATTTTAGAATCGATCAGACTTTGTATTTATTCTGAATATGATCGTCCTTTTTTAAATCCTTCTTCACACCTTTCTATATGTGATCTATTTGGGGTTCTAATCTATTCAATAACATTTTCACAGTATTTTATAAGTCACCGGCAACAATGAAATACTTCTATAGTTGTTGACATCCGTCTTGGAGGTATAAATTATAAATAATAATTAATATAGCTTATTTATTTTTATTTATAATAAAATACTTATACAAATTGAATTGAAATCACAGGTATAAGTTACTATTTATTCTATAATTTAATGCAATTTTAATTCACAATAATATCAGTTTTAAAGTGATTAACATATAATATCTGTACAAAAAAAAATCTATTATTTAAAAAAAGATGTTAAAATTTTCATAGCTTTTGTTTAATTAAATATTGTGATTTTTCCTGAATAATAAATTAAAATATAAAAAATTTTGTACTTCTGATTATTTTAATACGAATTATACCCATTTTATGTTTATTATTAAATTTAAAAATAATATTAATAAAATCTTTTCTCGAGGATATTATTATTATTTTTTTGGTTATATGAGCATCAGCTGCTACAGTCATTAGCCCTCATCACACTCTTTAAAATAGGGATTAAATCACAATCAGGTTTGTCATATGTAAGGGTGGAAAGGGCCCTTACATTTTATTTAAAAACACCAAACTAAACAAGACAGAAAATTTAGACACAAACACTGAACATACTTACAGGATGCAAAGGACCCCGATATTAAAATTTAAAAAGTAAATAAAACATAAATATATGTGAAAAACAACGGCTTCACAATACCAACATTCCCTTTTTTCTCCCTTAATTTTATTTAAGCACCCCTGGAGCAACCGAAACTGCCATTAAGCAGCACATCAATTGACCCAAGATCCATGGGAGTTGACTGACTACCTCTCTGTAAATTATCCTGTAGGACTTAACCCATCGGGTTCCCCCTGTGTTAGCAGAAATTAAAATAAAAAAATTATTAAAAATATTAATTAATTTAACTTATTTCTGATATTGTTTAAAGGTATTCATAGAATTTCTGTTGTGAAATGAATTTTATTTTGCACTTGGGAGTGATGTTAAGACATTCTGAAGAATTGCCAATTGTAAACAGGTGTGTATCTAAAACAGTAGGCTTATACATTACAGATTCTAGGTGTAAAAGTGAACAGAAAGTTTCTTAAGGAAAAATGTTACATTTCCCTTCGATTTTCCTTCTCTCCGGCATTTTGTATTTATTAATAAATTTATATATGAAAATCGGATTGAGAAGTGAACAATAACTTCAGAGGATGAATGAGGATGATACACACACATTTTTAACAACATTGTCTAATAAATAAAATATTTCATTTTATTAATTATTTATTTATATTATTTTAGTATTTCACTATATTAATGTTAACGGTGACCGTGTAAATTTTTATCATATTATGTGTTCTTAAGAAAATGCTACGCATTTTTTTAGAACAAAATGACACCTTAGTTTTGAAAATCGATTGACAAATAACCAACTTATGACAGAAAATGTATCACTATTTTCTGCCAGATTTCATCTCCTTCTCTATTAAGTCGGGTTCTTTATTTATTATGTGTGCTATTTATTAATTTAATTATTTTAATTTATATTAGTAGCTTCTCCCGCCTATGGCATGCCCTCTGAAACTAGGGTGGGTTCCCTTGGCAGGCGATGTCTTGGAATGAGACTATTAGGTGTTCAAAACTGTACATCTTGTGTGAAAAATATTTTTTGAATGATGAAAATTGAAAGCAAAAATATATCAGGAAATCTTTCCGATTAAATCTGGTTTAGATTGGTCCTTAGTGAAGGCAGTTACTTTTATTTTGATTTGAATACTAGATGGTGCTGGTATTCTATGGCGGTTCAGTTTCAATTAACCACACATCTCGGGAACGGTCGACCTGAGACTGTACAAGAATATACATCATTTACATTCATACATATCATACTTATTCATCCTCTGAAGTTATTACTTCAGAGTTTATTACTTAAGGTGGTTCCAGAGACTAAACAGAAAAAGTGAGGGATAGGCGTCGGAATTTGAATTTTTTTTTTGAAGGGGGCTCAGAGAAAAAAATCATAAAGGATAAGTTACGAAATGATATTATATAGTATAATTTAAATTTATTAATGAACATACAAACAAAAAAAAAACCTTGAAATTCTTTTATCGTATTTAATAAACTCTTCTTTTCAATAAAAAATTCACTGTTCCACTTATCGGTCTAGACCATCCAAAATTTCTTTAAAAACAACATTTTCACTCGTTTATTTCTACGCTCAGAAGACAATTTCACTTTCATTCCACTCCATGCTTTTTACTCTTGATAACGCAACAAACAACTGTCCATGCCCAAAAATTTCTCCTCTCAAATCAATACTGACCAATTCAAAACTTTTTTCATACAAAAAGCTAATCGCAGAGGAAACTGAAGTCTCTTCAATGAAAACCCTTTTGTACTCTCATCGATCAAAGTTATTCTTGGAATATACATTGTTTCTCCTTGCTTACCTGCAGTCGAAATTTTGCACTTTAAAACATTATTCTCCATTCTTCTAACAGTAAATCTCATTCCATCGCATAAACCATCTTTATGCTCAAATTTCTTAAACACATGACCGTCGAATTCTTCTTTAACTGCAAAACATAATTTAAAAAATATATTAATAACATATGTATTGCGTATATTTTGGTTAAAGAAATAAATATATATTACAAGTATAAATAATAACAAGTGCAAGTAATAAATATATAATAATATAACAAGTATACACTTGACCACCACGGGACATCTACTAACGAATCGGGATTTTCCGCTAGCGATCTATACATTCCAGTGCCTGTTATCTGAGCACATTATTACTTTTTGTATGGAATGACATCACTCGCACTACTGGTGTTTTATGTGCTAACCTAAGCGGGACGGACACACTACAGACAGACAGACACACAGTAGGGTAGAATTAACATTGTTAATATTATAAAAGTATGCAATTTTTTCAAAATAAAAGTAATAAAAAAATAATTTTCTAAGATAATCCAATAATTTTATTTTCAAAATAAAACTGGAACTGACAGTTGTTGTATTATATAAGAAAGAGCTGCTGCGTGAATACCATCGCCTCATCTCCTTTATTCACACCTCTTCTACAAGTAGTGTACCATTTTAACCCGCCTACATTCATTACTCTTCTTGTTTGTTTGATTACAGATATTGTTAATATGTATCCTCTAAATCAACTCTAATTTCCCATGAACTCATCTCTTTCTCTTTAATTTTGAATTTCATTTATTTTCTCATACAACAGCACATTTCAAATCGTGTTAAAACATTCGTATTTAATTATTAAAATGACATGCTACCGGTATTAAAAAAATAATAACAACTGCTGTTTAAGAGTTACTTTTGTACATAACTGAAAAAACATTAAATGACCACCATTTTAGTTAATAGTTACCTATTAGAATAACGTATCACAACTCTAACCTTTCCTTTAAACATTTTTGAATTGGCCCTGAAGAGGAGGGGGACCTTGGGATGCAGTAGGTTTTTAACCAAAAAATTTATTTTTTTTAGGTAAAACCATTTGCTGAATCTCATTTTAAGAGTTGAAATTTATTTCAGTGTTACTATACTTCATGAATACTGTGTATATAAATTCTCCTTAATTCAGTACCATGAAAAACACGGTTTGCTTAGCGTAATTTTTTATCTTATAATCAAATCAGAATAATATATATTTATACTAAAATATAGAGACAAAATATTACAGTTTAATAGAATATTAAACTGAAGATGATGCATACAGGAGAAAATAGGATTGAAATGTCTTTTTATTTTTTATCGAATCAAATGTAGATTTAAAATAATTTATGTTTTGAATGTTATAATTATAAATAAAGATGTAGATTATGTACTTGAAATAATCGGCTGAGTTTTTTATCTTGTTTAATTGTAACTGTGTTATTTGAGGATAATAAAGATTTATTTTACTTTTTGACTGGCTTACTCTTCTAACTTTAATTATATTCTGTGATTAACATGTTTGATACGATATACATATATTAATTTTTCAAATATGTTGCTTGCAACAGGTAATAAATTTATTAAGAAAACGAGAATTCTTAATAAATCCACATCCTGTGTCTTCCACATCCTTATACGTCTCATCACCCCACATCCTCTGCTAATGATTATTTTAATTATAATTATTATAAATAATTTATTGTATAATTACATGCAATCAGAGTAGCATCAAAAAATGCACGATTAGAAAATAAAAATTCGAAGCGATTAAAGTCCATATTAATTATTTACGTACAATATAAAATCATGAAATTATGTTTTGTAAAATGTATGAAGATATTAAATACAAATGATAACAGCCAAATAATTCAAAAATCAAAAGGCATTAATGAAGATTATTGTAGCACATGTTTATGTGCAGGTTTAACAGTTACAGAAGATTCAGGGTTTTTTCAATTTTTAAATTAGTATTATTTAAAAATTCATCAACAGAGTAATATTGTTTCTGTAAGATAAGATTTTTTACTTGTATTTTAAATAAATTAGTCAGAAGATTTTTTTAATAGATAGATAATTTATTAGATATGGAATAAGAAGCATAGTAAGGCCCTTTCTTGTAAGCCCAAGTATTGAGTTACGTAAAGAGGAAAAAGGTTTTGCGGTCGTTTTTTGATAGAAACAATAAGGTAAACGATAAGTTACTATTCTTTTTAACAAGACTACACATTCATAAATATAAATTAAGGGTAAGTTAACATTTAAAAATTTATGTATATATTCACAGTTATATACTGGTATATAATTGTGAATATAAGGACTGCCTAAAAGCACATACCGTAAAACAAACAGAAGATGGTTTCCAAAAGAGTCGATAGACCACCATAAGAAGACAACACTTTGCATATGCCCAGAACTGAAACAATGGTTTCACCCAGGAGGTGATGCTTTTTGACTGTATTCTAACCTATGATGAGATGTGGATTCACCATTATTAAGTGGAATAAAAAAAAATAGAGCGTGGATTGGAAGAACAAGAGTTCAGCTGTTAAGAACATCATGACAGTATTTTTGATTAACATTGCTGATTGCATAATTTTTCCATCACCTAATAACAGGATTTTTGAGTCTCATACAGTAACAGCATCTCCTTTCTGGCTATTTTATTAGATGAATAATTGGCTTGGAATGAACAAATTGATTTTGTTAGTTAAAAAAATGAAACTGTATTGTTATACTTGAAGTACCTTAGTAGAATACTGAGTTTATCATCATTGTTAAACATATATAAATATTTATGTATATTCCTCTCTGAAGTGTAATGTCATTTCTTAGGGCTCCCTCAAAAACTTGAGTATTCAAAATAAAAAATGGCTATAAATATGGATTGTGTATTTAGAAAATTAAAAATGTTAACTAATACTTGTGTTTATAATTATGAAATCAGTCACTAACAGAAAAAAAAATCGCTTATTAATAAAAAATAACAATTTCCAAACCAGACAAAAGAACATTTTACAGGTAAATTTTCACAATACCTCAGCTTATAAGAAAGAGTCTTACGTCTCTGTTGCCATTTTTAGTGAATTGCTGAACTATTTAAACTATCTTCCCACCAATTTATTTATAAAACAAAAGGTTTTTATTTTACAGAAACAATATTACACAGTTAATGAATTTTTAAACAGTCTTAAAGAATTTAAATTTAATGTAAGCATTTAAAACAATTTTTAAATGTTCATTTCTTGCATTTGTTCAAGGTTAGAATTATTTTTTCTAATCTTTTACTCAAGTAACCCACCGGGTCGGTCTAGTGGTGAACATGTCTTCCCAAATCAGCTGATTTGGAAGTTGAGAGTTCCAGCATTCAAGTCCTAGTAAAAGCGGTTATTTTTATATAGATTTGAATACTGGATTGTGGATACTGGTATTCTTTGGCGGTTGGGTTTCAATTAACCACACAACTCAGGAGCGGTCAAACTGAGACTGTACAGGACTACACTCATACATATCATCCTCTGAAGTAATACCTGAATGGTAACTCCCAGAGGCTAAACAGGAAACACAAAGTCTTCTACTCAAATAGTATTCATTAACACCTGAATTGTAAATTATTTTATAATCGTTTCTTATATTTAGTATTTTCACATTTTTTCTTATCATTTCTCGAGTTTATACATTAAATAATTAATATGGAGTCTAATGACTTCTATTTTTTTATCTTACAATTAATTCTGGCTGGATTGTCCCATTCTATTTAGATCAAGGTTTTATCTCGATTCATCGGGTCTAATGCTCGGGAATTTTTTTTTATCAGCAGAGTAATAAACCTAATCGTTCTTGACGTTAATCAAAATAATCTATTACTGTACACCGATCAGAATAAGAGATTAATTTTTTTATTTGATCGATTAATAATGAAAATCTCATGTGGGTGTTTGTTTTCAATTTCAGCAAGACTTATATTCATTTCAGTATATACTACTGTTTCGACAACATTGCAAATTATAAATTTATTACTGTTTTTAGCTACGGTAAAAAAATTTTATGAACATAATAAATTAACTAAAAATGTATTAACCGATGAATGCATGAGAAATTATAATAAAAAAGAAAAAGAAAGGTATGTAAATTTCATCGGCTAAATTTTAAGCGAGACCTTAAAATAAAATAAAAATAATCAGAATACTTTAATAACTGCTAAAAAGGTATTTGTGTTCAAATATACAAGAGATGGAGCAAGTGTGTCAATGTTTTGTTGATAGAGATTGAAGAATAGATCAACAAATTTATGATAGCAACATCTAAGGAGTAAATCTGTATTATACTTAAAATAAAAATGTGTGTTTTCTGATGAAATGACGTAAATTACATTTAAGAGGTATTTAAATATTTTTTCTTGTATCATTATGAAAGTGATCTCTGCTTAACATCTGTACCCAGTCTCAGTGTAACGTTCTTTTCTCTACACGATCAGTTTCTTTACTCAGTGTGATGCAAGAGTAGATTTTGGTGAAATTTTTTTTATGAGAAATTGCTTTGTTTTACATTATAATCTTGTACAAAACTGATCGTGTAGTTAGGTACACTTATAATTTAAATATTTTGTTTTAACTTTAAACAAAATTAGATTTGAAACATATTAAATACAAAAAAGTTTAGTCAAATTGGTGAAAACCAATAAATTGGGGTTAAAAGATCCTATTTTTTATGTTTGACATATAATAACTTTGTAATGGGTTATAAACACATAAAACGTGTACGTGTTACTTTTAATTTGGAAAAATTTGTAAAATCAAAATTTACTATTAAAAAAAACTGGAAATTATACAATTCTTCGTTTATTATTTAATAAAATAAATAAAAATTCATTAGATAATAATTTTTTTATTAATGACAGAAATACAATAAATTATTTGAAAAATTATTATTTCAAAGCTGGCAATAAAATAACAACAGCCGATCAACAATGCGCAATACTATGTCTGTGTTTAAATCATTACATGACAAGAAGTAAATCCTCATGTAACGGTGGAAGGAAATTTTCAACACTTATTTAGTATCAATGTATTTTCTCCTACAATCAGCGGTTTGGACCGTTCATATTATCTAGCCGCATAAATCCTAAGGTCTACTTGTATTTTCTTCAAGAAGAATTGCCACATTTGCTTGAAGATGTTCCTCTAGCATTGAGACACAAAGTATACTTCCAGCACAGTGGTACGCCTCTCCGCTTCTCTTGTGCCGATTCCACACACTAAAATAATTCTCTGAGAAATGGATCGGTCGAGCAAGTCAACATTCCTTGCCGCAAAGATTGCCTGATCTAACACCTTTAAGTTTTGGCATCAAACATGATTGTGGGCCCGTCATATTTTTAAAAAAAATTGAAGTATTATATTTTAAATTTAAAATATAATTATTTTTTATGGTCCGATTTGGTTCATATTCAGAATATATATTAGTGAAGTGAAACGAAATATTATTGGAAAACATGTTTCTCCTAGGTAGTTGTGAGATTGTGATATTTCCCAAAAAAATTATTTATACTATGATTTGGCTGATATTCAGAATAAATTTTAGTTACGTTAAAGGAGATATTCTTGCAAGACATGAACCTGCTAAAGACGGTGGAGTCGAGATATTTCAAAAAAATATTATTTATGTTCAGATTTGGTACAGAATATATATTAGTTACATGAAACGAGATATTTTTGCAAAACATGGACCTCCTAGGTGTTGGTGTGGCCGTGATATTAAAAAAAAAAACATATTTATGGTCTGATTTCGTTCATATTCAGAATATAGTTCCGTGAAACGCGATAATCTGGAAACGCATCTGGGGATGGATGAAAAATATTGTATACAAAACAAAAATGCATTCTCTTGAGGAATTAATTGTCCGCATTATGGATGTGGCTGACCAACAAAGGACAGCCCTGAGAACTAAAAAGCGCAACAAAAGCAGTACAGAGGTGTGCCAAGAATGTGTTGAAAATGCCGGGCTCGTTTTTGAACATCTATTATAAACCTCTACATATACACTTTGGTCTAGTGTTAAAGATTCTAATTTTTCTAAATTCTGTTTATTTTATTCAACTTATGTTAAACTAATTTGTTCATAATTAATTAAGTTGTCAACAAGTTGTGCTTAAAATTTTTATGTGTTCATAACCCACTTAACAAAATTATTGTACATCAAACGTAAAAAATAGAGTTTTTTCCTCCAATTTATTGGTTTTCACCGCAGATTTCTCAAAACCTACTGTAGTTACGGTTCTGAGACCTGTTTTATTCGATTTTTTTAGGTCAACAACCATAACCCACCGGACTGGTCTAGTGGTGAATGCGTCTTCACAAATCAGCTGATTTGTAAGTCGAGAGTTCCAGCATTCAAGTCCTAGTAAGTCAGATTTAGTAGGCGGCTCCCCATCCTCATGGAGGAGATAGCGAGACTCCCACTGATTAGATTGTTTTCTTGCAAAGATAACGGTGCTACTGAATACATCAAGTGTGACAGAAAGCGCTTCACACAAGATGAGGTGACGGCAGCCATCTTCAAACTGAAGGACAAAAAAAGTCCCAGGAGTCACATAGTTGGGCCTTGTTACTCCCTCCTGGAGATTAGAGGCAGGCAAAATAAAGATCAAAGATCTGAACAGGGGGGCCGAACTGCCGTGCCAGATTTACTGCCAGTTGGCAGGTTGGCTGCCTTAGAGTAAAAGGACAAAATAAAAAAGAACAAATATATATACCCTGGGCTCAGCTTTACTTAATTGTATGTCTGGCCCAGGGGAGTAGGGTGAAAAAAAAAATGTAAATAAGTGAAGTTTGTATATATTAGAAGAGTTGCATACAGTGTACAGTAGCATGTGAATGAGATGTATTTTGTATGAATGTAAGGTGTATGGATGCACATGATATTGAGGTAATGTTTTAATGGCAATTCCAACACCACATCACATGAGGGAGTGGTTTTTAGTGGGTACCACTGCAGTAGGCGGTGAACCCCACACACCCAGTATGTATGGGCTGCTGAGCATTTGGGTTAGGCAAATTTCCCAATTCCAACGGGAATAAAGTGTGGGATGAATTCAACTAGTGTGGATGTATTCCGAGTATGTTGAGCACCCATGACTTTCTATGTAGAAAAACTTTAATACAAAATTAATGTTATGTTTTTATATTAAATAGTTTTCAAAATATAAATAATCCAAATCAGATGATTTTTTTTGGGACACGCTTATATTATATTAATATACTTACTTGTATAATTATAAGAATGTATTCTTTTAAGAATTAAAGGTATTTCAAAGATTAAATCATTCCAGTACTGGACAGCAAAGTTTACAGGTACATTTTTTAATGTAATTCAAAATTTCAAAACAGAAAACAATCTGGAATAACAAATTATTAAAAGAATATATTTTAATGTAGTTATAGAATTCTATACCAACCAAAGATGCAGGATAATCTATAATTGGAAATTATTATGATAAGTTTAATCTATCGGATTTTCAAAGATTAAAATATATGAGTAATTATTTATTATTATAAATTAATGGTAATTCATTAAAAATAAACTGTTCTCCTTTAGCAAAGGATGAACTAATGGACAAAACAAGTGAAGAAAGCCATATTCCATTGCAAGTGATAAATTCGTTGAAAAATTAAATACGCCATTTGTGATAAACCCATTTCATGATTACTGAACTAAGTGAAAAAACCATTATTCTCAAAATACACAAAAATACATGTTTATTATTTATGTTACTGAAAAGAAATTATATTTATAAATAAGATATTAATTTAAAAAAATGAAGAATATAATTCTGTAATATATATTCAATGCTTTATACAGACTAAGATGTAGATCAGATGATCAGGATTGTACAACAATAAAAAAAGTCAGTTAAATCATTATCATTTATTGACACTAAAATTATATATACAAAACATTAAATTCATGACTAGCTCCATTACTTATATAATAAAATATAATAAATAATTTGTTAAATTAAAATAATTAATTATGGTAATTAATAATTAATTCAATGAACCATAATTAATTTTAAATAATATAATCACTGAAGGAACAATTAACTTCATTAATTATGAATTGCACACTATCTAAATTTTAGGGCACAAATAATTTGTGAACAGTACATAAGCGTGCATTAAAATATACAATTCATTTTATATTATATAATATCACCACTAATTAACAATAACAATTAAACAATAACAATTAAACAATAACAATTAAAAAATAGTTTATTACTTCAATTTTTTTTGATAAACTTTAAAAAAGCATCTGCATCTAAAATGCAATAATTTGTGCTCTTCTTATTTCATCTGCATGTACTTTTTTTAAAATTTATTTAAAACAACATTTGTGTATATTATCAATACAATTAAATATCTTTATGATTAAAACATAATATTTATTTATAGATAATTATTAATTAAATTACACTATTTAAAATTTCTATTAAAATAATCATAGTATTAAAATATGTTTTTTAAATAATCATATATATATATATATATATATATATATATATGTGTGTATAATTTATTCTACGCATCATGTAATGAATAGACATTAAATAGTGATAGTTAACGTTTTCTGACATACATTTTTTACTACCTTATTAAGATAATATAAAAGAAAAATGACAACTTTTAAAATTAAGATTATTTACTTCTTAACAATAGACAAATTGTTAATCTACATCAACAGAGAATACAGTTCATTACCAACATGTTATTCTCTCAATTAAATTTAAAAAAATCAAAATAATTATGTTTTTATAAAATACATCTAAAATACTTTTTTATAATACTTAACTTTTTTAAAACAATAGTAAGATCTCTCTCAACCATTCATCTGGAAGTTTGTGGGTTTGAATCCTAGTTAGACTTAGCATATTTGCAAAACAGAATATTGTAACTATAGGATATAAGTTCTTATTTTTTTTTTATACATAAATATAAAAGTAGTTTCTTTGTAACACATTAATTTAACTGTATTCCAGTAATAAATTGTCAACCAATTGTAAACATACCTACTTTTTGAAACAAGATTCAACAACTGGTAAGAATCTAGAATTATTTAATCAATCCCTTACCTATTTAATTTATATATATCATCATAAAAATACACATATATAAATAATAATAAAAAAAACATGTCAAACAAGAAACGAAAAAAGTATTATTAAAAGTACACGAGAAAATTTACTTAATTGGTTTATTCTTTAACGATTTAATTTTTGAGAGAGAGAGAGAGAGAGAGAGAGATGCTCCCGCCAACTGTGAGCTGTAATATGTTTTCTGCAAGTAGAAGGATGTAGCACTGATGAAATCTACTGCAGAATGAGCCTAGTATATGGTGAAAACACTTGGAGTAATGGTAGTGTATGGGAAGGTGTAGGGAATTTAAAGAAGGGCGAATGGACATACATGATGAAGGTGGGCAAGGATCCAAGTCTGTTGCTACTGTTTGCCTGGTTGAGCGTGTTGATGATTTTGTCCGTGACAAACGGAGGTTTACGATAAGTGAACTTTCTGTGAAATTCCCAGAGATTCCAAGGTCTTCTCTGTACACAATTGTGGCTAAAGACCTAAGGTACCAGAAATTTGTTTCATGTTGGGTCCCAAAAATTTGAGTGATGATCACAGTGAATGTCATCAGCCTTAAAGTTTCTCATGTTACAATAATGAGGAGGAAGGTGTTTTTAAAGTCTATCACTACCAGCAATAAAACCTGGATCCTGAGTCACAATCCACAAAACCAAAGAACAGTCTAAGCAGTGGATGCAAACTTCTCCAAACAAGCAAAAAAGTTCGAACAGACACTGAGCAACAGGAAAACAATAGCTGTAGTTTTTTGGAACAATAAATGTGTCTTGTTGGTGAACTTTATAGAGCAGAGGACAACATAACAAAGGAAGTTTATTGTGAATCTTTATCTCACCTTTGCAGATCGATCCAGAACAAACGAGGAGGCATGCTCTTGTCCGGCATGGTTTTGATCCATGAGAATTCTTGATCGTACTGTGCCAACATCATACAACATCTCCAACATACAACATCTTCTCAAAAAATTCAAGTGGGATGTTTTCAACCATCCAACGTTTAATCTAGACCTAGCACCTAGTGATTTTCACCTCTTTTGAGAATTGAAGGCATGGGTGGGTGGACAACACTTCACCTTCATACTTAAATGTAGGAAGAGAAAGATTAAGTGCTGTGTATCGTCTCTGTGCTGCTGGAGGGTCAAATTTTGGATTTAATCAGAAGCATAACTAAACAAAAATGATGCCTTTAAGATGTGGTCTATCAATTACTGGCAATGATTAGGTGAAGATACAAGATTCACTATGAGAATGTACTAGCATTTAAGATTATTAAGAGGAAAAACCTGGAGTATGCACATAAAGTGAGACATCCAGAGGAATGCTGGTTTCTGCACCTCATATTTCATGGAAAGTTGAAATCCAAGACCAGAATTTCATGACTGAAGAATCTGAAGCATTGGATCAACCATATCTTCACTCCCATCAGCTGTAGACAAGGTTGAAATTGCTCAAATGATTGCCAACATTCAATAATGGACATTGCACATAAAGAAAAATATGTTTATTAAATAAAACCTATTAAAAAGAAGTAGTTCTATAAAATATTAAAAGAAAGGAACCACTAAAACAAAAAGTGACCCATATATATATAAAACCTAAGCATTTATCAAATGGGGGAAAAACAAATTAAATAAAAAAATATAACACATACAAATGTACATTATTATAAGATATATATATATATATACATGCATATATAAAAGTATATTAAGTATAACAATATTCTTCTACAAGTTTACAACATAACACATCATCACATTACAACAAATTAAAATATCTTATACAATAACAATAAAATCATTAAATAAAACCTGTTCTATTCACAGTTGGAGAGAATTTCAAATAAATATTTAGGAAGTAAAATATTTGCACTGTTCATGGAGGTTTCTTAATTCTTAATAGATAATAGTTAAGTATGTTTCTTGTTGAATTTGATTAACTATTTTAATTAGTTTGTATTTGGGCTGTACAACAATTTAGCTGTGGAGTAATTTGTCGGTTGTGTAAACTGTATACATTAAGTAATTGCCAGACAACCAATTATTGTTAAGCACTTCTTTATTTACTTTAAATTTATACTGAATTAATCATTACTTTATGTTACATAAAATTTAATACTAATTATTTAATACACAAAATAATTTAATAACTTAACGAAACAATACATTGTTGATAATAAATTTAAGGAAATTAAGGACACAGCTAACAAATTTCTAAAACTAAGAATTAATAAAAAAATTCAGATCAATTTTTAATCATACTAATTATATATATAAAAAATTGAGTATATACAGGTATTTTAAAGTGCAACAGATATGATAAAAAATACATAAATACAAAAGTTAAACTCTGTTCCAATTTCAAATTTGTAAGCAAAAACGTTTCTACCATTTGGTATACATTGATATAGTAAGATTAAATTAAATAATAGATGATGATTTTCCAGCCATGCACTGGATTTAAAACCAGCTCAGATGAAACAAATGTTATCAAGTAACTATTATAGAAAGGAAAAGAATAACTACAAAACAATTCTGGACAGATTATTCAAGCTAGAACTGTTAAATTCAACATTGACTTCCATTACTAGTAACACAATACTACTCATTATTAGTTAACATATTTTTTTAAAGTTATAATAGTGATAAAATACAATAATTCAATTTCCACTTATAAATATAATTTTAAAAATCTTTAGTTCTTCCATTTATGAAAAAGTGTTTCATTGAGCAGCTAGTTAGTTAACTGCATAAACAGAATAACCATATCTCATTAAATAAAGTGAATCTTTTTTACGTTAAAATATATATTGGCACAATATGAAACTTAAAATGAAAAATATCTAGCATTTAATTAGAAGTTAATTACTACTTAAATTACTACTTATTAACTAAGACTGAAGCCAATTTTTACCATAACTGAATTTATAGCCTGAATCACTAATATCTGAAGGATAATGACTTCAGCAAATAAATGTATTTGTTATGCAATAATATCAGGTTATTACATTACATTTCAAGATTCATACATTTTTTCTAACGATAAATAAATCGAAGAGGTTCATTTTGGACAAACATAAAGAAGACATAACAAAAGTTTTAAACACTGAACACCACACCAAAATAAAATTAAAAATTTAATACATACGAGTTCTGTAAACTTTTTATAACATCTCTATTCTGGCAGTTTCTTGTGTATATTTTTCAATAAGTGCTTGTTCATGATCAGCTGTCTTCAATTCACTTTGTAATACACTATTTAAATATGATCTAACATCACTAATTTTCACTGATTTCCAGCTGCATACTGCATCTACAACTTCAAGTGGTGATAGTAACCGTTCTTTTTCTATAAAAACAAAAAATAATCAAGCTTTAATGAAAAAACAATATGAAATTCTGTTTTGTATTTAATTTAAAATAAGGATCTATAAAAATGGCAGAATGACCGATAGACTAACCTATTCGGTTAATGCTACGACCATGTTTTGAAAAGTATGAGAGAATATAAAAAATGAAACTACAAAGTTAAAACTAATAGTTATAAAACATATAACTTGAAGATACATTTGGGAGCTAATTTTACAATACTGATGACTGAAACAAATTTCATGTACATAAAAAACAATAATTTTATTTTTCTCTTATCTTGTTTGAATTTTCAGTAACACAAATGTGTCTGCCAGCTCACATTGAATTTAGCTATGTAATATAAAGCAGTGCATTATTTCATAATTTAATATGATTCCAATATCATAGCTCTCTTTCTAATGATTCACTGTTATTTTATTTTAATTCAGTCCATTGATCAAGGTTATTGTTAATGAAATTACTTTCTTCTGTCAGCTTTACATAGTTAGTTTTTGTATGAAACAAATTCATGAATTCATCAAGCTATGATTGCAGATGAATGCCTGCTGTAAACTTACATAGAAATTGATTTCAGAATTGTTCCATCAATTCAACGTGTCATTCATTGAAAATGCTTACTTGGATAGTTTAAGGTAAATAGAATGTGTGTTAGAAAATGTACTTGAAGACAGTTCATTTTGAGAAAGAGTATGGGTTCAAGAGAGGCCATTCTGGCGATCAGGCTAACTTTAGAAGACAGGCTTAAACAAAAAAAGCCATCTGCATTATATTTATAGAGATTGAGAAGGCATTTGATAATACAGAATTGAACAAAATGTTTAATATTTTTAAGAAAATTGGATTGAAATATAGGGAAAAAAAACATATATAACCTAAGCAAAAATCAGGTAGCATGTTATAAGAATAGAAGATGAGGCTCCTGATTCAAAAAGGGCTCAGATGAGTCCTGATTCAAAAAGGAGTGAGTGAACAAGCACTTCTGGTAGAATGACCGATAAAGTTACATTGGTTAACATTGTAAGCATGTTTTGAAAAGTATTCATGCCAAAGAAATGGACAAAATTTGTAAAGTTCTGGGGGAGTAAACAACTCTGGAAATTAGAAGACACAATTCAGGAATTAAAGATGAAAATTGAGGAGGAAAAAATGATGTTAAAATTCACAATTTTTTTTGGGCAAAAACCAAGGTGAGTAACAAGCCTGAATGGCATGGATTTATTACTGCTAGGGGAGAAATTCAGGCTAAGGATAAATAAGAGTAAAATAAAAATAATGAAATATGACAGAAAGAAGGATAATAAATTAAACATTAAAACAGAATATAATAAACAAACTCATAGAATCTTACTACTTATGAAGCAAAATTAAAAAGAAGTCCAAAATGAAGTAGAAATCAAAAGCAGACTGGAACAAGAAAAGGCAGCTTTTATGAAAAAAATAAAACCTGCGTGTCAAATATATATCTATGAATTAGGGAGAGAAACTTGAAATTATTATTGTAGAAAGTAGTAGTTGTGAATATGGACATAGGAAAAGCAGAAAGGAAAAGAATATTAAGATATCTAAGTTTAGTTTGGAGACAGTGACAGATAGCGGTGATAGAAAACAAGATTGGGAAATATAAGAGATAGTTGATCATGTAAAATTAGAAAATATGTTGAGGTTACAAAATTAGAAAAGTTAGAATAGAATTGAGAATTTCATCAAATCAACTGACTGGTGACTTAAAAAAAACAAACAATTTCTGTATTTGTTTTCAGATTTTTTAGGGAATCATGCTAATGAAATGGATAAAATTTTCAAGTTTTTAACTCTGGAGAATACATGAATAAAGTTTTATTCAACCAGAAGTAAACTCCAATGTAAATACATGCAAATATAATAAAAACAGTTTGTGATGTATTTATAACATTCATTGATGAAAACGTAGGAGTTAATTTTCTGTATGATTTTAGAGCGGCGATGCATTAAGATTTGGGGAGGCCTTTTACATCATCAAATATTAAAATTTCTGATTATGCAGTCTTATTTTGTAGACTTGAAAATTTCAGCTAATATGATTATTGATAAACTTAATCAGTTAAATGTGCTGGGTACTATGAGTACCTAGTTATTATACAAAAGATGTCAGTAAAGTGGGTGCCAAATATTTAATGTAAATAAGAAATGAAAATAATGAGCAAAATCACACTTTTTTTATAAGTAAAGTGTCTGATATCATTTAAAAGTTAAAAAATTTCAAAAACTATTTTTTCTTACGGTTACTGGTAAAAGGAGGTTTTTAGGAAAAATATTCATAGCAAAAGAAGCTGTGGAAAGACATTCTCTTTTTACAGAAAAATGCATTTGCCACATAAGGTTGAAAAAAGAGTGTTTTGAAAAATCTGCAGTTAAACATTGACATTCACCACACTAGTGTATCTCATTATGACACTTTCAGTTACTAATTAAAATTATGCTGGTTTATTAATATTGTGGTTATTGAGCCACGTTTAGAAGTATTAATAACAGTTAATAGTACCTATAACACCAAGTATTTCATTAAAAAGATATGGGGGTACATTTGGATTTCTAGCACCGGCCCAAAGTGCTTGAGTCCAAAGACTAGAATCTTGATTACCAAATCTGCGGCAACAAGTAATCACATTCTGGTAATCTTTTTGACATAAATGGTATTGTAATATTTGCTGGTACCTGAAACCAAGAAAAATAAGTACATTATTAGTAAGGGACATTTTAAACACTTTACAAAACTTATCACAGTCACGAAAAAATATATTCTTAATTATTCTGTAAAGTAGTTAATAAATCTACTATAAGATTGTATCCGTAATATTCTGAACTGGGGCCATGAATTTTAACCACTTTTAGTATGTGATGCAGTACTAGGTAGGTACTAGTATCTGATATGGTACTAGTATGTGTTGTGATCAGTGTGCCACGATTGCATGGAGGTAAATGTAAAAATGAGAGCATTTTAACTCATTTGTTATCATTGTACATGTATTGTCAGGAATTTTCAAGATGGATGTAAAAGATGAATAATACATTTGTACAAAATTTTATTCAATCTCAGAAATGTTTAACTCAGTTCAGGCAGTTAATAATTATTTGGAAGCTATCTTATAGATTAGTTCACACAGTTAAGAAACACATACATCTGAAGTGTGATCAAACTCTTCATGTACAGTAAAACATCAGCAGTTTGCAGGTATCAATGTCAGGCTATTTATGAATGTCATTATCACCAATTCCACTTTCAATTCAATGTACAAAGTGATGCAAACTGATGCAAATCCCATAATAATATACACTTCTTGAAATGTATTGCTTTTCTGAAAATGGTTTTGCATTACTACCCTCCAAAATATTTTATATACCACCTCATATGCTTATTGTAGACAATTTATATATTCCTTGAGAATTAATTATATAGAGTATAAAGCTAATTTTTTGTTAACTCCGCTACAAACAATATATATTAAAACTGTTTTGGTTGACTTTAAAATTAAAAAGTAACACACCACTACACCTAAAAATGATGCCTTTAAGATGTGGTCTATCAATTACTGGCAATGATTAGGTGAAGATACAAGATTCACTATGAGAATGTACTAGCATTTAAGATTATTAAGAGGAAAAACCTGGAGTATGCACATAAAGTGAGACATCCAGAGGAATGCTGGTTTCTGCACCTCATATTTCACGGAAAGTTGAAATCCAAGACCAGAATTTCAACTGAAGAATCTGAAGCATTGGATCCACCATATCTTCACTCCCATCAGCTGTAGACAAGGTTGAAATTGCTCAAATGATTGCCAACATTCAATAATGGACATTGAACATAAAGAAAAATATGTTTATTAAATAAAACCTATTAAAAAGAAGTAGTTCTATAAAATATTAAAAGGAAGGAACCACTAAAACAAAAAGTGACCCATATATATATAAAACCTAAGCATTTATCAAATGGGGGAAAAACAAATTAAATAAAAAAATATAACACATACAAATGTACATTATTATAAGATATATATATATATACATGCATATATAAAAGTATATTAAGTATAACAATATTCTTCTACAAGTTTACAACATAACACATCATCACATTACAACAAATTAAAATATCTTATACAATAACAATAAAATCATTAAATAAAACCTGTTCTATTCACAGTTGGAGAGAATTTCAAATAAATATTTAGGAAGTAAAATATTTGCACTGTTCATGGAGGTTTCTTAATTCTTAATAGATAATAGTTAAGTATGTTTCTTGTTGAATTTGATTAACTATTTTAATTAGTTTGTATTTGGGCTGTACAACAATTTAGCTGTGGAGTAATTTGTCGGTTGTGTAAACTGTATACATTAAGTAATTGCCAGACAACCAATTATTGTTAAGCACTTCTTTATTTACTTTAAATTTATACTGAATTAATCATTACTTTATGTTACATAAAATTTAATACTAATTATTTAATACACAAAATAATTTAATAACTTAACGAAACAATACATTGTTGATAATAAATTTAAGGAAATTAAGGACACAGCTAACAAATTTCTAAAACTAAGAATTAATAAAAAAATTCAGATCAATTTTTAATCATACTAATTATATATATAAAAAATTGAGTATATACAGGTATTTTAAAGTGCAACAGATATGATAAAAAATACATAAATACAAAAGTTAAACTCTGTTCCAATTTCAAATTTGTAAGCAAAAACGTTTCTACCATTTGGTATACATTGATATAGTAAGATTAAATTAAATAATAGATGATGATTTTCCAGCCATGCACTGGATTTAAAACCAGCTCAGATGAAACAAATGTTATCAAGTAACTATTATAGAAAGGAAAAGAATAACTACAAAACAATTCTGGACAGATTATTCAAGCTAGAACTGTTAAATTCAACATTGACTTCCATTACTAGTAACACAATACTACTCATTATTAGTTAACATATTTTTTTAAAGTTATAATAGTGATAAAATACAATAATTCAATTTCCACTTATAAATATAATTTTAAAAATCTTTAGTTCTTCCATTTATGAAAAAGTGTTTCATTGAGCAGCTAGTTAGTTAACTGCATAAACAGAATAACCATATCTCATTAAATAAAGTGAATCTTTTTTACGTTAAAATATATATTGGCACAATATGAAACTTAAAATGAAAAATATCTAGCATTTAATTAGAAGTTAATTACTACTTAAATTACTACTTATTAACTAAGACTGAAGCCAATTTTTACCATAACTGAATTTATAGCCTGAATCACTAATATCTGAAGGATAATGACTTCAGCAAATAAATGTATTTGTTATGCAATAATATCAGGTTATTACATTACATTTCAAGATTCATACATTTTTTCTAACGATAAATAAATCGAAGAGGTTCATTTTGGACAAACATAAAGAAGACATAACAAAAGTTTTAAACACTGAACACCACACCAAAATAAAATTAAAAATTTAATACATACGAGTTCTGTAAACTTTTTATAACATCTCTATTCTGGCAGTTTCTTGTGTATATTTTTCAATAAGTGCTTGTTCATGATCAGCTGTCTTCAATTCACTTTGTAATACACTATTTAAATATGATCTAACATCACTAATTTTCACTGATTTCCAGCTGCATACTGCATCTACAACTTCAAGTGGTGATAGTAACCGTTCTTTTTCTATAAAAACAAAAAAATAATCAAGCTTTAATGAAAAAACAATATGAAATTCTGTTTTGTATTTCATTTAAAATAAGGATCTATAAAAATGGCAGAATGACCGATAGACTAACCTATTCGGTTAATGCTACGACCATGTTTTGAAAAGTATGAGAGAATATAAAAAATGAAACTACAAAGTTAAAACTAATAGTTATAAAACATATAACTTGAAGATACATTTGGGAGCTAATTTTACAATACTGATGACTGAAACAAATTTCATGTACATAAAAAACAATAATTTTATTTTTCTCTTATCTTGTTTGAATTTTCAGTAACACAAATGTGTCTGCCAGCTCACATTGAATTTAGCTATGTAATATAAAGCAGTGCATTATTTCATAATTTAATATGATTCCAATATCATAGCTCTCTTTCTAATGATTCACTGTTATTTTATTTTAATTCAGTCCATTGATCAAGGTTATTGTTAATGAAATTACTTTCTTCTGTCAGCTTTACATAGTTAGTTTTTGTATGAAACAAATTCATGAATTCATCAAGCTATGATTGCAGATGAATGCCTGCTGTAAACTTACATAGAAATTGATTTCAGAATTGTTCCATCAATTCAACGTGTCATTCATTGAAAATGCTTACTTGGATAGTTTAAGGTAAATAGAATGTGTGTTAGAAAATGTACTTGAAGACAGTTCATTTTGAGAAAGAGTATGGGTTCAAGAGAGGCCATTCTGGCGATCAGGCTAACTTTAGAAGACAGGCTTAAACAAAAAAAGCCATCTGCATTATATTTATAGAGATTGAGAAGGCATTTGATAATACAGAATTGAACAAAATGTTTAATATTTTTAAGAAAATTGGATTGAAATATAGGGAAAAAAAACATATATAACCTAAGCAAAAATCAGGTAGCATGTTATAAGAATAGAAGATGAGGCTCCTGATTCAAAAAGGGCTCAGATGAGTCCTGATTCAAAAAGGAGTGAGTGAACAAGCACTTCTGGTAGAATGACCGATAAAGTTACATTGGTTAACATTGTAAGCATGTTTTGAAAAGTATTCATGCCAAAGAAATGGACAAAATTTGTAAAGTTCTGGGGGAGTAAACAACTCTGGAAATTAGAAGACACAATTCAGGAATTAAAGATGAAAATTGAGGAGGAAAAAATGATGTTAAAATTCACAATTTTTTTTGGGCAAAAACCAAGGTGAGTAACAAGCCTGAATGGCATGGATTTATTACTGCTAGGGGAGAAATTCAGGCTAAGGATAAATAAGAGTAAAATAAAAATAATGAAATATGACAGAAAGAAGGATAATAAATTAAACATTAAAACAGAATATAATAAACAAACTCATAGAATCTTACTACTTATGAAGCAAAATTAAAAAGAAGTCCAAAATGAAGTAGAAATCAAAAGCAGACTGGAACAAGAAAAGGCAGCTTTTATGAAAAAAATAAAACCTGCGAGTCAAATATATATCTATGAATTAGGGAGAGAAACTTGAAATTATTATTGTAGAAAGTAGTAGTTGTGAATATGGACATAGGAAAAGCAGAAAGGAAAAGAATATTAAGATATCTAAGTTTAGTTTGGAGACAGTGACAGATAGCGGTGATAGAAAACAAGATTGGGAAATATAAGAGATAGTTGATCATGTAAAATTAGAAAATATGTTGAGGTTACAAAATTAGAAAAGTTAGAATAGAATTGAGAATTTCATCAAATCAACTGACTGGTGACTTAAAAAAAACAAACAATTTCTGTATTTGTTTTCAGATTTTTTAGGGAATCATGCTAATGAAATGGATAAAATTTTCAAGTTTTTAACTCTGGAGAATACATGAATAAAGTTTTATTCAACCAGAAGTAAACTCCAATGTAAATACATGCAAATATAATAAAAACAGTTTGTGATGTATTTATAACATTCATTGATGAAAACGTAGGAGTTAATTTTCTGTATGATTTTAGAGCGGCGATGCATTAAGATTTGGGGAGGCCTTTTACATCATCAAATATTAAAATTTCTGATTATGCAGTCTTATTTTGTAGACTTGAAAATTTCAGCTAATATGATTATTGATAAACTTAATCAGTTAAATGTGCTGGGTACTATGAGTACCTAGTTATTATACAAAAGATGTCAGTAAAGTGGGTGCCAAATATTTAATGTAAATAAGAAATGAAAATAATGAGCAAAATCACACTTTTTTTATAAGTAAAGTGTCTGATATCATTTAAAAGTTAAAAAATTTCAAAAACTATTTTTTCTTACGGTTACTGGTAAAAGGAGGTTTTTAGGAAAAATATTCATAGCAAAAGAAGCTGTGGAAAGACATTCTCTTTTTACAGAAAAATGCATTTGCCACATAAGGTTGAAAAAAGAGTGTTTTGAAAAATCTGCAGTTAAACATTGACATTCACCACACTAGTGTATCTCATTATGACACTTTCAGTTACTAATTAAAATTATGCTGGTTTATTAATATTGTGGTTACTGAGCCACGTTTAGAAGTATTAATAACAGTTAATAGTACCTATAACACCAAGTATTTCATTAAAAAGATATGGGGGTACATTTGGATTTCTAGCACCGGCCCAAAGTGCTTGAGTCCAAAGACTAGAATCTTGATTACCAAATCTGCGGCAACAAGTAATCACATTCTGGTAATCTTTTTGACATAAATGGTATTGTAATATTTGCTGGTACCTGAAACCAAGAAAAATAAGTACATTATTAGTAAGGGACATTTTAAACACTTTACAAAACTTATCACAGTCACGAAAAAATATATTCTTAATTATTCTGTAAAGTAGTTAATAAATCTACTATAAGATTGTATCCGTAATATTCTGAACTGGGGCCATGAATTTTAACCACTTTTAGTATGTGATGCAGTACTAGGTAGGTACTAGTATCTGATATGGTACTAGTATGTGTTGTGATCAGTGTGCCACGATTGCATGGAGGTAAATGTAAAAATGAGAGCATTTTAACTCATTTGTTATCATTGTACATGTATTGTCAGGAATTTTCAAGATGGATGTAAAAGATGAATAATACATTTGTACAAAATTTTATTCAATCTCAGAAATGTTTAACTCAGTTCAGGCAGTTAATAATTATTTGGAAGCTATCTTATAGATTAGTTCACACAGTTAAGAAACACATACATCTGAAGTGTGATCAAACTCTTCATGTACAGTAAAACATCAGCAGTTTGCAGGTATCAATGTCAGGCTATTTATGAATGTCATTATCACCAATTCCACTTTCAATTCAATGTACAAAGTGATGCAAACTGATGCAAATCCCATAATAATATACACTTCTTGAAATGTATTGCTTTTCTGAAAATGGTTTTGCATTACTACCCTCCAAAATATTTTATATACCACCTCATATGCTTATTGTAGACAATTTATATATTCCTTGAGAATTAATTATATAGAGTATAAAGCTAATTTTTTGTTAACTCCGCTACAAACAATATATATTAAAACTGTTTTGGTTGACTTTAAAATTAAAAAGTAACACACCACTACACCTAAAAATGATGCCTTTAAGATGTGGTCTATCAATTACTGGCAATGATTAGGTGAAGATACAAGATTCACTATGAGAATGTACTAGCATTTAAGATTATTAAGAGGAAAAACCTGGAGTATGCACATAAAGTGAGACATCCAGAGGAATGCTGGTTTCTGCACCTCATATTTCACGGAAAGTTGAAATCCAAGACCAGAATTTCAACTGAAGAATCTGAAGCATTGGATCCACCATATCTTCACTCCCATCAGCTGTAGACAAGGTTGAAATTGCTCAAATGATTGCCAACATTCAATAATGGACATTGAACATAAAGAAAAATATGTTTATTAAATAAAACCTATTAAAAAGAAGTAGTTCTATAAAATATTAAAAGGAAGGAACCACTAAAACAAAAAGTGACCCATATATATATAAAACCTAAGCATTTATCAAATGGGGGAAAAACAAATTAAATAAAAAAATATAACACATACAAATGTACATTATTATAAGATATATATATATATACATGCATATATAAAAGTATATTAAGTATAACAATATTCTTCTACAAGTTTACAACATAACACATCATCACATTACAACAAATTAAAATATCTTATACAATAACAATAAAATCATTAAATAAAACCTGTTCTATTCACAGTTGGAGAGAATTTCAAATAAATATTTAGGAAGTAAAATATTTGCACTGTTCATGGAGGTTTCTTAATTCTTAATAGATAATAGTTAAGTATGTTTCTTGTTGAATTTGATTAACTATTTTAATTAGTTTGTATTTGGGCTGTACAACAATTTAGCTGTGGAGTAATTTGTCGGTTGTGTAAACTGTATACATTAAGTAATTGCCAGACAACCAATTATTGTTAAGCACTTCTTTATTTACTTTAAATTTATACTGAATTAATCATTACTTTATGTTACATAAAATTTAATACTAATTATTTAATACACAAAATAATTTAATAACTTAACGAAACAATACATTGTTGATAATAAATTTAAGGAAATTAAGGACACAGCTAACAAATTTCTAAAACTAAGAATTAATAAAAAAATTCAGATCAATTTTTAATCATACTAATTATATATATAAAAAATTGAGTATATACAGGTATTTTAAAGTGCAACAGATATGATAAAAAATACATAAATACAAAAGTTAAACTCTGTTCCAATTTCAAATTTGTAAGCAAAAACGTTTCTACCATTTGGTATACATTGATATAGTAAGATTAAATTAAATAATAGATGATGATTTTCCAGCCATGCACTGGATTTAAAACCAGCTCAGATGAAACAAATGTTATCAAGTAACTATTATAGAAAGGAAAAGAATAACTACAAAACAATTCTGGACAGATTATTCAAGCTAGAACTGTTAAATTCAACATTGACTTCCATTACTAGTAACACAATACTACTCATTATTAGTTAACATATTTTTTTAAAGTTATAATAGTGATAAAATACAATAATTCAATTTCCACTTATAAATATAATTTTAAAAATCTTTAGTTCTTCCATTTATGAAAAAGTGTTTCATTGAGCAGCTAGTTAGTTAACTGCATAAACAGAATAACCATATCTCATTAAATAAAGTGAATCTTTTTTACGTTAAAATATATATTGGCACAATATGAAACTTAAAATGAAAAATATCTAGCATTTAATTAGAAGTTAATTACTACTTAAATTACTACTTATTAACTAAGACTGAAGCCAATTTTTACCATAACTGAATTTATAGCCTGAATCACTAATATCTGAAGGATAATGACTTCAGCAAATAAATGTATTTGTTATGCAATAATATCAGGTTATTACATTACATTTCAAGATTCATACATTTTTTCTAACGATAAATAAATCGAAGAGGTTCATTTTGGACAAACATAAAGAAGACATAACAAAAGTTTTAAACACTGAACACCACACCAAAATAAAATTAAAAATTTAATACATACGAGTTCTGTAAACTTTTTATAACATCTCTATTCTGGCAGTTTCTTGTGTATATTTTTCAATAAGTGCTTGTTCATGATCAGCTGTCTTCAATTCACTTTGTAATACACTATTTAAATATGATCTAACATCACTAATTTTCACTGATTTCCAGCTGCATACTGCATCTACAACTTCAAGTGGTGATAGTAACCGTTCTTTTTCTATAAAAACAAAAAAATAATCAAGCTTTAATGAAAAAACAATATGAAATTCTGTTTTGTATTTCATTTAAAATAAGGATCTATAAAAATGGCAGAATGACCGATAGACTAACCTATTCGGTTAATGCTACGACCATGTTTTGAAAAGTATGAGAGAATATAAAAAATGAAACTACAAAGTTAAAACTAATAGTTATAAAACATATAACTTGAAGATACATTTGGGAGCTAATTTTACAATACTGATGACTGAAACAAATTTCATGTACATAAAAAACAATAATTTTATTTTTCTCTTATCTTGTTTGAATTTTCAGTAACACAAATGTGTCTGCCAGCTCACATTGAATTTAGCTATGTAATATAAAGCAGTGCATTATTTCATAATTTAATATGATTCCAATATCATAGCTCTCTTTCTAATGATTCACTGTTATTTTATTTTAATTCAGTCCATTGATCAAGGTTATTGTTAATGAAATTACTTTCTTCTGTCAGCTTTACATAGTTAGTTTTTGTATGAAACAAATTCATGAATTCATCAAGCTATGATTGCAGATGAATGCCTGCTGTAAACTTACATAGAAATTGATTTCAGAATTGTTCCATCAATTCAACGTGTCATTCATTGAAAATGCTTACTTGGATAGTTTAAGGTAAATAGAATGTGTGTTAGAAAATGTACTTGAAGACAGTTCATTTTGAGAAAGAGTATGGGTTCAAGAGAGGCCATTCTGGCGATCAGGCTAACTTTAGAAGACAGGCTTAAACAAAAAAAGCCATCTGCATTATATTTATAGAGATTGAGAAGGCATTTGATAATACAGAATTGAACAAAATGTTTAATATTTTTAAGAAAATTGGATTGAAATATAGGGAAAAAAAACATATATAACCTAAGCAAAAATCAGGTAGCATGTTATAAGAATAGAAGATGAGGCTCCTGATTCAAAAAGGGCTCAGATGAGTCCTGATTCAAAAAGGAGTGAGTGAACAAGCACTTCTGGTAGAATGACCGATAAAGTTACATTGGTTAACATTGTAAGCATGTTTTGAAAAGTATTCATGCCAAAGAAATGGACAAAATTTGTAAAGTTCTGGGGGAGTAAACAACTCTGGAAATTAGAAGACACAATTCAGGAATTAAAGATGAAAATTGAGGAGGAAAAAATGATGTTAAAATTCACAATTTTTTTTGGGCAAAAACCAAGGTGAGTAACAAGCCTGAATGGCATGGATTTATTACTGCTAGGGGAGAAATTCAGGCTAAGGATAAATAAGAGTAAAATAAAAATAATGAAATATGACAGAAAGAAGGATAATAAATTAAACATTAAAACAGAATATAATAAACAAACTCATAGAATCTTACTACTTATGAAGCAAAATTAAAAAGAAGTCCAAAATGAAGTAGAAATCAAAAGCAGACTGGAACAAGAAAAGGCAGCTTTTATGAAAAAAATAAAACCTGCGAGTCAAATATATATCTATGAATTAGGGAGAGAAACTTGAAATTATTATTGTAGAAAGTAGTAGTTGTGAATATGGACATAGGAAAAGCAGAAAGGAAAAGAATATTAAGATATCTAAGTTTAGTTTGGAGACAGTGACAGATAGCGGTGATAGAAAACAAGATTGGGAAATATAAGAGATAGTTGATCATGTAAAATTAGAAAATATGTTGAGGTTACAAAATTAGAAAAGTTAGAATAGAATTGAGAATTTCATCAAATCAACTGACTGGTGACTTAAAAAAAACAAACAATTTCTGTATTTGTTTTCAGATTTTTTAGGGAATCATGCTAATGAAATGGATAAAATTTTCAAGTTTTTAACTCTGGAGAATACATGAATAAAGTTTTATTCAACCAGAAGTAAACTCCAATGTAAATACATGCAAATATAATAAAAACAGTTTGTGATGTATTTATAACATTCATTGATGAAAACGTAGGAGTTAATTTTCTGTATGATTTTAGAGCGGCGATGCATTAAGATTTGGGGAGGCCTTTTACATCATCAAATATTAAAATTTCTGATTATGCAGTCTTATTTTGTAGACTTGAAAATTTCAGCTAATATGATTATTGATAAACTTAATCAGTTAAATGTGCTGGGTACTATGAGTACCTAGTTATTATACAAAAGATGTCAGTAAAGTGGGTGCCAAATATTTAATGTAAATAAGAAATGAAAATAATGAGCAAAATCACACTTTTTTTATAAGTAAAGTGTCTGATATCATTTAAAAGTTAAAAAATTTCAAAAACTATTTTTTCTTACGGTTACTGGTAAAAGGAGGTTTTTAGGAAAAATATTCATAGCAAAAGAAGCTGTGGAAAGACATTCTCTTTTTACAGAAAAATGCATTTGCCACATAAGGTTGAAAAAAGAGTGTTTTGAAAAATCTGCAGTTAAACATTGACATTCACCACACTAGTGTATCTCATTATGACACTTTCAGTTACTAATTAAAATTATGCTGGTTTATTAATATTGTGGTTACTGAGCCACGTTTAGAAGTATTAATAACAGTTAATAGTACCTATAACACCAAGTATTTCATTAAAAAGATATGGGGGTACATTTGGATTTCTAGCACCGGCCCAAAGTGCTTGAGTCCAAAGACTAGAATCTTGATTACCAAATCTGCGGCAACAAGTAATCACATTCTGGTAATCTTTTTGACATAAATGGTATTGTAATATTTGCTGGTACCTGAAACCAAGAAAAATAAGTACATTATTAGTAAGGGACATTTTAAACACTTTACAAAACTTATCACAGTCACGAAAAAATATATTCTTAATTATTCTGTAAAGTAGTTAATAAATCTACTATAAGATTGTATCCGTAATATTCTGAACTGGGGCCATGAATTTTAACCACTTTTAGTATGTGATGCAGTACTAGGTAGGTACTAGTATCTGATATGGTACTAGTATGTGTTGTGATCAGTGTGCCACGATTGCATGGAGGTAAATGTAAAAATGAGAGCATTTTAACTCATTTGTTATCATTGTACATGTATTGTCAGGAATTTTCAAGATGGATGTAAAAGATGAATAATACATTTGTACAAAATTTTATTCAATCTCAGAAATGTTTAACTCAGTTCAGGCAGTTAATAATTATTTGGAAGCTATCTTATAGATTAGTTCACACAGTTAAGAAACACATACATCTGAAGTGTGATCAAACTCTTCATGTACAGTAAAACATCAGCAGTTTGCAGGTATCAATGTCAGGCTATTTATGAATGTCATTATCACCAATTCCACTTTCAATTCAATGTACAAAGTGATGCAAACTGATGCAAATCCCATAATAATATACACTTCTTGAAATGTATTGCTTTTCTGAAAATGGTTTTGCATTACTACCCTCCAAAATATTTTATATACCACCTCATATGCTTATTGTAGACAATTTATATATTCCTTGAGAATTAATTATATAGAGTATAAAGCTAATTTTTTGTTAACTCCGCTACAAACAATATATATTAAAACTGTTTTGGTTGACTTTAAAATTAAAAAGTAACACACCACTACACCTAAAAATGATGCCTTTAAGATGTGGTCTATCAATTACTGGCAATGATTAGGTGAAGATACAAGATTCACTATGAGAATGTACTAGCATTTAAGATTATTAAGAGGAAAAACCTGGAGTATGCACATAAAGTGAGACATCCAGAGGAATGCTGGTTTCTGCACCTCATATTTCACGGAAAGTTGAAATCCAAGACCAGAATTTCAACTGAAGAATCTGAAGCATTGGATCCACCATATCTTCACTCCCATCAGCTGTAGACAAGGTTGAAATTGCTCAAATGATTGCCAACATTCAATAATGGACATTGCACATAAAGAAAAATATGTTTATTAAATAAAACCTATTAAAAAGAAGTAGTTCTATAAAATATTAAAAGGAAGGAACCACTAAAACAAAAAGTGACCCATATATATATAAAACCTAAGCATTTATCAAATGGGGGAAAAACAAATTAAATAAAAAAATATAACACATACAAATGTACATTATTATAAGATATATATATATATACATGCATATATAAAAGTATATTAAGTATAACAATATTCTTCTACAAGTTTACAACATAACACATCATCACATTACAACAAATTAAAATATCTTATACAATAACAATAAAATCATTAAATAAAACCTGTTCTATTCACAGTTGGAGAGAATTTCAAATAAATATTTAGGAAGTAAAATATTTGCACTGTTCATGGAGGTTTCTTAATTCTTAATAGATAATAGTTAAGTATGTTTCTTGTTGAATTTGATTAACTATTTTAATTAGTTTGTATTTGGGCTGTACAACAATTTAGCTGTGGAGTAATTTGTCGGTTGTGTAAACTGTATACATTAAGTAATTGCCAGACAACCAATTATTGTTAAGCACTTCTTTATTTACTTTAAATTTATACTGAATTAATCATTACTTTATGTTACATAAAATTTAATACTAATTATTTAATACACAAAATAATTTAATAACTTAACGAAACAATACATTGTTGATAATAAATTTAAGGAAATTAAGGACACAGCTAACAAATTTCTAAAACTAAGAATTAATAAAAAAATTCAGATCAATTTTTAATCATACTAATTATATATATAAAAAATTGAGTATATACAGGTATTTTAAAGTGCAACAGATATGATAAAAAATACATAAATACAAAAGTTAAACTCTGTTCCAATTTCAAATTTGTAAGCAAAAACGTTTCTACCATTTGGTATACATTGATATAGTAAGATTAAATTAAATAATAGATGATGATTTTCCAGCCATGCACTGGATTTAAAACCAGTTCAGATGAAAGAAATGTTATCAAGTAACTATTATAGAAAGGAAAAGAATAACTACAAAACAATTCTGGACAGATTATTCAAGCTACAACTGTTCAATTCAACATTGACTTCCATTACTAGTAACACAATACTACTCATTATTAGTTAACATATTTTTTTAAAGTTATAATAGTGATAAAATACAATAATTCAATTTCCACTTATAAATATAATTTTAAAAATCTTTAGTTCTTCCATTTATGAAAAAGTGTTTCATTGAGCAGCTAGTTAGTTAACTGCATAAACTGAATAACCATATCTCATTAAATAAAGTGAATCTTTTTTACGTTAAAATATATATTGGCACAATATGAAACTTAAAATGAAAAATATCTAGCATTTAATTAGAAGTTAATTACTACTTAAAATTATTAAAATAGAATAATAATTAACTAAGACTGAAGCCAATTTTTACCATAACTGAATTTATAGCCTGAATCACTAATATCTGAAGGATAATGACTTCAGCAAATAAATGTATTTGTTATGCAATAATATCAGGTTATTACATTACATTTCAAGATTCATACATTTTTTCTAACGATAAATAAATCGAAGAGGTTCATTTTGGACAAACATAAAGAAGACATAACAAAAGTTTTAAACACTGAACACCACACCAAAATAAAATTAAAAATTAAATACATACGAGTTCTGTAAACTTTTTATAACATCTCTATTCTGGCAGTTTCTTGTGTATATTTTTCAATAAGTGCTTGTTCATGATCAGCTGTCTTCAATTCACTTTGTAATACACTATTTAAATATGATCTAACATCACTAATTTTCACTGATTTCCAGCTGCATACTGCATCTACAACTTCAAGTGGTGATAGTAACCGTTCTTTTTCTATAAAAACCAAAAATAATCAAGCTTTAATGAAAAAACAATATGAAATTCTGTTTTGTATTTAATTTAAAATAAGGATCTATAAAAATGGCAGAATGACCGATAGACTAACCTATTCGGTTAATGCTACGACCATGTTTTGAAAAGTATGAGAGAATATAAAAAATGAAACTACAAAGTTAAAACTAATAGTTATAAAACATATAACTTGAAGATACATTTGGGAGCTAATTTTACAATACTGATGACTGAAACAAATTTCATGTACATAAAAAACAATAATTTTATTTTTCTCTTATCTTGTTTGAATTTTCAGTAACACAAATGTGTCTGCCAGCTCACATTGAATTTAGCTATGTAATATAAAGCAGTGCATTATTTCATAATTTAATATGATTCCAATTTCATAGCTCTCTTTCTAATGATTCACTGTTATTTTATTTTAATTCAGTCCATTGATCAAGGTTATTGTTAATGAAATTACTTTCTTCTGTCAGCTTTACATAGTTAGTTTTTGTATGAAACAAATTCATGAATTCATCAAGCTATGATTGCAGATGAATGCCTGCTGTAAACTTACATAGAAATTGATTTCAGAATTGTTCCATCAATTCAACGTGTCATTCATTGAAAATGCTTACTTGGATAGTTTAAGGTAAATAGAATGTGTGTTAGAAAATGTACTTGAAGACAGTTCATTTTGAGAAAGAGTATGGGTTCAAGAGAGGCCATTCTGGCGATCAGGCTAACTTTAGAAGACAGGCTTAAACAAAAAAAGCCATCTGCATTATATTTATAGAGATTGAGAAGGCATTTGATAATACAGAATTGAACAAAATGTTTAATATTTTTAAGAAAATTGGATTGAAATATAGGGAAATAAAACATATATAAACTAAGCAAAAATCAGGTAGCATGTTATAAGAATAGAAGATGAGGCTCCTGATTCAAAAAGGGCTCAGATGAGTCCTGATTCAAAAAGGAGTGAGTGAACAAGCACTTCTGGTAGAATGACCGATAAAGTTACATTGGTTAACATTGTAAGCATGTTTTGAAAAGTATTCATGCCAAAGAAATGGACAAAATTTGTAAAGTTCTGGGGGAGTAAACAACTCTGGAAATTAGAAGACACAATTCAGGAATTAAAGATGAAAATTGAGGAGGAAAAAATGATGTTAAAATTCACAATTTTTTTTGGGCAAAAACCAAGGTGAGTAACAAGCCTGAATGGCATGGATTTATTACTGCTAGGGGAGAAATTCAGGCTAAGGATAAATAAGAGTAAAATAAAAATAATGAAATATGACAGAAAGAAGGATAATAAATTAAACATTAAAACAGAATATAATAAACAAACTCATAGAATCTTACTACTTATGAAGCAAAATTAAAAAGAAGTCCAAAATGAAGTAGAAATCAAAAGCAGACTGGAACAAGAAAAGGCAGCTTTTATGAAAAAAATAAAACCTGCGAGTCAAATATATATCTATGAATTAGAGAGAGAAACTTGAAATTATTATTGTAGAAAGTAGTAGTTGTGAATATGGACATAGGAAAAGCAGAAAGGAAAAGAATATTAAGATATCTAAGTTTAGTTTGGAGACAGTGACAGATAGCGGTGATAGAAAACAAGATTGGGAAATATAAAAGAGATAGTTGATCATGTAAAATTAGAAAATATGTTGAGGTTACAAAATTAGAAAAGTTAGAATAGAATTGAGAATTTCATCAAATCAACTGACTGGTGACTTAAAAAAAACAAACAATTTCTGTATTTGTTTTCAGATTTTTTAGGGAATCATGCTAATGAAATGGATAAAATTTTCAAGTTTTTAACTCTGGAGAATACATGAATAAAGTTTTATTCAACCAGAAGTAAACTCCAATGTAAATACATGCAAATATAATAAAAACAGTTTGTGATGTATTTATAACATTCATTGATGAAAACGTAGGAGTTAATTTTCTGTATGATTTTAGAGCGGCGATGCATTAAGATTTGGGGAGGCCTTTTACATCATCAAATATTAAAATTTCTGATTATGCAGTCTTATTTTGTAGACTTGAAAATTTCAGCTAATATGATTATTGATAAACTTAATCAGTTAAATGTGCTGGGTACTATGAGTACCTAGTTATTATACAAAAGATGTCAGTAAAGTGGGTGCCAAATATTTAATGTAAATAAGAAATGAAAATAATGAGCAAAATCACACTTTTTTTTATAAGTAAAGTGTCTGATATCATTTAAAAGTTAAAAAATTTCAAAAACTATTTTTTCTTACGGTTACTGGTAAAAGGAGGTTTTTAGGAAAAATATTCATAGCAAAAGAAGCTGTGGAAAGACATTCTCTTTTTACAGAAAAATGCATTTGCCACATAAGGTTGAAAAAAGAGTGTTTTGAAAAATCTGCAGTTAAACATTGACATTCACCACACTAGTGTATCTCATTATGACACTTTCAGTTACTAATTAAAATTATGCTGGTTTATTAATATTGTGGTTATTGAGCCACGTTTAGAAGTATTAATAACAGTTAATAGTACCTATAACACCAAGTATTTCATTAAAAAGATATGGGGGTACATTTGGATTTCTAGCACCGGCCCAAAGTGCTTGAGTCCAAAGACTAGAATCTTGATTACCAAATCTGCGGCAACAAGTAATCACATTCTGGTAATCTTTTTGACATAAATGGTATTGTAATATTTGCTGGTACCTGAAACCAAGAAAAATAAGTACATTATTAGTAAGGGACATTTTAAACACTTTACAAAACTTATCACAGTCACGAAAAAATATATTCTTAATTATTCTGTAAAGTAGTTAATAAATCTACTATAAGATTGTATCCGTAATATTCTGAACTGGGGCCATGAATTTTAACCACTTTTAGTATGTGATGCAGTACTAGGTAGGTACTAGTATCTGATATGGTACTAGTATGTGTTGTGATCAGTGTGCCACGATTGCATGGAGGTAAATGTAAAAATGAGAGCATTGTAACTCATTTGTTATCATTGTACATGTATTGTCAGGAATTTTCAAGATGGATGTAAAAGATGAATAATACATTTGTACAAAATTTTATTCAATCTCAGAAATGTTTAACTCAGTTCAGGCAGTTAATAATTATTTGGAAGCTATCTTATAGATTAGTTCACACAGTTAAGAAACACATACATCTGAAGTGTGATCAAACTCTTCATGTACAGTAAAACATCAGCAGTTTTCAGGTATCAATGTCAGGCTATTTAAGAATGTCATTATCACCAATTCCACTTTCAATTCAATGTACAAAGTGATGCAAACTGATGCAAATCCCATAATAATATACACTTCTTGAAATGTATTGCTTTTCTGAAAATGGTTTTGCATTACTACCCTCCAAAATATTTTATATACCACCTCATATGCTTATTGTAGACAATTTATATATTCCTTGAGAATTAATTATATAGAGTATAAAGCTAATTTTTTGTTAACTCCGCTACAAACAATATATATTAAAACTGTTTTGGTTGACTTTAAAATTAAAAAGTAACACACCACTACACCTAAAAATGATGCCTTTAAGATGTGGTCTATCAATTACTGGTAATGATTAGGTGAAGATACAAGATTCACTATGAGAATGTACTAGCATTTAAGATTATTAAGAGGAAAAACCTGGAGTATGCACATAAAGTGAGACATCCAGAGGAATGCTGGTTTCTGCACCTCATATTTCACGGAAAGTTGAAATCCAAGACCAGAATTTCATGACTGAAGAATCTGAAGCATTGGATCAACCATATCTTCACTCCCATCAGCTGTAGACAAGGTTGAAATTGCTCAAATGATTGCCAACATTCAATAATGGACATTGCACATAAAGAAAAATATGTTTATTAAATAAAACCTATTAAAAAGAAGTAGTTCTATAAAATATTAAAAGAAAGGAACCACTAAAACAAAAAGTGACCCATATATATATAAAACCTAAGCATTTATCAAATGGGGGAAAAACAAATTAAATAAAAAAATATAACACATACAAATGTACATTATTATAAGATATATATATATATACATGCATATATAAAAGTATATTAAGTATAACAATATTCTTCTACAAGTTTACAACATAACACATCATCACATTACAACAAATTAAAATATCTTATACAATAACAATAAAATCATTAAATAAAACCTGTTCTATTCACAGTTGGAGAGAATTTCAAATAAATATTTAGGAAGTAAAATATTTGCACTGTTCATGGAGGTTTCTTAATTCTTAATAGATAATAGTTAAGTATGTTTCTTGTTGAATTTGATTAACTATTTTAATTAGTTTGTATTTGGGCTGTACAACAATTTAGCTGTGGAGTAATTTGTCGGGTGTGTAAACTGTATACATTAAGTAATTGCCAGACAACCAATTATTGTTAAGCACTTCTTTATTTACTTTAAATTTATACTGAATTAATCATTACTTTATGTTACATAAAATTTAATACTAATTATTTAATACACAAAACAATTTAATAACTTAACGAAACAATACATTGTTGATAATAAATTTAAGGAAATTAAGGACACAGCTAACAAATTTCTAAAACAAAGAATTAATAAAAAAATTCAGATCAATTTTTAATCATACTAATTATATATATAAAAAATTCAGTATATACAGGTATTTTAAAGTGCAACAGATATGATAAAAAAATACATAAATACAAAAGTTAAACTCTGTTCCAATTTCAAATTTGTAAGCAAAAACGTTTCTACCATTTGGTATACATTGATATAGTAAGATTAAATTAAATAATAGATGATGATTTTCCAGCCATGCACTGGATTTAAAACCAGTTCAGATGAAAGAAATGTTATCAAGTAACTATTATAGAAAGGAAAAGAATAACTACAAAACAATTCTGGACAGATTATTCAAGCTACAACTGTTCAATTCAACATTGACTTCCATTACTAGTAACACAATACTACTCATTATTAGTTAACATATTTTTTTAAAGTTATAATAGTGATAAAATACAATAATTCAATTTCCACTTATAAATATAATTTTAAAAATCTTTAGTTCTTCCATTTATGAAAAAGTGTTTCATTGAGCAGCTAGTTAGTTAACTGCATAAACTGAATAACCATATCTCATTAAATAAAGTGAATCTTTTTTACGTTAAAATATATATTGGCACAATATGAAACTTAAAATGAAAAATATCTAGCATTTAATTAGAAGTTAATTACTACTTAAAATTATTAAAATAGAATAATAATTAACTAAGACTGAAGCCAATTTTTACCATAACTGAATTTATAGCCTGAATCACTAATATCTGAAGGATAATGACTTCAGCAAATAAATGTATTTGTTATGCAATAATATCAGGTTATTACATTACATTTCAAGATTCATACATTTTTTCTAACGATAAATAAATCGAAGAGGTTCATTTTGGACAAACATAAAGAAGACATAACAAAAGTTTTAAACACTGAACACCACACTAAAATAAAATTAAAAATTAAATACATACGAGTTCTGTAAACTTTTATAACATCTCTATTCTGGCAGTTTCTTGTGTATATTTTTCAATAAGTGCTTGTTCATGATCAGCTGTCTTCAATTCACTTTGTAATACACTATTTAAATATGATCTATCATCACTAATTTTCACTGATTTCCAGCTGCATACTGCATCTACAACTTCAAGTGGTGATAGTAACCGTTCTTTTTCTATAAAAACCAAAAATAATCAAGCTTTAATGAAAAAACAATATGAAATTCTGTTTTGTATTTAATTTAAAATAAGGATCTATAAAAATGGCAGAATGACCGATAGACTAACCTATTCGGTTAATGCTACGACCATGTTTTGAAAAGTATGAGAGAATATAAAAAATGAAACTACAAAGTTAAAACTAATAGTTATAAAACATATAACTTGAAGATACATTTGGGAGCTAATTTTACAATACTGATGACTGAAACAAATTTCATGTACATAAAAAACAATAATTTTATTTTTCTCTTATCTTGTTTGAATTTTCAGTAACACAAATGTGTCTGCCAGCTCACATTGAATTTAGCTATGTAATATAAAGCAGTGCATTATTTCATAATTTAATATGATTCCAATATCATAGCTCTCTTTCTAATGATTCACTGTTATTTTATTTTAATTCAGTCCATTGATCAAGGTTATTGTTAATGAAATTACTTTCTTCTGTCAGCTTTACATAGTTAGTTTTTGTATGAAACAAATTCATGAATTCATCAAGCTATGATTGCAGATGAATGCCTGCTGTAAACTTACATAGAAATTGATTTCAGAATTGTTCCATCAATTCAACGTGTCATTCATTGAAAATGCTTACTTGGATAGTTTAAGGTAAATAGAATGTGTGTTAGAAAATGTACTTGAAGACAGTTCATTTTGAGAAAGAGTATGGGTTCAAGAGAGGCCATTCTGGCGATCAGGCTAACTTTAGAAGACAGGCTTAAACAAAAAAAGCCATCTGCATTATATTTATAGAGATTGAGAAGGCATTTGATAATACAGAATTGAACAAAATGTTTAATATTTTTAAGAAAATTGGATTGAAATATAGGGAAATAAAACATATATAACCTAAGCAAAAATCAGGTAGCATGTTATAAGAATAGAAGATGAGGCTCCTGATTCAAAAAGGGCTCAGATGAGTCCTGATTCAAAAAGGAGTGAGTGAACAAGCACTTCTGGTAGAATGACCGATAAAGTTACATTGGTTAACATTGTAAGCATGTTTTGAAAAGTATTCATGCCAAAGAAATGGACAAAATTTGTAAAGTTCTGGGGGAGTAAACAACTCTGGAAATTAGAAGACACAATTCAGGAATTAAAGATGAAAATTGAGGAGGAAAAAATGATGTTAAAATTCACAATATTTTTGGGCAAAAACCAAGGTGAGTAACAAGCCTGAATGGCATGGATTTATTACTGCTAGGGGAGAAATTCAGGCTAAGGATAAATAAGAGTAAAATAAAAATAATGAAATATGACAGAAAGAAGGATAATAAATTAAACATTAAAACAGAATATAATAAACAAACTCATAGAATCTTACTACTTATGAAGCAAAATTAAAAAGAAGTCCAAAATGAAGTAGAAATCAAAAGCAGACTGGAACAAGAAAAGGCAGCTTTTATGAAAAAAATAAAACCTGCGAGTCAAATATATATCTATGAATTAGAGAGAGAAACTTGAAATTATTATTGTAGAAAGTAGTAGTTGTGAATATGGACATAGGAAAAGCAGAAAGGAAAAGAATATTAAGATATCTAAGTTTAGTTTGGAGACAGTGACAGATAGCGGTGATAGAAAACAAGATTGGGAAATATAAAAGAGATAGTTGATCATGTAAAATTAGAAAATATGTTGAGGTTACAAAATTAGAAAAGTTAGAATAGAATTGAGAATTTCATCAAATCAACTGACTGGTGACTTAAAAAAAACAAACAATTTCTGTATTTGTTTTCAGATTTTTTAGGGAATCATGCTAATGAAATGGATAAAATTTTCAAGTTTTTAACTCTGGAGAATACATGAATAAAGTTTTATTCAACCAGAAGTAAACTCCAATGTAAATACATGCAAATATAATAAAAACAGTTTGTGATGTATTTATAACATTCATTGATGAAAACGTAGGAGTTAATTTTCTGTATGATTTTAGAGCGGCGATGCATTAAGATTTGGGGAGGCCTTTTACATCATCAAATATTAAAATTTCTGATTATGCAGTCTTATTTTGTAGACTTGAAAATTTCAGCTAATATGATTATTGATAAACTTAATCAGTTAAATGTGCTGGGTACTATGAGTACCTAGTTATTATACAAAAGATGTCAGTAAAGTGGGTGCCAAATATTTAATGTAAATAAGAAATGAAAATAATGAGCAAAATCACACTTTTTTTTATAAGTAAAGTGTCTGATATCATTTAAAAGTTAAAAAATTTCAAAAACTATTTTTTCTTACGGTTACTGGTAAAAGGAGGTTTTTAGGAAAAATATTCATAGCAAAAGAAGCTGTGGAAAGACATTCTCTTTTTACAGAAAAATGCATTTGCCACATAAGGTTGAAAAAAGAGTGTTTTGAAAAATCTGCAGTTAAACATTGACATTCACCACACTAGTGTATCTCATTATGACACTTTCAGTTACTAATTAAAATTATGCTGGTTTATTAATATTGTGGTTATTGAGCCACGTTTAGAAGTATTAATAACAGTTAATAGTACCTATAACACCAAGTATTTCATTAAAAAGATATGGGGGTACATTTGGATTTCTAGCACCGGCCCAAAGTGCTTGAGTCCAAAGACTAGAATCTTGATTACCAAATCTGCGGCAACAAGTAATCACATTCTGGTAATCTTTTTGACATAAATGGTATTGTAATATTTGCTGGTACCTGAAACCAAGAAAAATAAGTACATTATTAGTAAGGGACATTTTAAACACTTTACAAAACTTATCACAGTCACGAAAAAATATATTCTTAATTATTCTGTAAAGTAGTTAATAAATCTACTATAAGATTGTATCCGTAATATTCTGAACTGGGGCCATGAATTTTAACCACTTTTAGTATGTGATGCAGTACTAGGTAGGTACTAGTATCTGATATGGTACTAGTATGTGTTGTGATCAGTGTGCCACGATTGCATGGAGGTAAATGTAAAAATGAGAGCATTGTAACTCATTTGTTATCATTGTACATGTATTGTCAGGAATTTTCAAGATGGATGTAAAAGATGAATAATACATTTGTACAAAATTTTATTCAATCTCAGAAATGTTTAACTCAGTTCAGGCAGTTAATAATTATTTGGAAGCTATCTTATAGATTAGTTCACACAGTTAAGAAACACATACATCTGAAGTGTGATCAAACTCTTCATGTACAGTAAAACATCAGCAGTTTTCAGGTATCAATGTCAGGCTATTTAAGAATGTCATTATCACCAATTCCACTTTCAATTCAATGTACAAAGTGATGCAAACTGATGCAAATCCCATAATAATATACACTTCTTGAAATGTATTGCTTTTCTGAAAATGGTTTTGCATTACTACCCTCCAAAATATTTTATATACCACCTCATATGCTTATTGTAGACAATTTATATATTCCTTGAGAATTAATTATATAGAGTATAAAGCTAATTTTTTGTTAACTCCGCTACAAACAATATATATTAAAACTGTTTTGGTTGACTTTAAAATTAAAAAGTAACACACCACTACACCTAAAAATGATGCCTTTAAGATGTGGTCTATCAATTACTGGCAATGATTAGGTGAAGATACAAGATTCACTATGAGAATGTACTAGCATTTAAGATTATTAAGAGGAAAAACCTGGAGTATGCACATAAAGTGAGACATCCAGAGGAATGCTGGTTTCTGCACCTCATATTTCACGGAAAGTTGAAATCCAAGACCAGAATTTCATGACTGAAGAATCTGAAGCATTGGATCAACCATATCTTCACTCCCATCAGCTGTAGACAAGGTTGAAATTGCTCAAATGATTGCCAACATTCAATAATGGACATTGCACATAAAGAAAAATATGTTTATTAAATAAAACCTATTAAAAAGAAGTAGTTCTATAAAATATTAAAAGAAAGGAACCACTAAAACAAAAAGTGACCCATATATATATAAAACCTAAGCATTTATCAAATGGGGGAAAAACAAATTAAATAAAAAAATATAACACATACAAATGTACATTATTATAAGATATATATATATATATATACATGCATATATAAAAGTATATTAAGTATAACAATATTCTTCTACAAGTTTACAACATAACACATCATCACATTACAACAAATTAAAATATCTTATACAATAACAATAAAATCATTAAATAAAACCTGTTCTATTCACAGTTGGAGAGAATTTCAAATAAATATTTAGGAAGTAAAATATTTGCACTGTTCATGGAGGTTTCTTAATTCTTAATAGATAATAGTTAAGTATGTTTCTTGTTGAATTTGATTAACTATTTTAATTAGTTTGTATTTGGGCTGTACAACAATTTAGCTGTGGAGTAATTTGTCGGTTGTGTAAACTGTATACATTAAGTAATTGCCAGACAACCAATTATTGTTAAGCACTTCTTTATTTACTTTAAATTTATACTGAATTAATCATTACTTTATGTTACATAAAATTTAATACTAATTATTTAATACACAAAATAATTTAATAACTTAACGAAACAATACATTGTTGATAATAAATTTAAGGAAATTAAGGACACAGCTAACAAATTTCTAAAACAAAGAATTAATAAAAAAATTCAGATCAATTTTTAATCATACTAATTATATATATAAAAAATTCAGTATATACAGGTATTTTAAAGTGCAACAGATATGATAAAAAAATACATAAATACAAAAGTTAAACTCTGTTCCAATTTCAAATTTGTAAGCAAAAACGTTTCTACCATTTGGTATACATTGATATAGTAAGATTAAATTAAATAATAGATGATGATTTTCCAGCCATGCACTGGATTTAAAACCAGTTCAGATGAAAGAAATGTTATCAAGTAACTATTATAGAAAGGAAAAGAATAACTACAAAACAATTCTGGACAGATTATTCAAGCTACAACTGTTCAATTCAACATTGACTTCCATTACTAGTAACACAATACTACTCATTATTAGTTAACATATTTTTTTAAAGTTATAATAGTGATAAAATACAATAATTCAATTTCCACTTATAAATATAATTTTAAAAATCTTTAGTTCTTCCATTTATGAAAAAGTGTTTCATTGAGCAGCTAGTTAGTTAACTGCATAAACTGAATAACCATATCTCATTAAATAAAGTGAATCTTTTTTACGTTAAAATATATATTGGCACAATATGAAACTTAAAATGAAAAATATCTAGCATTTAATTAGAAGTTAATTACTACTTAAAATTATTAAAATAGAATAATAATTAACTAAGACTGAAGCCAATTTTTACCATAACTGAATTTATAGCCTGAATCACTAATATCTGAAGGATAATGACTTCAGCAAATAAATGTATTTGTTATGCAATAATATCAGGTTATTACATTACATTTCCAGATTCATACATTTTTTCTAACGATAAATAAATCGAAGAGGTTCATTTTGGACAAACATAAAGAAGACATAACAAAAGTTTTAAACACTGAACACCACACCAAAATAAAATTAAAAATTAAATACATACGAGTTCTGTAAACTTTTTATAACATCTCTATTCTGGCAGTTTCTTGTGTATATTTTTCAATAAGTGCTTGTTCATGATCAGCTGTCTTCAATTCACTTTGTAATACACTATTTAAATATGATCTAACATCACTAATTTTCACTGATTTCCAGCTGCATACTGCATCTACAACTTCAAGTGGTGATAGTAACCGTTCTTTTTCTATAAAAACCAAAAATAATCAAGCTTTAATGAAAAAACAATATGAAATTCTGTTTTGTATTTAATTTAAAATAAGGATCTATAAAAATGGCAGAATGACCGATAGACTAACCTATTCGGTTAATGCTACGACCATGTTTTGAAAAGTATGAGAGAATATAAAAAATGAAACTACAAAGTTAAAACTAATAGTTATAAAACATATAACTTGAAGATACATTTGGGAGCTAATTTTACAATACTGATGACTGAAACAAATTTCATGTACATAAAAAACAATAATTTTATTTTTCTCTTATCTTGTTTGAATTTTCAGTAACACAAATGTGTCTGCCAGCTCACATTGAATTTAGCTATGTAATATAAAGCAGTGCATTATTTCATAATTTAATATGATTCCAATTTCATAGCTCTCTTTCTAATGATTCACTGTTATTTTATTTTAATTCAGTCCATTGATCAAGGTTATTGTTAATGAAATTACTTTCTTCTGTCAGCTTTACATAGTTAGTTTTTGTATGAAACAAATTCATGAATTCATCAAGCTATGATTGCAGATGAATGCCTGCTGTAAACTTACATAGAAATTGATTTCAGAATTGTTCCATCAATTCAACGTGTCATTCATTGAAAATGCTTACTTGGATAGTTTAAGGTAAATAGAATGTGTGTTAGAAAATGTACTTGAAGACAGTTCATTTTGAGAAAGAGTATGGGTTCAAGAGAGGCCATTCTGGCGATCAGGCTAACTTTAGAAGACAGGCTTAAACAAAAAAAGCCATCTGCATTATATTTATAGAGATTGAGAAGGCATTTGATAATAGAGAATTGAACAAAATGTTTAATATTTTTAAGAAAATTGGATTGAAATATAGGGAAATAAAACATATATAAACTAAGCAAAAATCAGGTAGCATGTTATAAGAATAGAAGATGAGGCTCCTGATTCAAAAAGGGCTCAGATGAGTCCTGATTCAAAAAGGAGTGAGTGAACAAGCACTTCTGGTAGAATGACCGATAAAGTTACATTGGTTAACATTGTAAGCATGTTTTGAAAAGTATTCATGCCAAAGAAATGGACAAAATTTGTAAAGTTCTGGGGGACTAAACAACTCTGGAAATTAGAAGACACAATTCAGGAATTAAAGATGAAAATTGAGGAGGAAAAAATGATGTTAAAATTCACAATTTTTTTTGGGCAAAAACCAAGGTGAGTAACAAGCCTGAATGGCATGGATTTATTACTGCTAGGGGAGAAATTCAGGCTAAGGATAAATAAGAGTAAAATAAAAATAATGAAATATGACAAAAAGAAGGATAATAAATTAAACATTAAAACAGAATATAATAAACAAACTCATAGAATCTTACTACTTATGAAGCAAAATTAAAAAGAAGTCCAAAATGAAGTAGAAATCAAAAGCAGACTGGAACAAGAAAAGGCAGCTTTTATGAAAAAAATAAAACCTGCGAGTCAAATATATATCTATGAATTAGAGAGAGAAACTTGAAATTATTATTGTAGAAAGTAGTAGTTGTGAATATGGACATAGGAAAAGCAGAAAGGAAAAGAATATTAAGATATCTAAGTTTAGTTTGGAGACAGTGACAGATAGCGGTGATAGAAAACAAGATTGGGAAATATAAAAGAGATAGTTGATCATGTAAAATTAGAAAATATGTTGAGGTTACAAAATTAGAAAAGTTAGAATAGAATTGAGAATTTCATCAAATCAACTGACTGGTGACTTAAAAAAAACAAACAATTTCTGTATTTGTTTTCAGATTTTTTAGGGAATCATGCTAATGAAATGGATAAAATTTTCAAGTTTTTAACTCTGGAGAATACATGAATAAAGTTTTATTCAACCAGAAGTAAACTCCAATGTAAATACATGCAAATATAATAAAAACAGTTTGTGATGTATTTATAACATTCATTGATGAAAACGTAGGAGTTAATTTTCTGTATGATTTTAGAGCGGCGATGCATTAAGATTTGGGGAGGCCTTTTACATCATCAAATATTAAAATTTCTGATTATGCAGTCTTATTTTGTAGACTTGAAAATTTCAGCTAATATGATTATTGATAAACTTAATCAGTTAAATGTGCTGGGTACTATGAGTACCTAGTTATTATACAAAAGATGTCAGTAAAGTGGGTGCCAAATATTTAATGTAAATAAGAAATGAAAATAATGAGCAAAATCACACTTTTTTTTATAAGTAAAGTGTCTGATATCATTTAAAAGTTAAAAAATTTCAAAAACTATTTTTTCTTACGGTTACTGGTAAAAGGAGGTTTTTAGGAAAAATATTCATAGCAAAAGAAGCTGTGGAAAGACATTCTCTTTTTACAGAAAAATGCATTTGCCACATAAGGTTGAAAAAAGAGTGTTTTGAAAAATCTGCAGTTAAACATTGACATTCACCACACTAGTGTATCTCATTATGACACTTTCAGTTACTAATTAAAATTATGCTGGTTTATTAATATTGTGGTTATTGAGCCACGTTTAGAAGTATTAATAACAGTTAATAGTACCTATAACACCAAGTATTTCATTAAAAAGATATGGGGGTACATTTGGATTTCTAGCACCGGCCCAAAGTGCTTGAGTCCAAAGACTAGAATCTTGATTACCAAATCTGCAGCAACACGTAATCACATTCTGGTAATCTTTTTGACATAAATGGTATTGTAATATTTGCTGGTACCTGAAACCAAGAAAAATAAGTACATTATTAGTAAGGGACATTTTAAACACTTTACAAAACTTATCACAGTCACGAAAAAATATATTCTTAATTATTCTGTAAAGTAGTTAATAAATCTACTATAAGATTGTATCCGTAATATTCTGAACTGGGGCCATGAATTTTAACCACTTTTAGTATGTGATGCAGTACTAGGTAGGTACTAGTATCTGATATGGTACTAGTATGTGTTGTGATCAGTGTGCTACGATTGCATGGAGGTAAATGTAAAAATGAGAGCATTGTAACTCATTTGTTATCATTGTACATGTATTGTCAGGAATTTTCAAGATGGATGTAAAAGATGAATAATACATTTGTACAAAATTTTATTCAATCTCAGAAATGTTTAACTCAGTTCAGGCAGTTAATAATTATTTGGAAGCTATCTTATAGATTAGTTCACACAGTTAAGAAACACATACATCTGAAGTGTGATCAAACTCTTCATGTACAGTAAAACATCAGCAGTTTTCAGGTATCAATGTCAGGCTATTTAAGAATGTCATTATCACCAATTCCACTTTCAATTCAATGTACAAAGTGATGCAAACTGATGCAAATCCCATAATAATATACACTTCTTGAAATGTATTGCTTTTCTGAAAATGGTTTTGCATTACTACCCTCCAAAATATTTTATATACCACCTCATATGCTTATTGTAGACAATTTATATATTCCTTGAGAATTAATTATATAGAGTATAAAGCTAATTTTTTGTTAACTCCGCTACAAACAATATATATTAAAACTGTTTTGGTTGACTTTAAAATTAAAAAGTAACACACCACTACACCTAAAAATGATGCCTTTAAGATGTGGTCTATCAATTACTGGCAATGATTAGGTGAAGATACAAGATTCACTATGAGAATGTACTAGCATTTAAGATTATTAAGAGGAAAAACCTGGAGTATGCACATAAAGTGAGACATCCAGAGGAATGCTGGTTTCTGCACCTCATATTTCACGGAAAGTTGAAATCCAAGACCAGAATTTCATGACTGAAGAATCTGAAGCATTGGATCAACCATATCTTCACTCCCATCAGCTGTAGACAAGGTTGAAATTGCTCAAATGATTGCCAACATTCAATAATGGACATTGCACATAAAGAAAAATATGTTTATTAAATAAAACCTATTAAAAAGAAGTAGTTCTATAAAATATTAAAAGAAAGGAACCACTAAAACAAAAAGTGACCCATATATATATAAAACCTAAGCATTTATCAAATGGGGGAAAAACAAATTAAATAAAAAAATATAACACATACAAATGTACATTATTATAAGATATATATATATATATACATGCATATATAAAAGTATATTAAGTATAACAATATTCTTCTACAAGTTTACAACATAACACATCATCACATTACAACAAATTAAAATATCTTATACAATAACAATAAAATCATTAAATAAAACCTGTTCTATTCACAGTTGGAGAGAATTTCAAATAAATATTTAGGAAGTAAAATATTTGCACTGTTCATGGAGGTTTCTTAATTCTTAATAGATAATAGTTAAGTATGTTTCTTGTTGAATTTGATTAACTATTTTAATTAGTTTGTATTTGGGCTGTACAACAATTTAGCTGTGGAGTAATTTGTCGGTTGTGTAAACTGTATACATTAAGTAATTGCCAGACAACCAATTATTGTTAAGCACTTCTTTATTTACTTTAAATTTATACTGAATTAATCATTACTTTATGTTACATAAAATTTAATACTAATTATTTAATACACAAAATAATTTAATAACTTAACGAAACAATACATTGTTGATAATAAATTTAAGGAAATTAAGGACACAGCTAACAAATTTCTAAAACAAAGAATTAATAAAAAAATTCAGATCAATTTTTAATCATACTAATTATATATATAAAAAATTCAGTATATACAGGTATTTTAAAGTGCAACAGATATGATAAAAAAATACATAAATACAAAAGTTAAACTCTGTTCCAATTTCAAATTTGTAAGCAAAAACGTTTCTACCATTTGGTATACATTGATATAGTAAGATTAAATTAAATAATAGATGATGATTTTCCAGCCATGCACTGGATTTAAAACCAGTTCAGATGAAAGAAATGTTATCAAGTAACTATTATAGAAAGGAAAAGAATAACTACAAAACAATTCTGGACAGATTATTCAAGCTACAACTGTTCAATTCAACATTGACTTCCATTACTAGTAACACAATACTACTCATTATTAGTTAACATATTTTTTTAAAGTTATAATAGTGATAAAATACAATAATTCAATTTCCACTTATAAATATAATTTTAAAAATCTTTAGTTCTTCCATTTATGAAAAAGTGTTTCATTGAGCAGCTAGTTAGTTAACTGCATAAACTGAATAACCATATCTCATTAAATAAAGTGAATCTTTTTTACGTTAAAATATATATTGGCACAATATGAAACTTAAAATGAAAAATATCTAGCATTTAATTAGAAGTTAATTACTACTTAAAATTATTAAAATAGAATAATAATTAACTAAGACTGAAGCCAATTTTTACCATAACTGAATTTATAGCCTGAATCACTAATATCTGAAGGATAATGACTTCAGCAAATAAATGTATTTGTTATGCAATAATATCAGGTTATTACATTACATTTCCAGATTCATACATTTTTTCTAACGATAAATAAATCGAAGAGGTTCATTTTGGACAAACATAAAGAAGACATAACAAAAGTTTTAAACACTGAACACCACACCAAAATAAAATTAAAAATTAAATACATACGAGTTCTGTAAACTTTTTATAACATCTCTATTCTGGCAGTTTCTTGTGTATATTTTTCAATAAGTGCTTGTTCATGATCAGCTGTCTTCAATTCACTTTGTAATACACTATTTAAATATGATCTAACATCACTAATTTTCACTGATTTCCAGCTGCATACTGCATCTACAACTTCAAGTGGTGATAGTAACCGTTCTTTTTCTATAAAAACCAAAAATAATCAAGCTTTAATGAAAAAACAATATGAAATTCTGTTTTGTATTTAATTTAAAATAAGGATCTATAAAAATGGCAGAATGACCGATAGACTAACCTATTCGGTTAATGCTACGACCATGTTTTGAAAAGTATGAGAGAATATAAAAAATGAAACTACAAAGTTAAAACTAATAGTTATAAAACATATAACTTGAAGATACATTTGGGAGCTAATTTTACAATACTGATGACTGAAACAAATTTCATGTACATAAAAAACAATAATTTTATTTTTCTCTTATCTTGTTTGAATTTTCAGTAACACAAATGTGTCTGCCAGCTCACATTGAATTTAGCTATGTAATATAAAGCAGTGCATTATTTCATAATTTAATATGATTCCAATTTCATAGCTCTCTTTCTAATGATTCACTGTTATTTTATTTTAATTCAGTCCATTGATCAAGGTTATTGTTAATGAAATTACTTTCTTCTGTCAGCTTTACATAGTTAGTTTTTGTATGAAACAAATTCATGAATTCATCAAGCTATGATTGCAGATGAATGCCTGCTGTAAACTTACATAGAAATTGATTTCAGAATTGTTCCATCAATTCAACGTGTCATTCATTGAAAATGCTTACTTGGATAGTTTAAGGTAAATAGAATGTGTGTTAGAAAATGTACTTGAAGACAGTTCATTTTGAGAAAGAGTATGGGTTCAAGAGAGGCCATTCTGGCGATCAGGCTAACTTTAGAAGACAGGCTTAAACAAAAAAAGCCATCTGCATTATATTTATAGAGATTGAGAAGGCATTTGATAATAGAGAATTGAACAAAATGTTTAATATTTTTAAGAAAATTGGATTGAAATATAGGGAAATAAAACATATATAAACTAAGCAAAAATCAGGTAGCATGTTATAAGAATAGAAGATGAGGCTCCTGATTCAAAAAGGGCTCAGATGAGTCCTGATTCAAAAAGGAGTGAGTGAACAAGCACTTCTGGTAGAATGACCGATAAAGTTACATTGGTTAACATTGTAAGCATGTTTTGAAAAGTATTCATGCCAAAGAAATGGACAAAATTTGTAAAGTTCTGGGGGACTAAACAACTCTGGAAATTAGAAGACACAATTCAGGAATTAAAGATGAAAATTGAGGAGGAAAAAATGATGTTAAAATTCACAATTTTTTTTGGGCAAAAACCAAGGTGAGTAACAAGCCTGAATGGCATGGATTTATTACTGCTAGGGGAGAAATTCAGGCTAAGGATAAATAAGAGTAAAATAAAAATAATGAAATATGACAAAAAGAAGGATAATAAATTAAACATTAAAACAGAATATAATAAACAAACTCATAGAATCTTACTACTTATGAAGCAAAATTAAAAAGAAGTCCAAAATGAAGTAGAAATCAAAAGCAGACTGGAACAAGAAAAGGCAGCTTTTATGAAAAAAATAAAACCTGCGAGTCAAATATATATCTATGAATTAGAGAGAGAAACTTGAAATTATTATTGTAGAAAGTAGTAGTTGTGAATATGGACATAGGAAAAGCAGAAAGGAAAAGAATATTAAGATATCTAAGTTTAGTTTGGAGACAGTGACAGATAGCGGTGATAGAAAACAAGATTGGGAAATATAAAAGAGATAGTTGATCATGTAAAATTAGAAAATATGTTGAGGTTACAAAATTAGAAAAGTTAGAATAGAATTGAGAATTTCATCAAATCAACTGACTGGTGACTTAAAAAAAACAAACAATTTCTGTATTTGTTTTCAGATTTTTTAGGGAATCATGCTAATGAAATGGATAAAATTTTCAAGTTTTTAACTCTGGAGAATACATGAATAAAGTTTTATTCAACCAGAAGTAAACTCCAATGTAAATACATGCAAATATAATAAAAACAGTTTGTGATGTATTTATAACATTCATTGATGAAAACGTAGGAGTTAATTTTCTGTATGATTTTAGAGCGGCGATGCATTAAGATTTGGGGAGGCCTTTTACATCATCAAATATTAAAATTTCTGATTATGCAGTCTTATTTTGTAGACTTGAAAATTTCAGCTAATATGATTATTGATAAACTTAATCAGTTAAATGTGCTGGGTACTATGAGTACCTAGTTATTATACAAAAGATGTCAGTAAAGTGGGTGCCAAATATTTAATGTAAATAAGAAATGAAAATAATGAGCAAAATCACACTTTTTTTTATAAGTAAAGTGTCTGATATCATTTAAAAGTTAAAAAATTTCAAAAACTATTTTTTCTTACGGTTACTGGTAAAAGGAGGTTTTTAGGAAAAATATTCATAGCAAAAGAAGCTGTGGAAAGACATTCTCTTTTTACAGAAAAATGCATTTGCCACATAAGGTTGAAAAAAGAGTGTTTTGAAAAATCTGCAGTTAAACATTGACATTCACCACACTAGTGTATCTCATTATGACACTTTCAGTTACTAATTAAAATTATGCTGGTTTATTAATATTGTGGTTATTGAGCCACGTTTAGAAGTATTAATAACAGTTAATAGTACCTATAACACCAAGTATTTCATTAAAAAGATATGGGGGTACATTTGGATTTCTAGCACCGGCCCAAAGTGCTTGAGTCCAAAGACTAGAATCTTGATTACCAAATCTGCAGCAACACGTAATCACATTCTGGTAATCTTTTTGACATAAATGGTATTGTAATATTTGCTGGTACCTGAAACCAAGAAAAATAAGTACATTATTAGTAAGGGACATTTTAAACACTTTACAAAACTTATCACAGTCACGAAAAAATATATTCTTAATTATTCTGTAAAGTAGTTAATAAATCTACTATAAGATTGTATCCGTAATATTCTGAACTGGGGCCATGAATTTTAACCACTTTTAGTATGTGATGCAGTACTAGGTAGGTACTAGTATCTGATATGGTACTAGTATGTGTTGTGATCAGTGTGCTACGATTGCATGGAGGTAAATGTAAAAATGAGAGCATTGTAACTCATTTGTTATCATTGTACATGTATTGTCAGGAATTTTCAAGATGGATGTAAAAGATGAATAATACATTTGTACAAAATTTTATTCAATCTCAGAAATGTTTAACTCAGTTCAGGCAGTTAATAATTATTTGGAAGCTATCTTATAGATTAGTTCACACAGTTAAGAAACACATACATCTGAAGTGTGATCAAACTCTTCATGTACAGTAAAACATCAGCAGTTTTCAGGTATCAATGTCAGGCTATTTAAGAATGTCATTATCACCAATTCCACTTTCAATTCAATGTACAAAGTGATGCAAACTGATGCAAATCCCATAATAATATACACTTCTTGAAATGTATTGCTTTTCTGAAAATGGTTTTGCATTACTACCCTCCAAAATATTTTATATACCACCTCATATGCTTATTGTAGACAATTTATATATTCCTTGAGAATTAATTATATAGAGTATAAAGCTAATTTTTTGTTAACTCCGCTACAAACAATATATATTAAAACTGTTTTGGTTGACTTTAAAATTAAAAAGTAACACACCACTACACCTAAAAATGATGCCTTTAAGATGTGGTCTATCAATTACTGGCAATGATTAGGTGAAGATACAAGATTCACTATGAGAATGTACTAGCATTTAAGATTATTAAGAGGAAAAACCTGGAGTATGCACATAAAGTGAGACATCCAGAGGAATGCTGGTTTCTGCACCTCATATTTCACGGAAAGTTGAAATCCAAGACCAGAATTTCATGACTGAAGAATCTGAAGCATTGGATCAACCATATCTTCACTCCCATCAGCTGTAGACAAGGTTGAAATTGCTCAAATGATTGCCAACATTCAATAATGGACATTGCACATAAAGAAAAATATGTTTATTAAATAAAACCTATTAAAAAGAAGTAGTTCTATAAAATATTAAAAGAAAGGAACCACTAAAACAAAAAGTGACCCATATATATATAAAACCTAAGCATTTATCAAATGGGGGAAAAACAAATTAAATAAAAAAATATAACACATACAAATGTACATTATTATAAGATATATATATATATATATACATGCATATATAAAAGTATATTAAGTATAACAATATTCTTCTACAAGTTTACAACATAACACATCATCACATTACAACAAATTAAAATATCTTATACAATAACAATAAAATCATTAAATAAAACCTGTTCTATTCACAGTTGGAGAGAATTTCAAATAAATATTTAGGAAGTAAAATATTTGCACTGTTCATGGAGGTTTCTTAATTCTTAATAGATAATAGTTAAGTATGTTTCTTGTTGAATTTGATTAACTATTTTAATTAGTTTGTATTTGGGCTGTACAACAATTTAGCTGTGGAGTAATTTGTCGGTTGTGTAAACTGTATACATTAAGTAATTGCCAGACAACCAATTATTGTTAAGCACTTCTTTATTTACTTTAAATTTATACTGAATTAATCATTACTTTATGTTACATAAAATTTAATACTAATTATTTAATACACAAAATAATTTAATAACTTAACGAAACAATACATTGTTGATAATAAATTTAAGGAAATTAAGGACACAGCTAACAAATTTCTAAAACAAAGAATTAATAAAAAAATTCAGATCAATTTTTAATCATACTAATTATATATATAAAAAATTCAGTATATACAGGTATTTTAAAGTGCAACAGATATGATAAAAAAATACATAAATACAAAAGTTAAACTCTGTTCCAATTTCAAATTTGTAAGCAAAAACGTTTCTACCATTTGGTATACATTGATATAGTAAGATTAAATTAAATAATAGATGATGATTTTCCAGCCATGCACTGGATTTAAAACCAGTTCAGATGAAAGAAATGTTATCAAGTAACTATTATAGAAAGGAAAAGAATAACTACAAAACAATTCTGGACAGATTATTCAAGCTACAACTGTTCAATTCAACATTGACTTCCATTACTAGTAACACAATACTACTCATTATTAGTTAACATATTTTTTTAAAGTTATAATAGTGATAAAATACAATAATTCAATTTCCACTTATAAATATAATTTTAAAAATCTTTAGTTCTTCCATTTATGAAAAAGTGTTTCATTGAGCAGCTACTTAGTTAACTGCATAAACAGAATAACCATATCTCATTAAATAAAGTGAATCTTTTTTACGTTAAAATATATATTGGCACAATATGAAACTTAAAATGAAAAATATCTAGCATTTAATTAGAAGTTAATTACTACTTAAAATTATTAAAATAGAATAATAATTAACTAAGACTGAAGCCAATTTTTACCATAACTGAATTTATAGCCTGAATCACTAATATCTGAAGGATAATGACTTCAGCAAATAAATGTATTTGTTATGCAATAATATCAGGTTATTACATTACATTTCAAGATTCATACATTTTTTCTAACGATAAATAAATCGAAGAGGTTCATTTTGGACAAACATAAAGAAGACATAACAAAAGTTTTAAACACTGAACACCACACTAAAATAAAATTAAAAATTAAATACATACGAGTTCTGTAAACTTTTTATAACATCTCTATTCTGGCAGTTTCTTGTGTATATTTTTCAATAAGTGCTTGTTCATGATCAGCTGTCTTCAATTCACTTTGTAATACACTATTTAAATATGATCTAACATCACTAATTTTCACTGATTTCCAGCTGCATACTGCATCTACAACTTCAAGTGGTGATAGTAACCGTTCTTTTTCTATAAAAACCAAAAATAATCAAGCTTTAATGAAAAAACAATATGAAATTCTGTTTTGTATTTAATTTAAAATAAGGATCTATTAAAATGGCAGAATGACCGATAGACTAACCTATTCGGTTAATGCTACGACCATGTTTTGAAAAGTATGAGAGAATATAAAAAATGAAACTACAAAGTTAAAACTAATAGTTATAAAACATATAACTTGAAGATACATTTGGGAGCTAATTTTACAATACTGATGACTGAAACAAATTTCATGTACATAAAAAACAATAATTTTATTTTTCTCTTATCTTGTTTGAATTTTCAGTAACACAAATGTGTCTGCCAGCTCACATTGAATTTAGCTATGTAATATAAAGCAGTGCATTATTTCATAATTTAATATGATTCCAATTTCATAGCTCTCTTTCTAATGATTCACTGTTATTTTATTTTAATTCAGTCCATTGATCAAGGTTATTGTTAATGAAATTACTTTCTTCTGTCAGCTTTACATAGTTAGTTTTTGTATGAAACAAATTCATGAATTCATCAAGCTATGATTGCAGATGAATGCCTGCTGTAAACTTACATAGAAATTGATTTCAGAATTGTTCCATCAATTCAACGTGTCATTCATTGAAAATGCTTACTTGGATAGTTTAAGGTAAATAGAATGTGTGTTAGAAAATGTACTTGAAGACAGTTCATTTTGAGAAAGAGTATGGGTTCAAGAGAGGCCATTCTGGCGATCAGGCTAACTTTAGAAGACAGGCTTAAACAAAAAAAGCCATCTGCATTATATTTATAGAGATTGAGAAGGCATTTGATAATACAGAATTGAACAAAATGTTTAATATTTTTAAGAAAATTGGATTGAAATATAGGGAAATAAAACATATATAAACTAAGCAAAAATCAGGTAGCATGTTATAAGAATAGAAGATGAGGCTCCTGATTCAAAAAGGGCTCAGATGAGTCCTGATTCAAAAAGGAGTGAGTGAACAAGCACTTCTGGTAGAATGACCGATAAAGTTACATTGGTTAACATTGTAAGCATGTTTTGAAAAGTATTCATGCCAAAGAAATGGACAAAATTTGTAAAGTTCTGGGGGACTAAACAACTCTGGAAATTAGAAGACACAATTCAGGAATTAAAGATGAAAATTGAGGAGGAAAAAATGATGTTAAAATTCACAATTTTTTTTGGGCAAAAACCAAGGTGAGTAACAAGCCTGAATGGCATGGATTTATTACTGCTAGGGGAGAAATTCAGGCTAAGGATAAATAAGAGTAAAATAAAAATAATGAAATATGACAAAAAGAAGGATAATAAATTAAACATTAAAACAGAATATAATAAACAAACTCATAGAATCTTACTACTTATGAAGCAAAATTAAAAAGAAGTCCAAAATGAAGTAGAAATCAAAAGCAGACTGGAACAAGAAAAGGCAGCTTTTATGAAAAAAATAAAACCTGCGAGTCAAATATATATCTATGAATTAGAGAGAGAAACTTGAAATTATTATTGTAGAAAGTAGTAGTTGTGAATATGGACATAGGAAAAGCAGAAAGGAAAAGAATATTAAGATATCTAAGTTTAGTTTGGAGACAGTGACAGATAGCGGTGATAGAAAACAAGATTGGGAAATATAAAAGAGATAGTTGATCATGTAAAATTAGAAAATATGTTGAGGTTACAAAATTAGAAAAGTTAGAATAGAATTGAGAATTTCATCAAATCAACTGACTGGTGACTTAAAAAAAAACAAACAATTTCTGTATTTGTTTTCAGATTTTTTAGGGAATCATGCTAATGAAATGGATAAAATTTTCAAGTTTTTAACTCTGGAGAATACATGAATAAAGTTTTATTCAACCAGAAGTAAACTCCAATGTAAATACATGCAAATATAATAAAAACAGTTTGTGATGTATTTATAACATTCATTGATGAAAACGTAGGAGTTAATTTTCTGTATGATTTTAGAGCGGCGATGCATTAAGATTTGGGGAGGCCTTTTACATCATCAAATATTAAAATTTCTGATTATGCAGTCTTATTTTGTAGACTTGAAAATTTCAGCTAATATGATTATTGATAAACTTAATCAGTTAAATGTGCTGGGTACTATGAGTACCTAGTTATTATACAAAAGATGTCAGTAAAGTGGGTGCCAAATATTTAATGTAAATAAGAAATGAAAATAATGAGCAAAATCACACTTTTTTTTATAAGTAAAGTGTCTGATATCATTTAAAAGTTAAAAAATTTCAAAAACTATTTTTTCTTACGGTTACTGGTAAAAGGAGGTTTTTAGGAAAAATATTCATAGCAAAAGAAGCTGTGGAAAGACATTCTCTTTTTACAGAAAAATGCATTTGCCACATAAGGTTGAAAAAAGAGTGTTTTGAAAAATCTGCAGTTAAACATTGACATTCACCACACTAGTGTATCTCATTATGACACTTTCAGTTACTAATTAAAATTATGCTGGTTTATTAATATTGTGGTTATTGAGCCACGTTTAGAAGTATTAATAACAGTTAATAGTACCTATAACACCAAGTATTTCATTAAAAAGATATGGGGGTACATTTGGATTTCTAGCACCGGCCCAAAGTGCTTGAGTCCAAAGACTAGAATCTTGATTACCAAATCTGCGGCAACAAGTAATCACATTCTGGTAATCTTTTTGACATAAATGGTATTGTAATATTTGCTGGTACCTGAAACCAAGAAAAATAAGTACATTATTAGTAAGGGACATTTTAAACACTTTACAAAACTTATCACAGTCACGAAAAAATATATTCTTAATTATTCTGTAAAGTAGTTAATAAATCTACTATAAGATTGTATCCGTAATATTCTGAACTGGGGCCATGAATTTTAACCACTTTTAGTATGTGATGCAGTACTAGGTAGGTACTAGTATCTGATATGGTACTAGTATGTGTTGTGATCAGTGTGCCACGATTGCATGGAGGTAAATGTAAAAATGAGAGCATTGTAACTCATTTGTTATCATTGTACATGTATTGTCAGGAATTTTCAAGATGGATGTAAAAGATGAATAATACATTTGTACAAAATTTTATTCAATCTCAGAAATGTTTAACTCAGTTCAGGCAGTTAATAATTATTTGGAAGCTATCTTATAGATTAGTTCACACAGTTAAGAAACACATACATCTGAAGTGTGATCAAACTCTTCATGTACAGTAAAACATCAGCAGTTTTCAGGTATCAATGTCAGGCTATTTAAGAATGTCATTATCACCAATTCCACTTTCAATTCAATGTACAAAGTGATGCAAACTGATGCAAATCCCATAATAATATACACTTCTTGAAATGTATTGCTTTTCTGAAAATGGTTTTGCATTACTACCCTCCAAAATATTTTATATACCACCTCATATGCTTATTGTAGACAATTTATATATTCCTTGAGAATTAATTATATAGAGTATAAAGCTAATTTTTTGTTAACTCCGCTACAAACAATATATATTAAAACTGTTTTGGTTGACTTTAAAATTAAAAAGTAACACACCACTACACCTAAAAATGATGCCTTTAAGATGTGGTCTATCAATTACTGGCAATGATTAGGTGAAGATACAAGATTCACTATGAGAATGTACTAGCATTTAAGATTATTAAGAGGAAAAACCTGGAGTATGCACATAAAGTGAGACATCCAGAGGAATGCTGGTTTCTGCACCTCATATTTCACGGAAAGTTGAAATCCAAGACCAGAATTTCATGACTGAAGAATCTGAAGCATTGGATCAACCATATCTTCACTCCCATCAGCTGTAGACAAGGTTGAAATTGCTCAAATGATTGCCAACATTCAATAATGGACATTGCACATAAAGAAAAATATGTTTATTAAATAAAACCTATTAAAAAGAAGTAGTTCTATAAAATATTAAAAGAAAGGAACCACTAAAACAAAAAGTGACCCATATATATATAAAACCTAAGCATTTATCAAATGGGGGAAAAACAAATTAAATAAAAAAATATAACACATACAAATGTACATTATTATAAGATATATATATATATACACATGCATATATAAAAGTATATTAAGTATAACAATATTCTTCTACAAGTTTACAACATAACACATCATCACATTACAACAAATTAAAATATCTTATACAATAACAATAAAATCATTAAATAAAACCTGTTCTATTCACAGTTGGAGAGAATTTCAAATAAATATTTAGGAAGTAAAATATTTGCACTGTTCATGGAGGTTTCTTAATTCTTAATAGATAATAGTTAAGTATGTTTCTTGTTGAATTTGATTAACTATTTTAATTAGTTTGTATTTGGGCTGTACAACAATTTAGCTGTGGAGTAATTTGTCGGTTGTGTAAACTGTATACATTAAGTAATTGCCAGACAACCAATTATTGTTAAGCACTTCTTTATTTACTTTAAATTTATACTGAATTAATCATTACTTTATGTTACATAAAATTTAATACTAATTATTTAATACACAAAATAATTTAATAACTTAACGAAACAATACATTGTTGATAATAAATTTAAGGAAATTAAGGACACAGCTAACAAATTTCTAAAACAAAGAATTAATAAAAAAATTCAGATCAATTTTTAATCATACTAATTATATATATAAAAAATTCAGTATATACAGGTATTTTAAAGTGCAACAGATATGATAAAAAAATACATAAATACAAAAGTTAAACTCTGTTCCAATTTCAAATTTGTAAGCAAAAACGTTTCTACCATTTGGTATACATTGATATAGTAAGATTAAATTAAATAATAGATGATGATTTTCCAGCCATGCACTGGATTTAAAACCAGCTCAGATGAAACAAATGTTATCAAGTAACTATTATAGAAAGGAAAAGAATAACTACAAAACAATTCTGGACAGATTATTCAAGCTACAACTGTTCAATTCAACATTGACTTCCATTACTAGTAACACAATACTACTCATTATTAGTTAACATATTTTTTTAAAGTTATAATAGTGATAAAATACAATAATTCAATTTCCACTTATAAATATAATTTTAAAAATCTTTAGTTCTTCCATTTATGAAAAAGTGTTTCATTGAGCAGCTACTTAGTTAACTGCATAAACAGAATAACCATATCTCATTAAATAAAGTGAATCTTTTTTACGTTAAAATATATATTGGCACAATATGAAACTTAAAATGAAAAATATCTAGCATTTAATTAGAAGTTAATTACTACTTAAAATTATTAAAATAGAATAATAATTAACTAAGACTGAAGCCAATTTTTACCATAACTGAATTTATAGCCTGAATCACTAATATCTGAAGGATAATGACTTCAGCAAATAAATGTATTTGTTATGCAATAATATCAGGTTATTACATTACATTTCAAGATTCATACATTTTTTCTAACGATAAATAAATCGAAGAGGTTCATTTTGGACAAACATAAAGAAGACATAACAAAAGTTTTAAACACTGAACACCACACTAAAATAAAATTAAAAATTAAATACATACGAGTTCTGTAAACTTTTTATAACATCTCTATTCTGGCAGTTTCTTGTGTATATTTTTCAATAAGTGCTTGTTCATGATCAGCTGTCTTCAATTCACTTTGTAATACACTATTTAAATATGATCTAACATCACTAATTTTCACTGATTTCCAGCTGCATACTGCATCTACAACTTCAAGTGGTGATAGTAACCGTTCTTTTTCTATAAAAACCAAAAATAATCAAGCTTTAATGAAAAAACAATATGAAATTCTGTTTTGTATTTAATTTAAAATAAGGATCTATTAAAATGGCAGAATGACCGATAGACTAACCTATTCGGTTAATGCTACGACCATGTTTTGAAAAGTATGAGAGAATATAAAAAATGAAACTACAAAGTTAAAACTAATAGTTATAAAACATATAACTTGAAGATACATTTGGGAGCTAATTTTACAATACTGATGACTGAAACAAATTTCATGTACATAAAAAACAATAATTTTATTTTTCTCTTATCTTGTTTGAATTTTCAGTAACACAAATGTGTCTGCCAGCTCACATTGAATTTAGCTATGTAATATAAAGCAGTGCATTATTTCATAATTTAATATGATTCCAATTTCATAGCTCTCTTTCTAATGATTCACTGTTATTTTATTTTAATTCAGTCCATTGATCAAGGTTATTGTTAATGAAATTACTTTCTTCTGTCAGCTTTACATAGTTAGTTTTTGTATGAAACAAATTCATGAATTCATCAAGCTATGATTGCAGATGAATGCCTGCTGTAAACTTACATAGAAATTGATTTCAGAATTGTTCCATCAATTCAACGTGTCTTTCATTGAAAATGCTTACTTGGATAGTTTAAGGTAAATAGAATGTGTGTTAGAAAATGTACTTGAAGACAGTTCATTTTGAGAAAGAGTATGGGTTCAAGAGAGGCCATTCTGGCGATCAGGCTAACTTTAGAAGACAGGCTTAAACAAAAAAAGCCATCTGCATTATATTTATAGAGATTGAGAAGGCATTTGATAATACAGAATTGAACAAAATGTTTAATATTTTTAAGAAAATTGGATTGAAATATAGGGAAATAAAACATATATAAACTAAGCAAAAATCAGGTAGCATGTTATAAGAATAGAAGATGAGGCTCCTGATTCAAAAAGGGCTCAGATGAGTCCTGATTCAAAAAGGAGTGAGTGAACAAGCACTTCTGGTAGAATGACCGATAAAGTTACATTGGTTAACATTGTAAGCATGTTTTGAAAAGTATTCATGCCAAAGAAATGGACAAAATTTGTAAAGTTCTGGGGGACTAAACAACTCTGGAAATTAGAAGACACAATTCAGGAATTAAAGATGAAAATTGAGGAGGAAAAAATGATGTTAAAATTCACAATTTTTTTTGGGCAAAAACCAAGGTGAGTAACAAGCCTGAATGGCATGGATTTATTACTGCTAGGGGAGAAATTCAGGCTAAGGATAAATAAGAGTAAAATAAAAATAATGAAATATGACAGAAAGAAGGATAATAAATTAAACATTAAAACAGAATATAATAAACAAACTCATAGAATCTTACTACTTATGAAGCAAAATTAAAAAGAAGTCCAAAATGAAGTAGAAATCAAAAGCAGACTGGAACAAGAAAAGGCAGCTTTTATGAAAAAAATAAAACCTGCGAGTCAAATATATATCTATGAATTAGAGAGAGAAACTTGAAATTATTATTGTAGAAAGTAGTAGTTGTGAATATGGACATAGGAAAAGCAGAAAGGAAAAGAATATTAAGATATCTAAGTTTAGTTTGGAGACAGTGACAGATAGCGGTGATAGAAAACAAGATTGGGAAATATAAAAGAGATAGTTGATCATGTAAAATTAGAAAATATGTTGAGGTTACAAAATTAGAAAAGTTAGAATAGAATTGAGAATTTCATCAAATCAACTGACTGGTACCTTAAAAAAAACAAACAATTTCTGTATTTGTTTTCAGATTTTTTAGGGAATCATGCTAATGAAATGGATAAAATTTTCAAGTTTTTAACTCTGGAGAATACATGAATAAAGTTTTATTCAACCAGAAGTAAACTCCAATGTAAATACATGCAAATATAATAAAAACAGTTTGTGATGTATTTATAACATTCATTGATGAAAACGTAGGAGTTAATTTTCTGTATGATTTTAGAGCGGCGATGCATTAAGATTTGGGGAGGCCTTTTACATCATCAAATATTAAAATTTCTGATTATGCAGTCTTATTTTGTAGACTTGAAAATTTCAGCTAATATGATTATTGATAAACTTAATCAGTTAAATGTGCTGGGTACTATGAGTACCTAGTTATTATACAAAAGATGTCAGTAAAGTGGGTGCCAAATATTTAATGTAAATAAGAAATGAAAATAATGAGCAAAATCACACTTTTTTTTATAAGTAAAGTGTCTGATATCATTTAAAAGTTAAAAAATTTCAAAAACTATTTTTTCTTACGGTTACTGGTAAAAGGAGGTTTTTAGGAAAAATATTCATAGCAAAAGAAGCTGTGGAAAGACATTCTCTTTTTACAGAAAAATGCATTTGCCACATAAGGTTGAAAAAAGAGTGTTTTGAAAAATCTGCAGTTAAACATTGACATTCACCACACTAGTGTATCTCATTATGACACTTTCAGTTACTAATTAAAATTATGCTGGTTTATTAATATTGTGGTTATTGAGCCACGTTTAGAAGTATTAATAACAGTTAATAGTACCTATAACACCAAGTATTTCATTAAAAAGATATGGGGGTACATTTGGATTTCTAGCACCGGCCCAAAGTGCTTGAGTCCAAAGACTAGAATCTTGATTACCAAATCTGCGGCAACAAGTAATCACATTCTGGTAATCTTTTTGACATAAATGGTATTGTAATATTTGCTGGTACCTGAAACCAAGAAAAATAAGTACATTATTAGTAAGGGACATTTTAAACACTTTACAAAACTTATCACAGTCACGAAAAAATATATTCTTAATTATTCTGTAAAGTAGTTAATAAATCTACTATAAGATTGTATCCGTAATATTCTGAACTGGGGCCATGAATTTTAACCACTTTTAGTATGTGATGCAGTACTAGGTAGGTACTAGTATCTGATATGGTACTAGTATGTGTTGTGATCAGTGTGCCACGATTGCATGGAGGTAAATGTAAAAATGAGAGCATTGTAACTCATTTGTTATCATTGTACATGTATTGTCAGGAATTTTCAAGATGGATGTAAAAGATGAATAATACATTTGTACAAAATTTTATTCAATCTCAGAAATGTTTAACTCAGTTCAGGCAGTTAATAATTATTTGGAAGCTATCTTATAGATTAGTTCACACAGTTAAGAAACACATACATCTGAAGTGTGATCAAACTCTTCATGTACAGTAAAACATCAGCAGTTTTCAGGTATCAATGTCAGGCTATTTAAGAATGTCATTATCACCAATTCCACTTTCAATTCAATGTACAAAGTGATGCAAACTGATGCAAATCCCATAATAATATACACTTCTTGAAATGTATTGCTTTTCTGAAAATGGTTTTGCATTACTACCCTCCAAAATATTTTATATACCACCTCATATGCTTATTGTAGACAATTTATATATTCCTTGAGAATTAATTATATAGAGTATAAAGCTAATTTTTTGTTAACTCCGCTACAAACAATATATATTAAAACTGTTTTGGTTGACTTTAAAATTAAAAAGTAACACACCACTACACCTAAAAATGATGCCTTTAAGATGTGGTCTATCAATTACTGGCAATGATTAGGTGAAGATACAAGATTCACTATGAGAATGTACTAGCATTTAAGATTATTAAGAGGAAAAACCTGGAGTATGCACATAAAGTGAGACATCCAGAGGAATGCTGGTTTCTGCACCTCATATTTCACGGAAAGTTGAAATCCAAGACCAGAATTTCATGACTGAAGAATCTGAAGCATTGGATCAACCATATCTTCACTCCCATCAGCTGTAGACAAGGTTGAAATTGCTCAAATGATTGCCAACATTCAATAATGGACATTGCACATAAAGAAAAATATGTTTATTAAATAAAACCTATTAAAAAGAAGTAGTTCTATAAAATATTAAAAGAAAGGAACCACTAAAACAAAAAGTGACCCATATATATATAAAACCTAAGCATTTATCAAATGGGGGAAAAACAAATTAAATAAAAAAATATAACACATACAAATGTACATTATTATAAGATATATATATATATATACATGCATATATAAAAGTATATTAAGTATAACAATATTCTTCTACAAGTTTACAACATAACACATCATCACATTACAACAAATTAAAATATCTTATACAATAACAATAAAATCATTAAATAAAACCTGTTCTATTCACAGTTGGAGAGAATTTCAAATAAATATTTAGGAAGTAAAATATTTGCACTGTTCATGGAGGTTTCTTAATTCTTAATAGATAATAGTTAAGTATGTTTCTTGTTGAATTTGATTAACTATTTTAATTAGTTTGTATTTGGGCTGTACAACAATTTAGCTGTGGAGTAATTTGTCGGTTGTGTAAACTGTATACATTAAGTAATTGCCAGACAACCAATTATTGTTAAGCACTTCTTTATTTACTTTAAATTTATACTGAATTAATCATTACTTTATGTTACATAAAATTTAATACTAATTATTTAATACACAAAATAATTTAATAACTTAACGAAACAATACATTGTTGATAATAAATTTAAGGAAATTAAGGACACAGCTAACAAATTTCTAAAACAAAGAATTAATAAAAAAATTCAGATCAATTTTTAATCATACTAATTATATATATAAAAAATTCAGTATATACAGGTATTTTAAAGTGCAACAGATATGATAAAAAAATACATAAATACAAAAGTTAAACTCTGTTCCAATTTCAAATTTGTAAGCAAAAACGTTTCTACCATTTGGTATACATTGATATAGTAAGATTAAATTAAATAATAGATGATGATTTTCCAGCCATGCACTGGATTTAAAACCAGTTCAGATGAAAGAAATGTTATCAAGTAACTATTATAGAAAGGAAAAGAATAACTACAAAACAATTCTGGACAGATTATTCAAGCTACAACTGTTCAATTCAACATTGACTTCCATTACTAGTAACACAATACTACTCATTATTAGTTAACATATTTTTTTAAAGTTATAATAGTGATAAAATACAATAATTCAATTTCCACTTATAAATATAATTTTAAAAATCTTTAGTTCTTCCATTTATGAAAAAGTGTTTCATTGAGCAGCTACTTAGTTAACTGCATAAACAGAATAACCATATCTCATTAAATAAAGTGAATCTTTTTTACGTTAAAATATATATTGGCACAATATGAAACTTAAAATGAAAAATATCTAGCATTTAATTAGAAGTTAATTACTACTTAAAATTATTAAAATAGAATAATAATTAACTAAGACTGAAGCCAATTTTTACCATAACTGAATTTATAGCCTGAATCACTAATATCTGAAGGATAATGACTTCAGCAAATAAATGTATTTGTTATGCAATAATATCAGGTTATTACATTACATTTCAAGATTCATACATTTTTTCTAACGATAAATAAATCGAAGAGGTTCATTTTGGACAAACATAAAGAAGACATAACAAAAGTTTTAAACACTGAACACCACACTAAAATAAAATTAAAAATTAAATACATACGAGTTCTGTAAACTTTTTAGAACATCTCTATTCTGGCAGTTTCTTGTGTATATTTTTCAATAAGTGCTTGTTCATGATCAGCTGTCTTCAATTCACTTTGTAATACACTATTTAAATATGATCTAACATCACTAATTTTCACTGATTTCCAGCTGCATACTGCATCTACAACTTCAAGTGGTGATAGTAACCGTTCTTTTTCTATAAAAACCAAAAATAATCAAGCTTTAATGAAAAAACAATATGAAATTCTGTTTTGTATTTAATTTAAAATAAGGATCTATTAAAATGGCAGAATGACCGATAGACTAACCTATTCGGTTAATGCTACGACCATGTTTTGAAAAGTATGAGAGAATATAAAAAATGAAACTACAAAGTTAAAACTAATAGTTATAAAACATATAACTTGAAGATACATTTGGGAGCTAATTTTACAATACTGATGACTGAAACAAATTTCATGTACATAAAAAACAATAATTTTATTTTTCTCTTATCTTGTTTGAATTTTCAGTAACACAAATGTGTCTGCCAGCTCACATTGAATTTAGCTATGTAATATAAAGCAGTGCATTATTTCATAATTTAATATGATTCCAATTTCATAGCTCTCTTTCTAATGATTCACTGTTATTTTATTTTAATTCAGTCCATTGATCAAGGTTATTGTTAATGAAATTACTTTCTTCTGTCAGCTTTACATAGTTAGTTTTTGTATGAAACAAATTCATGAATTCATCAAGCTATGATTGCAGATGAATGCCTGCTGTAAACTTACATAGAAATTGATTTCAGAATTGTTCCATCAATTCAACGTGTCATTCATTGAAAATGCTTACTTGGATAGTTTAAGGTAAATAGAATGTGTGTTAGAAAATGTACTTGAAGACAGTTCATTTTGAGAAAGAGTATGGGTTCAAGAGAGGCCATTCTGGCGATCAGGCTAACTTTAGAAGACAGGCTTAAACAAAAAAAGCCATCTGCATTATATTTATAGAGATTGAGAAGGCATTTGATAATACAGAATTGAACAAAATGTTTAATATTTTTAAGAAAATTGGATTGAAATATAGGGAAATAAAACATATATAAACTAAGCAAAAATCAGGTAGCATGTTATAAGAATAGAAGATGAGGCTCCTGATTCAAAAAGGGCTCAGATGAGTCCTGATTCAAAAAGGAGTGAGTGAACAAGCACTTCTGGTAGAATGACCGATAAAGTTACATTGGTTAACATTGTAAGCATGTTTTGAAAAGTATTCATGCCAAAGAAATGGACAAAATTTGTAAAGTTCTGGGGGACTAAACAACTCTGGAAATTAGAAGACACAATTCAGGAATTAAAGATGAAAATTGAGGAGGAAAAAATGATGTTAAAATTCACAATTTTTTTTGGGCAAAAACCAAGGTGAGTAACAAGCCTGAATGGCATGGATTTATTACTGCTAGGGGAGAAATTCAGGCTAAGGATAAATAAGAGTAAAATAAAAATAATGAAATATGACAAAAAGAAGGATAATAAATTAAACATTAAAACAGAATATAATAAACAAACTCATAGAATCTTACTACTTATGAAGCAAAATTAAAAAGAAGTCCAAAATGAAGTAGAAATCAAAAGCAGACTGGAACAAGAAAAGGCAGCTTTTATGAAAAAAATAAAACCTGCGAGTCAAATATATATCTATGAATTAGAGAGAGAAACTTGAAATTATTATTGTAGAAAGTAGTAGTTGTGAATATGGACATAGGAAAAGCAGAAAGGAAAAGAATATTAAGATATCTAAGTTTAGTTTGGAGACAGTGACAGATAGCGGTGATAGAAAACAAGATTGGGAAATATAAAAGAGATAGTTGATCATGTAAAATTAGAAAATATGTTGAGGTTACAAAATTAGAAAAGTTAGAATAGAATTGAGAATTTCATCAAATCAACTGACTGGTGACTTAAAAAAAAACAAACAATTTCTGTATTTGTTTTCAGATTTTTTAGGGAATCATGCTAATGAAATGGATAAAATTTTCAAGTTTTTAACTCTGGAGAATACATGAATAAAGTTTTATTCAACCAGAAGTAAACTCCAATGTAAATACATGCAAATATAATAAAAACAGTTTGTGATGTATTTATAACATTCATTGATGAAAACGTAGGAGTTAATTTTCTGTATGATTTTAGAGCGGCGATGCATTAAGATTTGGGGAGGCCTTTTACATCATCAAATATTAAAATTTCTGATTATGCAGTCTTATTTTGTAGACTTGAAAATTTCAGCTAATATGATTATTGATAAACTTAATCAGTTAAATGTGCTGGGTACTATGAGTACCTAGTTATTATACAAAAGATGTCAGTAAAGTGGGTGCCAAATATTTAATGTAAATAAGAAATGAAAATAATGAGCAAAATCACACTTTTTTTTATAAGTAAAGTGTCTGATATCATTTAAAAGTTAAAAAATTTCAAAAACTATTTTTTCTTACGGTTACTGGTAAAAGGAGGTTTTTAGGAAAAATATTCATAGCAAAAGAAGCTGTGGAAAGACATTCTCTTTTTACAGAAAAATGCATTTGCCACATAAGGTTGAAAAAAGAGTGTTTTGAAAAATCTGCAGTTAAACATTGACATTCACCACACTAGTGTATCTCATTATGACACTTTCAGTTACTAATTAAAATTATGCTGGTTTATTAATATTGTGGTTATTGAGCCACGTTTAGAAGTATTAATAACAGTTAATAGTACCTATAACACCAAGTATTTCATTAAAAAGATATGGGGGTACATTTGGATTTCTAGCACCGGCCCAAAGTGCTTGAGTCCAAAGACTAGAATCTTGATTACCAAATCTGCGGCAACAAGTAATCACATTCTGGTAATCTTTTTGACATAAATGGTATTGTAATATTTGCTGGTACCTGAAACCAAGAAAAATAAGTACATTATTAGTAAGGGACATTTTAAACACTTTACAAAACTTATCACAGTCACGAAAAAATATATTCTTAATTATTCTGTAAAGTAGTTAATAAATCTACTATAAGATTGTATCCGTAATATTCTGAACTGGGGCCATGAATTTTAACCACTTTTAGTATGTGATGCAGTACTAGGTAGGTACTAGTATCTGATATGGTACTAGTATGTGTTGTGATCAGTGTGCCACGATTGCATGGAGGTAAATGTAAAAATGAGAGCATTGTAACTCATTTGTTATCATTGTACATGTATTGTCAGGAATTTTCAAGATGGATGTAAAAGATGAATAATACATTTGTACAAAATTTTATTCAATCTCAGAAATGTTTAACTCAGTTCAGGCAGTTAATAATTATTTGGAAGCTATCTTATAGATTAGTTCACACAGTTAAGAAACACATACATCTGAAGTGTGATCAAACTCTTCATGTACAGTAAAACATCAGCAGTTTTCAGGTATCAATGTCAGGCTATTTAAGAATGTCATTATCACCAATTCCACTTTCAATTCAATGTACAAAGTGATGCAAACTGATGCAAATCCCATAATAATATACACTTCTTGAAATGTATTGCTTTTCTGAAAATGGTTTTGCATTACTACCCTCCAAAATATTTTATATACCACCTCATATGCTTATTGTAGACAATTTATATATTCCTTGAGAATTAATTATATAGAGTATAAAGCTAATTTTTTGTTAACTCCGCTACAAACAATATATATTAAAACTGTTTTGGTTGACTTTAAAATTAAAAAGTAACACACCACTACACCTAAAAATGATGCCTTTAAGATGTGGTCTATCAATTACTGGCAATGATTAGGTGAAGATACAAGATTCACTATGAGAATGTACTAGCATTTAAGATTATTAAGAGGAAAAACCTGGAGTATGCACATAAAGTGAGACATCCAGAGGAATGCTGGTTTCTGCACCTCATATTTCACGGAAAGTTGAAATCCAAGACCAGAATTTCATGACTGAAGAATCTGAAGCATTGGATCAACCATATCTTCACTCCCATCAGCTGTAGACAAGGTTGAAATTGCTCAAATGATTGCCAACATTCAATAATGGACATTGCACATAAAGAAAAATATGTTTATTAAATAAAACCTATTAAAAAGAAGTAGTTCTATAAAATATTAAAAGAAAGGAACCACTAAAACAAAAAGTGACCCATATATATATAAAACCTAAGCATTTATCAAATGGGGGAAAAACAAATTAAATAAAAAAATATAACACATACAAATGTACATTATTATAAGATATATATATATATACACATGCATATATAAAAGTATATTAAGTATAACAATATTCTTCTACAAGTTTACAACATAACACATCATCACATTACAACAAATTAAAATATCTTATACAATAACAATAAAATCATTAAATAAAACCTGTTCTATTCACAGTTGGAGAGAATTTCAAATAAATATTTAGGAAGTAAAATATTTGCACTGTTCATGGAGGTTTCTTAATTCTTAATAGATAATAGTTAAGTATGTTTCTTGTTGAATTTGATTAACTATTTTAATTAGTTTGTATTTGGGCTGTACAACAATTTAGCTGTGGAGTAATTTGTCGGTTGTGTAAACTGTATACATTAAGTAATTGCCAGACAACCAATTATTGTTAAGCACTTCTTTATTTACTTTAAATTTATACTGAATTAATCATTACTTTATGTTACATAAAATTTAATACTAATTATTTAATACACAAAATAATTTAATAACTTAACGAAACAATACATTGTTGATAATAAATTTAAGGAAATTAAGGACACAGCTAACAAATTTCTAAAACAAAGAATTAATAAAAAAATTCAGATCAATTTTTAATCATACTAATTATATATATAAAAAATTCAGTATATACAGGTATTTTAAAGTGCAACAGATATGATAAAAAAATACATAAATACAAAAGTTAAACTCTGTTCCAATTTCAAATTTGTAAGCAAAAACGTTTCTACCATTTGGTATACATTGATATAGTAAGATTAAATTAAATAATAGATGATGATTTTCCAGCCATGCACTGGATTTAAAACCAGTTCAGATGAAAGAAATGTTATCAAGTAACTATTATAGAAAGGAAAAGAATAACTACAAAACAATTCTGGACAGATTATTCAAGCTACAACTGTTCAATTCAACATTGACTTCCATTACTAGTAACACAATACTACTCATTATTAGTTAACATATTTTTTTAAAGTTATAATAGTGATAAAATACAATAATTCAATTTCCACTTATAAATATAATTTTAAAAATCTTTAGTTCTTCCATTTATGAAAAAGTGTTTCATTGAGCAGCTAGTTAGTTAACTGCATAAACTGAATAACCATATCTCATTAAATAAAGTGAATCTTTTTTACGTTAAAATATATATTGGCACAATATGAAACTTAAAATGAAAAATATCTAGCATTTAATTAGAAGTTAATTACTACTTAAAATTATTAAAATAGAATAATAATTAACTAAGACTGAAGCCAATTTTTACCATAACTGAATTTATAGCCTGAATCACTAATATCTGAAGGATAATGACTTCAGCAAATAAATGTATTTGTTATGCAATAATATCAGGTTATTACATTACATTTCAAGATTCATACATTTTTTCTAACGATAAATAAATCGAAGAGGTTCATTTTGGACAAACATAAAGAAGACATAACAAAAGTTTTAAACACTGAACACCACACTAAAATAAAATTAAAAATTAAATACATACGAGTTCTGTAAACTTTTATAACATCTCTATTCTGGCAGTTTCTTGTGTATATTTTTCAATAAGTGCTTGTTCATGATCAGCTGTCTTCAATTCACTTTGTAATACACTATTTAAATATGATCTATCATCACTAATTTTCACTGATTTCCAGCTGCATACTGCATCTACAACTTCAAGTGGTGATAGTAACCGTTCTTTTTCTATAAAAACCAAAAATAATCAAGCTTTAATGAAAAAACAATATGAAATTCTGTTTTGTATTTAATTTAAAATAAGGATCTATAAAAATGGCAGAATGACCGATAGACTAACCTATTCGGTTAATGCTACGACCATGTTTTGAAAAGTATGAGAGAATATAAAAAATGAAACTACAAAGTTAAAACTAATAGTTATAAAACATATAACTTGAAGATACATTTGGGAGCTAATTTTACAATACTGATGACTGAAACAAATTTCATGTACATAAAAAACAATAATTTTATTTTTCTCTTATCTTGTTTGAATTTTCAGTAACACAAATGTGTCTGCCAGCTCACATTGAATTTAGCTATGTAATATAAAGCAGTGCATTATTTCATAATTTAATATGATTCCAATATCATAGCTCTCTTTCTAATGATTCACTGTTATTTTATTTTAATTCAGTCCATTGATCAAGGTTATTGTTAATGAAATTACTTTCTTCTGTCAGCTTTACATAGTTAGTTTTTGTATGAAACAAATTCATGAATTCATCAAGCTATGATTGCAGATGAATGCCTGCTGTAAACTTACATAGAAATTGATTTCAGAATTGTTCCATCAATTCAACGTGTCATTCATTGAAAATGCTTACTTGGATAGTTTAAGGTAAATAGAATGTGTGTTAGAAAATGTACTTGAAGACAGTTCATTTTGAGAAAGAGTATGGGTTCAAGAGAGGCCATTCTGGCGATCAGGCTAACTTTAGAAGACAGGCTTAAACAAAAAAAGCCATCTGCATTATATTTATAGAGATTGAGAAGGCATTTGATAATACAGAATTGAACAAAATGTTTAATATTTTTAAGAAAATTGGATTGAAATATAGGGAAATAAAACATATATAACCTAAGCAAAAATCAGGTAGCATGTTATAAGAATAGAAGATGAGGCTCCTGATTCAAAAAGGGCTCAGATGAGTCCTGATTCAAAAAGGAGTGAGTGAACAAGCACTTCTGGTAGAATGACCGATAAAGTTACATTGGTTAACATTGTAAGCATGTTTTGAAAAGTATTCATGCCAAAGAAATGGACAAAATTTGTAAAGTTCTGGGGGAGTAAACAACTCTGGAAATTAGAAGACACAATTCAGGAATTAAAGATGAAAATTGAGGAGGAAAAAATGATGTTAAAATTCACAATTTTTTTTGGGCAAAAACCAAGGTGAGTAACAAGCCTGAATGGCATGGATTTATTACTGCTAGGGGAGAAATTCAGGCTAAGGATAAATAAGAGTAAAATAAAAATAATGAAATATGACAGAAAGAAGGATAATAAATTAAACATTAAAACAGAATATAATAAACAAACTCATAGAATCTTACTACTTATGAAGCAAAATTAAAAAGAAGTCCAAAATGAAGTAGAAATCAAAAGCAGACTGGAACAAGAAAAGGCAGCTTTTATGAAAAAAATAAAACCTGCGAGTCAAATATATATCTATGAATTAGAGAGAGAAACTTGAAATTATTATTGTAGAAAGTAGTAGTTGTGAATATGGACATAGGAAAAGCAGAAAGGAAAAGAATATTAAGATATCTAAGTTTAGTTTGGAGACAGTGACAGATAGCGGTGATAGAAAACAAGATTGGGAAATATAAAAGAGATAGTTGATCATGTAAAATTAGAAAATATGTTGAGGTTACAAAATTAGAAAAGTTAGAATAGAATTGAGAATTTCATCAAATCAACTGACTGGTGACTTAAAAAAAACAAACAATTTCTGTATTTGTTTTCAGATTTTTTAGGGAATCATGCTAATGAAATGGATAAAATTTTCAAGTTTTTAACTCTGGAGAATACATGAATAAAGTTTTATTCAACCAGAAGTAAACTCCAATGTAAATACATGCAAATATAATAAAAACAGTTTGTGATGTATTTATAACATTCATTGATGAAAACGTAGGAGTTAATTTTCTGTATGATTTTAGAGCGGCGATGCATTAAGATTTGGGGAGGCCTTTTACATCATCAAATATTAAAATTTCTGATTATGCAGTCTTATTTTGTAGACTTGAAAATTTCAGCTAATATGATTATTGATAAACTTAATCAGTTAAATGTGCTGGGTACTATGAGTACCTAGTTATTATACAAAAGATGTCAGTAAAGTGGGTGCCAAATATTTAATGTAAATAAGAAATGAAAATAATGAGCAAAATCACACTTTTTTTTATAAGTAAAGTGTCTGATATCATTTAAAAGTTAAAAAATTTCAAAAACTATTTTTTCTTACGGTTACTGGTAAAAGGAGGTTTTTAGGAAAAATATTCATAGCAAAAGAAGCTGTGGAAAGACATTCTCTTTTTACAGAAAAATGCATTTGCCACATAAGGTTGAAAAAAGAGTGTTTTGAAAAATCTGCAGTTAAACATTGACATTCACCACACTAGTGTATCTCATTATGACACTTTCAGTTACTAATTAAAATTATGCTGGTTTATTAATATTGTGGTTATTGAGCCACGTTTAGAAGTATTAATAACAGTTAATAGTACCTATAACACCAAGTATTTCATTAAAAAGATATGGGGGTACATTTGGATTTCTAGCACCGGCCCAAAGTGCTTGAGTCCAAAGACTAGAATCTTGATTACCAAATCTGCGGCAACAAGTAATCACATTCTGGTAATCTTTTTGACATAAATGGTATTGTAATATTTGCTGGTACCTGAAACCAAGAAAAATAAGTACATTATTAGTAAGGGACATTTTAAACACTTTACAAAACTTATCACAGTCACGAAAAAATATATTCTTAATTATTCTGTAAAGTAGTTAATAAATCTACTATAAGATTGTATCCGTAATATTCTGAACTGGGGCCATGAATTTTAACCACTTTTAGTATGTGATGCAGTACTAGGTAGGTACTAGTATCTGATATGGTACTAGTATGTGTTGTGATCAGTGTGCCACGATTGCATGGAGGTAAATGTAAAAATGAGAGCATTGTAACTCATTTGTTATCATTGTACATGTATTGTCAGGAATTTTCAAGATGGATGTAAAAGATGAATAATACATTTGTACAAAATTTTATTCAATCTCAGAAATGTTTAACTCAGTTCAGGCAGTTAATAATTATTTGGAAGCTATCTTATAGATTAGTTCACACAGTTAAGAAACACATACATCTGAAGTGTGATCAAACTCTTCATGTACAGTAAAACATCAGCAGTTTTCAGGTATCAATGTCAGGCTATTTAAGAATGTCATTATCACCAATTCCACTTTCAATTCAATGTACAAAGTGATGCAAACTGATGCAAATCCCATAATAATATACACTTCTTGAAATGTATTGCTTTTCTGAAAATGGTTTTGCATTACTACCCTCCAAAATATTTTATATACCACCTCATATGCTTATTGTAGACAATTTATATATTCCTTGAGAATTAATTATATAGAGTATAAAGCTAATTTTTTGTTAACTCCGCTACAAACAATATATATTAAAACTGTTTTGGTTGACTTTAAAATTAAAAAGTAACACACCACTACACCTAAAAATGATGCCTTTAAGATGTGGTCTATCAATTACTGGCAATGATTAGGTGAAGATACAAGATTCACTATGAGAATGTACTAGCATTTAAGATTATTAAGAGGAAAAACCTGGAGTATGCACATAAAGTGAGACATCCAGAGGAATGCTGGTTTCTGCACCTCATATTTCACGGAAAGTTGAAATCCAAGACCAGAATTTCATGACTGAAGAATCTGAAGCATTGGATCAACCATATCTTCACTCCCATCAGCTGTAGACAAGGTTGAAATTGCTCAAATGATTGCCAACATTCAATAATGGACATTGCACATAAAGAAAAATATGTTTATTAAATAAAACCTATTAAAAAGAAGTAGTTCTATAAAATATTAAAAGAAAGGAACCACTAAAACAAAAAGTGACCCATATATATATAAAACCTAAGCATTTATCAAATGGGGGAAAAACAAATTAAATAAAAAAATATAACACATACAAATGTACATTATTATAAGATATATATATATATATACATGCATATATAAAAGTATATTAAGTATAACAATATTCTTCTACAAGTTTACAACATAACACATCATCACATTACAACAAATTAAAATATCTTATACAATAACAATAAAATCATTAAATAAAACCTGTTCTATTCACAGTTGGAGAGAATTTCAAATAAATATTTAGGAAGTAAAATATTTGCACTGTTCATGGAGGTTTCTTAATTCTTAATAGATAATAGTTAAGTATGTTTCTTGTTGAATTTGATTAACTATTTTAATTAGTTTGTATTTGGGCTGTACAACAATTTAGCTGTGGAGTAATTTGTCGGTTGTGTAAACTGTATACATTAAGTAATTGCCAGACAACCAATTATTGTTAAGCACTTCTTTATTTACTTTAAATTTATACTGAATTAATCATTACTTTATGTTACATAAAATTTAATACTAATTATTTAATACACAAAATAATTTAATAACTTAACGAAACAATACATTGTTGATAATAAATTTAAGGAAATTAAGGACACAGCTAACAAATTTCTAAAACAAAGAATTAATAAAAAAATTCAGATCAATTTTTAATCATACTAATTATATATATAAAAAATTCAGTATATACAGGTATTTTAAAGTGCAACAGATATGATAAAAAAATACATAAATACAAAAGTTAAACTCTGTTCCAATTTCAAATTTGTAAGCAAAAACGTTTCTACCATTTGGTATACATTGATATAGTAAGATTAAATTAAATAATAGATGATGATTTTCCAGCCATGCACTGGATTTAAAACCAGTTCAGATGAAAGAAATGTTATCAAGTAACTATTATAGAAAGGAAAAGAATAACTACAAAACAATTCTGGACAGATTATTCAAGCTACAACTGTTCAATTCAACATTGACTTCCATTACTAGTAACACAATACTACTCATTATTAGTTAACATATTTTTTTAAAGTTATAATAGTGATAAAATACAATAATTCAATTTCCACTTATAAATATAATTTTAAAAATCTTTAGTTCTTCCATTTATGAAAAAGTGTTTCATTGAGCAGCTACTTAGTTAACTGCATAAACAGAATAACCATATCTCATTAAATAAAGTGAATCTTTTTTACGTTAAAATATATATTGGCACAATATGAAACTTAAAATGAAAAATATCTAGCATTTAATTAGAAGTTAATTACTACTTAAAATTATTAAAATAGAATAATAATTAACTAAGACTGAAGCCAATTTTTACCATAACTGAATTTATAGCCTGAATCACTAATATCTGAAGGATAATGACTTCAGCAAATAAATGTATTTGTTATGCAATAATATCAGGTTATTACATTACATTTCAAGATTCATACATTTTTTCTAACGATAAATAAATCGAAGAGGTTCATTTTGGACAAACATAAAGAAGACATAACAAAAGTTTTAAACACTGAACACCACACTAAAATAAAATTAAAAATTAAATACATACGAGTTCTGTAAACTTTTTATAACATCTCTATTCTGGCAGTTTCTTGTGTATATTTTTCAATAAGTGCTTGTTCATGATCAGCTGTCTTCAATTCACTTTGTAATACACTATTTAAATATGATCTAACATCACTAATTTTCACTGATTTCCAGCTGCATACTTCATCTACAACTTCAAGTGGTGATAGTAACCGTTCTTTTTCTATAAAAACAAAAAATAATCAAGCTTTAATGAAAAAACAATATGAAATTCTGTTTTGTATTTAATTTAAAATAAGGATCTATAAAAATGGCAGAATGACCGATAGACTAACCTATTCGGTTAATGCTACGACCATGTTTTGAAAAGTATGAGAGAATATAAAAAATGAAACTACAAAGTTAAAACTAATAGTTATAAAACATATAACTTGAAGATACATTTGGGAGCTAATTTTACAATACTGATGACTGAAACAAATTTCATGTACATAAAAAACAATAATTTTATTTTTCTCTTATCTTGTTTGAATTTTCAGTAACACAAATGTGTCTGCCAGCTCACATTGAATTTAGCTATGTAATATAAAGCAGTGCATTATTTCATAATTTAATATGATTCCAATTTCATAGCTCTCTTTCTAATGATTCACTGTTATTTTATTTTAATTCAGTCCATTGATCAAGGTTATTGTTAATGAAATTACTTTCTTCTGTCAGCTTTACATAGTTAGTTTTTGTATGAAACAAATTCATGAATTCATCAAGCTATGATTGCAGATGAATGCCTGCTGTAAACTTACATAGAAATTGATTTCAGAATTGTTCCATCAATTCAACGTGTCATTCATTGAAAATGCTTACTTGGATAGTTTAAGGTAAATAGAATGTGTGTTAGAAAATGTACTTGAAGACAGTTCATTTTGAGAAAGAGTATGGGTTCAAGAGAGGCCATTCTGGCGATCAGGCTAACTTTAGAAGACAGGCTTAAACAAAAAAAGCCATCTGCATTATATTTATAGAGATTGAGAAGGCATTTGATAATACAGAATTGAACAAAATGTTTAATATTTTTAAGAAAATTGGATTGAAATATAGGGAAATAAAACATATATAAACTAAGCAAAAATCAGGTAGCATGTTATAAGAATAGAAGATGAGGCTCCTGATTCAAAAAGGGCTCAGATGAGTCCTGATTCAAAAAGGAGTGAGTGAACAAGCACTTCTGGTAGAATGACCGATAAAGTTACATTGGTTAACATTGTAAGCATGTTTTGAAAAGTATTCATGCCAAAGAAATGGACAAAATTTGTAAAGTTCTGGGGGACTAAACAACTCTGGAAATTAGAAGACACAATTCAGGAATTAAAGATGAAAATTGAGGAGGAAAAAATGATGTTAAAATTCACAATTTTTTTTGGGCAAAAACCAAGGTGAGTAACAAGCCTGAATGGCATGGATTTATTACTGCTAGGGGAGAAATTCAGGCTAAGGATAAATAAGAGTAAAATAAAAATAATGAAATATGACAAAAAGAAGGATAATAAATTAAACATTAAAACAGAATATAATAAACAAACTCATAGAATCTTACTACTTATGAAGCAAAATTAAAAAGAAGTCCAAAATGAAGTAGAAATCAAAAGCAGACTGGAACAAGAAAAGGCAGCTTTTATGAAAAAAATAAAACCTGCGAGTCAAATATATATCTATGAATTAGAGAGAGAAACTTGAAATTATTATTGTAGAAAGTAGTAGTTGTGAATATGGACATAGGAAAAGCAGAAAGGAAAAGAATATTAAGATATCTAAGTTTAGTTTGGAGACAGTGACAGATAGCGGTGATAGAAAACAAGATTGGGAAATATAAAAGAGATAGTTGATCATGTAAAATTAGAAAATATGTTGAGGTTACAAAATTAGAAAAGTTAGAATAGAATTGAGAATTTCATCAAATCAACTGACTGGTGACTTAAAAAAAACAAACAATTTCTGTATTTGTTTTCAGATTTTTTAGGGAATCATGCTAATGAAATGGATAAAATTTTCAAGTTTTTAACTCTGGAGAATACATGAATAAAGTTTTATTCAACCAGAAGTAAACTCCAATGTAAATACATGCAAATATAATAAAAACAGTTTGTGATGTATTTATAACATTCATTGATGAAAACGTAGGAGTTAATTTTCTGTATGATTTTAGAGCGGCGATGCATTAAGATTTGGGGAGGCCTTTTACATCATCAAATATTAAAATTTCTGATTATGCAGTCTTATTTTGTAGACTTGAAAATTTCAGCTAATATGATTATTGATAAACTTAATCAGTTAAATGTGCTGGGTACTATGAGTACCTAGTTATTATACAAAAGATGTCAGTAAAGTGGGTGCCAAATATTTAATGTAAATAAGAAATGAAAATAATGAGCAAAATCACACTTTTTTTATAAGTAAAGTGTCTGATATCATTTAAAAGTTAAAAAATTTCAAAAACTATTTTTTCTTACGGTTACTGGTAAAAGGAGGTTTTTAGGAAAAATATTCATAGCAAAAGAAGCTGTGGAAAGACATTCTCTTTTTACAGAAAAATGCATTTGCCACATAAGGTTGAAAAAAGAGTGTTTTGAAAAATCTGCAGTTAAACATTGACATTCACCACACTAGTGTATCTCATTATGACACTTTCAGTTACTAATTAAAATTATGCTGGTTTAATAATATTGTGGTTATTGAGCCACGTTTAGAAGTATTAATAACAGTTAATAGTACCTATAACACCAAGTATTTCATTAAAAAGATATGGGGGTACATTTGGATTTCTAGCACCGGCCCAAAGTGCTTGAGTCCAAAGACTAGAATCTTGATTACCAAATCTGCGGCAACAAGTAATCACATTCTGGTAATCTTTTTGACATAAATGGTATTGTAATATTTGCTGGTACCTGAAACCAAGAAAAATAAGTACATTATTAGTAAGGGACATTTTAAACACTTTACAAAACTTATCACAGTCACGAAAAAATATATTCTTAATTATTCTGTAAAGTAGTTAATAAATCTACTATAAGATTGTATCCGTAATATTCTGAACTGGGGCCATGAATTTTAACCACTTTTAGTATGTGATGCAGTACTAGGTAGGTACTAGTATCTGATATGGTACTAGTATGTGTTGTGATCAGTGTGCCACGATTGCATGGAGGTAAATGTAAAAATGAGAGCATTGTAACTCATTTGTTATCATTGTACATGTATTGTCAGGAATTTTCAAGATGGATGTAAAAGATGAATAATACATTTGTACAAAATTTTATTCAATCTCAGAAATGTTTAACTCAGTTCAGGCAGTTAATAATTATTTGGAAGCTATCTTATAGATTAGTTCACACAGTTAAGAAACACATACATCTGAAGTGTGATCAAACTCTTCATGTACAGTAAAACATCAGCAGTTTTCAGGTATCAATGTCAGGCTATTTAAGAATGTCATTATCACCAATTCCACTTTCAATTCAATGTACAAAGTGATGCAAACTGATGCAAATCCCATAATAATATACACTTCTTGAAATGTATTGCTTTTCTGAAAATGGTTTTGCATTACTACCCTCCAAAATATTTTATATACCACCTCATATGCTTATTGTAGACAATTTATATATTCCTTGAGAATTAATTATATAGAGTATAAAGCTAATTTTTTGTTAACTCCGCTACAAACAATATATATTTAAACTGTTTTGGTTGACTTCAAAATTAAAAAGTAACACACCACTACACCTAAAAATGATGCCTTTAAGATGTGGTCTATCAATTACTGGCAATGATTAGGTGAAGATACAAGATTCACTATGAGAATGTACTAGCATTTAAGATTATTAAGAGGAAAAACCTGGAGTATGCACATAAAGTGAGACATCCAGAGGAATGCTGGTTTCTGCACCTCATATTTCACGGAAAGTTGAAATCCAAGACCAGAATTTCATGACTGAAGAATCTGAAGCATTGGATCAACCATATCTTCACTCCCATCAGCTGTAGACAAGGTTGAAATTGCTCAAATGATTGCCAACATTCAATAATGGACATTGCACATAAAGAAAAATATGTTTATTAAATAAAACCTATTAAAAAGAAGTAGTTCTATAAAATATTAAAAGAAAGGAACCACTAAAACAAAAAGTGACCCATATATATATAAAACCTAAGCATTTATCAAATGGGGGAAAAACAAATTAAATAAAAAAATATAACACATACAAATGTACATTATTATAAGATATATATATATATACACATGCATATATAAAAGTATATTAAGTATAACAATATTCTTCTACAAGTTTACAACATAACACATCATCACATTACAACAAATTAAAATATCTTATACAATAACAATAAAATCATTAAATAAAACCTGTTCTATTCACAGTTGGAGAGAATTTCAAATAAATATTTAGGAAGTAAAATATTTGCACTGTTCATGGAGGTTTCTTAATTCTTAATAGATAATAGTTAAGTATGTTTCTTGTTGAATTTGATTAACTATTTTAATTAGTTTGTATTTGGGCTGTACAACAATTTAGCTGTGGAGTAATTTGTCGGTTGTGTAAACTGTATACATTAAGTAATTGCCAGACAACCAATTATTGTTAAGCACTTCTTTATTTACTTTAAATTTATACTGAATTAATCATTACTTTATGTTACATAAAATTTAATACTAATTATTTAATACACAAAATAATTTAATAACTTAACGAAACAATACATTGTTGATAATAAATTTAAGGAAATTAAGGACACAGCTAACAAATTTCTAAAACAAAGAATTAATAAAAAAATTCAGATCAATTTTTAATCATACTAATTATATATATAAAAAATTCAGTATATACAGGTATTTTAAAGTGCAACAGATATGATAAAAAAATACATAAATACAAAAGTTAAACTCTGTTCCAATTTCAAATTTGTAAGCAAAAACGTTTCTACCATTTGGTATACATTGATATAGTAAGATTAAATTAAATAATAGATGATGATTTTCCAGCCATGCACTGGATTTAAAACCAGTTCAGATGAAAGAAATGTTATCAAGTAACTATTATAGAAAGGAAAAGAATAACTACAAAACAATTCTGGACAGATTATTCAAGCTACAACTGTTCAATTCAACATTGACTTCCATTACTAGTAACACAATACTACTCATTATTAGTTAACATATTTTTTTAAAGTTATAATAGTGATAAAATACAATAATTCAATTTCCACTTATAAATATAATTTTAAAAATCTTTAGTTCTTCCATTTATGAAAAAGTGTTTCATTGAGCAGCTACTTAGTTAACTGCATAAACAGAATAACCATATCTCATTAAATAAAGTGAATCTTTTTTACGTTAAAATATATATTGGCACAATATGAAACTTAAAATGAAAAATATCTAGCATTTAATTAGAAGTTAATTACTACTTAAAATTATTAAAATAGAATAATAATTAACTAAGACTGAAGCCAATTTTTACCATAACTGAATTTATAGCCTGAATCACTAATATCTGAAGGATAATGACTTCAGCAAATAAATGTATTTGTTATGCAATAATATCAGGTTATTACATTACATTTCAAGATTCATACATTTTTTCTAACGATAAATAAATCGAAGAGGTTCATTTTGGACAAACATAAAGAAGACATAACAAAAGTTTTAAACACTGAACACCACACTAAAATAAAATTAAAAATTAAATACATACGAGTTCTGTAAACTTTTTATAACATCTCTATTCTGGCAGTTTCTTGTGTATATTTTTCAATAAGTGCTTGTTCATGATCAGCTGTCTTCAATTCACTTTGTAATACACTATTTAAATATGATCTAACATCACTAATTTTCACTGATTTCCAGCTGCATACTGCATCTACAACTTCAAGTGGTGATAGTAACCGTTCTTTTTCTATAAAAACCAAAAATAATCAAGCTTTAATGAAAAAACAATATGAAATTCTGTTTTGTATTTAATTTAAAATAAGGATCTATTAAAATGGCAGAATGACCGATAGACTAACCTATTCGGTTAATGCTACGACCATGTTTTGAAAAGTATGAGAGAATATAAAAAATGAAACTACAAAGTTAAAACTAATAGTTATAAAACATATAACTTGAAGATACATTTGGGAGCTAATTTTACAATACTGATGACTGAAACAAATTTCATGTACATAAAAAACAATAATTTTATTTTTCTCTTATCTTGTTTGAATTTTCAGTAACACAAATGTGTCTGCCAGCTCACATTGAATTTAGCTATGTAATATAAAGCAGTGCATTATTTCATAATTTAATATGATTCCAATTTCATAGCTCTCTTTCTAATGATTCACTGTTATTTTATTTTAATTCAGTCCATTGATCAAGGTTATTGTTAATGAAATTACTTTCTTCTGTCAGCTTTACATAGTTAGTTTTTGTATGAAACAAATTCATGAATTCATCAAGCTATGATTGCAGATGAATGCCTGCTGTAAACTTACATAGAAATTGATTTCAGAATTGTTCCATCAATTCAACGTGTCATTCATTGAAAATGCTTACTTGGATAGTTTAAGGTAAATAGAATGTGTGTTAGAAAATGTACTTGAAGACAGTTCATTTTGAGAAAGAGTATGGGTTCAAGAGAGGCCATTCTGGCGATCAGGCTAACTTTAGAAGACAGGCTTAAACAAAAAAAGCCATCTGCATTATATTTATAGAGATTGAGAAGGCATTTGATAATAGAGAATTGAACAAAATGTTTAATATTTTTAAGAAAATTGGATTGAAATATAGGGAAATAAAACATATATAAACTAAGCAAAAATCAGGTAGCATGTTATAAGAATAGAAGATGAGGCTCCTGATTCAAAAAGGGCTCAGATGAGTCCTGATTCAAAAAGGAGTGAGTGAACAAGCACTTCTGGTAGAATGACCGATAAAGTTACATTGGTTAACATTGTAAGCATGTTTTGAAAAGTATTCATGCCAAAGAAATGGACAAAATTTGTAAAGTTCTGGGGGACTAAACAACTCTGGAAATTAGAAGACACAATTCAGGAATTAAAGATGAAAATTGAGGAGGAAAAAATGATGTTAAAATTCACAATTTTTTTTGGGCAAAAACCAAGGTGAGTAACAAGCCTGAATGGCATGGATTTATTACTGCTAGGGGAGAAATTCAGGCTAAGGATAAATAAGAGTAAAATAAAAATAATGAAATATGACAAAAAGAAGGATAATAAATTAAACATTAAAACAGAATATAATAAACAAACTCATAGAATCTTACTACTTATGAAGCAAAATTAAAAAGAAGTCCAAAATGAAGTAGAAATCAAAAGCAGACTGGAACAAGAAAAGGCAGCTTTTATGAAAAAAATAAAACCTGCGAGTCAAATATATATCTATGAATTAGAGAGAGAAACTTGAAATTATTATTGTAGAAAGTAGTAGTTGTGAATATGGACATAGGAAAAGCAGAAAGGAAAAGAATATTAAGATATCTAAGTTTAGTTTGGAGACAGTGACAGATAGCGGTGATAGAAAACAAGATTGGGAAATATAAAAGAGATAGTTGATCATGTAAAATTAGAAAATATGTTGAGGTTACAAAATTAGAAAAGTTAGAATAGAATTGAGAATTTCATCAAATCAACTGACTGGTGACTTAAAAAAAACAAACAATTTCTGTATTTGTTTTCAGATTTTTTAGGGAATCATGCTAATGAAATGGATAAAATTTTCAAGTTTTTAACTCTGGAGAATACATGAATAAAGTTTTATTCAACCAGAAGTAAACTCCAATGTAAATACATGCAAATATAATAAAAACAGTTTGTGATGTATTTATAACATTCATTGATGAAAACGTAGGAGTTAATTTTCTGTATGATTTTAGAGCGGCGATGCATTAAGATTTGGGGAGGCCTTTTACATCATCAAATATTAAAATTTCTGATTATGCAGTCTTATTTTGTAGACTTGAAAATTTCAGCTAATATGATTATTGATAAACTTAATCAGTTAAATGTGCTGGGTACTATGAGTACCTAGTTATTATACAAAAGATGTCAGTAAAGTGGGTGCCAAATATTTAATGTAAATAAGAAATGAAAATAATGAGCAAAATCACACTTTTTTTATAAGTAAAGTGTCTGATATCATTTAAAAGTTAAAAAATTTCAAAAACTATTTTTTCTTACGGTTACTGGTAAAAGGAGGTTTTTAGGAAAAATATTCATAGCAAAAGAAGCTGTGGAAAGACATTCTCTTTTTACAGAAAAATGCATTTGCCACATAAGGTTGAAAAAAGAGTGTTTTGAAAAATCTGCAGTTAAACATTGACATTCACCACACTAGTGTATCTCATTATGACACTTTCAGTTACTAATTAAAATTATGCTGGTTTAATAATATTGTGGTTATTGAGCCACGTTTAGAAGTATTAATAACAGTTAATAGTACCTATAACACCAAGTATTTCATTAAAAAGATATGGGGGTACATTTGGATTTCTAGCACCGGCCCAAAGTGCTTGAGTCCAAAGACTAGAATCTTGATTACCAAATCTGCGGCAACAAGTAATCACATTCTGGTAATCTTTTTGACATAAATGGTATTGTAATATTTGCTGGTACCTGAAACCAAGAAAAATAAGTACATTATTAGTAAGGGACATTTTAAACACTTTACAAAACTTATCACAGTCACGAAAAAATATATTCTTAATTATTCTGTAAAGTAGTTAATAAATCTACTATAAGATTGTATCCGTAATATTCTGAACTGGGGCCATGAATTTTAACCACTTTTAGTATGTGATGCAGTACTAGGTAGGTACTAGTATCTGATATGGTACTAGTATGTGTTGTGATCAGTGTGCCACGATTGCATGGAGGTAAATGTAAAAATGAGAGCATTGTAACTCATTTGTTATCATTGTACATGTATTGTCAGGAATTTTCAAGATGGATGTAAAAGATGAATAATACATTTGTACAAAATTTTATTCAATCTCAGAAATGTTTAACTCAGTTCAGGCAGTTAATAATTATTTGGAAGCTATCTTATAGATTAGTTCACACAGTTAAGAAACACATACATCTGAAGTGTGATCAAACTCTTCATGTACAGTAAAACATCAGCAGTTTTCAGGTATCAATGTCAGGCTATTTAAGAATGTCATTATCACCAATTCCACTTTCAATTCAATGTACAAAGTGATGCAAACTGATGCAAATCCCATAATAATATACACTTCTTGAAATGTATTGCTTTTCTGAAAATGGTTTTGCATTACTACCCTCCAAAATATTTTATATACCACCTCATATGCTTATTGTAGACAATTTATATATTCCTTGAGAATTAATTATATAGAGTATAAAGCTAATTTTTTGTTAACTCCGCTACAAACAATATATATTAAAACTGTTTTGGTTGACTTTAAAATTAAAAAGTAACACACCACTACACCTAAAAATGATGCCTTTAAGATGTGGTCTATCAATTACTGGCAATGATTAGGTGAAGATACAAGATTCACTATGAGAATGTACTAGCATTTAAGATTATTAAGAGGAAAAACCTGGAGTATGCACATAAAGTGAGACATCCAGAGGAATGCTGGTTTCTGCACCTCATATTTCACGGAAAGTTGAAATCCAAGACCAGAATTTCATGACTGAAGAATCTGAAGCATTGGATCAACCATATCTTCACTCCCATCAGCTGTAGACAAGGTTGAAATTGCTCAAATGATTGCCAACATTCAATAATGGACATTGCACATAAAGAAAAATATGTTTATTAAATAAAACCTATTAAAAAGAAGTAGTTCTATAAAATATTAAAAGAAAGGAACCACTAAAACAAAAAGTGACCCATATATATATATAAAACCTAAGCATTTATCAAATGGGGGAAAAACAAATTAAATAAAAAAATATAACACATACAAATGTACATTATTATAAGATATATATATATATACACATGCATATATAAAAGTATATTAAGTATAACAATATTCTTCTACAAGTTTACAACATAACACATCATCACATTACAACAAATTAAAATATCTTATACAATAACAATAAAATCATTAAATAAAACCTGTTCTATTCACAGTTGGAGAGAATTTCAAATAAATATTTAGGAAGTAAAATATTTGCACTGTTCATGGAGGTTTCTTAATTCTTAATAGATAATAGTTAAGTATGTTTCTTGTTGAATTTGATTAACTATTTTAATTAGTTTGTATTTGGGCTGTACAACAATTTAGCTGTGGAGTAATTTGTCGGTTGTGTAAACTGTATACATTAAGTAATTGCCAGACAACCAATTATTGTTAAGCACTTCTTTATTTACTTTAAATTTATACTGAATTAATCATTACTTTATGTTACATAAAATTTAATACTAATTATTTAATACACAAAATAATTTAATAACTTAACGAAACAATACATTGTTGATAATAAATTTAAGGAAATTAAGGACACAGCTAACAAATTTCTAAAACAAAGAATTAATAAAAAAATTCAGATCAATTTTTAATCATACTAATTATATATATAAAAAATTCAGTATATACAGGTATTTTAAAGTGCAACAGATATGATAAAAAAATACATAAATACAAAAGTTAAACTCTGTTCCAATTTCAAATTTGTAAGCAAAAACGTTTCTACCATTTGGTATACATTGATATAGTAAGATTAAATTAAATAATAGATGATGATTTTCCAGCCATGCACTGGATTTAAAACCAGCTCAGATGAAACAAATGTTATCAAGTAACTATTATAGAAAGGAAAAGAATAACTACAAAACAATTCTGGACAGATTATTCAAGCTACAACTGTTCAATTCAACATTGACTTCCATTACTAGTAACACAATACTACTCATTATTAGTTAACATATTTTTTTAAAGTTATAATAGTGATAAAATACAATAATTCAATTTCCACTTATAAATATAATTTTAAAAATCTTTAGTTCTTCCATTTATGAAAAAGTGTTTCATTGAGCAGCTAGTTAGTTAACTGCATAAACAGAATAACCATATCTCATTAAATAAAGTGAATCTTTTTTACGTTAAAATATATATTGGCACAATATGAAACTTAAAATGAAAAATATCTAGCATTTAATTAGAAGTTAATTACTACTTAAAATTATTAAAATAGAATAATAATTAACTAAGACTGAAGCCAATTTTTACCATAACTGAATTTATAGCCTGAATCACTAATATCTGAAGGATAATGACTTCAGCAAATAAATGTATTTGTTATGCAATAATATCAGGTTATTACATTACATTTCAAGATTCATACATTTTTTCTAACGATAAATAAATCGAAGAGGTTCATTTTGGACAAACATAAAGAAGACATAACAAAAGTTTTAAACACTGAACACCACACTAAAATAAAATTAAAAATTAAATACATACGAGTTCTGTAAACTTTTTATAACATCTCTATTCTGGCAGTTTCTTGTGTATATTTTTCAATAAGTGCTTGTTCATGATCAGCTGTCTTCAATTCACTTTGTAATACACTATTTAAATATGATCTAACATCACTAATTTTCACTGATTTCCAGCTGCATACTGCATCTACAACTTCAAGTGGTGATAGTAACCGTTCTTTTTCTATAAAAACAAAAAATAATCAAGCTTTAATGAAAAAACAATATGAAATTCTGTTTTGTATTTAATTTAAAATAAGGATCTATAAAAATGGCAGAATGACCGATAGACTAACCTATTCGGTTAATGCTACGACCATGTTTTGAAAAGTATGAGAGAATATAAAAAATGAAACTACAAAGTTAAAACTAATAGTTATAAAACATATAACTTGAAGATACATTTGGGAGCTAATTTTACAATACTGATGACTGAAACAAATTTCATGTACATAAAAAACAATAATTTTATTTTTCTCTTATCTTGTTTGAATTTTCAGTAACACAAATGTGTCTGCCAGCTCACATTGAATTTAGCTATGTAATATAAAGCAGTGCATTATTTCATAATTTAATATGATTCCAATTTCATAGCTCTCTTTCTAATGATTCACTGTTATTTTATTTTAATTCAGTCCATTGATCAAGGTTATTGTTAATGAAATTACTTTCTTCTGTCAGCTTTACATAGTTAGTTTTTGTATGAAACAAATTCATGAATTCATCAAGCTATGATTGCAGATGAATGCCTGCTGTAAACTTACATAGAAATTGATTTCAGAATTGTTCCATCAATTCAACGTGTCATTCATTGAAAATGCTTACTTGGATAGTTTAAGGTAAATAGAATGTGTGTTAGAAAATGTACTTGAAGACAGTTCATTTTGAGAAAGAGTATGGGTTCAAGAGAGGCCATTCTGGCGATCAGGCTAACTTTAGAAGACAGGCTTAAACAAAAAAAGCCATCTGCATTATATTTATAGAGATTGAGAAGGCATTTGATAATACAGAATTGAACAAAATGTTTAATATTTTTAAGAAAATTGGATTGAAATATAGGGAAATAAAACATATATAAACTAAGCAAAAATCAGGTAGCATGTTATAAGAATAGAAGATGAGGCTCCTGATTCAAAAAGGGCTCAGATGAGTCCTGATTCAAAAAGGAGTGAGTGAACAAGCACTTCTGGTAGAATGACCGATAAAGTTACATTGGTTAACATTGTAAGCATGTTTTGAAAAGTATTCATGCCAAAGAAATGGACAAAATTTGTAAAGTTCTGGGGGACTAAACAACTCTGGAAATTAGAAGACACAATTCAGGAATTAAAGATGAAAATTGAGGAGGAAAAAATGATGTTAAAATTCACAATTTTTTTTGGGCAAAAACCAAGGTGAGTAACAAGCCTGAATGGCATGGATTTATTACTGCTAGGGGAGAAATTCAGGCTAAGGATAAATAAGAGTAAAATAAAAATAATGAAATATGACAGAAAGAAGGATAATAAATTAAACATTAAAACAGAATATAATAAACAAACTCATAGAATCTTACTACTTATGAAGCAAAATTAAAAAGAAGTCCAAAATGAAGTAGAAATCAAAAGCAGACTGGAACAAGAAAAGGCAGCTTTTATGAAAAAAATAAAACCTGCGAGTCAAATATATATCTATGAATTAGAGAGAGAAACTTGAAATTATTATTGTAGAAAGTAGTAGTTGTGAATATGGACATAGGAAAAGCAGAAAGGAAAAGAATATTAAGATATCTAAGTTTAGTTTGGAGACAGTGACAGATAGCGGTGATAGAAAACAAGATTGGGAAATATAAAAGAGATAGTTGATCATGTAAAATTAGAAAATATGTTGAGGTTACAAAATTAGAAAAGTTAGAATAGAATTGAGAATTTCATCAAATCAACTGACTGGTACCTTAAAAAAAACAAACAATTTCTGTATTTGTTTTCAGATTTTTTAGGGAATCATGCTAATGAAATGGATAAAATTTTCAAGTTTTTAACTCTGGAGAATACATGAATAAAGTTTTATTCAACCAGAAGTAAACTCCAATGTAAATACATGCAAATATAATAAAAACAGTTTGTGATGTATTTATAACATTCATTGATGAAAACGTAGGAGTTAATTTTCTGTATGATTTTAGAGCGGCGATGCATTAAGATTTGGGGAGGCCTTTTACATCATTAAATATTAAAATTTCTGATTATGCAGTCTTATTTTGTAGACTTGAAAATTTCAGCTAATATGATTATTGATAAACTTAATCAGTTAAATGTGCTGGGTACTATGAGTACCTAGTTATTATACAAAAGATGTCAGTAAAGTGGGTGCCAAATATTTAATGTAAATAAGAAATGAAAATAATGAGCAAAATCACACTTTTTTTTATAAGTAAAGTGTCTGATATCATTTAAAAGTTAAAAAATTTCAAAAACTATTTTTTCTTACGGTTACTGGTAAAAGGAGGTTTTTAGGAAAAATATTCATAGCAAAAGAAGCTGTGGAAAGACATTCTCTTTTTACAGAAAAATGCATTTGCCACATAAGGTTGAAAAAAGAGTGTTTTGAAAAATCTGCAGTTAAACATTGACATTCACCACACTAGTGTATCTCATTATGACACTTTCAGTTACTAATTAAAATTATGCTGGTTTATTAATATTGTGGTTATTGAGCCACGTTTAGAAGTATTAATAACAGTTAATAGTACCTATAACACAAAGTATTTCATTAAAAAGATATGGGGGTACATTTGGATTTCTAGCACCGGCCCAAAGTGCTTGAGTCCAAAGACTAGAATCTTGATTACCAAATCTGCGGCAACAAGTAATCACATTCTGGTAATCTTTTTGACATAAATGGTATTGTAATATTTGCTGGTACCTGAAACCAAGAAAAATAAGTACATTATTAGTAAGGGACATTTTAAACACTTTACAAAACTTATCACAGTCACGAAAAAATATATTCTTAATTATTCTGTAAAGTAGTTAATAAATCTACTATAAGATTGTATCCGTAATATTCTGAACTGGGGCCATGAATTTTAACCACTTTTAGTATGTGATGCAGTACTAGGTAGGTACTAGTATCTGATATGGTACTAGTATGTGTTGTGATCAGTGTGCCACGATTGCATGGAGGTAAATGTAAAAATGAGAGCATTGTAACTCATTTGTTATCATTGTACATGTATTGTCAGGAATTTTCAAGATGGATGTAAAAGATGAATAATACATTTGTACAAAATTTTATTCAATCTCAGAAATGTTTAACTCAGTTCAGGCAGTTAATAATTATTTGGAAGCTATCTTATAGATTAGTTCACACAGTTAAGAAACACATACATCTGAAGTGTGATCAAACTCTTCATGTACAGTAAAACATCAGCAGTTTTCAGGTATCAATGTCAGGCTATTTAAGAATGTCATTATCACCAATTCCACTTTCAATTCAATGTACAAAGTGATGCAAACTGATGCAAATCCCATAATAATATACACTTCTTGAAATGTATTGCTTTTCTGAAAATGGTTTTGCATTACTACCCTCCAAAATATTTTATATACCACCTCATATGCTTATTGTAGACAATTTATATATTCCTTGAGAATTAATTATATAGAGTATAAAGCTAATTTTTTGTTAACTCCGCTACAAACAATATATATTAAAACTGTTTTGGTTGACTTTAAAATTAAAAAGTAACACACCACTACACCTAAAAATGATGCCTTTAAGATGTGGTCTATCAATTACTGGCAATGATTAGGTGAAGATACAAGATTCACTATGAGAATGTACTAGCATTTAAGATTATTAAGAGGAAAAACCTGGAGTATGCACATAAAGTGAGACATCCAGAGGAATGCTGGTTTCTGCACCTCATATTTCACGGAAAGTTGAAATCCAAGACCAGAATTTCATGACTGAAGAATCTGAAGCATTGGATCAACCATATCTTCACTCCCATCAGCTGTAGACAAGGTTGAAATTGCTCAAATGATTGCCAACATTCAATAATGGACATTGCACATAAAGAAAAATATGTTTATTAAATAAAACCTATTAAAAAGAAGTAGTTCTATAAAATATTAAAAGAAAGGAACCACTAAAACAAAAAGTGACCCATATATATATAAAACCTAAGCATTTATCAAATGGGGGAAAAACAAATTAAATAAAAAAATATAACACATACAAATGTACATTATTATAAGATATATATATATATACACATGCATATATAAAAGTATATTAAGTATAACAATATTCTTCTACAAGTTTACAACATAACACATCATCACATTACAACAAATTAAAATATCTTATACAATAACAATAAAATCATTAAATAAAACCTGTTCTATTCACAGTTGGAGAGAATTTCAAATAAATATTTAGGAAGTAAAATATTTGCACTGTTCATGGAGGTTTCTTAATTCTTAATAGATAATAGTTAAGTATGTTTCTTGTTGAATTTGATTAACTATTTTAATTAGTTTGTATTTGGGCTGTACAACAATTTAGCTGTGGAGTAATTTGTCGGTTGTGTAAACTGTATACATTAAGTAATTGCCAGACAACCAATTATTGTTAAGCACTTCTTTATTTACTTTAAATTTATACTGAATTAATCATTACTTTATGTTACATAAAATTTAATACTAATTATTTAATACACAAAATAATTTAATAACTTAACGAAACAATACATTGTTGATAATAAATTTAAGGAAATTAAGGACACAGCTAACAAATTTCTAAAACAAAGAATTAATAAAAAAATTCAGATCAATTTTTAATCATACTAATTATATATATAAAAAATTCAGTATATACAGGTATTTTAAAGTGCAACAGATATGATAAAAAAATACATAAATACAAAAGTTAAACTCTGTTCCAATTTCAAATTTGTAAGCAAAAACGTTTCTACCATTTGGTATACATTGATATAGTAAGATTAAATTAAATAATAGATGATGATTTTCCAGCCATGCACTGGATTTAAAACCAGCTCAGATGAAACAAATGTTATCAAGTAACTATTATAGAAAGGAAAAGAATAACTACAAAACAATTCTGGACAGATTATTCAAGCTACAACTGTTCAATTCAACATTGACTTCCATTACTAGTAACACAATACTACTCATTATTAGTTAACATATTTTTTTAAAGTTATAATAGTGATAAAATACAATAATTCAATTTCCACTTATAAATATAATTTTAAAAATCTTTAGTTCTTCCATTTATGAAAAAGTGTTTCATTGAGCAGCTAGTTAGTTAACTGCATAAACAGAATAACCATATCTCATTAAATAAAGTGAATCTTTTTTACGTTAAAATATATATTGGCACAATATGAAACTTAAAATGAAAAATATCTAGCATTTAATTAGAAGTTAATTACTACTTAAAATTATTAAAATAGAATAATAATTAACTAAGACTGAAGCCAATTTTTACCATAACTGAATTTATAGCCTGAATCACTAATATCTGAAGGATAATGACTTCAGCAAATAAATGTATTTGTTATGCAATAATATCAGGTTATTACATTACATTTCAAGATTCATACATTTTTTCTAACGATAAATAAATCGAAGAGGTTCATTTTGGACAAACATAAAGAAGACATAACAAAAGTTTTAAACACTGAACACCACACTAAAATAAAATTAAAAATTAAATACATACGAGTTCTGTAAACTTTTTATAACATCTCTATTCTGGCAGTTTCTTGTGTATATTTTTCAATAAGTGCTTGTTCATGATCAGCTGTCTTCAATTCACTTTGTAATACACTATTTAAATATGATCTAACATCACTAATTTTCACTGATTTCCAGCTGCATACTGCATCTACAACTTCAAGTGGTGATAGTAACCGTTCTTTTTCTATAAAAACAAAAAATAATCAAGCTTTAATGAAAAAACAATATGAAATTCTGTTTTGTATTTAATTTAAAATAAGGATCTATAAAAATGGCAGAATGACCGATAGACTAACCTATTCGGTTAATGCTACGACCATGTTTTGAAAAGTATGAGAGAATATAAAAAATGAAACTACAAAGTTAAAACTAATAGTTATAAAACATATAACTTGAAGATACATTTGGGAGCTAATTTTACAATACTGATGACTGAAACAAATTTCATGTACATAAAAAACAATAATTTTATTTTTCTCTTATCTTGTTTGAATTTTCAGTAACACAAATGTGTCTGCCAGCTCACATTGAATTTAGCTATGTAATATAAAGCAGTGCATTATTTCATAATTTAATATGATTCCAATTTCATAGCTCTCTTTCTAATGATTCACTGTTATTTTATTTTAATTCAGTCCATTGATCAAGGTTATTGTTAATGAAATTACTTTCTTCTGTCAGCTTTACATAGTTAGTTTTTGTATGAAACAAATTCATGAATTCATCAAGCTATGATTGCAGATGAATGCCTGCTGTAAACTTACATAGAAATTGATTTCAGAATTGTTCCATCAATTCAACGTGTCATTCATTGAAAATGCTTACTTGGATAGTTTAAGGTAAATAGAATGTGTGTTAGAAAATGTACTTGAAGACAGTTCATTTTGAGAAAGAGTATGGGTTCAAGAGAGGCCATTCTGGCGATCAGGCTAACTTTAGAAGACAGGCTTAAACAAAAAAAGCCATCTGCATTATATTTATAGAGATTGAGAAGGCATTTGATAATACAGAATTGAACAAAATGTTTAATATTTTTAAGAAAATTGGATTGAAATATAGGGAAATAAAACATATATAAACTAAGCAAAAATCAGGTAGCATGTTATAAGAATAGAAGATGAGGCTCCTGATTCAAAAAGGGCTCAGATGAGTCCTGATTCAAAAAGGAGTGAGTGAACAAGCACTTCTGGTAGAATGACCGATAAAGTTACATTGGTTAACATTGTAAGCATGTTTTGAAAAGTATTCATGCCAAAGAAATGGACAAAATTTGTAAAGTTCTGGGGGACTAAACAACTCTGGAAATTAGAAGACACAATTCAGGAATTAAAGATGAAAATTGAGGAGGAAAAAATGATGTTAAAATTCACAATTTTTTTTGGGCAAAAACCAAGGTGAGTAACAAGCCTGAATGGCATGGATTTATTACTGCTAGGGGAGAAATTCAGGCTAAGGATAAATAAGAGTAAAATAAATATAATGAAATATGACAGAAAGAAGGATAATAAATTAAACATTAAAACAGAATATAATAAACAAACTCATAGAATCTTACTACTTATGAAGCAAAATTAAAAAGAAGTCCAAAATGAAGTAGAAATCAAAAGCAGACTGGAACAAGAAAAGGCAGCTTTTATGAAAAAAATAAAACCTGCGAGTCAAATATATATCTATGAATTAGAGAGAGAAACTTGAAATTATTATTGTAGAAAGTAGTAGTTGTGAATATGGACATAGGAAAAGCAGAAAGGAAAAGAATATTAAGATATCTAAGTTTAGTTTGGAGACAGTGACAGATAGCGGTGATAGAAAACAAGATTGGGAAATATAAAAGAGATAGTTGATCATGTAAAATTAGAAAATATGTTGAGGTTACAAAATTAGAAAAGTTAGAATAGAATTGAGAATTTCATCAAATCAACTGACTGGTACCTTAAAAAAAACAAACAATTTCTGTATTTGTTTTCAGATTTTTTAGGGAATCATGCTAATGAAATGGATAAAATTTTCAAGTTTTTAACTCTGGAGAATACATGAATAAAGTTTTATTCAACCAGAAGTAAACTCCAATGTAAATACATGCAAATATAATAAAAACAGTTTGTGATGTATTTATAACATTCATTGATGAAAACGTAGGAGTTAATTTTCTGTATGATTTTAGAGCGGCGATGCATTAAGATTTGGGGAGGCCTTTTACATCATTAAATATTAAAATTTCTGATTATGCAGTCTTATTTTGTAGACTTGAAAATTTCAGCTAATATGATTATTGATAAACTTAATCAGTTAAATGTGCTGGGTACTATGAGTACCTAGTTATTATACAAAAGATGTCAGTAAAGTGGGTGCCAAATATTTAATGTAAATAAGAAATGAAAATAATGAGCAAAATCACACTTTTTTTTATAAGTAAAGTGTCTGATATCATTTAAAAGTTAAAAAATTTCAAAAACTATTTTTTCTTACGGTTACTGGTAAAAGGAGGTTTTTAGGAAAAATATTCATAGCAAAAGAAGCTGTGGAAAGACATTCTCTTTTTACAGAAAAATGCATTTGCCACATAAGGTTGAAAAAAGAGTGTTTTGAAAAATCTGCAGTTAAACATTGACATTCACCACACTAGTGTATCTCATTATGACACTTTCAGTTACTAATTAAAATTATGCTGGTTTATTAATATTGTGGTTATTGAGCCACGTTTAGAAGTATTAATAACAGTTAATAGTACCTATAACACAAAGTATTTCATTAAAAAGATATGGGGGTACATTTGGATTTCTAGCACCGGCCCAAAGTGCTTGAGTCCAAAGACTAGAATCTTGATTACCAAATCTGCGGCAACAAGTAATCACATTCTGGTAATCTTTTTGACATAAATGGTATTGTAATATTTGCTGGTACCTGAAACCAAGAAAAATAAGTACATTATTAGTAAGGGACATTTTAAACACTTTACAAAACTTATCACAGTCACGAAAAAATATATTCTTAATTATTCTGTAAAGTAGTTAATAAATCTACTATAAGATTGTATCCGTAATATTCTGAACTGGGGCCATGAATTTTAACCACTTTTAGTATGTGATGCAGTACTAGGTAGGTACTAGTATCTGATATGGTACTAGTATGTGTTGTGATCAGTGTGCCACGATTGCATGGAGGTAAATGTAAAAATGAGAGCATTGTAACTCATTTGTTATCATTGTACATGTATTGTCAGGAATTTTCAAGATGGATGTAAAAGATGAATAATACATTTGTACAAAATTTTATTCAATCTCAGAAATGTTTAACTCAGTTCAGGCAGTTAATAATTATTTGGAAGCTATCTTATAGATTAGTTCACACAGTTAAGAAACACATACATCTGAAGTGTGATCAAACTCTTCATGTACAGTAAAACATCAGCAGTTTTCAGGTATCAATGTCAGGCTATTTAAGAATGTCATTATCACCAATTCCACTTTCAATTCAATGTACAAAGTGATGCAAACTGATGCAAATCCCATAATAATATACACTTCTTGAAATGTATTGCTTTTCTGAAAATGGTTTTGCATTACTACCCTCCAAAATATTTTATATACCACCTCATATGCTTATTGTAGACAATTTATATATTCCTTGAGAATTAATTATATAGAGTATAAAGCTAATTTTTTGTTAACTCCGCTACAAACAATATATATTAAAACTGTTTTGGTTGACTTTAAAATTAAAAAGTAACACACCACTACACCTAAAAATGATGCCTTTAAGATGTGGTCTATCAATTACTGGCAATGATTAGGTGAAGATACAAGATTCACTATGAGAATGTACTAGCATTTAAGATTATTAAGAGGAAAAACCTGGAGTATGCACATAAAGTGAGACATCCAGAGGAATGCTGGTTTCTGCACCTCATATTTCACGGAAAGTTGAAATCCAAGACCAGAATTTCATGACTGAAGAATCTGAAGCATTGGATCAACCATATCTTCACTCCCATCAGCTGTAGACAAGGTTGAAATTGCTCAAATGATTGCCAACATTCAATAATGGACATTGCACATAAAGAAAAATATGTTTATTAAATAAAACCTATTAAAAAGAAGTAGTTCTATAAAATATTAAAAGAAAGGAACCACTAAAACAAAAAGTGACCCATATATATATAAAACCTAAGCATTTATCAAATGGGGGAAAAACAAATTAAATAAAAAAATATAACACATACAAATGTACATTATTATAAGATATATATATATATACACATGCATATATAAAAGTATATTAAGTATAACAATATTCTTCTACAAGTTTACAACATAACACATCATCACATTACAACAAATTAAAATATCTTATACAATAACAATAAAATCATTAAATAAAACCTGTTCTATTCACAGTTGGAGAGAATTTCAAATAAATATTTAGGAAGTAAAATATTTGCACTGTTCATGGAGGTTTCTTAATTCTTAATAGATAATAGTTAAGTATGTTTCTTGTTGAATTTGATTAACTATTTTAATTAGTTTGTATTTGGGCTGTACAACAATTTAGCTGTGGAGTAATTTGTCGGTTGTGTAAACTGTATACATTAAGTAATTGCCAGACAACCAATTATTGTTAAGCACTTCTTTATTTACTTTAAATTTATACTGAATTAATCATTACTTTATGTTACATAAAATTTAATACTAATTATTTAATACACAAAATAATTTAATAACTTAACGAAACAATACATTGTTGATAATAAATTTAAGGAAATTAAGGACACAGCTAACAAATTTCTAAAACAAAGAATTAATAAAAAAATTCAGATCAATTTTTAATCATACTAATTATATATATAAAAAATTCAGTATATACAGGTATTTTAAAGTGCAACAGATATGATAAAAAAATACATAAATACAAAAGTTAAACTCTGTTCCAATTTCAAATTTGTAAGCAAAAACGTTTCTACCATTTGGTATACATTGATATAGTAAGATTAAATTAAATAATAGATGATGATTTTCCAGCCATGCACTGGATTTAAAACCAGCTCAGATGAAACAAATGTTATCAAGTAACTATTATAGAAAGGAAAAGAATAACTACAAAACAATTCTGGACAGATTATTCAAGCTACAACTGTTCAATTCAACATTGACTTCCATTACTAGTAACACAATACTACTCATTATTAGTTAACATATTTTTTTAAAGTTATAATAGTGATAAAATACAATAATTCAATTTCCACTTATAAATATAATTTTAAAAATCTTTAGTTCTTCCATTTATGAAAAAGTGTTTCATTGAGCAGCTAGTTAGTTAACTGCATAAACAGAATAACCATATCTCATTAAATAAAGTGAATCTTTTTTACGTTAAAATATATATTGGCACAATATGAAACTTAAAATGAAAAATATCTAGCATTTAATTAGAAGTTAATTACTACTTAAAATTATTAAAATAGAATAATAATTAACTAAGACTGAAGCCAATTTTTACCATAACTGAATTTATAGCCTGAATCACTAATATCTGAAGGATAATGACTTCAGCAAATAAATGTATTTGTTATGCAATAATATCAGGTTATTACATTACATTTCAAGATTCATACATTTTTTCTAACGATAAATAAATCGAAGAGGTTCATTTTGGACAAACATAAAGAAGACATAACAAAAGTTTTAAACACTGAACACCACACTAAAATAAAATTAAAAATTAAATACATACGAGTTCTGTAAACTTTTTATAACATCTCTATTCTGGCAGTTTCTTGTGTATATTTTTCAATAAGTGCTTGTTCATGATCAGCTGTCTTCAATTCACTTTGTAATACACTATTTAAATATGATCTAACATCACTAATTTTCACTGATTTCCAGCTGCATACTGCATCTACAACTTCAAGTGGTGATAGTAACCGTTCTTTTTCTATAAAAACAAAAAATAATCAAGCTTTAATGAAAAAACAATATGAAATTCTGTTTTGTATTTAATTTAAAATAAGGATCTATAAAAATGGCAGAATGACCGATAGACTAACCTATTCGGTTAATGCTACGACCATGTTTTGAAAAGTATGAGAGAATATAAAAAATGAAACTACAAAGTTAAAACTAATAGTTATAAAACATATAACTTGAAGATACATTTGGGAGCTAATTTTACAATACTGATGACTGAAACAAATTTCATGTACATAAAAAACAATAATTTTATTTTTCTCTTATCTTGTTTGAATTTTCAGTAACACAAATGTGTCTGCCAGCTCACATTGAATTTAGCTATGTAATATAAAGCAGTGCATTATTTCATAATTTAATATGATTCCAATTTCATAGCTCTCTTTCTAATGATTCACTGTTATTTTATTTTAATTCAGTCCATTGATCAAGGTTATTGTTAATGAAATTACTTTCTTCTGTCAGCTTTACATAGTTAGTTTTTGTATGAAACAAATTCATGAATTCATCAAGCTATGATTGCAGATGAATGCCTGCTGTAAACTTACATAGAAATTGATTTCAGAATTGTTCCATCAATTCAACGTGTCATTCATTGAAAATGCTTACTTGGATAGTTTAAGGTAAATAGAATGTGTGTTAGAAAATGTACTTGAAGACAGTTCATTTTGAGAAAGAGTATGGGTTCAAGAGAGGCCATTCTGGCGATCAGGCTAACTTTAGAAGACAGGCTTAAACAAAAAAAGCCATCTGCATTATATTTATAGAGATTGAGAAGGCATTTGATAATACAGAATTGAACAAAATGTTTAATATTTTTAAGAAAATTGGATTGAAATATAGGGAAATAAAACATATATAAACTAAGCAAAAATCAGGTAGCATGTTATAAGAATAGAAGATGAGGCTCCTGATTCAAAAAGGGCTCAGATGAGTCCTGATTCAAAAAGGAGTGAGTGAACAAGCACTTCTGGTAGAATGACCGATAAAGTTACATTGGTTAACATTGTAAGCATGTTTTGAAAAGTATTCATGCCAAAGAAATGGACAAAATTTGTAAAGTTCTGGGGGACTAAACAACTCTGGAAATTAGAAGACACAATTCAGGAATTAAAGATGAAAATTGAGGAGGAAAAAATGATGTTAAAATTCACAATTTTTTTTGGGCAAAAACCAAGGTGAGTAACAAGCCTGAATGGCATGGATTTATTACTGCTAGGGGAGAAATTCAGGCTAAGGATAAATAAGAGTAAAATAAATATAATGAAATATGACAGAAAGAAGGATAATAAATTAAACATTAAAACAGAATATAATAAACAAACTCATAGAATCTTACTACTTATGAAGCAAAATTAAAAAGAAGTCCAAAATGAAGTAGAAATCAAAAGCAGACTGGAACAAGAAAAGGCAGCTTTTATGAAAAAAATAAAACCTGCGAGTCAAATATATATCTATGAATTAGAGAGAGAAACTTGAAATTATTATTGTAGAAAGTAGTAGTTGTGAATATGGACATAGGAAAAGCAGAAAGGAAAAGAATATTAAGATATCTAAGTTTAGTTTGGAGACAGTGACAGATAGCGGTGATAGAAAACAAGATTGGGAAATATAAAAGAGATAGTTGATCATGTAAAATTAGAAAATATGTTGAGGTTACAAAATTAGAAAAGTTAGAATAGAATTGAGAATTTCATCAAATCAACTGACTGGTACCTTAAAAAAAACAAACAATTTCTGTATTTGTTTTCAGATTTTTTAGGGAATCATGCTAATGAAATGGATAAAATTTTCAAGTTTTTAACTCTGGAGAATACATGAATAAAGTTTTATTCAACCAGAAGTAAACTCCAATGTAAATACATGCAAATATAATAAAAACAGTTTGTGATGTATTTATAACATTCATTGATGAAAACGTAGGAGTTAATTTTCTGTATGATTTTAGAGCGGCGATGCATTAAGATTTGGGGAGGCCTTTTACATCATTAAATATTAAAATTTCTGATTATGCAGTCTTATTTTGTAGACTTGAAAATTTCAGCTAATATGATTATTGATAAACTTAATCAGTTAAATGTGCTGGGTACTATGAGTACCTAGTTATTATACAAAAGATGTCAGTAAAGTGGGTGCCAAATATTTAATGTAAATAAGAAATGAAAATAATGAGCAAAATCACACTTTTTTTTATAAGTAAAGTGTCTGATATCATTTAAAAGTTAAAAAATTTCAAAAACTATTTTTTCTTACGGTTACTGGTAAAAGGAGGTTTTTAGGAAAAATATTCATAGCAAAAGAAGCTGTGGAAAGACATTCTCTTTTTACAGAAAAATGCATTTGCCACATAAGGTTGAAAAAAGAGTGTTTTGAAAAATCTGCAGTTAAACATTGACATTCACCACACTAGTGTATCTCATTATGACACTTTCAGTTACTAATTAAAATTATGCTGGTTTATTAATATTGTGGTTATTGAGCCACGTTTAGAAGTATTAATAACAGTTAATAGTACCTATAACACAAAGTATTTCATTAAAAAGATATGGGGGTACATTTGGATTTCTAGCACCGGCCCAAAGTGCTTGAGTCCAAAGACTAGAATCTTGATTACCAAATCTGCGGCAACAAGTAATCACATTCTGGTAATCTTTTTGACATAAATGGTATTGTAATATTTGCTGGTACCTGAAACCAAGAAAAATAAGTACATTATTAGTAAGGGACATTTTAAACACTTTACAAAACTTATCACAGTCACGAAAAAATATATTCTTAATTATTCTGTAAAGTAGTTAATAAATCTACTATAAGATTGTATCCGTAATATTCTGAACTGGGGCCATGAATTTTAACCACTTTTAGTATGTGATGCAGTACTAGGTAGGTACTAGTATCTGATATGGTACTAGTATGTGTTGTGATCAGTGTGCCACGATTGCATGGAGGTAAATGTAAAAATGAGAGCATTGTAACTCATTTGTTATCATTGTACATGTATTGTCAGGAATTTTCAAGATGGATGTAAAAGATGAATAATACATTTGTACAAAATTTTATTCAATCTCAGAAATGTTTAACTCAGTTCAGGCAGTTAATAATTATTTGGAAGCTATCTTATAGATTAGTTCACACAGTTAAGAAACACATACATCTGAAGTGTGATCAAACTCTTCATGTACAGTAAAACATCAGCAGTTTTCAGGTATCAATGTCAGGCTATTTAAGAATGTCATTATCACCAATTCCACTTTCAATTCAATGTACAAAGTGATGCAAACTGATGCAAATCCCATAATAATATACACTTCTTGAAATGTATTGCTTTTCTGAAAATGGTTTTGCATTACTACCCTCCAAAATATTTTATATACCACCTCATATGCTTATTGTAGACAATTTATATATTCCTTGAGAATTAATTATATAGAGTATAAAGCTAATTTTTTGTTAACTCCGCTACAAACAATATATATTAAAACTGTTTTGGTTGACTTTAAAATTAAAAAGTAACACACCACTACACCTAAAAATGATGCCTTTAAGATGTGGTCTATCAATTACTGGCAATGATTAGGTGAAGATACAAGATTCACTATGAGAATGTACTAGCATTTAAGATTATTAAGAGGAAAAACCTGGAGTATGCACATAAAGTGAGACATCCAGAGGAATGCTGGTTTCTGCACCTCATATTTCACGGAAAGTTGAAATCCAAGACCAGAATTTCATGACTGAAGAATCTGAAGCATTGGATCAACCATATCTTCACTCCCATCAGCTGTAGACAAGGTTGAAATTGCTCAAATGATTGCCAACATTCAATAATGGACATTGCACATAAAGAAAAATATGTTTATTAAATAAAACCTATTAAAAAGAAGTAGTTCTATAAAATATTAAAAGAAAGGAACCACTAAAACAAAAAGTGACCCATATATATATAAAACCTAAGCATTTATCAAATGGGGGAAAAACAAATTAAATAAAAAAATATAACACATACAAATGTACATTATTATAAGATATATATATATATACACATGCATATATAAAAGTATATTAAGTATAACAATATTCTTCTACAAGTTTACAACATAACACATCATCACATTACAACAAATTAAAATATCTTATACAATAACAATAAAATCATTAAATAAAACCTGTTCTATTCACAGTTGGAGAGAATTTCAAATAAATATTTAGGAAGTAAAATATTTGCACTGTTCATGGAGGTTTCTTAATTCTTAATAGATAATAGTTAAGTATGTTTCTTGTTGAATTTGATTAACTATTTTAATTAGTTTGTATTTGGGCTGTACAACAATTTAGCTGTGGAGTAATTTGTCGGTTGTGTAAACTGTATACATTAAGTAATTGCCAGACAACCAATTATTGTTAAGCACTTCTTTATTTACTTTAAATTTATACTGAATTAATCATTACTTTATGTTACATAAAATTTAATACTAATTATTTAATACACAAAATAATTTAATAACTTAACGAAACAATACATTGTTGATAATAAATTTAAGGAAATTAAGGACACAGCTAACAAATTTCTAAAACAAAGAATTAATAAAAAAATTCAGATCAATTTTTAATCATACTAATTATATATATAAAAAATTCAGTATATACAGGTATTTTAAAGTGCAACAGATATGATAAAAAAATACATAAATACAAAAGTTAAACTCTGTTCCAATTTCAAATTTGTAAGCAAAAACGTTTCTACCATTTGGTATACATTGATATAGTAAGATTAAATTAAATAATAGATGATGATTTTCCAGCCATGCACTGGATTTAAAACCAGCTCAGATGAAACAAATGTTATCAAGTAACTATTATAGAAAGGAAAAGAATAACTACAAAACAATTCTGGACAGATTATTCAAGCTACAACTGTTCAATTCAACATTGACTTCCATTACTAGTAACACAATACTACTCATTATTAGTTAACATATTTTTTTAAAGTTATAATAGTGATAAAATACAATAATTCAATTTCCACTTATAAATATAATTTTAAAAATCTTTAGTTCTTCCATTTATGAAAAAGTGTTTCATTGAGCAGCTAGTTAGTTAACTGCATAAACAGAATAACCATATCTCATTAAATAAAGTGAATCTTTTTTACGTTAAAATATATATTGGCACAATATGAAACTTAAAATGAAAAATATCTAGCATTTAATTAGAAGTTAATTACTACTTAAAATTATTAAAATAGAATAATAATTAACTAAGACTGAAGCCAATTTTTACCATAACTGAATTTATAGCCTGAATCACTAATATCTGAAGGATAATGACTTCAGCAAATAAATGTATTTGTTATGCAATAATATCAGGTTATTACATTACATTTCAAGATTCATACATTTTTTCTAACGATAAATAAATCGAAGAGGTTCATTTTGGACAAACATAAAGAAGACATAACAAAAGTTTTAAACACTGAACACCACACTAAAATAAAATTAAAAATTAAATACATACGAGTTCTGTAAACTTTTTATAACATCTCTATTCTGGCAGTTTCTTGTGTATATTTTTCAATAAGTGCTTGTTCATGATCAGCTGTCTTCAATTCACTTTGTAATACACTATTTAAATATGATCTAACATCACTAATTTTCACTGATTTCCAGCTGCATACTGCATCTACAACTTCAAGTGGTGATAGTAACCGTTCTTTTTCTATAAAAACAAAAAATAATCAAGCTTTAATGAAAAAACAATATGAAATTCTGTTTTGTATTTAATTTAAAATAAGGATCTATAAAAATGGCAGAATGACCGATAGACTAACCTATTCGGTTAATGCTACGACCATGTTTTGAAAAGTATGAGAGAATATAAAAAATGAAACTACAAAGTTAAAACTAATAGTTATAAAACATATAACTTGAAGATACATTTGGGAGCTAATTTTACAATACTGATGACTGAAACAAATTTCATGTACATAAAAAACAATAATTTTATTTTTCTCTTATCTTGTTTGAATTTTCAGTAACACAAATGTGTCTGCCAGCTCACATTGAATTTAGCTATGTAATATAAAGCAGTGCATTATTTCATAATTTAATATGATTCCAATTTCATAGCTCTCTTTCTAATGATTCACTGTTATTTTATTTTAATTCAGTCCATTGATCAAGGTTATTGTTAATGAAATTACTTTCTTCTGTCAGCTTTACATAGTTAGTTTTTGTATGAAACAAATTCATGAATTCATCAAGCTATGATTGCAGATGAATGCCTGCTGTAAACTTACATAGAAATTGATTTCAGAATTGTTCCATCAATTCAACGTGTCATTCATTGAAAATGCTTACTTGGATAGTTTAAGGTAAATAGAATGTGTGTTAGAAAATGTACTTGAAGACAGTTCATTTTGAGAAAGAGTATGGGTTCAAGAGAGGCCATTCTGGCGATCAGGCTAACTTTAGAAGACAGGCTTAAACAAAAAAAGCCATCTGCATTATATTTATAGAGATTGAGAAGGCATTTGATAATACAGAATTGAACAAAATGTTTAATATTTTTAAGAAAATTGGATTGAAATATAGGGAAATAAAACATATATAAACTAAGCAAAAATCAGGTAGCATGTTATAAGAATAGAAGATGAGGCTCCTGATTCAAAAAGGGCTCAGATGAGTCCTGATTCAAAAAGGAGTGAGTGAACAAGCACTTCTGGTAGAATGACCGATAAAGTTACATTGGTTAACATTGTAAGCATGTTTTGAAAAGTATTCATGCCAAAGAAATGGACAAAATTTGTAAAGTTCTGGGGGACTAAACAACTCTGGAAATTAGAAGACACAATTCAGGAATTAAAGATGAAAATTGAGGAGGAAAAAATGATGTTAAAATTCACAATTTTTTTTGGGCAAAAACCAAGGTGAGTAACAAGCCTGAATGGCATGGATTTATTACTGCTAGGGGAGAAATTCAGGCTAAGGATAAATAAGAGTAAAATAAAAATAATGAAATATGACAGAAAGAAGGATAATAAATTAAACATTAAAACAGAATATAATAAACAAACTCATAGAATCTTACTACTTATGAAGCAAAATTAAAAAGAAGTCCAAAATGAAGTAGAAATCAAAAGCAGACTGGAACAAGAAAAGGCAGCTTTTATGAAAAAAATAAAACCTGCGAGTCAAATATATATCTATGAATTAGAGAGAGAAACTTGAAATTATTATTGTAGAAAGTAGTAGTTGTGAATATGGACATAGGAAAAGCAGAAAGGAAAAGAATATTAAGATATCTAAGTTTAGTTTGGAGACAGTGACAGATAGCGGTGATAGAAAACAAGATTGGGAAATATAAAAGAGATAGTTGATCATGTAAAATTAGAAAATATGTTGAGGTTACAAAATTAGAAAAGTTAGAATAGAATTGAGAATTTCATCAAATCAACTGACTGGTGACTTAAAAAAAACAAACAATTTCTGTATTTGTTTTCAGATTTTTTAGGGAATCATGCTAATGAAATTGATAAAATTTTCAAGTTTTTAACTCTGGAGAATACATGAATAAAGTTTTATTCAACCAGAAGTAAACTCCAATGTAAATACATGCAAATATAATAAAAACAGTTTGTGATGTATTTATAACATTCATTGATGAAAACGTAGGAGTTAATTTTCTGTATGATTTTAGAGCGGCGATGCATTAAGATTTGGGGAGGCCTTTTACATCATCAAATATTAAAATTTCTGATTATGCAGTCTTATTTTGTAGACTTGAAAATTTCAGCTAATATGATTATTGATAAACTTAATCAGTTAAATGTGCTGGGTACTATGAGTACCTAGTTATTATACAAAAGATGTCAGTAAAGTGGGTGCCAAATATTTAATGTAAATAAGAAATGAAAATAATGAGCAAAATCACACTTTTTTTTATAAGTAAAGTGTCTGATATCATTTAAAAGTTAAAAAATTTCAAAAACTATTTTTTCTTACGGTTACTGGTAAAAGGAGGTTTTTAGGAAAAATATTCATAGCAAAAGAAGCTGTGGAAAGACATTCTCTTTTTACAGAAAAATGCATTTGCCACATAAGGTTGAAAAAAGAGTGTTTTGAAAAATCTGCAGTTAAACATTGACATTCACCACACTAGTGTATCTCATTATGACACTTTCAGTTACTAATTAAAATTATGCTGGTTTATTAATATTGTGGTTATTGAGCCACGTTTAGAAGTATTAATAACAGTTAATAGTACCTATAACACCAAGTATTTCATTAAAAAGATATGGGGGTACATTTGGATTTCTAGCACCGGCCCAAAGTGCTTGAGTTCAAAGACTAGAATCTTGATTACCAAATCTGCAGCAACACGTAATCACATTCTGGTAATCTTTTTGACATAAATGGTATTGTAATATTTGCTGGTACCTGAAACCAAGAAAAATAAGTACATTATTAGTAAGGGACATTTTAAACACTTTACAAAACTTATCACAGTCACGAAAAAATATATTCTTAATTATTCTGTAAAGTAGTTAATAAATCTACTATAAGATTGTATCCGTAATATTCTGAACTGGGGCCATGAATTTTAACCACTTTTAGTATGTGATGCAGTACTAGGTAGGTACTAGTATCTGATATGGTACTAGTATGTGTTGTGATCAGTGTGCCACGATTGCATGGAGGTAAATGTAAAAATGAGAGCATTGTAACTCATTTGTTATCATTGTACATGTATTGTCAGGAATTTTCAAGATGGATGTAAAAGATGAATAATACATTTGTACAAAATTTTATTCAATCTCAGAAATGTTTAACTCAGTTCAGGCAGTTAATAATTATTTGGAAGCTATCTTATAGATTAGTTCACACAGTTAAGAAACACATACATCTGAAGTGTGATCAAACTCTTCATGTACAGTAAAACATCAGCAGTTTTCAGGTATCAATGTCAGGCTATTTAAGAATATCATTATCACCAATTCCACTTTCAATTCAATGTACAAAGTGATGCAAACTGATGCAAATCCCATAATAATATACACTTCTTGAAATGTATTGCTTTTCTGAAAATGGTTTTGCATTACTACCCTCCAAAATATTTTATATACCACCTCATATGCTTATTGTAGACAATTTATATATTCCTTGAGAATTAATTATATAGAGTATAAAGCTAATTTTTTGTTAACTCCGCTACAAACAATATATATTAAAACTGTTTTGGTTGACTTTAAAATTAAAAAGTAACACACCACTACACCTAAAAATGATGCCTTTAAGATGTGGTCTATCAATTACTGGCAATGATTAGGTGAAGATACAAGATTCACTATGAGAATGTACTAGCATTTAAGATTATTAAGAGGAAAAACCTGGAGTATGCACATAAAGTGAGACATCCAGAGGAATGCTGGTTTCTGCACCTCATATTTCACGGAAAGTTGAAATCCAAGACCAGAATTTCATGACTGAAGAATCTGAAGCATTGGATCAACCATATCTTCACTCCCATCAGCTGTAGACAAGGTTGAAATTGCTCAAATGATTGCCAACATTCAATAATGGACATTGCACATAAAGAAAAATATGTTTATTAAATAAAACCTATTAAAAAGAAGTAGTTCTATAAAATATTAAAAGAAAGGAACCACTAAAACAAAAAGTGACCCATATATATATAAAACCTAAGCATTTATCAAATGGGGGAAAAACAAATTAAATAAAAAAATATAACACATACAAATGTACATTATTATAAGATATATATATATATATATACATGCATATATAAAAGTATATTAAGTATAACAATATTCTTCTACAAGTTTACAACATAACACATCATCACATTACAACAAATTAAAATATCTTATACAATAACAATAAAATCATTAAATAAAACCTGTTCTATTCACAGTTGGAGAGAATTTCAAATAAATATTTAGGAAGTAAAATATTTGCACTGTTCATGGAGGTTTCTTAATTCTTAATAGATAATAGTTAAGTATGTTTCTTGTTGAATTTGATTAACTATTTTAATTAGTTTGTATTTGGGCTGTACAACAATTTAGCTGTGGAGTAATTTGTCGGTTGTGTAAACTGTATACATTAAGTAATTGCCAGACAACCAATTATTGTTAAGCACTTCTTTATTTACTTTAAATTTATACTGAATTAATCATTACTTTATGTTACATAAAATTTAATACTAATTATTTAATACACAAAATAATTTAATAACTTAACGAAACAATACATTGTTGATAATAAATTTAAGGAAATTAAGGACACAGCTAACAAATTTCTAAAACAAAGAATTAATAAAAAAATTCAGATCAATTTTTAATCATACTAATTATATATATAAAAAATTCAGTATATACAGGTATTTTAAAGTGCAACAGATATGATAAAAAAATACATAAATACAAAAGTTAAACTCTGTTCCAATTTCAAATTTGTAAGCAAAAACGTTTCTACCATTTGGTATACATTGATATAGTAAGATTAAATTAAATAATAGATGATGATTTTCCAGCCATGCACTGGATTTAAAACCAGCTCAGATGAAACAAATGTTATCAAGTAACTATTATAGAAAGGAAAAGAATAACTACAAAACAATTCTGGACAGATTATTCAAGCTACAACTGTTCAATTCAACATTGACTTCCATTACTAGTAACACAATACTACTCATTATTAGTTAACATATTTTTTTAAAGTTATAATAGTGATAAAATACAATAATTCAATTTCCACTTATAAATATAATTTTAAAAATCTTTAGTTCTTCCATTTATGAAAAAGTGTTTCATTGAGCAGCTAGTTAGTTAACTGCATAAACAGAATAACCATATCTCATTAAATAAAGTGAATCTTTTTTACGTTAAAATATATATTGGCACAATATGAAACTTAAAATGAAAAATATCTAGCATTTAATTAGAAGTTAATTACTACTTAAAATTATTAAAATAGAATAATAATTAACTAAGACTGAAGCCAATTTTTACCATAACTGAATTTATAGCCTGAATCACTAATATCTGAAGGATAATGACTTCAGCAAATAAATGTATTTGTTATGCAATAATATCAGGTTATTACATTACATTTCAAGATTCATACATTTTTTCTAACGATAAATAAATCGAAGAGGTTCATTTTGGACAAACATAAAGAAGACATAACAAAAGTTTTAAACACTGAACACCACACTAAAATAAAATTAAAAATTAAATACATACGAGTTCTGTAAACTTTTTATAACTCTCTATTCTGGCAGTTTCTTGTGTATATTTTTCAATAAGTGCTTGTTCATGATCAGCTGTCTTCAATTCACTTTGTAATACACTATTTAAATATGATCTAACATCACTAATTTTCACTGATTTCCAGCTGCATACTGCATCTACAACTTCAAGTGGTGATAGTAACCGTTCTTTTTCTATAAAAACAAAAAATAATCAAGCTTTAATGAAAAAAACAATATGAAATTCTGTTTTGTATTTAATTTAAAATAAGGATCTATAAAAATGGCAGAATGACCGATAGACTAACCTATTCGGTTAATGCTACGACCATGTTTTGAAAAGTATGAGAGAATATAAAAAATTAAACTACAAAGTTAAAACTAATAGTTATAAAACATATAACTTGAAGATACATTTGGGAGCTAATTTTACAATACTGATGACTGAAACAAATTTCATGTACATAAAAAACAATAATTTTATTTTTCTCTTATCTTGTTTGAATTTTCAGTAACACAAATGTGTCTGCCAGCTCACATTGAATTTAGCTATGTAATATAAAGCAGTGCATTATTTCATAATTTAATATGATTCCAATTTCATAGCTCTCTTTCTAATGATTCACTGTTATTTTATTTTAATTCAGTCCATTGATCAAGGTTATTGTTAATGAAATTACTTTCTTCTGTCAGCTTTACATAGTTAGTTTTTGTATGAAACAAATTCATGAATTCATCAAGCTATGATTGCAGATGAATGCCTGCTGTAAACTTACATAGAAATTGATTTCAGAATTGTTCCATCAATTCAACGTGTCATTCATTGAAAATGCTTACTTGGATAGTTTAAGGTAAATAGAATGTGTGTTAGAAAATGTACTTGAAGACAGTTCATTTTGAGAAAGAGTATGGGTTCAAGAGAGGCCATTCTGGCGATCAGGCTAACTTTAGAAGACAGGCTTAAACAAAAAAAGCCATCTGCATTATATTTATAGAGATTGAGAAGGCATTTGATAATACAGAATTGAACAAAATGTTTAATATTTTTAAGAAAATTGGATTGAAATATAGGGAAATAAAACATATATAAACTAAGCAAAAATCAGGTAGCATGTTATAAGAATAGAAGATGAGGCTCCTGATTCAAAAAGGGCTCAGATGAGTCCTGATTCAAAAAGGAGTGAGTGAACAAGCACTTCTGGTAGAATGACCGATAAAGTTACATTGGTTAACATTGTAAGCATGTTTTGAAAAGTATTCATGCCAAAGAAATGGACAAAATTTGTAAAGTTCTGGGGGACTAAACAACTCTGGAAATTAGAAGACACAATTCAGGAATTAAAGATGAAAATTGAGGAGGAAAAAATGATGTTAAAATTCACAATTTTTTTTGGGCAAAAACCAAGGTGAGTAACAAGCCTGAATGGCATGGATTTATTACTGCTAGGGGAGAAATTCAGGCTAAGGATAAATAAGAGTAAAATAAATATAATGAAATATGACAGAAAGAAGGATAATAAATTAAACATTAAAACAGAATATAATAAACAAACTCATAGAATCTTACTACTTATGAAGCAAAATTAAAAAGAAGTCCAAAATGAAGTAGAAATCAAAAGCAGACTGGAACAAGAAAAGGCAGCTTTTATGAAAAAAATAAAACCTGCGAGTCAAATATATATCTATGAATTAGAGAGAGAAACTTGAAATTATTATTGTAGAAAGTAGTAGTTGTGAATATGGACATAGGAAAAGCAGAAAGGAAAAGAATATTAAGATATCTAAGTTTAGTTTGGAGACAGTGACAGATAGCGGTGATAGAAAACAAGATTGGGAAATATAAAAGAGATAGTTGATCATGTAAAATTAGAAAATATGTTGAGGTTACAAAATTAGAAAAGTTAGAATAGAATTGAGAATTTCATCAAATCAACTGACTGGTGACTTAAAAAAAACAAACAATTTCTGTATTTGTTTTCAGATTTTTTAGGGAATCATGCTAATGAAATGGATAAAATTTTCAAGTTTTTAACTCTGGAGAATACATGAATAAAGTTTTATTCAACCAGAAGTAAACTCCAATGTAAATACATGCAAATATAATAAAAACAGTTTGTGATGTATTTATAACATTCATTGATGAAAACGTAGGCGTTAATTTTCTGTATGATTTTAGAGCGGCGATGCATTAAGATTTGGGGAGGCCTTTTACATCATCAAATATTAAAATTTCTGATTATGCAGTCTTATTTTGTAGACTTGAAAATTTCAGCTAATATGATTATTGATAAACTTAATCAGTTAAATGTGCTGGGTACTATGAGTACCTAGTTATTATACAAAAGATGTCAGTAAAGTGGGTGCCAAATATTTAATGTAAATAAGAAATGAAAATAATGAGCAAAATCACACTTTTTTTTATAAGTAAAGTGTCTGATATCATTTAAAAGTTAAAAAATTTCAAAAACTATTTTTTCTTATGGTTACTGGTAAAAGGAGGTTTTTAGGAAAAATATTCATAGCAAAAGAAGCTGTGGAAAGACATTCTCTTTTTACAGAAAAATGCATTTGCCACATAAGGTTGACAAAAGAGTGTTTTGAAAAATCTGCAGTTAAACATTGACATTCACCACACTAGTGTATCTCATTATGACACTTTCAGTTACTAATTAAAATTATGCTGGTTTATTAATATTGTGGTTATTGAGCCACGTTTAGAAGTATTAATAACAGTTAATAGTACCTATAACACAAAGTATTTCATTAAAAAGATATGGGGGTACATTTGGATTTCTAGCACCGGCCCAAAGTGCTTGAGTCCAAAGACTAGAATCTTGATTACCAAATCTGCGGCAACAAGTAATCACATTCTGGTAATCTTTTTGACATAAATGGTATTGTAATATTTGCTGGTACCTGAAACCAAGAAAAATAAGTACATTATTAGTAAGGGACATTTTAAACACTTTACAAAACTTATCACAGTCACGAAAAAATATATTCTTAATTATTCTGTAAAGTAGTTAATAAATCTACTATAAGATTGTATCCGTAATATTCTGAACTGGGGCCATGAATTTTAACCACTTTTAGTATGTGATGCAGTACTAGGTAGGTACTAGTATGTGTTGTGATCAGTGTGCCACGATTGCATGGAGGTAAATGTAAAAATGAGAGCATTGTAACTCATTTGTTATCATTGTACATGTTTTGTCAGGAATTTTCAAGATGGATGTAAAAGATGAATAATACATTTGTACAAAATTTTATTCAATCTCAGAAATGTTTAACTCAGTTCAGGCAGTTAATAATTATTTGGAAGCTATCTTATAGATTAGTTCACACAGTTAAGAAACACATACATCTGAAGTGTGATCAAACTCTTCATGTACAGTAAAACATCAGCAGTTTGCAGGTATCAATGTCAGGCTATTTATGAATGTCATTATCACCAATTCCACTTTCAATTCAATGTACAAAGTGATGCAAACTGATGCAAATCCCATAATAGTATACACTTCTTGAACTGTATTGCTTTTCTGAAAATGGTTTTGCATTACTACCCTCCAAAATATTTTATATACCACCTCATATGCTTATTGTAGACAATTTATATATTCCTTGAGAATTAATTATATAGAGTATAAAGCTAATTTTTTGTTAACTCCGCTACAAACAATATATATTAAAACTGTTTTGGTTGACTTTAAAATTAAAAAGTAACACACCACTACACTTAAAAATGATGCCTTTAAGATGTGGTCTATCAATTACTGGCAATGATTAGGTGAAGATACAAGATTCACTATGAGAATGTACTAGCATTTAAGATTATTAAGAGGAAAAACCTGGAGTATGCACATAAAGTGAGACATCCAGAGGAATGCTGGTTTCTGCACCTCATATTTCACGGAAAGTTGAAACCCAAGACCAGAATTTCATGACTGAAGAATCTGAAGCATTGGATCAACCATATCTTCACTCCCATCAGCTGTAGACAAGGTTGAAATTGCTCAAATGATTGCCAACATTCAATAATGGACATTGCACATAAAGAAAAATATGTTTATTAAATAAAACCTATTAAAAAGAAGTAGTTCTATAAAATATTAAAAGAAAGGAACCACTAAAACAAAAAGTGACCCATATATATATAAAACCTAAGCATTTATCAAATGGGGGAAAAACAAATTAAATAAAAAACTATAACACATACAAATATACATTATTATAAGATATATATATATATACATGCATATATAAAAGTATATTAAGTATAACAATATTCTTCTACAAGTTTACAACATAACACATCATCACATTACAACAAATTAAAATATCTTATACAATAACAATAAAATCATTAAATAAAACCTGTTCTATTCATAGTTGGAGAGAATTTCAAATAAATATTTAGGAAGTAAAATATTTGCACTGTTCATGGAGGTTTCTTAATTCTTAATAGATAATAGTTAAGTATGTTTCTTGTTGAATTTGATTAACTATTTTAATTAGTTTGTATTTGGGCTGTACAACAATTTAGCTGTGGAGTAATTTGTCGGTTGTGTAAACTGTATACATTAAGTAATTGCCAGACAACCAATTATTGTTAAGCACTTCTTTATTTACTTTAAATTTATACTGAATTAATCATTACTTTATGTTACATAAAATTTAATACTAATTATTTAATACACAAAATAATTTAATAACTTAACGAAACAATACATTGTTGATAATAAATTTAAGGAAATTAAGGACACAGCTAACAAATTTCTAAAACAAAGAATTAATAAAAAAATTCAGATCAATTTTTAATCATACTAATTATATATAAAAAATTGAGTATATACAGGTATTTTAAAGTGCAACAGATATGATAAAAAAATACATAAATACAAAAGTTAAACTCTGTTCCAATTTCAAATTTGTAAGCAAAAACGTTTCTACCATTTGGTATACATTGATATAGTAAGATTAAATTAAATAATAGATGATGATTTTCCAGCCATGCACTGGATTTAAAACCAGCTCAGATGAAACAAATGTTATCAAGTAACTATTATAGAAAGGAAAAGAATAACTACAAAACAATTCTGGACAGATTATTCAAGCTACAACTGTTCAATTCAACATTGACTTCCATTACTAGTAACACAATACTACTCATTATTAGTTAACATATTTTTTTAAAGTTATAATAGTGATAAAATACAATAATTCAATTTCCACTTATAAATATAATTTTAAAAATCTTTAGTTCTTCCATTTATGAAAAAGTGTTTCATTGAGCAGCTAGTTAGTTAACTGCATAAACAGAATAACCATATCTCATTAAATAAAGTGAATCTTTTTTACGTTAAAATATATATTGGCACAATATGAAACTTAAAATGAAAAATATCTAGCATTTAATTAGAAGTTAATTACTACTTAAAATTATTAAAATAGAATAATAATTAACTAAGACTGAAGCCAATTTTTACCATAACTGAATTTATAGCCTGAATCACTAATATCTGAAGGATAATGACTTCAGCAAATAAATGTATTTGTTATGCAATAATATCAGGTTATTACATTACATTTCAAGATTCATACATTTTTTCTAACGATAAATAAATCGAAGAGGTTCATTTTGGACAAACATAAAGAAGACATAACAAAAGTTTTAAACACTGAACACCACACTAAAATAAAATTAAAAATTTAATACATACGAGTTCTGTAAACTTTTTATAACATCTCTATTCTGGCAGTTTCTTGTGTATATTTTTCAATAAGTGCTTGTTCATGATCAGCTGTCTTCAATTCACTTTGTAATACACTATTTAAGTATGATCTAACATCACTAATTTTCACTGATTTCCAGCTGCATACTGCATCTACAACTTCAAGTGGTGATAGTAACCGTTCTTTTTCTATAAAAACCAAAAATAATCAAGCTTTAATGAAAAAACAATATGAAATTCTGTTTTGTATTTAATTTAAAATAAGGATCTATAAAAATGGCAGAATGACCGATAGACTAACCTATTCGGTTAATGCTACGACCATGTTTTGAAAAGTATGAGAGAATATAAAAAATTAAACTACAAAGTTAAAACTAATAGTTATAAAACATATAACTTGAAGATACATTTGGGAGCTAATTTTACAATACTGATGACTGAAACAAATTTCATGTACATAAAAAACAATAATTTTATTTTTCTCTTATCTTGTTTGAATTTTCAGTAACACAAATGTGTCTGCCAGCTCACATTGAATTTAGCTATGTAATATAAAGCAGTGCATTATTTCATAATTTAATATGATTCCAATTTCATAGCTCTCTTTCTAATGATTCACTGTTATTTTATTTTAATTCAGTCCATTGATCAAGGTTATTGTTAATGAAATTACTTTCTTCTGTCAGCTTTACATAGTTAGTTTTTGTATGAAACAAATTCATGAATTCATCAAGCTATGATTGCAGATGAATGCCTGCTGTAAACTTACATAGAAATTGATTTCAGAATTGTTCCATCAATTCAACGTGTCATTCATTGAAAATGCTTACTTGGATAGTTTAAGGTAAATAGAATGTGTGTTAGAAAATGTACTTGAAGACAGTTCATTTTGAGAAAGAGTATGGGTTCAAGAGAGGCCATTCTGGCGATCAGGCTAACTTTAGAAGACAGGCTTAAACAAAAAAAGCCATCTGCATTATATTTATAGAGATTGAGAAGGCATTTGATAATACAGAATTGAACAAAATGTTTGATATTTTTAAGAAAATTGGATTGAAATATAGGGAAATAAAACATATATAAACTAAGCAAAAATCAGGTAGCATGTTATAAGAATAGAAGATGAGGCTCCTGATTCAAAAAGGGCTCAGATGAGTCCTGATTCAAAAAGGAGTGAGTGAACAAGCACTTCTGGTAGAATGACCGATAAAGTTACATTGGTTAACATTGTAAGCATGTTTTGAAAAGTATTCATGCCAAAGAAATGGACAAAATTTGTAAAGTTCTGGGGGACTAAACAACTCTGGAAATTAGAAGACACAATTCAGGAATTAAAGATGAAAATTGAGGAGGAAAAAATGATGTTAAAATTCACAATTTTTTTTGGGCAAAAACCAAGGTGAGTAACAAGCCTGAATGGCATGGATTTATTACTGCTAGGGGAGAAATTCAGGCTAAGGATAAATAAGAGTAAAATAAATATAATGAAATATGACAGAAAGAAGGATAATAAATTAAACATTAAAACAGAATATAATAAACAAACTCATAGAATCTTACTACTTATGAAGCAAAATTAAAAAGAAGTCCAAAATGAAGTAGAAATCAAAAGCAGACTGGAACAAGAAAAGGCAGCTTTTATGAAAAAAATAAAACCTGCGAGTCAAATATATATCTATGAATTAGAGAGAGAAACTTGAAATTATTATTGTAGAAAGTAGTAGTTGTGAATATGGACATAGGAAAAGCAGAAAGGAAAAGAATATTAAGATATCTAAGTTTAGTTTGGAGACAGTGACAGATAGCGGTGATAGAAAACAAGATTGGGAAATATAAAAGAGATAGTTGATCATGTAAAATTAGAAAATATGTTGAGGTTACAAAATTAGAAAAGTTAGAATAGAATTGAGAATTTCATCAAATCAACTGACTGGTGACTTAAAAAAAACAAACAATTTCTGTATTTGTTTTCAGATTTTTTAGGGAATCATGCTAATGAAATGGATAAAATTTTCAAGTTTTTAACTCTGGAGAATACATGAATAAAGTTTTATTCAACCAGAAGTAAACTCCAATGTAAATACATGCAAATATAATAAAAACAGTTTGTGATGTATTTATAACATTCATTGATGAAAACGTAGGCGTTAATTTTCTGTATGATTTTAGAGCGGCGATGCATTAAGATTTGGGGAGGCCTTTTACATCATCAAATATTAAAATTTCTGATTATGCAGTCTTATTTTGTAGACTTGAAAATTTCAGCTAATATGATTATTGATAAACTTAATCAGTTAAATGTGCTGGGTACTATGAGTACCTAGTTATTATACAAAAGATGTCAGTAAAGTGGGTGCCAAATATTTAATGTAAATAAGAAATGAAAATAATGAGCAAAATCACACTTTTTTTTATAAGTAAAGTGTCTGATATCATTTAAAAGTTAAAAAATTTCAAAAACTATTTTTTCTTATGGTTACTGGTAAAAGGAGGTTTTTAGGAAAAATATTCATAGCAAAAGAAGCTGTGGAAAGACATTCTCTTTTTACAGAAAAATGCATTTGCCACATAAGGTTGACAAAAGAGTGTTTTGAAAAATCTGCAGTTAAACATTGACATTCACCACACTAGTGTATCTCATTATGACACTTTCAGTTACTAATTAAAATTATGCTGGTTTATTAATATTGTGGTTATTGAGCCACGTTTAGAAGTATTAATAACAGTTAATAGTACCTATAACACAAAGTATTTCATTAAAAAGATATGGGGGTACATTTGGATTTCTAGCACCGGCCCAAAGTGCTTGAGTCCAAAGACTAGAATCTTGATTACCAAATCTGCGGCAACAAGTAATCACATTCTGGTAATCTTTTTGACATAAATGGTATTGTAATATTTGCTGGTACCTGAAACCAAGAAAAATAAGTACATTATTAGTAAGGGACATTTTAAACACTTTACAAAACTTATCACAGTCACGAAAAAATATATTCTTAATTATTCTGTAAAGTAGTTAATAAATCTACTATAAGATTGTATCCGTAATATTCTGAACTGGGGCCATGAATTTTAACCACTTTTAGTATGTGATGCAGTACTAGGTAGGTACTAGTATGTGTTGTGATCAGTGTGCCACGATTGCATGGAGGTAAATGTAAAAATGAGAGCATTGTAACTCATTTGTTATCATTGTACATGTTTTGTCAGGAATTTTCAAGATGGATGTAAAAGATGAATAATACATTTGTACAAAATTTTATTCAATCTCAGAAATGTTTAACTCAGTTCAGGCAGTTAATAATTATTTGGAAGCTATCTTATAGATTAGTTCACACAGTTAAGAAACACATACATCTGAAGTGTGATCAAACTCTTCATGTACAGTAAAACATCAGCAGTTTGCAGGTATCAATGTCAGGCTATTTATGAATGTCATTATCACCAATTCCACTTTCAATTCAATGTACAAAGTGATGCAAACTGATGCAAATCCCATAATAATATACACTTCTTGAACTGTATTGCTTTTCTGAAAATGGTTTTGCATTACTACCCTCCAAAATATTTTATATACCACCTCATATGCTTATTGTAGACAATTTATATATTCCTTGAGAATTAATTATATAGAGTATAAAGCTAATTTTTTGTTAACTCCGCTACAAACAATATATATTAAAACTGTTTTGGTTGACTTTAAAATTAAAAAGTAACACACCACTACACCTAAAAATGATGCCTTTAAGATGTGGTCTATCAATTACTGGCAATGATTAGGTGAAGATACAAGATTCACTATGAGAATGTACTAGCATTTAAGATTATTAAGAGGAAAAACCTGGAGTATGCACATAAAGTGAGACATCCAGAGGAATGCTGGTTTCTGCACCTCATATTTCACGGAAAGTTGAAACCCAAGACCAGAATTTCATGACTGAAGAATCTGAAGCATTGGATCAACCATATCTTCACTCCCATCAGCTGTAGACAAGGTTGAAATTGCTCAAATGATTGCCAACATTCAATAATGGACATTGCACATAAAGAAAAATATGTTTATTAAATAAAACCTATTAAAAAAAAGTAGTTCTATAAAATATTAAAAGAAAGGAACCACTAAAACAAAAAGTGACCCATATATATATAAAACCTAAGCATTTATCAAATGGGGGAAAAACAAATTAAATAAAAAACTATAACACATACAAATATATATTATTATAAGATATATATATATATACATGCATATATAAAAGTATATTAAGTATAACAATATTCTTCTACAAGTTTACAACATAACACATCATCACATTACAACAAATTAAAATATCTTATACAATAACAATAAAATCATTAAATAAAACCTGTTCTAATCACAGTTGGAGAGAATTTCAAATAAATATTTAGGAAGTAAAATATTTGCACTGTTCATGGAGGTTTCTTAATTCTTAATAGATAATAGTTAAGTATGTTTCTTGTTGAATTTGATTAACTATTTTAATTAGTTTGTATTTGGGCTGTACAACAATTTAGCTGTGGAGTAATTTGTCGGTTGTGTAAACTGTATACATTAAGTAATTGCCAGACAACCAATTATTGTTAAGCACTTCTTTATTTACTTTAAATTTATACTGAATTAATCATTACTTTATGTTACATAAAATTTAATACTAATTATTTAATACACAAAATAATTTAATAACTTAACGAAACAATACATTGTTGATAATAAATTTAAGGAAATTAAGGACACAGCTAACAAATTTCTAAAACAAAGAATTAATAAAAAAATTCAGATCAATTTTTAATCATACTAATTATATATAAAAAATTGAGTATATACAGGTATTTTAAAGTGCAACAGATATGATAAAAAAATACATAAATACAAAAGTTAAACTCTGTTCCAATTTCAAATTTGTAAGCAAAAACGTTTCTACCATTTGGTATACATTGATATAGTAAGATTAAATTAAATAATAGATGATGATTTTCCAGCCATGCACTGGATTTAAAACCAGCTCAGATGAAACAAATGTTATCAAGTAACTATTATAGAAAGGAAAAGAATAACTACAAAACAATTCTGGACAGATTATTCAAGCTACAACTGTTCAATTCAACATTGACTTCCATTACTAGTAACACAATACTACTCATTATTAGTTAACATATTTTTTTAAAGTTATAATAGTGATAAAATACAATAATTCAATTTCCACTTATAAATATAATTTTAAAAATCTTTAGTTCTTCCATTTATGAAAAAGTGTTTCATTGAGCAGCTAGTTAGTTAACTGCATAAACAGAATAACCATATCTCATTAAATAAAGTGAATCTTTTTTACGTTAAAATATATATTGGCACAATATGAAACTTAAAATGAAAAATATCTAGCATTTAATTAGAAGTTAATTACTACTTAAAATTATTAAAATAGAATAATAATTAACTAAGACTGAAGCCAATTTTTACCATAACTGAATTTATAGCCTGAATCACTAATATCTGAAGGATAATGACTTCAGCAAATAAATGTATTTGTTATGCAATAATATCAGGTTATTACATTACATTTCAAGATTCATACATTTTTTCTAACGATAAATAAATCGAAGAGGTTCATTTTGGACAAACATAAAGAAGACATAACAAAAGTTTTAAACACTGAACACCACACTAAAATAAAATTAAAAATTTAATACATACGAGTTCTGTAAACTTTTTATAACATCTCTATTCTGGCAGTTTCTTGTGTATATTTTTCAATAAGTGCTTGTTCATGATCAGCTGTCTTCAATTCACTTTGTAATACACTATTTAAGTATGATCTAACATCACTAATTTTCACTGATTTCCAGCTGCATACTGCATCTACAACTTCAAGTGGTGATAGTAACCGTTCTTTTTCTATAAAAACCAAAAATAATCAAGCTTTAATGAAAAAACAATATGAAATTCTGTTTTGTATTTAATTTAAAATAAGGATCTATAAAAATGGCAGAATGACCGATAGACTAACCTATTCGGTTAATGCTACGACCATGTTTTGAAAAGTATGAGAGAATATAAAAAATTAAACTACAAAGTTAAAACTAATAGTTATAAAACATATAACTTGAAGATACATTTGGGAGCTAATTTTACAATACTGATGACTGAAACAAATTTCATGTACATAAAAAACAATAATTTTATTTTTCTCTTATCTTGTTTGAATTTTCAGTAACACAAATGTGTCTGCCAGCTCACATTGAATTTAGCTATGTAATATAAAGCAGTGCATTATTTCATAATTTAATATGATTCCAATTTCATAGCTCTCTTTCTAATGATTCACTGTTATTTTATTTTAATTCAGTCCATTGATCAAGGTTATTGTTAATGAAATTACTTTCTTCTGTCAGCTTTACATAGTTAGTTTTTGTATGAAACAAATTCATGAATTCATCAAGCTATGATTGCAGATGAATGCCTGCTGTAAACTTACATAGAAATTGATTTCAGAATTGTTCCATCAATTCAACGTGTCATTCATTGAAAATGCTTACTTGGATAGTTTAAGGTAAATAGAATGTGTGTTAGAAAATGTACTTGAAGACAGTTCATTTTGAGAAAGAGTATGGGTTCAAGAGAGGCCATTCTGGCGATCAGGCTAACTTTAGAAGACAGGCTTAAACAAAAAAAGCCATCTGCATTATATTTATAGAGATTGAGAAGGCATTTGATAATACAGAATTGAACAAAATGTTTAATATTTTTAAGAAAATTGGATTGAAATATAGGGAAATAAAACATATATAAACTAAGCAAAAATCAGGTAGCATGTTATAAGAATAGAAGATGAGGCTCCTGATTCAAAAAGGGCTCAGATGAGTCCTGATTCAAAAAGGAGTGAGTGAACAAGCACTTCTGGTAGAATGACCGATAAAGTTACATTGGTTAACATTGTAAGCATGTTTTGAAAAGTATTCATGCCAAAGAAATGGACAAAATTTGTAAAGTTCTGGGGGACTAAACAACTCTGGAAATTAGAAGACACAATTCAGGAATTAAAGATGAAAATTGAGGAGGAAAAAATGATGTTAAAATTCACAATTTTTTTTGGGCAAAAACCAAGGTGAGTAACAAGCCTGAATGGCATGGATTTATTACTGCTAGGGGAGAAATTCAGGCTAAGGATAAATAAGAGTAAAATAAATATAATGAAATATGACAGAAAGAAGGATAATAAATTAAACATTAAAACAGAATATAATAAACAAACTCATAGAATCTTACTACTTATGAAGCAAAATTAAAAAGAAGTCCAAAATGAAGTAGAAATCAAAAGCAGACTGGAACAAGAAAAGGCAGCTTTTATGAAAAAAATAAAACCTGCGAGTCAAATATATATCTATGAATTAGAGAGAGAAACTTGAAATTATTATTGTAGAAAGTAGTAGTTGTGAATATGGACATAGGAAAAGCAGAAAGGAAAAGAATATTAAGATATCTAAGTTTAGTTTGGAGACAGTGACAGATAGCGGTGATAGAAAACAAGATTGGGAAATATAAAAGAGATAGTTGATCATGTAAAATTAGAAAATATGTTGAGGTTACAAAATTAGAAAAGTTAGAATAGAATTGAGAATTTCATCAAATCAACTGACTGGTGACTTAAAAAAAACAAACAATTTCTGTATTTGTTTTCAGATTTTTTAGGGAATCATGCTAATGAAATGGATAAAATTTTCAAGTTTTTAACTCTGGAGAATACATGAATAAAGTTTTATTCAACCAGAAGTAAACTCCAATGTAAATACATGCAAATATAATAAAAACAGTTTGTGATGTATTTATAACATTCATTGATGAAAACGTAGGCGTTAATTTTCTGTATGATTTTAGAGCGGCGATGCATTAAGATTTGGGGAGGCCTTTTACATCATCAAATATTAAAATTTCTGATTATGCAGTCTTATTTTGTAGACTTGAAAATTTCAGCTAATATGATTATTGATAAACTTAATCAGTTAAATGTGCTGGGTACTATGAGTACCTAGTTATTATACAAAAGATGTCAGTAAAGTGGGTGCCAAATATTTAATGTAAATAAGAAATGAAAATAATGAGCAAAATCACACTTTTTTTTATAAGTAAAGTGTCTGATATCATTTAAAAGTTAAAAAATTTCAAAAACTATTTTTTCTTATGGTTACTGGTAAAAGGAGGTTTTTAGGAAAAATATTCATAGCAAAAGAAGCTGTGGAAAGACATTCTCTTTTTACAGAAAAATGCATTTGCCACATAAGGTTGACAAAAGAGTGTTTTGAAAAATCTGCAGTTAAACATTGACATTCACCACACTAGTGTATCTCATTATGACACTTTCAGTTACTAATTAAAATTATGCTGGTTTATTAATATTGTGGTTATTGAGCCACGTTTAGAAGTATTAATAACAGTTAATAGTACCTATAACACAAAGTATTTCATTAAAAAGATATGGGGGTACATTTGGATTTCTAGCACCGGCCCAAAGTGCTTGAGTCCAAAGACTAGAATCTTGATTACCAAATCTGCGGCAACAAGTAATCACATTCTGGTAATCTTTTTGACATAAATGGTATTGTAATATTTGCTGGTACCTGAAACCAAGAAAAATAAGTACATTATTAGTAAGGGACATTTTAAACACTTTACAAAACTTATCACAGTCACGAAAAAATATATTCTTAATTATTCTGTAAAGTAGTTAATAAATCTACTATAAGATTGTATCCGTAATATTCTGAACTGGGGCCATGAATTTTAACCACTTTTAGTATGTGATGCAGTACTAGGTAGGTACTAGTATGTGTTGTGATCAGTGTGCCACGATTGCATGGAGGTAAATGTAAAAATGAGAGCATTGTAACTCATTTGTTATCATTGTACATGTTTTGTCAGGAATTTTCAAGATGGATGTAAAAGATGAATAATACATTTGTACAAAATTTTATTCAATCTCAGAAATGTTTAACTCAGTTCAGGCAGTTAATAATTATTTGGAAGCTATCTTATAGATTAGTTCACACAGTTAAGAAACACATACATCTGAAGTGTGATCAAACTCTTCATGTACAGTAAAACATCAGCAGTTTGCAGGTATCAATGTCAGGCTATTTATGAATGTCATTATCACCAATTCCACTTTCAATTCAATGTACAAAGTGATGCAAACTGATGCAAATCCCATAATAATATACACTTCTTGAACTGTATTGCTTTTCTGAAAATGGTTTTGCATTACTACCCTCCAAAATATTTTATATACCACCTCATATGCTTATTGTAGACAATTTATATATTCCTTGAGAATTAATTATATAGAGTATAAAGCTAATTTTTTGTTAACTCCGCTACAAACAATATATATTAAAACTGTTTTGGTTGACTTTAAAATTAAAAAGTAACACACCACTACACTTAAAAATGATGCCTTTAAGATGTGGTCTATCAATTACTGGCAATGATTAGGTGAAGATACAAGATTCACTATGAGAATGTACTAGCATTTAAGATTATTAAGAGGAAAAACCTGGAGTATGCACATAAAGTGAGACATCCAGAGGAATGCTGGTTTCTGCACCTCATATTTCACGGAAAGTTGAAACCCAAGACCAGAATTTCATGACTGAAGAATCTGAAGCATTGGATCAACCATATCTTCACTCCCATCAGCTGTAGACAAGGTTGAAATTGCTCAAATGATTGCCAACATTCAATAATGGACATTGCACATAAAGAAAAATATGTTTATTAAATAAAACCTATTAAAAAGAAGTAGTTCTATAAAATATTAAAAGAAAGGAACCACTAAAACAAAAAGTGACCCATATATATATAAAACCTAAGCATTTATCAAATGGGGGAAAAACAAATTAAATAAAAAAATATAACACATACAAATGTACATTATTATAAGATATATATATATATACACATGCATATATAAAAGTATATTAAGTATAACAATATTCTTCTACAAGTTTACAACATAACACATCATCACATTACAACAAATTAAAATATCTTATACAATAACAATAAAATCATTAAATAAAACCTGTTCTATTCACAGTTGGAGAGAATTTCAAATAAATATTTAGGAAGTAAAATATTTGCACTGTTCATGGAGGTTTCTTAATTCTTAATAGATAATAGTTAAGTATGTTTCTTGTTGAATTTGATTAACTATTTTAATTAGTTTGTATTTGGGCTGTACAACAATTTAGCTGTGGAGTAATTTGTCGGTTGTGTAAACTGTATACATTAAGTAATTGCCAGACAACCAATTATTGTTAAGCACTTCTTTATTTACTTTAAATTTATACTGAATTAATCATTACTTTATGTTACATAAAATTTAATACTAATTATTTAATACACAAAATAATTTAATAACTTAACGAAACAATACATTGTTGATAATAAATTTAAGGAAATTAAGGACACAGCTAACAAATTTCTAAAACAAAGAATTAATAAAAAAATTCAGATCAATTTTTAATCATACTAATTATATATAAAAAATTGAGTATATACAGGTATTTTAAAGTGCAACAGATATGATAAAAAAATACATAAATACAAAAGTTAAACTCTGTTCCAATTTCAAATTTGTAAGCAAAAACGTTTCTACCATTTGGTATACATTGATATAGTAAGATTAAATTAAATAATAGATGATGATTTTCCAGCCATGCACTGGATTTAAAACCAGCTCAGATGAAACAAATGTTATCAAGTAACTATTATAGAAAGGAAAAGAATAACTACAAAACAATTCTGGACAGATTATTCAAGCTACAACTGTTCAATTCAACATTGACTTCCATTACTAGTAACACAATACTACTCATTATTAGTTAACATATTTTTTTAAAGTTATAATAGTGATAAAATACAATAATTCAATTTCCACTTATAAATATAATTTTAAAAATCTTTAGTTCTTCCATTTATGAAAAAGTGTTTCATTGAGCAGCTAGTTAGTTAACTGCATAAACAGAATAACCATATCTCATTAAATAAAGTGAATCTTTTTTACGTTAAAATATATATTGGCACAATATGAAACTTAAAATGAAAAATATCTAGCATTTAATTAGAAGTTAATTACTACTTAAAATTATTAAAATAGAATAATAATTAACTAAGACTGAAGCCAATTTTTACCATAACTGAATTTATAGCCTGAATCACTAATATCTGAAGGATAATGACTTCAGCAAATAAATGTATTTGTTATGCAATAATATCAGGTTATTACATTACATTTCAAGATTCATACATTTTTTCTAACGATAAATAAATCGAAGAGGTTCATTTTGGACAAACATAAAGAAGACATAACAAAAGTTTTAAACACTGAACACCACACTAAAATAAAATTAAAAATTTAATACATACGAGTTCTGTAAACTTTTTATAACATCTCTATTCTGGCAGTTTCTTGTGTATATTTTTCAATAAGTGCTTGTTCATGATCAGCTGTCTTCAATTCACTTTGTAATACACTATTTAAGTATGATCTAACATCACTAATTTTCACTGATTTCCAGCTGCATACTGCATCTACAACTTCAAGTGGTGATAGTAACCGTTCTTTTTCTATAAAAACCAAAAATAATCAAGCTTTAATGAAAAAACAATATGAAATTCTGTTTTGTATTTAATTTAAAATAAGGATCTATAAAAATGGCAGAATGACCGATAGACTAACCTATTCGGTTAATGCTACGACCATGTTTTGAAAAGTATGAGAGAATATAAAAAATTAAACTACAAAGTTAAAACTAATAGTTATAAAACATATAACTTGAAGATACATTTGGGAGCTAATTTTACAATACTGATGACTGAAACAAATTTCATGTACATAAAAAACAATAATTTTATTTTTCTCTTATCTTGTTTGAATTTTCAGTAACACAAATGTGTCTGCCAGCTCACATTGAATTTAGCTATGTAATATAAAGCAGTGCATTATTTCATAATTTAATATGATTCCAATTTCATAGCTCTCTTTCTAATGATTCACTGTTATTTTATTTTAATTCAGTCCATTGATCAAGGTTATTGTTAATGAAATTACTTTCTTCTGTCAGCTTTACATAGTTAGTTTTTGTATGAAACAAATTCATGAATTCATCAAGCTATGATTGCAGATGAATGCCTGCTGTAAACTTACATAGAAATTGATTTCAGAATTGTTCCATCAATTCAACGTGTCATTCATTGAAAATGCTTACTTGGATAGTTTAAGGTAAATAGAATGTGTGTTAGAAAATGTACTTGAAGACAGTTCATTTTGAGAAAGAGTATGGGTTCAAGAGAGGCCATTCTGGCGATCAGGCTAACTTTAGAAGACAGGCTTAAACAAAAAAAGCCATCTGCATTATATTTATAGAGATTGAGAAGGCATTTGATAATACAGAATTGAACAAAATGTTTGATATTTTTAAGAAAATTGGATTGAAATATAGGGAAATAAAACATATATAAACTAAGCAAAAATCAGGTAGCATGTTATAAGAATAGAAGATGAGGCTCCTGATTCAAAAAGGGCTCAGATGAGTCCTGATTCAAAAAGGAGTGAGTGAACAAGCACTTCTGGTAGAATGACCGATAAAGTTACATTGGTTAACATTGTAAGCATGTTTTGAAAAGTATTCATGCCAAAGAAATGGACAAAATTTGTAAAGTTCTGGGGGACTAAACAACTCTGGAAATTAGAAGACACAATTCAGGAATTAAAGATGAAAATTGAGGAGGAAAAAATGATGTTAAAATTCACAATTTTTTTTGGGCAAAAACCAAGGTGAGTAACAAGCCTGAATGGCATGGATTTATTACTGCTAGGGGAGAAATTCAGGCTAAGGATAAATAAGAGTAAAATAAATATAATGAAATATGACAGAAAGAAGGATAATAAATTAAACATTAAAACAGAATATAATAAACAAACTCATAGAATCTTACTACTTATGAAGCAAAATTAAAAAGAAGTCCAAAATGAAGTAGAAATCAAAAGCAGACTGGAACAAGAAAAGGCAGCTTTTATGAAAAAAATAAAACCTGCGAGTCAAATATATATCTATGAATTAGAGAGAGAAACTTGAAATTATTATTGTAGAAAGTAGTAGTTGTGAATATGGACATAGGAAAAGCAGAAAGGAAAAGAATATTAAGATATCTAAGTTTAGTTTGGAGACAGTGACAGATAGCGGTGATAGAAAACAAGATTGGGAAATATAAAAGAGATAGTTGATCATGTAAAATTAGAAAATATGTTGAGGTTACAAAATTAGAAAAGTTAGAATAGAATTGAGAATTTCATCAAATCAACTGACTGGTGACTTAAAAAAAACAAACAATTTCTGTATTTGTTTTCAGATTTTTTAGGGAATCATGCTAATGAAATGGATAAAATTTTCAAGTTTTTAACTCTGGAGAATACATGAATAAAGTTTTATTCAACCAGAAGTAAACTCCAATGTAAATACATGCAAATATAATAAAAACAGTTTGTGATGTATTTATAACATTCATTGATGAAAACGTAGGCGTTAATTTTCTGTATGATTTTAGAGCGGCGATGCATTAAGATTTGGGGAGGCCTTTTACATCATCAAATATTAAAATTTCTGATTATGCAGTCTTATTTTGTAGACTTGAAAATTTCAGCTAATATGATTATTGATAAACTTAATCAGTTAAATGTGCTGGGTACTATGAGTACCTAGTTATTATACAAAAGATGTCAGTAAAGTGGGTGCCAAATATTTAATGTAAATAAGAAATGAAAATAATGAGCAAAATCACACTTTTTTTTATAAGTAAAGTGTCTGATATCATTTAAAAGTTAAAAAATTTCAAAAACTATTTTTTCTTATGGTTACTGGTAAAAGGAGGTTTTTAGGAAAAATATTCATAGCAAAAGAAGCTGTGGAAAGACATTCTCTTTTTACAGAAAAATGCATTTGCCACATAAGGTTGACAAAAGAGTGTTTTGAAAAATCTGCAGTTAAACATTGACATTCACCACACTAGTGTATCTCATTATGACACTTTCAGTTACTAATTAAAATTATGCTGGTTTATTAATATTGTGGTTATTGAGCCACGTTTAGAAGTATTAATAACAGTTAATAGTACCTATAACACAAAGTATTTCATTAAAAAGATATGGGGGTACATTTGGATTTCTAGCACCGGCCCAAAGTGCTTGAGTCCAAAGACTAGAATCTTGATTACCAAATCTGCGGCAACAAGTAATCACATTCTGGTAATCTTTTTGACATAAATGGTATTGTAATATTTGCTGGTACCTGAAACCAAGAAAAATAAGTACATTATTAGTAAGGGACATTTTAAACACTTTACAAAACTTATCACAGTCACGAAAAAATATATTCTTAATTATTCTGTAAAGTAGTTAATAAATCTACTATAAGATTGTATCCGTAATATTCTGAACTGGGGCCATGAATTTTAACCACTTTTAGTATGTGATGCAGTACTAGGTAGGTACTAGTATGTGTTGTGATCAGTGTGCCACGATTGCATGGAGGTAAATGTAAAAATGAGAGCATTGTAACTCATTTGTTATCATTGTACATGTTTTGTCAGGAATTTTCAAGATGGATGTAAAAGATGAATAATACATTTGTACAAAATTTTATTCAATCTCAGAAATGTTTAACTCAGTTCAGGCAGTTAATAATTATTTGGAAGCTATCTTATAGATTAGTTCACACAGTTAAGAAACACATACATCTGAAGTGTGATCAAACTCTTCATGTACAGTAAAACATCAGCAGTTTGCAGGTATCAATGTCAGGCTATTTATGAATGTCATTATCACCAATTCCACTTTCAATTCAATGTACAAAGTGATGCAAACTGATGCAAATCCCATAATAATATACACTTCTTGAACTGTATTGCTTTTCTGAAAATGGTTTTGCATTACTACCCTCCAAAATATTTTATATACCACCTCATATGCTTATTGTAGACAATTTATATATTCCTTGAGAATTAATTATATAGAGTATAAAGCTAATTTTTTGTTAACTCCGCTACAAACAATATATATTAAAACTGTTTTGGTTGACTTTAAAATTAAAAAGTAACACACCACTACACTTAAAAATGATGCCTTTAAGATGTGGTCTATCAATTACTGGCAATGATTAGGTGAAGATACAAGATTCACTATGAGAATGTACTAGCATTTAAGATTATTAAGAGGAAAAACCTGGAGTATGCACATAAAGTGAGACATCCAGAGGAATGCTGGTTTCTGCACCTCATATTTCACGGAAAGTTGAAACCCAAGACCAGAATTTCATGACTGAAGAATCTGAAGCATTGGATCAACCATATCTTCACTCCCATCAGCTGTAGACAAGGTTGAAATTGCTCAAATGATTGCCAACATTCAATAATGGACATTGCACATAAAGAAAAATATGTTTATTAAATAAAACCTATTAAAAAGAAGTAGTTCTATAAAATATTAAAAGAAAGGAACCACTAAAACAAAAAGTGACCCATATATATATAAAACCTAAGCATTTATCAAATGGGGGAAAAACAAATTAAATAAAAAACTATAACACATACAAATATATATTATTATAAGATATATATATATATACATGCATATATAAAAGTATATTAAGTATAACAATATTCTTCTACAAGTTTACAACATAACACATCATCACATTACAACAAATTAAAATATCTTATACAATAACAATAAAATCATTAAATAAAACCTGTTCTAATCACAGTTGGAGAGAATTTCAAATAAATATTTAGGAAGTAAAATATTTGCACTGTTCATGGAGGTTTCTTAATTCTTAATAGATAATAGTTAAGTATGTTTCTTGTTGAATTTGATTAACTATTTTAATTAGTTTGTATTTGGGCTGTACAACAATTTAGCTGTGGAGTAATTTGTCGGTTGTGTAAACTGTATACATTAAGTAATTGCCAGACAACCAATTATTGTTAAGCACTTCTTTATTTACTTTAAATTTATACTGAATTAATCATTACTTTATGTTACATAAAATTTAATACTAATTATTTAATACACAAAATAATTTAATAACTTAACGAAACAATACATTGTTGATAATAAATTTAAGGAAATTAAGGACACAGCTAACAAATTTCTAAAACAAAGAATTAATAAAAAAATTCAGATCAATTTTTAATCATACTAATTATATATAAAAAATTGAGTATATACAGGTATTTTAAAGTGCAACAGATATGATAAAAAAATACATAAATACAAAAGTTAAACTCTGTTCCAATTTCAAATTTGTAAGCAAAAACGTTTCTACCATTTGGTATACATTGATATAGTAAGATTAAATTAAATAATAGATGATGATTTTCCAGCCATGCACTGGATTTAAAACCAGCTCAGATGAAACAAATGTTATCAAGTAACTATTATAGAAAGGAAAAGAATAACTACAAAACAATTCTGGACAGATTATTCAAGCTACAACTGTTCAATTCAACATTGACTTCCATTACTAGTAACACAATACTACTCATTATTAGTTAACATATTTTTTTAAAGTTATAATAGTGATAAAATACAATAATTCAATTTCCACTTATAAATATAATTTTAAAAATCTTTAGTTCTTCCATTTATGAAAAAGTGTTTCATTGAGCAGCTAGTTAGTTAACTGCATAAACAGAATAACCATATCTCATTAAATAAAGTGAATCTTTTTTACGTTAAAATATATATTGGCACAATATGAAACTTAAAATGAAAAATATCTAGCATTTAATTAGAAGTTAATTACTACTTAAAATTATTAAAATAGAATAATAATTAACTAAGACTGAAGCCAATTTTTACCATAACTGAATTTATAGCCTGAATCACTAATATCTGAAGGATAATGACTTCAGCAAATAAATGTATTTGTTATGCAATAATATCAGGTTATTACATTACATTTCAAGATTCATACATTTTTTCTAACGATAAATAAATCGAAGAGGTTCATTTTGGACAAACATAAAGAAGACATAACAAAAGTTTTAAACACTGAACACCACACTAAAATAAAATTAAAAATTTAATACATACGAGTTCTGTAAACTTTTTATAACATCTCTATTCTGGCAGTTTCTTGTGTATATTTTTCAATAAGTGCTTGTTCATGATCAGCTGTCTTCAATTCACTTTGTAATACACTATTTAAGTATGATCTAACATCACTAATTTTCACTGATTTCCAGCTGCATACTGCATCTACAACTTCAAGTGGTGATAGTAACCGTTCTTTTTCTATAAAAACCAAAAATAATCAAGCTTTAATGAAAAAACAATATGAAATTCTGTTTTGTATTTAATTTAAAATAAGGATCTATAAAAATGGCAGAATGACCGATAGACTAACCTATTCGGTTAATGCTACGACCATGTTTTGAAAAGTATGAGAGAATATAAAAAATGAAACTACAAAGTTAAAACTAATAGTTATAAAACATATAACTTGAAGATACATTTGGGAGCTAATTTTACAATACTGATGACTGAAACAAATTTCATGTACATAAAAAACAATAATTTTATTTTTCTCTTATCTTGTTTGAATTTTCAGTAACACAAATGTGTCTGCCAGCTCACATTGAATTTAGCTATGTAATATAAAGCAGTGCATTATTTCATAATTTAATATGATTCCAATTTCATAGCTCTCTTTCTAATGATTCACTGTTATTTTATTTTAATTCAGTCCATTGATCAAGGTTATTGTTAATGAAATTACTTTCTTCTGTCAGCTTTACATAGTTAGTTTTTGTATGAAACAAATTCATGAATTCATCAAGCTATGATTGCAGATGAATGCCTGCTGTAAACTTACATAGAAATTGATTTCAGAATTGTTCCATCAATTCAACGTGTCATTCATTGAAAATGCTTACTTGGATAGTTTAAGGTAAATAGAATGTGTGTTAGAAAATGTACTTGAAGACAGTTCATTTTGAGAAAGAGTATGGGTTCAAGAGAGGCCATTCTGGCGATCAGGCTAACTTTAGAAGACAGGCTTAAACAAAAAAAGCCATCTGCATTATATTTATAGAGATTGAGAAGGCATTTGATAATACAGAATTGAACAAAATGTTTAATATTTTTAAGAAAATTGGATTGAAATATAGGGAAATAAAACATATATAAACTAAGCAAAAATCAGGTAGCATGTTATAAGAATAGAAGATGAGGCTCCTGATTCAAAAAGGGCTCAGATGAGTCCTGATTCAAAAAGGAGTGAGTGAACAAGCACTTCTGGTAGAATGACCGATAAAGTTACATTGGTTAACATTGTAAGCATGTTTTGAAAAGTATTCATGCCAAAGAAATGGACAAAATTTGTAAAGTTCTGGGGGACTAAACAACTCTGGAAATTAGAAGACACAATTCAGGAATTAAAGATGAAAATTGAGGAGGAAAAAATGATGTTAAAATTCACAATTTTTTTTGGGCAAAAACCAAGGTGAGTAACAAGCCTGAATGGCATGGATTTATTACTGCTAGGGGAGAAATTCAGGCTAAGGATAAATAAGAGTAAAATAAATATAATGAAATATGACAGAAAGAAGGATAATAAATTAAACATTAAAACAGAATATAATAAACAAACTCATAGAATCTTACTACTTATGAAGCAAAATTAAAAAGAAGTCCAAAATGAAGTAGAAATCAAAAGCAGACTGGAACAAGAAAAGGCAGCTTTTATGAAAAAAATAAAACCTGCGAGTCAAATATATATCTATGAATTAGAGAGAGAAACTTGAAATTATTATTGTAGAAAGTAGTAGTTGTGAATATGGACATAGGAAAAGCAGAAAGGAAAAGAATATTAAGATATCTAAGTTTAGTTTGGAGACAGTGACAGATAGCGGTGATAGAAAACAAGATTGGGAAATATAAAAGAGATAGTTGATCATGTAAAATTAGAAAATATGTTGAGGTTACAAAATTAGAAAAGTTAGAATAGAATTGAGAATTTCATCAAATCAACTGACTGGTGACTTAAAAAAAACAAACAATTTCTGTATTTGTTTTCAGATTTTTTAGGGAATCATGCTAATGAAATGGATAAAATTTTCAAGTTTTTAACTCTGGAGAATACATGAATAAAGTTTTATTCAACCAGAAGTAAACTCCAATGTAAATACATGCAAATATAATAAAAACAGTTTGTGATGTATTTATAACATTCATTGATGAAAACGTAGGCGTTAATTTTCTGTATGATTTTAGAGCGGCGATGCATTAAGATTTGGGGAGGCCTTTTACATCATCAAATATTAAAATTTCTGATTATGCAGTCTTATTTTGTAGACTTGAAAATTTCAGCTAATATGATTATTGATAAACTTAATCAGTTAAATGTGCTGGGTACTATGAGTACCTAGTTATTATACAAAAGATGTCAGTAAAGTGGGTGCCAAATATTTAATGTAAATAAGAAATGAAAATAATGAGCAAAATCACACTTTTTTTTATAAGTAAAGTGTCTGATATCATTTAAAAGTTAAAAAATTTCAAAAACTATTTTTTCTTATGGTTACTGGTAAAAGGAGGTTTTTAGGAAAAATATTCATAGCAAAAGAAGCTGTGGAAAGACATTCTCTTTTTACAGAAAAATGCATTTGCCACATAAGGTTGACAAAAGAGTGTTTTGAAAAATCTGCAGTTAAACATTGACATTCACCACACTAGTGTATCTCATTATGACACTTTCAGTTACTAATTAAAATTATGCTGGTTTATTAATATTGTGGTTATTGAGCCACGTTTAGAAGTATTAATAACAGTTAATAGTACCTATAACACAAAGTATTTCATTAAAAAGATATGGGGGTACATTTGGATTTCTAGCACCGGCCCAAAGTGCTTGAGTCCAAAGACTAGAATCTTGATTACCAAATCTGCGGCAACAAGTAATCACATTCTGGTAATCTTTTTGACATAAATGGTATTGTAATATTTGCTGGTACCTGAAACCAAGAAAAATAAGTACATTATTAGTAAGGGACATTTTAAACACTTTACAAAACTTATCACAGTCACGAAAAAATATATTCTTAATTATTCTGTAAAGTAGTTAATAAATCTACTATAAGATTGTATCCGTAATATTCTGAACTGGGGCCATGAATTTTAACCACTTTTAGTATGTGATGCAGTACTAGGTAGGTACTAGTATGTGTTGTGATCAGTGTGCCACGATTGCATGGAGGTAAATGTAAAAATGAGAGCATTGTAACTCATTTGTTATCATTGTACATGTTTTGTCAGGAATTTTCAAGATGGATGTAAAAGATGAATAATACATTTGTACAAAATTTTATTCAATCTCAGAAATGTTTAACTCAGTTCAGGCAGTTAATAATTATTTGGAAGCTATCTTATAGATTAGTTCACACAGTTAAGAAACACATACATCTGAAGTGTGATCAAACTCTTCATGTACAGTAAAACATCAGCAGTTTGCAGGTATCAATGTCAGGCTATTTATGAATGTCATTATCACCAATTCCACTTTCAATTCAATGTACAAAGTGATGCAAACTGATGCAAATCCCATAATAATATACACTTCTTGAACTGTATTGCTTTTCTGAAAATGGTTTTGCATTACTACCCTCCAAAATATTTTATATACCACCTCATATGCTTATTGTAGACAATTTATATATTCCTTGAGAATTAATTATATAGAGTATAAAGCTAATTTTTTGTTAACTCCGCTACAAACAATATATATTAAAACTGTTTTGGTTGACTTTAAAATTAAAAAGTAACACACCACTACACTTAAAAATGATGCCTTTAAGATGTGGTCTATCAATTACTGGCAATGATTAGGTGAAGATACAAGATTCACTATGAGAATGTACTAGCATTTAAGATTATTAAGAGGAAAAACCTGGAGTATGCACATAAAGTGAGACATCCAGAGGAATGCTGGTTTCTGCACCTCATATTTCACGGAAAGTTGAAACCCAAGACCAGAATTTCATGACTGAAGAATCTGAAGCATTGGATCAACCATATCTTCACTCCCATCAGCTGTAGACAAGGTTGAAATTGCTCAAATGATTGCCAACATTCAATAATGGACATTGCACATAAAGAAAAATATGTTTATTAAATAAAACCTATTAAAAAGAAGTAGTTCTATAAAATATTAAAAGAGAGGAACCACTAAAACAAAAAGTGACCCATATATATATAAAACCTAAGCATTTATCAAATGGGGGAAAAACAAATTAAATAAAAAACTATAACACATACAAATATACATTATTATAAGATATATATATATATACATGCATATATAAAAGTATATTAAGTATAACAATATTCTTCTACAAGTTTACAACATAACACATCATCACATTACAACAAATTAAAATATCTTATACAATAACAATAAAATCATTAAATAAAACCTGTTCTAATCACAGTTGGAGAGAATTTCAAATAAATATTTAGGAAGTAAAATATTTGCACTGTTCATGGAGGTTTCTTAATTCTTAATAGATAATAGTTAAGTATGTTTCTTGTTGAATTTGATTAACTATTTTAATTAGTTTGTATTTGGGCTGTACAACAATTTAGCTGTGGAGTAATTTGTCGGTTGTGTAAACTGTATACATTAAGTAATTGCCAGACAACCAATTATTGTTAAGCACTTCTTTATTTACTTTAAATTTATACTGAATTAATCATTACTTTATGTTACATAAAATTTAATACTAATTATTTAATACACAAAATAATTTAATAACTTAACGAAACAATACATTGTTGATAATAAATTTAAGGAAATTAAGGACACAGCTAACAAATTTCTAAAACAAAGAATTAATAAAAAAATTCAGATCAATTTTTAATCATACTAATTATATATAAAAAATTGAGTATATACAGGTATTTTAAAGTGCAACAGATATGATGAAAAAATACATAAATACAAAAGTTAAACTCTGTTCCAATTTCAAATTTGTAAGCAAAAACGTATCTACCATTTGGTATACATTGATATAGTAAGATTAAATTAAATAATAGATGATGATTTTCCAGCCATGCACTGGATTTAAAACCAGCTCAGATGAAACAAATGTTATCAAGTAACTATTATAGAAAGGAAAAGAATAACTACAAAACAATTCTGGACAGATTATTCAAGCTACAACTGTTCAATTCAACATTGACTTCCATTACTAGTAACACAATACTACTCATTATTAGTTAACATAATTTTTTAAAGTTATAATAGTGATAAAATACAATAATTCAATTTCCACTTATAAATATAATTTTAAAAATCTTTAGTTCTTCCATTTATGAAAAAGTGTTTCATTGAGCAGCTAGTTAGTTAACTGCATAAACAGAATAACCATATCTCATTAAATAAAGTGAATCTTTTTTACGTTAAAATATATATTGGCACAATATGAAACTTAAAATGAAAAATATCTAGCATTTAATTAGAAGTTAATTACTACTTAAAATTATTAAAATAGAATAATAATTAACTAAGACTGAAGCCAATTTTTACCATAACTGAATTTATAGCCTGAATCACTAATATCTGAAGGATAATGACTTCAGCAAATAAATGTATTTGTTATGCAATAATATCAGGTTATTACATTACATTTCAAGATTCATACATTTTTTCTAACGATAAATAAATCGAAGAGGTTCATTTTGGACAAACATAAAGAAGACATAACAAAAGTTTTAAACACTGAACACCACACTAAAATAAAATTAAAAATTTAATACATACGAGTTCTGTAAACTTTTTATAACATCTCTATTCTGGCAGTTTCTTGTGTATATTTTTCAATAAGTGCTTGTTCATGATCAGCTGTCTTCAATTCACTTTGTAATACACTATTTAAGTATGATCTAACATCACTAATTTTCACTGATTTCCAGCTGCATACTGCATCTACAACTTCAAGTGGTGATAGTAACCGTTCTTTTTCTATAAAAACCAAAAATAATCAAGCTTTAATGAAAAAACAATATGAAATTCTGTTTTGTATTTAATTTAAAATAAGGATCTATAAAAATGGCAGAATGACCGATAGACTAACCTATTCGGTTAATGCTACGACCATGTTTTGAAAAGTATGAGAGAATATAAAAAATTAAACTACAAAGTTAAAACTAATAGTTATAAAACATATAACTTGAAGATACATTTGGGAGCTAATTTTACAATACTGATGACTGAAACAAATTTCATGTACATAAAAAACAATAATTTTATTTTTCTCTTATCTTGTTTGAATTTTCAGTAACACAAATGTGTCTGCCAGCTCACATTGAATTTAGCTATGTAATATAAAGCAGTGCATTATTTCATAATTTAATATGATTCCAATTTCATAGCTCTCTTTCTAATGATTCACTGTTATTTTATTTTAATTCAGTCCATTGATCAAGGTTATTGTTAATGAAATTACTTTCTTCTGTCAGCTTTACATAGTTAGTTTTTGTATGAAACAAATTCATGAATTCATCAAGCTATGATTGCAGATGAATGCCTGCTGTAAACTTACATAGAAATTGATTTCAGAATTGTTCCATCAATTCAACGTGTCATTCATTGAAAATGCTTACTTGGATAGTTTAAGGTAAATAGAATGTGTGTTAGAAAATGTACTTGAAGACAGTTCATTTTGAGAAAGAGTATGGGTTCAAGAGAGGCCATTCTGGCGATCAGGCTAACTTTAGAAGACAGGCTTAAACAAAAAAAGCCATCTGCATTATATTTATAGAGATTGAGAAGGCATTTGATAATACAGAATTGAACAAAATGTTTAATATTTTTAAGAAAATTGGATTGAAATATAGGGAAATAAAACATATATAAACTAAGCAAAAATCAGGTAGCATGTTATAAGAATAGAAGATGAGGCTCCTGATTCAAAAAGGGCTCAGATGAGTCCTGATTCAAAAAGGAGTGAGTGAACAAGCACTTCTGGTAGAATGACCGATAAAGTTACATTGGTTAACATTGTAAGCATGTTTTGAAAAGTATTCATGCCAAAGAAATGGACAAAATTTGTAAAGTTCTGGGGGACTAAACAACTCTGGAAATTAGAAGACACAATTCAGGAATTAAAGATGAAAATTGAGGAGGAAAAAATGATGTTAAAATTCACAATTTTTTTTGGGCAAAAACCAAGGTGAGTAACAAGCCTGAATGGCATGGATTTATTACTGCTAGGGGAGAAATTCAGGCTAAGGATAAATAAGAGTAAAATAAATATAATGAAATATGACAGAAAGAAGGATAATAAATTAAACATTAAAACAGAATATAATAAACAAACTCATAGAATCTTACTACTTATGAAGCAAAATTAAAAAGAAGTCCAAAATGAAGTAGAAATCAAAAGCAGACTGGAACAAGAAAAGGCAGCTTTTATGAAAAAAATAAAACCTGCGAGTCAAATATATATCTATGAATTAGAGAGAGAAACTTGAAATTATTATTGTAGAAAGTAGTAGTTGTGAATATGGACATAGGAAAAGCAGAAAGGAAAAGAATATTAAGATATCTAAGTTTAGTTTGGAGACAGTGACAGATAGCGGTGATAGAAAACAAGATTGGGAAATATAAAAGAGATAGTTGATCATGTAAAATTAGAAAATATGTTGAGGTTACAAAATTAGAAAAGTTAGAATAGAATTGAGAATTTCATCAAATCAACTGACTGGTGACTTAAAAAAAACAAACAATTTCTGTATTTGTTTTCAGATTTTTTAGGGAATCATGCTAATGAAATGGATAAAATTTTCAAGTTTTTAACTCTGGAGAATACATGAATAAAGTTTTATTCAACCAGAAGTAAACTCCAATGTAAATACATGCAAATATAATAAAAACAGTTTGTGATGTATTTATAACATTCATTGATGAAAACGTAGGCGTTAATTTTCTGTATGATTTTAGAGCGGCGATGCATTAAGATTTGGGGAGGCCTTTTACATCATCAAATATTAAAATTTCTGATTATGCAGTCTTATTTTGTAGACTTGAAAATTTCAGCTAATATGATTATTGATAAACTTAATCAGTTAAATGTGCTGGGTACTATGAGTACCTAGTTATTATACAAAAGATGTCAGTAAAGTGGGTGCCAAATATTTAATGTAAATAAGAAATGAAAATAATGAGCAAAATCACACTTTTTTTTATAAGTAAAGTGTCTGATATCATTTAAAAGTTAAAAAATTTCAAAAACTATTTTTTCTTATGGTTACTGGTAAAAGGAGGTTTTTAGGAAAAATATTCATAGCAAAAGAAGCTGTGGAAAGACATTCTCTTTTTACAGAAAAATGCATTTGCCACATAAGGTTGACAAAAGAGTGTTTTGAAAAATCTGCAGTTAAACATTGACATTCACCACACTAGTGTATCTCATTATGACACTTTCAGTTACTAATTAAAATTATGCTGGTTTATTAATATTGTGGTTATTGAGCCACGTTTAGAAGTATTAATAACAGTTAATAGTACCTATAACACAAAGTATTTCATTAAAAAGATATGGGGGTACATTTGGATTTCTAGCACCGGCCCAAAGTGCTTGAGTCCAAAGACTAGAATCTTGATTACCAAATCTGCGGCAACAAGTAATCACATTCTGGTAATCTTTTTGACATAAATGGTATTGTAATATTTGCTGGTACCTGAAACCAAGAAAAATAAGTACATTATTAGTAAGGGACATTTTAAACACTTTACAAAACTTATCACAGTCACGAAAAAATATATTCTTAATTATTCTGTAAAGTAGTTAATAAATCTACTATAAGATTGTATCCGTAATATTCTGAACTGGGGCCATGAATTTTAACCACTTTTAGTATGTGATGCAGTACTAGGTAGGTACTAGTATCTGATATGGTACTAGTATGTGTTGTGATCAGTGTGCCATGATTGCATGGAGGTAAATGTAAAAATGAGAGCATTGTAACTCATTTGTTATCATTGTACATGTATTGTCAGGAATTTTCAAGATGGATGTAAAAGATGAATAATACATTTGTACAAAATTTTATTCAATCTCAGAAATGTTTAACTCAGTTCAGGCAGTTAATAATTATTTGGAAGCTATCTTATAGATTAGTTCACACAGTTAAGAAACACATACATCTGAAGTGTGATCAAACTCTTCATGTACAGTAAAACATCAGCAGTTTTCAGGTATCAATGTCAGGCTATTTAAGAATGTCATTATCACCAATTCCACTTTCAATTCAATGTACAAAGTGATGCAAACTGATGCAAATCCCATAATAATATACACTTCTTGAAATGTATTGCTTTTCTGAAAATGGTTTTGCATTACTACCCTCCAAAATATTTTATATACCACCTCATATGCTTATTGTAGACAATTTATATATTCCTTGAGAATTAATTATATAGAGTATAAAGCTAATTTTTTGTTAACTCCGCTACAAACAATATATATTAAAACTGTTTTGGTTGACTTTAAAATTAAAAAGTAACACACCACTACACCTAAAAATGATGCCTTTAAGATGTGGTCTATCAATTACTGGCAATGATTAGGTGAAGATACAAGATTCACTATGAGAATGTACTAGCATTTAAGATTATTAAGAGGAAAAACCTGGAGTATGCACATAAAGTGAGACATCCAGAGGAATGCTGGTTTCTGCACCTCATATTTCACGGAAAGTTGAAATCCAAGACCAGAATTTCATGACTGAAGAATCTGAAGCATTGGATCAACCATATCTTCACTCCCATCAGCTGTAGACAAGGTTGAAATTGCTCAAATGATTGCCAACATTCAATAATGGACATTGCACATAAAGAAAAATATGTTTATTAAATAAAACCTATTAAAAAGAAGTAGTTCTATAAAATATTAAAAGAAAGGAACCACTAAAACAAAAAGTGACCCATATATATATATAAAACCTAAGCATTTATCAAATGGGGGAAAAACAAATTAAATAAAAAAATATAACACATACAAATGTACATTATTATAAGATATATATATATATACATGCATATATAAAAGTATATTAAGTATAACAATATTCTTCTACAAGTTTACAACATAACACATCATCACATTACAACAAATTAAAATATCTTATACAATAACAATAAAATCATTAAATAAAACCTGTTCTATTCACAGTTGGAGAGAATTTCAAATAAATATTTAGGAAGTAAAATATTTGCACTGTTCATGGAGGTTTCTTAATTCTTAATAGATAATAGTTAAGTATGTTTCTTGTTGAATTTGATTAACTATTTTAATTAGTTTGTATTTGGGCTGTACAACAATTTAGCTGTGGAGTAATTTGTCGGTTGTGTAAACTGTATACATTAAGTAATTGCCAGACAACCAATTATTGTTAAGCACTTCTTTATTTACTTTAAATTTATACTGAATTAATCATTACTTTATGTTACATAAAATTTAATACTAATTATTTAATACACAAAATAATTTAATAACTTAACGAAACAATACATTGTTGATAATAAATTTAAGGAAATTAAGGACACAGCTAACAAATTTCTAAAACAAAGAATTAATAAAAAAATTCAGATCAATTTTTAATCATACTAATTATATATAAAAAATTGAGTATATACAGGTATTTTAAAGTGCAACAGATATGATAAAAAAATACATAAATACAAAAGTTAAACTCTGTTCCAATTTCAAATTTGTAAGCAAAAACGTTTCTACCATTTGGTATACATTGATATAGTAAGATTTAAATTAAATAATAGATGATGATTTTCCAGCCATGCACTGGATTTAAAACCAGCTCAGATGAAACAAATGTTATCAAGTAACTATTATAGAAAGGAAAAGAATAACTACAAAACAATTCTGGACAGATTATTCAAGCTACAACTGTTCAATTCAACATTGACTTCCATTACTAGTAACACAATACTACTCATTATTAGTTAACATATTTTTTTAAAGTTATAATAGTGATAAAATACAATAATTCAATTTCCACTTATAAATATAATTTTAAAAATCTTTAGTTCTTCCATTTATGAAAAAGTGTTTCATTGAGCAGCTAGTTAGTTAACTGCATAAACAGAATAACCATATCTCATTAAATAAAGTGAATCTTTTTTACGTTAAAATATATATTGGCACAATATGAAACTTAAAATGAAAAATATCTAGCATTTAATTAGAAGTTAATTACTACTTAAAATTATTAAAATAGAATAATAATTAACTAAGACTGAAGCCAATTTTTACCATAACTGAATTTATAGCCTGAATCACTAATATCTGAAGGATAATGACTTCAGCAAATAAATGTATTTGTTATGCAATAATATCAGGTTATTACATTACATTTCAAGATTCATACATTTTTTCTAACGATAAATAAATCGAAGAGGTTCATTTTGGACAAACATAAAGAAGACATAACAAAAGTTTTAAACACTGAACACCACACCAAAATAAAATTAAAAATTAAATACATACGAGTTCTGTAAACTTTTTATAACATCTCTATTCTGGCAGTTTCTTGTGTATATTTTTCAATAAGTGCTTGTTCATGATCAGCTGTCTTCAATTCACTTTGTAATACACTATTTAAATATGATCTAACATCACTAATTTTCACTGATTTCCAGCTGCATACTGCATCTACAACTTCAAGTGGTGATAGTAACCGTTCTTTTTCTATAAAAACCAAAAATAATCAAGCTTTAATGAAAAAACAATATGAAATTCTGTTTTGTATTTAATTTAAAATAAGGATCTATAAAAATGGCAGAATGACCGATAGACAAACCTATTCGGTTAATGCTACGACCATGTTTTGAAAAGTATGAGAGAATATAAAAAATGAAACTACAAAGTTAAAACTAATAGTTATAAAACATATAACTTGAAGATACATTTGGGAGCTAATTTTACAATACTGATGACTGAAACAAATTTCATGTACATAAAAAACAATAATTTTATTTTTCTCTTATCTTGTTTGAATTTTCAGTAACACAAATGTGTCTGCCAGCTCACATTGAATTTAGCTATGTAATATAAAGCAGTGCATTATTTCATAATTTAATGATTCCAATTTCATAGCTCTCTTTCTAATGATTCACTGTTATTTTATTTTAATTCAGTCCATTGATCAAGGTTATTGTTAATGAAATTACTTTCTTCTGTCAGCTTTACATAGTTAGTTTTTGTATGAAACAAATTCATGAATTCATCAAGCTATGATTGCAGATGAATGCCTGCTGTAAACTTACATAGAAATTGATTTCAGAATTGTTCCATCAATTCAACGTGTCATTCATTGAAAATGCTTACTTGGATAGTTTAAGGTAAATAGAATGTGTGTTAGAAAATGTACTTGAAGACAGTTCATTTTGAGAAAGAGTATGGGTTCAAGAGAGGCCATTCTGGCGATCAGGCTAACTTTAGAAGACAGGCTTAAACAAAAAAAGCCATCTGCATTATATTTATAGAGATTGAGAAGGCATTTGATAATACAGAATTGAACAAAATGTTTAATATTTTTAAGAAAATTGGATTGAAATATAGGGAAATAAAACATATATAAACTAAGCAAAAATCAGGTAGCATGTTATAAGAATAGAAGATGAGGCTCCTGATTCAAAAAGGGCTCAGATGAGTCCTGATTCAAAAAGGAGTGAGTGAACAAGCACTTCTGGTAGAATGACCGATAAAGTTACATTGGTTAACATTGTAAGCATGTTTTGAAAAGTATTCATGCCAAAGAAATGGACAAAATTTGTAAAGTTCTGGGGGACTAAACAACTCTGGAAATTAGAAGACACAATTCAGGAATTAAAGATGAAAATTGAGGAGGAAAAAATGATGTTAAAATTCACAATTTTTTTTGGGCAATACCAAGGTGAGTAACAAGCCTGAATGGCATGGATTTATTACTGCTAGGGGAGAAATTCAGGCTAAGGATAAATAAGAGTAAAATAAATATAATGAAATATGACAGAAAGAAGGATAATAAATTAAACATTAAAACAGAATATAATAAACAAACTCATAGAATCTTACTACTTATGAAGCAAAATTAAAAAGAAGTCCAAAATGAAGTAGAAATCAAAAGCAGACTGGAACAAGAAAAGGCAGCTTTTATGAAAAAAATAAAACCTGCGAGTCAAATATATATCTATGAATTAGAGAGAGAAACTTGAAATTATTATTGTAGAAAGTAGTAGTTGTGAATATGGACATAGGAAAAGCAGAAAGGAAAAGAATATTAAGATATCTAAGTTTAGTTTGGAGACAGTGACAGATAGCGGTGATAGAAAACAAGATTGGGAAATATAAAAGAGATAGTTGATCATGTAAAATTAGAAAATATGTTGAGGTTACAAAATTAGAAAAGTTAGAATAGAATTGAGAATTTCATCAAATCAACTGACTGGTGACTTAAAAAAAACAAACAATTTCTGTATTTGTTTTCAGATTTTTTAGGGAATCATGCTAATGAAATGGATAAAATTTTCAAGTTTTTAACTCTGGAGAATACATGAATAAAGTTTTATTCAACCAGAAGTAAACTCCAATGTAAATACATGCAAATATAATAAAAACAGTTTGTGATGTATTTATAACATTCATTGATGAAAACGTAGGCGTTAATTTTCTGTATGATTTTAGAGCGGCGATGCATTAAGATTTGGGGAGGCCTTTTACATCATCAAATATTAAAATTTCTGATTATGCAGTCTTATTTTGTAGACTTGAAAATTTCAGCTAATATGATTATTGATAAACTTAATCAGTTAAATGTGCTGGGTACTATGAGTACCTAGTTATTATACAAAAGATGTCAGTAAAGTGGGTGCCAAATATTTAATGTAAATAAGAAATGAAAATAATGAGCAAAATCACACTTTTTTTTATAAGTAAAGTGTCTGATATCATTTAAAAGTTAAAAAATTTCAAAAACTATTTTTTCTTATGGTTACTGGTAAAAGGAGGTTTTTAGGAAAAATATTCATAGCAAAAGAAGCTGTGGAAAGACATTCTCTTTTTACAGAAAAATGCATTTGCCACATAAGGTTGACAAAAGAGTGTTTTGAAAAATCTGCAGTTAAACATTGACATTCACCACACTAGTGTATCTCATTATGACACTTTCAGTTACTAATTAAAATTATGCTGGTTTATTAATATTGTGGTTATTGAGCCACGTTTAGAAGTATTAATAACAGTTAATAGTACCTATAACACAAAGTATTTCATTAAAAAGATATGGGGGTACATTTGGATTTCTAGCACCGGCCCAAAGTGCTTGAGTCCAAAGACTAGAATCTTGATTACCAAATCTGCGGCAACAAGTAATCACATTCTGGTAATCTTTTTGACATAAATGGTATTGTAATATTTGCTGGTACCTGAAACCAAGAAAAATAAGTACATTATTAGTAAGGGACATTTTAAACACTTTACAAAACTTATCACAGTCACGAAAAAATATATTCTTAATTATTCTGTAAAGTAGTTAATAAATCTACTATAAGATTGTATCCGTAATATTCTGAACTGGGGCCATGAATTTTAACCACTTTTAGTATGTGATGCAGTACTAGGTAGGTACTAGTATGTGTTGTGATCAGTGTGCCACGATTGCATGGAGGTAAATGTAAAAATGAGAGCATTGTAACTCATTTGTTATCATTGTACATGTTTTGTCAGGAATTTTCAAGATGGATGTAAAAGATGAATAATACATTTGTACAAAATTTTATTCAATCTCAGAAATGTTTAACTCAGTTCAGGCAGTTAATAATTATTTGGAAGCTATCTTATAGATTAGTTCACACAGTTAAGAAACACATACATCTGAAGTGTGATCAAACTCTTCATGTACAGTAAAACATCAGCAGTTTGCAGGTATCAATGTCAGGCTATTTATGAATGTCATTATCACCAATTCCACTTTCAATTCAATGTACAAAGTGATGCAAACTGATGCAAATCCCATAATAATATACACTTCTTGAACTGTATTGCTTTTCTGAAAATGGTTTTGCATTACTACCCTCCAAAATATTTTATATACCACCTCATATGCTTATTGTAGACAATTTATATATTCCTTGAGAATTAATTATATAGAGTATAAAGCTAATTTTTTGTTAACTCCGCTACAAACAATATATATTAAAACTGTTTTGGTTGACTTTAAAATTAAAAAGTAACACACCACTACACTTAAAAATGATGCCTTTAAGATGTGGTCTATCAATTACTGGCAATGATTAGGTGAAGATACAAGATTCACTATGAGAATGTACTAGCATTTAAGATTATTAAGAGGAAAAACCTGGAGTATGCACATAAAGTGAGACATCCAGAGGAATGCTGGTTTCTGCACCTCATATTTCACGGAAAGTTGAAACCCAAGACCAGAATTTCATGACTGAAGAATCTGAAGCATTGGATCAACCATATCTTCACTCCCATCAGCTGTAGACAAGGTTGAAATTGCTCAAATGATTGCCAACATTCAATAATGGACATTGCACATAAAGAAAAATATGTTTATTAAATAAAACCTATTAAAAAGAAGTAGTTCTATAAAATATTAAAAGAGAGGAACCACTAAAACAAAAAGTGACCCATATATATATAAAACCTAAGCATTTATCAAATGGGGGAAAAACAAATTAAATAAAAAACTATAACACATACAAATATACATTATTATAAGATATATATATATATACATGCATATATAAAAGTATATTAAGTATAACAATATTCTTCTACAAGTTTACAACATAACACATCATCACATTACAACAAATTAAAATATCTTATACAATAACAATAAAATCATTAAATAAAACCTGTTCTAATCACAGTTGGAGAGAATTTCAAATAAATATTTAGGAAGTAAAATATTTGCACTGTTCATGGAGGTTTCTTAATTCTTAATAGATAATAGTTAAGTATGTTTCTTGTTGAATTTGATTAACTATTTTAATTAGTTTGTATTTGGGCTGTACAACAATTTAGCTGTGGAGTAATTTGTCGGTTGTGTAAACTGTATACATTAAGTAATTGCCAGACAACCAATTATTGTTAAGCACTTCTTTATTTACTTTAAATTTATACTGAATTAATCATTACTTTATGTTACATAAAATTTAATACTAATTATTTAATACACAAAATAATTTAATAACTTAACGAAACAATACATTGTTGATAATAAATTTAAGGAAATTAAGGACACAGCTAACAAATTTCTAAAACAAAGAATTAATAAAAAAATTCAGATCAATTTTTAATCATACTAATTATATATAAAAAATTGAGTATATACAGGTATTTTAAAGTGCAACAGATATGATGAAAAAATACATAAATACAAAAGTTAAACTCTGTTCCAATTTCAAATTTGTAAGCAAAAACGTATCTACCATTTGGTATACATTGATATAGTAAGATTAAATTAAATAATAGATGATGATTTTCCAGCCATGCACTGGATTTAAAACCAGCTCAGATGAAACAAATGTTATCAAGTAACTATTATAGAAAGGAAAAGAATAACTACAAAACAATTCTGGACAGATTATTCAAGCTACAACTGTTCAATTCAACATTGACTTCCATTACTAGTAACACAATACTACTCATTATTAGTTAACATAATTTTTTAAAGTTATAATAGTGATAAAATACAATAATTCAATTTCCACTTATAAATATAATTTTAAAAATCTTTAGTTCTTCCATTTATGAAAAAGTGTTTCATTGAGCAGCTAGTTAGTTAACTGCATAAACAGAATAACCATATCTCATTAAATAAAGTGAATCTTTTTTACGTTAAAATATATATTGGCACAATATGAAACTTAAAATGAAAAATATCTAGCATTTAATTAGAAGTTAATTACTACTTAAAATTATTAAAATAGAATAATAATTAACTAAGACTGAAGCCAATTTTTACCATAACTGAATTTATAGCCTGAATCACTAATATCTGAAGGATAATGACTTCAGCAAATAAATGTATTTGTTATGCAATAATATCAGGTTATTACATTACATTTCAAGATTCATACATTTTTTCTAACGATAAATAAATCGAAGAGGTTCATTTTGGACAAACATAAAGAAGACATAACAAAAGTTTTAAACACTGAACACCACACTAAAATAAAATTAAAAATTTAATACATACGAGTTCTGTAAACTTTTTATAACATCTCTATTCTGGCAGTTTCTTGTGTATATTTTTCAATAAGTGCTTGTTCATGATCAGCTGTCTTCAATTCACTTTGTAATACACTATTTAAGTATGATCTAACATCACTAATTTTCACTGATTTCCAGCTGCATACTGCATCTACAACTTCAAGTGGTGATAGTAACCGTTCTTTTTCTATAAAAACAAAAAATAATCAAGCTTTAATGAAAAAACAATATGAAATTCTGTTTTGTATTTAATTTAAAATAAGGATCTATAAAAATGGCAGAATGACCGATAGACTAACCTATTCGGTTAATGCTACGACCATGTTTTGAAAAGTATGAGAGAATATAAAAAATTAAACTACAAAGTTAAAACTAATAGTTATAAAACATATAACTTGAAGATACATTTGGGAGCTAATTTTACAATACTGATGACTGAAACAAATTTCATGTACATAAAAAACAATAATTTTATTTTTCTCTTATCTTGTTTGAATTTTCAGTAACACAAATGTGTCTGCCAGCTCACATTGAATTTAGCTATGTAATATAAAGCAGTGCATTATTTCATAATTTAATATGATTCCAATTTCATAGCTCTCTTTCTAATGATTCACTGTTATTTTATTTTAATTCAGTCCATTGATCAAGGTTATTGTTAATGAAATTACTTTCTTCTGTCAGCTTTACATAGTTAGTTTTTGTATGAAACAAATTCATGAATTCATCAAGCTATGATTGCAGATGAATGCCTGCTGTAAACTTACATAGAAATTGATTTCAGAATTGTTCCATCAATTCAACGTGTCATTCATTGAAAATGCTTACTTGGATAGTTTAAGGTAAATAGAATGTGTGTTAGAAAATGTACTTGAAGACAGTTCATTTTGAGAAAGAGTATGGGTTCAAGAGAGGCCATTCTGGCGATCAGGCTAACTTTAGAAGACAGGCTTAAACAAAAAAAGCCATCTGCATTATATTTATAGAGATTGAGAAGGCATTTGATAATACAGAATTGAACAAAATGTTTAATATTTTTAAGAAAATTGGATTGAAATATAGGGAAATAAAACATATATAAACTAAGCAAAAATCAGGTAGCATGTTATAAGAATAGAAGATGAGGCTCCTGATTCAAAAAGGGCTCAGATGAGTCCTGATTCAAAAAGGAGTGAGTGAACAAGCACTTCTGGTAGAATGACCGATAAAGTTACATTGGTTAACATTGTAAGCATGTTTTGAAAAGTATTCATGCCAAAGAAATGGACAAAATTTGTAAAGTTCTGGGGGACTAAACAACTCTGGAAATTAGAAGACACAATTCAGGAATTAAAGATGAAAATTGAGGAGGAAAAAATGATGTTAAAATTCACAATTTTTTTTGGGCAAAAACCAAGGTGAGTAACAAGCCTGAATGGCATGGATTTATTACTGCTAGGGGAGAAATTCAGGCTAAGGATAAATAAGAGTAAAATAAATATAATGAAATATGACAGAAAGAAGGATAATAAATTAAACATTAAAACAGAATATAATAAACAAACTCATAGAATCTTACTACTTATGAAGCAAAATTAAAAAGAAGTCCAAAATGAAGTAGAAATCAAAAGCAGACTGGAACAAGAAAAGGCAGCTTTTATGAAAAAAATAAAACCTGCGAGTCAAATATATATCTATGAATTAGAGAGAGAAACTTGAAATTATTATTGTAGAAAGTAGTAGTTGTGAATATGGACATAGGAAAAGCAGAAAGGAAAAGAATATTAAGATATCTAAGTTTAGTTTGGAGACAGTGACAGATAGCGGTGATAGAAAACAAGATTGGGAAATATAAAAGAGATAGTTGATCATGTAAAATTAGAAAATATGTTGAGGTTACAAAATTAGAAAAGTTAGAATAGAATTGAGAATTTCATCAAATCAACTGACTGGTGACTTAAAAAAAACAAACAATTTCTGTATTTGTTTTCAGATTTTTTAGGGAATCATGCTAATGAAATGGATAAAATTTTCAAGTTTTTAACTCTGGAGAATACATGAATAAAGTTTTATTCAACCAGAAGTAAACTCCAATGTAAATACATGCAAATATAATAAAAACAGTTTGTGATGTATTTATAACATTCATTGATGAAAACGTAGGAGTTAATTTTCTGTATGATTTTAGAGCGGCGATGCATTAAGATTTGGGGAGGCCTTTTACATCATCAAATATTAAAATTTCTGATTATGCAGTCTTATTTTGTAGACTTGAAAATTTCAGCTAATATGATTATTGATAAACTTAATCAGTTAAATGTGCTGGGTACTATGAGTACCTAGTTATTATACAAAAGATGTCAGTAAAGTGGGTGCCAAATATTTAATGTAAATAAGAAATGAAAATAATGAGCAAAATCACACTTTTTTTTATAAGTAAAGTGTCTGATATCATTTAAAAGTTAAAAAATTTCAAAAACTATTTTTTCTTATGGTTACTGGTAAAAGGAGGTTTTTAGGAAAAATATTCATAGCAAAAGAAGCTGTGGAAAGACATTCTCTTTTTACAGAAAAATGCATTTGCCACATAAGGTTGACAAAAGAGTGTTTTGAAAAATCTGCAGTTAAACATTGACATTCACCACACTAGTGTATCTCATTATGACACTTTCAGTTACTAATTAAAATTATGCTGGTTTATTAATATTGTGGTTATTGAGCCACGTTTAGAAGTATTAATAACAGTTAATAGTACCTATAACACAAAGTATTTCATTAAAAAGATATGGGGGTACATTTGGATTTCTAGCACCGGCCCAAAGTGCTTGAGTCCAAAGACTAGAATCTTGATTACCAAATCTGCGGCAACAAGTAATCACATTCTGGTAATCTTTTTGACATAAATGGTATTGTAATATTTGCTGGTACCTGAAACCAAGAAAAATAAGTACATTATTAGTAAGGGACATTTTAAACACTTTACAAAACTTATCACAGTCACGAAAAAATATATTCTTAATTATTCTGTAAAGTAGTTAATAAATCTACTATAAGATTGTATCCGTAATATTCTGAACTGGGGCCATGAATTTTAACCACTTTTAGTATGTGATGCAGTACTAGGTAGGTACTAGTATGTGTTGTGATCAGTGTGCCACGATTGCATGGAGGTAAATGTAAAAATGAGAGCATTGTAACTCATTTGTTATCATTGTACATGTTTTGTCAGGAATTTTCAAGATGGATGTAAAAGATGAATAATACATTTGTACAAAATTTTATTCAATCTCAGAAATGTTTAACTCAGTTCAGGCAGTTAATAATTATTTGGAAGCTATCTTATAGATTAGTTCACACAGTTAAGAAACACATACATCTGAAGTGTGATCAAACTCTTCATGTACAGTAAAACATCAGCAGTTTGCAGGTATCAATGTCAGGCTATTTATGAATGTCATTATCACCAATTCCACTTTCAATTCAATGTACAAAGTGATGCAAACTGATGCAAATCCCATAATAATATACACTTCTTGAACTGTATTGCTTTTCTGAAAATGGTTTTGCATTACTACCCTCCAAAATATTTTATATACCACCTCATATGCTTATTGTAGACAATTTATATATTCCTTGAGAATTAATTATATAGAGTATAAAGCTAATTTTTTGTTAACTCCGCTACAAACAATATATATTAAAACTGTTTTGGTTGACTTTAAAATTAAAAAGTAACACACCACTACACTTAAAAATGATGCCTTTAAGATGTGGTCTATCAATTACTGGCAATGATTAGGTGAAGATACAAGATTCACTATGAGAATGTACTAGCATTTAAGATTATTAAGAGGAAAAACCTGGAGTATGCACATAAAGTGAGACATCCAGAGGAATGCTGGTTTCTGCACCTCATATTTCACGGAAAGTTGAAACCCAAGACCAGAATTTCATGACTGAAGAATCTGAAGCATTGGATCAACCATATCTTCACTCCCATCAGCTGTAGACAAGGTTGAAATTGCTCAAATGATTGCCAACATTCAATAATGGACATTGCACATAAAGAAAAATATGTTTATTAAATAAAACCTATTAAAAAGAAGTAGTTCTATAAAATATTAAAAGAGAGGAACCACTAAAACAAAAAGTGACCCATATATATATAAAACCTAAGCATTTATCAAATGGGGGAAAAACAAATTAAATAAAAAACTATAACACATACAAATATACATTATTATAAGATATATATATATATACATGCATATATAAAAGTATATTAAGTATAACAATATTCTTCTACAAGTTTACAACATAACACATCATCACATTACAACAAATTAAAATATCTTATACAATAACAATAAAATCATTAAATAAAACCTGTTCTAATCACAGTTGGAGAGAATTTCAAATAAATATTTAGGAAGTAAAATATTTGCACTGTTCATGGAGGTTTCTTAATTCTTAATAGATAATAGTTAAGTATGTTTCTTGTTGAATTTGATTAACTATTTTAATTAGTTTGTATTTGGGCTGTACAACAATTTAGCTGTGGAGTAATTTGTCGGTTGTGTAAACTGTATACATTAAGTAATTGCCAGACAACCAATTATTGTTAAGCACTTCTTTATTTACTTTAAATTTATACTGAATTAATCATTACTTTATGTTACATAAAATTTAATACTAATTATTTAATACACAAAATAATTTAATAACTTAACGAAACAATACATTGTTGATAATAAATTTAAGGAAATTAAGGACACAGCTAACAAATTTCTAAAACAAAGAATTAATAAAAAAATTCAGATCAATTTTTAATCATACTAATTATATATAAAAAATTGAGTATATACAGGTATTTTAAAGTGCAACAGATATGATGAAAAAATACATAAATACAAAAGTTAAACTCTGTTCCAATTTCAAATTTGTAAGCAAAAACGTATCTACCATTTGGTATACATTGATATAGTAAGATTAAATTAAATAATAGATGATGATTTTCCAGCCATGCACTGGATTTAAAACCAGCTCAGATGAAACAAATGTTATCAAGTAACTATTATAGAAAGGAAAAGAATAACTACAAAACAATTCTGGACAGATTATTCAAGCTACAACTGTTCAATTCAACATTGACTTCCATTACTAGTAACACAATACTACTCATTATTAGTTAACATAATTTTTTAAAGTTATAATAGTGATAAAATACAATAATTCAATTTCCACTTATAAATATAATTTTAAAAATCTTTAGTTCTTCCATTTATGAAAAAGTGTTTCATTGAGCAGCTAGTTAGTTAACTGCATAAACAGAATAACCATATCTCATTAAATAAAGTGAATCTTTTTTACGTTAAAATATATATTGGCACAATATGAAACTTAAAATGAAAAATATCTAGCATTTAATTAGAAGTTAATTACTACTTAAAATTATTAAAATAGAATAATAATTAACTAAGACTGAAGCCAATTTTTACCATAACTGAATTTATAGCCTGAATCACTAATATCTGAAGGATAATGACTTCAGCAAATAAATGTATTTGTTATGCAATAATATCAGGTTATTACATTACATTTCAAGATTCATACATTTTTTCTAACGATAAATAAATCGAAGAGGTTCATTTTGGACAAACATAAAGAAGACATAACAAAAGTTTTAAACACTGAACACCACACTAAAATAAAATTAAAAATTTAATACATACGAGTTCTGTAAACTTTTTATAACATCTCTATTCTGGCAGTTTCTTGTGTATATTTTTCAATAAGTGCTTGTTCATGATCAGCTGTCTTCAATTCACTTTGTAATACACTATTTAAGTATGATCTAACATCACTAATTTTCACTGATTTCCAGCTGCATACTGCATCTACAACTTCAAGTGGTGATAGTAACCGTTCTTTTTCTATAAAAACCAAAAATAATCAAGCTTTAATGAAAAAACAATATGAAATTCTGTTTTGTATTTAATTTAAAATAAGGATCTATAAAAATGGCAGAATGACCGATAGACTAACCTATTCGGTTAATGCTACGACCATGTTTTGAAAAGTATGAGAGAATATAAAAAATTAAACTACAAAGTTAAAACTAATAGTTATAAAACATATAACTTGAAGATACATTTGGGAGCTAATTTTACAATACTGATGACTGAAACAAATTTCATGTACATAAAAAACAATAATTTTATTTTTCTCTTATCTTGTTTGAATTTTCAGTAACACAAATGTGTCTGCCAGCTCACATTGAATTTAGCTATGTAATATAAAGCAGTGCATTATTTCATAATTTAATATGATTCCAATTTCATAGCTCTCTTTCTAATGATTCACTGTTATTTTATTTTAATTCAGTCCATTGATCAAGGTTATTGTTAATGAAATTACTTTCTTCTGTCAGCTTTACATAGTTAGTTTTTGTATGAAACAAATTCATGAATTCATCAAGCTATGATTGCAGATGAATGCCTGCTGTAAACTTACATAGAAATTGATTTCAGAATTGTTCCATCAATTCAACGTGTCATTCATTGAAAATGCTTACTTGGATAGTTTAAGGTAAATAGAATGTGTGTTAGAAAATGTACTTGAAGACAGTTCATTTTGAGAAAGAGTATGGGTTCAAGAGAGGCCATTCTGGCGATCAGGCTAACTTTAGAAGACAGGCTTAAACAAAAAAAGCCATCTGCATTATATTTATAGAGATTGAGAAGGCATTTGATAATACAGAATTGAACAAAATGTTTAATATTTTTAAGAAAATTGGATTGAAATATAGGGAAATAAAACATATATAAACTAAGCAAAAATCAGGTAGCATGTTATAAGAATAGAAGATGAGGCTCCTGATTCAAAAAGGGCTCAGATGAGTCCTGATTCAAAAAGGAGTGAGTGAACAAGCACTTCTGGTAGAATGACCGATAAAGTTACATTGGTTAACATTGTAAGCATGTTTTGAAAAGTATTCATGCCAAAGAAATGGACAAAATTTGTAAAGTTCTGGGGGACTAAACAACTCTGGAAATTAGAAGACACAATTCAGGAATTAAAGATGAAAATTGAGGAGGAAAAAATGATGTTAAAATTCACAATTTTTTTTGGGCAAAAACCAAGGTGAGTAACAAGCCTGAATGGCATGGATTTATTACTGCTAGGGGAGAAATTCAGGCTAAGGATAAATAAGAGTAAAATAAATATAATGAAATATGACAGAAAGAAGGATAATAAATTAAACATTAAAACAGAATATAATAAACAAACTCATAGAATCTTACTACTTATGAAGCAAAATTAAAAAGAAGTCCAAAATGAAGTAGAAATCAAAAGCAGACTGGAACAAGAAAAGGCAGCTTTTATGAAAAAAATAAAACCTGCGAGTCAAATATATATCTATGAATTAGAGAGAGAAACTTGAAATTATTATTGTAGAAAGTAGTAGTTGTGAATATGGACATAGGAAAAGCAGAAAGGAAAAGAATATTAAGATATCTAAGTTTAGTTTGGAGACAGTGACAGATAGCGGTGATAGAAAACAAGATTGGGAAATATAAAAGAGATAGTTGATCATGTAAAATTAGAAAATATGTTGAGGTTACAAAATTAGAAAAGTTAGAATAGAATTGAGAATTTCATCAAATCAACTGACTGGTGACTTAAAAAAAACAAACAATTTCTGTATTTGTTTTCAGATTTTTTAGGGAATCATGCTAATGAAATGGATAAAATTTTCAAGTTTTTAACTCTGGAGAATACATGAATAAAGTTTTATTCAACCAGAAGTAAACTCCAATGTAAATACATGCAAATATAATAAAAACAGTTTGTGATGTATTTATAACATTCATTGATGAAAACGTAGGCGTTAATTTTCTGTATGATTTTAGAGCGGCGATGCATTAAGATTTGGGGAGGCCTTTTACATCATCAAATATTAAAATTTCTGATTATGCAGTCTTATTTTGTAGACTTGAAAATTTCAGCTAATATGATTATTGATAAACTTAATCAGTTAAATGTGCTGGGTACTATGAGTACCTAGTTATTATACAAAAGATGTCAGTAAAGTGGGTGCCAAATATTTAATGTAAATAAGAAATGAAAATAATGAGCAAAATCACACTTTTTTTTATAAGTAAAGTGTCTGATATCATTTAAAAGTTAAAAAATTTCAAAAACTATTTTTTCTTATGGTTACTGGTAAAAGGAGGTTTTTAGGAAAAATATTCATAGCAAAAGAAGCTGTGGAAAGACATTCTCTTTTTACAGAAAAATGCATTTGCCACATAAGGTTGACAAAAGAGTGTTTTGAAAAATCTGCAGTTAAACATTGACATTCACCACACTAGTGTATCTCATTATGACACTTTCAGTTACTAATTAAAATTATGCTGGTTTATTAATATTGTGGTTATTGAGCCACGTTTAGAAGTATTAATAACAGTTAATAGTACCTATAACACAAAGTATTTCATTAAAAAGATATGGGGGTACATTTGGATTTCTAGCACCGGCCCAAAGTGCTTGAGTCCAAAGACTAGAATCTTGATTACCAAATCTGCGGCAACAAGTAATCACATTCTGGTAATCTTTTTGACATAAATGGTATTGTAATATTTGCTGGTACCTGAAACCAAGAAAAATAAGTACATTATTAGTAAGGGACATTTTAAACACTTTACAAAACTTATCACAGTCACGAAAAAATATATTCTTAATTATTCTGTAAAGTAGTTAATAAATCTACTATAAGATTGTATCCGTAATATTCTGAACTGGGGCCATGAATTTTAACCACTTTTAGTATGTGATGCAGTACTAGGTAGGTACTAGTATCTGATATGGTACTAGTATGTGTTGTGATCAGTGTGCCATGATTGCATGGAGGTAAATGTAAAAATGAGAGCATTGTAACTCATTTGTTATCATTGTACATGTATTGTCAGGAATTTTCAAGATGGATGTAAAAGATGAATAATACATTTGTACAAAATTTTATTCAATCTCAGAAATGTTTAACTCAGTTCAGGCAGTTAATAATTATTTGGAAGCTATCTTATAGATTAGTTCACACAGTTAAGAAACACATACATCTGAAGTGTGATCAAACTCTTCATGTACAGTAAAACATCAGCAGTTTTCAGGTATCAATGTCAGGCTATTTAAGAATGTCATTATCACCAATTCCACTTTCAATTCAATGTACAAAGTGATGCAAACTGATGCAAATCCCATAATAATATACACTTCTTGAAATGTATTGCTTTTCTGAAAATGGTTTTGCATTACTACCCTCCAAAATATTTTATATACCACCTCATATGCTTATTGTAGACAATTTATATATTCCTTGAGAATTAATTATATAGAGTATAAAGCTAATTTTTTGTTAACTCCGCTACAAACAATATATATTAAAACTGTTTTGGTTGACTTTAAAATTAAAAAGTAACACACCACTACACCTAAAAATGATGCCTTTAAGATGTGGTCTATCAATTACTGGCAATGATTAGGTGAAGATACAAGATTCACTATGAGAATGTACTAGCATTTAAGATTATTAAGAGGAAAAACCTGGAGTATGCACATAAAGTGAGACATCCAGAGGAATGCTGGTTTCTGCACCTCATATTTCACGGAAAGTTGAAATCCAAGACCAGAATTTCATGACTGAAGAATCTGAAGCATTGGATCAACCATATCTTCACTCCCATCAGCTGTAGACAAGGTTGAAATTGCTCAAATGATTGCCAACATTCAATAATGGACATTGCACATAAAGAAAAATATGTTTATTAAATAAAACCTATTAAAAAGAAGTAGTTCTATAAAATATTAAAAGAAAGGAACCACTAAAACAAAAAGTGACCCATATATATATATAAAACCTAAGCATTTATCAAATGGGGGAAAAACAAATTAAATAAAAAAATATAACACATACAAATGTACATTATTATAAGATATATATATATATACATGCATATATAAAAGTATATTAAGTATAACAATATTCTTCTACAAGTTTACAACATAACACATCATCACATTACAACAAATTAAAATATCTTATACAATAACAATAAAATCATTAAATAAAACCTGTTCTATTCACAGTTGGAGAGAATTTCAAATAAATATTTAGGAAGTAAAATATTTGCACTGTTCATGGAGGTTTCTTAATTCTTAATAGATAATAGTTAAGTATGTTTCTTGTTGAATTTGATTAACTATTTTAATTAGTTTGTATTTGGGCTGTACAACAATTTAGCTGTGGAGTAATTTGTCGGTTGTGTAAACTGTATACATTAAGTAATTGCCAGACAACCAATTATTGTTAAGCACTTCTTTATTTACTTTAAATTTATACTGAATTAATCATTACTTTATGTTACATAAAATTTAATACTAATTATTTAATACACAAAATAATTTAATAACTTAACGAAACAATACATTGTTGATAATAAATTTAAGGAAATTAAGGACACAGCTAACAAATTTCTAAAACAAAGAATTAATAAAAAAATTCAGATCAATTTTTAATCATACTAATTATATATAAAAAATTGAGTATATACAGGTATTTTAAAGTGCAACAGATATGATAAAAAAATACATAAATACAAAAGTTAAACTCTGTTCCAATTTCAAATTTGTAAGCAAAAACGTTTCTACCATTTGGTATACATTGATATAGTAAGATTTAAATTAAATAATAGATGATGATTTTCCAGCCATGCACTGGATTTAAAACCAGCTCAGATGAAACAAATGTTATCAAGTAACTATTATAGAAAGGAAAAGAATAACTACAAAACAATTCTGGACAGATTATTCAAGCTACAACTGTTCAATTCAACATTGACTTCCATTACTAGTAACACAATACTACTCATTATTAGTTAACATATTTTTTTAAAGTTATAATAGTGATAAAATACAATAATTCAATTTCCACTTATAAATATAATTTTAAAAATCTTTAGTTCTTCCATTTATGAAAAAGTGTTTCATTGAGCAGCTAGTTAGTTAACTGCATAAACAGAATAACCATATCTCATTAAATAAAGTGAATCTTTTTTACGTTAAAATATATATTGGCACAATATGAAACTTAAAATGAAAAATATCTAGCATTTAATTAGAAGTTAATTACTACTTAAAATTATTAAAATAGAATAATAATTAACTAAGACTGAAGCCAATTTTTACCATAACTGAATTTATAGCCTGAATCACTAATATCTGAAGGATAATGACTTCAGCAAATAAATGTATTTGTTATGCAATAATATCAGGTTATTACATTACATTTCAAGATTCATACATTTTTTCTAACGATAAATAAATCGAAGAGGTTCATTTTGGACAAACATAAAGAAGACATAACAAAAGTTTTAAACACTGAACACCACACCAAAATAAAATTAAAAATTAAATACATACGAGTTCTGTAAACTTTTTATAACATCTCTATTCTGGCAGTTTCTTGTGTATATTTTTCAATAAGTGCTTGTTCATGATCAGCTGTCTTCAATTCACTTTGTAATACACTATTTAAATATGATCTAACATCACTAATTTTCACTGATTTCCAGCTGCATACTGCATCTACAACTTCAAGTGGTGATAGTAACCGTTCTTTTTCTATAAAAACCAAAAATAATCAAAATTAATGAAAAAACAATATGAAATTCTGTTTTGTATTTAATTTAAAATAAGGATCTATAAAAATGGCAGAATGACCGATAGACAAACCTATTCGGTTAATGCTACGACCATGTTTTGAAAAGTATGAGAGAATATAAAAAATGAAACTACAAAGTTAAAACTAATAGTTATAAAACATATAACTTGAAGATACATTTGGGAGCTAATTTTACAATACTGATGACTGAAACAAATTTCATGTACATAAAAAACAATAATTTTATTTTTCTCTTATCTTGTTTGAATTTTCAGTAACACAAATGTGTCTGCCAGCTCACATTGAATTTAGCTATGTAATATAAAGCAGTGCATTATTTCATAATTTAATGATTCCAATTTCATAGCTCTCTTTCTAATGATTCACTGTTATTTTATTTTAATTCAGTCCATTGATCAAGGTTATTGTTAATGAAATTACTTTCTTCTGTCAGCTTTACATAGTTAGTTTTTGTATGAAACAAATTCATGAATTCATCAAGCTATGATTGCAGATGAATGCCTGCTGTAAACTTACATAGAAATTGATTTCAGAATTGTTCCATCAATTCAACGTGTCATTCATTGAAAATGCTTACTTGGATAGTTTAAGGTAAATAGAATGTGTGTTAGAAAATGTACTTGAAGACAGTTCATTTTGAGAAAGAGTATGGGTTCAAGAGAGGCCATTCTGGCGATCAGGCTAACTTTAGAAGACAGGCTTAAACAAAAAAAAGCCATCTGCATTATATTTATAGAGATTGAGAAGGCATTTGATAATACAGAATTGAACAAAATGTTTAATATTTTTAAGAAAATTGGATTGAAATATAGGGAAATAAAACATATATAAACTAAGCAAAAATCAGGTAGCATGTTATAAGAATAGAAGATGAGGCTCCTGATTCAAAAAGGGCTCAGATGAGTCCTGATTCAAAAAGGAGTGAGTGAACAAGCACTTCTGGTAGAATGACCGATAAAGTTACATTGGTTAACATTGTAAGCATGTTTTGAAAAGTATTCATGCCAAAGAAATGGACAAAATTTGTAAAGTTCTGGGGGACTAAACAACTCTGGAAATTAGAAGACACAATTCAGGAATTAAAGATGAAAATTGAGGAGGAAAAAATGATGTTAAAATTCACAATTTTTTTTGGGCAAAAACCAAGGTGAGTAACAAGCCTGAATGGCATGGATTTATTACTGCTAGGGGAGAAATTCAGGCTAAGGATAAATAAGAGTAAAATAAATATAATGAAATATGACAGAAAGAAGGATAATAAATTAAACATTAAAACAGAATATAATAAACAAACTCATAGAATCTTACTACTTATGAAGCAAAATTAAAAAGAAGTCCAAAATGAAGTAGAAATCAAAAGCAGACTGGAACAAGAAAAGGCAGCTTTTATGAAAAAAATAAAACCTGCGAGTCAAATATATATCTATGAATTAGAGAGAGAAACTTGAAATTATTATTGTAGAAAGTAGTAGTTGTGAATATGGACATAGGAAAAGCAGAAAGGAAAAGAATATTAAGATATCTAAGTTTAGTTTGGAGACAGTGACAGATAGCGGTGATAGAAAACAAGATTGGGAAATATAAAAGAGATAGTTGATCATGTAAAATTAGAAAATATGTTGAGGTTACAAAATTAGAAAAGTTAGAATAGAATTGAGAATTTCATCAAATCAACTGACTGGTGACTTAAAAAAAACAAACAATTTCTGTATTTGTTTTCAGATTTTTTAGGGAATCATGCTAATGAAATGGATAAAATTTTCAAGTTTTTAACTCTGGAGAATACATGAATAAAGTTTTATTCAACCAGAAGTAAACTCCAATGTAAATACATGCAAATATAATAAAAACAGTTTGTGATGTATTTATAACATTCATTGATGAAAACGTAGGAGTTAATTTTCTGTATGATTTTAGAGCGGCGATGCATTAAGATTTGGGGAGGCCTTTTACATCATCAAATATTAAAATTTCTGATTATGCAGTCTTATTTTGTAGACTTGAAAATTTCAGCTAATATGATTATTGATAAACTTAATCAGTTAAATGTGCTGGGTACTATGAGTACCTAGTTATTATACAAAAGATGTCAGTAAAGTGGGTGCCAAATATTTAATGTAAATAAGAAATGAAAATAATGAGCAAAATCACACTTTTTTTTATAAGTAAAGTGTCTGATATCATTTAAAAGTTAAAAAATTTCAAAAACTATTTTTTCTTATGGTTACTGGTAAAAGGAGGTTTTTAGGAAAAATATTCATAGCAAAAGAAGCTGTGGAAAGACATTCTCTTTTTACAGAAAAATGCATTTGCCACATAAGGTTGACAAAAGAGTGTTTTGAAAAATCTGCAGTTAAACATTGACATTCACCACACTAGTGTATCTCATTATGACACTTTCAGTTACTAATTAAAATTATGCTGGTTTATTAATATTGTGGTTATTGAGCCACGTTTAGAAGTATTAATAACAGTTAATAGTACCTATAACACAAAGTATTTCATTAAAAAGATATGGGGGTACATTTGGATTTCTAGCACCGGCCCAAAGTGCTTGAGTCCAAAGACTAGAATCTTGATTACCAAATCTGCGGCAACAAGTAATCACATTCTGGTAATCTTTTTGACATAAATGGTATTGTAATATTTGCTGGTACCTGAAACCAAGAAAAATAAGTACATTATTAGTAAGGGACATTTTAAACACTTTACAAAACTTATCACAGTCACGAAAAAATATATTCTTAATTATTCTGTAAAGTAGTTAATAAATCTACTATAAGATTGTATCCGTAATATTCTGAACTGGGGCCATGAATTTTAACCACTTTTAGTATGTGATGCAGTACTAGGTAGGTACTAGTATGTGTTGTGATCAGTGTGCCACGATTGCATGGAGGTAAATGTAAAAATGAGAGCATTGTAACTCATTTGTTATCATTGTACATGTTTTGTCAGGAATTTTCAAGATGGATGTAAAAGATGAATAATACATTTGTACAAAATTTTATTCAATCTCAGAAATGTTTAACTCAGTTCAGGCAGTTAATAATTATTTGGAAGCTATCTTATAGATTAGTTCACACAGTTAAGAAACACATACATCTGAAGTGTGATCAAACTCTTCATGTACAGTAAAACATCAGCAGTTTGCAGGTATCAATGTCAGGCTATTTATGAATGTCATTATCACCAATTCCACTTTCAATTCAATGTACAAAGTGATGCAAACTGATGCAAATCCCATAATAATATACACTTCTTGAACTGTATTGCTTTTCTGAAAATGGTTTTGCATTACTACCCTCCAAAATATTTTATATACCACCTCATATGCTTATTGTAGACAATTTATATATTCCTTGAGAATTAATTATATAGAGTATAAAGCTAATTTTTTGTTAACTCCGCTACAAACAATATATATTAAAACTGTTTTGGTTGACTTTAAAATTAAAAAGTAACACACCACTACACTTAAAAATGATGCCTTTAAGATGTGGTCTATCAATTACTGGCAATGATTAGGTGAAGATACAAGATTCACTATGAGAATGTACTAGCATTTAAGATTATTAAGAGGAAAAACCTGGAGTATGCACATAAAGTGAGACATCCAGAGGAATGCTGGTTTCTGCACCTCATATTTCACGGAAAGTTGAAACCCAAGACCAGAATTTCATGACTGAAGAATCTGAAGCATTGGATCAACCATATCTTCACTCCCATCAGCTGTAGACAAGGTTGAAATTGCTCAAATGATTGCCAACATTCAATAATGGACATTGCACATAAAGAAAAATATGTTTATTAAATAAAACCTATTAAAAAGAAGTAGTTCTATAAAATATTAAAAGAGAGGAACCACTAAAACAAAAAGTGACCCATATATATATAAAACCTAAGCATTTATCAAATGGGGGAAAAACAAATTAAATAAAAAACTATAACACATACAAATATACATTATTATAAGATATATATATATATACATGCATATATAAAAGTATATTAAGTATAACAATATTCTTCTACAAGTTTACAACATAACACATCATCACATTACAACAAATTAAAATATCTTATACAATAACAATAAAATCATTAAATAAAACCTGTTCTAATCACAGTTGGAGAGAATTTCAAATAAATATTTAGGAAGTAAAATATTTGCACTGTTCATGGAGGTTTCTTAATTCTTAATAGATAATAGTTAAGTATGTTTCTTGTTGAATTTGATTAACTATTTTAATTAGTTTGTATTTGGGCTGTACAACAATTTAGCTGTGGAGTAATTTGTCGGTTGTGTAAACTGTATACATTAAGTAATTGCCAGACAACCAATTATTGTTAAGCACTTCTTTATTTACTTTAAATTTATACTGAATTAATCATTACTTTATGTTACATAAAATTTAATACTAATTATTTAATACACAAAATAATTGAATAACTTAACGAAACAATACATTGTTGATAATAAATTTAAGGAAATTAAGGACACAGCTAACAAATTTCTAAAACAAAGAATTAATAAAAAAATTCAGATCAATTTTTAATCATACTAATTATATATAAAAAATTGAGTATATACAGGTATTTTAAAGTGCAACAGATATGATGAAAAAATACATAAATACAAAAGTTAAACTCTGTTCCAATTTCAAATTTGTAAGCAAAAACGTATCTACCATTTGGTATACATTGATATAGTAAGATTAAATTAAATAATAGATGATGATTTTCCAGCCATGCACTGGATTTAAAACCAGCTCAGATGAAACAAATGTTATCAAGTAACTATTATAGAAAGGAAAAGAATAACTACAAAACAATTCTGGACAGATTATTCAAGCTACAACTGTTCAATTCAACATTGACTTCCATTACTAGTAACACAATACTACTCATTATTAGTTAACATAATTTTTTAAAGTTATAATAGTGATAAAATACAATAATTCAATTTCCACTTATAAATATAATTTTAAAAATCTTTAGTTCTTCCATTTATGAAAAAGTGTTTCATTGAGCAGCTAGTTAGTTAACTGCATAAACAGAATAACCATATCTCATTAAATAAAGTGAATCTTTTTTACGTTAAAATATATATTGGCACAATATGAAACTTAAAATGAAAAATATCTAGCATTTAATTAGAAGTTAATTACTACTTAAAATTATTAAAATAGAATAATAATTAACTAAGACTGAAGCCAATTTTTACCATAACTGAATTTATAGCCTGAATCACTAATATCTGAAGGATAATGACTTCAGCAAATAAATGTATTTGTTATGCAATAATATCAGGTTATTACATTACATTTCAAGATTCATACATTTTTTCTAACGATAAATAAATCGAAGAGGTTCATTTTGGACAAACATAAAGAAGACATAACAAAAGTTTTAAACACTGAACACCACACTAAAATAAAATTAAAAATTTAATACATACGAGTTCTGTAAACTTTTTATAACATCTCTATTCTGGCAGTTTCTTGTGTATATTTTTCAATAAGTGCTTGTTCATGATCAGCTGTCTTCAATTCACTTTGTAATACACTATTTAAGTATGATCTAACATCACTAATTTTCACTGATTTCCAGCTGCATACTGCATCTACAACTTCAAGTGGTGATAGTAACCGTTCTTTTTCTATAAAAACCAAAAATAATCAAGCTTTAATGAAAAAACAATATGAAATTCTGTTTTGTATTTAATTTAAAATAAGGATCTATAAAAATGGCAGAATGACCGATAGACTAACCTATTCGGTTAATGCTACGACCATGTTTTGAAAAGTATGAGAGAATATAAAAAATGAAACTACAAAGTTAAAACTAATAGTTATAAAACATATAACTTGAAGATACATTTGGGAGCTAATTTTACAATACTGATGACTGAAACAAATTTCATGTACATAAAAAACAATAATTTTATTTTTCTCTTATCTTGTTTGAATTTTCAGTAACACAAATGTGTCTGCCAGCTCACATTGAATTTAGCTATGTAATATAAAGCAGTGCATTATTTCATAATTTAATATGATTCCAATTTCATAGCTCTCTTTCTAATGATTCACTGTTATTTTATTTTAATTCAGTCCATTGATCAAGGTTATTGTTAATGAAATTACTTTCTTCTGTCAGCTTTACATAGTTAGTTTTTGTATGAAACAAATTCATGAATTCATCAAGCTATGATTGCAGATGAATGCCTGCTGTAAACTTACATAGAAATTGATTTCAGAATTGTTCCATCAATTCAACGTGTCATTCATTGAAAATGCTTACTTGGATAGTTTAAGGTAAATAGAATGTGTGTTAGAAAATGTACTTGAAGACAGTTCATTTTGAGAAAGAGTATGGGTTCAAGAGAGGCCATTCTGGCGATCAGGCTAACTTTAGAAGACAGGCTTAAACAAAAAAAGCCATCTGCATTATATTTATAGAGATTGAGAAGGCATTTGATAATACAGAATTGAACAAAATGTTTAATATTTTTAAGAAAATTGGATTGAAATATAGGGAAATAAAACATATATAAACTAAGCAAAAATCAGGTAGCATGTTATAAGAATAGAAGATGAGGCTCCTGATTCAAAAAGGGCTCAGATGAGTCCTGATTCAAAAAGGAGTGAGTGAACAAGCACTTCTGGTAGAATGACCGATAAAGTTACATTGGTTAACATTGTAAGCATGTTTTGAAAAGTATTCATGCCAAAGAAATGGACAAAATTTGTAAAGTTCTGGGGGACTAAACAACTCTGGAAATTAGAAGACACAATTCAGGAATTAAAGATGAAAATTGAGGAGGAAAAAATGATGTTAAAATTCACAATTTTTTTTGGGCAAAAACCAAGGTGAGTAACAAGCCTGAATGGCATGGATTTATTACTGCTAGGGGAGAAATTCAGGCTAAGGATAAATAAGAGTAAAATAAATATAATGAAATATGACAGAAAGAAGGATAATAAATTAAACATTAAAACAGAATATAATAAACAAACTCATAGAATCTTACTACTTATGAAGCAAAATTAAAAAGAAGTCCAAAATGAAGTAGAAATCAAAAGCAGACTGGAACAAGAAAAGGCAGCTTTTATGAAAAAAATAAAACCTGCGAGTCAAATATATATCTATGAATTAGAGAGAGAAACTTGAAATTATTATTGTAGAAAGTAGTAGTTGTGAATATGGACATAGGAAAAGCAGAAAGGAAAAGAATATTAAGATATCTAAGTTTAGTTTGGAGACAGTGACAGATAGCGGTGATAGAAAACAAGATTGGGAAATATAAAAGAGATAGTTGATCATGTAAAATTAGAAAATATGTTGAGGTTACAAAATTAGAAAAGTTAGAATAGAATTGAGAATTTCATCAAATCAACTGACTGGTGACTTAAAAAAAACAAACAATTTCTGTATTTGTTTTCAGATTTTTTAGGGAATCATGCTAATGAAATGGATAAAATTTTCAAGTTTTTAACTCTGGAGAATACATGAATAAAGTTTTATTCAACCAGAAGTAAACTCCAATGTAAATACATGCAAATATAATAAAAACAGTTTGTGATGTATTTATAACATTCATTGATGAAAACGTAGGAGTTAATTTTCTGTATGATTTTAGAGCGGCGATGCATTAAGATTTGGGGAGGCCTTTTACATCATCAAATATTAAAATTTCTGATTATGCAGTCTTATTTTGTAGACTTGAAAATTTCAGCTAATATGATTATTGATAAACTTAATCAGTTAAATGTGCTGGGTACTATGAGTACCTAGTTATTATACAAAAGATGTCAGTAAAGTGGGTGCCAAATATTTAATGTAAATAAGAAATGAAAATAATGAGCAAAATCACACTTTTTTTTATAAGTAAAGTGTCTGATATCATTTAAAAGTTAAAAAATTTCAAAAACTATTTTTTCTTATGGTTACTGGTAAAAGGAGGTTTTTAGGAAAAATATTCATAGCAAAAGAAGCTGTGGAAAGACATTCTCTTTTTACAGAAAAATGCATTTGCCACATAAGGTTGACAAAAGAGTGTTTTGAAAAATCTGCAGTTAAACATTGACATTCACCACACTAGTGTATCTCATTATGACACTTTCAGTTACTAATTAAAATTATGCTGGTTTATTAATATTGTGGTTATTGAGCCACGTTTAGAAGTATTAATAACAGTTAATAGTACCTATAACACAAAGTATTTCATTAAAAAGATATGGGGGTACATTTGGATTTCTAGCACCGGCCCAAAGTGCTTGAGTCCAAAGACTAGAATCTTGATTACCAAATCTGCGGCAACAAGTAATCACATTCTGGTAATCTTTTTGACATAAATGGTATTGTAATATTTGCTGGTACCTGAAACCAAGAAAAATAAGTACATTATTAGTAAGGGACATTTTAAACACTTTACAAAACTTATCACAGTCACGAAAAAATATATTCTTAATTATTCTGTAAAGTAGTTAATAAATCTACTATAAGATTGTATCCGTAATATTCTGAACTGGGGCCATGAATTTTAACCACTTTTAGTATGTGATGCAGTACTAGGTAGGTACTAGTATGTGTTGTGATCAGTGTGCCACGATTGCATGGAGGTAAATGTAAAAATGAGAGCATTGTAACTCATTTGTTATCATTGTACATGTTTTGTCAGGAATTTTCAAGATGGATGTAAAAGATGAATAATACATTTGTACAAAATTTTATTCAATCTCAGAAATGTTTAACTCAGTTCAGGCAGTTAATAATTATTTGGAAGCTATCTTATAGATTAGTTCACACAGTTAAGAAACACATACATCTGAAGTGTGATCAAACTCTTCATGTACAGTAAAACATCAGCAGTTTGCAGGTATCAATGTCAGGCTATTTATGAATGTCATTATCACCAATTCCACTTTCAATTCAATGTACAAAGTGATGCAAACTGATGCAAATCCCATAATAATATACACTTCTTGAACTGTATTGCTTTTCTGAAAATGGTTTTGCATTACTACCCTCCAAAATATTTTATATACCACCTCATATGCTTATTGTAGACAATTTATATATTCCTTGAGAATTAATTATATAGAGTATAAAGCTAATTTTTTGTTAACTCCGCTACAAACAATATATATTAAAACTGTTTTGGTTGACTTTAAAATTAAAAAGTAACACACCACTACACTTAAAAATGATGCCTTTAAGATGTGGTCTATCAATTACTGGCAATGATTAGGTGAAGATACAAGATTCACTATGAGAATGTACTAGCATTTAAGATTATTAAGAGGAAAAACCTGGAGTATGCACATAAAGTGAGACATCCAGAGGAATGCTGGTTTCTGCACCTCATATTTCACGGAAAGTTGAAACCCAAGACCAGAATTTCATGACTGAAGAATCTGAAGCATTGGATCAACCATATCTTCACTCCCATCAGCTGTAGACAAGGTTGAAATTGCTCAAATGATTGCCAACATTCAATAATGGACATTGCACATAAAGAAAAATATGTTTATTAAATAAAACCTATTAAAAAGAAGTAGTTCTATAAAATATTAAAAGAGAGGAACCACTAAAACAAAAAGTGACCCATATATATATAAAACCTAAGCATTTATCAAATGGGGGAAAAACAAATTAAATAAAAAACTATAACACATACAAATATACATTATTATAAGATATATATATATATACATGCATATATAAAAGTATATTAAGTATAACAATATTCTTCTACAAGTTTACAACATAACACATCATCACATTACAACAAATTAAAATATCTTATACAATAACAATAAAATCATTAAATAAAACCTGTTCTAATCACAGTTGGAGAGAATTTCAAATAAATATTTAGGAAGTAAAATATTTGCACTGTTCATGGAGGTTTCTTAATTCTTAATAGATAATAGTTAAGTATGTTTCTTGTTGAATTTGATTAACTATTTTAATTAGTTTGTATTTGGGCTGTACAACAATTTAGCTGTGGAGTAATTTGTCGGTTGTGTAAACTGTATACATTAAGTAATTGCCAGACAACCAATTATTGTTAAGCACTTCTTTATTTACTTTAAATTTATACTGAATTAATCATTACTTTATGTTACATAAAATTTAATACTAATTATTTAATACACAAAATAATTGAATAACTTAACGAAACAATACATTGTTGATAATAAATTTAAGGAAATTAAGGACACAGCTAACAAATTTCTAAAACAAAGAATTAATAAAAAAATTCAGATCAATTTTTAATCATACTAATTATATATAAAAAATTGAGTATATACAGGTATTTTAAAGTGCAACAGATATGATGAAAAAATACATAAATACAAAAGTTAAACTCTGTTCCAATTTCAAATTTGTAAGCAAAAACGTATCTACCATTTGGTATACATTGATATAGTAAGATTAAATTAAATAATAGATGATGATTTTCCAGCCATGCACTGGATTTAAAACCAGCTCAGATGAAACAAATGTTATCAAGTAACTATTATAGAAAGGAAAAGAATAACTACAAAACAATTCTGGACAGATTATTCAAGCTACAACTGTTCAATTCAACATTGACTTCCATTACTAGTAACACAATACTACTCATTATTAGTTAACATAATTTTTTAAAGTTATAATAGTGATAAAATACAATAATTCAATTTCCACTTATAAATATAATTTTAAAAATCTTTAGTTCTTCCATTTATGAAAAAGTGTTTCATTGAGCAGCTAGTTAGTTAACTGCATAAACAGAATAACCATATCTCATTAAATAAAGTGAATCTTTTTTACGTTAAAATATATATTGGCACAATATGAAACTTAAAATGAAAAATATCTAGCATTTAATTAGAAGTTAATTACTACTTAAAATTATTAAAATAGAATAATAATTAACTAAGACTGAAGCCAATTTTTACCATAACTGAATTTATAGCCTGAATCACTAATATCTGAAGGATAATGACTTCAGCAAATAAATGTATTTGTTATGCAATAATATCAGGTTATTACATTACATTTCAAGATTCATACATTTTTTCTAACGATAAATAAATCGAAGAGGTTCATTTTGGACAAACATAAAGAAGACATAACAAAAGTTTTAAACACTGAACACCACACTAAAATAAAATTAAAAATTTAATACATACGAGTTCTGTAAACTTTTTATAACATCTCTATTCTGGCAGTTTCTTGTGTATATTTTTCAATAAGTGCTTGTTCATGATCAGCTGTCTTCAATTCACTTTGTAATACACTATTTAAGTATGATCTAACATCACTAATTTTCACTGATTTCCAGCTGCATACTGCATCTACAACTTCAAGTGGTGATAGTAACCGTTCTTTTTCTATAAAAACCAAAAATAATCAAGCTTTAATGAAAAAACAATATGAAATTCTGTTTTGTATTTAATTTAAAATAAGGATCTATAAAAATGGCAGAATGACCGATAGACTAACCTATTCGGTTAATGCTACGACCATGTTTTGAAAAGTATGAGAGAATATAAAAAATTAAACTACAAAGTTAAAACTAATAGTTATAAAACATATAACTTGAAGATACATTTGGGAGCTAATTTTACAATACTGATGACTGAAACAAATTTCATGTACATAAAAAACAATAATTTTATTTTTCTCTTATCTTGTTTGAATTTTCAGTAACACAAATGTGTCTGCCAGCTCACATTGAATTTAGCTATGTAATATAAAGCAGTGCATTATTTCATAATTTAATATGATTCCAATTTCATAGCTCTCTTTCTAATGATTCACTGTTATTTTATTTTAATTCAGTCCATTGATCAAGGTTATTGTTAATGAAATTACTTTCTTCTGTCAGCTTTACATAGTTAGTTTTTGTATGAAACAAATTCATGAATTCATCAAGCTATGATTGCAGATGAATGCCTGCTGTAAACTTACATAGAAATTGATTTCAGAATTGTTCCATCAATTCAACGTGTCATTCATTGAAAATGCTTACTTGGATAGTTTAAGGTAAATAGAATGTGTGTTAGAAAATGTACTTGAAGACAGTTCATTTTGAGAAAGAGTATGGGTTCAAGAGAGGCCATTCTGGCGATCAGGCTAACTTTAGAAGACAGGCTTAAACAAAAAAAGCCATCTGCATTATATTTATAGAGATTGAGAAGGCATTTGATAATACAGAATTGAACAAAATGTTTAATATTTTTAAGAAAATTGGATTGAAATATAGGGAAATAAAACATATATAAACTAAGCAAAAATCAGGTAGCATGTTATAAGAATAGAAGATGAGGCTCCTGATTCAAAAAGGGCTCAGATGAGTCCTGATTCAAAAAGGAGTGAGTGAACAAGCACTTCTGGTAGAATGACCGATAAAGTTACATTGGTTAACATTGTAAGCATGTTTTGAAAAGTATTCATGCCAAAGAAATGGACAAAATTTGTAAAGTTCTGGGGGACTAAACAACTCTGGAAATTAGAAGACACAATTCAGGAATTAAAGATGAAAATTGAGGAGGAAAAAATGATGTTAAAATTCACAATTTTTTTTGGGCAAAAACCAAGGTGAGTAACAAGCCTGAATGGCATGGATTTATTACTGCTAGGGGAGAAATTCAGGCTAAGGATAAATAAGAGTAAAATAAATATAATGAAATATGACAGAAAGAAGGATAATAAATTAAACATTAAAACAGAATATAATAAACAAACTCATAGAATCTTACTACTTATGAAGCAAAATTAAAAAGAAGTCCAAAATGAAGTAGAAATCAAAAGCAGACTGGAACAAGAAAAGGCAGCTTTTATGAAAAAAATAAAACCTGCGAGTCAAATATATATCTATGAATTAGAGAGAGAAACTTGAAATTATTATTGTAGAAAGTAGTAGTTGTGAATATGGACATAGGAAAAGCAGAAAGGAAAAGAATATTAAGATATCTAAGTTTAGTTTGGAGACAGTGACAGATAGCGGTGATAGAAAACAAGATTGGGAAATATAAAAGAGATAGTTGATCATGTAAAATTAGAAAATATGTTGAGGTTACAAAATTAGAAAAGTTAGAATAGAATTGAGAATTTCATCAAATCAACTGACTGGTGACTTAAAAAAAACAAACAATTTCTGTATTTGTTTTCAGATTTTTTAGGGAATCATGCTAATGAAATGGATAAAATTTTCAAGTTTTTAACTCTGGAGAATACATGAATAAAGTTTTATTCAACCAGAAGTAAACTCCAATGTAAATACATGCAAATATAATAAAAACAGTTTGTGATGTATTTATAACATTCATTGATGAAAACGTAGGAGTTAATTTTCTGTATGATTTTAGAGCGGCGATGCATTAAGATTTGGGGAGGCCTTTTACATCATCAAATATTAAAATTTCTGATTATGCAGTCTTATTTTGTAGACTTGAAAATTTCAGCTAATATGATTATTGATAAACTTAATCAGTTAAATGTGCTGGGTACTATGAGTACCTAGTTATTATACAAAAGATGTCAGTAAAGTGGGTGCCAAATATTTAATGTAAATAAGAAATGAAAATAATGAGCAAAATCACACTTTTTTTTATAAGTAAAGTGTCTGATATCATTTAAAAGTTAAAAAATTTCAAAAACTATTTTTTCTTATGGTTACTGGTAAAAGGAGGTTTTTAGGAAAAATATTCATAGCAAAAGAAGCTGTGGAAAGACATTCTCTTTTTACAGAAAAATGCATTTGCCACATAAGGTTGACAAAAGAGTGTTTTGAAAAATCTGCAGTTAAACATTGACATTCACCACACTAGTGTATCTCATTATGACACTTTCAGTTACTAATTAAAATTATGCTGGTTTATTAATATTGTGGTTATTGAGCCACGTTTAGAAGTATTAATAACAGTTAATAGTACCTATAACACAAAGTATTTCATTAAAAAGATATGGGGGTACATTTGGATTTCTAGCACCGGCCCAAAGTGCTTGAGTCCAAAGACTAGAATCTTGATTACCAAATCTGCGGCAACAAGTAATCACATTCTGGTAATCTTTTTGACATAAATGGTATTGTAATATTTGCTGGTACCTGAAACCAAGAAAAATAAGTACATTATTAGTAAGGGACATTTTAAACACTTTACAAAACTTATCACAGTCACGAAAAAATATATTCTTAATTATTCTGTAAAGTAGTTAATAAATCTACTATAAGATTGTATCCGTAATATTCTGAACTGGGGCCATGAATTTTAACCACTTTTAGTATGTGATGCAGTACTAGGTAGGTACTAGTATGTGTTGTGATCAGTGTGCCACGATTGCATGGAGGTAAATGTAAAAATGAGAGCATTGTAACTCATTTGTTATCATTGTACATGTTTTGTCAGGAATTTTCAAGATGGATGTAAAAGATGAATAATACATTTGTACAAAATTTTATTCAATCTCAGAAATGTTTAACTCAGTTCAGGCAGTTAATAATTATTTGGAAGCTATCTTATAGATTAGTTCACACAGTTAAGAAACACATACATCTGAAGTGTGATCAAACTCTTCATGTACAGTAAAACATCAGCAGTTTGCAGGTATCAATGTCAGGCTATTTATGAATGTCATTATCACCAATTCCACTTTCAATTCAATGTACAAAGTGATGCAAACTGATGCAAATCCCATAATAATATACACTTCTTGAACTGTATTGCTTTTCTGAAAATGGTTTTGCATTACTACCCTCCAAAATATTTTATATACCACCTCATATGCTTATTGTAGACAATTTATATATTCCTTGAGAATTAATTATATAGAGTATAAAGCTAATTTTTTGTTAACTCCGCTACAAACAATATATATTAAAACTGTTTTGGTTGACTTTAAAATTAAAAAGTAACACACCACTACACTTAAAAATGATGCCTTTAAGATGTGGTCTATCAATTACTGGCAATGATTAGGTGAAGATACAAGATTCACTATGAGAATGTACTAGCATTTAAGATTATTAAGAGGAAAAACCTGGAGTATGCACATAAAGTGAGACATCCAGAGGAATGCTGGTTTCTGCACCTCATATTTCACGGAAAGTTGAAACCCAAGACCAGAATTTCATGACTGAAGAATCTGAAGCATTGGATCAACCATATCTTCACTCCCATCAGCTGTAGACAAGGTTGAAATTGCTCAAATGATTGCCAACATTCAATAATGGACATTGCACATAAAGAAAAATATGTTTATTAAATAAAACCTATTAAAAAAAAGTAGTTCTATAAAATATTAAAAGAGAGGAACCACTAAAACAAAAAGTGACCCATATATATATAAAACCTAAGCATTTATCAAATGGGGGAAAAACAAATTAAATAAAAAACTATAACACATACAAATATACATTATTATAAGATATATATATATATACATGCATATATAAAAGTATATTAAGTATAACAATATTCTTCTACAAGTTTACAACATAACACATCATCACATTACAACAAATTAAAATATCTTATACAATAACAATAAAATCATTAAATAAAACCTGTTCTAATCACAGTTGGAGAGAATTTCAAATAAATATTTAGGAAGTAAAATATTTGCACTGTTCATGGAGGTTTCTTAATTCTTAATAGATAATAGTTAAGTATGTTTCTTGTTGAATTTGATTAACTATTTTAATTAGTTTGTATTTGGGCTGTACAACAATTTAGCTGTGGAGTAATTTGTCGGTTGTGTAAACTGTATACATTAAGTAATTGCCAGACAACCAATTATTGTTAAGCACTTCTTTATTTACTTTAAATTTATACTGAATTAATCATTACTTTATGTTACATAAAATTTAATACTAATTATTTAATACACAAAATAATTGAATAACTTAACGAAACAATACATTGTTGATAATAAATTTAAGGAAATTAAGGACACAGCTAACAAATTTCTAAAACAAAGAATTAATAAAAAAATTCAGATCAATTTTTAATCATACTAATTATATATAAAAAATTGAGTATATACAGGTATTTTAAAGTGCAACAGATATGATGAAAAAATACATAAATACAAAAGTTAAACTCTGTTCCAATTTCAAATTTGTAAGCAAAAACGTATCTACCATTTGGTATACATTGATATAGTAAGATTAAATTAAATAATAGATGATGATTTTCCAGCCATGCACTGGATTTAAAACCAGCTCAGATGAAACAAATGTTATCAAGTAACTATTATAGAAAGGAAAAGAATAACTACAAAACAATTCTGGACAGATTATTCAAGCTACAACTGTTCAATTCAACATTGACTTCCATTACTAGTAACACAATACTACTCATTATTAGTTAACATAATTTTTTAAAGTTATAATAGTGATAAAATACAATAATTCAATTTCCACTTATAAATATAATTTTAAAAATCTTTAGTTCTTCCATTTATGAAAAAGTGTTTCATTGAGCAGCTAGTTAGTTAACTGCATAAACAGAATAACCATATCTCATTAAATAAAGTGAATCTTTTTTACGTTAAAATATATATTGGCACAATATGAAACTTAAAATGAAAAATATCTAGCATTTAATTAGAAGTTAATTACTACTTAAAATTATTAAAATAGAATAATAATTAACTAAGACTGAAGCCAATTTTTACCATAACTGAATTTATAGCCTGAATCACTAATATCTGAAGGATAATGACTTCAGCAAATAAATGTATTTGTTATGCAATAATATCAGGTTATTACATTACATTTCAAGATTCATACATTTTTTCTAACGATAAATAAATCGAAGAGGTTCATTTTGGACAAACATAAAGAAGACATAACAAAAGTTTTAAACACTGAACACCACACTAAAATAAAATTAAAAATTTAATACATACGAGTTCTGTAAACTTTTTATAACATCTCTATTCTGGCAGTTTCTTGTGTATATTTTTCAATAAGTGCTTGTTCATGATCAGCTGTCTTCAATTCACTTTGTAATACACTATTTAAGTATGATCTAACATCACTAATTTTCACTGATTTCCAGCTGCATACTGCATCTACAACTTCAAGTGGTGATAGTAACCGTTCTTTTTCTATAAAAACCAAAAATAATCAAGCTTTAATGAAAAAACAATATGAAATTCTGTTTTGTATTTAATTTAAAATAAGGATCTATAAAAATGGCAGAATGACCGATAGACTAACCTATTCGGTTAATGCTACGACCATGTTTTGAAAAGTATGAGAGAATATAAAAAATGAAACTACAAAGTTAAAACTAATAGTTATAAAACATATAACTTGAAGATACATTTGGGAGCTAATTTTACAATACTGATGACTGAAACAAATTTCATGTACATAAAAAACAATAATTTTATTTTTCTCTTATCTTGTTTGAATTTTCAGTAACACAAATGTGTCTGCCAGCTCACATTGAATTTAGCTATGTAATATAAAGCAGTGCATTATTTCATAATTTAATATGATTCCAATTTCATAGCTCTCTTTCTAATGATTCACTGTTATTTTATTTTAATTCAGTCCATTGATCAAGGTTATTGTTAATGAAATTACTTTCTTCTGTCAGCTTTACATAGTTAGTTTTTGTATGAAACAAATTCATGAATTCATCAAGCTATGATTGCAGATGAATGCCTGCTGTAAACTTACATAGAAATTGATTTCAGAATTGTTCCATCAATTCAACGTGTCATTCATTGAAAATGCTTACTTGGATAGTTTAAGGTAAATAGAATGTGTGTTAGAAAATGTACTTGAAGACAGTTCATTTTGAGAAAGAGTATGGGTTCAAGAGAGGCCATTCTGGCGATCAGGCTAACTTTAGAAGACAGGCTTAAACAAAAAAAGCCATCTGCATTATATTTATAGAGATTGAGAAGGCATTTGATAATACAGAATTGAACAAAATGTTTAATATTTTTAAGAAAATTGGATTGAAATATAGGGAAATAAAACATATATAAACTAAGCAAAAATCAGGTAGCATGTTATAAGAATAGAAGATGAGGCTCCTGATTCAAAAAGGGCTCAGATGAGTCCTGATTCAAAAAGGAGTGAGTGAACAAGCACTTCTGGTAGAATGACCGATAAAGTTACATTGGTTAACATTGTAAGCATGTTTTGAAAAGTATTCATGCCAAAGAAATGGACAAAATTTGTAAAGTTCTGGGGGACTAAACAACTCTGGAAATTAGAAGACACAATTCAGGAATTAAAGATGAAAATTGAGGAGGAAAAAATGATGTTAAAATTCACAATTTTTTTTGGGCAAAAACCAAGGTGAGTAACAAGCCTGAATGGCATGGATTTATTACTGCTAGGGGAGAAATTCAGGCTAAGGATAAATAAGAGTAAAATAAATATAATGAAATATGACAGAAAGAAGGATAATAAATTAAACATTAAAACAGAATATAATAAACAAACTCATAGAATCTTACTACTTATGAAGCAAAATTAAAAAGAAGTCCAAAATGAAGTAGAAATCAAAAGCAGACTGGAACAAGAAAAGGCAGCTTTTATGAAAAAAATAAAACCTGCGAGTCAAATATATATCTATGAATTAGAGAGAGAAACTTGAAATTATTATTGTAGAAAGTAGTAGTTGTGAATATGGACATAGGAAAAGCAGAAAGGAAAAGAATATTAAGATATCTAAGTTTAGTTTGGAGACAGTGACAGATAGCGGTGATAGAAAACAAGATTGGGAAATATAAAAGAGATAGTTGATCATGTAAAATTAGAAAATATGTTGAGGTTACAAAATTAGAAAAGTTAGAATAGAATTGAGAATTTCATCAAATCAACTGACTGGTGACTTAAAAAAAACAAACAATTTCTGTATTTGTTTTCAGATTTTTTAGGGAATCATGCTAATGAAATGGATAAAATTTTCAAGTTTTTAACTCTGGAGAATACATGAATAAAGTTTTATTCAACCAGAAGTAAACTCCAATGTAAATACATGCAAATATAATAAAAACAGTTTGTGATGTATTTATAACATTCATTGATGAAAACGTAGGAGTTAATTTTCTGTATGATTTTAGAGCGGCGATGCATTAAGATTTGGGGAGGCCTTTTACATCATCAAATATTAAAATTTCTGATTATGCAGTCTTATTTTGTAGACTTGAAAATTTCAGCTAATATGATTATTGATAAACTTAATCAGTTAAATGTGCTGGGTACTATGAGTACCTAGTTATTATACAAAAGATGTCAGTAAAGTGGGTGCCAAATATTTAATGTAAATAAGAAATGAAAATAATGAGCAAAATCACACTTTTTTTTATAAGTAAAGTGTCTGATATCATTTAAAAGTTAAAAAATTTCAAAAACTATTTTTTCTTATGGTTACTGGTAAAAGGAGGTTTTTAGGAAAAATATTCATAGCAAAAGAAGCTGTGGAAAGACATTCTCTTTTTACAGAAAAATGCATTTGCCACATAAGGTTGACAAAAGAGTGTTTTGAAAAATCTGCAGTTAAACATTGACATTCACCACACTAGTGTATCTCATTATGACACTTTCAGTTACTAATTAAAATTATGCTGGTTTATTAATATTGTGGTTATTGAGCCACGTTTAGAAGTATTAATAACAGTTAATAGTACCTATAACACAAAGTATTTCATTAAAAAGATATGGGGGTACATTTGGATTTCTAGCACCGGCCCAAAGTGCTTGAGTCCAAAGACTAGAATCTTGATTACCAAATCTGCGGCAACAAGTAATCACATTCTGGTAATCTTTTTGACATAAATGGTATTGTAATATTTGCTGGTACCTGAAACCAAGAAAAATAAGTACATTATTAGTAAGGGACATTTTAAACACTTTACAAAACTTATCACAGTCACGAAAAAATATATTCTTAATTATTCTGTAAAGTAGTTAATAAATCTACTATAAGATTGTATCCGTAATATTCTGAACTGGGGCCATGAATTTTAACCACTTTTAGTATGTGATGCAGTACTAGGTAGGTACTAGTATCTGATATGGTACTAGTATGTGTTGTGATCAGTGTGCCATGATTGCATGGAGGTAAATGTAAAAATGAGAGCATTGTAACTCATTTGTTATCATTGTACATGTATTGTCAGGAATTTTCAAGATGGATGTAAAAGATGAATAATACATTTGTACAAAATTTTATTCAATCTCAGAAATGTTTAACTCAGTTCAGGCAGTTAATAATTATTTGGAAGCTATCTTATAGATTAGTTCACACAGTTAAGAAACACATACATCTGAAGTGTGATCAAACTCTTCATGTACAGTAAAACATCAGCAGTTTTCAGGTATCAATGTCAGGCTATTTAAGAATGTCATTATCACCAATTCCACTTTCAATTCAATGTACAAAGTGATGCAAACTGATGCAAATCCCATAATAATATACACTTCTTGAAATGTATTGCTTTTCTGAAAATGGTTTTGCATTACTACCCTCCAAAATATTTTATATACCACCTCATATGCTTATTGTAGACAATTTATATATTCCTTGAGAATTAATTATATAGAGTATAAAGCTAATTTTTTGTTAACTCCGCTACAAACAATATATATTAAAACTGTTTTGGTTGACTTTAAAATTAAAAAGTAACACACCACTACACCTAAAAATGATGCCTTTAAGATGTGGTCTATCAATTACTGGCAATGATTAGGTGAAGATACAAGATTCACTATGAGAATGTACTAGCATTTAAGATTATTAAGAGGAAAAACCTGGAGTATGCACATAAAGTGAGACATCCAGAGGAATGCTGGTTTCTGCACCTCATATTTCACGGAAAGTTGAAATCCAAGACCAGAATTTCATGACTGAAGAATCTGAAGCATTGGATCAACCATATCTTCACTCCCATCAGCTGTAGACAAGGTTGAAATTGCTCAAATGATTGCCAACATTCAATAATGGACATTGCACATAAAGAAAAATATGTTTATTAAATAAAACCTATTAAAAAGAAGTAGTTCTATAAAATATTAAAAGAAAGGAACCACTAAAACAAAAAGTGACCCATATATATATATAAAACCTAAGCATTTATCAAATGGGGGAAAAACAAATTAAATAAAAAAATATAACACATACAAATGTACATTATTATAAGATATATATATATATATACATGCATATATAAAAGTATATTAAGTATAACAATATTCTTCTACAAGTTTACAACATAACACATCATCACATTACAACAAATTAAAATATCTTATACAATAACAATAAAATCATTAAATAAAACCTGTTCTATTCACAGTTGGAGAGAATTTCAAATAAATATTTAGGAAGTAAAATATTTGCACTGTTCATGGAGGTTTCTTAATTCTTAATAGATAATAGTTAAGTATGTTTCTTGTTGAATTTGATTAACTATTTTAATTAGTTTGTATTTGGGCTGTACAACAATTTAGCTGTGGAGTAATTTGTCGGTTGTGTAAACTGTATACATTAAGTAATTGCCAGACAACCAATTATTGTTAAGCACTTCTTTATTTACTTTAAATTTATACTGAATTAATCATTACTTTATGTTACATAAAATTTAATACTAATTATTTAATACACAAAATAATTTAATAACTTAACGTAACAATACATTGTTGATAATAAATTTAAGGAAATTAAGGACACAGCTAACAAATTTCTAAAACAAAGAATTAATAAAAAAATTCAGATCAATTATTAATCATACTAATTATATATATATAAAATTGAGTATATACAGGTATTTTAAAGTGCAACAGATATGATAAAAAAATACATAAATACAAAAGTTAAACTCTGTTCCAATTTCAAATTTGTAAGCAAAAACGTTTCTACCATTTGGTATACATTGATATAGTAAGATTAAATTAAATAATAGATGATGATTTTCCAGCCATGCACTGGATTTAAAACCAGCTCAGATGAAACAAATGTTATCAAGTAACTATTATAGAAAGGAAAAGAATAACTACAAAACAATTCTGGACAGATTATTCAAGCTACAACTGTTCAATTCAACATTGACTTCCATTACTAGTAACACAATACTACTCATTATTAGTTAACATATTTTTTTAAAGTTATAATAGTGATAAAATACAATAATTCAATTTCCACTTATAAATATAATTTTAAAAATCTTTAGTTCTTCCATTTATGAAAAAGTGTTTCATTGAGCAGCTAGTTAGTTAACTGCATAAACTGAATAACCATATCTCATTAAATAAAGTGAATCTTTTTTACGTTAAAATATATATTGGCACAATATGAAACTTAAAATGAAAAATATCTAGCATTTAATTAGAAGTTAATTACTACTTAAAATTATTAAAATAGAATAATAATTAACTAAGACTGAAGCCAATTTTTACCATAACTGAATTTATAGCCTGAATCACTAATATCTGAAGGATAATGACTTCAGCAAATAAATGTATTTGTTATGCAATAATATCAGGTTATTACATTACATTTCAAGATTCATACATTTTTTCTAACGATAAATAAATCGAAGAGGTTCATTTTGGACAAACATAAAGAAGACATAACAAAAGTTTTAAACACTGAACACCACACTAAAATAAAATTAAAAATTAAATACATACGAGTTCTGTAAACTTTTTATAACATCTCTATTCTGGCAGTTTCTTGTGTATATTTTTCAATAAGTGCTTGTTCATGATCAGCTGTCTTCAATTCACTTTGTAATACACTATTCAAATATGATCTAACATCACTAATTTTCACTGATTTCCAGCTGCATACTGCATCTACAACTTCAAGTGGTGATAGTAACCATTCTTTTTCTATAAAAACAAAAAATAATCAAGCTTTAATGAAAAAACAATATGAAATTCTGTTTTGTATTTAATTTAAAATAAGGATCTATAAAAATGGCAGAATGACCGATAGACTAACCTATTCGGTTAATGCTACGACCATGTTTTGAAAAGTATGAGAGAATATAAAAAATGAAACTACAAAGTTAAAACTAATAGTTATAAAACATATAACTTGAAGATACATTTGGGAGCTAATTTTACAGTACTGATGACTGAAACAAATTTCATGTACATAAAAAACAATAATTTTATTTTTCTCTTATCTTGTTTGAATTTTCAGTAACACAAATGTGTCTGCCAGCTCACATTGAATTTAGCTATGTAATATATAGCAGTGCATTATTTCATAATTTAATATGATTCCAATTTCATAGCTCTCTTTCTAATGATTCACTGTTATTTTATTTTAATTCAGTCCATTGATCAAGGTTATTGTTAATGAAATTACTTTCTTCTGTCAGCTTTACATAGTTAGTTTTTGTATAAAACAAATTCATGAATTCATCAAGCTATGATTGCAGATGAATGCCTGCTGTAAACTTACATAGAAATTGATTTCAGAATTGTTCCATCAATTCAACGTGTCATTCATTGAAAATGCTTACTTGGATAGTTTAAGGTAAATAGAATGTGTGTAAGAAAATGTACTTGAAGACAGTTCATTTTGAGAAAGAGTATGGGTTCAAGAGAGGCCATTCTGGCGATCAGGCTAACTTTAGAAGACAGGCTTAAACAAAAAAAGTCAGAACAACTCAATTAATCTATCATCCTTTCAAATGCGTAAATTTAGATACACTACTATAGCATATCTAAATTTCAATGGAATTAAAATTACTATAAAAATTAAAATTAGAATTAAATTAAAATTAAAATTTTTTTACTATAAAAATTAATATTTAGTCTAGTAGGTTTGGAGAGTTTTGAGCCCAAAAGTTTATACATAGACCTGTAAATAAATATTAGTAGACCACAATTTAAGTGAATGGTATTTTCATTCCCCTCCCTTCGACTACCACTATGCATTTCTATATAGGTTTTGGTTATGTGACTTCATGAATGTTCTCTAATACTAATGAAATCATTCAATGAATTATTCTGCAATTTTTAGCTGTTTTATATATATTTGAAGAACTTTTCACATTATGTCTCAGTAAAGTATTCTAAAGTATTTTTATTCTTAATGCATCATACTAAATTGTTTGAGCTCTCTTTTTCTCACACATAATCCCTCTCAAAAATTCTCAATCTATTGGGTTTTAGCTTTCATATATTTACTTTGAAAAACAATTGATTAGGAAACAGCCAATCCTCCCGATGAAATTTTATAATAATTGTACTAAAAAAAAAAGTTAAATATACTTTTGTCCCTGCCATTGCAGGAGGAGGAAGGTTTTGTGTAGCAGATCTGTTTATATTTTGATTTACAAATTTACTCCAGAATGGCTGTATCAGTTTTCATTATCATCAAACTCATGCCAATTAAGTACATTGGGCTTATAAAATTATTTGAAGAAAATAAAATTGTAGAAGGTAAACCGGTTTCTCCAAACCAAAACATCAAACATTTTTGAAAATCATCTAATGGAATATCAAATAATAATAATACAGGAAAAATAGACTTCAGATTTGTGTGTTGTTGGGTTTCATTATAATGATATGCTTGAAAAATAGTCATGAAAGTTAAAAAAAAATTATATTTTACAAAAATAATCATGAAAATATAACAAACATTAAATTAGTAAAAAAATTATTATGAATTGGCTATCTGAAAATAAAAATTTTTTTAGAGGAATTATTGGTAATCAGTAACCGCAGTTGAATTTAAAAAATATATTACTTGAATATTATTTTTCCTACATTTAAAAAACTGCGAATCATCTAATGTTAATATAAAATAAAAAATGATATGATATTACAAGACTTTACTAAACATATTTCAACTGATTTTCCATTCCATAGCACACTGTTTCACAACAAATAGGTACATTAAACTGTTTCTTTACATTATCTCTTCCATTGTTTCATTGTGACTGTGACACATATAAAATACCTAATGTATCAAAAATATCAGTCGAGTTACTTACTTGGAGAGTAATTATGTTTATTACACACTAGTGCCCAAGTGGTAAAAAAGAGGGTAGGTGTGCTTGTAGGGTTAAATATCAGTTATATTTTGGTGGGTTTTTAATACTGTTTGGAAACCACTGTAATCCTCACTTTCCTACTAAGCCTTTTACAATAGGGTCTTGTTGTTCTTGAGAATGACTGCATCGTTTTGGAGAGTGGCTTGTAACCCATGTCAAATTACCTACACCTATTATGGTTATAACACTTAAAAGTTGTATAACAGTTAACAATTCCAATTCTGAGCTTGGATTTGGCACTTTTCATCTGTCAACATTTACTCCATTTTTTCTCCTTGTGTAAAAAGCTTATATATGAACTGCCTAATAAGTAGGAGAAAAAATATCTATTGATCATTTTAGTAAATTTTTGAATTTTTGCTAGATTGAATTAAAAAAGATTGGTTTTAAAAATTTTTATTTATATGTTAATCCATTATGGATTATTTTTTTATTATGTTTGCTTATTCTTTTCAAATTAAGTTTAGATTCCTCTTCCACCATTTATAATATACATACATACACATTAACATACATTTTATTAAAGGTATATTTTAGTGTACTGCAATTAATTATTAATACAAAATCATTAACAACAAAATAGCGAGCTTGAAAGTTTTACCAGTTTATATAAAGAGCTTTTCATTCATATAGATTAACAAAAATCATGTATATACACATCACATAAGAAGCGTAATATAGATTGACCAACTTAAATGAGAATTTGTGGGGTCCATGTTTTCATCATCAGTTATAAAATACTATATTAGGTAATTCATTAATACTATATTAAGTAATTGTTACTCATAAAAACACACTGATAAAAATCTAGAATATATTTTAAAAGAATCTTGTCATCAGAAAAATCACAAAAGTGATTTGGATATATTTTTATTTATTAACCTAAAATATGTGTGAAATGTAATTTAACATGTAGATTTTGATTTAAATTAGACAGCTTGTGAACAAATTTAAATGAATGCATGTTTATTTTATTATAAAAAAACCTTGAAAAAATACTAGTTCAAGAAATTTTACCCGGTGCAATGTTAATATATTTTCATATCTGTACCATTAACTAAAATTACCATGCAGAGTATAAATAGTTAACACTGTTCCCTTTGGAGTGGTAAAAATTTATGTATTACCAAGGAAGATAGTTTTCAGTAGGTCTGAAAAACCAGCATGAATACTCACAGCCTACGTGTAATGTTAACTTGAGTTGTCATAATAGTCATTCTGCTATGTTGATCATCTTCTTTGTCAACCCACCCGTTTTATTGTTCAGTTTTTCTACCTGGTTAACTACTTTTAAAACTGTTACCAGTCACTTCGTCACTTCAGTTTCATAGTGAAAAGTTTGTTCTACCTGCTGCAGAATTATTCTAGAATTATATTCTCTCTCTAGGAATTGAATAAGGGTCTAATTGCTGGCTTAGATGCTTTTAAATACCATGTTTTTGTTATATAACATTTTGGTTTATTTTCAAAGTCTCATATCCTGATGTAAACAGATCTATTTATTTTTTTCATTTCAAACATATATCAAATGGTACATAATGAAAATTGATTATGATATAGAAACCTGATTATCATAAAATTATAAAATAACTGTTTATAATAAAAGATTAATTGTTTTTAATCTAAGGGAATTGCATAAAATGTAACATTACATATGGACAATGTCATCAAAATATTAAAAAAAAATCATCTTTTTTATTCCACTTAAATTATTGTTCTATTTATAGCATTTTTCATTAAGTTACTGTATACATTAGTATTATCCCTTCAAATATGTTGAATTGTAAAATAACTAAAAAAATACAATTTTTTTATTTATCACCTCCCAAGCCCTGATAAGTAGTGAATACTAAAACACTTCTAATTTTGAACTATATTTGAATTTAAATTAATTAGCTGATTTTATTTTTAGGTAGATTTCATAAGAAAGCTATCCTTCAGACCCCAAAACTAGTGTCAGCTCAAAGGTTTATATGTACAAGTTTATATATATTTCACTTTCTTGTGGACTCTATAACTGCCGTAATTTTGTGCTGGTAACTTTCCAATTGTGCCTTAAAAATAACTCATCCCAAAATCTCGGATGTGTTTGGTAATGGCCAAAATCGGACCATCGGGGTGGAAATGGAGGGGCTTTTACAAAAAAATAACTTATAACTTTCTTATTAAGTAAAATATTGACTTCATTTAAAGTTCCTACTATTCTTTGGATAAGGCCAAATTTTTTTTTATATCACCAACCATTGGCCCAAGGGGTTTCAAAGACAAAAAGAATCATACCTCGCTTAATAGGCACAGTATCAAATCGGTTTAAATTGATTTTGGGATGAGTTATTTTTAAGGAACATTACCTAAAACTTTTGTCTGTAACAATTTGTAAAATGACCAACCCTTACGACAAGGGATGACCAAAATGTTGCTGGAATTATAAGAAGATGAGGCTTGTCGTATGCTAAACATGCGAAACTTTTTTTCACATGCAACCATTGACATATTGAGTAAATTTTGAAGTTTTTCTTAACTTTAGGTGGAAATCTTTTTTATCTCCTACTTACCACCATATCTCCTTTAATCTACCTCCACCTTCTGGCATGCTAAAAGGGATCTTTTTAATTGAAATTTTTTATTAGAGTTTAGAATTTCTTTATCTTTGTTTCGACATGCAAACAATAAAACTAAGAAGAAAAACTGAAAACCTGTTTTTATAATAATCTAAAAACTATAACATTTATTCATTGTTTGTGTATTTATTTTTTTTTTAAATATAAATTCACGTGTGAAAAATGTTATTGCAGGTAAATGGTGTGTAAAAAATTGGAATCTTGTTTTTTAGTAAAATAAAAAGCATGAAACTTTAATCTGTGAGTAGTAAGGGGTGAGTAGAGCATAACATTGTTAATAAAGCACAGGATTTGTTTTATAAAATAATTATATAAAACTTTTAAAATTATATATAATTCTTGGATGACATAAATTTTGCACTTTTTATACTATTAATACTATTTATACTATTTTAATTATTATATTTGACAACTCTAAAAAATATTTTTATTAGATGATTTTATAATAAAATCACTGCTGTTATGAATTTACCAGATATGCTTCAGCCAAACCCATTCAATTCTAGCCACATATTTTTATTTTATATGGATACTTACTGCGTCACTTTTCAGCAGTTTTAACACTGTAAATAATCTAAATCTTTAAATTATACAAAATTTAATTTATATGAGGATCCTATAACTTCAGACCTTATTATGCATTCTCTTAATAAGCATCATCTATATTTGTTTTCCAGACAGACCTGTAATTTTTTAATCTGATAAAAAAAGATCCTACTAAGTACCATTGTCATCTCACAACAATTTAGTATACACACCAGTCAGGAATGATGATGGTATTACATGCATATTTATTAAGGGATTAATACGAAAATATATGCTGTGAAATAAAAGAAACGTACAGTGATGATTGTAACTTTATTATTTTTTGTATCAAATAATCATGTTATTAGAAAAACCTTTATTTATTTTTTTATATTTAATTATTTTAAAAAAAAATTACTGGGAATTCTTTCTTTAAAATGATACTTTACTTTTTAAAAAACTGACAATGAGAAATGCTTTGAAATTTTTTGTGCGTGTGTACAGCAGAAAAAAATAGAATTTTTTTGTGGCAAAATATTCTAAATCTTACAGATTGTAAAAGATGTATAAAATTGCTTTAAAGTAAACTGTATGGGAATGAAGTTGTTATAGTGAATTTCTATATAGACTGAATTTAGAAAATGAGGGGTGTTAGGTTGAGTTTCATCAATTAGCACTAACCAATATATAGCTAAGGTCAATTTTTTATTTTTTATTAAACTACTAATTAGAAAATATAAGATGGAAATTTAAAATAAAAAATAGACACATTCAAAAATAATATTGTAAGTTCAGTACTTCAAAGTAAACGATCTCAACCTAATTTCATGTAAAATATATACAAATATGTATATTTTTTGATTATATATAAAAATTTACATTATAATGGCAAATCTAATTATTCAATATGATATTAGTGTATATTTACAACAAAAAAAAAGTTAAAAAACAACACACAGCCTTGAGTCAGAGAGCTCTGAAACACGTAACAGGAATGTTCATCACTTTATCTATTATCATTACTGTTATTGAAGGTATATAAAGAATACAAATAAGCTACCTAAACCAATCAAAAAATCTTTAAATGAAGTTAACTCTAAAATGGAACCAAGTTTGACGCTATCATTTTGGATTTAAAGGAGAGGCCCTCTCTTCAATCACTCTGAAAAAGGGCATCAATAAACTCCATTGTAAGCTAACTGCCTATCCTTGTTACCTTACAAAATTTTATTAAAATGAAGAAATATATACCCGGTAAAAAGAATATTATTGCCAACATCATTTCCAGAACTGATGAAAAGATTTAAAATCTAAAAAAATAAAAAGAATTCAAAATTTTTAAAAATGACCAAAAGCAAGATAAATGGATGAAAAAGTCTAACGTGAAACCAGAAGGCAACTTAAATGTCTCTGAATATTATACAGTTAATGAACTATATTTTTTTGTAAAAAGAATTGGTGAAATGGAAAATAGCTCATCCTGAAGTATTTGTTAAGGATCTAATTGAAGAAATGTACCGAAAATTATGATATGCTGGTATTACTAAAATTCTAGAATCAAACTCAAATTGGAACATAAGGTAAATAGTGAGAAAATTTTGTTTTCGAGACGACTACAGAAATTCGGCCTGGCTGACTCCGGTATGTGTCTGAAATATAGATTATTGGATGATGCTTATCATGTGATATATGAATGTGCCAGGTATGACTTTATGTAACCCATCGGGTTGGTCCAATGGTGAACGCATGTTTGTAAATCAGCTGATTTTAAAGTCGAGAGTTCCAACGTTCAAGTCCTAGTAAAGGCAGTTACTTTTATAGGGATTTGAATACTAGATCATGGATACATCATGTTCTTTGGTAGTTGGGTTTCAATTAACCACATCTCAGAAATGGTTCACCTGAGACTGTAAAAGTCTACACTTCACTTACACTCATACATATCATCCTTTGAAGTAATAAAGTAATACCTGATGGTGATTCCTGGAAGCTAAACAGGAAAAAAGTATGACAATGTGCACAGAGACCATTTGTCGACTTGATATTATCGGGTTGACACTTGATCTCTTATGTTAATTGGAAAAGCCAGGCCGAATGGGTTATCATAGAAGGTTTTATTACATATTTGGTAAAGGAAAGAATCACTGAAGGGGTGTGATGTTCTGCTTGGACTTTTCTTCTTTGTGTTTATGTATGGTTTTATTGTTATTTTTTTAACAGTTAGCTAAACTGTTGCTGTTTTTGTTTCTGTTTGGTTATAGATTTGTTTGTCTTTCATTAGTTACGTTTTATATTACTGTTATGTTGCATTATTTATTGTTATTGTTATGTTTTGTTAGTGTTTTTGTGTTGATTTTATGATTCGTTGTGTTGAACTCACTTTTACATTTCAGATAGGTAGAGTTCAGTTCCTTCGTTCCTAGAAAGTCACTCAGTTTTGTTTGAGACTTGGCTAGATATGTTTTGTTTGGAGTTTATATTAGTTAGTAGTACACCATGGAAATGTCATTTGTGGCATTCACATTGGTGGCTCTCGGCTGAGGCTTGACTGAAAGATGCCATTTCTAAGGTACTGAAGATGACCTCTGGTAAAGCCCATAAGGGCTAGGTGTGACAACCGAAACCGTCACATAGAGGGTGTCTTCCTCTATAGGGTGAGAATTACTAAAATTCTAGAATCAAACTCAAACTGTAACATAAGGTAAATAGAGTAACAAAATTTTGTAAATACTATGAACTTATTAAAAGTAGAAAAAATTATGAAATGTACATAATTACAACCTAATGCAAAGGATGTCAAATTTCTATAGATTTATTTGAATTAATAAGCAAAAGACTTTTATCAGTGGTTATTTATTATTTTAGATTGTCGTACAACACTTTTTAAATTTACACTTTTCCCATCAGAAAAGCTACTTCTGTTGCTTTACTGAAAAAGAGGAAAAATATGTACAAAGAAATCGGAAAATAAAAATTCATAATTACTAATCAATGGAAGTTAATTTATAAGCAAAGTTTGAAAGCAAGTAATGGACAGGCTAGGAAATGCATACAGACTTATCTCTATTATTTTTAATTTTTTTAATCGCTTTTAAAAAATTGTTTAAACATCCCAATTTATGATCATATGATCCTACTTTTTTAAGAATGCCTTATATTTTTCTAAGAATGCAAAGCCATTCTTAGAAGAATTACCCACCCATGAAGAATTACAATTAATATGAACAATTCTTTGCAAGCTCTTAATTTTTCTGATTACAAAACAGCCAAATAATTTTAATATATAAAAAAAATTAGAATGAATTTAAAATTTAAATACAACCACCAAATTCCAAAATACAATTAAACTTGTTAAAATACTATTATATGTAATTTACACCAAAAGTTTCTATCAGCTTATAATCTTTCACAGAACATTACAAGAGTGCTACTCAAGAAAGGATTCCTTTCATTTAGGTAATATATACTTTGAAAGCCTTTGAATTAGGTGAATTTTAAGCAGGTTAATTATACTTGGGATTTTATTGTATACATTGGAAAAACATTACGCTTTATAATCCACTTTATTAATTCAAAATCAAACAAATCTGAATCTATAATCTTTACCCTCACTCAAGAAATTCTGTGAAGATCACACCCTATGGATGAATGATAACCGGTATAATATTCCAGAACAAGCTATACTGTTAAAAAACAATGTACTCATTGGAACTCTTCAGCTCTCATGAAGGAAACTACCCAAGTGTTTTGTAAAACATGAAATTACAGGTAATTCTGATCAAGTCTCCATATTCAAATGATATTTGTACCACTCATTTCCATTAACACATAGTTAAGATGAAAACTCATACGATATAAGAGAAAAAGACTGCTTTGAAACTTAGCATCAAGATATTTTACATGCAAGTAGTAGACATGAGGAATACGATGCAAAATTATCCTGTCGAATGAAAAGGTGAGACAAAGCGGTGCATAAAGGTTAGCAAATGATTTAATCTTGAATGGAAACATACAGACGATACAATCTCTGAATAGGCCATCTACCATAGACTAGCACTAGTGAAAGAAATCTTTCAGAAACACAGCTAAGGATCAAAACAGATGGTCATACATCAACAGAAGCAACTTCTCAGAAAAAAGCACAACAGAAAAAATTCCTGCAATAGGAAAAAAGAAAGGCTCCAAGAAGTGAGCAAGTGAGAGAATAAAGATGGCATTCAGATATACTAAATGATTTAATGAATCTAAGTGGGAGAGCTGCAATATTAAGATAATGATGTAAATAAATGGATAAGAATGACAGACTATTAGAAGATGAGATTATGAATCATAATCTCATGTTTTAATTATAAAACAAGCATGAAAAATAATATGAAAGAGGGAAAACGGAAAATCATGAGTAAATTTCTATTGTTACTCATGATTTTACCATGAGTAAATTTCTATTGTTACTCATGATTTTACCATGAGTAAATTTCTATTGATCCTACAAATTTGGCAGATTACAATTATAAAGAAAATACTTAATACTTAAATACAAAGTTGATAAAATTATCACCTCATAAAGAACTCTGCAACGACACTCAATATGATGCCTAAAAACTCAGTGATGTTTTCTAAGTTATCGTATTTTACTAACATTACTAAAATTATGGCCAATAATAATTACTAAGAAGGAAAACAATTTATTAGAAGAAAAATGTCTGACTTTGTACAACTATAAAAAGTTTTTATTTTTAATAATTATAAAAATTTAAGAAACAAATGATTAAAATTTAACAAACTACATTTATAGCTCGTAATCCAGCATAGTACTCGCTCATCTAAATTGATATCAAGTGCTCGATGGGGATCATTTTCATCAAGTCCTTCAGAGCTCTCACCACCTGAATTCATTGCTCCTTCAGGCATTTCTCCTTTACTTCTATTTACTTAAACAGGTAATTCGTTTTCAAATTCTTTAACGCCGAACTAGTTTCTTTATCAACTTCTATTCCTCCCTTTTTCTTCTTCTTCCGTTTATTCTTTTTAGATGATTTTCTTAAATATTTGTCAGAATTTAAACCTGAATTAGTAGTAAAATAAAAAACTAATACAGTATGATGAACTGAAAAAAATTATATTACCTCCTGTTATGTAAATAAAATTTTATGAGTTCTTCTCTATATCTTCACTTATTTTATAAATACTTGCCATGCATCACACATAAATATAAAGCAAAATTAAAGTATTAAAAATCCACATTCTGATGATAAATTCATATAATTCTGATTTTTCTACATGTTTTAGTTAAATATGAATAAATTAGGTACATTTAAATACAATTACATTATTTAAGGATAGCATAGTTTTTCTAATCTCTTAATATAACTACCAATTTTTAACAGTTATTCGACCCTTCAAATAAGCAGATGTTTTGACAAACATCTGCTTATTATTGCTAGAAATTATTATTTCATATCATTACTATTATTTTCAAATCATTATTTTTGCTAGAAATATCTTTCTAGCAAACCACTTCTTAACGTTTGGAAACAAATAATTGTCTGAAGAAGTTAAGTCTGATGGGTTGAGCAGGGAGAGAGAACACTCACCTATCTGCAGCCTGCTCTCAGAGTTTTTACTCCCTAATCAGCAAACAAATTTTATAATTTAAACATAATTATAAATTAAAATAGTTATTTTCTTACTTTTTATAGTTAAAGTTTAACTAGATTTTTAATTATATCTTTTCATTTATAACTGTATGTAATTTATAAAATTTATTTTCTGATGATGGAGTACAAACTCAGGAAGTGCTACAGATAGGTGAGTGTTCTTACCTTTTATTTGAACAGTAATTGGTGGATTTAAATATTTGTTTTTAAAATAACTTGATGCAGTAGCGCGCGCCCACACACACACACACACACACACACACACACACACACACACACACACACACACACACACACACACACACACACACACACACACACACACACACACACACACACACACACACACACACACACACACACACACACACACACACACACACACACACACACACACACACACACACACACACACACACACACACACACACACACACACACACACACACACACACACACACACACACACACACACACACACACACACACACACACACACACACACACACACACACACACACACACACACACACACACACACACACACACACACACACACACACACACACACACACACACACACACACACACACACACACACACACACACACACACACACACACACACACACACACACACACACACACACACACACACACACACACACACACACACACACACACACACACACACACACACACACACACACAATGTATTATATATTTTCTTTTGGTAGCTTCAGTAGCATACCAATGGTTTTTTAATTCAGTATAATTTCCTCACTTTTATAATTGTCCTAACTATAAAAAAATTAACAAAAATGTATCAATTTTCTGCCTCACACTCTCTTCTCTCTTACAATTATATTCTCTCTTATTATAATAAGAAGAAAGTGTTTTTCTTATTCAATTACTAATAAATAAATAATAGTTATATAGTCATTTACAATTAATAAGCAAGTTTCTTTTTGAAAACCAAAAAAAGATTGATATAAAACGTAGATATGGAATACCTTGTATTTTAAGTGGAACAGATTCAATTTCTGCTACTGGAATGTCTGAAGTGATATCATTATTTGTTTTCAGATAATGTGGGTTCATAGCCTGTTCCAATTTACGAGCCTCTCTTAGCTAAAGAAAAATAATAATCAAAATTAATCTGTTCATTATCATTAAATAATACTATATTAATTAAGTTGAAGATAAACTTAAGTTGTCAAATTTTATTCAACATATGATAAAAATGTTAAGGACATTGTACCAATACAGTACAACCCACTCATGCTGACATTCTCTCTACTCATCCAGACATTCATCTGACTGGACATGATCCAGATCAATTAACGTTCAGATAATTCAGAGATCTCATACCACAGTAAAAATTAAATGTTAAATACATAAAATTTCAAAACATTTTTAATGAATATATTAGATTCAAATTTTTACTTACAATCTGATCAATTTTGAAAAAAAAACTTATAAAACAAATAGTCAGCCAATAAAATACAGTGTCACCTTGTCACTCATATTTCTTCAAACAAGGGATAGTTCCACCGAGTTCAACGTACTACTGTGGCTACAAAAGCTTATACTTACAAATAATGCACCTAATTGATGGGTCTAAAATCTAGTCTTTAATTAAATGATGGTTGAGTAAACCCTGAAGCCTCAATATACTGATTTTACTGTTTGAACTTTACAATACTAAGTCACTTTGAAAGAAAAAAAATCAAACCAAAATTACAAAAAAAAAGAACAGCAGGAAACTCAAGTTTTGTAAATAATATATATATACATTTAACATATCATAATGCTAAACTGACCCAGATACTCCGGATGTCTGGATGAACAGGATCTGGATAACAATTTGATATTATTATGAGTACAAAAAAATAAATATCAAAGAGAATAAAAATATTATTAATTTTTTAATAAAACAATAGCAAAATAGAAAAAGTATTCAGTTAGAAAAGTATCATCTATATTTATATTAGTATCATTTGTATTTATATAACAAAGAAGATTAAAACTGTAACCATAAGAAAGGAAGTAGAAGAGTGATGTTCTTTATAATTAAGGAGGTATAACATTTCTTACAGTACTGCTACCAATTTTTAAAACAGAATTCATATTATAGCAAACACAAATATAACATTTGGCAAAGGATCTTCTGAACTGATGTGAGAGGACTTCGAACAGTTTGATATAGTTGTTTTTACTGAATAAAATATGATGGCCTGAAATATTAATGATTTAAATGTTAAATACCTGTGAATAGATGTAAAAGATCATCTGCACCTAAACTTACGTATGATTACAAGGAAACCCACCGGCTGGTCCAGGTATTATCCAATTCTTTTGAATTGGATAATACCTCATCATTTTCATTACATATCAAAACCTTCTGGAGAATTGTTAAACGATTATCTTTGTGACTTAAGCCATTGGCTTATATTGAACTCGGTTCCAACTTCATCGACTTTAATTTGTGAATTATTGTAATCTGTTTAACTGTTTCAACATTGTCATAATTCTTTGAAAATGGTTGTCTGTCAGGTGATGTATAACCAGGTGAGCACAGACTTTTAAAAGTTTAAAAAGTCATGGATGACTATAAATAACAAACCATTGGCTTGTATTGAACTAACTTGCAATTTCATCAAGTTTATTTTGAGAATGAGTAATTTGTTTATAACTGCTTCAATATTGTCATAATTCTTTAAAATGGAAGGCCCATATTTTTGTTGTTTATCACAGAGAGAAATCCTACCTTTTCTAAAGTGAACAATCCTTTTAAAGCACTCTGACAAAAGAGCACTCATTTTAAATTGTCTTTTAAAAATAATCATAACAATTAACAATGGAACAATATTTCCAATGAATAAACGTATAAGATTACAATCTATACCAGAACAGTCAGTGTTGTAAGACATCTGACCGAAAGGAAAATTTCACTTTATTTTTGGCGATCCCTCATACATTACCTTCATTAAGTAATATATATTAATTTATTTAAAAACAAAAGCCCATTTTTAACATAAGATGTTATTAGTCTAGAATACTAACATTATCTATAAAATTGGTTAAGCATACCCTTCTGGAACTTGCACTTTTCGTTGAGCTTTAGGTGCAACAGGATTAAGTTCACCAGAAAATAGGGCAGCCATTTCACAAGCGATAATCTCTAACGGTTCACCACCTTTAAGTTGTTCATGAAAAAACTGAACCAGATGCAAAGCTGAACTTGCACGCTCCTGGACTTCAAGATCTGCACTGCACAAACCGAGGAAGCCTATTACAAACATGTGCACATATCTGGAAAAAACAAAAATAAATAAAGATATGTCTACTAAAATAAAAAAATTAATACACCACTACATTAACAACTTTTATTTATAACCAATCATTTGCTTTTTAATTAATCATTTAACTGATTTGATAAAGTTCATAATTCTTTTCTATTATGTACTAAAAATTTTAATTTCAAAATATTTACTACATTTTATATCCTCAATTACTTGTTCCACATACTCTAATCTTTGATTTTCCCAGGAGATTTTACTCTTTCTCTCTCCTTCTGGTGACAAAATTAAGTTACTTTAAGACTATTAATTAAAAACTACAGATGATCAGCCTTGTTCTTTTGGTAAGATTGTACTCTATGCTTTTCCTTCTTCAAGTCATCTTCAAATATCTTCACTTTGTAGTCTTATTGATCAAATTAATTTCCAAAATATTCCTATAAAGTACATTTTAATGCATTATTCTATTCCATCCTGGTTTTCTACAGTATACACTTCACTCTTATAAATCACAAAGCTTTGCAAACATTTTCTGGTGAACTTCTGTTTTTGCAGAGTTTAAGTAATATTTCCTTAATATTTTTTTTTTTATTTATTATTGGGTCCTGAGCAAGACAGCAAACCATCCCCAAATCAACCTGATTATTAAATCATTCCTTCTAATCACCTACCCTCTTTCCTCGATTTCTCTTTCCCAATATCGATTCTAGATGTGTAAGTCTCGTCCTAACACATTCTCCTTGCATTTGTTGAGGGGGGTCTGCCAATTCAGAAACTGTTTATTTATAAAAATTATACATAAATAATAAAAATGCTTATATATTTTATAATACATAAATAATAATTTACTTTATAAGTAGGTGAAACTAATGTTCAATTAACTTCTAAACATGAAAGGCTAATGTAAGAAAATTAATTTCTATTAGTTGAAAAACTCTATGGTATAACATAAACACACATGTTTATATGTTCAATCTAAATATATAAAGAGATCACACAAAACTGTTATATTTTCAAATTAATTATCTAAATAAAACAGATAAAGTATGTTTGTTTATCAATAGAAAATGTGATAAATAAATGTCATTACACAATCAAGAACATTTAAACGAATACATTTTGTCATTGGATGTATTTTACAGTTTCAAAAAAAATTAATGATGGCAAAGAATCATATAAAACATTTAGGAAATCTTTATATATCATACAAAGTAATGAAAAACAACTTCATACTATAATGAAACAGCATAAAACTGTGTCTCACGTAAAAATAATATCAGTTATTTATAAATAAAAAATCTTATATTTTTAACATTTTTGGCGAACTAATATTTAAAAAATGAATCCCACTCAGGCCCACCCTTGTTTTTTGAGACTTAAAAGTTTATTTATTAGTGTAATTATTTACTTCAATAAGTCGTCTTGATTTGGCACAGTTATTTAACAAGGCTAAAAAATTACAGCTTACAAAAAGAAAATTTGTGTACCATGATGCCCCCCTAGTCCAACGCAGTCGAAAATATAGTGTGTCCATAAAATAATGAATGACAGATGAAACAGCTTCAGTGATTCTTTCTTTTAAATGGTCCAGATTTTGAACATGAATGGAATACACTTATGTTTTACATAACCCCAAAAGTAGAAATCCATGGGGAGATAAGGTCTGGAAACCATGGGAACCAGGTAATTCACCCTTCTCGTCCAATTCAGTGCTAAGGAAATGTTTCATTAGGAAAATCCTGCACAACTGTGGCGAAATGTGGAGGAGCTCTGTTTAACTGAAACATGAAGTTCTCTGGTATTTGGGATGCTGCATACCCTTCTAACATATCCAGGAAGAAGTTCCCATTACAGTTTCTTCAGCAAATTAGAAGGGGGCCAATGCTTTTTTTTCCCCGGGCCGGGTATCCAATCAAGTATGCGCAGCCCACGAAAGTGTTCTTTAAACTGAAAGGAGGCCTCGCCAGCTGTTCGTCCGGCCCAGCAGGTCAGCCCCCGGTTGGATCTTCTGTTTTAATGTGCCTGCCTCAAGCCCCCCCCCCCCCCCCCCGACAGAGAACCAGGCCCGACAAAGCCGTCCCTAGTCCCCACCAAGGGAACCGGGTCTTGGTCTTTTCATTACCCAGTTGTTATGATCTCCAAACAAAGATATGATCTTCTCCTCATAGCTGCTTGCCTTAACAAAAATATTAAACTACTAAGTTACCACGGGGCCTCAATGGCCTCTTAAAAGGGCTACATCATCTTTAGCCTTTAGTACTATCTTGGCAAACTCCTCCATTTTGTTCCAATAGTCAGCGGATCGCAGGAGAAAAAGAAGCAGATTCTCCAGATTTAATTCCTGCAGCCCTGAACGTCGTCTATGTATAGTCCATCTATTACAGTGGAACAGAGTATGTTCGGCAGTATCCGAATCCTGGCAGAACATGCAAATAGATGCTGGTCTTCTACCGAATCGATGTAAATAATATTCGAAACTACCATGCCCAGATAGTATTTGAGTAAAATAATAACCAACCTCACCATGTCCTCTATCAAGCAACATGCCCAAGTCGGGTATCAACCAAAATAAAAAAAAAAATAAGGATGGTCAATCGATAGGAAATGGCCCAATTCGTATAGATCCTGAATGGTTTTGGTCTACGACCAACGGGTAACAAGATATGAACATTTAAAGTTACCCCCATATAAAAGTCTGTATACACTTTCAATTCAGTATACCTACTGTTATTAGTGAAAAATTTTCAGTCCTTGTTTACGTTAAATACAGTGATGTCACTCTCCTGTATTAACTTGCACGAAATCTCCACTACAAAAAACAGAAATAACTCCGTTGTCTAATTTTCCCAAAATTTTAAACACTTATTTGTATATCCATCCTCGATGTGAATCCAAAATTTCCGTTTAAAAAAACAAAAAAGTTTTTTAAAAAATTTAAAAAACTTAGTAATCCGTTAACCAAAAATTCTATTTTTTCTTTAGACTTGTCCAGTAATCCAATCACAATGTTAAACAGCACTTTCCTGATAGATAAAGCTGAAACACCCCGATCAAAAAGCAAAAAACAGCGGAGCGAAAATAGCACGTCTTAACATTCTGTTGAACAGTCATGCTGATGCAAACATGAAACATTGCTTCATCATTGAAAATGGTCATGTTTAACTAAAAAATCTTCACCCTGCCACAATGTCTACAGCAAAATCAAATTGTTTCCCTTTGTAGTAGAGCTATTGTAAAACCTGAATTTTGTACGCAGTGAAATGTAACAGTCTTTTTAACACCTTACGAACAATTGATTTAGGAATGCCCAACTTGCTAGAACACTTCTGCATATACAAAACTTTTTTGCACTGCTTCAGTCATTTCATCAGACACTGATGGCCATCGTGGATGTGTTTGCTTCAGTAGGCTGCCTGTTTCTTTGAGTTGCTTGTCTCATTGCCAAATGTTATTTTCATGCGATGGGGGTCTTCATTGTACACACAATGGTATTCACGCCTAACATGTGTAACTGTCTCAAACATAGCAAGCCATAACACACATTGAATCTTCCTCTGCACTGCAAACATGATGACTAACACACATGTTTACTTGAGTGTACTGGAAACAACAACGCGTACGTGCTAGCTTTCAACACATACACTTGGAGTGTTTGTTTTTCATTTAATATACAGTTCATCTCTCTACAATGCTTTGTTACAAAGATATAACCATTTAAAACCCAAATATTATTTTGCAGACACAGTTTGCATGTATACAGCCAAATATCTGGGCTAAATTTCAACTTTTTGGTCAAAGAGTTTTTGAAATACAAAGTAAATATTGTTTACAAATAATGTTGAATGTCCCCCTTGCCGCTACATGTAATCAACTTAAAACATCAAAATTTTAAATAACTTAATAAGTACTTTCATACTAAAAGCTCAATTTTTTGTGACCACTAAGGCAACGTCAAAAATTCAAAATGCCAAAAACTAAACTACCCTTTGCCTCTTTTAATTCCGACCAAAATTTAATGACATCAATACCCCACAAAAAAAATGTTTTGAGCCACTTTGGAAGAATTTATGTTGAGCCAATTTGTTAAAATTAATTAAATACAGGCCAATATCAATATTACATACATTAGGTGTACATCTGAAAATTTCTATTAAAACTTTTTCCTTTAAAAGCCTTGAAACATAACATTTTTAGAAAACCAGACCCAAAATTTCTGCCCATTGCTGCTATGCTTTTCCTTTATAGCTACAGTAATGCAGTAGCAGCAACAGTGCTACAGCTGGGAAAGTAAATATGTAAATATCTGCTTTAATTATCCACTTTCAAAACAATAATGTAAATAAAAATTAATAAAAGTAAAAAAAAAACTTAAAACATATAGACAAATAGTAATTATATTAGATATAGTATCAAGATAGCATCATGACTGGCTGGTGATTTAGTCAGCAAAACAGTAACCACCTTAAGAATATTTTGAACATATACAGCTTGAACATGACCAGACAAGGAATTCACTCTACCACCAAGCATTGCTTCTAATGTTGCTTCAGCATTATCCAACTCCCTATGAAAATAAAAATGAAGTCAAATTATTAAATTTTCTTTTAATAAAATAAAATAAAAAAATTTTTACAAATAAAGATTTTACTAAAGCCACAGTTACTGTAATTGTAGTCAACAAAATAATATTTAAGACGTGAAAATGATTTATAGAAAAATAAAATACGTAAAGGTGCTCAAGAGAAATAAAAATTAGCAGAAAGGCAATAAATAAAAAGTGAATATGAATAAACGTGGAGATTTGTTTTAACACAAAAGAACGATTTTGTTACGGTCGAGTAACTTACACAGTTTCAGAGAAATTATACCATAACAAAAGTGCTTTTTGTGCAATTTAAAGTAAATTTCATTGAATATCCTACATTTGCACAAATATCTTCTTTAAATAGTAAATTTCCCAGTTTGAATTGAAGACACACACTGGATTCCATTCCATTTTTCCCATATTATCAAATTCATATCCCATCACTAATGTAATTAATATTAGGATATTACTTGTAATTAAATAAATAAATACGTATAAGAAAAATATATATTGGGTGTATCTCTCTTTAACTATGGCACATTACTTTGGTAAGTCGGGAAGAATTTGTGTGACAATAAGAAGCAGACAGGAAGTAGTACTGTCTCTAAAATGCGAATCTGTGGGTAAGCCGCACTAGGAAATGATTCTTAAGAGGGTAAGCAACTATACATTACTGATCATACCAACACACACAAAAATAATATCATGCCAGACAGACTGTACAAAAGTTCTTTCTTGGAATATATTTATCTTAAAGAATAGTACATATTAAAATTCAACTAAAATTTTCTTTAAAGAAGTTTCCTTTGGCAGAAATATAGGTGGCACAAAAATCACTTGACACTTATTTATAAAAGTACTGAATTTATTTCATTTTATTTATTACAGACAATTATACTTTATGTTCAAAATATTTTCAATCTTCATTAATACATTTTTGCAATTTTTTGGGATTACTGTTACACATTGTATGACAAAGTTCTCTAACACTGTCCAAATCATTGAATGCGTCGTAAATGTAATCTTTCAGTTCGTCAAGAGTACGAGACTTTCTAGAATAAGTAGCTATTATTACAGTAAACAAGAACATAACGCTGACCGCAATCTGATTTTACAAATGCTGCTAAATTATGAAATTGAGGTTGTCTCTATTCACAATTACACAAAACAAAATGCATGGATGAAGTAATAGAATAATTTAAAAGATTTTTAACTTGGAGGACACTCACAGGACAAAAAATAAAAATACTTAATTTCATCAATGATACTGTTCTAGCTGACTGGTTCTGGAAATGATTTAAATGTTAATAAGAATAGGTTCAATGTCAGGGAGAAATTCAATCTGAAAAAATAATAAAAATTTGATGATGAGGAAAATAATGAGATAAACTCAACAAAAAAAATAACAATATTCATTTAGAGCATGGCAACAAAATACTTATCAGTAGTATATACAAAAATATTAACAACTAAGAATAAAGGTTCTTGTAATCTGGCGATAAAGATAATCTTCAGAAATATGTTTTTTGACAGCATTATCTACAGAGGGTTTAAAAAGAATCCAAGAGAAAAAATTTAGAATACAGTTGAACATTAAAGCATACTGATTATATAAATTTGGTTATAGAAACCATAAAGGAAGACAAAAATTAGAGGTAAAAAAAAGTAAACTGCAATGGAAGATTACCAAGGATGAAATACGTACTTCTATATTCTTCAATAAACCTACAACTGCAATAAACCAACATATCTAACTAACAGATATAAATCATATAACAGTTTCAGAAACTAACTGAACTGGAATGGAAATGAATTAGCTGAAGGTATATAAGCCAATCTACATAATAACATCTGTAAATAGAATTTAAGAACTGTATGTGCAACACCAAACTTAATGGTAGCGGATAAGACTTACACTTAATATTTGCATAATCTCATAAGTCATGTTATCATTAACAAAAAAAATAATAACAATAGTAACAACAATTAGGAATAAAACACTACAATTAAAAGAATACATAAAAAGATTTACTTACAAAGCAAACTCTCCACAAATCCAAGCAGCAGCATAAAGTACATCAGCCATTTTTGATCCTGGTTGTGTAAGTATGTGTGCATCCTCTAACAACTGAGCCATTTTTTGTACAGCAAATCCTCTTATAGCCGTACACGCACTGCGACAACTAACATTTGAGCAGCTACTAATGGGCCATGTTGTGTACCTTCCATTCTAGTTAAATCTACCAGTACACTTACGTATCTGTTAAAAAAAAATTAAACAAGTAAATACCATAACAATACCGATATGAATTAAAAAATGATATTGAATCGTTCCACAAAAACAATCTTAATATAAGATCCTAAATGCCAATAGCAAGTATGGAAACTATAATCCGGTAATTTAATGTCAGCAATCTACTGGACCAGTCTATTAAATGAACAATACAGGAAACACAATGCTTAAGAGTGGACTTACTAGTTTTGAGGCTACAATTAGAAAAAAAAATGCTGCAGTCTTGACACAATACTGTTAAAACAAAGTATATTGCAAAGTTTCCCTTGTATTCTAATTAATCAGAGCAATACTGTACCGATAACTAGCCTACTAGTTTTCAGAGCATAAGCCTCAATAATAGTTATTTTAATGCCAGACTTTTAATAATGGTTTCATCTTCTTAATTTTTCTTTACAAAAGTGCATTTGAAAAATAACTATCCATACATCTATATAAACATATATACTGAGGCAATTTTTTTCCTTGTACTGCGATTAATGTTTTTTGTAGTTTGGTTATACTGCATTGTGTGCAATTTGCTTCTGTGAGCCAGTCAGGCCGATGACCTTAAAATGAGAATGTTTGTCATGTTCTTCGTTATTCATTGTGTGAACACACAATGAATGAAGGTGGACGAACGTCCACCTTTAAATGACTGAAACCGTTTTTTTTTCTGTTTTATAACAATGAATATTTCTTGTTAACTACATCTTCTGTTAGAACAGTAGACCAGTATTCTGTTTGAATTCCAGGTACACCAATTCCTAATCAATATAGTATAAGGGTGTTAATCGAGAAATTTAGGAAATCAGGAGAAGTAAAGGAATATAAGTAAATCAGTAGAATTACAGTACTCAATGAAGAAAAACTGTAAGACATATCAGCTAGTATGTGACGTAGTCCCAATAAGTCCATGTGAAAGTCACCCTAACAGAAAAACTGCAAGTTACAACTGCACACAACACATAAGGCAGTTCATAAGAAGCTCAGTCTCATCTGAAACCGGTTCAAATTTATCAACTTCAGACTGTGGAAAATGAACTCAATTCTGTGAATGGTTTAAACTGTTTCTACAGACAATTCTAACGATGTTTTGGATTATGTTTTCTACACTGAAGAGGCATGGTTTTATTTATCATGATATACGTACACAGAGAACTCGTATTTATGGTCTTCCAACAACCCACAACCATACATGAAAGTCCTCTACGTGATCAGAAGATTGAGGTGTAGATAGCAATATCCATGAGAAGAATAGTCATTACAATATTTTTCTAGAAACAATAATTCAGCTCGTTATTGTGAAACAGTTCACCAGATAACAGGAAGGTAAACAAGGATGAAATTTATAACGTTTAGATTCAACAAGTTGGCACAGCTACACATACAGCCAGGCAATCCATTAAGTTGCTGAAGTAGGTTTTTGGAGATTGAATCATTTCTAAGGGCTTGTGGCCACTACATTCTACGGACTTAAGCATGCTGGATTTTTATTTCTGGGGTTATAAGTATACAGTTATAAGTATTTCAGATATATACAGTAATGTTTGTCAAGGAAAACCTCCACACCTTCTTGGAACTTCAAACTGCTATTCGTGATTTCACCAAGAACAATCCACTAAACAAAACCGTGACAGTCTTTGACAACAAGAAGAAATGAGTGCAGATATATCTGACTGTTCATAAAAATTATTTCCAGGTGCATTAGTGTATGACGGGTGTATATTACTTTTTGAACACAATGTATATCAGTCAAATAGAGCAGGTTAATTGTTAATATCTAACTAGCACCTTCAAACAATAAATTTTCAGGTATTCCAGTTGGAACACATAATTCTCAGAAAATAATTGGATTACAAATTAATTTTTAAACATCTTTAGAGCTCAATAACATAAACAAACCATAAAGAATTAGAACAGCAGATTATTCAAATGAAAATGCCACAAATCAAATTTGTTTTAACATAAATTACATTATAATAATAATAATAAATGTTCAGTTTTCAATAACAGACACATGGAACACAATTAAAATGTCTACAGAGTTACTTACAGATAAAATATTAAATATCATCAAACCACCATTTAGTTACTGCTATTATTGTACAAACTAGTAAAAATCATTACGCAAGACAGTTAATTAAAATAATAAAAATAAGGGTACAATAAAAATTAAACTACCATAAATAAACATACCTACCATTCAAAATTAGTAATGTTTTGTGAGCAGATGTCAATTATTTTAGAAAGTAATTCATCTCTATATGTTGTACCTTTAGCTTTATCCATATGTACTATTAACTTTTTAACTATTTCCATTAGTTTTCTTTGAGACCTAAAACAAAAATTTTTAATTAATAACTCCCAAGTTTTTATTTTTAATTTCATTTGAGTACAAGTTATCCATAATCTTTGTCTAGAAGAAAACAAAATTAGATTTACATCGTATCAAAAATATTGCTTCGCATCAGAATATTATAAATTCTTTTCTATTTTTGCAACAAACATTCTGAAAAACAGCTAGGATCAAAGACAGATTCATCGATCAAATATACACATAAAACTATAAGGCTTAAGAAGCTGGAGAAGAAAGATCTCATTAACACAAAAAGTAACTGATAAAAACACACTTTCAACATATATAGAAAATTAATAATGATAAGATACTTATATTCACAAAACCTCAAACAATCTGACTTAACTTAAACTGTCTACGTTTAGAAATAAATTCCATAGAATATTTAATAAATACATATCATATGAAGACCAAATAGAAAATAATATTCTAAAATATCTACTATGCAAGTACTGGTTAGCTTTGAAGCTTCTTAAAAAGACCGCTTAACTTGTCACATTTATTAAATATTTATTATGCCTTCATATATTGTCATAAAAGTATACTGTCATCTCTTGGAGCTCCCTCAAAAAGTCAGAATTAGTTTTTAAGATAGAAATGGGCTGTCAGACCATTATCTTGTGACTGGCACCTGTACTTATGGATTATATAGACCGATATTTAGAAAATTAAATATGTTACTTTATCCTTGTGATTATATTTATTAAAAAGAATGTTCACTTATTCTTAAAAAAAAAAGAAAAGAACAATAACAACCACCTTTAGCAAACCAGACAAAAAACTGTTTTCATGTAACTCAACACAAAATTTCAGCATAAGAGAAATGGCTTTATTATATTTCTGTTACCATTTTTAATAGATTACCAAACCATTTGAAAAATTTCCAACCTATTTATTTGGAATACAAGTAAAAGATTTTCTTTCACACAAAAAGTATTACTCTGTCGATAAACTTTTAAACAGTACTATTTAAAAATAAAAGCATGATGATCTATCTACACCCCATTCAATGTGTACATAAATATCTGATCAAAATAATTTTCAACAGCATCTTCTGAATTTTGAAGTTTTTTTATATTTAGTAACTTCTAGTATTTAATTAAAAATTTCATGTATTTTTATTAAAATATTAATAGACTTTAATCATTTTTTTCTACATTTATAATTTACCTTTAATGATGTGATCCATATATTATTATGTAACAATCAGATAACATTTTACTTATTTACCGCACACAGTAACAACATATCATCTTACTCATTAACTCACTATTGCATAAATTAAATAAAAATAATAAAACAAAAATACATCACAAAAAACAAAGACTGGAGAAAATAGCTCGTTTTCATATACCATTCAGAACGTAAAGGGAAACAATAAGTTAAATATTAAACACAATCACCAATTAAATATAACATCCCTGAAAATAGAACTGCTCTGACAGCACATTTTACTGAAACAAGATCCAGCTTCAGAGGTGTAATGAATATTAAAAGTCCTCCTTGGAATATAACAATCATCATTTCAGAACTGTCTCGTAGATGCATAACATGAATCTACCGACATTAACAAGAACCTTCACATTAACCACAAAAAGATCACACTAAAACGTGCTTTAACTAATATATAAATATACAAAAGCACACCATACAACTAAACGAGCGCAGATCCAACACACTTTCTGACCGATTTCTAAAGTATATTTGGCTAACACAAAAGAAAATTCCTACCGATAACATCAACTGAAGCTTGCAAACAGCAGTGTCAGACATTAAAAATGCCACTATAGCATTTTCTTAATTAAGCTATGACATAACTTAATGTTATGATTTAAGTTTTAAAACTGAAAATGTTACGATAAAAGTTTCAAAACGTAATTTAATAAGGTCTGTTTGATTTGCCATCAAAAATGTCAATAGATATTAATTACTACCAATCATGGAAAAACAATCAATATGTTGCAATTAATGTAAAAAAAAAAAAAAAAAAAAAAAAAAACCTGTAATAAGCAAAATAAGTTTCAATAATAAAAAAAGAAAGAAATGAGAAATTTTCTACCAACCAACAGGGAATACAATAATTCTATAACTGAGACACAATTCATTCTAAATTATGTTGATTATAAAAATTATAACAAGAAGAGAATCGGTATAAAAGGGCAGTTACGGTGACTTATGAAGTCTGTTCAGAAAATAACTGAACATTTTCAATTACACGCCAAGGAAGATAGTTAGTGATGAGCAGTTGGCACCATTGTGTTCATAATCTCCTCTATAACCATATGTTCTTGAAATGCTGATATCTCATTTAGTTTTCATGTTATTATTATTTGAGTGGAGCGTGTTTAAGTGCTAGTAGTGATTTTTGTAATGTGTGATTTTCAAGAGCAACGATATAACGTAAAGTTTTGCGTGAAATTGGGGAAAACTTTCACATGACATTTAAACTTTTGAAACAAGCTTACAGAGATGATGCTCTAGGTCTTACGTGATTTTAAAAATGGTTTTCACGATTTAAAAGTGGTCGTAAGTCAACTGAAGATGACCCTCGACCAGGAAGCCCTTCTACTTCAATTGATGACACCCGTGTTTAGAAAATCAATGATCTGGTATGTGCAAATCACCGATCGATTGTTAAAGAACTTGCAGAAGAGGTTAGCATCTCAATTGGATCATGCCGTGATGTTTTGACTGAAAAATTGAATATGCATCCGGTTGCAGCAGATGACCAAGCAGCAGAAAGAACATCAAGTGGACATTTGTCGGGAACTTCTTGAACAAGCCAACGATGATAAAACATTCATGCCAAGATCATAACAGAAGACTAAAGCTGGGTTTACGGCTACGACATCGAGACAAAAGTTCAATCATCACAATGGACTGACAAAGGATCGCCACACCCCCAAAAAAGCATATCAGTCTCGATCCAATGTAAAAGTGATTCTTTGTGTTTTTCAATTTTAATGGAATTGTGCATTTTTAATTCTTTCCTCAAGGTGGAACAGTGAACAGTGCGTATTATCAAGGCATTTTAAAATGGTTATGTGAAAAAAAATCCACAAAAAGAGACCAGAGTTGTGGCATGACAACTCATGGTTCCTTCACCACGACTATGCGCCCACACACTCAGCTTTGTCAATTCATCAGTTTCATGCCAAAAATCAGATCACTGTCCTCCCTCAGCCTCCCTAGTTGTCAGATCTGGCTCCTTGCGATTTTTTCTAATTTCCAAAATTAAAATCACCGATGAAAGGACACCAACAATTGAAGGTATTACAGCAAATTCGTCAGAAACCTTAAAGAATATTTCATATGAAGCTACCCAGAACTGCTTTGCTAAGTACAAAAACCACTGGGAAAAGTGTGTAATTTGGGAAGGAAAGTACTTTGAAAGGGACAAGGACCAATTTATCTGTCAAATTAATAATAAAGATTAAAAAAATAAAGTTTGAATATTTTCTGATCAGACATCGTATAAAGGCAAACCACTGGCTCCCTATCCAAGAATTGCAGGTTTGAATAATGTTAGGCGCAACATTTTCTTACGTACCACTGGCTACGAAATAGGGTAGCGCTATGACATAACTCTATGGTATGTCATAGAGCTACCACTGTTTTTCTTTGTGAGTATTTTTTTACTAATGAATATACATAGATAAAAGCTATTTAATAGTCTTAAGAATCCTTCATTTTATTACAAAAAAAAAAAATTGGTAACAGAACTGTAATTATTTATTATAACAGTAAATAAAAAATTATGCCAACATATAAATTTTTACCATTACGTATAGAAGATCAAGAGCTCGTAAGCGAATGGACTCATATTTTATCATCCAGACATTGCATAGCCAAATCTTTATGTGATTGAACAGATTTTGGATGAGACTTCAATATCTTTGACATAGCAAGTAGGCCCAAATATTTTACTAAAAAAAAAGAAAAAACTAAAGTATTATAAACAAAAAATAAATTGCACTTTTTAGATTTATAACACTTATAATACTACAAAGAATTTTAAACCGATTAAAAATTAATAGTAACGTGACACTGACAAAAAAAAATTAATAAATTATCTAAAATTTTAAAGCTGAAACACTTAATACAAAATAATGAACTAAATAAAATTTTAATCACACTAACATTAAAATTATCCTGAACAAGATATATTACAATTCAGTTTCATAAATCGATACTTACAAAGATTTATACTTTATATAGTTTCAACAATGAACAAGTTTCTTTACATATAATACATAATAATAATTTACAATATGCTGTAAAGGTAATTAATTCTTAAATTTAATTAGCAGGCAAATTATTTCATAAAATACATATTTTTTAAATCTATTTACTAAAGAAAACTATTTTATATTTATTGTTACTAAATTTATAAATATACAATACTGTTCAATAGTTTTATACATGTCACATCAGAGGTCTTTGTCTAGATATGAGGTGTCGGTAACTTAATTTATGGACACATTATTAAAAAGGACAGATTTTAAATAACTGTATACTACACCGGCTTTAGTAACAACATTTAAATTATAAAGTTAAATTCTCCCAATAACATTCATAACCAATTTATAATTAATTTTCAATACAATTTCACTTCGTGAAAATTGATAAATAAACATAAACTCCATCCATAAGGAAATATATCTTTATTTTGTATCACTCAATATATTAAAACACTTGCAAAAATTAGTAAAAGATACAAACTTCATATACAGTAAGCATACAAACACACACTAAAAAGATTAAAATAAAAGTTTAAGTAATAAGAATATAGTGCATATAATGAAAATGAAAGCTTGTGTTGCAGAAGGTTGAAACTGCATTACTACATTTACAACTATCTAACATGATAACAATAATGATTTTTGTGTTTTTAATTATGCACTTTTAATTTATTGGTTTCATGTTTTATTAGTTATAATTCATTATTACATAATTAGTATTAATAATTTAATAGAGATTGCAAAAACAAGAATTTTAATTTAGGTGTACTTTTAAACTAAAAAATTTTAACTAGTGCTTGAATGTATATTGTATCTGTAATTACACTAAATTAGATGTACAATTATTATAGTAAAATTCTTTTTTGTACAATATTTGGAATTTCTTAATATTTAGAATTTTCAAATGCTTTTTTTGTTTTCATTATTGATAGCACTATTATTATTAACTCTTACTTAATATTTTTATTACATGTCCAGTTCCTTTGCAAAATCACAATCTTCTTTGTCTTTATTGGAATAGTCGGTCGCCTTTACCACCACTGTCTACATATATGACAAATTTATCAGTAATTTTGTCAATTAGTGGTTCCATCTTCTTAGATTGTTTTAACTTTTTTTTACATGTTCACAATATACTTTCCGATCATCCTTATTCATTTTTTCCTCGGCTAATCTTTTAATATCTAATATTAAAAATGTTGAGGAATTACTATCAACATTTTTTCAGAGTCGTCCATATCATCTCAATCAGATATAAATCAGGATGCCCACCGGGTTGGTCTAGTGGTGAACGCGCCTTCCCAAATCAGCTGATTTGGAAGTCGAGAGTTCCAGCGTTCAAGTACTAGTAAAGTCAGTTATTTTTACACGGATTTGAATACTAGATCGTGGATGCCGGTGTTCTATGGTGGTTGGGTTTCAATTAACCACACTTCTCAGGAACGGTCGAACTGAGAATGTACAAGACTACACTTCATTTACACTCACACATATCATCCTCATTCATCCTCTTAAGAATTATCTAAAACGGTAGTTATCGGAGGCTAAACAGAAAAAGAAAGAAGATATAAATCAGGATGGTAAAGAATCAGGAGGAAGTGGCAAAACATGATGCCGGTATTTTTTTAATAGTTCATCAAAATGGTAATTTATTTTTGAATTTCTATTTAATTATGCGATTTAATTATGTCATACAATTGTGGTTTTAACATTGCTTTAACAGAATATTTTTCTTTTCTAACCGATTAATCATGCTACTTTTCCTAACATTTGAATCAGCAATTTTACTCCTGTACCACTGTCATCCAACCATGATTTTGTCGCCGCATAGGACATTAAAATATATGATTCATCCAAATAAACAATCTAACAATTTTCTTTTCTGCAATCAGTCATTCTTCTTAAATATTCTATCCTCTTTCATGGATGTTTTCTTTCTGACACAAAGGTTTCCTATCATTACCAGTTTTTACATTTAAAGCCTAATACTTTTAGTATAGTTGTAGAACCTTTAAAATGAATACTCTTTTGAAGTCCTCCAAGTAATTTATTTAATGCAGGCAGTTCATTATGTATAGCATGAAACTCGTTAACTGTTCATCTTACACACCTTGATCAAAATTGTCTAATTCACTAAATGGTTATGAAAGTTGTTTTTACTTTTTGGTGTGCTGAACAAGCACGAATACGATTTAGATTTAACATGAACCTACTTTTCATTTAGCAGTTTTTGAATTTGTGATCTTGAAATCCAATAAGCTGCAGCAGCTCTTCACATCTTTGAATGCATATTAAATGTCTCTCGTCTTCTAATTTTCCTAACATTATAATTTTTTTCTTCGTAAAATCATATACATTATTTACTATTTCACAAGCTTGACTACATAGCATTGTCTTCATAAACAATGTGTGCAATAAATACTACCTTAAATCTGTTCAGGGCTTCCACCTGCCCTACAACCAAAAACGACCCACCATCCATACAAATTCAATAAAACACAAAACATTCACTAACACACCACACACTACAGAAGGAAACCATTTGTGCCAACTTCCCCCAAGAATTGAACTAAATCAGTTTATTGAAAATAATAAGCAGTGACTAAACTAGTAGTAAGTTATAATTTCTAGGGTGTAAGCCTTAATACCACAAAATACCTAATACAAAATGATATTTAGGTAGATTTAAATTTTCCCACTGCAAACAAATAATAGCATTCACTAACAAAAAACCGATTCACTAATACACATAAAACATTAAACAACTAAATAGGTTTATTGAAAATAAAAAGTAAACTTTTGTATTGAATACTGATCAACAACGGGAACAAAAATTACTTAGCTATTCCATCAACATATATAAAATGGCTAAACTATTAATAAACTACTATAATTTGTAGCGTATAGGCCTATTATTTAATGACAATGTTTATCACTATAAACATCATCAGTACCAATACCCATTCATTACACAAGTGCATATAAAGATAACTCAAATGAAATATTTTGATAACCTCTATTCATTCATTTTATGACTCATTTGATGGAAAAGGAGTCTCATAATACAAGTATAAACTATTTGTTTTTGAACTGTATAGTAGGAATAAATATTTTTAACGAAATTATTGTCTGAAATTAAACAAAATGAAAAAATGAATTTTTGCTATTTATGAAAATAGTTACACACACGTTATATTGCGGAATACTTGGTTTCTGAATGAGCCTAATGTTATGAGAAAAGAGTAATATATAAAGCGCTGCACAAAGACCGTCTGCCTTGTGCAACAAAGCTTTTATTTTCATCGTATGCACTGTACATACATTATGTTTATTTTTACTGTTAAAATATTTCATAAATATATTACTTTAAAACTTTTACACTTTTCTTTATTGAGTTATGTCATTTTAAAAAATTAAATTTTTTTTAAAGGAACTGTTGTATATTAATTGATTGTACATGGACACAGTTATCATTTTTTCTTAATAATTTACAATAAACTGACATGCTGATAAGTAAATCTATTCATAAGGATGGATTTTAAAAAAAAGATTTAAAGAATGCTTAGCAACTTACAAAGTAGCTAAATACGCTAAGTTACAAAAATTTTATCTGAAATGGTTTAAAAATTCTCAATTTATGAGAAGGAAGGGGGATTTGTTAAATCAAATGTGAAAAGAAGATCGAGTGGAAGGAGACCATCAATCAAAATTTTGGGATCACATGAAAGAAATTATGGCAAACATAAGGAATGAGAAGGCAGAACAAAAGATGTTGAGGTTAGAAAAGTGAAAAAAAGCCGGTAGATGGGTATGAACAGAGGAAATATAGATCGAATTAAGAATTTATACAAGGCAGTAACAAAAAACAAACTTCCCTCTAGAAAATCTAATAATAAAATATTACTTAAAGGACAACAGACCTTAAAAGAAAAATCAGATACAACAAAATGAAACATTTATCAGATCTGGTCAGCAAAAAAAACACATAATTAAAACGAATCACTTTAAACTCATAATTACTTATACAGAATAGAAAAAACTGGCAATACTTTGCATGACTTTCCTAGCTATGCTGATTACCATACAATACCTTGCTCAGCTTTTACATTGCAAAACTTTTCTGGCGGCACCAAAAAAGCTTTGCGATTGAGATAATTAAGTCTTATTTTTATTTTCATAATAAACGTTTAAATATAAGTAACAAAGTAATTCTGATTATTTTTTTTAATTTTGGGGCCCTAGTATCAACACGGCATTTTTATTGATTACGATTACCAAAATAAGATTTAGTCTTACATTTCAAATAAAAAATATTTTTGATTTTGGGGGCTTTCGTAATCTACGGGACAGTAAAAGGTTATCCTTAAAACAATTAATAAATTTAAAAAAAAGATTGTTAACAATATTTAAGAATAAAATATAACTTTTATGAAAGTAATGAAAAAAACTGCTTCTTATTTTAGGTCTAGGGTATACTACAGAAGCCAAAACTATTTTAATTGCCCAAATTGACAAAAAAAAAAAAGAAGAAGGCATTTATAATACAAATTAAGAGTTAGAATATTACATTTTTTAGATGTAGGATTAAAAATAAAATTTTTGTAAAAATATTCATATATAGATGGGTTAACCTTATTAAATTTGCTTAAGTAAAGTTTTCTCTAAATCTAACACTCCTTCCATGAAGGATAAAACAAAAACATATACATTTTCAAAAAAACCTTTCTGTGTAAGATCCAGGGTTTATAATTTTGGAAAATTATGTAAAAAAATGCAATTTTTTTTTTTAAATATCAAAACTGAATGGAAACAGCAAAAAACATATATTTCAATTTCAATTGGTGGGGATTGATTTTCTGAAAAAAAAAAAACATTTTTTTTATTATTTACACATGCAATGTAGTAACAAATTTGCTAAAGTAATCTACTTCCAAAGTGGTTCGGAAGAAAATTGTATTTTTTTGCAATATCCGCAACCCTGAACAAATTCTGTAAATAAATTAATATGGTCATTGCCCCGTGTGAAGAAATATTCAAACCAAATTCTAACAAAACTGGTTTGATCAATGTTGAAATATAAGGCTAAAAGCAGTGTTACACATACATATACATATACACACATATATATATTTTTGGACTAAATGAACTAGTTGGACTGTAACACATAAAAGATTTTCAAAAACCCGATTCCCCATTTTTGATATGACCACCTACATAATTTCCCCTTTCAAATAACTATTCTAAGTAAATCAGTTGGGAAGTAGTAAACACAGAACAGTAATGTTCTGTGTTTACTACTTTGGCAACAGGATGCCAAATTTAAATAAAATTCTCTCTTGTAATATTTGTATTTCAATAATTAAACAAATTTTGTTGTACGACTATATTTAAAATATTTAAACGGTATTATATATTGTTTTTTAATGTAATGTTTTATAAATCTAATCCTCTTATGCTTAAAAATAAAATCCAGCACAATTAGTAAAATTAGTGTAACTATTCTGTAGTCAGTTAGGTTGTAGAGTGAAGAATAAACAAACATTGCATTTGTGTTAGATTTCATCATGTTTCTGCCGAGTCGCTTCCCTTATATCAGTGCTGATTCAGAACAAGGCTGTATCTATATACAACACAATAATCATAACTGATATTAGTCATCATATAATTAGTCGGTCATATAGTACTCGTGTAATCAAATATTTATAATATTATGCCTTTCAGTTTATTAAAATCATTGATATTTTCGTATGATTACTAGTTTTATATGCATCAGGATTTACAGGAGATGCTTCTGAATCGGCCACCTGAACATCTGAATGCGCAGTTTGTTGACTTCAACTTATAAGCTAACTGAATAAGATATAATTAGTAAAACAAAAAATTAATAAATATAACTTACAATTTTGATCAGAATCTTCAATAAGAATCCTTAATTTTTGATCACATAACTGAAAAAAGAAAAAAGCCATAATACACTTGCAAAAGAATGAAATGATCAGTACAAATATGTAATATTATAGTTTCAAACAGAAAATGAAGTGTAAAATTTAAAAAAAAAAATCATCTACACGAACTACCTTAACTAAAGAAGAAAAAGAATCAATATTAATTTTTTACATTACGAAAATTAACAGTTAAAGAACAAAAATAATACAACTATTAAAATTATGGATTATATACCAAATTAGATATACTAATATCAAATTAATCACAAGACAAAAAATTATAGTAACCACGGATTAACAAAGTAATACAGTATTATTAATGATTTACATTTTACTAAAAAACTTAAGAAAATATAAAAGAAAAAACAGCTCAACAAAAATAAAATAATAAACAGCTTTTTTAACATATTATTAACTTAAATCTTTAAAACTATATTAATATATACAGAAATACTTATAAAAATTAATTTTCAAGTTTTTTTTTTTTTACTATAAAAAAGTGAATAGTACTACTAGGCAGTAAATCAAAATACATATTGTAGTAAGACAGATAAAACAGACCTGAATAACTGATTCCTACTAAAGAAGAAAGCAGTAGAAAATATAATAATGGGAGGAATCAGAAAGGGACTAAAAGGAACCCTTTTAGTAAAGCTAACAGGTCCATTATCAATCGACCTTTGTAATACTACTTATAAACACACCTTAACAGATGTTCCGTGAGATGAGTTACTGGACCCAGAATAGGAATGCATAAGAAAGTGAAAGGGTCAATCGTTCTCACACTCAACCGAGGTCTGGTCCTGCGGGTCAAGAGGGTAGGAGTGTAAATACCCCAGGGAAGATGAGTTGAAATCAGTTCTGCGAGAGAGTTCTAAACGAGGATTTATTATGCAAGTTTGAAGCAAGAGTAATCTGCAAGGACGGTGAAGGAGCGAATTTCTAGTGCGTACAAGTTCAACGCAATTAAGGTGACATCACAAGTAATTCCAGTACATGAAAACAAGAAACGGTTCAGTGAGTTACAGTTAAGAATATAAGCGAAAGAGATAATGTACTAAATTTCATTCATAAATTGGTAGTGTTTGTTTGGCAGTGAAAGAATTTTATACTTGTATTATCTATTGTGGTTACAAGATTAGTGATTAAAAGTATTAAAATTAGCGGTCATACTAATGTCTTATGTCAATGGGACTGAATTCTGGTTTTCAATATTTAACTACCTGTAAATAAAACCTGGCGATTCCTTTAATTTCTGTTTTGTATGTAATCACTGTTTATTATTATCGTTATATGTTAGAAATAGTAACAATTACCATAATGAATCGTAATTTTCAGTTACATTTTAACTACAAGAAAAATCTAAGTTTAATATTTTATACTATTCTGAAATAGTACAAAAAGTAAATGAATAATAATTTGATTTAGAGCTGGATAAAAATCATTTTAGTAGGTGTATCACGTAAAAGAGAATTTACTACATCTCTAGCTCAATTATGCGAAAAATCATTAACATAAAAAAGAACTAATCATTCTTAGCAGAAAAAATACTGCATCAGAAAAACAAATCAACAGATCTGTCGGCAAAATTATTTAAATGGATACCTGCAAAACAAAAATGAATGTAGAAACATTAATGATAAATTATAACATAACAAACCGAACGAGTAGTATCACATTTTTTCTATGTTTAATTTATATTGTAATCTTTTGAATTCAGTTTTTTATATCATGAAAAAGCAAATTTTCATAGATTATTCTAAGAAAATTTGAGGAATCCTGTTAAGAAATTCTGATTTAAAATTACATTTTCATGCTGATTTAATAAAACATCTATATGAGCGACTCAAGAAGATTTCTTAACGCAGTTTTCAACTTATAAATTCAATTTCTATAAACATTTCTTAATTATTTACAAAACATATAACAACAAAATCATCTTACAAATTATAGATAATGTTATTTTTATGTCTATATAATATAAATTTTCAATAAATAAGAGAGGTTTACACACAATAATGTTAGAAATAGACCCTTAAACAAAATTAAAGTGAAAATCACCCTAAAATCTAAGGATTGAAATAGTACTAAGCATAATCTTTTAAATAAAGCAGTAATAAAATTTTAAAAAACTATTGTATTAAAGGAAAGAAATATTACATTTTTTCTTTTAATGGGACACAAGATCAGGCAAACTCAGTAAATTAAAATTTAGTAGATTAAATAAGCATTACTTTTCCCATTCATCAGAAAATTTTACAATTATTGAATAATTTCAATTAAGTAATATGCAAATTTATGTTAATGATTAAATTATAATAGGAAACAGAAAAAAAATTGTTTACAAAAGGGACAAAAAACATTAAAATTAAATTAATCCAATTTCAATTAAATTAAATCAATAAGTATGTTATTCAGTTATGGGAGGTAAGCTATTCAAGTACATCAATAACTACCTATTATATCTTCTTTTATTCATTGGAAACAATTACAGTTTTAATTGATGATAACATGCTTAAAAGATTGGCTGTATATCTTTATAGAGCAAGAGAAAGTATCTGAAGTGTCTTGAAGTGGATAATAATCTTTATTTAATCATAACTTGTGACTTTTCTTTTAGTATTTATTAAAATTACGGATTTAACAGAAGTTTTATTTTTTTAAGAGAGTATTAATAAAATGTCACATGTATAGAGGGAGACAGGATAAAAAAAATTATCCTTATAATTTTAAATGAATTAAAATCCATTTAAAATAAAAATTACATTCTCTTTTTATTTTATGAATTTACTTCAGAAGCCTGGTACTTATATGATAAACAAAAAAATCTCATATAAAGATATCAATCAAGCACGGTTAATATATCTGAACTGGAATGATTCACCATTTCAGAATGAAATGCAGAGTCATTACTACCATTCTGCTGCAGAGATAACTGGAATATAAAAACGTAATCTCATTAACGTTTAATTTAATTCATTCATAACAATGTATAAATGATGCGTTACATCTTTTAATAAAAATTAAAAGTTTTTTAAAAATTACACGACTTAGAAATCTTAGTCAATAGCGAGCATAGTCATTACCATTACTGCAACAGTTAGCAAATATCTACAACATGAAAAAAAAGACAAATACTAGTTTCAAATGTAGATCTAAGAATTAAAAAAAAATTGCTCCAAATATTTGTGTGCCATGATGTGCTTTATCATAGTGAAATACAGACAACATTTATCACAGTGAAAGAGAAAGAAAAAAAAATAGAAGTCTTTGAAATGTAATGCTGTAAGATATTAAATATTAACTGGGTCGATAAAATTTGAAATGATGAGGTCTTCAGAAGAGAAATTGAAAATCACTTATACTACAGAAGAAAATAAATCTATAGTAGAATCTTATAAAGAGATGACGTATGTTGATAGGTCGTGAATTAAAACATACTGATTTCATTAATTTGATGGTAAAGGGTTCCATAAAAAGTAAAAACTAAACAGGAACACAAAGACTGGAATATGTAAACTAACTGAAAATATAGGATATAGGAAATTCATTGAAGTTAAAAAAAGTTAGTACAAAATAGAAAGGTATGGAGAATAGCCTAAACCAAGACTAACAACAAGAAAACTAATTTCTTGTCACGTTCAAAGAAATTAAACCGATAGAGAAAGTAGACTACTCGCACATAACCACACAAGTTGACAAATTCATTACTGTATCGAGTAATTCTAAATTAGTAAGAAAATATATTTTGTGTGTACAACAAAAAGCTCTACGAGATAAAATACTTTATTATTCAGGCTAAACCTATTTGAAATTTAATCCTAGAATGTAAAAATAACAATTTATAATAAAGAAGAAAAAGATTTCATTATGAACTCATTATCCTGGTGAGCCTTAATGCTATCATATCTATCAGAATGTAATTTTAGAAAAGCCATTAAAGTTAAAATTAAGTTTTAAAATTAAGCCATTAAATTTTTAGAAAAGTTTAAAGAAGAATATTACGTGTGGAAAATAAGTCCCGCATCATATATTATACTAATAAAACATTTAAGCATATCACTAACTCGGAAGAAATTTTTTTCAAATGATAAACATTTCATTTAATTTTAAAGTAATAAAAGTCCAACAATTATAAGAATATAAAAACAAAAAACAATGAAAAACCAACATCTTAGTAAATGATAAATTTTACCGACTATAAACAGAAGACGCTATTCCAAAATTGTTACTGATTATCAATTGAAAATAAAGCAACTGCCTCAGCAACACAGTGGGTACGCAGCATCTGTCTAGTATCATCTAATCAGTTGAGTGCTGATAAAAGATCAGTTGAAAGAAACTGACATTCTCCCCCTGCCAATTGTAAGATTTGTCATATGATTTAATTTTTACAATGAGAACAAAATGAAATTAAATTCCACTAATGACAAAATTATGATACAGATTCAAACTGTGAGCATGAAAACAGCAAGGAATAGTCTAAATAATGGATCTATATTCATACATATAACAAGCCAACAAAAATTCAATCTGGCCCTCAAATACTGTAAAAGCTGATATCACAAGATGATAAGTGCCTGAATGTGTGTGGTAACTACGTAGAAAAAATCTAATTATATATTTTATTCAATTGTGGATAGTTCTTGTACTGGGTAAGCAACTTAAATCCAAACTGAGCTACGTTGAACTGAACTTATTTGAGTGTCGTTTTTAACAATTCTATGTTCACTGCTGCTAGTAATGCCACTATTGGTTGTATATGTTATTACGCTAGTCTATTGCTGTAAGTTGTAAACAGTTCGGTATAGTTTCATTGTCTGCAGATGTTATTTTTCTAAAAAGCCTTTTTGATTGAGGAAAGGGTGACTATTAGTGTAAGTTTATGTGCGTTCTGGATCCTTTCAAGATTGAAACACATCAAATAATCATGGAAAAATTTCTGAATGCCAGCATCCCAGAAAAGAGTAGCGTACACAAATTAATTAAAAAGTGTCACATGATGAGGCTGGTTTCAAATGCAAAAATTAAATAGGCAACCTTTAGTCAAGACTCTAAAATCCATTGCCGATAATATTCAAAGAATAATTTCTGCCAGTCTGAAAAAATCGAAACGTAAGTTGTCACACGTAGTGTAAAACAAACATCTTGCTGTAAAATTCTTTGATTTAAATTAGAAATTTATCAAATAGCAACTGTGTAATAACGTAAGACAGTAGTTTCCAAACTACAGCCTGTGGGCCAATACTGGCCTGTAAGTATCACCAATCCAGCCCACAGACATGCCTGGTATCTTGTAAAATTTACAATGTAAGTAAATCATACAAAATAATAATCAATGTGTTTATTTAACAACCGATTAAGAAACACAGTAACTGACGTACATAATGAAACTGAACATATTTTAACTAACTAATGATATGAGATCTAAAAACTTACAATCAGTGACATAAATAGGTAATTCACACAACGAAATTAAACATTAAATGATTAATGAAATTTATGTAGCTGTAACTTTCCACTGACAATTGTTTGCAGTTGTGTATCAAGTTTACTAGTCACTGCTTATGTCATCAATACTATACATTTAGCATGGTCGTAAGTAGTTGTAACAATATGTAACATATTGTTACATATATCTCCGCCGCAATATGTAACATATTGCGGCGGATATCCGCAATGCTATCTCCGCCGCAATGAAATGTCCTTGACACTTGCCCATAAGTACCAACCGAAATTGTATACAGACCTCAGTCCACCCCCATGCACTGCACCATAGATATCTTACTCTCCGGCTAGACCCGAAACAAAAATTTACGCGTATTCAAAACTACAGAATGTTGGTATAACGAGCTAGCTAGATTTTGGCCCTTAGAGTGCGGAGGTACTCTACATAAGGAAAGGTCCCAGAAAAGAGTTGGAACTGAAGCTAACAGAGAAAGCGGAAGCATCTGGGACTGTTAGAAAGATGATGCAAGAGAGTTAAGCGAAGAGAAGGTAACCAGTAAGGTGAAGCCTTCTAAGATGTCCGCCATTAGTATTAGGGGTGTCTGTCAGGACACGGAAGCAAAAGAAATTATTGACTGTATTAGTGCTGCGTCTCAAACCCAGCTGCACGCCTTTAATTGTATCGAAGAGGGCTGCTTTTGGGCAGACCTGGAATGTGGTTTTGCATGTGGACAAGGTGGCTGCGAGGAGGTGCTGCACTCATAAAGAGTTTCAGGTCGGGGTCCATTCTAGGACGGAGGTGTGGGCAGAGGAAGCCAGGTGCTTCAAATGTTGGGATAGTGCCCTTCTTCAACTGCAGTGAAGAAGGGCACCAGGCTAAGGATAGTCAAAGTGCAAGTTAATGCCTGGTATGCAGAGATTTAGGTCATACAAGGTTTGTAAGAAGATTGGCTGTGTGCCTAAGGGAGGGCCTCCAAAGAATGAACATAATACAGAATGAATATAACTCAACACTTGTATTGAGGGGTTATCTTGCATGTTTCGTATTGTAACTGCGTTATCCGTCAGCGTGTTACTTCGTGATGTGTCGTGTTGTTTTTCGTGTTTATGTTTGTTTTTAGTTTTGTTATCATTTTTAATTCACACCTATATAGCCAATAGGATTGCATTGTTAGTGTAAGGCTTCTGCTGTAATAGTAATTTGAAAAAAAAGAAGATTTGTGTTGTAGTGTTATGTCATTGAGTCATGTTGTGTCATATCAGTGTTACATTTCTTTGTGTTTCTGTTTTACATGGTTTGATCTCTCATTAAAGTTAAGAGTGAACCAGTTTTGGAGCCTGCCCACTCTGATGTTATGCCTAATAGTAGTTTAAGGTGTACTGCTTACAGGGGAGGTGGTTTTAGTCGGTAGTCTGCTAGTGGCGGTCGGATAAGACCATCAGCAGGAGTCCAACACTGTGTATAAATGCATTTCCACAGCCTAAAAAAAAAAAATGTGGAGGAGGAGTTAGTGTGGCCCTTAGGTTAAAAAATTTGGAAACGCGTGACTTAATTGAAACATCTCGATTATTGCAAAGGGCTTTTCAAAAACATTGATTGGCAGATAGACCTGATGCTGTATTTCTTGTCATATCAGGTTTCTATCATTTTTTTTTTTGTTTTTCATAAGCCCTCTCTGGTTCAGCAATTAAGCATACACAGTCACCATAGGGTGCCATGGCAGCAGTCTCTGCCCTCCCTGTCTACTCCTCAATAGGAGTTCACCCGAACGAGCATTTCACCCGAATTTTGAATCAGCTGACTCTCGATATGATCACTCAAACACAATAGTGCATTGCTGTTCAGAGTTCTCGCATTAAAAATGTTTTGTAAAAATATGTAAACTTTTGCTAATGTAAATACAGAATTTAATGTAATTTAAGTTTTCATTTTTCATTTCATTCATAAAATGTTATATGTTACAACTGTATTGATTCTTTTGTGGTTTTAAGTTGCTCACCCACTATTCTCCCGTTCATGATAATCTCATGATATTATCCCAAGATAATATAGACATTAAGTGGAGAGGTCCTGAGTGACCTAATATTAGATAGACTTTTTGTTATTTTTTAATCAGAGGTAAAACCCATTATGTAAAAATCCAGTAATAATTTTATTTAAATGACATAACTATGAACTTAAATTCTACTACTACACAATATACTGCACCACTCTACACAACAATCCTGATCTGTTCCAATTTTTAGAAGTAACATCTTTGTTGACGCTGTTAAGTTAAAAAAGGTAATATTTAAAAATTAAACAAATACCACTCAACCATATTAAAAAAAAGTATAGTGTCATCATATATATAATTACCAGTTTATGTGTCTGAATAAGAAGAAGACGTTTAAGTCATGAGAAAGTCGAAACTTGACATAATGCTGCTACCACCAAAATTAAAAAAATTTGAGGTTTTCCATTTAATACCACAAAGTAAGATATACCCAAAACACAACATTCATTTCTTACTCAAAACAATTCAAGAGTATAAGAGCAGTACAATTACATACAATTTGAAGGTATACTTTTACTTCTCTATATCAAATAGTGAACAGTTTAAAAAAAAATTACTCCACTGCACACGCAAAAGCAGAGATCTATAAAACAATTTAGTTTACCAATTACATAAATAGTTCAGTGACTTAGAAATAAAATAATTTGTTAGTAAAAGCAAATATTTTAATGCAAGCAACAACTACCTAGAAATTGTTCATTTATTTTGAAAAAATATTAACACATACAAAACATTTTTACTTCATACAATTTAAAACCATAAGTTTTATTTTTTTAAATTGCCTCCAGCCAAATTAAAATACTCATCACAAATTATCACATAACTTTTGAACTGTATCATCCTAAAATTTTTTTACCTGTAATCTTATCTACCCTTTAACAATGAATTCCAAGTGCTCATCCTCATAATCATCAAAGCACTGGTTACAAGACGCTTCTTAATCTTTTAAGAGTTCGTAATCACTAAATAAATCACAGCTTTATGAAGGATGTCAAATAATTCAAACTTGAATTATTATACCAAAGTTCAAGTTTATCTGGCAGCAACTAAGCGTGCACTTTTATGCAAGAAAATGATACCCTAGTTCAATGTGGTGTTATGCTTGTTTTGAATCGCCCTATCTTTTTTTTTTGTATATATCTCATAGCACAATTCCAAACTAGGTACACACCCATGAATCAACCGTTCACCCTCTTAGTCCCAAATTGCCATAATTTATCTGTCTGAGAGGTTCATTTGCTTCTTTGATATTTTTGGTGAAAGAGAATAAAAACTTATCCAGGAAAGCATCACCTTAGTGTTGTAATCCTAAAGAAAGGTCAATAACAATCTTTTCCACTGTCTTTATGTCGCACAAGAATTTTAGATCCCACCAGGCACAAAACACTCGTCTATCATTACTGAGGGGGAACTTTATGAATCGATCAAGAGTTCTAAAGAAATCAATCATAAAATTGAATTGCATTAATCTAAATCCACACTGTTGGGCTGAACCAATTCATTATTTATGACTATCAGCCACCTGCTTCTCATCATAGACATTGGTCTGGCCATTTCTAAATACAATTAATGAACAGTTGCCTCCCGCTATCTTCAATCATGCATTCTCATCGTAAACTTTGCAAAATTGATAATGAATTTTTTTAAGTTTCGGGTTAACAGTTTCTTGTTACATAGTGTAGTGAACAGCTGGCAAGATTCTTAGTTGCAGTACACTTGTACAATGTGCAGAGTTCCACCAAACTCCAGCACTAAAACTGCATCATTAACTCACTCCTCACATGCTGCATTTAAAACTTTTACTTTCAAGATATCAGAGTATAACTTTTCACTATTTTGAGTAGATCTAAAGAAAAATATTTTATTTCTTAAACTTGATTTTGATTTCACACTCGCATTAAAGTAGCTTTATTTATGGATTTATCTGCATTACGTCTTTTTTTTAATTTAAATTCATACATTTTTACCTAGGTCTTTCAATTGGTAACAGGTCAGTTTATTCGTAGAAAAAATGTATTACAGATAAATAAATACATGAGTAAACTGTACTACATAATTTATTCATCTATCTACTACCAATAAAAACAAGTTATTATTTACCTGAATAGATGCACTATGGTTAGGCATTCCGAATGAAATTGAAATTAGAACTGAAAAAACAAAAAAAGGTATGTAATATTTTTTTTAAATTGACAAATTCTACTTTTAAAACATACCTAAGAAATATGAAAATTTTGTTTATTTTTTGAAAATGCAAATTGAAAGCAAAAAATTAAAAAAACAGATAATACATACATAAACATGCATGATTTAAAAATAAATATATCAAGCTAATAGAAATAAATAAATATGCAACAATTAAAAAAGCTATTAATGCGATAAAATCATATTTATTTTCTAAGTTTAAAAAAAAGAGAAATAAATACTGTCACTTAACTAATATATTCAATTAAATCATTAATCAAAAAATTAAAACGTTACAATTCAATTATGCATAAATAATATACTACTATACATATATATTAATTATTAGTTTCAGGAATGTTTCTGTATGGCTATCCACACTGCTATCCTATTTTTTGAATTCTAACTTGACCTTAGAATGACCTACAAAACCTCTTGGTCTATTCATTAATTTTATTTAAAAAACTGTAACTGTATTCTAATCTATATTTAAAACAGTTATTTATCTTGAACCCTAATATAGATCTTAAAGCAACAGATAACTTTAGACACAGAATAGAATTATTTTATTAAATATTGAATTCTGTATATGAAAAAAAAGTACTTTTTTAGGAACATATTTCTTTTTTTATCACAAAATAAAACAGAGATTCTAAGCAACTGACAGCTAATTAAAAGTTATTTTAATTAGAAGGGGCATTCAATCAATAAAGAGGAAAATGGCAACAGAGGAAAACTTTAATAGAATAAACTTAAACTATCTGATGTTCAAGTCCAATACCCCTGACATAGAAAATATCCACTGTCCAAAAACAATTTCCTTCATTACAACTCTTTTGTTTATTTCAAAATGCTGGCACCATTCAAAATCTGTAATGTAAAAGAACAGCAGCTGTGATAAGGGTTTTATTTTCTGAAGGTGTAAAAAACCAGCCAAAATTCACTAGCAGCTGTGGTATTTAGTGTATTAATAATGCAAATTTTTCAAAGTGGATCGAGCAGAACAATTGTAATCAATTTTCATCATAGTAGAAGACTGATGGAAGTTTCTATTGACGCTTTGCAAAATTGCATTAATGGTCTTTATCACAGACATAGAAATTTGAGAAATTACTGAAATTTGTATTACAAGTATCGAACAGTCTATTCCATCATCCATAATAAGCTGAAATACTGCAAAATATATTCAACATAGGTGCTGTGAAACAGTCAACTTGAATTCAAATATGTATGAAACTTAAACAATGATTTTTAATGGATGGTAATGCTTTATTAAATCACATAACTTGGATTCATCTTTTTGATCTAAAATTCAAACATCATACCCACCAGGTAAAATTCATTACCTAAACATTAACTGGTAAAGTGATCCTAACAATGTTTTGGGACTAAAGATACAATCTATTCCTATTATTTGGAAGAAAAATGTACGTACAGTAAGTACTATTGTCAGAGGCTAGAAAATAAAATGAAATGAAATCCCCAATAAGGACATGTGCCCCCACACTGCACAAAAGTCATAAGCTATTCAAAAGTCGGGTCGGGAAGTGTTGCCACATCCATGTTACAGTTTCAATCTCACACAATCAGATTTTTTTTTTTATCGTCCTTTCGAAGAGTTTCTGTCTCACTAAGCTTGGCAATAATGAGCAGGTCTAGAATGGCTCAAAGACTGAGGTGAATTACTCTTTATTACTGGAATAAGAAAGCTGCTCATAGAAACATACAAGAGTTTACATATAGCCAGGAATTATGTTGAAAGTAGTGTTATTTGGAAATTGCAGTGTTTGTTTGAAAGTTTTAGTATAATAGTGTTGTCATTGAATAAATAATCATTTTTCTACAGTCATTTGTTTCTTAAACTTTTTTAACAACCTCGTAGATTTGATGAATGAAATAAATTAAAGTAAATACTAATTGTAATTCTTTAGGACATTAATAGAAATTGTAACCTTTACAATATACAATAGAAATTGAAAACTTCTGTTATGGCATTCGTCTATATAACATACAGAATACAGCGGTCTGATGAATGGTAATTCATAGTAACTCCTAGAATTTTTACAACACAGTAGTTGTTTATCTTCTCATAACGGACAGAAACGGAAGATGAGAAAGATGACAATCCATTCCTCCCCTTTTCTGATGTTTTTTTTTTAATTTTGATAAAACTGATTGTGGTCTCAAAATGAAAAGATAAATAATTTTTGCACACGTAACTAGTAGAAATTACTTATCCCTTACATTGTTAAATGACTACATTAAAAATAAGCCTATCCCATAAGCCTTGTTATATATGTAATTTTTTTCCTGTTTAGCCTCTGGGAATCACTGTCAGGTATTACTTCAGAGGATGATATGTACGAGTGTAAGTGAAGTGTAGTCTTGTATAGTCTCAGATCGACCATTTCTGAGATGGGTGGTTAATTGAAACCCAACCACCGAAGAACACCGGTATCCGTGACCTAGTATTCATATCCGTATAAAAGTAGCTGCCTTTACTAAGACTTTAACATTGGAACTCTCGACTTCGAAATCAGCTGATTAGCAAAGACACGTTCACCACTAGACCAACCTGGTGGGTTGTTATATATGTAATTAACTAAATAAACTCACATAACATCAACTTAAAAGTCACGCATGAAATTGTTAAAGACTAAACAAATAAATAAATAAATATTATGTAAAACAATAAATCTCAAACATTTTTAAGTGATCATAAAAACACAAGTATAAAACATAATTATGTATAAAATATAATTCTCAAGACTTATTTCTTCTAATAGAAGAGTAATATGAATAATATCTGTATGACTAATAATTAAAATATAATAAAGCAGATCTTTAAATAATTACAGTTATGGCATTCGCGATTTGTACATTTTGACAATATTAAAATCTTGCACAGTATACAGAAAGTAAGGCAAATCAATAAGAATTTCAAATTAAAGTTTTATAAATTCTTAAATTAACAGTTTCACTCCAGTAGCAATTATTTTAAATAAATATATTTAGTTTATATTAATTTTAACAATAGTTTCATAAAATAAATCAACAGCACTTATGTATTGATTAACGCTAATGTACTGTCTTTTTCTGATTAGTCTCTGGAATGTAACGTATTACTTCAGAGGATTATATGTATGAACATAAATGAAATTTAGTCATGTACAATCTCAGGTCAACCATTCCTAGGATGTGTGGTTGTAATTGAAACTCAACCGCAAAAGGAAAACACCGTTATTAATGATCTAGTATTCAAATCTGTTTAAAAGAAAGTTCTAAGGTTCAAATCCTAGTAAAGGCAGTACAGATATGTACTTTTATACAGATTTGAATTTTACTAGATTAAGGATATTGGTATTGGGTTACAATTAACTGCCTATCTCAGGAATGGTTAACCTGACTGTACAAGACTAAACTCCATTTATATTCATATATATCATCCTCTGAAGAAATATCTTGCAGCGATTCCAGAACCTAATCAAAAAAAGAGAGAATGGTAACGTACTAATTAATTTTTCAAAGTAATGCTTCTAAATAATTAAATTTTTTATAATGATTTAATAAATGTAATCTGATATTTTCATTGGCTTTTAATTATTGCTACTTAAAAATTATACCAAGAACATTCTGGTATCGAGTTAAATTTTAAAAGTGTTTATTTGGTTATTTGAAATACCAAATGAAGTTTTTCATTTGCCCAAGTAATTTCCTTTTCAGATAATGTGTATCTATGTCCAGAAACAGTTTACGGATTAACTTCTGTTAGTATTTCCTGTCAAGGTAATATTAAAATATCACTGTGTGCTGGAAAAACATAAAAAGGAGATGGACCTTGAAAGTGAGGAAAACTTACTTCCGCTTCTTCTGTTGATTCTTTTCTAGATAATACACAAACTAACCACAAAGCACCATTATAATGCACAAGACAAAACCTTTTATATCATAAATTTGAGGAAAACCAACTTCTCTTTCGTGCAAAACTTTAAGTTGTTCATATTCTTCATTTCTGGAAATAATTTTTGTTTTAAAATATCCTTTCCTGACTGGTTTCCAACAAAATAGAAAATAAATTTTGTTGGACAACAGGCCCACCTGATAGATTATCGTTAAAATCTAAAATAGAGTATCGTTTATCTCTAAAATCACTAGAGATAAACCGCTAGTGATTTTAGAGAACCATCAAAGACCACACACCAAAGTTTGGTTGTTAAGACTAGTAGATTTAAATACCGGATGATGGGGTAATTATCATACATTTGATTTGTCGATTAACATATTATCGGAGTTACGTAATAACATATGACCAAAGTCATAATAATCATGTTTAAGATTGAGATCATTATTTACCCTTCTTTCCAACGATAAAAATTGTTTCTTTCCACTTATGAATCACCTAACCTTATATTGTTGGGTTTACACGGTAATGTCACTACAAATCTAGCTTGATTTTTTCGAGTAGAATTGAATTGAAAAGGTTTTTTCACAAATATAACTTTCATTAAATGGAATATCAGTATTAAATTCCTCAATTTTCCTAAGTTCTTAAGTACAGTCGAAAGGTTTGTAGAATCCTTTCGAGAAAAATAAAAGATGTAATAGTATTATTGCTCTTAGAGTTAATAGGGAAACAACCACTAAGAATATATTCCAATTTGTTTTCTTGGAAAACAGGATATTTAAAGTTTCAAATAAATTTTGTAGGTAAAATAAAATTTAAGTAAAATTGTGCTTCAATAAGGATGTAAATTTTATTTGTTATATTAAATTTAGGAACTGCAAGAAACACATTATGAAGCAAATTAAAATGCAATATATCAAAGGTACATGTGTCAGTAGGCTATCTGTTATTTCTGTTAAAATAGCACGTTGCAATTGGAATGAAAAAATCATATATAAAGAATGCAGTGTCAATTCAAGACAATATTCAGAATGAGAAAGCATGTTATTCATTCCTAACATCGGAATATTTTTCATAAATGGAAGTTCTAAGCTTCATATGAATTCCTAAGTACAAAAATTTGCTTGACTGCCAGAATCTAGTAAATTCGACATGTATGAGTATTACCATGTACATCATTGGTAATACAGTAGATAAAATTAATTATGTTTTTATTTGATCGCAACTTAAATGAGGTATGATTATTGTCAGACTTATAGTCTTTTAATTTAGAATTAATATTATTTATATGAATAAGTGTGTTATGTTTTTGAGAAAAAATCTCACATACATGTTTAGAAAATAATATTCGTCAACTGAAAGACGAACTGAACTAAACATCTGAAACTTTACTAAACAATTATGATGTTCCAGAAATTCCTTCAGTTCTTCAATAAGAAAGATTAAAAATTTCTTACTACAATGTAAATAACGATTAGAATTACAAATTAGACATTGTTTATAATTAAATTTTGAATAACTAAAATTATTTTCCTTGAATTTCTTATTACCATTTATATTAAAACATTTGTACAGGATTTTGTTCCATTGTTGTATCTCGTTGGTCCCTTGGAAATATGTCTTGAAATGTTTTGCTGGTTTGACTTATTTGCATTAATATTTTCAAGCATCTGTCTTCTAAAATTCAAGGAATTCTATGCAATCTTTGAGAATGGGAAATCTTGTTGAGTTGAAAGTTTCTCCTTCCGTAATCTAACTTTGATGTTAACAATTTAACAATAAATTCATACGTATTGATTGGATTATTCTTGGTTCAAGGGCACTGACATATGAAGATACTTCAATGATGAATTTGGATAAATTATCCAATGATTCTCACTTAATAGAATTTAGTAGTAAAATACAATCTACATTATGGGATGCAATTAAATATTTGTCAAAATGGCTTTTTAATATATCTATTGGCAATTGTATAATTTTCATTCGTAAATGGTAAATTTACATCCTTTAAGGAGGAATCTCCTTAAGGAGAAATAGTCAAAGGAGAAATAATCAAGTGTTTGTAGGTTACTTAAATGATTTCTATTACACACTAAATGACTAAATAAACCTTAATAATGTTGCCAGTCAAGAAAATTACCTCTGAAAAATGGTAAATTAATCAGTTGTAGTTGCGTTTGCTTAGTTGCTATAACTACATTAATTTCTTGATCGATGGTCGATTGCTTAAAATAATAGATAATTTTAAGCAAATTGCAATTTACATTCAAAACTGTATAAATCATCTTCAACCTGTACACAATCTGCACAAATCATCTTCAATTTCAAGTTGCATTTGAATGGCATCATATTTGCCTTGCAACGCTTGAAGATTTCTCAATTTAATTTGTAAAAGATGAATATCAGTATCAAGTTGAGAAACATTATATTTTTCTAAAAAGTACAGATTCTTGTTATAAAGGATTTAATTGATCTTCTCTGTCTAATTAATTGTTTTCTGTTCATTATAAATTAACAGTCTTAATTAACAATGATAAATATAATAAGAATTAAATAAAATTACTTGTTGATAATGAAGAAGTTAAGTTGTAGGCTGCTTTCATTGGGTAATAGGCAACCGTAAAACTCCTTTATTGAGCCATAAATTGATATGTTAAAAGATTTGTAAGACATAACCCGGTTGGTCTTTAACTGAAGAATGCCACAATAAATTAAGTCTTCACATATCCAGCCTGGACGACCAAAAAAAAGTGTTCGAATATGTGTCTTATTGAACTTAAATAATAAGTGCATTTATAATATCTTTTTAAGAACGGATTTATTTACATCTTTCAAAAACTTATTTGTTTTACATCTTTAAACCCAATGTAATACTTAAAAATAGTATTTATAAAGGAAAAATATATATTATAAAGCTGTTGAACTCAACTTAATTAAAATATTTGTATGGCTTACATAAATAAGAAGAAAAGAGTTACGTACTTTGTTTAACATAAATAAGGAGGAAATGAGATTGAACAAAATTCATTATTTTTCAGTACACAATCTACTGGAAGTAATGTACAAACCTGAAACAACCCCAAAACATTTTTTTTCTAGTTTGTGATAGCAGAAGATATCTGATATATGCTTTAATAGCTACATCATCTCATTGAAAATAACGTAGAATAGTATTGCTCTAGAAGTAATTATTGCAGAATTATAGCGTAACGTCATCATATTTATTAGCATTTGGGATTCAACACTTCAACCCATTTCTTAATTCACCTGTCTGGTGATTGAACAATATTCCGCTTGGACAACTGCCACGGGAATAGTTTATAATGGTCTATTTAATGATATATTTTGCAGCATTGCCTTGTAGATTTAAACTAGCATAATGGAAGAATAATAATGTAAAAGAGAATTAACAATATGTGAACAAAAAATATGCTTCAAGCAGCAAGAATTACTGTACTTAGGGTTAGTTTCCAAACCCAAGGCGACTACTACTGTATGCGATTTAAATGTCATCTGCTTTATCAGATGTACATGTTAAACAAATACATAGTACATAGATGTACATGTTTAAAAAAATACATGATTTAACCAAATTATGAAAAACAAAATGAACATTTAAAGTAAATAAGCTTTTGTGCTGACGTGTACAAGGTTAGAAGCATCAAGTACGCACAGACCTTCAGAGAAGCACATTAATTCTTCTGGATAGAAATAAACCTATGTCATTGTTAAACACCGCACTTTTAATTAAAGAGTAACCTCAAGTTACTCAAGGCACATTTAGTGACAACAAAATGGATAAAATACAAAGGTAGTGGAGGTTAAATATTTTGAAATTTGTAGTTTAGGATAAATAGAAATCTCAAGGAAGTGAGATAGAGTTTATGTAAACATTTTTTCATAAAGTAAATAACTGATAACCTCTGGAAGCTTAGACGCTGATCTTTCTTTTTGTCATTTAATTTATAGCAAAAAAAATCACAGAAATTTAAAAATGTTAAAAGATTTTAGGCCTGCAGTTACATCAATAAGTAAGTGTTGTCGACGTCAGTACATACTTCAAATACGAGCTATATAATTTAAAATTTTGTACAGACATAAACAACCAAATTATTACTTAATAAATTTCAGAAAGTAATTATTTTGGTGACATCAAGTTTATAATTAATATGAAAAACATTGTATGCGAACAAGCACTAATAAAAATGTTTAATGGAAAGTGACAGAAACACTTAGTTTACTTTTCATTTATAGATAAATAATCAACCGATTACAATTTTTATATTTCTGATATAAGAATAAAATCTCGTAGGAAAAGTTAAAATACAGCAATTGAAAGAGAGAAAATAAATCTGTATAAGACAAATTTATATATCTATCTGATTTCACACTTAACAAAAAAATATTTAAACCGATTATAGACATGTATATTTAGTTCAGTTACATGTAAATGAATAATTAAAAAATGAATAATTAAAACCTGAACATGGTGATGTTTATTATTAGCACGTATTTTTCATTTATAGTCGCATCAACAATTAAAGTCATTAGCAACTCATCAATATCTGTGTAAATATATAGGTAAACGATTTTTATCAGACTCAGGCCGACCATTCCTGAGACGCGTGGTTAATTGACACCCAACTACCAAAGAACAAGATATCCATGATCTAGTATTCAAATCCGGAATGAAAGCAACTAACTATTCCTAACTAACTAATTTTATTAGATTTGAATCTTAGAACTCTCGACTTTGAAATCGGCTTTTACCACGAGTTTTACCACTAGACCAACCGGTGGGTTTTATTAACACATGACCACAATCTTACGAGTACTATTCAAATATATCTTCAAAACATACATACAGTTACTGTTGCCAACCTAATCTTTTGAAGATCAAACTCTACTGCACTAAAAACAGCCGCTTTTAATTTTTATATTCATCACATTTTTCTGTTACGTTTTCTTTTTAATAATAAAATTTGATCTTTCTTTTTGTTTTTCACTGATTTAATGACTTAAATTTTCTCAAAATTAAATTCTCTACACATTTTGATAATTTCATTTACGCATTTAATAGTGATTTAACAAAGCTACTGTATGTCAAACCTTAAAAATTTCTGAATGACCTGATTTCACTGAGGATACTGAAATCCAGGCGAAATTTTCCGCTAACCGTAACTTGATAACAAAGCATTTTCTGAGCCTTAAGTTTCTATGAAGTTTTTTCCTTATTTCAAGCCCTAGCATCAGTTCCCAAATTACTTCACTTTCCTCCTAAATCAATCTGTCTTCAATCAAAAAGTCTTTTCCAATCATCGAGCACAATCAGATTAAGTTAAATATTTTAAATTGATAATGAAAATACTATAAACTATGGATTTAGATTCGTAAAAATGATTTTTTGTGGCCTTTTAGTTACAATTCAACATACATGTATTAAATGTATGTTTAACATGTTTGTATTAAATTAAACATACATGTGTCATAGGTTGTATAATGGTCATAGACTGTAATTATACAGCCTATGACACTCTCCGTAACATAAGGATTCCAAAGCATGGTCACACATCTAATTTGGTTGGGTTGTTGAGCTGCTAAGGTGAAACAAAGATACATACATGCATACATACACCCTAAAAACATTACACTCCTTTTTGGGCAGTCATGTAAAAATAGATATGTCTTTATTAATTATTTAAACACAAACTCGTGAATGTTAAGGTAAATATAGTACATTAAATATAAAAAATTGGTTGTTTACAATTAGGAAGCCACTATAATTTTTTTTTTTTAATTCAACAGAGTAATACTGTTTTTAAATATATTACATTATGAATAAATGTTTTTAAATATATATGACTTCCCTTTGTACATCCCTCAAAATAAAAAATTAAAATACAGAAAATGGTGAGATAAATTATAAAAAAAATTCAAAAATTTCTAACATCCTTCTGTTCAGGATCTAAGAAACGGCAAAAAGTTTTATTCAGTTCCATGGACTACAAACACACACGATAAACATGCAAAATGAATTTCAATTTTAATATTTCAGCTAATTCCTTCATTATCGGTATTCCTTTTTTCAACTTTTTGAAAGATTACAAGATTTTTAATATAAATAATGTCTTAATGGTGGTTCACTTTTCTTTAGTCTAATTTTTTTAACTTTGCCGTTTGTATTTATTTATAACATTATATATACATATGTATAAAATTATATACTTTTTTGTTGTTGCAATTAAGTTATTTTTTTTTAAAAATAAGTATTACATTATTTATTAAATCATATTGGAAAAAAAGAATCAATTCCAAATTTACTATATTGTAAAATTGATTTTTCTGGCTTATACTCAAGCATGGAAAAGTTTCTACAGTAATGTGTTTTATGTATGTAGAAATTTATAATATCTGTATATATTCTTCATTATTTCAATTACCTGCTAAGGTGCTCTAACAGACTGGTTTGGCCTAGGAGAGGGAGTAAGGTAACATTATTTACATATGTTCAAAAACGTTCTACATGATTATGAAGGAATGAGTGTAGAAGCAAGGGGAATGATTTCACGGTTCATAAATGATTTTTTTCTTTTTAGGAGAGAAAGCACAATATATGTGGCAAATGACATGATAATATACTAGAATATTTAATGAAAATTAATGTTAGGAAAATTAAAATAATTAGAATAGAAGACTATAAATCAATGACTCGCTGCTCAAAAGAAGAAAGAATCGGGCAAGTAAAAACACCAGTCATATTTAAAACAGTGCAGAGAATAGGATAAGTGAAAATGAGCCAAAAATTAGAACAGCAATGGCTGAGGAACTATTTAATAGAAAAAAAATTGTTATTAGATAGCAAAGAAGAGTTAAACTTGAAAAAGCAGTCTTGTTAAGCGGTATAATTGGAAGGTACTTCTGTTTAGATATAAAACATTGTCACATTTATAAAACAGTGAAAAGTGCTGGAGGCATTTAAAATGTGGATCTGAAGAAGATTGGAGAAGGAGATATTAAGACAGAGTGAAAAATGAAGATGTAATGAGCTGAGTTAACAAGAACATATGTTACATAATAAAATGTTACACATAAAGAGCACATAATATCAAGAATAGAAGTTACATAGACTACGCCAAGAATGTAAAGCGCTCTAACAGATTCGTTTGGCCTAGGAGAAGGAGTAAGGTATCATTATTTACATACGTTCAAAAAGATTCATGAATAATAGGACCTAACATGAACCATCAGGAATAATAGGACATATTTAGCATTTATCGGGAACGATCAAGGGGAAACTGTATATTATTAACTCATTAATTCAGAATAAAAAACCAACTGGCGCAAAACATAATGAGAAAAAAAGTACAATCGTAAGTGATGCTAGAAGGTGCAAAAGAGAAAGGCTGGAAACAAGCAAAGATTATAGACAACCTAAAAGGAAATGGGAAATATTAAGGTAATAAAATTTTACCTGGGAATAGAGAAGAATAGGCAGACATGGTGCAAGGGACTTGTCTAAGCACAGATAATCATATGATGATGATTATGAAACCAGACAATTGTTTACATGTTAACTCGATACAATACTTTGGCTTATAAGAAAGCCCCTTATTACACTTCACTTGAAATTTCTATTAAATTAATTATCTGTTAAAACAATCTTCCCACCAATATATTTAAAACAAAATTAAAAGATTTTCTTTTAGAAAACTAAATATTACCCTTAGATAAATTTCTACATAACATTAAGAAAATAAAATAAAAATGACCTGAATTTTATACGTTTACATAAATATGTGCTCAGAAAATGATCATTAATGCTTTTATTTAACATATTTAGTATCTTCAAATATTTACCATATTATCTCATGTTTATATTTAAATTATTAGTTATTGTGGTTAAAGCATTTTTTGGTTTTAAAAGATACTTTAATCAAGTTTAGTACAGTTTCCCTTGATCCAACCTGGTAAATGCTGTTTATCAATGAAGTAGCATACCTATGCGTTCCATAAGCGTTTTATTTAATGTATGAATCAGAATAAAATATTTATTTGTATAATATTACCTGGAAACCAATATTAATTTTACTTCTACTATTTACATAAAATTAAGCTGTTTAATAATTACATATTTAATGAAAAATTTTCACCATGAACTATTTTACAAATTAAATTTCGCAAAGAAGAATAAATGAAATTAAACAATCTTGTAGTTAATTAATTACAGGCAATATCAGGCAATGGTATAAAACTACACTAAAAAAAAATCTTATTCTGATGTGGAAACAAATACTGGTCATTCCTTGAATTACATCAAGCATATCCTAATAAATTCAAAAGAAAATTAATATAAAATCAATTAAAAAGTTTAATCGCATTTAGTAACAGTATTTTTTTCAAAAGCATCTGGTAAAAAAAATGATAACTTTTTTTAGTTTTTTTAGTAGTATATAATACATTACATAAACTGTGCCGTGAATGTAAAGTATAATAAAAAGAAGTATTTAGCATTTATCGGAACGGATAAAGGGAAACTGTGTGGAAATTAGGGCACCATCACATGTAAATAATTAATTAATAAAAAAGAGAAATAATATGAAATAATTAGAATAGATGTATGATACAACAGCAACTTTTATATACTTATGTGAAGACAGTAAATAAATATAGTCAGGACAGAATAAATCATGAAAGAGTTAGAAGAAAAGTAGGAAGGCATTAATAGATTAATAAGATTAATTAGAAGTTATTAATTATTAAATCATAAATCAGAAAATTTAAAAACTCAAATAAGAAATATATTTGTACAAAAATCTTACAATTTAATTTCCAAAAAATTGATCTGTTAAATTATTAAAAACACTTTTGTATTTAGTACTTTATATTATTCCGTGGTAATCATATTCTAATTCTTGATTTGAAACATGTTGATAATGATATTTTTTTAGGAATAAACATTTTTTTAAAGCGCATTAATAATAATGCATGAAATATTAGAATTTTAAATTTACTAATATCTATTGGGCTACACAATACACATTTACATTTACCAAACCGTGATCTAACAGCCAGATTTTAATTCACAAAAATTTAAATATTTTACTTTTTGAAGGACTTCTAAGCTATAATATTGTAAATCCATTGGGAAATATTGAGTAATTATAATAAAAATCTAATTACATCGACAAGTTTAACGTTTCTGTTCTACTTAATCCTTCCAAGCAAAAGAGTATGGTTTCATTTTGTAGTAAATGCAGTGGTAGTTACGTATTAATGCCACCGCAGCTACAGCTTTATTTAAAAACAAGTAGTCGATCGGATTTCGGTGGAAAATGGGCCGATATAGAGTTTAACATAGATTCAAAACAGTCTCTTTATTAATTTTAATAAACGGTTATTTATATTTATTTATTTTATAAATATAATTTAACCAAACTTAACCTACGCTGCTTTGCTCGCTAACCTTGACTAATTAACAGGAGTGCTTATTTATTTAAATAATAAATTGCAATAATTACTGAATTTATTTAAATAAATACTCAAAAAATTACGGTGTTAATTCCTTTAAGAAAGTCCTCCAAGACCTTTAAGAAAGTAACGGAAGTGTGAGAAGGCAGGAATAGAGTTGTTAAAAGATAAAACAAGAATAATGTAGCTTAAGATCTACCTAGAGAGGGGAATGTGTCAAAAGTGAATGAGTTAATCACCCTAAAGATCTACCTCTTAAATTGATATATACTTTCTTATACTGTATTAGACAGATATTACACGATTTAAAGATAATGAAATTTTCTTTTATTTCTATGTTCTTATGCTTTTGGTCAGTGGAAACCTTGGCGTATCACCATAATAAGTTTCATATCTATCAACAGATGGGAGGTATCATTCCAACTAACTAAAATCATCTTTTTTGAATAGATGTAATATAGGAGAGCACACACACTGATAAACCAAAATGTTTATAAATAAAAATACAGTAACAAATATATCACAGTTCTACAGCACAGAATAACAAAAGAAATAAAAAATTTAACACTCTAGATTCTTCATGTAAGAATACAAAAAATACATGCAAAAACTATGAATTGGTTTATAAAAATACAAAATATTACTTGTATAAAAAATAAACATTTTTCATAGAATTGTTTTATAAATATTTTTTATCCAAGATAGTAAAAAGAATTACAAATACAAAAAGTGCCATAACGTTTGCTTTTTATACAAAAAATAGAAAAATACATTTAAAAAAAAATACAAAAATCTCTTGAAGACATACATATATTTGAACTGAAAAAGATTTCCAGTTTACATACATATGACTGCAAAGTTATTACAAACCTTTTGGCTACATTCCAGACAAATATCACTGGAACACTTTATACACTTATAATGGGTTTTATCTCTCTTTTGCAAATGGGCAATTGCTGCAGGTTTTCCACTTCTCTAATTGATTGGAAGGAATTCCCTCTGGAATTGCTGGAAGTTTGTTACCTCATAGAGCAATCATGATGCTGTGTTTTACATCGCGCCGTAGATTAGTTGTTTCAAGCCTTCACTGAAGGTGTGGTTTGATCAAATCATTTCCCAAATCTTTGACAAAATTGAAATGTGTGACCATTGGACAATCAACAAAGCACATGCAAAAAAAACTGTTGATACTAGCAAGGTTGAGAAGCCTATAGAATAAGAGACTACTCCACTGAAAACCAGGTGCCTCTACACAATTATTTTTCATTTTACAAATACCGTAGTAGAAGTCAGGCTGTTGTAAATCTACATCATGCTCAATCTTGGATATACTCATGGCTGTTTTCTACCGATTCGTCATCACTTTCTGAATAAGAAGCAGTCCCGCAGTCCCTGCTGAGTCTATATCTAAATTTGAAGAAACAAAATTCTTCCTCACAAACTGATTCATCACCTAGCAGTTAATGAACTGCTAGGTGAGTTAATGAATTGCTAGGTGTCTAACACCTTACAAATGCATTCTACAAATTGTTCATCACGTATGCACAGATTGAGTCGTAGAAGGACGATCCATTTTTTCCCACAAACTAACATTATAAGTTCACACTGTTACTGTAGCTATCTGGTATAACAGACCATAGAGAAACTATATGTTACTGGAGCTACCGGGTATGGAGTTATCGACATGCCACCGCTAAATGATTAATCATAACTAAAAAAAATCTTTGGTAAGGTGATGGGGGGGTCGTATAAGAAGGTAGTGAGACAGGCAGCAATCTTAGCAAAACAGGATTGCCACTATTGCAAAACGAAATTTACCTCTGGTCTAACAGCCCAGTAGCTCCATTGAAGTGTTAAATAATTGGATAAATATTTTTTTTTACATGGTTTTTTAACATCAATTTATTTACTAGCTTTTAAAAGTTAATTATGTTTAATGTAATACTTTTTCTTAAATATTGTATGGGCTAAATCAAAAAGCTGCCGTATTATAAAAAAAATAAAAACATAACATAAAAATACAATTCAACCCAAATTATCATATAAAAATATATTAGGAATAATAATAACAAAAATGATGGAAAGGGGAATGTATCAAATAAGATGTTATAAGATTTATATTGGTAAAACTAACAATCTTTTAAAAAGGATTTATGCAACGATATTGTTATTTGGGTTGTAAAATACGTATATTATAAAAAAAATATAAAAAACATACATAAGAAAATACAAGATGAATTGAAATCTCCACTTTTTTCTAAAGTTTGATAAAACATTTTGCAGGAAATAATGAATGTTTTATTGGTAACAAATTCAATTTTAAAATAAGTAAAAACAGAAATAATGAAATTTAGGAGAAAGTAAAATTAATTAGAAAAGAGAGGATGTGATGGCAAAAACAAGCAGAGAAAATTAAGGAGTTACTAGTATGGAAAAGAATTTGTAGATGCAGATAATTTGAAGTAAATGGAGAGAATGATAAGACTGTAGGAATAATGTTGGCAGGAATAAGACCAAACCCCACCGGCTTGGACTAGTGGTGAACACGTCTTCCCAAATCAGCTGATTTGGAAGTCAAAAGTTTCCAGCGTTCAAGTCCTAGTAAAGTCAGTTAATTTTACACGGATTTGAATACTAGATCGTGGACCGGTGGTTAGGTTTCAATTAACCAGACATCTCAGGAATGGTCGAACTGAGAGGGTACAAGAGTACGCTTCATTTACACTCATACATATCAATCCTCATTCATCCTCTTAAGTACTATCTGAATGGTAATTACAGGAAAAACAAAGAAGAAAGGAATAAGACCAAAGAAGGACCCAGGAGATGATGGATAATTAAGATGAGGGAGAATGTAAGCAGAAATGTGAAGACGTGGTGAGAGTAACAGAGGAATAGAAGCAGAAGTTAAAATGTGGATACATAATGCATGAGGTTGAATAAAGGATTAACATGAAAAAGAAAGGGCATAATAAAATATTAGTAGCTATTTAATAACATAACACTTCAATATATATATGCATTCTCTTTTTTTAAATTTGAACAAGTTGAAAAAGTACGACACAAAAAGTTGTCTTTTAAAATTAAAATCGAACAACTTCCTAATTAAGCAAGTGGAAAATCGTTTAAACAACAAAAAAAACTAATTTAGAAAAGTAAATTAGTTTTCTAAAATATTTTTACAATTAGTGAATTGATAAAATTCAAAATTAAGAGACTTTAAGGAAATTTCAAGAAACAAGCTAACAAATATATTTCTGTAAACAGTAAATCACAGTTCTTGTTTAAATTGATTTATAACATCATTCATGGAATTACAATATGTCTTATATTTTCATTATTTTCTTTTTCCTTAAAGTAATATTATTACAGAATACTCAAACAGTTTTTATTAAAATAATTCATATCTCCAGTATAAAGATATGACAAAAGGAATAAAGAACCCTTAAGTTGAAAAGAAAATATCAAATCCAGTTTTAAAATGGAGCGAAGAAAGAAACCAGATGCGCTAAAATGAAAAGATATTTTTATCTCATCTGGAAGAAAGAAAACGAAACATCAGAAAAATAAACGGGAATTTCAAACTTATGCATAGGATTAAAAAAAAACTCTTTTCATTGCAATTAAGGGATAAAGGTTACAAAAAATGGTTTTGATATTGTAAAAAATGGATGAAATGTGGACGTTTGAAAATTGATCATATTTCTAAAATTTCCTAACCAATCAATCTAAGTTGAGAAAACTATTTTGATAGTTTCAAAATAAACATGTTTATTATAAACAAAGAATCGATTCTAAATTTTAGAATAAACAAGTTGACCATACAAATACCTAAGACAGGTTTTTTTTTGCAATCTTCTGGAAAGGAAACAAAGAGTCCCTAGTCAACTATCACAGAGAACTTAAGAATAATTTAATTAAGATAGAATGGTAAATTACGACAACAGATATTTTATTAGAAGTTGATTGAGGCTAGAACATATTCTGCCTGGTGATGATATACAGCATATTTACGAATACAATAATGTAAACTTAAACCCTTATAAAACCAACGTCCGGTTTTACAAACTTCAGAATTTTATTCAAAAAATGCCCAAATCCGATTTTACGGAAAGAGAATTCTGTTTAAAAAATGCCAACGTCCGTAAGTCTAGAAAATCGTTCATAAACTAATTAATATTGTTACAACTGCCTTAGAGCATATTTATGTAATGTAAACTTAATGTTATAAGTATTTTGGTAGACTTCTTATAAATATATATCAGGAATGGATAGATTATCTTATATAAATATACATATCAAACTTACCACCAAACTCGTTAACAGAGAAAAAAGTAATAGAAATATTCGACTTTTCTTATTCGAAACTCGTATCATCAATAGGTACATAATTCTACATTCAAATCAACAAAAACCAAAAAGAAATAAAAGCTTAAAAAACATAAACTCAGGCATCAGAAAACTCGTAAACACAGCGCCATTGTAACTAACTGTACCGGAACGATGTACTTTTAAAACGTCACGAAACTACGTTCATAAACATTTGCCAACTGCTACAACGCACTATATCTTCAATTAAAACATCATCTTCAACAACGATCTGTTGATTAATTATTTCACACTTTTGTTTAAGTTTATAAATATAATATTTTTCAAGCATACTCATTTTTTACTGTTGTAAAAAATTTGAAATTTTTTAAAATTATTTTTATAATCAGTAATACTTACGCTTACACTGCAACAAATTAGCGGCTACGTTAGACACTTCTCTTTGACCCACCGGGTTGGTCTAGTGGTTAACGCGTCTTCCCAAATCAGCTGATTTGGAAGTCGAGATTTACACCGTTCAAGTCCTAGTAAAGCCAGTTATTTTTACATGGATTTGAATACTAGATCGTGGATACCGGTGTTCTTTGGTGGTTGGGTTTCAATTAACCACACATCTCAGGAATGGTCGAACTGAGAATGTACAAGACTACACTTCATCTACACTCATACATATCATCCTCTGAAGAATTATCTAAACGGTAGTTACCGGAGGCTAAACAGGAAAAAAGAAAAAGAAAGACACTTCTCTTTCAGTTTCTCTAAGCATTTTAATCTTCCATAAATGTTTTTTTTTAAATTGTTAGTTTTATCAATATAAATTTTATTACATTCATTACATTTAATTTCACACATTCCCTTTAAATTCTCTCCATCATTTTTAATATTATTCCTAATACATTTTACAATATGATTATTTGGGGTTTAAGCTTTTTTACTTTCCCTTCTAGATAAGAGATTTTGGATTTTCTGGGCAAAAAAGCTTTCGTGTTATCGTCGTCCAGACATGATATATTTGTTGTAAAAAATACACTTAAAAAATGGACATTTAAAAATTAAAACCCACCAACGCAAAAACACATCTTCAAAGTAAAAAGCCTGTAACGCATACTAAAAGTGAAATAAACACACAAAGACACATCATATTATATATCGCAATTAATATATTACCTGCTCGTAAATAGCACGAACTGTTGAAACACACTGCAGAAATTTAAATACAAATGAAGTGCCCTAACAAATCGTAAAACATAAGAAAGCATTTCATTATCCCCTTCAGTAGTATGTTAGCCCCTAGTTTAAACTTGGGACGAAATGCTACGTGATGCAATACAATCACAAGGATGTGGTGCACTGTTAGTTTGTAGTTGTAGCGAGCACAAACTTGTGCATCTTTTGAGTCATCATACATCCATGAGCGAGCCTAGAGTGCCCTATTGGCAAACAGCAGATAATAACCTCCTCTCAACGGTTATTTCTGCAGTTGAAGCTCCTTGGTAACATAGTTTTCTTAATTGGCTGAATTTTTATTGTTCCTGGTAGCATTCCATTCATCATAAATCACCCAATTCAGTAAACAGAAAAGATCATTGGACCCGACACAATTGGTGAAAGGAAGCTGGAAAAAAGCCTACTTTGCGGCACTATCAGCGTGCTCATTGCCTGAAATCTCAATATGGTTGGAGATCCAATAGAAGCTCACAGTTGCATTACGGTGGTTCATTTGCGAAATACACTGAATCTCACAGACAACAGGGTTATCAGGAGTACACATCATTAATTGCCTGTAAGGCATTCAAGAAATAATGGGAGGCAAATATGTGTGTTCTGTTGTCAACCACAAAAGCACAACACACAGAATTAACGATTTTAGAGCCATCAATAAAAACTTTAACATCAGGATTCAGGGTATTTATAATATTATAAAATTTGTTTCACAAAATAATTGGATTTATGTTCTTTTTATTATACTGGCAAAGATCAAAGCAACTATTAACAAGAGAAGATCACCAAGGGCCTTCTTTTCTTTACAACTGATTAAAGGTGCTGAGCTCTGATGCCTAGCAGAACAGTAGATCTACGTTGTTCCTGTAACAATTTACAGCCTGGTTTGAGAATACCACAATAAAGATTGGATGACTTGGTTGCACTTTAATGCCTCCCACATAGGAACATATCATTTGCTTCTGTCTATTACAAAGAGATGGCTTAACACTATCCACCAGCAAACTTACCAGGCTTGACCCAAACGCACCTGTAGCACTATGGCTAAATAAATGATGGACTGCATCAAGCATCTTTAGAGCAATGGCCCACGTCGATGAATAAGCTACACAACTGTAGTCTAACGGGGAATGGATCAGAGCTCAATTGAAATGCAACACACATGTATGATCAGCTCCCCAATGAGTATTAGGCAGAACTTTCACCATGTCTAACATTTTTAGTCATTCTACCTTCAGCTCCTTCAAATGTGTTACCCACATAAGTTGTTGGTCAAACCCGCATATATTCTTCAAATTGTTCACCATGTAAATATAGTTGAGGGTCAACATGTTCCCTCAATTGTGAAAAGCAAATGCACTTTACTTTTCCAGAATAAACGTGATTCCATAGATTCACACCACTATTCTAAGCAGTTTATTGTGTTTTATAGAAGTCTCTCATCACCTGTAGCTATCGTTCTACATGCTTCGTGATTAGAAAAATAATCTACAAATAAAGAACACATAACAGGTTTTCGCACGCAGTTTGTAATATTATTTATGGCTATGCCAAACAAAGGAACACTAAGGACTGGGATACTCAATTTTTCAGTTTGAAACTTTCAGATACCAACCAACTCCAAATCGAAAGGACAGACTACTGAGGAAACCCCAGATAAATGTAAGATTACCTTGTATACCCCATTCATGAAGTGTATTTAGGATTCCGCTCCACCATGCCGTGTTGTATGCCTTTTGTAAATAAAAAAATACAGCAACCAGGTATAGGCGAAGTAAAAAGGCATTTTGAATAACAGCTTGATTATCTGCCCTGGCGAGAACCACATTGTTCTGGGGTAATTAAGACGTTTCTCTCAAGGTACCACACTAGATGTCAATTTACCATTCATTCCATCACCTTACATAGAGTACTGGTCAAGGAAACAGGATGATAACTTGTGGAGCATGATTTATCTTTACCAGGTTTCAGTATGGGGATTACCAGTGCCTCTGACCAAGAATCTGTAAACACATGGTCATAGAATATTCTACTATAGATACACGAAAGATGTAATAGTACAGCACTATCTAGGAGGTATGATAACATACTGAGCCTGATATTATCATTTCCGGGGGAAGTGTCATGAGAATTACTCAAGGCATACCTTAGCTCATTATAAGAAAAGGGTATGTTAAATTCATTTTGTGAATCCCCTATCAACAATGGGATATTTTCTACCTGAAACTTATATCTCACAAACTCAAGACAGTATGACGAGGTAAATGAAACTACCCTGAACGACATTCCGAATGTGTTCACCACCGTAACTGTCGCAATAACAAGGTGTTCAGACTCATGTATAATTTCTTCATTATTTTATAAATAAGGAAACTAAACTACCTTCTTCTTATTCATGTAAAGTATATAAGTTGATACTGTTTAGTCCAAATTTACACTTCATACAGTGCACACAGTATATTACATACATTCTTCAACAATGTAATACAAATTAAATTAAAATGTCAAACATATAGTTATCATTATAACTTATTAGTAGACAGAATAAATACACCAAACCAAGGTGAGGCAGCAAGGTGGGTTTTATTTGAACATATTTTTAGTCCTCTGACCACGGATATTGAAGGTTCTACAATTCAGTACTTGAATTTATGATTAATACCAGAGAAAGGAATTATTGGAGATTCAGACATTATTCAATATTGGAAATGGGTTCACAACAATTCATATTATTATATAATTTTAATTTATTCATATTTAATTTACCTTTGTTAATATTATTATCACCAAAGAGAAATTGCTATATACAGAGTTACATTTCATTAACTTTAATTGTGAAATAAGTAAATAATGTAAAAAAGTTAACATTACTTCAACTATTTTATCAAAGTGTTTTTTAGGTACTGTAGAAATAATATTAATAAACTAGTTTATAACAATACAGGAGCAATGCCACCACCAAAAGGATATTTTAAATTAACTGTCCTTTCTATACCAGTAATTTATGACAATGTAATTATTGCCATGTCAGACATTGTAAAACAGAAACAAATATTTCTTGTTATAATCACATTAAACAGTGACTCAAAACAAACTGATAGTAACTTATTGAGACAGATTTTCTTGCATGAAACAGAAAAGAGCTTAAATTAAAATGAAACCGGGTGTATTAAGAATGGACCTAATACAAGGTTCTCAGATATTATTTGCAAACAAGTTTTCTTCAGACAAGTTTTTTCCTTCAAATATTCCATATTATAATCCTACACCTATTTCAAAATTAAAAACATAATTCAAACATGGTTTAAATAAAGAGAGTAGTTTAGAATTTAAGCATTTTGATCAAAATAGAAGAAAAAGTCAATTACAAAGAAGATATCTAAAACTGTTAATGTTGATTCATTGATTTATACATATAAATTGTCTAATCTGGGTAGTGAGCACAATCATGTATTTGATATTGACAGGTGACAAAAGGTGGCTGAAATGACTTTAAATTCCATTGGTTTAAACAGTGGCAGTTCATAGCTAATATTAGTGGGGGTGCTACTCCAGAAAATTTTTTTTGGGCCTTTTCAAGTCCATGGTTAAAGTTTTATGTAAAATAAAAGAACCAAAAAAAAGAATCAAATATAATACCTGGAAGAAGGATAATAATCTAATTTTATATTTTATTACATTCAAGAATATGGTTTAATAAAATAAATAATATGGAATATATAAAAAATATCAATACAGATAATATTTTAATTATTATTAGATAATAACCTAATAAAATGTCAGCTTAAAAACACTACAGACCAATTTCTATGTACACAGAAACAAATACATAATTAGTTTTGACTAATTACCTTCTCTTTCACACTTTCAGCATGTTCTTGGGCAGATTTGGCAATCAAAGAGCCCTTGCTTTCTGTCATCTTTTGATTACTATGGAAAGACCACTAAACAACTAAACTAGAAAAGGGAATGAACAAGGAACGTTCCATACAAATGCAGAGTAAAAAAAAAACTATCTTCCATCAGCATGCCAGGGTCAGCACTGCAGAAGCGACAATGTTCTCTCTCCCTCGCAGCCTTGTGTCCAGCTTCCTATGTTCGCATGCGTACAACAGCCAAACATCACACTGCTAGAACTGTGAAGCGCACAGTTCCATACAAAGATTGTTGTATCTTTTTCATAAACTGGCGGATGGCTACTGACATTAAGCTAAAAATTATAATTACAATTATATAATGTACAAGTGTAAAGAAAGAATTAAAGAAAAAAGGACTCAGTATATTAAATGTTATCGATAATATAAAGTGGAAATAGGGGGTGCTGCAGTTTCACAGTGATGAGACTTCGATATTTGGAAAAAAAAACAACATTATGTTAGTTTATATAAAAAAAAATAAAATAGTCTTTATCGGTTTAAGGGTGTAATTTCATAACAAAAGGAAAATTTCCGGAATTCAGTAAATACCTCCAAAAAGTATTTTATATGTGCAGTGGATATTAAGGTAGAAACATGGGTCCAATTTTTATGCAGCTTGCTGTCAGCTGATCACTGTGCAATCCATATATCTTATGTATACCATTTCAAGTAGATGAATTTCTGAATTCATCAGTAATATAGAGCTGTCAAAGATAGCGAATAAAGCTAAGTGTAATGAAGCGTACATGTGGAATTTTATAAAACTGTGCCCAGAGAATTTTTCAAACTTTTGTTAAATTTTTATAATAATGTTTTTGAGACTCATTAGTACTTTCCTATATAAATTTAAGCAAGCAAAATTCCTTTTCCTTGTTGTACTGCATTCTCACTCACCCTGGTTTTGCATGCCCAGCCAAAAAAAATTTCTTAAATGAAGTACCAGAACCCTGCTGATGGAAAAAGTGTATTTGATATTCCTCTTCATTTTCATGTATTTTGACTTCAATGACTTCACATAATCACTACTTGCATCTTATATGTAGCAGATAACCAATAAAGGAATCAGAAACACTAATGTCCTTGTACCGATACTAATGTAAATGTTTCTGATTCAGAGGTAGCCCAGACTTACAGAATACATTTCTGACTTGTGGAATATAACTTTGAAAGGCTCTTGTTTCTGGGACTGTTGTGATTAAGCAAGTTATAAATATTTTAGAAGCAGAAGAACGATGTAGTATTGTGCTTCAAGAACTCCTATTCACACAATAGCTTTGGCTTAGTAATTTTCCTTCTTTTTAAAAATATTTGAGAAATGTGTGTACTGTAGCATAAGTTTTTGACCGGTGGTATGCACTTCATCCTGTATCACAACAGGAAAATTTTGAGAAGTCTTCCATTACAATATATTCTCACCCTCTTTTTCCTTTTTAATGATGAGGAAATGAGCTTGTTTCTTTGCAACAAAATGATGCCTTTTTAGATTATTTTAATTTTCAGTAAATTTATATATGTACTCTTGAAATGAAGAATTTAAGTAGTTAGTTAACAGCAGTCAACAGAAACCCACTGTTTGAAGATAATTTCTGTATTAAAATCATTCCAGCTCTCTTGCAGTAATCTGAGCAGTTCATTAGTGCCTGGACATTTTTCACATTGTGACAGCATGCATGTTTGATTTTCTCTATCACATACCATGGTTGAGAGGAGAATTTTATAATCAAATTTCAATTTTAGAGCAGATAACATGAGTTTTACATTTTGGTGGCTGACACACACACACACAGAGTGAGTATCTGATCCACCAGCCAGAACACAAAATTTAGGTCTTAAATCAGCAAATTTTGAAAAATCAATTTTTAAATTATGTTTTTCTTTGAAGGCTGTGTACAATTCTTTTAAAATACATAAGTTAAACCTTTTTTGAATATTAATTTTCTTCCCGTCGGCTTGGGTTATCTGAATGGGAAAGTAAAAGCAGATCATTAAATGCTGTTCAAATTATTTGCAAACTTCAAGAGGACTCGCCATATTCTGAATATGACCTTCAGAGGTCATATTTAGAACCCTGGTAGAAGGCCTTGTTCTTCCCTCAGTCAGAATGCCACCGATGCGAATACCACATCGGTGTATTACTAGGAAATGAAATCTTTAAAACAAAACACGTCTATGTTGAGTCTTTAACAAGACTGAGTTACATGAAGGAACTGAAACAAAAAACGGAACTACCTACTTGAAGTTGAGTTTAACACGCAACCCATAACATAACACAAAACAAGAAATAAAAATAAAATTAAAAAAATAAGTTACTACAAATACATCAATTCTTATAAAACAAGAACAACAAAACCAAAACATGGAAAGACCAGGTGGAACCCTAAAATTCCCTCAGTAATCTGTTCTCTTGCCAGGTACCCGATGGATTTACAACGCTTACCCATTCGGCCCAGTTTTTCCAATTCTAAGGGAGATCTAATGTCAAGCTGACAAATAGTCTCCGTGCGTAAAATTCGCATTCGAAAATTACATGTTATGTGTCATCTAGTTGTACACAATCTGGACACACACCTGAATCCACCAGGCCTAATAGCTGACGTCTCTCTCTGAAGGAGCCATGACCAGAAAGAAATTACATCACATGCTTGTTAGGGTGAACCCAAGGGTGTCCCACAAACTAGCAACATCTGGGAAGAGATCATGCGTATAAGTCCACCCACTGCCTCATCACATCTGGCCTGCCATAAAGCATTGTCATGCCGTTCTATCTCGCGGATTCTTTCTGAAGTCAATTCACCTGATTTCTTAGCAACATAACGCTGCTACTTTTCTGACGCAATTAAATCTATCGGTTTCACGTCTGAAATCAAGATTGTCTCCCGTGAAATAGTACGGTAACAGAGACCGCATATAGCATAATTGCCTCGCACATGCCTTTATACAGGACACTCATAGTTTTAAAATTAACACCCCCAATCAGGCAGGATTGACCACTCCTTGAATACCAAAGAAGGCACGACAGGCCTTCTTTGTGACGTAGTTAAGTTGCTTTTTGAACTGTAATTTCTCGTCAAGAAATACCTTGAGGTACTTTTTAACTTGAACATATTTAATACGAAGGCCTGACATCGAAACACGAACCTGACAAGCCGTGGAATTTTCCATGGCCATCATAACTTTGTATTCTGTTTTTGAGCATTAGCTGAGGTAAGCATTTTCTACAAGCATTTCCTTGCACAACATACCTGCTCTTTCTTCTTTCTTTCTTTTTTTGCTTTGTATTGTTCGTCGAACCACTTGCTGTTATCCTCCTCCTTCCTTTCTCCCAATTCATCCTTTAACAACTGTATCATACAATTCTACATCTCTTCATGGCCCTTATCGATTATTTTATCAACCGATACCATACAAAGCCGAGGAGGTAGTCCCCTCACCTAACTTTCCTCAAATACTTTGACATTTTCATTACACTTCAGGTTTTCCATATCCATTTTCTCTTTTGTTCTCCCCTTGCAATTAACACATGTGATAATTTTTCTCTCATATATATAAATTCTCACCATAAAATGGTCAGAATCACAATTCGGACCACACATTGATCGTACATCAATAATGGATGATGCGTGTCTTCTTGATACAATCACATGATCATTCTGATTCAAAACATTTATCCCCGGAGATATCCATGTTCCCTTGTGAATTGCTTTATGCGAGAAGAAGATACTTTTAATAATCATGTTATTTTCCACTGGATACTGTATCAGTCTCCTTCCATTGTCGATTATTATCTCAAGAAGGGTATCTTTGCCAGCTACCTTTCTTACGATGTCTTCTTTTACGATCTTTGCATTAAAGTCACCAGGTACCACAACGGTATCGTAGTTTGGTAGTCTGTTTCTGCAACTCTGTGCAGCATAGACAAATTATTATTCTCATAGAAATTATTCTTCTCTTCATCGGGACAATCTGTTGGAACGCTCTGAAATTAAAGAGATTTCTAAACTTTTCTTTCAATCTCATTGTTATAGTCTTTCATTATTAAATTACAGCCAAGGGTATTAACTCTCTGCCCACGTGCAATATTAAATCCGACTCCATTTCTCCCTACTCATGTGTCTGAGCCACTGTATAATAGTGTAAAACTCCTTGTCTAATCTGCCCTGTCCTAACCTTATTAAGACGACTACCTCCACTTGAAACTTAGTAATTTCCTTGACAATTTCATATTCCTGGTTTGTTATGTCATCCTCACACTCCACACAGTCAGTTTTATGCCTGTACCCTTAAATATTTTGTAATGTTCATTTCTAGTGTTTATTTCAACACTCCTATCAATCCGATACTTTTCATTGGGTTTCATAATAAGATTATTTTTATAGGTTAGGGTTGTTAACTTACGCAAAACCCCCGACTTAAAGTTATTTTAGAAGATTTCCCTTCTCATAGACAGAAAGCTTTCTCTCCAACTAACAGTTATTTAATTACCCTGAATTTTATTCGGGTTATCTCCCTAGCCTCGTCCGTTCCCTCCGACGTTGGGAAAGTCTTCCTCTTCTGCCTTCAGAACCATTGTGCATCTTTGCTGGCTTTTGTCAACCATGGGTATTTTGTTTCCCCAATTCCCTCCATCCATAGTTGGTGAGCGTACCACATCGACAGGGGCGGCACGCAATAGATGCTGCAATAACAGCCACAGTGGATTAAACTTAAAATATCTATAAACAAGTGAGTAATATATTTAGAAAAAGAATGGGAGAATGTTAAAAAGGATATTCTGCAAACTTAGGTGGAATAAAGAGAACTAGTAGAAAACCTTGGATTTCAGAGGATCTATTGCAGCTGATGGATGAACGTAAAAAATAGGAGAATGCTAGTGATGAAGAAAGTAAAACAAACTATCCACAATTAAGAAATACTGTAAACAGGAAGTGCAAACTAGCGAAAGAAAAGTGTTCAGAAGTGGAAAGAGAAATGATCATTGGAAAAATAAACAGAGCAAACAGGAAAGTTAGGAAGAATTTTATAATACATAAATTAAAATCTAATAATGTGTTAAACAAAAATGGTACATTGATTTATAATACGAAAGGAAAGGTCGATAGGTGGGCGGAATATATTGATGAGTTATAAGGAGGAAATGAATTAGAAAGTGGTGTTATATAGGGAGAAGATGATGTCAGGAGAAACAATAATAAGATCTGAAGATAAGAGAACATTCAAATATTTGATTGGCAGAAGGACTCCTGGAATAAACGGAATACCTGCAGAATTACTGCGCAATGCAGGTAAGGAAGCGATAGGTACATTACACAACCCACCGGGTTGGTCTAGTGGTGAACGCATCTTCCCAAATCAGCTGATTTGGAAGTCGAGAGTTCCAGCATTCAAGTCCTAGTAAAGCCAGCTATTTTTACACGGACTTGAATACTAGATCGTGGATATCGGTGTTCTTTGGTGGTTGGGTTTCAATTAACCACACATCTCAGGTATGGTCGAACTGACAATGTACAAGACTACACTTCATTCACTCATACATATCATCCTCATACATCCTCTGAAGTATTATCTAAATGGTAGTTACCGGAGGCTAAACAGAAAAAAAAAAAGCTAAATTGGTGTGAAATATTTACAAAAAAGGAGAAGTTGCATCAGATTTCAAAAAGAGTGTTATAATCATGATACCAAAGAAAGCAGGGGCAGATAAATGTGAAGAATACAGAACAATTAGTTTAACTAGTCATGCATCAAAAATCTTAACTAGAATTCTATACAGAAGAATTGAGAGGAGAGTGGAAGAAGTGTTAGGAGAAGACCAATTTGGTTTCAGGAAAAGTATAGGGACAAGGGAAGCAATTTTAGGCCTCAGATTAATAGTAGAAGGAAGATTAAAGAAAAACAAACCAACATACTTGGTGTTTATAGACCTAGAAAAGGCATTCGATAACGTAGACTGGAATAAAATGTTCAGCATTTTAAAAAAATTAGGGTTCAAATACAGAGATAGAAGAACAATTGCTAACATGTACAGGAACCAAACAGCAACAGTAACAATTGAAGAACATAAGAAAGAAGCCGTAATAAGAAAGGGAGTCTGACAAGGATGTTCCCTATCTCAGTTACTTTTTAATCTTTACATGGAACTAGCAGTTAATGATGTTAAAGAACAATTTAGATTCGGAGTAACAGTACAAGGTGAAATGATAAAGATGCTACGATTTGCTGATGATATAGTAATTCTAGCAGAGAGTAAAAAGGATTTAGAAGAAACAATGAACGGCATAGATGAAGTCCTACGCAAGAACTATCGCATGAAAATAAACAAGAGCAAAACAAAAGTAATGAAATGTAGTAGAAATAACAAAGATGGACCACTGAATGTGAAAATAGGAGGAGAAAAGATTATGGAGGTAGAAGAATTTTATTTGGGAAGTAGAATTACTAAAGATGGACGAAGCAAGAGCGATATAAAATGCCGAATAGTACAAGCAAAACGAGCCTTCAGTAAGAAATATAATTTGTTTACATCAAAAATTAATTTAAATGTCAGGAAAAGATTTTTGAAAGTGTATGTTTGGAGTGTCGCTTTATATGGAAGTGAAACTTGGACGATCGGAGTATCTGAGAAGAAAAGATAAGAAGCTTTTGAAATGCGGTGCTATAGGAGAATGTTAAAAATCAGATGGGTGGATAAAGTGACAAATGAAGAGGTATTGTGGCAAATAGATGAAGAAAGAAGCATTTGGAAAAATATAGTTAAAAGAAGAGACAGACTTATAGGCCACATACTAAGGCATCCTGGAATAGTCGCTTTAATATTGGAAGGACAGGTAGAAGGAAAAAATTGTGTAGGCAGGCCACGTTTGGAATATGTAAAACAAATTGTTAGGGATGTAGGATGTAGAGGGTATACTGAAATGAAACGACTAGAACTAGATAAGGAATCTTGGAGAGCTGCATCAAACCAGTCAAATGACTGAAGACAAAAAAAAATATACTAATATTGTATTGATTATAAAGACAAATTGTTATTCATACAATGGAATTTAATTACATTCATAAGCCTTTAAATATTATAATATCGAATCAAGAATTGATGAGTTAATCCCAAGTTTTCCTAATTTTTTTAAATGTTTTCTCTCAACTTAAAAAATTATGAAACTTTTTTTTCTTTTTGCTAGAGCCCTTCTAATCTTTCCTTACACATGTCTTCCCCTCTGTAAGAGTTGCTGGACATTCTTAAATGTACATTGATGTTACCGCTTTTCTACATAAAATTTTTAATGTTTTTTTAAATTAATTGAAAACTCACCGATTACTGTTTCCTCTCCAATCTAATTTGATGAAAATGACAATTCTATGTATGATTAAAGTCTGGGATAAAAGTCCTCCATCTGACATTGCTGAAAAAAAAAACTTACCAATTTAGTTATTATTAAATTACAAATAAGTAACAGTCTATAAGTTGTATTGGTATAATTTTTTGTTTAATTATATTTAGTTAACACAAAATTCAATCCACCTTAAAATTATAAAATTTAACTTTATGCTTTTTGTTATGAAGAAATTTGGTGAATTAAGTTATAAGAAGTGTAAATTAATTCATCAAGATAGCCATGTCTAGTATGTTGTGCTTTTAATATAATAATTTGCCTGGGAAATAAGTTTCATAAGCAGACAGATATCACTCTCTTAATGGGACATTTAGAAAGTTATTGCCTCAGTCTAAGAGATAAATCCAGAATTTTATCAAAGAGAATGCTCAAAGATGTAATTGATATTCTTGAAATCTATTTGAGGAAAAGGGATTCCAATCGACTCAAGAAGTCTAATTAACAATAGTAATAATAATAATTAATATTTATATGTCTCTGAAGGAGTCATAACTCAACAGATAACCTGACATGACACATATCTATTTCCAAAAAAACTATTTCCAAAATTTTAGTTTAACTTACAGTTAAACTAAAATCTGTAGATTATAATCTCATGTTTATACTAATATTATGAGTGACATAGTCATGGTGCCAGAAAATCATGAAGAACAGCTGAACATTGATTTGCAATCAAGAATTACCTTAAACCTGATTGATATTTAAATATTTATTTTAAAAAACAATAGAGGAACCGGAGCTGTTATGATAATTTTTTTTATATTTCTAGTTACTTAGGAAGAAATTGTACTCTCTATGCTTAATCAAATTTTGATTTTTCAAAATCAGTTCATTTTCTCTACCAGCACTATAACTTTACACTCTGTATAGTCATTTGCTATGTTTCTTCCACCCTAAACGCTATCGTATGCACTTTCACTATTTCATTTCAGCTTTGTTTTCTTTAAAATTTTCCTTATTTTTGGTTACATCCATTTCTTTTAATTATTGTCATTCCTATACCTCAGTATCTTTCAATCGATCTTCCTTCGCCGGTTTCTGTTGAATGTATTTAACTTGATACCATTCACTGCATCTTTTGTCTTCCACGTTCCTTCTAATATATTAACTCTATTGACTTTATTATTTCTATTTTTTACATTTATTCGTTTGGCTTTCTATAGAATCTACTTTTGTAATAACTTGTAAACTTGTTCCTACTTAATTTTGCTTTAACTTCAATCATTCTCTTTTAGTTTGACTGTAATTCATTTACTTTTATTGTTTTATGGTACTTGACGCTTTTAATTTTTAAAAGTTTGTTACTTGACTTCACAGTAATATCAATCAATATAATGATACAGCCATCATAAAATTTAGTTATGTAGTTTATGACTGCCATATGAAATAACTAAATGGATGTTGTTGAAAGATTTGGCTCCTTAATTCTTAAACCCGTTGATCATATGATCAGATCTTAAATTATAAGTGTTGTACTCCCTCTTGTCTTGATGAAATCTGCAAAGATATATAAATAGTCACTTGCATTAAAAAAAAAATGATAAAATAAATAAACCTAAAGGATAATGTATCAATCATTTCACTGAGAAATGGATCAGTCATGGAGGTCCACATTTCTGGGCACAAAGAACATTTGTAATAACACCTTTAGATTTTTGCATCTAGGGACAGATGAGAAATATCATATATAAAACAAAAATACATTCTCGTGAGGAATTAATTGTTTACATTATGGATGCTGCTGAGAAACTTAAGGATAGCCCTGAAGTACTATAAAGAGCTACAAAAGCAGTACAGCAGGGAGGTTTTGAAACTGGTGGGCTTAGTTTTGAATATTTGTTATAAACTGGTAGGTACGACTTACTGTATTGTTTCTAAATTGAATTCTAATTTTTCTAAACTTTCTTTGTTTTATTTGACTTATCTTGCACCATTATGTTCAGAATTACATTTTCTATTCGTTTTATTTAAAGGTTTTACATGTTTATTACCCGTTTAACAACGTTATTGTAGATCAAACATAATAACGGGTTTTTTACTGTAAATTATTGATTTTCATCCTAGATTTCTTAAAACCTATTTCAGATACTGTTTTGGTAGCTATTTTATTCTATTTTTAAGGTAAAAACCCCATAGAAATCACTAATTCTGCCCCTTAATTATTGTCCTATAAATTTTCAGTACGACCTCTTTCACCGGGATTGCTGAAACCCGAGCGAAATCTTTCATTAACCGTTATTTACCAACGAAACATTTTAGCCTTGTTTAATAAATTTTTAATTTTTTTCATTTCACAAGCAGAATAGGTTATGAAAATCACGGAAAAAACTTCGATGTACATAATCTGTATAACGTGATCTCAATTTGTAATTTTTTTTCTGTAGTCTCCGTGAATCACCGAGGGTATTACTTCTGAAATAATGAGTATACAAATCATATTATTACGATTTGAAAGATGTAACTCGCGACTACGAAATCAGCTGCTTTGCAAAGACGTTAATCACTTCCAGCCCGGTTGGTATAATCTCAATTTAAAGAAAAAAAAAAATATATGAAGATATATTAAAAGTTCTATTACTTTATAAAACATAAATTTTATACACAATAGCGATTCTACTAAAATAATGAAATAAATATCTTAGACAAGATTGGTATAGTTTAAAACGTGAAAACTACCGTCAACAACATATTGTTATGACCAACCCTTCTTTTTATATTACAGCTAAACAACATATTAATAGTATAAAGAAAGGTTGTTTCGAAAAATCCAATTATGCTAAACACATTTTATAAAATAAACATAATTACAGCCCGGATAATTTTATCCGGGCTTTATGATAATTTTATCAGATTTTCCAACAATTTTTATAAAACCAGCAATCTCAAAAAAAATTATGTATATTTTTACAACAATAAATTAATAAAGGGACATATAAAATTTGAAGATGATTTTCTATTTAAATTAATAATTATCAAGTTGCCTAACTTGATTATCTAGTTACATTGACGAATGGTTTTGTTAATAATATTTTGTAATTTTTTGTTTATGTTTTTAATTTTAAAGTTTTAATTACAAAAAAAATCTATCTCCTGATGATGGTCAAATGACCCAAAACGCTAGGGATATAATATAAACTGTTGGTAAGGTTGATTTTTATAACAAATTATTTAACCTAACTTGCTGCTTTATAAATAAATAAATGTTTTATTCTGATAAGAACAAATTATAAAATTTTAAAAACGAAATAGATGTGTTTAAAGTTCGTATTAATTATTTAATCAAATACATGAAATGACGTTAAGGTAAATTAATTATAAAATATTACTACAAAATATTAACAGTAAAGAAATCGCTACTGAAAATCATATTGAGCATATACTAATATCTGTACATGTAGAAGTGGACGCAGATAAATCATGTAATTGTATTTTTTTTTAATTCATCAACAGAACAATATTGTTTCTGTAAAACCAAATATTTTAATTGTAAAATAAGCTGATGGATAACTGATTATACAGTTTCCTTTTTCATAAAGTATGCCTCAATAATGATCTGAAAGCAATTTTTTTTTATTCTAAAAGGTGTTATGTCTTTCAAAAGCCCACAAATTTGACTTTACACATTATACGAGAAAATATTTAGGCATAAAAGTAATTGATAATGAGTACAAGCTTAGTGTTTTATAAAGATGCTTCAGAGTAAAACTGTTCACTACATTTTGGTAAACAAAATCATATTTATCATCCCACAAGAATTTATCAAATAAAAAACCCAAAGGTTTTGCTTTGTGGACAACAAAATTACTATATATGTAATGGGAATTCTGGCCACACAATCTGCAATGTTATGTTTAACCAAGAAGCACAATGTGACAGTTTTATCCATATTTTAAGTTACAATCCATCCAGTGAAAATTTTTTAAAGCTGCAATTGTGAAAAATTCAATCCATTTTTATTAATTATCTTTAGAAATAGAGATACAGCTGTGAAAAGAGTTGTAATGAATGGCTCAAGAATTTTCGGCAGATCATTAATAAACAATAAACAAAGCAAAAAATTTTTCCTGAGGCGCTCCACACTCTACATCTTGAAGCGAGGATCTAAATTTACATGTGTATTCTTGTATTCTTAATTTATCATTAAATGATAAAATTTCTACTACTTGTGTACAACTTGTGAGGTACGACTTGAAAAGCAAGTTTCTTTTCAGATACTGATACCACGAGCTTCTAAGTTGTTTTATCGGTATAAATAAATGTTTTCCAATATTTCTCTTATTGTCTGTTCTTAAAATTTTAATATTTTTTTAATATCTTTTCTTGTTCTTAATATTTTTTTTTTGTCTTAAAGAATTAAAAATATTTTCCAAAAACCAGGAAATGGCTACGTCTTTTAAGACATGTCTGCTAATGGAAATATAAAAATTAGATTACCTTATAAATGTAATGGTGCACTTGCTGTTAAGCTGCCCCGTCAGTACACTGTACAATGATATTTATCAAGAATAAACATAGCAATATAAGTATACACTTTCTTTTAGTTATCACGCATTTGAGTATGATATTTTAAGTACGTAATATACACATCTTACTCTGATCAAGTAGCATTTGGATAGGTAATGCAGAACATACTTTAAGAATAGATTCAGTATATGAAAAACAGAATAAAAGTTCATTTATTACCATCAAAAGTTCTATGTATATTACCATCTATATTATTTGTCTCATTTTTGTTTTTCTAAAAGTTATTTCTCAGTAAGTTTTGAGGTAACTTGATAATATTTTGTATAGTTATTACATTTTCTGATAAATTAACAATAAATTAAGCTCTAAAAAGAGAGAATAACTACAGTGAAGATTAAATTAAATTGTAAAATGGAATTATTGTTTGCAATAGTATTGTATTGTAATTTACATATAAATTTATGGTAACAATATTTTAAAAGTTACAACCAGCATATCCCCATTTTTTTTTTTTGTGTTTTTGTTTTCTTTTAGTTCACAAAAGTTATTTGAAGGTAAAATGAAAAATAAAATATTTTTAAATTTAAGAATGTAATATACTACTAAGAACAAAGTAATGCTACATAATAACAGAATGATCTCAGAGAAAAATGTTAGATTTGAAGGTGTAATAAATCATGAAAGTGTATTTTATACGACTGCCGAGAATAGATTGGAACTGACAGGTAGGTTGTCAATGGTAGGTTACATCAACAACAACTGGAAGGTTCATTTTTTTTAGAAATTATGGTGTGATAACAAATCTTTTCACCACTGTACCTGTCCTGAACAATATTACAAAATACCAAAAGTTTGGTTTTTTAGTTAATAAGTAAACTGTGATGATTATGTTAATTTTCAAATCATTATTACCTCTTCATCTCATATGTTCTATTAAAATTATATTTTTGGGCTTAACTGTTAAAAATTTTATAATGACAAAATGACATCATTTATTAAAATATAATTTTAAACTAAGTTACGGTAGATTCTACATGCAAATGCAGGTATAGAATTTTTAGTGCGATAACAAAGTAGATTATTTTCTACCATAATTTACAGGTAAGTTACAAATAAAAATCATGCCTGAAAGTGAATTAATGATTTAAAGGTGTTTTCATTTGATGAGCTTGATTCTCTTAACACTTATTAAAATAAGTGATTTTTATATCGTTTGAAACTTATAATATTACAGCAAATTTTGTAAATTCTGCTGAAGAATATCGGTGATTATAAATAAAATTTCCCAACAGTAAAAGTGTAAATGTCACTTATCCCAAAAAACGTAAAAAATTTTCCCTTTAAAATTAAGTAGATCGTTTTTCTCTTTGGTAGATACATTGAAACCCACCAGGATATGATGCTGCATTTCTTATATGAAGTAATCTAAAAGTTAACTTGGAACTTTCGATGTTATCCAAATTAATCGCTTCATCACTAATATTGTAATGATCTTCAAGACAAATAATTTTTGATATAATGTAATTTAATTACATTTATAAACTATGATATAGAGCTAAGCCTTCAAATATAATAAAATAAATAAAAATTTGTAGAATCAAGAAGTGATGAGTTAATCCCAGGTTTTCGTAATCCTTTTAAGTATTTTCTCTGAACTTAAAAACCTATGGAATTTTTTTTTCTTAAAGCCCTTCTAATCTTTTGTTACAACTGTCTTCCCTCTCTAACAGCTACTGGACACTTAAATGTATGTTGATGTCACCACTTTTCTACATTAATTTTCTAATGGTTTTTACTTATTGTGTTGCACATTTTATATGTTATAATAATTAAATTAAAAACTCACCGATTTACAGTTTCCTCTCCAATCTAATTTAATGAAAATTAGGATTCTATTTCTGATTAAATTCTCGGATAAAAGTCCTCCATATCAGTACTCCTGACATTGCTGAAAAAGAAAACTTACCAGTTTAGTTATTATTAAATTATGACAAATAAAGGGGACATTAAGAAAGTTGCCTCAGTACAAGACGAAGTTCAAAGATGTAATTGATATTCATGGAATCTATATGAGGAAAAGGGGTTCCAATCGACTCAAGAAGTCTAATTCTCAATAATAATAATAATAATAATTAATATTTATGTCTCTGAAGGTGTCACAATTCAACAGATAACCTGACATGACACATATCTATTCCCAAAAAAAAAATGCAGAGCCAGTCTTAATAAAAACTCAACATCACGAGTTAGGCTTGCTGAGGAAAATGGATATTTAATTGTTTTCCTGATGCCTTTGCCTCAAAATTATTGCATATGAGCACGAAGCTAACTAAACTATAGCTGATATTCAGCCCTGAAATTGGTCCTTTTACTCTAATTCACATTGAATGGTTATATTGTGTCTTAATAAATGTAAAGAAATCAACTTTATATGGTATCACTTGTATCTTGCATGACTTGTATAACACAGAACTCACAGATCAGGAATTTATTGTGTAATAACTTGTTCAACCACTTCTTCATTCTGTTTAGTGCTGGTAAAGGAGCAATTGATGAAAGACATGATGATATTTGCTGTTTCCAACTGTGAGATGCGTTTTGCAATTCATTTTTTGTGAGCAAGCAAACAGTGAAACTACTCAAATCTGTAGATTGTAATCTCATGTTATTATGAGTGATGTAGTCATGATGACAGATTCAAATGATATTATTGAACTGAAAAATGATTGTCACAATATTTTGAGAACAAAAGAGTCTACTAGCAGAATTCATGGAACTTGAGACTGCAGCGATATCAGAATCTTATTATGAATTGAAGTAGTTTGGACAAATCAAATCATGCAGACTGCTCTCAATGGCGATTATTCTTCTGAATGAAAACGCATAACGTTATGCAAAATGCCACTCAAAGGCTTTAGTTGTCTGTTCAAGTTGGAGATTTTTATTGTTACTCCTGTTTAGACACTGCTTGAATACCATCTCTTTATTAAGATAAAGATTTGTCTGTTAATCAGTATAATGAAACTAACAAGGGGTTCAGAAATGGGTGGTGGTTTTCTAAAATCATTTCTACAAAAGTTGGTGTTGTGGTGCAACAAATGCCAGAGAGTGGAGCGTTTTTAGGGAAAAGTGTAGTGCAGATATGTTTATAAGATATAGTGATCTAAATAATAAAATATTTAGACATTGTTTTTTTTCTTACCAAAATTCATGTACATTCCATATTTGTCTGTACGTTTTGGAGAATTGACTTTTCACGATAGTTTTATATTTTTACTAAAGTAAAACTTGGCAGTTTTTATTAATTTGTCCTAACATTGCAGAAGAACAGCTGAAAAATAATTTGTAATCAAGAATTACCTTAAACCTGATTGATATTTAGATATTTATTTTAAAACATGATAGAGGAACCGCAGCTGTTATGATAATTTTTTTTATTTCTAGTTACTTAGGAAGAAATTGTACTTAGAAAAAAATAATTCAATAAAATAATTATAATCATATTTATATGTCATTTGCTATGAACAAAAGATTTAATGCGACAAGATACGAGATGCATGTCCCACAAAATGGCATTGGCATTCTCAAGAAAACAGCATTTCATGCCGGGCTTAGTAAGGAAAGTGAGGGCTGAAACAATTGCCAGTCATCTTCTACACAGAGTAGGCCAAGCCCACTAAAACGCAGGAAATCTTTCAGCTCTACAAGGAACCCCTTCACTCCATTCACCACTGGGACTGGTCGCATATGCAAAATCATTATTCTTAATAAAATAGAAAGCAATTGTACCTCTTACCTCTTTTGGGCTTTATATTCATCACTACATTGTGATTATGACAGATTATTTAATTCAATAACCGAAGTTACAACTTCTGCTAGGTCACAGAAAATGATTCGCGAAATGTACCTCACAGTTGGGAACAGTAACATCATGTGTTTCATCGAGTACTCGTTTACCAGCATTAAATCGAATGAAGTGAATGAATATGTAATTAGATTATGCATAGCTGATTGGTGTTAGTGCATTATATACTTTGCTTCTACTTACTAAAAATGTAATTAATTCTTATAATGTAATATCATTGCAGATGTAAAATAGTTAATTAAAATTATTTGTTTTAAATAATTAAATATTTTATTAAATTTAAATAAAACATTGTTTCAATTTAAACATATTGTCAGATGTTGAAATAACACTGTCTATGCAAAATTTGTATCTAACATGTTACACAACTTTCCATACTGTAATTTGGGTGCTGATCTCCAATATGCCATTGAAATTGTGTTACTATGTTAAGGTTTTACATAAATCATAAATTTGTAATGTTTTTTTGGTAATAAATTCATTTTGATCAACTACTCATCACAATTCAGAATAGTTTCTGTATTTTTACTTTTAAACAGTATGCACACATGCTTAATAAAGAAAAAATAAATAAAGAATGTATACATTGTATCATGAAAGTAGACATGTATGATATCATACAGACATCTGTTGTTGCCATTACAGAGCTTAAAATTTTATTCAGTCTAGCTTCAATTGTCTGTACTGTGTGTTGTGTTCACACAGTTGTTAGTGTTTTGCTATATTTGCTATAATTCTTTATAATACTGAAGAGATTTTTTTCTCATTTTTATTTGCTGCATGGACTCTATAAAAGTTTGTGGATACTCAAATCATCCAGACAGTTATTGTTACATTAAAGGTAAATGTACGCATAAATCTCAAAGAAATACTTATTTATGAATCGATGAAAACTGCCTGTTAATTTTGATTGCGCACTCAGGGATCAACATAAAATCTGGGTGCCTCATGTTATTTTTATATCATGCTCAGTAACTGAACGGTTCAACAGGAAACGACAAGCTAATGCATGATAAATAACAGGAAGTCCTTCAGAGACATAGTTGGTGTTTTTAGGTAACAGAAAAGATGAAAACTATGTTTATGGTTAATAAACTGTTTAAAAACTACAAATATTTAGTATGTAGTATGTAGGATGTCATTAAAAATTCATTTCCTACAGTCTCATCTAGACTTTATCCTGAAAATTTGTGCTGTCAGTGATGAGCAGGGAGACCGTTTCTGTCAGCATCACTTCCAAGGAAGATGGGATGCTAGAATGATTGATGACTGTTGTTGGTTTTTATTTAGAGAAACTGATAAAACATCGCACAAGCAAGAAAACAATTGCCAACTTATTTTAAAAATTTAGTTCCAATGATTTAATCATTTAAAAACTGTATTGAATATATTTCAATTCATCTGTATTTGAATAACAAAAACTTAGCTGATTTACACAAATTATAAATGAATACACAAAAATAATAACTTTTTGAAATATTGGTGTGACACTGATTACGCATTTATTGGTAAATAATTCGTATGTAACTAAAAATGCAATGTATTACACAAAATTTTGTAAGTTTTGAATTCAGCACACAATATTTGTTAAAATCACCATGCCCAATTCTAGATGTTTTTTTTTTTATTTTGCTGCATTTTAAAAAAAATTATGTTTTAGACATTTACAGTACTTACTTTTTATTCAATCCATATTTGAAACTGCGGTTGATAGTCACTTTAACTAAAATTTTCTTTATCTTCCATAATCATTTTCTGCTTTCAATATTACATTTGAAAATCAGTAACAATTTTTTTTTTTGTTACAGCTTCCATGAATTTAAAAGTACTCCTGGTAAAGCACCTACAACTCAAAATCACTTGGCAAAAAGATTAGTAATGCACGTAATATAAACTGTTAATTTTTTTTTTTTTTTTTTTTTTTCCGTAGGAGGAGGAAAAAGCTGTATCAGCCACCATCTGCGCCCGCAACAGACGGTAGTGTCGGGCTCTCACCGACTAAAAAACCTCCCCCTTAGGGAGGAGGACCCTATTAGGGATAGGGATCGCGGACGCGACTTAACTAACTAATAATAAAATAATATCTACATTGTACCTGAAAAAAATACACAGCATATACAAAATTTAAATCTATTTTCATAAAACTTAATTTACATTGCTTATCTAAGTAATTTTAATGTAAAATTTACGTTGAACCTGAAACAAAAACATACACAAAAGTAGATATAAAAAATTCCCTACGGGAAAGTTCCTATCAGGGGACCCTACTGGGACTAGGCATTGGGATCGCGGACACGACTTAACTAACTAATAATAAAATAATATCTACATTGTACCTGAAAAAAAATACACAGCATATACAAAATCTAAATCTATTTTCATAAAACTTAATTTACATTGCTTATCTAAGTAATTTTAATGTAAAATTTATGTTGAACCTGAAATAGAAACACACAAAAATAGACATAAAAAATTCCCTAAAGGAAAGTTCCTATCAGGGGACCCTACTGGGACTAGGCACTTACCGCGATTTTATAAGAATATTATACTGTCACCTTAAAAACTACACAACTTATTTTTAACATGAAAATTTATAATATTAAACAATAACAACAAAAGTAGAAAATAATAACAAAATACCTATAGTAGAAAATTATCCTACAATAAAAGGGAGTACCACAATGTAAGGAGGGCCACTTAACATGGCAGCTCTCCCTTAGAATATTAAATGAACCGTTGAGTTACCTGAAACAAAAGAAAATAAGACAAATTCAATTAGCGGTTGTGAATTAATAGAGCTTTGTTTTAATTATTAAATTCATTTCATATATGATAGCATTGAACTTTTTCTAACAAAAATATTTATTAGGAATGATTAGGTGGTCCATTTTTACTCCTTAAATATTTAACCTGAGGTAGAAGTATGTATATAGACATTTTTTTACAGAAATAGAATTGCTAGCTAGATAGGTACACAAGAAAGTTTTTACAGACCCCGCATCGTTAGATATCCATTGAGAAAAAATTGAAAAACACCCTTTTAATAAATCAAGGTGGAAGAAAATAAAGGAAAAAAGTGAAAGTTAGAAGGTTACAAAGGAATAATAACTCTCTCAAAAATATTCTAAGCCCCTTTTAAGGCAACAAGGATTCCTCTCGTACAAGATCAGAGCGCTTTACCAAGAATAGATGCAAAAACACTATTCTGAATTAAGGTTCACTGATGTAAATGGTAACAAATCTATATCGCATCCAGGAATGTGTGTTATATGAACCTACTTGGCCGAGCTAAAATTTTCAGCTAAGAATAATGTTGAATGGTAACAAAAATCGATACAGGATATCTATATACCACCCGATACTTTTACTAATTTTTATATTATTTTTTTTACAATTTTATATAGGTTTCCACTTGCCTCTGGTATTTAAAATTCATGAAATATTTATGTGCCATCTACTTTATAAGTTATTCAACAAATTTTGACAAAGAGGTGCAAGCATGGTTTCATTAAATTTTCATTGTCAAAAAAGAATAAACTTGTGAAACCACTTCTAAATTTTTACACAGTATATTTTCTATTAAAATAATAGTTAAATGAAGATATCGCTTTGTTTCATCAATCAAAACCTGCTCTCTATCTGTAAACGTAGATTAAATTCATTTTTATTATAATTAAATGTTTGGGGGTATCTAAGTGAAAGATGACTGCCATGACAATAATTTGATTCTTATTTCATTTATTTTACATTATATATATATAATGTATTATATATATATATATATAAAATTTAACATTATATGAAATATAAACCACCTAAAAACAGTAATTAGATTATTTATACTTACCTTATTTATTTCCAATAACCGGTTTGTGCAGTATCTTACACCTTCACTTGCTATTAAATTCTATCTTATTCTTTTTAATTTATTTGTATTATTTTTGTGTAAATTAGAAATATTTTCACAAGTATATTTATTATGTTAATTTTTTTTTGTCTTAGGACATTTCACTGGTTTTTTATGCAGCTCTCCAAGATTCCCTATCTTGTGCTAGTCGTTTCATTTTGGTATACGTTGTACCTGTACAATAGGGTATGTTGTATACCCTATTTATGTTCATAATATCATTTAAAATTTCACAATAAATAGCATTATAATTTATGTTAAAAAAGAGAAATCATTAAAAAGAATAAGTTTTAATGTAATAAAAATAGAATTTAATACAGATTGAAGATGCAGGGTACTGTGAAAAACAGTCAATGGAAATTAATATGGCAAGTTTAACTTATCTAATTAGTGTGTTTTTGTAGTTTATATTTCAAATAAAATATATATATCAGAAACAAATTAGGCATTGGCCAGATACTGGCATATCTTGATATGTAACACTACTAAATTTCTTTTCTTTATTATACTTATGTTTCCTTTATTGCATTTATATTGTAATTTGCCACACAAAATTTCTATGTTTCGCATGACATTTAATGCCAGATCTACATAAAATTATTAAAAAAGTTAGAAATAAAAGTAACTGCAGTATCAAAAGAGAAAGTTACCTATCGATGATGTAAACTGGGGTCTAAAACATTGCTCTGACTCTCTCTTTTTCTGTTTAGCCTCTGGAACCACCATAAGATATTGATATGTATGAATGCAAATTAAGTGTAGTTTTGTTTAGACTCAGGTCGACCATTCCTGAAATGTGTGGTTAATTGAAAGCCTACCATGAAAGAACACTGATATCTACAATCTAGTATTCAAATCCATTTAAAAGTCTTTACTAGGATTTGAACCTTAGAACTCTCGACTTTGAAATCATTTGACTTGCAATGATGAGTTAACCACTAGACTAGACCAGGTGGGGTAAAGCCTTGACCCTGGCCCATGGTACAAGGTAAGTGATAGTGGCTGGTTGAAGCCACAGAGTGAGTAGCTCCATTACTTGTTCGCTCTAACTGAAGCTAAACATTGCATAAATGGATGGAGTTTTTTAATAAATACTAGTATTATAATGAAATATATATGATGTAGTAAAGAATTAGTAGTACCTTAATATTTTACCATTTGGCTACACAGCTTTACATTTATCACCACGGCTAATCCAAGGATCAAATTCATCGAGCAGCTGAAAGAATAGATCGATCTGGTACTCTGAAGATATAGGATGCAGGATGAAGTGAAAAGTTGATGAAATGTTGAATATAACCCGGTAATCTGTATTATTTCAAGTCTCATTTTTATTTATAGTTTGTACATTTTTGTAGTGAGGAAGATAACGTTAATTTCACACTTTGATGTTGATCGCACTTTAATTTCACACTTTATTTACACCATCACTTTATTTACCCCACAATTTTAAAATATGTGAAAATAAAATAATTACACACTAAAAACCAGAATCAGTACACGCCTTTTTAATATGCAAGGCAAAGTATTACATATAAAAATTATTAAATTTTGAAGTAATTTTGATTACTGTTATGCTAGATGGATTTTATTCAAATAACCATTCTACTTAGGTTTTTACCACAAAAATGGTAAATTTTGCAACTAAGTTAATTTTTTTAATAAAAAAATAAGCAAATAAAGTGAAATAATTTATTATGGCACCTCTAAAATCAGCTGACTCTGGTTTGAAAAAATTAAACTAACATGCAAGCATGCATCTTCTCTGAAGCAGGTTGGCTGAACGCAGATTGGGGAAAGCAAAGGGGTATTCAAAATTTTAAATTTATTTCAAATAAAATAAAAAATTCTTAAAACTGTTATTAGATATAAATATGTTCTAACCTTCAATTTGATTAACATCTACCAAAAAAATTTAAGAAAAAGCTTATGTAATATTATATCAAATAAAAAAAAAAATTAAAAATAAACATATTATATCCTACATGAACCAGATTCGAAAGCTGCATTTAATTAAGAAATTGCCTCTACATATTTACTTATTTTATTAATTTCTTGAACTTATTTAAATGATTAATTTTGTCAATGAAATGATCAAAATTTAAATAATTTACAAAAAAGGTAATTTTAAAAACCCACTCATTAATATTTCAAATAAAATTTTATAAAGCAATATAAACTAAAATAGGAATTTTTATGCGATTAAATTTAAAATTAAAATATAAATTTAAATTATAAAATTTAATTTTTTATGAATTTAAATTGAGTTAAGGAGGACTTCAGCCACTTGTAGTGAAGAGATGAGCTGAAAAGACAAAGAAACATAATACACATAGAAAAACTATAAATATTATGAATAATAACATATTTATATATCACCCCCCAATATATAGACATTAATATACACAGCACCCCCCCCCCCCCAACCGAAACCCGATGAACGATATCGGGATGATGAAATACGGGCGCGGCGCGGTTGACGCGGTACGAATGCTTTTTATGTACCCAGCACTTGGAAAAACTATTCATTGCATACAACATAGATATTTACAATGTCAATATGTAATCAAGAATTATAATTAAAAATAATTGTTATCATATTAAGTAACTGATAAGCTAAGATGTGAATAATAAATACACTACCTTTTCTACCTGTTAGAAGGTAGAATTTTCTACCTGTTAAGCAAGAATCTAAAATAATACACCCTGACCTGTGCCAAAGCATATCTGCAAATTTGGTATCTGTATAATACACCCTAATATGTGTGTTTTTACAATTACATAATTTGAAACTGTATTTCTATAAATGAAACCGAATTAGAAGATTGAACTAGGGAAATATATGAATTAACCAGAAGATTTTTGTTTTAAAATTTAAACAGAAAAATGTTATTGATTTTATGAAATATAACTTACAGGATTTTTCTATTATTTTCAATATTAAAAATAGAAGATTTTTCAAAGAAATCAGTTACTCAGAGTTTTTAATCATAATGAATTGACTTGTATTTTCCATATTTTCTTTTTTTCCCTTTTGCACTTGTGCAGATGTATGCATTACCATCCAGACCTCTTAATTACCCCCTTTAAGATTCTCTTAAGAATGCATTTTCACAGCATAATATGGCCAATCCCAATTGGAATTAAAAAAACAAAAGTCTAATCTATATTATTGAAAAAAAGGTAAAGTTACTAATGAATAGCAAATGGAAAAAAGTTGCGATTGATGACAATCCAAGTGAAAAAGGGGGTATTTATTAATGCAAATACTAAATGTAATATTGAAGTTACCTTTATCTGTAGGATTATAGAAAAAAATTAAATCTTATTATTCAGTAATCCATAAGGAGGTCTTTTTTCATCAACAATATGAAATATAATTACAGTTTAATTCTATATGTGAACAGTGGGAGGTGCAAAATGATTAATACCAGTGACAGGTACCGATTAAATAGCAAATTCTAATCTCGTATAAAAAAGAGAATGTGCTAGATTTTAGTTTTACATGGTTTTGGAAAATGGTTTATAAAAAACATACATTTATAGAAAAATAAACTAATAATTTCAGTGGATAACCACCAGGCAAGATATGGCATATACTCTAGAAGACTAAAACCAGGGCTTTGTTTTATGTATATAGTTTGCTCATATGAAAGGTTTAATGTAGTGTATTTTTAGGTTTTACATTCCTGTAAAAATTATCAATGGTAATAGTGATGGGCCTTTTAAATAGAACTAAAATGATTCCTGACTGATATACTGTAATAGTTCCTTATGGTTCTCTGCAGTATACTTTCAAATTCTGTTTGATGGTGTCAAAAATAGATTTATTTTAGAATTAATTTTGTTGTTAAATATGGTTATTTATTTAAGAAATTACTTAGTGTAATTATAAATAAAAGCAAATGCACAAAGAAAGTAAGATGCGAGGCTGTTTTACATAAACAGATCAAATACGGTTGAAAAAAGCCAATACTATGAATTAGCAAATCACAAAATTCTGCTTATTTAAAAAAAAATTATAGTAAAAATAATAAATTTACAGAAAACTGCAGAAATTGTATTAACAGCTTGTTAAGTGGTTTATATAATACCCTCTTCCTTAAAATCAATTATATTATAATTTAACCTCTTTGAAGACACAGTTCTAATTTAATACTTGAAAATCGATTTATATTACATTTAAATTTATATATTCAACTCATATACAGCAGAATGAATGATATACATAAAATACCCATCAACTAAACTTAAATTAGTATAATTAATGTTAGTAATTTAATGTTAGTAAAACAACTTTTTATGATAAAACAGTTATATTTCTAAGCTACATAAAAACAATTACAAGCTACATAAAAATTCATGAAATTACTAGCTACATAACAAGTACATGCAATTACAAGCTACCTAATTATTTTATGTATATTATTTAAATTACTGTATATGAGCCAACAAAACCATGTAAACATAATTGTATATGAAATATACATAGTAAAAACATTTATCTCTCTCCAAAGAGGTTAAATATTTAATTAAAAGGTTAGGAAAATGATGCTTATTAATATTTTTGAAAAAATGTATTACTTACATTACATTACAAAACCGAGAATTCACATAAAGAACAAAATTACACTGTACTACTTATTATGAAAATAAATGGAACCTTTACAGTAATGGTCATTTGACTACTTGCTTAAAGGCATGAATATAAATTGGGATTGTATTTTTCTTCCTGTTTGAAGTTTTACTAACGGCTATACATAATTAAATAAATTCAGTAAAATAATTGTAACTGAAAAGAAAAAACAGACTAAAAAATTGTAAATGATTTCAATGAAGAAATTATTTGAATTAATTGCCCAACTTTCTGATATAAATGTAGTACCTTACTACCAAAGTACCTAACCTAACAAAGTTAAGAATTACATAAAAAAATATATTAAAGCGTAGACTAAAATTCATTTAGAAGAAAAATGAGTAACTAAAAAAATTATGCCCTTATTTTTCTTTCTACCTAGTCTCTTGTATAATCAGAAAAATAAAAAATTTGCACCTGCTTGAAAATAATTAAAAAATATGATTAAACTTTTTTGATTATATCAGTATTCAGAAATTTGTGTGCCGGTTGGCAATTCGCTAAACATGGTAATGGATCAAATGAAAATATTAAAAATGGATTAGAACAAGTTTTATTTTCTTTAGAATATTCTGTTGGTATTTATTAGTGAACTAAAAAAATTAAAATAATTTATGCAAATATAATATAAAAAAAGGATTGGTCGATTACACAATAAAAACAGCTTTACAAAAGATTTCTTTATCAGGTTACAATTGAGAGACCCAGAAATGAATGCAGTTAACTACAACTGACGTCCAGGAAAAATTTAGAAACATAGGAAACACAAATGAGAAATAAATGAAGAATATAATGGAAAATATTTGTAGAAGTGATAATTTGCTTTTATTTCTAGAATTTTCTAGAGAATCACAGAAAAAAGAACTTAAACAATGTAGATGTGAAAATGTGTGGTTGTCCAATAAGATTTAGTTCAATGATTTTGTAAGAAAGAAGATTCTGATTGTTCTAGTGGGGAGATAACATAATTATTATGATCATCTGAAAAAACCAAAAAGGAATAAGTGTATTTTAAATATGATATAAAACTGCACATTGTTATTTTCCTAATTCAAAATACAAACTGTTTCTTAATACAGTTTCTAAACAATATTTCCTGTTTTAAGCAATAATAAAGTATTCGATACATTAAACAAAATTTGATAGTTCCTGCAAGATATTTATCGTACTAAGGTATTTGTACTTATTTTCAGTAGACATTAAAGGTAGCCAAGCGCAAGAAAAACTTATCTATTCAGTACATATAAATTACACTTAACTATTTATACAAGTAATGAATCCAGATGTAATATATAAAAATGCAATTCGTATAAAATTATTTAAAATATTAATACATTTTATAGCATTTTCTCAAATAAAATTCATTTTAGTTCCTACAGAAAATTCATCAGTAATTAATATAAAATTTTTGCGAGTTGATGTATCCATTTCAAAAAAAGATTACATCACCCCTGCCTTATTTTTTTATAAAACAAATTTTGTAAAATGTGAGATTATTATTTATCTATAATAGATATTAAATTAAAAAACAAAATTACAGTAAAAAAGTTCAACAAATAAATTGTAACAACGTGCTTTAGAAAACCACGTTTAAATGTTTGTAAATTAAGAAAGAAATGTTTAATTTAAAACCGATATATTAAAAAAAAATAATAAATCTATGTTGCATACAATAAAATAAATGTACCTCACTTAAAATAATGTCCTAAATTGTGTGGTTTTCTTTTCTAGTAGATTGTTCAGAGTTCCACACACACACAGCAACGGATACGACGCAACTGAAAGGTACGACGGTCTTTTACTGCGTATGACGTTCAAAAACAAGTTAATTACCGTTCTGTGCTTCTGATTGGTCAATCATATCGGAGTTGTGTAGTCTGTAGAGACTCGAGCGCTCCCTCATGACGTATCTAAATCCGTACACAGTTAAAACTATAGACAAACAACTATCTATACACAATAGAGAAAAGAATTGAAAAACAAGTTAATTATTTTTCTGTGTCTCTGATTGGTCAATGTTATTACAGTTGTTTATCGTTCTAATGAATCCCTCCTGACATAACTTCTTAGTAGTTTTCTATTAATAATCACTTTAAATTATAAATCCAAATTTAAAATAAAAAGAAGGAATTAATTTAAAAACAATTTTTTTTTTTGCCTTTACCTGTATTAAAATATTATTTTATAAAAACAAATTACGTCATCAGAATTGCCGATGTAGTCCAAAATTAACAGAAGTTTTTTTTTAATAGTAATTTACAAAACTGAACTTTTGTTTTTTTCACCGATATTAATTTTTTTTCAGTTAACAAAAAATATCTAAGACAGAATAAGGTATTAATTTGTTAATTAATATCAGTGAAAATGGCTAAATATAAAATGAATTTTGTTATAAATTAATTTCAAGACATTTTGGTGTTTTTGCTAACACCGGTTTTTGGTTTCACACAAAAATTCTCCCTATATCTAACTTCAATTAGACGATGTACTCAAATCATTTTTGATTATCTCTTTAAACGCCGAAAATACTATCCTCGTGCTAACAAAACAAGTGTTGACTGCAACGACAGTTTTGTCCTACAATTCAATTTACTTAAAGTCGAGTTGATTTACTTAAAAATCAAGAAACACATTTACAAAGTTGGTAAGCCTCTAATAAAAACAGGGTATGTTTTTAATTTTCTCAATCCCCCTCGACGCAACCCCATCCGCTCCCAGTGGTTCCCGACAGATGATAATATTTTCAAGCGCTCCCGGGGCGCCGTTCGTAAATTGGGGAGGGGGTGCGATGGGGTGCCACCGTAATATCTCGGCAACCGCTCGTCCGATTTTTATGATTCAAACGGCGTAAGTATCGGTAGGTCGAGCGCTAACTGTTTAACGAATCTGGTACACGCTTGGTCGACCGGATCTTGGTTATCCGGAAATTAATTCGTCTAGCCCTATGTTTTGATTGCGCTCACCCGACGTAAAACGTACCGATCCGATCTTTCGCTAAATACGCTCAAACCTGTGCGCTAGCGAAGCTGTAAACTATAAACTTATCGAGACTGAAAAGTGGAAAATAAAAAATATTTTAAAACACCACTGTTAAATTAAACGCTCTAACATATAAAAAATAATTTTAGGACGGCATCTCAGAATGGATTTGTCAAGCTTTGACGGTGATATGTAACATTATGTGAAAGTCATAGCTTCAAATTCAAAATGTGATGTTTTTGACAATTTTTTCTTATGCGTGATGAATCGCCTAAAGACGGGTTCAAACATGCATAAGAAAAAACTGGCAAAAACATCAAATATTTAATTTGATGCTATGACTTTCACATAATGTTAAATATCACCGTCAAAGCTTGTCAAATCCATTCTGAGATACCGTCCTAAAATTATTTTTTATTATTTTAGTGCGTTTAATTTAAGAGTGGTTTTTTATACATTTTTTTTACATATTTTTTATTTATTTATGCGATTGTTTTTGTTCTATATCCAAAAAGTAGGCACCGGAATGTACCGATAACTGGCGGAAAATCCCGATTCGTTAGTATCAATTTCTAGAATTAAATTTCTTATTTAACTTTCATTATATAAATATTTATCATTAAAAAAAAAAATATTTTTACACAAGAAGTAATCAATTTTGGACACCTAATAATCCAATTTCGAGACGCCACCCGCCAGGGCAAACCGTTTGGAAGGTCTAGATGCGGAGGGCGTGTCATAGGCATGCCTCTGCAGCTAGTATATTCGCTCGCTAAATTGGGGCGAAGGAAGCGAAGAAGAAATATAATCACAGAATTCTCTTAAAAAAATGTGTAAATTTATTATACTTCGAAAAAAGTGATATTTAAGTACGGAAACAGTTTTATACTGCGTATCTGAGAGGTCTTTGGAGGGAGAAAGAAATGGGGTTCACCCCGGTTAAAAAAATTTGCATTATGATGGGTTTTTAATTTTTTCCGCCGTCTTGAATCAAACTTAATTTTTTAAATAGGAAGGTTGACGTACGATACATGATTTCGGTTTAAAATTTTACAAGAAAAAAAGTAGTGAACGCCGTTTTTCTGTTTACGCCTTCGTTATCGAGTTTTAAGCATTCAAATTTGGAACGATGGAAAAATCGTTTTAATAATAAAACGCAATGCATGATCAATTTTATTGCATTTTCCATTCATAATGCAGGCAATAGCAAAGCTGTAATATCGGTAATAATTAACAATGAAACGACAAATTATATCAACTGATATTATTTTCAAAATTAAAATTAACTTCCTCTGCTAATATCAGCTGATATTTATAAAATGAAGCAAATCAGTTGGAAATACTTAATTAAAAAATTTGATGTGGATACTACATCACTTCCTTATACGCCTATTAAATTACAAATACACATCACATTTATTTTAAATGAAAAGTTCATCAAATTTTATTTTATTAATAATTTTATTGAATTATTATTTGTTGAATAGATTATTAATAAATCAATATATTTAAATTGAAAAAATAAAAAATAAAATGAAGTTTGATTCGAACCTAGGTGCCTTCCCCTTGTAAGATCCAAATATTTCATTAATTAAAATTTTATTTGGCTATAACTCTGGAACCAATAAAAATAAGTATTTGACTTTTTCTTAATTGCAGTAAGGCCTCACTGAGAGCTTTACTTTCATCGGTTCCAGAGTTACAGCTCAATAAAATTTTAATTAATGAAATATGTGAACTTACAAGGGGAAGGCACATCGGTTTGAATCAGACTTCATCTCCTTTTTTTTTTTAATTTAAATATATTGATTTATTAATAATTATTATCCTCGATAGTAAAAAGACTACAGTAAATAATAACTCAATAGTAACAAATAAAAAAAACTATGAAAAAAAATGTTTTGTACTTTAAAAAAAAAAAGTTATCTGGTAGGAATCGAACCGTGCCATGACGGGACGCGACTGACTGACGCTTAGATTGGCTATAACAACTCCTTGAGAAACCTGATACAAAATGTATATAAGTTACGCCAGAGAAAAATGAAATATATATTATTATATTTCGACCATCTTGTGACGTTTTACAAATATGTGTGTGTGAATTAAATTTTTTTGTTGGGCGCCCTGAGAAGCTGTTGCTTGCCAGCGGGTGACTAGCGAAAGATAGAAAGCCGCAATTCAGGTAAGATTATTCTTCGACCACAGCGTATCACCAATCCAACGCCGAACCACGGCTTTTTATCTTTCGCCGGCTACCCAGTGGCAACCAACAGCTTGTCAATAACTGGTAATATGCTAACTAATAGCAGCTTTAAATATAAATTGAACCTGAAACAGATAATTATTTACTTACTTATTAATCATCAATAAATGTGTATTAACAGTTACATTTATGAGTAATTTAAGTATCATAAAATATGTAACAGTTAATTGTTGTTAGGAGTAACTAAAATCCAAATCAAACTAACTTGAGAAAGTAAAGGATGAAGTGATTTCCCAATGTTTCGTTTAATGGAATATGCTGTTTGCTATCAGTATCCCAAACCACTGAAATGTAGGTGATATTTAGTTTTACAAATGACACCTTGATTCTTTTCATTAGGACTGGTGCTTCTTGTACTCAGTTGATTTACAGCATCAGAACACTGGGACAGCTCATATAAAGCAAAAGGTTAATATACCCCATCCTTTATAAAAAAAAAAAAAATATTGTATACATTGCTTTATCTGTATAGTTGTTACAGAGTGATCAACTCAAGATGGCCAAAGAAGGGATCTCAGAAACTGTAAGTTTTGTGAGAAACTTTAAATGGGAAACCTCCCCAGATTTTTCCCTTCATTAAAAATACAATATTACCATTTTTGAAATCATTGTCCTTTTTCCAGTATGGTGGTAAACTTCATTATTTCTAATGTAAACCCCATGTTTTTTTGCATTTTTGGATGAAAATATTATTTTAAAACATTTTTATTCTTTGGTATTTTTCTCTAAATGCAGCCGTTACAGAGCTATGGACTGACAATTATAAACTAAAAAATACAATTTTATTGGTAAATAATTATCAGGTTTTTTTGCACTGTTGAAAAGATTTCTCAAATTTAACAGTACAATCATTGATGGTTAATGTGTTGCCCTTATTCATTGGTTGTTTGAATTGCCAAGAAATTAATGAATACTTTATTGGTATAAAGTATTGTACATCATTATATGTCAAAAGAAAATGCATTAATTGTCAGAGAAGGACACAATAAAGTGAGACTTTCCATAAACTGCTAGTGCGCCATCATCAATAATCAAATTTTGGCCTTGGTTTTCTACGAAGGAGCTCGAGAGCATCAATTGTTGGAAAATGTTCTACTGCCACCTATTAATGACTTGTCTTTAGATTGTTGAATGCAAATGTATTTCCAACAAGACGGAGCTCCAGCACACAACTATGGTGAGGTTAAGAGGTTTTAAAAGTTTATTTCCAAAATATTTGCTTGGCCAGCGACAAGTCCAGACCTTTCTTCATTAGATTACATTCTTTGGGGATATGTGAAAGACCAATTGTACACATCTCTGTATACTTCAGTGGAAGAAATAACAGCTTATTTATTACAACACTTTTTTAAAGCTGTTAATGACATTTTCAGGAGGGCAACTGCCTGCATTTTTACCGATGGTGGCAATTTTGAAAATTTGCTATAACTGATGCTACAATTCTGTTGTAATTCTTCCTTCATAATAGATAAAACTAAAACCACACTGGTTCAAGGTAAAATTCTTTTAATCTTATTTTACTTTATTTTCAACTTTACTTAATTTATGAACTTTGAGAATAATGTTTAATAACCAGGTACCAATGCATTTGGTTTTCAATTAAAATAATATAGGTAGATGGCCACCATATTTAATTTTACAATTGTCAGCCCATAGCTCCATAACAGCTGTGTTCAGAGAAAATATCCAAGAATTAAAATGTCTTGAAGTAATATTTTCTAGGCAGACATACAATAAAATATGGGGTAAAATTGATAAAATGAGATTGGCAGCCATATTGGAAATTAATTTAAAAAAATGATAATACTGTATTTTTAATTTAAGGAAAAATCTAGGGTTGATTCCCCTTTTAAAGTTTCTCATAAAAAATTTATACTTACTGAAACCCCAATGGTGGCCGTGTTGAGTTGATCATTCTGTAAATGATAGAAAGCATATGAACCTTTTTATAAAAATAAATTTGAGCTAATTAAAAAGCAATGAGAATTTCAGAATTATATATTTAAACTGTGAGAACTGATTCAATACTATAGATAAGACTGAACATTCTTTATCCAGCCATGGTAAGCAAGAGTTTTCAAAATTTGCCTTTATTTTGCACGGCTAATATGAAACATTTTTGTATATTTTAAATTAATGATTTATGTGCACTAATAATGTAGATAAATTCCATGTAAATTTTATTTAGGTAACAAAGTTTTATTTTTTTCTAACCATAGCACAATCAATAAGATACCATAATTTTCAAGTACAGTACGCATGTTTTTCTGTAATCAGAGAATTAAAAACAATAAAAATGTTAAAATTGATAGTTTTAATTTGTATCATCAAACTGAAACTGATGAAAATTATTATTTTAGATAAATTATTATTAAATTAATTATCAACTTCTGTTTGTTAGTCAATTTTCCTTAATAACGAAAACATATGTTTACTGATATGAAAACATATTTTCATTTTCTGCAAGAATGTATTTATATACATATTATATTTACACCTATTTATTGGATTTCACCCCAGATTTCTCAAAAACTACATTCTACACACAGCAATGATGCTAATCATTAATGATGCACTAATCAAGTCCTGTTATCCTGAAAGTAAAAAAGCTAGTAGGATTAGAAATGCATTTGCAGAATTGATAATAAAAACTAATAACCTTGGATGGAAGATGAAAAAAACAATCTGTTTTGATGAGTAGTTCAGGGTAGTTTACTATCTTATCAGTATCCCAAAGAGCCAGCTTATGCTTGTTAGCAGTTTGTATTTATTGTTTCTCAACATCATTTTATTATTTTCATCAAAATGTAATTTTTCCTTTTTGTTATATTGAGAGTGGTTTTATTTTCTTATAGCCAGCATGCTGATTTGAAGTCAGTCTGTTTCTGTTTATTAAGTTTATAACAATATTTAACATAAGAGAAATATTGAAAGTGAGAAATAAGTCGTTTTAAATCTTTATGATATCAACATGACAAGTTGAAATTAGTATTAAATAAATTTTGTTTGTTTTAATTCTCTTCTGTGTAGGGGATCTGCTTAGACTTATCAGCGTTTCTTAAACTGTGTTCCATGGAACCCTGGGGGTCCCGTGAAACGTATGTCCTTTTTTTCTTAACATTCAAAACAAAACTATAAAAATTAACCCCCCCCGAAATTAAAAAATAAAATCCCAAATAACCATCGCTTCCACTAGCTTACGCAGTACGATTTTTTTTGTAACATCACACCAAAATCCTGTCTTCACATCAGGTGTTTAGGTGTGCATGGTTGCCTGCCTACATTATTGTGGACATTATTTAAATATGGTAATTTACACAGTAATCTTTAAAATCAATAGGTGTATCCATAAATATATTAACGTGTTCACGCAAGTATGTATACATTAACTTACCCATCTGTGATTTTAATATGCAATCATTAGCATGGTTGTGAAAATAAATGAATAAAACCATAAGCACTGCAAAAACAATCACAATATCGTCTTTGCGTTTGACACAACCTCAAAATGAAAACACTATCACCAACAATGGAGTTCAGGTAATGTTTTCATTGATAAAGTATAGTTAGTGTAACAGAGCTAAAGATGATGAAATGATTTCATTTTCTGTCAATAAATAGTTTTCACCCATGATAATTAAGAATTTAATTAATGCCATCTGTCATAAGTCCAGTCAAATTCAATTGCATTTATAACGAAATAAATGAAATAGTCACTTGTCGATGTGTCATATTTTTTTTATTTTAAATATTTACTTATTGATAAACTTTATTGGTTTTGTCTTTGAAGTTTTAAAACCCATAAATTGTATTAATAATGTGTTTGTGTTTTATATTCCGTAGTTAATCATATAATCAATGTTAGTAACCATATAAACTTTATCCTGATTTAAAAGCTACCTGCCACACAATTTTTTGCTTTAAAATCATTTTCAACATTTTGTTACAGGATGGAAAGGAGGTCACTAAAGCGTTTTACTGTAGAACTTGACTCTTCTACTTCGGACTCAACAACTAAGTCTTTTGTTAAAGATAACGTTGGTTATAACGAGAGTGCTATAAATAAAATGACCTCAAAAGAAGTTACGCCAGTTATTGCTTCTACAAGTTCAATCCAGGCAGTTACTAAAAAGCTCAGGAAGTATGATGTAAGTTCTCCCAAATAGTTCCAGCTAAAATGCGTCGGCATTTGAAATCTGTTCATAGCGAATTAAAAGAAAAAGATGTTGAATTCTTCATTAAAAAAAGTGAAGAACTTTTAAAATTAAAAAGTTTTATGGAATTACAAAAACGGTAAATGAAAAAGCAACTGAGGCTTCTTAGTCAGCTAACGGATAGCTCAACACGGTGAAGCTTTCTCAATTGCGGAAAATCTTATTAAGCCTTCCGCTGTGGAGATAGTAAAATGTATGTCAGATGTTAAATCAACAAAAGAAATTGCTAAGATCCCAATTTTGAATGACAGTAGCTCGGCACATCAGAGATTTAGCAGCTATTTTAAAGAATGAACTTACTTTTCGTCTGAAATCTTGCAAATTTTCATTACAAATGGATGAATCTACTGACATAGCTGGATTTGCAGTTTTAATTGTAATCGTTAGATATGAGCACGAAAATGCATTATTGGGGGATCTTCTGTTCTGTAAATCTCTACCACACATACTACTGGAGTCGAAATATTTGATCTCCTCAAATTCTTTTCTTGAAGAGAATCAAATACCATGGGACAACTGTATTGATATCTGTACCTATGGAGTAAAAGGCATATAAACTAAATAAATAAATGGTTTGATTATAAACAGTGGCATCATTAATGGGGCTGTACAGCTTATTAAAAATATCCCCAGAACTGTTCTAGTAGCCACTGCATCATTATATGTAAAAATATTCCATATTTGTAAAAATATTTCACACTTGTTGCGAAAGAGCGCAATTGTAAAAAAATTGTCTCCCAGTCATAGAATTGCTTTTGATGAGGTCAAAATGATTAATTTCATAAAATCTTGGCTACTAAATAATGGTTTATTCAAAATACTATGTGAGGATATGGGAAGGGTACATTCATCTCTTCTTTTACAACTAAAAGATGGTTATCTCGAGAAAAGATACTAACCCGTATTTTTGAGCTAAAGGTGCTTGCCTTTTTTTAGACCACAATTTTGAATTGAAAAATCAATTATTTGATAGAAATTGGCTGTTTAAATTGCCTATTTAAGTGATATTTTTACAAAAATTGATGAACTTAATTTAATCGCTCAGGGAAAACAAGTAAATGAATTTACTACCCACGAAAAGATTCTTGCTTTTAAAAAAAGATTGAATTTTGGACAATTTGTGTGAGCTCCAACAATTTTTATTGCTTCCCAACAATAAAACGTTTTTCAGAAGAAGGTGTTCAAATAGAAGAAACATATATTGAAGAAATTATTCAGAACCTGAAAGGTTTGAGTGAAGCTTTAAAAAGTATTTTTCAAATGAACAACAGATTAAATATCAAAATTCATTGTGGTTTATTGTCAATGCAAAACCTCCAACAACTATGTCAGCAGAAGAGTACAAAACTTTTACTGAAATGACCTCTGAGTCAATATTGCAAGAAAAATTTTAATTAATGATATTAATAGAATTCTGGTGCAGTTGATACTCAAAGATGAATATCCTCATGTGTCAAAAAAGGCCATGTTGCCACTTTTACCATTTGCAATTATATATATGAGCAAAACGAGGTTCTCAGCTTGTGTCGACAAAAAATAAATATCGCCACAGAATGAATGCCAAACCTGACATGAGAATTCAACTTTCATTTATAAAACCTAATATTAAGTATATCTGCGATAATAAAATGCAGTACCACTCATTTAATTAAAATTCAAATTCTGTTTAAATAACTTATTTTTTAGATATTTTAAGAATTTTTGCATTAATGTTAAAATTATTATTTGAAGCAAATAAATATTGTTCAAAATAATTTTTTCATTGTTATTGCAAATAATCCATTTATAAAAAATTGCATTAAAACCATACTATTGAAGCAAACCAGGGGGTTCCACAAAAAAGGTGGGCATTAAACAGGGTTCCACTTATAAAAAAGTTAAACAAACACTGATATATAGATAATAAAAATGAATTTCTGCAGAACACATGTTTACCAAAAATTATTTGTCTTCCAGTACAATTTGACTGAAGTTCTTTGTATTGCATATCTGGGGGCAGGTTGTTTACTGAATTTTCTTTGTGTAAGGGCAAAGAACTTGAAGACGTTCAACGTTGCTTCAAGTGCTCCCAGTTTCGACACACAGTTGAACGGTGGAAAACCCGGTGGTAGTGTGCTTCCATTTTGATGATGAGAAACATAAACGAGAACAGTATTCAACGTAGTCGGTGGGCCCGACAAGTGTTTACTGCAGACGTCTTCGGAAGTACCGTAAGCACTCTGTAAATAGTAAGTATTGTGCGTGTTTTAAGGGGGCTATCGTAATGTATTACAATTGAATACCCTTAGATAGTTAAAATTCAGAAATTAAATGGGTAGGGTGCTTACATTGCTCAGGTTGAACTTGGTAAGAACGCCATGCGTAGGGGGTTGGATGTTTTCTTGTTACAGCATCCTATGTTGTTTAAGGATCATCAACAAAAGAAGTCGTTTATCTCAGAGAAGACCACTCTGATGATTCCCCAAGGATGTTTGGGGGCGAGTCGGCGTATCAATACTCGAACACGAAAAATATTCAGTCTTCACAAAGACAATTATAAGGGGATCACTTTTTCTAAATTTCCTGACTTCCTGTTTGTCCCAGACCAATACCGATCCGGGCCTTCGCTGTCTCCTGATACTAAATCCAAAAAACCCTCCCCCCCAAAAAAAAATCTTCGTCAGGCCAAATTTTATTAATAACATAGTTCATGCTTTCATTAAGAGGCTTGATGTCTGGATTACTTGTCTTCAAAGTAACAATTTTGATTATACTGAGAAGAATTATTATTCACCACAGTTTGAATAGCATGAAGATGCATTTGCCTGAGCAAAAAATTCAGTGGGCGAGTGTTTCCCGGAAGATAAAAACTTTTTCTGGAAGAGATTGGTACTGAATTTATTTATTAGCTGCAACTGCTAAGTTACCATTTGGAGATTCACGACCAGTTCATGGAAATGTCTACCGATAAAACACTGGAACTCTTGACTTCCTAATCTGCTGATTTTAGAAGACGTTTTCACCACTAAACCAACCCGGTAGGTTATCCCAGAACACCTAGGTTCTTCAAACCTAGCACTGCAGTTGTCAATATATCTGACTGAAATTTTTTTTTTACAATTTTGAAATTTTAGGTAAATAAAAAAATCAGTATCTGTTCCTTGTAATTCAATGGCGGTGGTGACGCTTCAAACCATCTGGGCTTGATCTTCAATTCCCTCCTTGATCACATGGACTGGATTCAAGAAGTGTAAATTCTGTAGTACTATCCAGAACGATCTCTCGTCTTTTCTGGTAAAAGCATGTCCTATAAGATTGCGTTCTCTAAGGGATTGAATAATCCTTTTATAAGCATTATTCTCAGTTGTTTTTTATCAATCACTCGCATACTGTACTCGGATTTGGTCACGATTGTTTTTAACAATTCATAATGTTTTCATGCGTCAGTGACACCATACAATACAATTGGTGAAGGTTTAACCTTCTCCTACTGATTAGTTTGCTCACTGGCCTCTTCCACAGGAAGATGATTAAACTGATTACAAAGTGTTCTTAGATCATTATTAAAAACCAAAAACACCAAGGGTTTGCAAACTATTTTCTGGTGTGCACAAATTGGTAGAGTTTGCCATGGTATATTCTCCGTTAGGAAACGCACATTATCAGATTCACTTTCATTCCCTGAGATATCACTATTACTATCAACAATATCGTCTCTAATCAATCTGTGGACATGATGATTCTGGGGTCATTATCCCCCAGAATAATTATTATGGAGATTAGTTTGTAATAATTATAATTACAGACTAATAATGCTTAAAGTCATTATTATTAGTCTTCATTCGTGTTGCCCAAACTTTTGGGTAGCACCTTGTAATACCACACAAATTCCTAAAGTTTTAGGCAATGCGAGCATGTCTGTTCAGCTGCTATTGTACGAATTTTTGCACGCAAGTACTGCGTATGAAGTGTGCGAACACATAAATAATTACTGGATCGAATCCTCTATAATGTACTGACAGTAATGGTGGAAACTATGGGTATTTTGATGACACGGTACAACTTCATACTTATGGAGGTTTATGGGAGTTGACTACAGTTGGATAGATTTTTGCATTAATTTTTGAAGTTTATCCTAAGATGAACTTTACGCAAAGTTTCTTAACAATAAATTATTGTGTCTTATATATTATTTTAGTGAACTATTTTAACGCTCATGGACAGTTCTAGGAGGCATGTTTGAGATTGCCTGTGGTCATTTTTGCACCTGAATGTAAAACCACTAATGTAGTTTGCAGGGAAGTGTTCAAAATCCATATTATCTGCGCCACTGCAAATAATATGGATTGTCAATAAAATCTGTAGTAAAAAACATTCCCAAAATAAAGTCAGATGCTATAAACAATTTGATAAGATTAAAGTATTATTAAAGCCAAGGTAAATCGACCAATTTACCCACTAAAATATCCATCTTTAAATTACGGTAGAATTTAAAAAATCTTATGTTTCTTTAAAAGACTTATTTTTTGAACATCTTGTTTTCTATATTCAGATTTATTTCAATAACCATTTAATTTACTACTAAATAAATATTCTGTTGTAAGAATTAATAAAGAACTAAAGTGGTAAGGACATAATAAAACAACAAATGGCATTAATAACATATTTTATCATATCACAGACTAAATATTAAGAAATATAATTAAAAATAAAACAATAATAAATAATAAAAGATTACTTAATTACTTAATAAAACAATAATTAATAATATATTATTTATATATAAGTTATATACAAAAATAAAAGCTAGTTATTTATAAAGCTATTTAAGAAAATAATTTTTTATGATTTATTCCTTTAATTATATAATACTATAGAAAATTATATTTATAATTTTTATATTAAAGAAAATCACCTTAATCTATGAATCAATCTTTTAACTTTGTTTGAGTGATGTAACACTTAAATTAAACACTTAAACATAAAAAGATTTTTTATGTTTTATAGCATAACATTAAAGGTTTGTGGTATTCGAACTGGTGTGAAACAATCATTCATAAAAATAGCATAATTATACACAACAATAACTAGCATCTGATGATAGGTTTATTTCAAATGAGAAATGAAGTAGCTTCCTGATGCCTTGATTAAAGTTAATTATACTTATACTTATGATGATGCCAAACCCAATGTAGGTAATTTTCAGTTCTAAAAGTGAAATCCACATTATATTCACCATTAAATATTGAATCCATTCAATTGTTTGTTTATAATAGGGAATGACAGTACAATATACATCATTCTTACAAAAAGTATTTTACGACTAGTGCACCATTTATATCAGATAATTTGTATGTATCACAGTCATAAGAAGAGAATTGAATAAACAGCAGAAAGGGACAAATTAATTAATTCCTTTCGGTGGGAATACATCTCTTCACTAAGCAGGGAAATCGATGTTTACAGGAGTTACAAACATCAATTTCCCTGCTTAGTGAAGAGATGGTGGAATACCAATTACAATCTTTCAGTCTTGTTAAGTTTATCATAAAATATAAATTACTATGATAATTTTACACATATCTCGCAATCATGTCGATGTTTTTGTACAGTGTATGTTGTTAAAAGTTGACTGATACTTTGAAATGATTTCTGTCTCAATATCCTGTCCTTTTTCACTTAACGACTGATGATTGTACGATACAATATATTTATCGAAAAGAGATTTTGTCTTGAACTTCTGAAGCTGTGAATTTGAAATTCTTATATTACAACCGTTTTTATCCACTTCTACGTTAATGTATTTATAGTTCTTGGTGGAATCTGTGCAGTTATAAGTAAGAATTAATATTCCTATGGCACAAGCTTTCTAGTTATATGGTGAATTAATTATCAAAATAAAAAAAAAACAAAAAAGTATTTAGTCGGGGCTTTTTAATCACCTGTATAAAAACTGATAGCAAACTTTTGATAAATGTATATAAAATCAGCTGTCTTATTTATTTATAAACAAGTATTTTTATAATTTACAAAAAAATTAATATAAGTGAACAACAATTTTAACCTGATAACAGGATTACACAACTCAGATTGCTTCATTATATCAATAAACAAAGTTGCAAGACTGATCCAAAAAAAAAGTGTAAATTTATTCCATTAAAATTAAAATAAACAAAAAATCCAATCTGAAGAAAAAATCCACAAATTGAATAACTTGAATACAATAATAATAATAATATAATAATAATACAATAATATAATTGAATAACTAATACAATACAAAATTTATGTATTAAATATTTTTAAATACAATAATAATCATTTTGTTTATATTTCATTTGTATATTTATAAAACTTCCATGTTCCAAATTAAATTGAACACAATGCAAAGATTAATTTGAAAAATTGTCGTTAATAGTAGATACTGGTAACAGCTATGCCTTACTGCAAAGTAATCACTCAACAAGAGATTCATACCAACTGCTCTGATGTCTGTTAGTAATTTTGTTAACTCCTAATTAAAATGTAGGATCTTCATACAAGAATAGTGGGGGTTTTGAACATGGATTAAATGAAAACAAAAATACCTACAGTTGATGTTTATTTATCAAATTTCTCATCTCATATAGTTTTCTTACATAACTAAAAATTTGAATTGGGCACCATTAGTTGCTCGGCAAATCATAAAAGAAAGTTGGACTTTCTCTAATTCAGATGCTGATTTCTGTGGTGTGAATGGTAGCATCTCGACCTTTCATCCGGAGGTTCTGGGTTTGAATTCCTGTCAGGCAAGGCATTTTCACATGCTATAAAAATTTCATTCATTTCATCCTCTGAAGCAATACCTAACAGTAGTCCCAGAGGTTAAAAAAAGGATCAAAGCAGAAGAGAAATTTTGAAAAGTTATTTTGGTAGCCCTGATAGTCTCCAACCTAAACGTTTGTGTAACAGCAGTTCAAACCACCGCAGTAGATTTGTATTATTGCGGAAGCGTTCATTATTATTGAAGGTTCATTATTATGTTCACTGTTCAAAAAAAAGCTATGTGTGTTTTGTGGCGGGCAGAATTAAAGTCTGTAATTTTAGTTCAGCATGCCTTTTGACGTTAAAATGAAAAACAGCCACCACATAAAAATAACGTATGATTGGTTCAAATAGTTCTTGAGGAAGAAACTGGTTCTTTCTCAAGGAAACATCAACTGGCAGACCACGAGTATCAGATGAAACTGTTGAACAAATTATCAGTTGATAATTAACTGTTGAACAATTAACTGTTAATTGTTAACAGTTAACAATAAACTGTTGATTCAATTAACTGTTGAACAATCTGCAATCAGGAGTCTAACAAATCTATCTCTCGTCAAAGCCTTGACTTAAGATATTTTGAAAATAACAATTCAAAAAGTTTTATAAAAAAAATTGAAAAATACATGACATATGCCACTTAAAGGAAAGAATTAAAGAAGCAGTTGTAACCATAACAGAAGATATGTTAATTCAGGAATGGGCAGAAAACTGAGTATCAATTGGAGATTTACTGAGTGACTAATGGCACATATTGAAATTTATTAATTATGTAAGAAAAACTGTTTGAGATGACAAATTTGATAAGTAAACAACATCAACTGAAAGCATTTTTGTTTTCATTTAATACATGTTTAAAACCACCATTCTTTAATGAAGATTCTGAATATCAGTTTGATATCCAGAAAGGTTTTGACTCAAACTAAACTTCCTTTCAAGGAAATTTCTTAAATTAAATAATAATGTATATTAAATACAAATTCTAAACAAGATAAATTTTTTAACTTGTCAAAAATTTTGCTGTAAGAAGATTATATTATGTGAATCCAAAAATAATTTAATACAATGTACATTTTTTATATAGTTATACAGTTTTATTAGGTAACATAACCATAATGATTGCAAGCAATTTGGCTTAAGTCACAATTTACTTAAGAAAAAGTTCTTCTCAAACATAAAAACATCCCTTGCAAGGTTTAACAAGGTAATGGCTCATCATTTCCCTACAGCAATAGGTAAATTACTTTGTGGTATTCAATTGCCTTCTTCAATGAGCCTGATATAGAAATGAACAATAGCATTTTAGGACCACCAAAATGCAATTGATATTCACCAAAATATATGAAAATTTGAACATGGAAGAATTCTATGCGATTATTCATACTATGTTTCTTTGTCAGCATTAACACACACAGATATATTTACATAAATATAATAAAAAATAAATAATAATTATTTAATAAATGTTGAATATATTGCTTGATAATAAAATATCTACAATACTTTATGTTAATTTGTAATCGTTGAATGTTTATAGCGTTTATTGATATTCATACTGATTCTAAACTTTTATTACAAAAGTAAAACTTTTTAAAATAGAATCAAACGTAAAATTGTTTTGCTAAAAATGAATTTGTATTTGGTAGAAAAAATTTATACAACTCAAAAAAGTTTTATTTTTACTACTACTTACAACCTTTGTTTTATATTTCTAAATATCTCTTTCGCAACTAAGGCATTTATTTTAATTAGGAGATGTGCTTTAAGATCTCCATATCACAGAACTCAAACACCAATCCATTTAAAATAATATATAAAAGTAATGAACAAAAGAGTTTCTAGTAATCTAAAATCAATCATATATTCCAGTGGACCATCCTAGGACACTGTTGTTAATTGAACCCTATGAAAAAAATATACCAGTAACTAAGTATTCTAGTACAATTTTAAGCTAGTTTTCCTTTAATTAAATTTTAACCATAGTCCTGCAGCCTGAGAAAATTTTTTATATAAATAAAAATGGTAAATTATTTTAAAAATATCTAATTATATACAGTGGCATACAAAATGATCTAACTTTGTTTTGTCAATAATTGTTTATGTTAATTATTAATGTGTTTTATGTTGGCAGAAGTGACAGCAGTTCATGTATATTAGTCTCTTCTCTTTCCGAGTGTGCTGTTTGTGTATCGTTCCAAGATGGCTGACAAACGAAGACTAATTGTTGAATAGTGCATAAAGACTGTTGTTTTTTAATGAAACGAAAAGTGTAGTACTTACACAGACGTTTCGTGCACAGTTTCAAACTCTGTGATCACCCTTATTTAAAACAATATGTAGACTTTATGAAAAAATTAATAATGATGGTTCAGTGTTTGAGAGTAAGTGCAAACGGTCTGCCAATGTTCATTCTCCACAGAATGTTGAAGATGTCAGAGCAGCGTTGCCAAGGGGCCCGGGCAAATCAAGAAGAAAAGCAGCAGCACAACTTGGGATTTCTAGGTGATCTGTACAGCGAATTTTAAAAACTGATTGCATTTGTATCCAAACAAAATATCAGTGTTGCCTAAATTAATGGTTGACAATATACATCAATGAATGGCATTCACTGAATGGGCTGTGAACCGAGATGTATTGTTGAACAATGTTTGGTTTTCAGATGAGACACATTTTTACCTAAACAGGATTGTTAACAAACAAAATGTGCATTTTTGGATTTCCAAAAATCCACATGTGTTTCATGAAAAGATGCATCATGCTTCAAGAATTACAGTATGGGCCGCTATCTCAAGTCATCTGGTAACAGGACCATTCTTTTTTGAACAGACAATAAACAGTGAACGTTATCTAAACATGCTGCATAAAAATTTTGTTATTCAGTTCTTGCAAAAGAGTTTCAATTAGAAAATGAGTGGCTCACGCAGAAAGGAACCACAACACACACAGCTAATGTTGTTTTAAACTATATACATGAAACTTTTAGTGTAAATGTCATTTCAAACTGATTTTCTAATTGTTTTGGGTGTGGACAGAATAATCCTGATTTGAATTCGTGTGATTATTTTCTTTGGGGATTTCTAAAGGAAAAGATTTTCCCTAAATATCCTCATAAGTGATGGAACTGTGAGTGTTGATCATTGAGGTGTGCTATGGGATAACCAAAGATATGTGTCGTTGGGTTATTAACATAGGAGTTCATGTTGAAGAAGTAAAAGTAAGTGATGGTGGTTGTATTAAACATGTGATAAGCAGAACATAATCTCCAGGTATATAGTAAACACATGTATTTTGCTTTTCTGTATTGCGATTCAAATAAATATTTTTTAACAAAAAAATTGTTGGATCATTTTGTACGCCACCATGTAGTAAATGGAGAGATGACCTTTTAATTGTATCTTGAGTTGCTGGTGTCCTATAGACAATATGTCTTTGAAAAGTGTATCCATACATAAAAATTCTGCTACTTTTCCTTGTCCTTAGCCCTAAAAAATATTTAAGAAAGATTGGTATTACAAAAAAGAAATATTTTATATGCTTTTGTTTATGTTATTTCCAATGAATTAAATAAGATCTGTCCAAAAAGTAGAATTAGTTTTGCTTAGTACAATTCTTTACTATTAACACTAGGAAAAAGACGGGCCCGTTGTGAAAATGTTATTTAGTTTGTTTCATTACACATGAACATGATTTTGCCAATTGTAACTAAATAATGTTTATGAATTTAGCATACTAACAACAACAAAAATTTTTCAATGGAAAGCTACAAAATCCTAGACATTTTTAGTTATTTCTTGAGTTGTGATTTTTTAAACACAGCTCTAGCTCTAACCCCCAATGTTTCCTTTTTTATCCCCAAAACACAAATATAATTTTAGATAAATTATTTAAACAAATGAATTGTTTGTGCGCTGCGTGCAGCTGCTCGGTGCTGCTCTGGGTAGCTAAAGTAAAAATGTGAGCATACACAACAAATAAACCCACGCACTATTTTTTTTTATAGGAAAGCATACAATAATTTATTAAATTAATTTACGTTTCCTAGTTAATAAAAATGAGCAGTTTGAATATTTTTTGGCAGGTAAAAAGAATTAAGAGAAAAACTAAGAAACTATATGTTTTATACATTTTTTTCCAGAATAGAAGACTTTCAAAAAATGTCATAATATATTTTATGTAGAGAATGAATGAGCTATACAGAGTACTACATAATAATGTGGGATTACTATGACATATATAAAGAAAGTTCTTTAAATATAATAAAATGATAATGTTATTTTAATCGGAAAAGCGTGATGATTCAACAAGTTACCATTGGAGAAAATGATAGTACTTTAAGGTAGTTGATTTCTAATTCAATAGATAGCAGTTTGGATTACAAATACATCGTTTAAGGTTTATTTTAATGTATTTTTTTATAACTACTTTTATATACTGATTTTCATTAAGGGGAATTTTGTTCACATGTGTATGACCTTATTAACAACTAATATTACTTCCAACTTATTTATTGCACCCTTAATTTTTTTAAACACTTGTTCAGTGTTTATAACATCAATGGGGGAAAATGCTATGTATTTGATACTAGTAGGAGATAAAAAAAATACACTGATATAAAACAGTATTATATCTCAAGGCAAAAATAAGGAATAATAAAAATACATATTACATGTTTTAGATTGGATAATAATAAAGATGGCTGGCTGTATTTGTTAAAATTAAAGCCAAATAATTATAAACAAATTTGTTATGCAAATGAGTTGAGTTCATCATATAAAATTAATAATGATGTTTATTTTAAAAAATAACACATTTGAGGGAGATAATGAGAATAAAAGAGTTATGAAGAATATAAAAAATATGATATGAATGCTATACTTTGACAATGCACTCATTTATTTACAATATCTTATGCTTATTATAATTTTTAGAAGAATTAGAAGGTTTGGCTTCACCCAATTGGCACTTCAGCTATTATTAGACTTATTATGCAGTCACCAATGAAACAAGAGTCCTGGATTGTTGTATTCAAGATTGCTACTTGTCATCATATCATTAGGATGAACATAATAGGGTCACACATACACTCACAGTAACAAAATGGAGAAATTAAGGATAAGGAAAAGGAGCGGGCGCTCAATAAGGAATGATCTACCTTTCTAGGAACTCCAGTACACAACAAAAAACTCCACACTTGATGTAACTTCAAGGTTCTTTCCAGAAGATCTAACCTGCAAACAATTTCTTGGGAGATTGAAATTTCTCCCTAAACAGAAGCATATATTTTTTGTCATGATTTTGTGTTGAATTCCTCTAATATAAGAAACAACCAACAGTGTTTTAACTCCAGAAATAAAAGAATCATTGGAGAATACGTACAAAATTCCTTAATTAAGAAAAAAAATTATTTTTCTCTAAAATTATGTAGAACGTAACTTAACTGTAAACTATATATAAACCAAACCCATTACTAGATTAGTCTCTTATGTCACTTTTGTATGAAAAAAAGAAAAATAAATGTTCAGAATAAATGATTGTTAGAACAATTTAGTTTTCAAAATTTTTTTTTATATGGATGAAATCTACCCTGATTGATCATTATTTTCAACTAATTAAAAAATAGTCACCTTTTTTTTAGATAGTCCGTTTTTATTACAGTGAATAAAATATAGTGTATGTAATATCTGAAGGCTAGTCCGTAGTATGCTATGGCATCCCCTCTATTGCTCTTAACATCACAAAGCCATTTCTCCTCACACCAGCAACCAAAGTAGTGTACTCCAAAAGTCACATCAATTAATTTGCAATGACTTGCACCATATCTAATTATGACAATCACTATAATAGTAACAAAATATGTTCTGGTAATTTGTTATTATAAATAAAATTAATTATCCCTAACATTTTATTCAATATATATATGAAGTAATTTATTTATTAATTTCTTGAACGTATATGTTTTTATTTCCAAGTATGTTAAACTGTTGTTGTTAAGCTCTCGAGATGACTGAATTTTCACTCTGTGAAATAGTACTTGTTTTCATTGTTTTTCTGTTTATGGTTTTTGTTTTCATTATTAAGTTTTATTTTTTTGCATTTTCTCCATCGTTCTGTTGTGTCTTTAGAGTTTATTTGAGTTTGTTTTGTTTCCTGTTTGTTGTTTTGCGCATTTTTTGCACTTGTATGAGTGTTTTTACTCAGTTCCATGGTGTTAATTGCTGTATTCATTGTTAATTTGTTGTTTGTTATTTGTTTTAAATCGTTTTTGGTGTTTTATATTTATAAAAATGCTTCTTAGCCTATGGTTATCAGGGCTTGATGACTGGAAAGCAGCTGTGTTTATTTCATTTCCATCTCTGTTTACATTCGGCTTACAGAGTTTATTAAGTCGACTTTTATAATCTTATTTAAATTATTTTTTATATTAGCGGTTCAGAGTACAAAAATTTTGAATAATTTTTTCCCTCCATCAGGGTTGTTGTTTACATCTGCACTTAGAATAATTTTTGTACTGGATTTTTCGGGTGCTGTGTTTTGTAAGTTTAATAATTTATTTTTACGGTTATTATTTCTTGATTCAGTTATTTATTTTGTTTTTGTTTTATATAAACTTGTAACTGATATATGGCTGATTCAGGTGGACCTGAGGACAAGGTCCCGATCTGATATGAAAGAAGAGTGTTTTGCACAAAACATGAGGCTTCTCTTTCATAGTCTGAGGGAGCTGAATTTACTGATTCAACAGCACTCGAATATTAAACTTGAAATTAAAGGGTGCTCTGAGGATATGGACAGAGGTGTTTGTATGTTGGAGTCTTTTGAAGAAATTCTGGGCCGACCAGAAGATGGATCTCAACGGCAAAAAACGGTTTGAGCAAATACAGAACAAGGCTACTCAGATGTGCTATGTCATCTCTGTCACAGCATCTCAGACTCCAGATGGGGGATTGGGACGGATCACAACTTGGTCGCTGGAGGAGCTTTGACAGGTGGTCGAAGATGGAGTTGCTGATGTTGACCTTGAGCAGCTGGTCCTTAGGGACTCTCCAAAGACATCTTTCAATCCTCCACTCTTGTGGAGGACACTGACGGATTGGATGAAGTTGGATCCACCTGGGTTGCTGACATGGCAGCTGGAATTGAGCAGTCCCAGCATATGACGGTACACTGGAAAGCTCCATGGTTTAAGGACTTGGTTGCTACTGGTAAATTAAAACCTGGCCAGATTTTCCTTTTGCAGTCAACTACTCGGGACCTTTCCGAGGAGGGTAGCAGCACCATGGTTGCACTCGGTCGGACCGATTATGCTCTGGTCTTTGTTTCATCAGCAGGGGATTGTGGGATGTCCTCTATCTGCAATCCATCCTGCGGGTGTTGGAGGATAACAGGATCGAAAAGTGTGCTTTTGTGATCTGCAAGGGCGGATCGGGCAAATTTTACTACGTTCTGTGGAGTATGTGGGCAGAAGAGCAAGGAAGCAACTTCTCGTCCATTTGATACGGGCGTCGCCACCATCGATGCCTACAGGCAAGAAGCGACCTGCGGGTTCACCGTTGTGGTTAAGGTGAAGGGGCGGACGTTCGCAGATCTTCTCAGTTTGGTGAAGGGGGCGGTTTCACCGGTGCAAACTGAGGTTCCTTCCTTCCGGCAAAGCAAAGGGGAGAATCTTTACCATTCTGGCGAACAAACTATTATCTGATGGGCGCATCCGCATTGGATGGGTGGCCTGTCTAGGTCACCCTAGAAGTTTGTTCCGGGTGCCTCTGATGAAGTCTGTTTCAGATGTTGGAATTCATGCCACAGGGACAAGTTTTGCTCTGGTGTAAATGGGAGTGGCCACATTTTACATGCAGTAAAAACGGCCATTTATGTAAGGATTGCAAGCAGGAACTTAGATGCTCGTTCTGCAAGTCACATGGTCATGCGCCCGGAGGTCAGGGATGTAAGACAGCTTCATCTACATCTGGAACTGTGTCTTCATAGGAACATCATGGTTTCTTTGAGGGAAAGCCTCACTCAGGAGGGGTGGTTCTACCTACGATGATATCGGGTGGCGACTCCCTTGAGATGCCATTGAGGGGTAAAAATTAGACCGTAGTCCTGGTGGGGAATCCCAAATAGAGGCAAGGCATCAAAACCGCAATCCCGATGGGGGTCCTTGCCCCTATGGCATGGGGGCAAGGATTCCCCCACTTGAGGCATGACAAGCAAAAAAACCTAGTCCTGGCTACGCACCCCTCCCCCCTGGAACTGAGTTTAAGCTTAATTGTGGGTCTGGCTCTGGGGGGCTCGGAAACAAAAGATGCCAAGAAAAAAAGAACTTTAAAATATATTTTTGCTATAAATAAGCAATAATGATGACGGAATACAAAAGTATATGAAATGTGAAATGATTTGTTTATTTATTATAGATTATAATGTTATTTTCTTTGACGTGGTGTAGTTTTTACGAAAATTATTTCTAAATAGCACCGTTCGCACCAATAACTAATATTCTTTTGAACTTTGTAGGCCTACAAAATGCAAAATAAAAATATTAAATTATACAAAAAAAATACATAAATAAATAAAAATTTATGAATACTACAGAAATATTAATGAAAATGATTTCATACAAAATAATCTATATAGCAGCTCAAATAAATAAATACAGTAGAATAAGTATATAACAGATAAAATAAATAATTAAATGACAAATTTAAATAAATAAATAATAGAAAAAATAAATGAATACAGTAGAATAAACAATAATAAAAAAATAAAAATAATAATAAATACAAGTCTATCATTTTTGAGGTCTTACTTTTGTGGCAATCAGTAGTAGCACATGTTCCACATGGTGAGTTATAGGAGGAAAGTAGAGGCAGCTTGTAGGGAGGACCGGACTTTAGATTTTACATACACTATAGTTTTTAATACAGAAGTTTTATATTTTTCCGTTCTTTCTTAATTACTGATGTAGAAATTTTCAAATATTTAGTTAAGAATATTTATTACTTCACATGTGTTCTTCACGTGTTCATTTAAAGGATGGCTGTACCATTTTAAGGAGGACGAAAGAAAAATTATGGTAACTCTGAATGAAATTATGCGATGTCTGTAAAACATTAATCACCAACTGACCATGATGTAAGTCAATTTATATTTACTTACTTGAGATACATAAAAAAAACTACTAGAATAAATCAAAGAAATAAAATTTACAAAAAAAAATTTGTAATATGTTTTTGAAATCATGAATAATTTTACATTCTGCCAGTAAAATAAGCTTTTCTGGTTCTGTCACTGAAAGTACATTAACAAAAAATAGTTTACAAGCCCAAACAGCTCAAACTTATATGGAACTTTTTTCTCACATAGATTTTACTGACTGGTATAATAATTTACATTTAATACATTTACTGGTAATTTCTTTAGCTTAGCAAGTTAGTTACCTCAACCAAGTCGAGAAATTTAGCTAGTGTTTTATTGTAACAAGAATAAAACTTCAGCTACTTTCTCATACAAATGTTCATCTATAAACATATTTATTTAGAAGAAATCTTCAGATTAGACAGAGGAAGATGGACTTGTTCCATTTATCAATTATCAGAGCAAAGCAATTTTTACAAAAAGTTTTTTAATCAGATTCATCAGAATCAGTTGGATTTAAGAACTCTAAAGTACACAGACAATTTTAATGTACCATCGTAAAAAAGTGAGCATTAAGTATATCGATAAAAATGAAACTTTAGGCTTTATAGTAACGCCTATAATTTAACTGCTCTATGATAAAAAGCTAAATAATTAACAACAAGATGAATTTAATATCCAGAAACACACAATTTAATAAAATAGAATGAATTAAGAAGTAAGGATTCTTTTGAACTCAAGACAAGAGAATTACCTAACACAGACTTGATAAAAAATTTTATTGTATTACATGATGAAAATTTCATAAATATTTTGTACCGACTTCAGTAATACAAAAACTACTATCAAAGGGGTGCTTCATTTTTATTTCAATAATTTACATACAAGAATACACCAAAAGCTTGCACCATACTCATCAGTATGAATGGCCTAATAATTTATTTTACGTTCTATTGATATTTAATTTTTATTATAAGTATTAAATGTAATAAAATGTATTATGTGTATTAAAATGTATTAAGTATTAAACATAAATGCAAATTAAGAAAAAAAATAGTCAAATTTTGAAAGATTAGTGAGCCTAAATATATAATCTGCCTATACAATCATCAGTACTGAGATTTCTAAATGATTTAATAGTATAAAATAAATTAAAGCCTTTATTTTAGAGAAGAAAACTGCTACAGACCAATTTTTTATTTTAAGGATTCGTAATTTTCATACTTAAAACAAAGGATCTTGAACAAAATAATTGTTGAAAGCAACAAGAAACAATAATTATTTCCAGAAAACATTGAAAAAACAATTAATCATTTTCAGAAATCATTGAAGTTAAAATAATTATGAAGATGTTACTGTGTTATATTTTCTTCATATTTTGTACCATTAACAAAACAAATAACAATAAATGTACCATTAACAAGGTCTAATATCAAGCAACTGTTCCAGTCTTCTTCTTCCTCTTAGAGAAGCTAATTTATCATTTTACCCACATTTAACATAGATATGGGTCAGGTGTACAATTTTGAAAGATGATCTGTATATTTAATCTTAAGACTAGAAAGTGCAATAACTAATCAATACTTTTATGGCAATTAAAAATTAGAAAAGTCTAATTATAGTTTGGATTCAATGTGATACCAACACATGATAGATGGTGCTGCCAAACTGATTATTACGGTTTTCTTTACCTTATCTTTTTGTGGAAATATATGCATTCCAAGGTATTAGAATAACTTTTAGAGATACCCAGTGACCGGTTAACTAAGCTGTAATTTTTGGGATCCTAGTTTCAAATTCTAATTTCATTGCATATAGGAATGTTCCAACAAATCAGACGTCCTGTAACAATAATGGTACCCAGAACTGACTTTGATTGGTGCAGAAGTAAAAAAAAAAAAAAAACACTATATAAGAGAGAACAGAAGAAACAGAAAAAGTTAAAATAAATTTAATTAGAAAAACAGAAAAATAATAATAAAATCACTAGCGATACAACTATCCAGATTTATATTACAGAGGCCAATTTGTTACTGAAGATGAACCGGTGTTTAACTTCAGGTAATGTGCCAAGACACTATTGCAACCTACAGGAATATGACATTAACAATTTCTGAACAATTGGCTACTCTTAATTTACACCAGACTTTAATAGTGTGGTTAAAAATAGCTGTATTAAAAGACTTCCTCTATGAATCATGAGACCTTGCTGATGGTGAGGGGGCTTGAGTGCTCAGTGATACAAAGTAGCTGGAACAAAGGTGCAACCATATTGGAGAGGTATCTGTTGAGAGCCAGACAAAAGAATGATTCCTGAAAGAGGGCAGAAGCTCATTCAGTAGTTGTTAAGGGCACAGGTTTGGAGAAATTAAATGATCATATCAACATCACTCAATCTTATGAGCACTGCGAAGCTAAGAACAATGGAAAACTACAGGTGTTATTTTTCCAAGAAAATGTAGCTCTCTGTATTTTCATGTAACAAAGATGGAGGCGCCTTCCTTGGTAAACTAGTCCCCCATTTGGATCTCTGGATAGGGACTACAGAAAATTAAAAAATAACGTTTTACAAGTCATAGCATGGAATGTTATAAGTCTAAAATAGGTTGATACGTTACAAAATTTAAAGAGTGAAATGACTTTTTGTCTGGGAAATTTAGAATAATTAACTCAGCATCAAATAAAGGGCAGGAAGGAGTAGGTCTCATAATGAACAAGAAGATAGGGGAGAGATATTAATCATTGTAATAAGGATAAAATCAAAACCTAAGCCGACGATTGTTAACATCTATATGCCTGTAGCAAGTGCCCATAACAATGATGATGAGGTAGAGAGTATATACAAAGAAATTGACGAAGCAATTAAATACATAAAAGGGGATGAATGAAAATTTAATAATAGTTGAAGACTGGAATGCAAGCATCGTAAAAGGCAAGGTAGGAAATACTGTAGGTGAATATGGGCTGGGAAAAAGGAATGAAAGAGCGGACCGACTTATTCAGTTCTGCATGAAGTACAGCTTAGTAATTACAAACACCCTTTTTAAAAAGCATAATAGAAGAATATATACATGAAAAAAGCTGGGCAATACTGCAAGGTATCAGATAGATTATATCATGGTTAAACAAGATTTAGAAATCAACTCGTCAACTGCAAAGCATATTTAGGAGCAGACATTGATAGCGACCATAATTTAGTGATAATGAAATGTAGATTGGGGTTTAAAAAACCTGAAGAAAAGGTGTCAGATGAATCGGTAGAATTTAGAGAAGCTTGAGGAAGAGTAGGTAAATAAGATTTTTGAGGAGGACATCGCAAGAGGTCTGAATAAAAAAGATAAGTTAAAACATGCAGAAGAAGAATGGAAAAATGTTAAAAAGGGAATTCTTAAATCAGCAGAAGCGAATTTAGGCGGAACAAAGAAAACTTGTAGAAAACCTTGGATATCAGAGGATATATTGCAACTGATGGTTGAACGTAGAAAGTATAAGAATGCTAGTGACGAAGAATGTAAAAGGAACTATCCACAATTTAAGAAATACCATAAACAGGAAGTGCAAATTAGCAAAAGAGTAGCGGATTAAAGAAAAGTGTTCAGAAGTGGAAAGAGAAATGATCATCGGTAAAATAGACAGAGCATACAGGAATGACAAGGAGAATTTTGTAGTACATAAGTTAAAATCTAATAATGTGTTAAATAAAGATGGCACACCGATTTATACTATGAAAGAAAAGGTCAATAGGTGGGTGATATAAATTGAAGAGTTATACGGAGAAAATGAATTAGAAACTGGTGTTATAGAGAAAGAAGAGGAAGTTAAAGAGGATGAAAAAAGAGATACAATACTGAGATCTGAATTTAATAGAACACTAAAAGATTTGAATGGCAGAAAGGCTCCTTTGATAGATGGGATACCTGCAGAATTACTGTGCAGTGCAGGTGAGGAAGTATATACAAACTGGTGTGAAATATTTATTAAAAAGGGAAAGTTCCATCAGACTTCAAAAAGAGTGTTATGACATGATATCAAAGAAAGTAGAATCAGATAGATGTGAACAGTACAGAACAATTAGCTTAACTACTCATGCATAAAAAATCTTAACTAGAATTCTGTACAGAAGAATGAGAGGAGAATGGAAGAAGTGTTAGGAGAAGGACATATTGGTTTCAGGAAAAGTATAGGGACAAGGGAAGCAATTTTAGTGGTCAGATTAATAGTAGAAGGAAGATCAAAAAAGCAAACCAACATACATGGCATTTATAGACTTACAAAAGGCATTTGATAACGTAGACTGGAATAAAATGTTCAGTATTTAAAAAAATTTAGGTTCTAGTATAGAGATACAAGAACAATTGCTAACATTTACAGGAACAAAACTGCAACAGTAATAATCGAAGAGCATAAGAAAGAAGCCCTAATAAAACAAGAGTCTGACAAGGATGGTCCCTATCCCTGTTACTTTTTAATCTTTACATAGAACTAGGAGTTAATGATGTTTAAGAACAATTTAGAATCCAGAGTAACAGTGTAAGGTGAAAAGATAAAGATGCTATGATTTGCTGATGATATAGTAATTCTAACTAAAAGTAAAAATTATTTAAAAGAAACAATGAATGGCATAAATCTTCATCCATGCCATTCATCCTATGCAAGAACTACCGCATATAAATAAACAAGAACAAAACGACAGTAATGAAATGTATTAGAAATAACTTAGGTAAACCACTGATATAAAATTAGGAAGAGAAAAGATAGAAGGGGTAGAAGAATTTTGTTATTTGGGAAGTAGAATTACTAAAGATGGATGAAGCAGAAGCGACATAAAATGTCAAATAGTACAGGCAAAATGAGCTTTCAGTCAGAAATATAATTTGTTTACATCAAAAATTAATTTAGACAACAGGAAGACATTTTTGAAAGTATGTGTCTGGAGCATCGCTTTATATGGAAGTGAAACTTGGATGGATGATCAGAGTACTTGAAAAGAAAAGATTAGAAGCTTTTGAAATGCAGTGCTATAGAAGAATGTTGAAGATCAGATGGATGGATAAAGTGACAAATGAAGAGGTGTCATGGCAAATTGATGAAGAAAGAAGCATTTGGAAAAATAGTTAAAAGAAGAGACAAACTTATAGGCCACATCTTAAGGCATCCTGGAATAGTCGCTTTGATATTGGAGGGACAGGTAGAAGGGAAAAACCCTGAAGGCAGGTAACATTTGGAATATGTAAAACAAATTGTTAGGGATGTAGTGGGCATACAAACATGAAACAACTTGCACTTGATTGGGAATCTTGGGAAGCTGCATTAAACCAGTCAAATAACTGAAGACAATTAAAAAACAATATTAAGAGAAATAAATTCAAGAGGACTGGATAATATTAATGAAAACTGAGAGATTATGACTTAGAATTAATATACAACACATTAGAAATGATGATCTTCATAACGAAAATTAATTTTATATACTCACCAACACACATACGGACATCATTAACAGTAAAATTTGCCCTAGGTACTTGCAATACCAGCCCAGTTTTCTCTTTAAATAAAAGCGGTGTGTTGAATCCATGTCGCTGTAAGTAAGCTAAATTAAAATCTGTAAACATAAAAGAAATACATTAATTAGCACAATCATAGAAGCATTAAAATAAACAAGTATATTTAATTATTACAAAAGCAGTAGTAATAACTACATAGCTGAAATATACATTATATAAAAATGTGCCATATATGTTTTTATATTAAACAGCTACATCTACTTGTTGCGAGCAATGATATGCCATATGTTTCACAACTTTCACCGGTAGTAGTAAGGTAGCTTACTAAGTAACATATCATGTTTGGATGTATCGATTATTCTCTACCTGCTGCTCGCACACCATTTATTCAACGAATTCCAAAACTTCTAACTTAAACCCTACAGTGAAACTTTTCCATGAATTCACTTTACCAGCAACGCAGACACAATGCAAGAGAAACTCACTTTCCATAAAGTTGCTACTGTTCTAACCAAAGGTCTTGTCTTACTAGTAAAAAGAACTCGGGTAGTAGGATTGAAGCTGCCACTGTGTAAAGGTCGTCTCACCTTCTACCCCCTCCGTCAAATATCATACCATTGTTTTGCAAACATCTGAAAGTGTAAAATTTGTCCTTGGCCAACAACAAAGAAAATTCCCGAAGAACTGTTTTCCTAGAAATTACAGCCTGTCAAACTGACGGGTCTAACATTCACAAATTTTTTTTTCTAAAATTTGCCTGCAAAACTTGGAGGATCTTACAATCAAAGGGGTCTTATTTTTTAATAAATATATTTTGTATAAAAACATATTTATTTATGATTTGTTGAAATTATTTATTGAAAATTTTGAAATTTATTATGTACAAATATGCAAATTCTGCAGTCCAGTAATAAATATGTTTTAATATAATTATATAATTTAATAACAACTATGTGGGATCCTGTGAAAATCGATTCTTGGAATTAATATAGTATAGTATAACTTATCCATTTACTGTGTTTTGGTGGGTTATATTTTATTTTATTTTATTTAAATTTTATTAGCACAGTGGTCAATATGTTAATGAATTATTTGAATTTTCAAAAAAAAAATTATACATATATATATATATATATATATATATACATTCAAAATATATAAGGTTAATAGAAAGAAACTAAGCACTAACAATACAATCAATTACTGATCCCACCACACTTGATGCAAAACTATTAAAACCAAAATTTACTATAATCAACAAGAATCAGTGCATTTGAAAAAATTAATTCACACAAAAAAAACTAAAGTTCATTTATGAATTTTTACCTTGAATGGAGAGCCAGGTATATGTTTGTCAGCAAATTTTATACTGACATCATAATCACCAGGTTCATTTGGTATGTATTCAACAGAACAAGATCCATCTCTATTATCCTTACAAGTCATTTTTGCTTCAGAAGGTCCTTCAATAGCTAAGCCTAAACTACCAGTACCAGCACCTATAAAAGAAACATCATTTGCAAACTAATAAATCAAACTAAAAAGACAGGTATTTACAAAATAATAGGCTAAAGAATATATACAAGAAAAAAATATATAATATAATAACAATTAAAATTAAATTAATATAAAATAATTTGACCTAATTTGAGGACATACAGAATATTTTTTTAACATAACATGTAAAATGAATGTGATGTTAAACATTTATAAAGCTTATTAAGAAGAAATAAATCATCATTTATAAATACTGAAAAACATTATCCATTCAGTTAAAACATTAAGATGAAAGTTTAGTTACCTTTTGTTTCGTCAGTAAACGTATTTGCTTTGTTCACAATGCCTCTGTCCAAATGCTCTGCACTTGCTGGGGTCACATCCTCTTCTTACATTTACAACAAATGGAGAACCAGGAATCGCAAGACCATCATATAGAATATCAATAGTATGTCGACCTAAAATGAAAAAGTTGTATCAAAAAATGAAATTATTTCAAAACAAAAAATAAAATACACTGCAGTCAAAAGTAAATATTACAAAGAACTTTAACTTTTAAAAGATGCATATAAATGACCTTTCACTGTAGTGTAGAAAATAATGTTTTAACATATAGTTGTTCTTATGTAGGTAAGGCATTCAATGAAGGGATGTCTCCCACCAATTACAGTGGCCAACAAGATTCTTGTCTCACGAGTACCAGTAGGTGTACTTAAAATGGTTTTTTAAACTGTTTTCAAATATGTAGTCGGAATTTCTCCATCGCTTACAGATTTTTGTTATTTTAATTTTTTTTAAATATTTTAAAACATTTTTTCGTCCATTTGTCTATTGTCAAGTAAAAGCTCCTAGAACATTGTAAATATGATGGGACCAAATGAGCTAACTCAAAGATTAGTGTTGCTACTGTTGTGTAGGTTCAGATGTGTACAGACATGTACATACGTGATCTATTGTAGCCCACATTCATCAGAATAATGCCAGTTGTGAGATAGTAGTGAACCAGTAAACACGTCATTTCATATATCTGAATTATTGTGTATTACGTATTTACAACTTTATTTCTTTTAATTAGATGTTAGTTACAAAATGCCTAAGTTTGTTTAAATCATCCTAACAATTTTTGTTATGTATATGGTGAAGTGACACTCAAGTAAGGTGGAAAACTTACTCCAATAGTAAAAAAGTGTTGTGAACTTTATTTTGGGTGTAAAGTCGGGGAACAAACAAGAGCCTGGGCGCCACATATCTATTATTTATTGTGTTGTAGGCTTCTCACTGCATGAAAAATGGCACAGGCCACATGCCATTTACTATCCCTATGATTTGGAGAGAACCCAAAGATCACTCTTCTGACTGTTATTTCTGCTTAATAAATATTAAAGGGATTACGTCAAAATCAAAACATACAGTGGTGTACCCTAACTTGTAATCTGCAATAAGACCAGTTGGACACTGGAAAGAATTGCCCATAGTAAAACCTCCAGAGCATGTGACATTAGATGAAGTGAGCTCAGAGTCTGATGGAAGTAAGGAAGAAAAAGAAACAGATTCTGGTGATACAATTTTTGAACAAAGCAGTTCATCTGAGCCTCATTTACTGACTCAAGAAAATCTTAACGATCTCATACAAGATTAAAAATTATCCAAAAAACAGTCTGAAATGCTTGCTTCCCAGCTAAAAGGATGGAATCTTCTTCAAAAGAATACAAAGATATGTACTTACCGTAATCGTTATTCTGAATTTAAAGACTATTTTTCTGAAGAAAATGGCTTAGTGTTTTATAATGATATTTCTTTTCTTATGGAGACACTTTGTAATGAACATAAACCAACAGAATGGCACTTGTTCACCGATTACTCTAGAGTTAGCTTAAAAGTTGTGTTTCTGCATAATGGAAACAAATTCCCATAGTATCTGCGGCTAACTCTGCTAGTATGAAAGAAACATATGAAAACTTTAAATTTATATTGGAAAAGCTTCAATATCCAGTGTATGAATGGAATATTTGTGGTGATTTGAAGGTAATTGCACTTATTCTTGGTCTGCAGCTCGGTTACACAAAGTACTGCTGTTTTTTGTGTAAATGGGATAGTAGGGACAGAAAAAACCATTTCCTTAGAAAAAAAAAGTGGCCTAAACGCGAATCACTCATTCCTGAACAGAAAGATGTGAAACATGACCCATTGTGTAATCTTAAAAATGTGTATCTACCAACATTACACATCAAACTAAGATTAATGAAGAATTTTGTCAAGGACATGGACAATACTCGTGGTTTCATGTACTTAAAACAGAAGTTTCCTAAAATTAGTGATATAAAAATTAAAGGAGGAATATTTGTGGGTCCACAAATATGACCACTAATGCATGATGAAAAGTTTGAGGAAATATTGAATCCACCAGAGAAAACAGATTGGCAAACATTCAAAAATGTTACTCAAGAGTTTTTTGGGAAATCGAAAGGAGGAAAATTACCGTGATACTGTCAATGATCTTTTAAAAATTTGGGTTATAATATGTTCGTAAAGGCACACTTCCTGCACTTACACCTAGATTTCTTCCCAGAAAATCTTGGCACAGTGAGCAATGAGAATGAGGTACACTTTCATCAGATTTCAGCTATGGAAAAGATGTATCAAGGAAAATGGAATCCTAATATGCTGGCCGATTATTGTTGGACCATCAAGAGGAATGCTGCACAATCAAAATATAGCAGAAAATCATCATTTCTTACTTTCCAGATGAGTCAAATATTTGAATATTGTGTAATTAAGAATGCAAAAAGTATTAAAATGTTTGAAATTATAGATGCCTGTCTCTCAGAAACCTTGTGTAATGGGAAAAAACTGATATCAGATTTAAATTCAATAGAAAAAATACTATTAGAAATACATATTTATCTTCCTAGGGACAAAAAAAAATTACTTTTTATTCCCCAATGTTATTACTTAAATATGAAGAGTTAGGAAATCTAAAATTTTTGACATGAGTTGAGTAAAAAGAGTAACAAAGGAGGGTAAGTGAGAATAACTAAAAAAAAGAGATTCTAACATAATTTTTCATACGAATTTAGATTATAAAAGAGCTCAGTCACCACAGATTTATTTTTATTAGATAATCCGTTGAAAGAACAACAAATTTTTCATTGTTTTTCTTGAAGGAGATAAATTTTAAACAGTTGATAACTTTAAATATGGTAGTTCCAAACAAAACAATTTTAATGGCAAACCAAGACAAATTTACACTGAATAGACACTTTCATCATAACACTTTCAGAAACTCTTCTGACCTTCCAAGGACATCAAGAAGTTGACAAATATAATAAATTGATTTAGCACACATAACAAAATGAATTTATCAAATTATTGTAACAAATACACAGATCACTTCCTCATGTCCCTGTGCATGTGTAAATTGTATGGCCACAGCAAATAAAAATCACCTTGCACGCCTTATCTAACATAAGTAAAATATTCAAAAATAACAAAATTAAAACAACAGAAAATTTGACTTTTCTCTCCATGTAAAGAAAAGTGTTACTAAAACACAAAATTAATGGATGTTTTTTTTCTCTTTAAAAACACAATTATGTTCCTCTACAATGAATGACAGAATAAATATGATTTTATAAAAATTAGCAATAAAAACACTTTAGAAAGAAACTTATTCAACAATCACACAAATAAATCTTTGCAAATAAAAATTGTCATGTATACAAAGTTACATATTTTTATGGTTTCTCTTGAACCCTTATGATGACTGTAGAAATTTCAGAAACAATTTTTTATTCATTTAATGGTGGTTTTGAAAAGTTGTAATGACAACTTTGAATCTTTTCTATTAACAGGCAGCATTTTTAAAATTATATAAATAATGTAAGCATACCTTTTTACACACCTATGCTTCAATCAGAAATGTTTATTATGTACATCAGAATATGCAGTTAATTAAATAATACTGTGAATATTAGTCTAATTAAACGCATTATGTAAACAATAAAACATTAAAACCAAAATGAGAAAGGTGATTGAAATAAATTTGTTATTTTGATTTTAAAAAATAAAAAAGAGATAATGAAATCAAAAGTAAAGTAAAAACAGTAAACAATATTTCATGCTAACAAATGCATTCCTGAACTTGTACTAATATATTCTAAGAAATCCAACGAAAAGGTAATCTATCACTTACATTTACAGAAAATACTGCCAATTAATGGATTTTTTAAATACCTAATTTCATTAATTTACTCTTTTTTATATATTTCATTCTATTATTTAAATGTAGACAAACCTAACAATAGACTGGTTATATTATTCAGTTAACTTCACCCTTTTAGAAAACCTTGAACATTAACTAATTTTTATAACTGTTAAAAAATTCACTTAATATAGTAGAACCAATACCTTCTTCAAATGGTGTATAACAACCGATTCGGTATGTTCCATCAGCAAGTGAAGTAATATGGTTTTCTGTGAGAGACCGAGATGGATTGGTTATAGTACATGTCACTTTACGATCTTCTACTTTTCCAATTGCACCAGAATCCACCAGACACCTGTAACAGAAGAACTTAATAATGTATTATACATAAAAAAATTAACTATTTTATTTATTTTATTTCATTTGATTATATTATTTTAGACTAGAACCTAAATGTACCTCCTACAGTAAAATAGTATTTTTTTTGTAACTGCAAATTCTGATAATAAAAATTATCAGAGATCATACTACCTTCAGGTGTTTTTCACTTCTTGAAAAAAAAATTTAGATTAAATTGGAATAATTATGACTTTCTCATAGTTTACCTCACTGATTATAATAATTAAATTTTATTACATTTATATATCCTCAGTTCAATTATTAAGTTATTAAAATTAATTTATTAAACTTAATAAAGCGACACTCCAAACTTACACTTTCAAAAATCTTTTCCTGACATTTAAATTAATTTCTGATGTAAACAAATTATATTTCTTACTGAAGGCTCGTTTAGCTTGTGCTATTTGGCATTTTATATTGCTCCTGCTTCGTCCATCTTTAGTAATTCTACTTCCCAAATAACAAAATTCTTCTACCTCCATAATCTTTTCTCCTCCTATTTTCACATTCAGTGGTCCATCTTTGTTATTTCTACTACATTTCATTACTTTTGTTTTGTTCTTGTTTATTTTCATGCGATAGTTCTTGCGTAGGACTTCATCTATGCCGTTCATTGTTTCTTCTAAATCCTTTTTACTCTGGGCTAGAATTACTATATCATCAGCCAATCGTAGCATCTTTATCTTTTCACCTTGTACTGTTACTCCGAATCTAAATTGTTCTTTAACATCATTAACTGCTAGTTCCATGTAAAGATTAGAAAGTAACGGAGATAGGGAACATCCTTGTCGGACTCCCTTTCTTATTACGGCTTCTTTCTTATGTTCTTCAATTGTTACTGTTGCTGTTTGGTTCCTGTACATGTTAGCAATTGTTCTTCTATCTCTGTATTTGAACCCTAATTTTTTTAAAATGCTGAACATTTTATTCCAGTCTACGTTATCGAATGCTTTTTCTAGGTCTATAAACGCCAAGTATGTTGGTTTGTTTTTCTTTAATCTTCCTTCTACTATTAATCTGAGGCCTAAAATTGCTTCCCTTGTCCCTATACTTTTCCTGAACCCAAATTGGTCTTCTCCTAACACTTCTTCCACTCTCCTCTCAATTCTTCTGTATAGAATTCTAGTTAAGATTTTTGATGCATGACTAGTTAAACTAATTGTTCTGTATTCTTCACATTTATCTGCCCCTGATTTCTTTGGTATCATTACGATAACACTTTTTTTGAAGTCTGACGGAAATTCCCCTTTTTCATAAATATTACACACCAGTTTGTATAATCTATCAATCGCCTCCTCCCCTGCACTGCGCAGTAATTCTACAGGTATTCCGTCTATTCCAGGAGCCTTTCTGCCATTTAAATCTTTTAATGCTCTCTTAAATTCAGATCTCAGTATTGTTTCTCCCATTTCATCCTCCTCAACTTCCTCTTCTTCCTCTATAAAACCATTTTCTAATTCATTTCCTCCGTATAACTCTTCAATATATTCCACCCATCTATCGACTTTACCTTTCGTATTGTATTTATATATATATATATATATATATATATATATATATATATATATTTCACTTTTTGTGGACACGATAATTGCCGTAATTTTGCGCCAATCAATTTCAAATTGATACATAAAATATAACGACTCAAAATATCGGTCGAGTTCGTTAATGAACAAAATCTGATCACGGGAGTGTAAATGGAGGGGCTTTTTCGAAAAAAAAAAAAATATCGCTATGACTTTCTTATTAAGTAAAACATCGAATTCATTTAAAGTTTCTACTGTTCTTTGGATAAGAACCTAAAACTTATCTACTAAGTAAACTTTTTTGATATCTCCAACCATTGACCCAGGGGATGGAAAAAATGGGGTTCTGAAGACAAAAAAATCATACCTCCCTTAATAGGCACAGTATCGAATCGGTTTAAAGAGGTCGTTAGTTCTCTAAACATTACCTAAAACCTTTGTCTGAAACAATTTTTGATATGACCAACCCTTACGGCAAGGGATGACTAAACCTTTCCTGGAATATTAAGAAGATGGGTTTGTCGTAAGCTAAACATGTGAAACTTTTGTTCACATGCAACCGTTGTATTGAGTAAATTTAAAGTTTTTCTTAACTTTAAGGTGGAAATCTTTTTTACCTGTTCACCGGTGAAATATACCTCAGCCTTCCGGCGTGCTGGAAAGCGGATTTTTTTTTTTAATTTCTAAGATTAAATTATGTCCCGGTTAAAAAAAATTACACGATTTAATAGGATAAATAATATATATGGCTATATGATAAAATTATTATAAAAATCGACTAGAAAATATTATAAGTAAACGTAATATTTTTGTTAATGAATACAAAATCGTTTATTTATCATAAAAATTATACCTTTTCTAGATTATAATCTGTATAAAATAAGTTTCAGAATAAATAAAACAGATAAATGCACATCTCCGTGGCGGAGTGGTAGGTAGCGTCTCAGCCTTTCATCTGGAGGTCCTGGATTCGAACCCCTCTCAGACATGGCGTTACTCATACTCTTCAAATTTCCATTCTCACAGAGAAAAATGACCAAAGAGGTTGATGCCCGTCATCTCAAAAAATCGTATCAAAAATTATAAAAAAACGTTGAAAAAGTAATTAAATTCATAAATCGGAGCCCCTAAGGTTACATTTTTAAAAAGTATCCGTTCTGCCCGCATTAATACTAGACACAATTGGACTTTCAATTTCCAAAAATGAAAGTATAAAAAAAAATTATATTTTAGGTATCTCAGTTTTACTCAGCGCCCCCATGTTACGGGGTTTTAATACGTTTATTATTGGAATATTATTTTTTTTTCAATCGGTTGGTTCAATCTGATGCGATATTAATAAATAATTCGAAAAAAATGGATTGTTTGATTCTCCCTTGTCCAATGGAGACGAAAAATCAACCGATTTATAGTCAACCGACTATTTGTAGCAACTTTCAATTGTTTTTTGGTAAACTGGTTTTCGTTTACTAGGTAGGAGGCAAAATCCGATTAGAAATTATGTTGAATATTCCTACCGTTAAACCGATCGATTTAAAACTTATTTAATACGTACTTTCATTCTACTAAATCTCAATTTTCTACAATCGCTATATGAAAATTCAAAATAACGAAAAGTAGCCCTCCCTCGACTTTGTTTTTCAAAAATTTAATCCTATCAATACCTCATAAAGAACATTTTGAGTCGTTTTCCAAGTTTATGTCGAGTCTGTCTGAAGTAATTAATAAAAATACAGGTATGCTACGAACATACAATTCCAGAAATTTCTATTTTGATTTGTTTTATCTAATGGCGGTTACAAACTTCAGCATCTACAAAAGCCCCAAAACCCAAATCGTTATACTATTTGTTTATAGCTATGCTGTTTCAGCATCGACAGAATTTTAGTCGGGAAGTTAAAATACAGATGAGTTCAACGGTATTACTAAAATAGTCATTAATACGTGAACGTAGAAAGGAAATCGACCAAATTTTTTTTCTACAAACAATCTTCATTTTAAAAAGATTGTAAGGACAGAATGATAATCAAAAAACAACCGCTTACACTTTTCGTAAAACAAAAGAATACAGACACTGAAAAAAAATAATAAATAAACGTAATTTTAGCGTTAACGAGATCGCGTTAAGCAAACTATTCTCTAAGATTGGAAATATTAAACGTAAAATTAATTTTGTCAAGACGGTGCGAAATTATTCTTTAAAGAAAATAAAACCGGTTACAGATTCCTACGGAAAATTTATATTGAAATTAGAATAAAAACCAATTTGACTCGTTATAAGAAAAGAGAAATACGCCTTTGCGCTAGGCGACTGAAAATAAAATTAATTTAAGTTAGAAAACAATTATCGGAAACTTATTGCAACAGCAACGCAGAAAACTATCGTTAAATAAAAGTACGGAAACACCGTTTAAAAAACTTTAAAATTAAAATTTTTTCTTTTAATTTTTCTTTCTCGCAAAAGTTTCTAGAACGCTAAACGTTACTTTTAACGGTTGACGAGATTGAATCTTCATGTCATCGAGTCTTGAGTTAAAATCTTTTTTTATAATACCAAACTTAAAATAAGAAAAGTGAAGCAGCGGCCGGTTACAGGGTATCATTTTATAAATTCCATTTTTTTAAATTTAAATTTCTATCTTTGCATTTACAATGCTTATTACTGATGTATATAAATATATTTTTATTTAATTACGATTATTTTATTCAGCATAATCTAATTTTTATTAATGATCACAAAGATTAGACGCGTAATAAATTGTTGCCGGTATCGCTTTTGAATAATAACTGTAAATTCTATTACGCTGGAATGAATCTTCGTTAACATTGGGAAACATTGTTTCCCTTTGTAAAGCTATAAGGAAAAAAGAAATTGTGGAATAAACAAATAGATTTTGAATATTTTTTTACAAACTAATTTCTATTTTTTGTTATATCCGAACATTTATTTAAATAAAATAAATATTAAAAAAGAAAATATAATTTTATAACCGAGAAAAATCCTTTCCGATCGTGGATTTATTGCATTTCATTACTTTTAGTTGTAAATGCAGTAAATTATAGAACGTTTTAAATTTTAAATATTTTTATAATCTACTAAAGTATATTTTTTTTGGCATTGAACACATTTAAAACATACGAGGTACAAGAACCGTCATTCAGATAATACTTTTTCTGATAGTAATGATGTTCATTACATCCGCGATCATTCGGAGAGATGTCATTTGTAGAGCTGATAATCACCTGCATTTTAGTTTAACGCAGGTATATAGCAGAAGCTGTTCGTTCAGCTTTAACGAAGAAGGAAACAGGAAACCGCTTCACTCCTGAGGTTTCCTACGTAAACTTGGTATGTTTTGATTGTTGTTCTTAAGAATGTATTTGAAGTTGCGGCTTTTGGCCGGTGTCAGGCTGTTTTAATATTTTCCTGACACCGGTTAATTATTTCTATATAGTGAAAAAATAATGATTCAAGAAAAAAGTTTAAAAAATTCGTTATTTTATTACTTTTTCTGCTTTCCTACCCCCAAAATCACATCCCAAGAAAATGTTTAGGTTTATTTTCATTTAGTATATTAAATGGAAGAAATAAGAAAATTTCACTGAAAAATGTACAACAAAAAGTTATCTAAGGTTTCTTTTTTACGGGTGGGGGTGAATCATGATGATTTTTTATTGTAATATTATTAATAAAGATTTAAATAAACTAGAAACTTTTTTAAAAATTCCAGAATTTGATATTTTTAAACTTTGATCGATTCTCCCATCACCAATATTGTCTCCAAAGTTACGAAGACAAAAAGAAAAAAAAATACTGTGGACACCGCATGACTTAATTGTACGCCTATTAAATTACATATACGCATCTTTCTAGAATGAAAGGTAAATAAAATTTTATTTTATTAATAAATTCGGATATTTTTTCATATTCTTTATTTTATTTAATTATTATTTATTGTAAAATTTGTTTTACAATCAGAGGTTAATAATTGTTAATAAATCAATGTATTTAAATTAAAAAAAAAGAGATGAAGTCGAATTGGAACCGATCCGATTAAATAAACAATTATTATTAATTAAATTCTGAATAAGTGCTCTGTTTCTGTCCAACCTACGGGCCCAAACGGACGCAGCATAAAAGACCATACTTTCGACGACACCTCGTACACCGTGTACAAATGACGGCCCGATAGCCCGTAATCCTTCCCAACAATCCTCCTATGCTTGTGCATCAGAGACACTTACGTACTTATGAACTCTTAACTCGGCTGATCACACAGCCTTTATACTTAATGTGAGGGTCGCCTGGGCCGTGACCCTTTCTGCGAATGTCAGTCTCAGAAATCCGTCAAATACCAGGTTCCACTGCAGGTGACCGAGAACAGAACCCTGCGGGCTTCCCCTGGTGACGGACGTTTCCACAGCCAGGTACGTATCTCTAAACAGAGCCGTACGCTTATACAAATAGTCACGCACTACGGCCTGCAGGGCTACTGCAACATTGCGGCGTTCCAACTCATAGAGGACAGAACTCCAACACATGCCGGTGTTCTTTGGCGGTTGGGTTTCAATTAACCACACATCTCGGGTACGGTCGAACTGAGAATGTACAAGACTACACTTCATTTACACTCATACATATCATTCTCATTCATCCTCTGAAGTATTATCTAAAAACGGTAGTTACCCCTCCGGTAACTACCGGTAACTACCTAGACAGGAAAAAGAAAGAGAACTCCAACTCCAACATAAGGATGGAAATGCTCCCTCTATGTCAATAAAAATTGCCAAAACATATTTACAATCGGCGCTTTCCACTTCGGCAAGAGCATTTAAGATGCAATCCTTGGTTCCAACCCTTTTAACGAAGCCGTACTGGCCTCGATTAAGAAGCGAGTTCATATCGATGCTTTCCAGAGCCGTTCCACAACCAGCCTTTCAAGCAACTTGGCTGACGGGTCGATAACTGCTGATTTCACTCGGATCCTTTACTGATTTTAAGAGCACCCTCACCAAAGCCACCTTCCAAAAATTCGAAAAGCAACCCCAGCTTAGGCACCCCGAGAACAGCCTGCCAAACGGCTCTGATAGAAAATAGCAACAGATGATAGAAAATATCCGGGTCAAGTTGATCAGTCCCCGGTGCCTTTATCTGTGTTATCCTGATTTTTGAACAAGATAGGGTTAAACTAGACAATAACTCGATCAAAAATTTATGAATGTTTAAGCCACCAAAGGAAAAACTGAATAGCAACCGCATTCGTGTAATTTGACGCCTGCAATTTTTAATTTTTTTTTAAACAAAAAAAAAACACGGTATTTCCTTTAAATACAAATGACCTGAACAATTTCAAGCTTTTAAATATTTGTTCTGACTTTATAAATCAGAATGAAACTTTATTAAAAATAAAAGATATGCACTTCATCGGTTAAACGCTGCATGAGTCAGTCGTAAGAACAAAAGGACAACACTCTTAACACTTCTTCCGATGTGAATTGGACATAATAAAACCTTTCTTTATTAACTTTTTTCTAATTAGTATATAGTGAAACAGAATTTTTGTTCACCTGGTCTATAATACCCGCCTCAGAATTGTTTCATACTATTAAGATGTATTATTTACACGCTTAATAACACATTTTAGCCAGGTTTCTATGTTGCTTGCATGTACTGCCTGTAATTTCATGTAAAAAATGTTACATCACATCGATTATTATATTCAGCATTCCTGATGCTCAGTATATATACAAAATTTGACTTTTACTGAAAACAAAACTTTACAAAACTTTACTGAATGACCGATAACTACATTTTTGAAAAATCTTTAGATTCAACCAAGTCGATATTCAAAATGTGCGTTTTCAATTTTTTCTAAAAAACTTAATGAATATTACTAACACTGATTGTAAATGCCATGTTATTTCATAAGATATCAATTATTGAAATTTCCAATATTAATATTTTTACATTATTTTATTTTTCTGACAGTACATATATGTATTATTACATCCATAATATTTGATTTAATATTGTACAGCAAATATGACAATGCGTTCTTATGTATGATTAAATTTCATAAGGGCATAAGTTGTAGATGACCTGAAATGAATCCCAGTTACTTCTAAAAATAGTAGAGCCATCCTCAAGAACAATAAAAATCCCGTGCCAGATTTACCAAAAAATGCGAGAAATGATATATTTCCTATGGCCTTCTTCATCGAGTCAAACATATCAGCATGCCGAGTACGTAGAAAAAATCAACTAATATTTAGCTGGCAATGGACTTTTTACTACGCTCGACACACGGACTGGCTTTTTAATAAACATCACTGCTCTCAGAGAAGGCTGCTCTAACTGGTATCTCTTGTGCTTTGTTATCTTTACACGCATTACATTTGTAAAAAGAGACGGGGACAAACAGTGCAAAGTTACATGTTAATTTTTACCTTTCTATTTTGAAACAATTGATTATACACACTGCTTTAACTCGGTAGGAAATATTCATGCGCTCACATATTGCATAATATTAGCGTTTTCACTTTCCCATCTACGTAGTGCTATAGCAGAGCTGTAGCTCTACAAGGGAAAGTATTGTAATCGGTCCGATTCGGGCATATGTGGTTTTCAGCCCATCTTCAGGTTTTGACATCTAAGGAATCCAAAAAACCAAAATCCAAACCAAATTTGATTTTGGACTTTTTCTTAACTGCAGTAATAAGCGTTCATTGAGAGCTTTTCAATGATATAATGAAAATTTAATTTATGAAATATCTGGATCTATAAGGGGAAGGCATATCGGTTCGAATCAGACATCTCCTTTTCCAGTTTAACATTTTTTATTTTTATTTTTTTTAAATTAAATATATTGATTTATTAATAATTATTAACCCGTGATTGTAAAAAGAATTTTACAATAAATAATTATTTTCAATAATAATAAAAAAATATGAAAAAAAAATCAAAAGTTATTAGTGAAATAAAATTTTATGTACTTATAAAAATGAGTAGACTATATGTGATTTCACAGGCATTATTACATGTGTGTGTACGTAATAGAGACGGTGAAACATCTGATTATTTAATAATAATTGAAAATTATAATTTAGAATCGTATTATTTTTGGAAAGAAAGGAATGAAAAAGAAAGTGTAACTAAACTAAACTGGTACAAGGGATTTATTTAATAAATTCAAATATAAAAAATATTCAAATTAAAAAAATATTTTTAAGAAAAAAAGAAATGATTGTTGATTTTTAATAATTCAAATAAGTGAAGATATCTTTGAAGAAATGTTATTGTATTTATAGAAAGAATAGCTGATCTAGTACATTAGAAAAGAAAGATATGAAGCAACTGCAGACTACAGTAGTATAATACATTGCCGTTAAAAAACAAAGTGACACCGCAGAGAACCAAAAGACATAAATCATTATTAATAGACAAATAACGACAACTGTCCAGTATATTAAAAAACAGTTTTGTAACTCATGTTAGAAAGAGAGAGATGATAATGAGTGAGCTAGTAAGTGCGCAGCTGTGCTATATGAACGAATTATTATGAACAACTAACAAATCTATTACGTTTCTTTTATTCTCTTGGTCTTTGTCTATGCGTTCTACTCGTGCGTCCATATATCTCAATACATACACACGCACGCGCATAAGCAAAGCAAATAAAATGTTTAGACTGCACAACTAAAGGAAAGAATTATTTAAAACTACATTATCTATACGAATATGATTTTGTGTCTTTGATTAAATGTTTTTACAATTTTTACATTTCCAAGCATATAGCTTAGAAGGGATACAAGGGCTTTTAAAATATTAAAAGTTGATAATTTTTATTAATTTACTATCATTAATTTTTATTACATTTAAAGGAGGAAAATAGAAACAGAAAAAAATAATTATCAGCTTCCATTACGGTCCAAAAGCGTACTGCCCCGGGTTGTCTGCTACAACTTGATTGTTTGTCAACGAAATTTTAAAAGTGAGGTGTCATTTTGTTCAAAATAAAATGCTTAATAAATTTTGTAATTAGTAAAAATGTTATCAAACAATTACAAAGATATTGACGAATTAAAATTATGATGACCGCCATTTTGAAGGTGAAGTTTTCAAAATTTTTATTTTGTAAAATAAAAAATTAGATTTTCTAAATTTAATTAATGTAGGTTTACCCGCTCCTGAGAAATATATATATTTTTTTTTAATATCACAAACCGGCGTCCGAAGGAAAACAAAGCTGAGCAAGACTTATGTTGATATGATTATTAAAAATTTGAATCTGAGAATTTGGAATTTGAATTTTATCTTAACATTTTACTTTTAACAGGTAATTGTGAATAGCGATAAATCTTGAGATCAACAGTCCATACGTAATTACTAAAAATCTATTCCAAATTTTTGAAGTTCTCTACGCATATAGTACGGGCGAACCCGCGACGAGGAATGCTAGTAATCAAATAAAATTTGAACATGATGAATTTTTTAAGGAAAAAGTATTATTTATAAAATATTCAGACGAACCAGAAACTTTCGTGAAAATACCATCATTAAAGAATAAAAAGTAAATTTAGTACTTTTAACTCAAACTTTAGATTCGAGAAACAGGAGAAAAAAAATACGGGATGGTGTCATTTTTTACTGATAGATACACACACACACACACACACGCGCGCGCGCGCACGTGCTCAAAACACACCAATACGCGCACGCGCATACACACACAGCATTACATATGCGCGCGCGCACTAACACATGCATATATACACATACACATTAACTCACTCTTACACATACACACACAAATGCAATCACATACATACATACACGCGCGCGCGCACACACACACTCACAGACACACACCTTAATATACACACACATAAGTCACGCCGAAACTAGTCAAAATGGGTTTACGGATGGTCAAAATGGATATTTCCGTTGAAATCTATAAACCGAAATTTTCGTGACAGTAATATATTTTTATTTTTACACTTATATGCCTTTTTTAAAAGATAATATTAATTTACAACATATTTAAGGAAGTATATGACCGCGAAAAATGTCGGTTTTCAGATTTCAACGGAAATATCCGTTTTGACCATCCCTGAATCCATTTTGACTACTTTCGACGTGACGTCTGTACGTACGTACGCATGTATGTATCTCTCAAGTATGTATGTATCTCTCATAATCTAGAGCATATATGTATGTATGTATCTCAAGAACGACTAGCCGTAGCACGATTAAATGTTGGATTTAGGGCTCTTGTACACCCCCCTTTTTGATTTGTTTGATTGCGATCGGGTCGGTTGGGTTTTAAACCCGACCACCAAAGAACACCGGTATCCACGATCTAGTATTCAAATCCGTGTAAAAATAACTGGCTTTACTAGGACTTGAACGCTGTAACTCTCGACTTTCAAAGCAGCTGTTTTGGGAAGACGCGTTCACCACTAGACCAACCCGATGAGTTGCGGCAGAAACGCTGAAACTACATAAAGTACAGGACGGAGAGAGAATAGAGAAAATAGAGAAAAGAATCTTACGGAAAATATTAGGCCCGAAAAACAACACAGGACTAGATTATAAACAAAGATTAAACCAAGAGCTATATTCCAAAATAGAAAAAATAACAGATGTAATCACTAACAAAACATCTTCACCCTACTAAGCACTCACAAGAACAAGATAACCCGGCTTAAAGAAATAGACAATGACCTAGTAAACGATTCAATAGACTCAGACATTTTAAAAGACAGAGCGACATTCAGAAAAACAATACAGGAATTTTCAGCAGAGTAAAAACCTCACTAGTAGAAGAGGGTGAACTTTGTTCAAGACGACAAATAACACCGCTCTAGAAAAATGAAAGAAGCACGGGCTAAAAAACTGATTAAGCGTGCCCTCTAAATGGGCTATTCAAAAAGAAAAAAATTGAAAAATTAAGTTAAACACATAGAACCAGAATGTAAAATTATTTAAGTTTACATTGAATTCATATAAAATAAAATACATTTTGGAGAAATAAAACAAATATATATTTTAAGATAACGTATGACACGACCACAAGAAATATTCATAAGATAAGACAACTTAATACTATTATGAAATATACTGCCTTAGCATTCACGGTTTGAAATAAGTAGAGTTTTTAGTGTTAAGTAGTATATTAACGTATTTTGTTGTATGTTATTCGTTACAATTGTATGTTAAATTTATTGTTATTATTGTGGATTATTTGCGTCTTTCAATTTGATAATTCAAAATATATATTGTGTTTCACCCGTTCATCTATTTCTTTGATTAGATTACTATTTATTATTTGGACGTTAAAATGATTGCGGACTTTATTAGAAAATATACTTGCGTAATACGAAAATTGACGTTTGCAAACTGTTAATTTTGAAAAGAATGCGGTATAAGTATATTTTCCTGATGAACGAGTATTGTACGGTGCATTTTTAAATTTGAATTCATTTATATATTTGTTTACGTGTAATATTACTTTCTTGACATATATTTGCCTCAAAGTAGGTACTTAAAAAAATTCAAATAAGCGAGCATCTCTGTAAGGAATTATGTCAAATGTCTTAGTTAAATCGAGGAATGTTGCTATAAAATTACGGTTAATTATTCCAGTTAAATGTAAAACCGCATCTTTTGTTGATTTTCCAGTTTGAAAACCGTACTGATTTTTACGAATAAAATTACTTTTATCAAGAAACTTTATTATTCGTTTTTTTAATAGTTTTTCAATTATTTTGGAGAAGTTACGTAACAAAACTTATAGGTCTGTAATTTGCCGGCTTGTTTTTATCTCCCGATTTATATATTGCTTTTATTTTGGCTTTTTTTAAATTTAGTAGGGAAATATTCTTCAATAAAATATCCATTTATTTGTTCAAGTGGTTTTGCTATGTAGTTACTTATTTTTTTTTAAGCGAGAAGCATTAAAGCTATCGATTCCAGGTGACGAGTTTTTCTTTTTAAATTTTTTATTACGTTTAATATTTCAGTAATATTAGTCGGGTTAAGAAACAGGCTACTAATAGAGGGTAGGATTAACGAAAGAGAGAGATTTTAAGTTATTTGTATTTTTTAGTATCGCATTTGCATAATTTTCTCCTACATTTGTAAAGTATTTAATTTTTGGGTTCAATTTTCGGTCGTGTAATTTCTTTTTTCATATCTAATATTTCATTAATAGATTCCAATTTTTTTCTTAATATTGTTTTTATTTGATTTTAAAATAATTTTTGCTTTCTTTATTATATTGTTTAATGTGTTCCTATATTTCTCATAATAATCTTTTAGTTTTGTATTAAAAGCTTGTTTTAGTAATTTACGGCGCATTATATCTCTTCCATAGCAGCTACCGTGCTCGGAATGACCCGTTGTTTTAGTGGTTTAGTTTTATGTGATATTTTAATAATCAGTTTATGTTTATTTAAGTAGTCGGTAAGTTTATTAATAAAATACGTTACTACCGGTGTTATTTTTGCATATCTCGTTCCAGTTTTCTTTATCCAAGCTAGATTAAGTTCATCAAACCCACCGGGTTGGTCTAGTGGTGAACTCGTCTTCCTAAATCAGCTGATTTAGAAATCGAGAGTTACAGCGTTCAAGTCCTAGTAAAAGCCAGTTATTTTTCCACGGATTTGAATACTAGATCGTGGATACCGGTGTTCTTTGGCGGTCGGGTTTCAATTAACCACACATCTCAGGAACGATCGAACTGAGAATGTACAAGACTACACTTCATTTACACTCATTACATATCATCCTCTGAAGAATTATCTTAACGGTAGTTACCGGAGGCTAAACAGGAAAAAAGAGAGAGTCTTCACGAACGCCCCGATCACGTCACTCTTCCAACGGAACCGCTCTTAAAGCAAATATGGTCTTTGCAGCTGGTCGACTGCATTACGTCATCGAAACTGTTTTGTAATCGTATAGATTTGTTTACACATGATTTAAATCCATATAGTTGCATAATACTAAGAAATTCATTTATCGGCTTATTATTATCAAGAATATTCAAATTCGTATCCCCCTATTAAAACTACGTTATCATCCGTCTTTATATTTTGTAGATAAACATCTAAGCTAGTCAGGCAAGAACGTATGTTCTGGAAAGGCGATCGATAAACGGCAATCAGTTTACGGTTCCCGTTATTAATTCTAAAATTAATACAGACTGAATTCGCATTTTCTAACTCTTTTCTTTCTTTCTTTTTCCTGTTTATCCTCCGGGAATTACCGTTCAGGGATTCAGAGGATGATATGTACGAGTGTAAATGAAGTGTAGTCTTGTACAGTCTCGGTTCGACCGTTCCTGAGATGTGCGGTTAATTGAAACCCGACCGCCAAAGAACACCGGTATCCACGATCTCGAATTCAAATCCGTATGAAAATAAGTCACTTTACTAGGATTGAACCTGGAACTCTCAGCTTCCAAATCAGCTGATTTGGGAAGACGCTTTCACTACTAGACCAACCCGATGTGTTGCATTTTCTAACTCTACTTACACTATTTCGTGTTTAATATTTTTATCTACCAGTCACTCTTTGTGAGTTTATTATTTTGAATAATATACGTTATAACCTAAACTGAAATTAAATTCAATGTCATCACCGATCCAAGTTCGATCAATATAATAATCTGAAACTTAACTTTACTATTACTTAAGTAAAAAAACAAATTCATCAAATTTTTTTCTTATGCTTCTTATGTTCGTATGAATTATATTTAGTTCATATTTAAGGTTAAAATCTAATCGAGGATTAAAATTAAAAAAAAAAATTGTTTACTTCTATTGTATCATAGCAGTCATAAAGAATACACCAACTAACAACGATCAAATTTTACCAGACATATTTTGGAACATAATCGTAATAATAACCCAAACAATTTTATTAATATTCTCGAATATAAGGGGTGCCGTCGCACCCCTTAAAAATTTGCGATATATATATATATATATATATATATATATATATATATATATATATATATATGGAGTATTTGCAAGCCCCAATCTTGTGATTAGGTATTTCATTTAATATAGTCGGAAATGGGGAAAATTTGCAAGGATTGATCAAAAATTTTTTTTTACTTTTCTTATAACTTTCAAGGCTGACTTTCAAAAAAAATTTAAATATTTAAATGAAATTTACATACATCAAAAATCAAGTTGATATCTTCATTTGTTACCGACATTGCTGGACGTTGATGAATCAGTCAGTCATTCAGGACATGTTCTTTTATACACACCGGGTAATATTTAAGTACGGGAACAGCTTTTTGCCGCGTATCTGAGAAGTAATTGGAAACGGGATGAAATGGAGTTCCACATTTTGAAAAAATCAGCATTATTGCTGGTTTTTAAATTTTATCCGCTATGTTGAATCAAACTTAATTTTTTTAAATAAGAAGGTGGACGCGTATGACGGATGATTTCGATTTAAAATTTTACAACAAAAACAATAGTGAAACCCGTTTTCTGTTAATTCCTTCGTTGTCGAGTTATAAGCAATCAAATTTGCGATGAAGGAAAAATCGTGTTAACAATAAAACGAGGTAAATCGCGCTTCATGAATAATCTTATTGTATTTTACATTGATAATGCATACAATAACGAATTTTAAACAGTGCTATAATATATATAATAAAAAAACAGATATTCAGTAGAAATTTCTCGGCTTGCAAATACCCTTCTGATAAATATCTAACAACTGTTATCGGCATTTTTTAATTCTGATCTTGTAAGGAATGCGACGTTGTACAACATGGCGGCTAAACCAACACAGCCCTTGTTACTATTATTGTATGTTCGATGCAAATATTAGTACACCCCTTCCGATAAACTGATTAAAAAACATACATAAAATTAGAAAAATTGACTGCGTCGGGAAACGCAAGTAACCATATAGTGGGAACGAAGCCGTATGGGGATACTAGATATATATATATAAATATGTTGTACTTTTATGTTAAAACAAGAAGCCGAAATAATAAATTAATAATTCGTAATGTAATGGCAGAAAGGCTAATGGAATAGACGGAATACCCGTAGAATTACTGCGCAGTGCAGGTGAGGAAGCGATTGATAGATTATACAAACTGGTGTGTAATATTTATAAAAAAGGGGAATTCCCGTCAGACTTCAAAAAAAATGTTATAGTCATGATACCAAAGAAAGCAGGGGCAGATAAATGTGAAGAATACAGAACAATTAGTTTAACTAGTCACGCATCAAAAATCTTAACTAGAATACTATACAGAAGAATTGAGAGGAGAGTGGAGGAAGTGTTAGGAGAAGACCAATTTGGTTTCAGGAAAAGTATAGGGACAAGGGAAGCAATTTTAGGCCTCAGATTAATAGTAGAAGGAAGATTAAAGAAAAACAAACCAACATACTTGGCGTTTATATACCTAGAAAAGGCATTCGATAACGTAGACTGGAATAAAATGTTCAGCATTTTAAAAAAATTAGGGTTCAAATACAGAGATAGAAGAACAATTGCTAACATGTACAGGAACCAAACACCAACAGTAACAACTGAAGAACATAAGAAAGAAGCCGTAATAAGAAAGGGAGTCCGACAAGGATGTTCCCTATCTCCGTTACTTTTTAATCTTTACATGGAACTAGCGGTTAATGATGTTAAAGAACAATTTAGATTCGGAGTAACAGTACAAGGTGAAAAGATAAAGATGCTACGATTTGCTGATGATATAGTAATTTTAGCCGAGAGTAAAAAGGATTTAGAAGAAACAATGAACGGCATAGATGAAGTCCTACGCAAGAACTATCGCATGAAAATAAACAAGAAGAAAACAAAAGTAATGAAATGTAGTAGAAATAACAAAGATGGACCACTGAATGTGAAAATAGTAGGAGAAAAGATTATGGAGGTAGAAGAATTTTGTTATTTGGGAAGTAGAATTACTAAAGATGGACGAAGCAGGAGCGATATAAAATGCCGAATAGCACAAGCTAAACGAGCCTTCAGTAAGAAATATAAGTTGTTTACATCAAAGATTAATTTAAATGTCAGGAAAAGATTTTTGAAAGTGTATGTTTGGAGTGTCGCTTTATATGGAAGTGAAACTTGGACAATCGGAGTATCTGAGAAGAAAAGATTAGAAGCTTTTGAAATGCGGTGCTATAGGAGAATGTTAAAAATCAGATGGGCGGATAAAGTGACAAATGAAGAGGTATTGCGGCAAATAGATGAAGAAAGAAGCATTTGGAAAAATATAGTTAAAAGAAGAGACAGACTTATAGGCCACATACTAAGGCATCCTGGAATAGTCGCTTTAATATTGGAAGGACAGGTAGAAGGGAAAAATTGTGTAGGCAGGCCACGTTTGGAATATGTAAAACAAATTGTTAGGGATGTAGGATGTAGAGGGTATACTGAAATGAAACGACTAGCACTAGATAGGGAATCTTGGAGAGCTGCATCAAACCAGTCAAATGACTGAAGACAAAAAAAAACATCTAATCACCACTAGCCATGTACTAACGAATCAGGAGTTTCAGCTAGTGAACAGTACATTCCCGTGCTAAGCTAAGGGGACACAAACATACACACATACAAATGCCGTTTAGTAGGATAGAATTACTTGCGGCAATGGAGCTTTTAAGCGGTCCTCTGTGGCGCGAGTGGTAGCGTCTCGACCTTTCATCTGGAGGACCCGGGTTCGAATTCCGGTCAGACATGGTATTTTCCACACGCTATACAAAAATTGTCATTCATCTCATTCTCTGAAGCAATACCTAAAGGTGGTCCCGGAGAATCGCTTTAGGTATTCCAGAGAATGGAACTTCGTGTATATATTTGTAAAAGTATTATTGGAATAAATTTGAATTTGAAATTGAATATACAAATTATACATGTTATTTTCCAACACTGGAGGAATTTGACTCACCGCCTTCAGGGTACACTGATAGTGACTGGACCTTTCAATTTATAAAATTCTGAAAATTTGATTAAATTGTTTATAAATGCGGTGAATTTGATTAATAGCTTCCAGTGTGGGAGAATAACATATTTAATTTGTAAATTTAATGTTAATTAGACGAGATTAGCAAACAGTGTATAGTAGCATAGTAGGTTACATATGTCGAAAATGTAACTTCCTTTTTTACGACCATTTCTTGTAATCTATTTACCGTAAACATTGGTATTGGGTGATTTTTTTTTTTTTTAATTTTTAGTTATCGTTTTGACCCTCTACCCCAGAACTTATCTGTGTTGTCACATATTCTGGGGAAGGTCTGAATAAGTAATATTTTGATATTTCACCGATGTATTTGGTGTGTGCCGATATATACCGGAGAAAATCCATATTTGTCAGATATCGAGCTTCCACGGTAACATAAATTAATTGTAAACTAAAATTTTGTTTCATATAAATTTAGTTAAGAATAAGGTTAGATTTGCTTAAAGTTGAGTCGAACAGAAATCTTGAAGTGTGAATTAATCAGATAAATTACGGAAAATTTCAATCGACTTACTCGTAAACCTAACATTAACCTTGTTCTAAACCTAACTATACTCGATTAAATTTCATTTAAACCAAGCGTTTTACTCCGCAAATAATGTATATTGTACATTTACCAAAACCCACATCGTAAACTAAACCTAAATTAATTTAACCTTAAGTGAATTTAATTTCATCGAAACCAATTTATTCAGTCCCAAAATAAAGTTTATTTACGCTTGTAATATTTCGAAATTTCGGTAAGGATGCTGCGTAACTTGCAAGGGACGTAACGTAACTCGATGGAAGGAAGGCGTTTCCCACGAATAATTTTAATAGTAACGAATAACTTTCTTTTACATAAGTTATATTTCAAATTTCATCAAAATCAGAGGCGAGACCGTAACTTATATAATTGCCAAATTTATTATTAAATGTGGACATAAAATATACAGGAACCAGAGACAGTTAAATTTAAATTTTGCATCTTTTTCATAAATAGAGCAATTTTCCTATAAATAATTTTATAAGCGCACCTTTTTAATTAGAATAGTTGATTTATTATACGTCACACAATGTCTAACAGTACAAACGCAAAGAAGAGTTACTAAATTACCTTTAACTTTCCCGTCTAGATAGCGCTACAGCTCTAGAAAGTATTGAAATCGGTCCGATTTCGGCATATGCGGTTTTCACCGGATCTTGACGTTTTGACGCCTAAGGAACCCAAAAAACCGAATGGAAATTGTCCTGTTGTTAATGTTCGTATAAACATGTGTTCGGTGTTGGCATATAAATCACCTTATATCTCCAGAACTACTGGACCGATTTAGACCAAACTTGGTCTGATTACTTCTTATGAGGCACATGCCATTAAATTTTCAACTTAAATGTTCAAAGGGATGAGGCTGTGAAGCAAGGTCAACCTCAGTCTCGAGATTTCGCCTAATTAAGGACATATTTTACTTAGGCGCATTTGTTAACGATTAAAAAATAATAATATTTGCAAAAAAACTTTTTTAAAATCGCATGCCCACCACAAAAATTGCTCTAATTTACTGCTATGTTGTGACGTCACAGGTGGGCGGTAGAATTAAATAAATGAATAATATTTAAAGTGTAAAAAGTAACTCGGTCTAACGGGGAAATTTTTTCTATGTAAGTTGTGAAATTACATTAGTTATATTATATATCATTTGGTAATTCTGAGCAATTATTCCCCCAACCTCAATTTTTCCCAGATTGCAATACGTTATATTGGAGGTCAACACGAAGACGAAAGAAGAGACATGATTTGCCCGAAAGTTCGTAGATAACGTGAATGAGCAGTTGAAGATAACAAAAAGGGCAATATTCGTGTTCGGTTATGAGATAAACAAATATATATATATATATATATATATATATATATATATATATAATAAATAAATTTAAAAGTATAACCAAACTTAACCTTCCCTCGCTAGTCAAAGTTAGCGAGCGGAGCGAGCGTAGGTTAAGTTTGGTTAAATTATATTCATAGTTATATTGGTAATGTTCAGGAAAACTTTTTCATTTTTATTTTATTATTTAATTATGGTAAATCATTTATTTACGTACGTCTACATTATATACAAAAACCGAAATTTTAAACAATGAAGTTTTTTTTAAGTCGGTTCAGAACCTCCAAAGTGAGATAAGAAAAAAATCATTTTTATGTTTTATAATTCACATCCGGTAGACTGAAAAATATATCATAACTAGTGTGTTAAGATAGGCTTGATTTATGACAAAAAAAGTCAAAATCCATTCTTTTAACAATCAGTTAGAGTAAGAATAAATGAAATACATACACATACATAGATGTGCGCACGCAAACTCGCACAAAAATGCAAACAATCAAACAAAAATCAATAATAATTTGATGATTATGAAGAATTAATATAAAAGCAATAAAGGATTAGGACACACACACACACACACACAGTTTTAAAAAAATATACTGATTTAATAAATTATATTAAGCATACCACTCTTCCGATTACCGTGGCAGTGTGGTAGCGTCTCGGCGTTTCATCTGGAGGTCCCGGATTCGAATACCGGTGAGGTGTAACATTTTGCTTATGCTAAAAATTTCCATTTTTACATTCCTTTGTAAACTTGTACGGTGAATCATTCATCAGTTGTAGAAAAAAGAACTGATTCAATCGAATCTCATTGAATTTCAATTAAAATTTTATCTTCCCGGTAATGTATTATCTATTACATATACAATTATTTATTATATATACAGAGTGTATCACGAATTTTTTCCGGGACTTTCACAACCTATTCTACTCGCGAAGATAATGGAAAAAATTCATAATAAAAATTTGTCCTAAAATGCTTCGTTTGCGAGTTACGTCGGATTTCAGCTATCCCGGTGAAATAATGTCACTGAAATTTTTAAAACGTTAATTAAGGGACAAAATTAGTGAATCGTTTTGTTTTTGACCGGAAAAATCGAATAAAATATATCCCAGAACCGTATCTGCAGTAGTAGTAGAAATCTAGTGTGAAATTCAATAAATCGGGGTAAAACCCCTGTTTTTAATGTTAGATGTACAATAACTTTGTTAAATAACTTTTAAACAAAACTTGTAGAGGATTTAATTCTAAACAAAATAGAAGAGCAAGTTGAATCAAACAAAGAAAACTTTTTCACGTCTCTTTCATTAGCCGTAAATCCCAAACGAAGTATTTTAGGACGAATGTTTAAATGAAATTTAAACGAGTAGATTATTTTCACGAGTAGAAAAGGTTATGAAAGGGCCCGGGAGAACTTTGTGATACAATCTGTGTAAATATATAGTAATTTTTATGAGGCTGTTATTCTTTCACGCAAAATCTACTCGTCCGATCGAGGTGATATTTTGTACTAAAATACGTTTTATAACCGAAAAGAATTTACGACTATTACCGTAACGAAATATTCCACTGTTTCATGACGGTAGTCGTTTAAATTGCTTGCGGTAACCACCGGATTATGTTCCTTTCCTATATTTAAATTTACCACGGCCAAACCGTTGATCGATCGAATTCTGACAGCATTTACAGTTTTTGAAATTAAATTTTCTACAAAAAAGGTCTCTCTCTATCTTTTGCGATACTATTTGGATTATCGGTAAATATACCTTAAAGGAGCGATGGTGTTCGTGTTCGATGTACATTCCTTTAGACTTGCCCTTTCGAATCCCGGTCAGGCATGGCATTTTCACACACGCTACAAATCATTCATCTCATCCTCTGAAGAATGCCTAACGGTGGATCCGGAGGTCTTTACATTCAAACACCTTCAGTTTTCAAATAAAGTCGGTTGCTTTATGCTCATGTAGAAACAACGTATATATGCATATTCCAGAGAGAAGAGCTGTAATTCTGTATGCAATTTCAGCGTTTAGATTATGATGTTTCAACATAATGTATCGAAAACTTTTTCGCAAAGAAAAAGAAAGAAAATTGGTCATTTTCTTGTGGTGTTTGTCGGATAACGCTATGAATCGTGCAGAGTACATTTTAACCCGTACGAAAGAGCTAAAAATAACGCTCAATTACAGTTATTTTTTTTAATAGCTTTCTTATGTTCGAAATCCTATTTAGATGACATTTAGTAACTGAAATCTGACAAACTTCCCGTTATCCAATCAAGATGAAATTTTGCACACACGTTTGGCATGAATGATAATATAATATACCATATTTAATATCGTTCTAAAACAAACATGTCGGACGTTTGTAAAAACATATTTATTTGTTTACTTACGGGTAACAAATCATATGTTTCGGTAACTAAGGGTGTGTTGTGGCAGCGAAACGATTTTGTTACGATTACAAAATGGATTTGTTACTACCAACTGTCGTTACTGATTTTTTACTGTAAGTTATCTGATTTTGTTACGACGACAAACCGATTTGTTGTAAGTAAATGAATTCTGTTACTATAACAAAATCATTTTTCTTCGTGTAGTGTAGATTCTCATGGGAACAAAAAGATGAAACTAGAGTACAAAACAAAAAAAAAACTGCAACACACCGTAAAATACGGTTGGAGAAATAGCATGAAAAGCGAGCGAATGAAAGCGAAAAGGTAAAACGGGCGAGATTTGACGAGTTGATTTTTAGCGGGCGAAAGTTGAGTTTTTATTTTATTTTTTTACGCGCCCGCTACTAGAGTAAGAAAGAATGAGAAAAAATGATAAACCGATGTGAATGAATCGATAGCATTTGAACGAACAAGCGAAGGCGGGAGACCAAAAAGTAAAAATAAATAAATAAAAAAATGGTATTCTTTTAAAGAAATTTCTCTAAATAGTAGGAAATAATTTTTCAGTAACTGTAATATAATCAAAGTAATTTTCAATATTTGTAAAAAGAAATCCATTGCGGCTCATAAAATTTTACTGAAGAATTGGAATAGGTGTTCTGCGAGGATTAATAAAGGTAAAAAATGCGAACGAACGTAAATTAAAATTATAAAACTAAGTAATATTTTATGAGCGCAAATTTTTACAAATGTACAAATATTTTCTAGTTTTTGGAGCAATTACGTTTTAAAAGAAACCCATTTTACAATTAAAACATTTTTTTTACGTAAATATATAAAAAATAAGATATAAACCCTTTTGGGGCATAACTATCTATATTCCTGCAGAAGTAATTTTTAAAATGTTATTAATATCTTTTTATGACAAATTTTACATACATGCGCGCGCGCGCACACACACACACACACACACATGTTAGGATTCAGGATGTAGCATATGTAAGCATTATTAGTGGTATATATTCCTTTTTTTTTTCTGTTTAGCCTCCGGTAACTACCGTTTAGATAATTGTTCAGAGGATGAATGAGGATGATATGTATGAGTGTAAATGAAGTGTAGTCTTGTACAGTCTCAGTTCAACCACTCCTGAGATGTGCGGTTAATTGAAACCCGACCCCCAAAGAACACCGGTATCCACGATCTAGTATTCAAATTCGTGTAAAAATAACTGGCTTTACAAGGACTTGAACGCTGGAACTCTCGACTTCCAAATCAGCTTATTTGGGAAGACGCGTTCACCACTAGACCAACCCGGTGGGCTGGTATGTATTCCTGGTTGAAGTCTTTGTTACGTGTTATTTTATTCAGTTTTAATTAAAAAATCACTGTTAGCATTTACACTTAACATTGGCTAATATAATATAATTCTGGAAGAATATTTATATTGAAATAATTATTTTATACATATAATAAAATGTTTGTTTTTTAAAAGAATATTTATCCTTAAGAAATAACTGTGTGTGTGTGTGTGTGTGTGTGTGTGTGTGCGTGTGTCTCTATCTCACTGCGCGCGCGGGTGTGTTACATGATAATTAGATGTACAGTTAAACCTGAAAAATATTCGACATAATATTGATATTGATATTTTTATTTGATGATGTATTTTAACAGTTTGTTAGTTATAAAGTTTAAGTTTGTGCAAATATCTTTTTAATAGCATTTTCCATTATCCATCATAATCACTTTCTCCGTTACTTTTACTATAGTTTTATCGGTGCTTTCTTGATGAGTATTTAAAATCATAATCCGTACATAGTTATTCCTAAAACAATATTACCCTAAAATATGTAATTGGTTTTTAACTGCAAGATAAAAATTATTAAAAAAACCAGACTACTCCTGATTGTACACATCTACCTAGAATAAACAACAAAAAATAGTCGAGCGAGTTTTTGTTTATTTTATCGGCATTTTTTTCAGATACATTAGTATAGTCAGCGATATGAAATTTAATATTACTTTTATGCGTTATCTTGTACTCGGGAGTTACCACCTCATACAGCCTACACAGGCACCGGACTACATCAAATATAGAAATAATATTAAATTCCACATCGCTAACTTACTATATCATGAAAAAAAGCTTGTAAGAAAAGAAAGAAAAACAAATATTTTTAAAAAAATTTTAATTATGTAGTAAAGAATTTCTTCATTTGCGCGCGGGGATGTGCGTGCGTGCGAACTCTTGCATTACTGATAAAGACATATACACATATAGTTTTATCCAGCTGTAACATTAGATTTTATTAAATAATAGAAAGCTTCATCAACAACCCCTTGTAAATAAATTTGTACCTTCAAAACTAGATTGAACTAACATACAATCTAGTTTTGAAGGTACAAATTTATTTACTGTAATACATAATTTGTGCTAGATTTTAAAAAATTCAGATTATAATAAAAGCGAAGTGTTTAAAAAAAAATTAAATATAAATAAAATAAATGTAATAATTAAATTTTTTATAATAATAAATGCTTTAATAGAAAAACAATACTTCGATTGTCAATGATAAAAAATAAAACAATAATTTATAAAATTGTATCGTTAATACGCTGTCAGAGGTAATTATTTTTTTGTTTAATTTTATTGGGATAACGCATAAGTAAAAACAACTTGTCACTCTGACGACTGCGAAGACGGTGCGGGGAGAGGGGGGAGATGAAACAAATGCAGCAGGTGGCTAACTTCACTCTGATTGGCTACCCTCGGACAGTACTGGTCACGCGATGGTACAACAATTCAAATTCAACCGTAAATGTGCGTACGTGTGTGTGTATTGCGGTCGAATAACAAAGTTAATATCCCTAATATATTTCTTATATAGACGTTCGATATAAATTAAATTAAATCAAGATTTGTCGATCAGTTTATATCTCTATTATTACATTTTATTTAAAATAATAATTAATCTCCCTTAATTTTAATAATTTTTTTAAAAATATTACGATTAAATTTATCAGTTTTGTAAAGTAATTTACAAAAAAAAAGATTCTAATATTACATAATAACAGATAAAAATTTTCCAGTTTTATTTACAATTCGACCTCGTAATCTTTATTAATGCTATTCCTAACACATATTAATACCTAATACATTTTTATATTTATTTATTTGTATGGGCAATAGACCCACATTCAGTTCGTCACTTACTTTTATTTCAAATTTTAATAAAGCGTATAAAAAAGCCAATTCTGACCGAAATTTGAACATAGAACTTTCTGTCTACCTGTACTACCTACAATTCTGGTGTCTTTTGCCAATGTTTTACATTACTATTATTTTTGTTTTTACTTTTTATTCTCGTAAATAGAAGTTTAAAATTATAATTTATCACCGATAAATTTCAAGCATTTTAAAATACGAAATTTAATATTCCAGAAACGAATAAAAGTGAAATACAAAATACCGTAAGAATTTGGTACGAAATTATATACTTATTTAGAGAATACGATTATCAAAATAAGAGTCGCTCTTGGAAAGTAATAAAACATCACAATCACTATCATCACCCCGTCTCTTAAACCTCACTCTGTCCCAGACAGCGCGAAAATTCTCTAACATTCTCTCTGTGGGTGCATGTGAGCGCGTTTTTACACATTAACCGTACTTTGCTTAACCCACGAGTACGGTACGTTTAGATTGTGCAAAAATTCTTTTTTCTATTTTATTTGGTTAATTATTTATCGGCCGATTAACCTAAAATTTATAAACAAGCGTGTAACTTTTGTTTATTTTTGGGGGATACTATGTAGCCGGTGTTAAATAGAAAATGCAGTACGTGATAAGAAAACAAAAATAATAACACTTATTTTAAGCTATATTAAAATAATATTAATATAAAGAAACTTACCTCGATTAATAATGAAGGTCATTAAACACCAAAACAAAATAAACAACGTATAAGAAATAGTTAAACAAGAATGACCGCAGACACGAGGATCCAAATTGAACTGCATATCACAGGCCATCTGTAATGTCGCTAGATTCCATAAGCTTTCGTTCTCTGCCACGCACGTTATTTCTCTGTCGCTTCAAACAACGTCCGAACAAATCTGCAAAATAAATTATGAAAATTGGCGCCCCAACTAAAATGTATTACCTACACTGTACTGTTTCTCCTCTCATAATAACAACCGACAGTATAGCATTAATGTTTTACAGATTTGAAAACTTTTAATTTTACAAAATAATAACTGTAATAAATAACTGTAATAATAACCAAATTTTCGCTTAAACCTATGTATACAAAGTTAACAAAGGAACGTAACCAACGTTAAACTGTAATGTTAAGGTTTTCAGTTATTTCCTTTTATTCGAACCCGGGACCTCCGGATAAAAGGCCCCGCAATTAGTCGAAAAATGTTTGAGATATGGATGTCCGAATAATCGACGTTTTAACAAACATTAATCTCAGATTATATTTAATTTGAATCACAATTTTGTAACAAGAAAATCTCTGATAATTCGAGTACTTAAACAAGCAATAGTTTATGTAAATTTTACGGATAAATAAAATATGTAAGTCCGGTTAACCAAGAGTCGGATGTATAAAATCAGTGATTATTTTACTAATTGTATTATAACAACATAAAAAAAATTTAAATAAACAAAAAAGTTATCAAGTATGATTTTTAAGTTTTTAACACTAATACATAAACGATAAATATCAAAGTTCATTGACCTTGTTGTCAAACAAAGAATTTAACACGATTTATTTTATTTATTTTTTTTTATTTTTTTTTTTTTTTTAATATATAAATATAAATAATAGTAAAATAATAATATGATTTATTATTAAATTTTAAAAAAAATAAATAATAAAAATTTTACGAAAAATATTAAAAATTATTTTTTTCATTCATCTTCCTTACTGGTTAGCTTGGAAGATATTCTATGTAAAAGTGTTGAATAACTCAAACGCAGTGATTTACCTGATGCCGATCTTGGCGGCCAAAGGGCCAGGGGGGAAGGAAAAGACAGGTAAATTGGCAACATAGCAGCACCTGTTGTAGTCACAATGTTAGAGCTGTGTTAATATAATACCACTCCGTATTAAGAATAGTATTAGAAGAGAAGAGAAGTAAGAGAGTGAGAGAGAGACCCTCTGTCTCGCTTCCTCTCCTACACTGATCCCCCTACCAACCCCTCTCTCAATTTCTCTCCATCGCCCTCGCACCCTCTCCCACCAAATCTCTCTCACACTACCCGCTCTGTCTCTCACTCGACCACTCTCTCTCCCAGTCACTCTCTCACTCTCCCCCTCCGTCAATCTCTCTCGCTGTATGCGGTGGGCTACTTAAACATGTTTGTATTTTTTCAATTTTCTCACTCAAAGTGCATTTTTACAAAAACTTTGTAATAAAAAAAATTGACCGTTAAGGTTTTTGCCGACGAGAAGAAAAGTTACAACGTCGTTTGTAGTAATAAAAAATTACGCGTATAGAATTTTATTTCGAAAATACGAGTACACCGTTAAATTATGTTACTTCAATTGTTTTTAAATTTCATCGCTCCTTTGATCAGCTAAACAAACATAGTTTTTTTTGTAATTTATTTATTTCGCGTCGTTTATTATTGTACGTAATGAATTAAATGAACTGTAACCTATAAGGAATGCCGAAATTCGAAACCAGGATTTTCGGTATATCAGTCGGTTAATTTACCAACCGATCGATCTGAGGGTCATTAAAACTTTCTTAAAAATAGTTTTCCTCTAAAAGAATGATCGACTATTTTGTGATTTTTTTTTTTTAATTTAGCTTAAAAAATATAAATTAAACACGGGAAATGTTAAATATAAAAATCTGTAATGAACTATTTGTTGTATATATCTCGTTGTACTGTTTACGAATAATTTCTGCTTTAAATATTATGTACGCATAATTATTAAGATGATACACGATTATACCGGGAGTCGAACTCATATTATAAAATATTGGTTGCCTTCTACAAACTCACTACCTATTTTTTTTTTCCTTTCTTACTTATATTATTAAATATATATATATGTTAAATAAAAACTACGCCGATAAATTTCTAAAAATATTTTTACAAATTTATTAAAACGATTATTTGTTACTTTCTTTCCTATCAAAAAATATTTTTTTTCAAATTTTTGTGTTATTCCCGAGACATTCATTTATGAATATTTAACGACATTAATTGAGATCGGTGAATAAACGGTAAGCTATTTAGGTGTCGAACCCAGGACTCCAGTAAATATATTCTTAAATATATTATTATATATTATTCTTATATATTATTTATTATATATTTATTTATATTTATTATATATTATTCTTAAATATATTCTCCGGTATATTCTTTATAACGATACAGATGCGAATTATTTTCTTAGCTTCATTCTCGTTACCCGACTTAAAACATAATATATTTAACACGAAATACATCTAATATATCACTCACGAAATACTCTTACAAACATATAACTTGTTTATTTTTTCGATACTGTTTAGCCGCTATTAAGAGATAAATAAACAAATTTATTATTATTAAATTTATTTTGTAAAATTAGACGAGAGTAAATTGGGTTCTAACATTTTTAATCTAATAAATAATTTGAATAACACATACACAGAATAAAACTGCCAATAATATTAAAAAAATAAATACAACTCACCTTAATCAGTAATAAGAAATATCTCAGTAAAAAGATGTAAATTGGATGACGTCAATATTAACTGGAAGCATTACGTATTCAGTCGGCTATCTACCGATAATTCCCGCCAATAACTAACCACAAAACAAAGCAACTCTGTGAATTTCTTTAGTTAGACTCATCTTCCCCCCACTACGGAATCGACGTCATCGAAAGACATCCGCTAGTTTAACAAAAAATTATAATGAAAAAAATATTATATCTAAAATTTGGTTCGCAAACTGTCATTCACCATCCATTACATGTCGTCTAATATTAAATTGTTTTTAAAATTGACTATCGGTCTTGCCCAACTTATAATTAGATAAAATATTAAAGAGAATAAATTTTCGCTTAAAACTATAAATGGACATATTACAACAACAGCCAACCGTACACAAAGGGGTTATAACGAGATTTTTACTTATTATTTAAATACGTATAATCAGTTTATATACGTAATCTAATCGTATATATGTCTATCGTATAATCGTAAAATATACGTATATATGTAATCAAGCTCAATATATAGTACATCCGGGCGATGATAACGTTCAACCGTTTTTCGCCCTCAAAAAAAAAAAATATATATATATACTACATGTAAATACGGACCCCCACGCGCGCGCACGTACAATTTTGTTATTAAATGTTACTATATTTTTTAAATATCATTCAGGAATTAAAAAAAAAATTGTATTATTAATCTTTTCTTTTTTAGATGTAACACGACCTACATGCTATTAGAGAAGAGGTAGCGCTGGCTACCTTACCTGCTAGACTAAAAGTTCCAGATTCGATCGATATCTGGAACTGCAGTTTTTTTTTGAGAAGATGAACAAAAGATTTGCTTCTTTTTGAGAAGACGAACAGTCATCTTCTCAAAAAGAAAAATAACAGAACCGCATCTTTTACGATGTAAATTATAGAAACCACGAACAGTACGCAAGGAGGTAATGAATGATTAGTATTATCTCTAAATTTCACGGTTCGGCCCGTCTACAATATCCAAATCGAATGGGTGTGTAAGAGCGTACACACACCCGTAGATCTATTTATTAGTTCACTTTATTATACGTATAAAGCCTAATTTTATTTTATTTAGATCTTTTAAAATATATTTCGTCGTTTTTAACTAATACCTGGCTCTCGATGAACGAAACAGTTTAATCCAAAAATTATATTGAAAGTTCTTTGAGTGACATGGAATTAAATTTTGTCGGATGTCGGATTTTTGTAATCTATTTTGTCACCTCCGTAATAGAACAACCGAATGATATACTGAGGGTTTTGGGTTCGATTCTTGGCTTGGACTTAAGCTCACATGTTTAATGCCTATATGGGTATTGCCAGTTAAAAGAACACTACTCGTAGTCTGAAGATCTAAGGTTTTTTCTCAGCTTGGAGAGGGTTTGCAGCAGCGTAATATGCTTATAATTAAAAAAAAAAAAAAAAAAAATTTATTCATAACGTTAAGACACTGTAGTTGATTGTTAGTTGCCGCACAGAATTACTTGCGTAATGCTTCTGTCTCAGATCGCTTATATTCATATAAATATTAGATACGGAATCGATTTATTCTTCCTACAGTTCAGATTTACTGACGTAAATCATCTGTAAATAAGTTCATAATAAAAATGTTAATAAGGAACCGATTGGATACGCTGGAGAGGTCTCAATTTACGCAGGTTAGTTTCTCAATTTAGACGTAACTTACAAATCTACATGCTAACCAGATTAAACCAGAAAAAACTGAAGATACTGGGTTCCGCTCTTTCAATTAGCGGTTTTTTATATTTTATTCTTAATCTGCACATAAAAATAATTCTTAAGGCGACAACAAATTCAAAAATCAATAAATAAATAAAAACCATCAAACGGTTTAAATAAAAACCAGCAAACGTAAAGCGAAAAGTTGCGTGTCTTATTTTATATTTTTGACTTCATTTAATTTAATTGTTTTATAAGATAACTCAATTCTCTATCGCGTAAGGGATTTATTTATTAAAGCGCGTCAGACTGTTAACCTTGAACCTTTGTAGTCGGCTGGAGTGAGTAATATTACATAACTGTGTTCAACAACGGGCGCTGGCCAGACAGCGCGGGAAGGAACTTGTGATCTTAATACGCATTATTAAAACAAATATTCATAATCTATTTTATATGATACGTAGTTTGTTTATTTTGTATAAATAAGGAAAGGAAAAATACGATTTTCGAGTTTAATATCGCACTCAATAGTCTCTAAAGGGAGGTTAATAAAATCTTGTGTGTGTGTGTGCGCGCGTGCATGTGTGTGTTTTAAACGATGGCAGATTGTCATATGTACGTAATCTTTTTACTACAGAATAAATTAAATATAGATAGGTTTTATTCGTTGAAAAATTTAACGTTTTGTTTTTGAAATAACAAACCTTGAAGAGGTTTCAGAACCGTCTAATTTAGCTCCCGATTCATCGAGGATATTTACTAATGATATGAAACTTTATATATTTTTAAATACGGTTATAAAGAGTTCCTAGACTGTAAAATCAGTAAACGTTACTTAATTCCGATCACAGATGGCAGTTAACAGGTTGGAAAGTAACATAGTTAAATAAACCCGATTACTTTTTTATAGTCAAAATTTCTTTTTCTCAGAAAACCATTGAAATTCACCTAAGATAATGCGATTCTAATTGAAAATAAGAATTAAAGCAAACCAAATCGAATGTCTGTAAGAAATCAATCCGTTTGTTTTTTTTTTTTGTGAAAAAATTATTAATTACATTTAAAAAATACATTTTTAAATATATTATATTAAAAAAAGTTTAAAAATATTTTAATATAAAAACATTAATTAGAAAATTAAAATTAATTATGCAGATTAATAAGAAAATAATAGTAAAAAAAACCTAACAGAATAAAATAAAAAGATGGGTCTGAACTACGGATAGAGCGGAGAAAAAAATTTACTAACTGCGGTAACTTGTACGTGTTGGTGTATGTAAAAGGGAGTGTACAGATAGAATTGATCAGGAAGCGTAACTGCTGTGACTGTATCCGACTATTTCGTCCTTCAACTTGGTTCGGCTACAATTAGTCAAAACAACTGCGTGTGTCAAAATATTTATTACGTTCATGAAAAATTATATTTGTTTATATTATTTATTAGCTGCTTCCATAATATACAGCGATGTAGTAAAAATAAAGAAAACTTAGATTGTAATATTATCTAATATTTTCTTTCTGATAACTTATTAATCTAATATAAGTAGTATTAACGAACGATTAACGTTGTCATGTACAATAAATGATATTTATTTCTTTCCGATCTAATGGTGTTTTTAAAACCGTATCAAATTTTGTTTACTTATACGTTATTTGTTTTCAGTATATATAGTAGTGTTTTACACGAATATAAACGACCATTTAGAGAAGAATTCTACATGTAAATTAGGTAAGTTCTTTCAATAAAATATTTTGTAATAAGCAAAATAGTACACAAATAATGTGATTAATTACAAAAGGTTAACTCATTAGCAGGAATTATGGGAATTTAATGAATTGTTTGGCAAAAATGATTATTTTTAGCTTAGCGAAATATATTTTTATTCTTGTTATTTTAATTTAAATTAAATATGAGATATTTAAAAAAGCCAAATTATTACCCAGAATCAAACCCGAGACCGGCAGATTTAGAAGCCGACGTACTAACAACTATATGACTGATCGATGTTACTTTATAAATAACAGTTAGTCATAAAAAGTATAAATCCAAACGTATATTAACAGTTGCGAAGTCTTATGGTTTAAAGAAAAAATTAACAAGATGTAGACATCTTGTCAATGTGCCTATTTATACAGATTATTACGCACTTACTAGTCTCACAACAGTCTTAGTTTTTAATATGATAGAATGTTATAAACTTATTTATAAAATAAAATTGCGTTTAAGAATAAAACAGTTACTCAAAACGTTTAATTAACTCGGATTATATTTAAGTTTATAATAATAAAAATAACAAACGGCCAGATAAATGAAATAATGTTGCCTTAGATGTAATAAACAACCCACATTTGTATAATTCTTTTATATTTATAAGAACAAAATATATAACGTTATACTTGATGAACACGCATCAAGTAAACCGTTTGTCGACGTCGAATAACTGCATTTCGTCCGAAAGTTCCCGAGTTTGAATCTCACATACGATCGGCATTTATAATTTAATATAAATTATATTATAATAGACTCGTGTAATTAGTTATTAAAATATGATTTACATTGCAGCGTGAAAGGCACGAGTTAGTAGCGAAGAAGTTCCTCAGAGGGCGCGAGAATTTTCTAACCGCGCGCGCGCGTGTGAGTGAGTGAGGGGGAGTGAATGAGTGAGAGAAATCGTGTGAGGGGGAGTGTTGCGCGCGCGGGTGTGTGTGTGTTGGTGTTGATAGAAAAGAGAAATCATTAATTTCTTACCGAAGAAGAGGTATTGTAGAAATAATTTATTTATAAGACCTAACTTCTCAAGAAGACTGAAAAATGTCCAACCTCCGGCATATTTATTCCTTATAATTCTCTTAAATATTATAAGAAAACAATTAAAGAAATAAATATACCAAATCAAACTTAATTCTAATTTTTATTATATTTTTTATGTACTATCCACTGATTCTATGAAATAAAATTATTTCATAAAGTAACAAAAATTATTTCTCACTTTGAAGGGAGAGTAATCCCATCTACATTTTTTTAAACGTTCATCACCGCATCGAATTTGTAATGTTAATGTTATTACAACTTTTAATTGAGAAAATATCTTATAATAAATTATGGAAAATATTAAAAAAATAATAATTTTATAAAATGTAATCTTTCTCTCTATGTATATATATATAAAATCATTCTGTATACAGAATGATTCAGGAGGAAAAGTACATAATTTGGAAACTGATTCTAGAGCTTAAGATAGGGAAAAAAGTTAATACAAACTCATGTCCGAAAAGGCTTTGTTATTAATTTACGTCTACCTAATTGCTAACGAGTGAGGAATGAAGCCGTTTTCCGTTACACACTTCATTTAGCTAAATAGTACACGTTTTTGCCTAACAATGTACTAACTTACTGAAATGGAAATGGTGTTCAGTAGTACAAATGATATTTTCATTTCTTTCACAACAGGTAAGGTTATATATGCACCATTACTATCAGAGAGAGACAGAAGTTCTTATTAGTGCCATCTATGCCACAGACGGTTAAAATTTATCACAATCATAAGAAAAAATGCAACTAATTAATGTCCTCTTTCTTCAGGAAACGATGTGTTATATACAGTCTCCAGTCTGTGTCGAATGTATAGTAATTAGGCCTGTTGAGTTATTCTACCAAAAGATTATTTCTTTCTTAAACAGCACTTTTACAAAATTAATAACAAATGATATATTTTAATCTTTTTTTTTTCATAAAATGAACAACAATTTTGTATAAAAAATCGAACTAGAGAGTTCGATTAAAGATTATACATTTTAAGTATGTAAAATTACAATGAATTACTTGTAAAATGCATGTTATTTTTATGAGCAATTCCAGCATAGACTTTTCTTTACATTTTTTACTCATAAATTATTTTATGAATGAAAGAAAAAATCAAGGAAATGTGCAAAAGAGGTTTGACATTTGCTCCAGTAGTAACAGACGAATAAAAATGTACCGCTGCTTCTCTACGTTTTAAGTATTGTATTGGGTTACATGAAAATAGTCTAGTTTCATTAAGGTAGATTTGTTATTTTTTTTAGTAGTACCTTTTTAAATAAAAAGTGAAAATAAATTAAAATATCTAAAAAAAATAATTTTTGTAGTCAATCGTACAATTAAATTATAAAAATGTAGAGGCATGAATGTGACATTTTTTAATAAATTATTTTTCTAGGTTAGAAACTCAATATTATTTTATAAACTAAAAATATTGCTTGGAAATTGAAATCAGTAAAACTAAAAATGAATTTAATTTATCATCTCATCGATGGCAAAGGCGTACTTGTCGATATAAAATCGAAGATCCGAGGGTCGATTCTCGGCTTGGGTACCGGAAAGTGTGTAACGGATTGGTGTCCGACTGACGACTTAAGACCAAAGATTTTTAAATTATCTAAAATATTAATTTTATACTAAAATTAATATTAACATATTAACCGTACTTTCCTTACCTCCGTATATAGTACTTTTAGAGTGTGGAATAAATTTGACTTCCTAGTTAATTATTTATTGCCCGATTAACCTTTAACCCCTTTAACAAAAACGGTTATGCTGTGTTTTTGCGTAGATAAGACATTAGTCATAACAACGATTAGTATTAAATTAGTCTTTACAAATAAAATTTATATGTTTCTAAATAAAATGTTTTTATTATGTTTACAAATTGTATAATCTTATAATCTGTATAGCTTATGTAATCTGTGCGTTTTAGACATATTTTCGAATCCCTATTGAAATGGAAAGCATTAATGAAAATAATATTTTTAATGGCCGGTTTTTGGCTATTGATAATTACTACTCGAACCTAGACGAATTTTCGCAAGATTACTCTTGTTTATCGAAACTGAGTATACTTCATTTAAATATTAGGACTATTCGCGGTCATCGGGATGAATTCTTGATTCACCTAGGTAATAGTAACGTAGATTTGATAGTTCTCACGGAAATAAACATTACGGATAATGAAATAAGTTTAATTAATTTTTATCAGATTAATGGCTATGACTCCTATCACTGTGTCCGGAATATTAGGTCTGGTGGTGGTATTTTAATTCTTTGTCGTAGCACACTCAGTGCTGAAAGAATAATGTTGCATTTGACTGTCTCAAGTTGTGAACTATTATGCATTCAGGTTTCAGTGAAATTGGGCGTTAAGACCGATGATTTTACGATAATATGCTTTTACAGACCGCCAGATTTAAATGTTCATGAATTTTTACATGATCTTGAAAATATTCTTCATAATTGTAATAATAATAATGCGGTCTTAATCGGAGATATGAACATTGAACTTACTAAGGAAAATACTGTAGTTAGTTACTATCAAACCTTATTACATACAACGGGATTCATGTGTTGCATATCTGATATAACGAGGGAGGAAATAAGAGATGGGGTAATTGTTAGATCTTGTATAGATCACATTTTTATTAGAGGCTTTCCTGATACGTTTTTTCTGGAGTAATTGAAACTAAAATTTCTGATCGCTATGTGACAATAGCAGATCTGTTGTACAAGAATTCATCCCGACGATCGATGGATGACAGTCTTGGTTCATTTTACTTAGATAATGCCTTAATTAGATATAAGTTAGATAGCATAAATTATGACACCTTAGGTAATAAGATGGATAATAATCCATCTGCATATGAGAAATTCGTTGATATAATTAATTCTGTGTATAACAGTTCTTTAGTTCGCAGAAATACTGATAGGATTAAAATTCAAAGTAGAAAAAAACTATGGATGACGGATGACATTCTAAATAAAATAAAGTATAGAGACAAACTGTTCAAAAAATGGAAAAAAGCACCAGCTAACCTGGAAATTCGAAAAGATTACATATTATATAGAAATAAAATTAATATTGAAATACGAAAAGCGAAGGAGAAGTATTTTAATGATAAATTTAAAAATTTTCAAAAGAATGATTTAAGGGTAATTTTTGTTGAAAAATTAAACTCAAAAATCAAAAATTGCAAAAAAACCAAATAAGCAAATAATGTACCGTATAAAAAAAAATGATATTAAAAAAGAAAAAGGAAAAAAACAATGGATTTTTATACTCAAGCAAGATGCCTGATTAAAGGATTACTTTGATGAAGTAAATTAAGTGAAACCTCACTCATGCTAAATTGTAAAATCCAGAATTAAACTGAAACTGAAGAAATCAAAATTCTTAATGCATCACACATCCTTTTACAAAAAGATAAGCTAAATTAAGCTTATGGGTTCATACCCCATCGATGAATAAATTCTCTTTTTAATTAAAATAAATTTATCAAAAACAATATTTATCACAACAATAACCATAAGAATTATCATAACAATATCCTCCAACAGAATAATATTCTCATGAATATCTATAGAAATTAATTTAATTTCTTTTCTACCCCTTTTAAAAAAAAGAAATAAAATAAATGAACAATCTATAAAATATTTAATTATTCAAAGAATATCCTCATCAATTATAATAACCTCAATAATTACTAATGCTATCATTAACTGCCCCATTAATGAAAGAATTTTAATAATAATGAGAATTTTAATAAAAATAGGTATAATCCCATTTCACCTATGAGTACCAAGAATTATACAAATAATAAGATGAGAAATATGTATAATAATGATAACTATACAAAAAATCATTCCCACAATTATTGCAACCCAAATAACCAGAATTAAACTAATAATAATATCAATAATTATGGCACCAATCTCAGGAATAAAACAAACATCACTAAAAAAATTAATAGCATACTCATCAATCTCAAATTCACCAGTAATAATCTTTTCATTAATAATTTCAAAACAACAATTTATTCTTCTATTAATTATATACACCATAATCAACTTAACTATAATAAACACGTTCAAAAAAATAATATCAATTTTTTAAACCAAATCAATACTCAAACAAATTTAACAAAAACATCCCTAATAATTTCATCATTATCAATAAGAGGTATACCTCCAACTACAGGATTTTTAATAAAATGAATAATTATAAAATCAACAATTTGTATAGCACCAACAATTCCATTAATTATACTAATTTCATCAATTATATCAACATTCATATACTTAAACATAATAATCCCTACAATAACCAAATCAAATAAATAAAAAATAAAAAAAAAAGAATCAATTATCCCGATTATCTTAAATTTAATAGGAATTTCAATAATAATAATTTTTAAATTAAACTAAAAGAAGGATTTAAGTTAAAAAAACTATTAACCTTCAAAGTTAAAATTATTATTATAAATAAGCCTTAGCAAGTAATGCACCTCTATATTTGCAATATAGAATCATAATTGAATACAAGACAAATAATGAGAGGTTTAAAACCTTAAATAAATTTACAATCTATCACCTAAATCAGCCATCCCATTCTTCATGAATAAATGAATATTTTCAACAAATCATAAAGATATCGGAACTCTTTATTTTATTTTTGGGCTCTGAGCTAGACTACTTGGAACAATAAGAAGAATAATTATCCGATTAGAACTAATACAACCAGCATCAATAATTAAAAATGACCAAATCTATAATACCATCGTAACATCACATGCATTCATTATTATTTTCTTTATGGTTATACCAATTATAATTGGAGGATTTGGAAACTGACTAGTTCCTATAATAATTGTTGCACCAGACATGGCATTCCCACGAATAAATAACATAAGATTTTGATTACTACCACCATCAATCTCACTTTTAATTGCAAGATCAATTGTAGGGTCAGGATCAGGAACAGGATGAACTGTTTACCCCCCTCTCTCAGCCCAAATTGCACATTCAGGACCTTCAGTAGACCTAACTATTTTTTCTCTTCACATTGTAGGATTAAGATCAATCATAGGAGCAATTAATTTTATTTCAACAACAATAAATATACGACCAAAAGGAATAACTATAGAAAAAATACCCCTTTTCTGTTGATCAGTCCTAATTACAGCAGTTTTGCTACTAGTATCATTACCAGTATTAGCTGGAGCAATCACAATACTATTAACAGATCGAAACTTTAATACTTCATTTTTTGACCCCACAGGAGGGGGAGACCCAATTTTGTATCAACACTTATTCTGATTCTTTGGACATCCAGAAGTATATATTTTAATTTTACCAGGATTCAGATTAATCTCACATATTATTACAAACGAAAGAGGAAAAATAATAACATTTGGTCATCTAGGAATAATTTATGCAATATTAGCAATTGGTATTTTAGGATTTATTGTATGAGCACACCACATATTTACTGTAGGTATAGATATTGACACACGAGCATACTTTACCTCTGCAACTATAATTATTGCAGTACCAACAGGAATTAAAATCTTTAGATGAATGGCCACTAAACAAGGAATAACAAAAAAAAAAATCACCCCAAATAATTTGATCTATAGGATTCGTATTCCTATTCACTATTGGAGGATTAACAGGAGTAATTCTAGCCAACTCTTCAATTGATGTAATTTTACACGATACATACTATGTTGTAGCCTATTTTCATTACGTATTATCAATAGGAGCAGTATTCGCCATTATAGCAAGAATCATTCACTGATTTCCACTAATAACAGGTATAAGAATAAATAAAAAATGATTAAAAATTCAATTTTCAACCATATTTTTAGGAGTAAACCTAACATTCTTCCCACAACACTTTTTAGACCTAGCGGGAATACCACGACGATATTCAGATTACCCAGACAATTACATGACATGAAACACAATTTCATCAATGGGATCATTAATTTCAATAATCAGAATTATAATATTCATATTCATCATATGAGAAGCCATAGCATTTAAACGAATTACAATCTTTAAAAACAATAAATCATCCTCAATTGAATGATTTTCAATTACACCACCCCCTGAACACTCTTTTAATGAACTACCACTAGTATCTAAGCCATTCTAAGAGTGGCAGAAAATTGCCATGAACTTAAAATTCATTAATAAATTAAAAAAATTTCCTTAGAAATATCATCATGAATAAAATTTAACATAATAAATAGAGCCAGACCAATTATAGAACAACTATTAAATTTCCATGATCACACTATAATAATTCTATTATCTATTACAGTAACAGTAACAATTATAATAGCAACAATAACAAAAAATAAATTATCAAATAATATATTAACAGAAAATCAAATAATAGAAACAATCTGAACAACAATACCAGCAATTATTTTAATTTTTATTGCTATTCCATCAATTAAAACCTTATACCTAATAGAAGAAGTAATTAAACCATCAATTACTATTAAAACAATTGGACATCAATGATACTGATCTTATGAATATTCAGACTCTAAAAAAATAGAATTTGAATCATATATAAAACCACAAAATGACTTATCATCATTTCGACTAATTGAAGTAGATAACCGAATAATTATCCCATTCTCAACACAAATTCGAATAATTGTATCATCATCTGACGTAATCCACTCTTGAACAATTCCATCAATATGAGTAAAAATAGACGCAATCCCAGGACGACTTAACCAAATCAGCCTAATAACTAAAAACCCAGGAGTATTTTTTGGACAATGCTAAGAAATCTGTGGAATAAATCACAGATTTATACCAATCACTATAGAAAGAATTAATATAAAATCATTCATTAAATGAATAAAAACATAAAATTAATAAACATTAAGTTACTGAAAGAAAGTAATGGTCTCTTAAACCAAAATATAGTAAACATCGAATACTCTTAATGAAAGAAGCTAGTTTAAAAAAAACATTTAACTGTCAAATAAAAAATACATTTTATGTGCATCTTGATTCCACAAATATCTCCTATTATATGAAACATCATATTAATAATAACAACAGCCACAATCATAATAAACATAACAAAATTATTCTTTATAACTAACCTAAATACAAATAAAAAAAATAAAAATAAAAAAAAATAAAATTTAATATTAACTGAAAATGATAACTAGACTATTCTCAACATTTGATCCAATAACTAAACTTTTACAAAGAAATTGAATAATTATAATAATAACAACAATAATTCTACCAAAATGATACTGAACCAAAAAATCTCGAATAAATATAATAATAAAAATAATAGAAAAAAAACTAATAAATGAATTTAAATTAATAACTCACCAAAAAGAAATTTTAATCATAGTAATATCAATCTTTATATTTGGTTAATATAACTAACACTTATTATTATTAAGAAACTGTAGTATTAAAATTGAACTCTATAACAGAGTCTAAAAAATATATTTTATAAGAACAATATATATTCCTGGGAATTAGGAAACCTAATTCCCAGGCAGATGTAACACCATTCATCATGTGGATAGAATTCCATTAATGAAAACAACAGTATTTCTGTTGCCCACAAACCAAAATTTCTGGGTGTTTTATTATATAACAAGTTCTCATGAGATGATCAATATGATTTCATTGTAACAAAATCAAGCTGTACTGTTTTGCTCTGAAGCACCATAATAAAATGCTAAGCTTGTCATCATTATTTATTACGCCTACATAATCATGTTAACCTATATTTACAAAATTAAACGTATTAACAACATACCCTTGTGTTTATATTTATGAATGTGCAATCTTTGCAAAACAGAATAGTTGCTTCTTCTTAAAAAATTACACTATCCACAGTTCCATTGTCTTTTAAACAATGACAATGGAACAGTTTTTGTAAAATCAACACAATACTTTGGCTTGTAAGACAGGGCTTTATTATGCTACCATACCCATTTTTAATAAATTGCCAAACCATTTGAAAAAATAGAATTTTCTTCTTCTTTTACTTAATAAAACTTATATTTTTTATTTACACCTTTCACACACATTTACTTTTGCCTCTTCCCCCACCAGTATGTATATGTATATTTTACATATATATATAAAATTCTATTTTGCTATATATATAAAAAAAGAAAATTCTATTTTATTAAGTAATAATAAGGATCGCATAAAACATGCAATTAAAAACAATATCTTTAGTATTCAAGTTGATTGCTTTTTGCATTCACATACTACTGTAGTCAAGATTTTACATTGAGCATACTTTGTTTTCATTCATTTCTTGGTGTGCTTCTTTAATAACTGAATCATATCGTCAGCAGTTCATTGTTTTCTTGAAAATACTTTATCTTTAATAACCCTCCCAAAAAAAGAAATCCATCATTAAGGTAGGAGATCTTTGTGACTGACAAGTGACCCTTGTTGACCTCTCCATCTGTAGGAAATTGTCGGTATATATATAAATATATATAAAATTCTATTTTGCTACATACAAATTTAATTTAATATTTACTTTGTATTGGGTAATGGATTTTTTCTTGATTCTGCATTGATATTTTACTGCAGATAGTTTTTTATATTTATGTTATTTACACTACAGAATTAAAAATGAATATAAAATAAAAAACCCCAAAACTTATGTAAAATAGTTGTATCCCACTGTTCAGAATATTCTAGGAACAGTAACAAATAATAAGGTTAAATTTAGCAGCATATCATAAAAAAAAACTTTGATACCAAATGTTTTGAATAGGCAACCCAAAAATAATAGATTGAAATAGAGAAATGAATTACAAAAATGTACAGTCAACATTCCCATATACAAATTCAGAAGACAAATTAATTAACAAAAAATATACAAAGAAAAATATTCATTTTTAATAAAATGTTTTTGAGTAAATTTTTAACTGTGCAGCATTTTTTTACTTGAAGAAATTTTTGTGTTTCTAAGCAAATTGTTCAGTTTTGTCATTTTAAAAGCGATAAATTAATAGTTAATGAAGTATATTAATGGTGATTTATAATACTAAATGTGAGACATTACATGAAATGCATTTTTAATATTTAAATTTTAAATAGTATAATACACAATCGTTTTAATTATTTTTCAGACAATTTACATTTTATCCATTATCTTTGCATCAATCTATAACTCATTAGAAGAATAAAGGGAGATGGTGACCTAGAGAACAGCTCCAACCATACCTCAAACACTTACTATATCTAGTCTTAAGATTATATACAAAACAGTAATCACCTTGTACTTGCCATGTTACACTATGCAGGTTGGTTACAGATACTGTTTGGCTTGCCAGATATACACCATAATTTCATTTTCATAGGTTAGGAAGAACATGAATAGATCCAGTAAGACCATCAATGGGATTTCCAATTGGTTGAAAATGAATTAGATGATTTATTGTTGTGATGTAAAATTTCAAAATTTATGAAATCCACAGGCAGGGTGCTTTGATATCACAAAGTAGTACGATTTTTTGAAGAACAAATTAATCGCAATTGGTTAGGTAAGATTGCTTTATTTTCTGAAATCTATATTTTTCTTACAAAGCAAGATTTTTAGTTAGCATTTTCTGATATTAAGTGGTATTTACAATATTGATTTAACCCTGGGAATTTGTTTTTACTGCCTGAGCAAAGCTTTCAATTTGGTAGAGCATACAATTTTATTAATTAAAAAACTTGAACACTGTGGTTTCTCGCTCTTCTGGGATCAATCTATTTTGGAAAATCGGAAACTGTTAGGCAAAATTAGATTTAAGAATGATAACATTTTGATGGCTGCCTCAAAGTTAAAATGAGGAAAAGCGTCCTCTTTTATAAAGTAATTTATCTTAAAATTTAAATAAAGAAAGGGTTACGGTAATAACATAAATCTAAAAAATTTTTATCCCAGGAACTTATTGTTTATTTAAGTTGCCGAGCTGTCAAGTAAAACTCATCCTGTAACATAACCCCGATGCTGTATAACCTCTTAACCTTAAAGTGAGAAGTAGGAAATTGCAGAAATCAAAAATCTAATACAGAATAACCTAATTAATAATCAATATTGCCATATATATATTTATTTTCCTTCTAAAATTTCTACGGAGAAAACAATCGGTCTTGAAAAGATAAAATTAACTATTTTATGAAATAAAGTCCAGTTTACATTAAACGTGCCTTAACGGAACTACAGTATATGACACTTACTTCTTCATTACCTAAAACTCTCTTTGCAGATTGCTTAAAAACATTTACAAGACGGCTACCTAAAGACAACATTTTTCCATGAAATTCACAATCTTACAAATACAGTATCTGTTAACTAATTATGGGAAATTCGTGAACGAGTCGTTCCTTCGATTAGATTCTCTATTCTGAACGAAATAATCGAGATACGATTCTCAACAATCAACTGAATAGACGATGGGAAACCAAATCCTTCTCAGTTTCGATTCGATTCATAGCAACCTTTCTTATGCTTATTTTGAGGTGAGGATCCTCTTACCATACCAAATTCTAGCTCGCTTTGTTTACTTTATATCCTTTCACATGACTTATAACTTATTGCATCACCACTACTAATGTTTATTAAACATTCGGCAAATTTATCACTGCTTGATAAGATATTTTCATTAATTGTGCTATTTAACTGAATTAATCTTAAAAAAATTAAATTATATCTGTAAGCCCCAAAACACATTTTATATGTTTAATCACTAACTACAAACGAAACGACAGCCAATTAATTTATATATCATTATTATCATTATTATTATTATTATTATTATTATATATATATAGATAATTTCAACTCGTGAAAAGTATTTTATATCTAGAAAATTTATCTTAATCTAATTTCACTATATGTATACATGACATAAATTATTGAACTGACATCAATATCAAATTATATATGACAAAATCAATAATTTAAAATAATATAGTTTGTACCATACCTTATTTTTGAGCGAGCCATTCATTCCGTCTATTTTTTTCTTTCTTGTACGAAGTAAAGAAAGTTTTGTGATAGCGAAAAATTTCGGTTTTCAGATTTCAACGGAAATATCCATTTTGTCCATCTCTGAATCCATTTTTACTAATTTCGGCATGACGTCTGTACGTACGTACGTATGTATCTCGCTTAACTCAAAAATGATTAGAAATTTTGGATTTACGACTTACAACATTTGGATTTAGAAACATCTAGTTGTGCAAGTCCCTTTTTGATTGCAATTGACTGAACCAAGTGTCCAAAAAGAGTGCAAAATCTGAAAAAAAATTGGATTTTGGACTTTTTCTGCATTAATAAGAGCTCATTTAGAGCTTTTCAACGATATATCATAAGTGGTATTTATTTTCATTGGTTCCAGACTTAGAGCCAAACAAAATTTCAATTAATGAAATATTTGAATCAAGGGGAAGGCACATCGGTTCAAATCAGACTACATCTCCTTTTTTTTTTTAATTTAACTATATTGATTTATTAATAATTAATTATAAACCTCTGTTTGTAAAAAAAAATTACAATAAATAACAATTCAATAACAATAAAAAAAAATAAGAAAAAATATAAGAAGTTATTAATGAAATAAAATTTAGTGTACTTTTCATTAAAAAAAATATGTATATGTAATTTAGTGGGGTACAAGGTCAGGCATACAGTCTTGTGGTTTCCACTAGATTTTACTAATGCACGCAAAGTTACTATTACTACACAACACACACACAAACATTTTGTTTTTAAAAATCTTTGGTTCTATTATAAAAAAAAAATAATGAAAACTAATAGTAAAAATTAAAATAATCAATTAATACTTTTCAAATAAACTTTACAGTATTTTACATTTTTTTCATGTAGAAATATAATTTTTTGAAATTCTTTGAAGTAAGACTACTTCGCCTTTTAGTTATTAACTGTCTCACATTTGAAAAAAATCCTTCACAGGGAACAGAGGTTGCAGGAATGCAAAGTCTTGTATAATTTTGAATAATCTTGGATAAATTAACTTTTTTCTTTTCACCAACTGAAAGGATTTTGTGTTCTTGAGTTGAGCAGTCTATTTATATATTTACCTAGCTCTAAAATTCCTACTACTGTTAGTTTTGAATTAGTTAAAATTGGCGTTACTTTTTTATCAAAATCTTCCATGCAGTTGAAACTCAAGGTTCAATAATTTCTTGTTAGCTTTCAAACCTATCGCCTTGTTTGATCTGAATGCTTCGAACTTTCTGTGAATTGTATAATAAAACAAAAAAAAAATATTTTAAACAGTTATCAATTATCTTCAGTGACTGATCAAATTTTTACTAATACGCGCAAAGTTACTAACGCAGACAAACACAAACATTTTGTTTTTTAAAATCTAAGGATTTTGTGTTCTTGAAATGAGCAGTTCATTTATATATTTACCAAGCTCTAAAATTCTTACAACAGTAGTTGGTTTTGAATTAGTTAAAATTGGCGTTACTTTTTTATTAAAATCTTCCCATGCAGTTGAAATTGCAGGGTTCAATAATTTCTTGTTAGCTTTCAAACCTATCGCCTTGTACGATTTGAATACTTCAAACTTTCTGTGTATTATATAATAAAACATATAAAAAATATAATTATTTTAAACAGTTATCAATTATCTTCAGTGACTGGTGTACTGTTGTTAAGTGTGTGTGATTTGAGTTGTCTTTTCATTTATTACATCATTTTATATTTATGTTCCATAATTTTCAAGAGTGTTAAGATGTGTTTTTTGTATACATCTAAAATATCAAGGTTGTTATCAATGTTAACAGATTTGTGACATCAATAATATACTAATAGTTTACATTATGAAGATTTTTTGGGCAACATTTGTAATATGCATCAATCTTATCTAATTAAAAGAAAACTGCCAGCAGTAACATCAGTTGATGGAAGAGGAAAAACAGCACCACCTGGTAGTTACAAAGACTACTGAAAATGTTTTGATGGTTCAGTATATCATTACAAAAGTTTTAATTCCAAATTGACGTTATTACTGATCGTCTTACACAAGAACCTAACAAAAATTTAATAATAAGTTATAAATTTAATAAGTAAAATATTGCAGTACTCATATAAATTAATATGCAATTTTCATTATTTTAGTATTTTTACAGTTAAATATGCAATAACAGAATTATTTCAATCATGACTGAGGATGCGGGATCCTTGAAAGTACTTTCATGGAAAAATTAAAGTAAGCTATGTCTTATCTTAATATTCTGTACTTTAATAGAATTTAAATATAATTTAACTTACAAAGGACTAATATGAATCTTAAAAAATATTAATTTCAATAAAATAATATATATATTATTTTATATATATATGCATACACACTCGCACGCATGCAGGCAGGCTATCATCCTCTGAAGTAATATCTTACGGTGGTTCCAGAAGCTAAACAGTAAAACGAGAGATGGTTGGACTGAGGAAGGGTTACATAACAACCGTGTCTAGCAACCAGATGCTGGCCAGACAGCACGCAAGGAACTTTTATCGTCATCATGCACTACTAAAACAAATATTCATAATCTATCTTAAATAATATATTAAATTGAATTGACAACATATTATAACATATCCATATTATAATAACATATCCAGTTATTTTTTTCTCTTTAATTATGAAATGAATTTTTAGGGTGTAAAAATATTGAGCTTGACTGGAATTCGAAGCCAGAACCCTTTTGCAACATACTTTTATTTTCAAACGGTTTTTTTAAACACAAATTGTTTAATTTATTCGTATTTTAACTAAAATAATGATTAAGTATTTCCATTAAAATAAGTACCGTCTAATTTGAAAATAATATTTGCAGAAGGGTCGATTATCCGGAAAAACCGGAGTATCGTGGTACTTACTATATTATACCATATTCCTCTATAGCAATTTTAAGCTTTCTATCTACTCGCGCACGCATACACACAGTATGATTTATAAACATTTTTCTTTAAAAAAGTTTAAGATTTGTGTAAAGTAACTTTCAGATATTTCCTTCAAAATAGGTGTAGCAATTTTGGAATGAACCATCGCTTGTCCAAGTGTTACTTCATCATAAATAACGCTTTGAAATTATGTATGTTTATGATATATAACTATACATACACCAATTGTAAGCAATGGTAGATTGTAATTAGTAAAAAATTCATTTAATTTCAATTAATTAAAATTAAAAAATTCATTTTTAAATGCGTTCAGAGAATGGAAAAAGTGTAATTGCTGTGAGTACATCTATCTCGTCCTCCACTTGGTTCGCGCCGCGAATTCGTCAAAACAACTGATGTATCAAAATGTGTTACGTTGATGAAAAATTACATTTGTTTATAATAATATTAGTTGCTTTCATTATATAAAGTGATCTTGTGAAAATAAACAAAACTTACATAGTATATTATCTAATTCTGTATTTTCTTTCTGATAACTAATATTAGTGTTATTATTGAATATCGTTGTCATGTAGGGTAAATAGTATTTATTTGTCTATGATCTCTTGTGGCGTTTTTAAAACCGCATCAAATTTTGTTTACTTGATTATTTGTGTTTAACCTATTCTGTCTGTTAGGAGTATTTTATACGAATTTAAACAACCGTCTAGAAAAGAATTCTACATGTAAACTAGGTAAGTTCTTTCAGTAATTTTTACATTAAGAAAAACTATTTTACATTAAGAAAAATAGTACACAATTAAATAATGTGATTTGCATGCATGTTAATATTAATTGTAAGGTTAACTTAGCAGGAATTATGGGAATTTAACGAGGTAAATGTTCGCACACTTTGTAAGGCTTTAAAAAATTATTTTTAGCTTACATACATATTATAATTCTTGTTATTTTAATTTAAATTAAATAAAATTGATTCAGATTACTTTTTAAACATACATGATAAAAATAATTTGCTTTCAAGAAGTACCTATACACTAGAAGATGGTTTGCATGTAGACCAAATGTTTTATTTATGCATTACTATTTCTTTTAAATGTGCTCTAATAATTGCTACTTATTATTTTGGGTATCAATATTTTATTGAAGTTCAGTTTTTGTTTTAAAAAATTTAGGTTTCTGTTAATAACAAAATCTGCTTGTGTCTGCATTTGGTAATTAATAAATTAGCTATCTATTTTAGAAAGGTAAATTGCCTTTATTGTTAAGTATGAAATACTTTAGAAATATTTTCTCACTTTTTTGAAACTTGCCTTGATGTGTTCCGCAGATCAAAACGGTCAGCTTTTATGTTACATGTTCAATTTTATTAACATTTTGTTCAACAAAAATTTAACCAAAATTTTTGTTCTGATTTTTTTTTTCATTTTTATTTTTTATTAACTGTGATAATGTACAATTCTACAATATAATAAATGAAACCGACTTTTAAAATTCACCTGTATGTGTTAGCTAAAGAATATAATAGCCAACTGTACATAAATGGGTAATGCCTTTTAATTTCTTCTCAACTTATTTTCACTAATTAGATGAATATTAATGGTTTTTTAATTTGTAAAGGAAGGTCTTTTGGTGATATTGTATGTGCTTTTACAAATAAATAAGTGAACAGTTTTCATTATTATTTAATGAAAAAAAACTTCACTTTTATGAAGGTACTTTTCTTTTTTGTTGCTTAATTAATTTTTGTGAAATAAATAATGACATTACCTGGTTAAACCAGTTTCTCCTTAACAAGAATTTTCTGGCTGATTTTTTTTTAAATTGCCATTTATTGAGGAAATATAAATGAAATATGTTTTGATGTACTGAAAATTTGTATATTCTCAAAATATTTGTGAATACAAGTGTATCACAAATTCCTTCAGGACTTTCATAATATATGTACATGTTAAAATAATGGAAAAAGTACATATGTGCTAAAATGCTTAGTTTGCGAGTTATGACTAGTGAAAGATTCCATTCTGATTTCAGCTATCCCAGTGAAATGAGATCGTAATGAAACATTTAGGATGTTAATGAAAGGACAAAATTAGGGGTTTTGTATGGTTTTTGACCTGAAGATTAAATAAAATATTCCCAAAATTATCTGGAGTAGATTTTGAGAAATCTGGGGGAAAACAATAAATTAGGATAAAAAACCCTGTTTTTTATGTTTGATGTATAATAACTTTGTTAAATTGGCAATAAACAAACAAAACTTGTAGAAAATTTAATTCTGAAGAAAATTGTCTAAGATAAGTTGAATAAAACAATGAAAAGTTATAAAAATTTGAATTTTATTTAGAAACAGTATGTTACTACATTTATTAGAATGTACTTATTTAATGAAAAAAAACCAAATCTTTTTTGGAGATCTGAAAAAAAGGTTTTGTAAAAACAAAACTTACTGTTAAAATATTTAAAAAACTGGAAATTACACAACAGTTGTAAAATAAAAATTCCTTATATAATAATTTTTTTATTAATGACAGAAATAAAATAAATGAAAAATTATTTCAAACTTGTCAGTAACAGCAGCTGATCAACAATGCGCAATACTGTATTAGTGTTTAAATCATTCTGTTAGGTACATTAAATATTACCAGGTACTGTGAACTGTGCTGTTGTTAGAGAAGGGTTTCTGTGAGTGTTAGTTTAAATATGATCTCTGCCATTGAAGTAATGTCATGTTTATTTACAACAGAAGAATATGCTGATATAGTATTCATTTTGGGTGTGTGTAATGATAATGCTGTAGTAGAATATGAAATAACCCACCAGGTTGGTCTAGTTGTGAACGCATCTTCCCAAATCAGCTGATTTGGAAGTCGAGGGTTCCAGCGTTCATGTCCTAGTAAAGTCAGTTATTTTTACATGGATTTGAATACTAGATCGTGGATACCGCTGTTCTTTGGTGGATGGGTTTCAATTAACCACACATCTCAGGAATAGTCGAACTGAGAATGTACAAGACTACACTTTATTTACACTCATACATATCATAAATACTCATGAAGTGATGGAGGCAATTTTCAACACTGATTTAATATCAATGTGTGATGCGGTCTTCTTCACAAAAATTATACAGTACTCTAGTACTGTAATTTTTCTAACTTTCTTCTTTTTTATTCAACCTATCTTACACCATTTTGTTCAGAATTAAATTGTCTGAAACATTTGTTTAAAAGTTTTATGTCTTTATTACCCATTTAACAAAGTTATCATACATCAAAACATAAAGAGCAGGGTTTTTCACCCCTGTTTATTGGTTTTCACCCCAGATTTCTCAAAATGTATTGCAGGTATGGTTCTGGGACCTATTTTATTTGATTTTTCAGATCAAAAAGCATAAGAATTCATTAACTCTGACCCTTAATTAATGCCCTAAAAATTCCAGTAGGACCCCATCTCACCAGGGTAGCTGAAATCCGAGCAAAATCTTTCACTAGCCATAACTCACTAACAAAGTATTTTAGGACATGTTTATATGAACTTTTTCCAATACTTTCATGAGTAGAAAAGGTTATGAAAGTCCTGGAAGAACTTTATGATACAACCTGTAAAATATTAAAATATATAAAATGCTAAAAGTCATAAAAATTTTATTTTTTCAAAAAAAACTTTTAATACCGTAATTATGACCGAATCTATTTTCAGAAAATTTTGACAAATGCAGTTATAAAAAGAAGACAGAGCAGTGAATTCTCAGTTTTAAATCTTTCTAGTTTTATAATTTTAACTGAAAAAGAACAAAACAAAACCTTTAATAGTAAAATAAATGAATGATTTAACATATTTCATATAAATAATTTAATTTTCTGTCAGATTCTTTGAGGAAAATAATTTTTTTTTAAATATGTACTTCATTTTTAAATCTATAGCTGAACAGTTGTAGCAAGGTGCTTGCAGGGGGAAGTAGATGTACAGCTCTGGGAGGTACACAACAAATGCATGGAAGAACTTATTCATGGCAGGAATCAGTGTACTAACCTATGCAAAAAACATTAAACGTAACATTATTTACTTACCATAATTACTGTAACATCATTGTCACTGAATTCACTTTCACTATTACTATCTGTATGGTTTTCACAATTGTTTGCTGTGTTCAGTATAATTTCCGATACCTGGTCAATCACATGATCAGTCTAATAATTTTTTTCTAATTGTTGCACAAGCTGACATTTTTGCATCCAGTCATCTTTATTAATTACACCTATTTTACCTTGTACTAATTCTATATAATCATCCAATTTGAAAGTCACATTTTTATCAACAACATAATTTTTTATATCAGCCCATTTCATCACAGTCAGATTGAGATGCAGATGATACGGTGGAAGCCGTAATACACTGTGACCCTTTTCAGCAAATAAAGCATCTATTTTATACATTTTAAATCATGATTTAGCGGCTGAAATTAATTTATATAGCTTGGGTTTTAACAGGTTTTCATCGAACAATAGTTCTTTTCAGTAACCATTCAGTCATTTCTCAGAGGTTGATTTCGGTGCACCATTCAACTCCAGATTGTGATATGGTGCATAATCAATGACTTAACACAAAATGTTGTTTAAGTTTATAAATTTTTTATGAGTTGATTTGTAACCCATTTTTTATAATTTCTATAATTCTTACTATCATGGTAATCGCCACACGTTTGTTCAGATTTGAAAATCAATAACTCATCTTTTACAAAAGCATTTTCCCCCCCAGCATGAATGATAATTACTCTTTGACCTTTGAAATCAGAACAAGTAAGCCAGATGCTTCATCAGAATCATTCGTCCTACAATATGGCCTTGTGTGTGTTGAATGCACATACGTTTCATCCGTAAAAATGACTGGCCATACTTCAGCTCTGTGTTTTTCTAATGTTCGTAGGTATAATATTTGTTTCTCCTAAACATCATTTTTTTTTTCTTATTAAAAATCTTCTATTATTACACATCTTTTTCCATCTAAATCTTAATTGTCTTATTAACTTCCCGCAAAGCCAATTTTCCACCCTTGAAGTGTATTTTGTTCTTTACCACTGTTAATAAACTTTTTATAATAGATTGTGTACTTTGTGAAACATTAAATTCATTTATAGTTCATCTAATAACACACTTGTCAAAGTTATCAATTTCTGTTTTTAGTTTATTTTGTAAATGTTTTTTGTTTGGAATAGAAAATCCACTAGCGGATGCTGCCTTTTTTTTCTGCGAATAATTGAGGTATTTCCTCAATTATTCGCAGAACACTACAGCGAGAAACTTCTGTTGTTTCCTGAACTTTTGTTAGTTACCATGAACCTTCTTTTTTCATAAAAGAATGAACAATGAAAATGACATCACAAATCTGGCTAAGTTAAACTTTATGACTACCTGTTTTGGAATTTCCATAACTACAAATGTAAAACTGCTAATGATAAAAAACACTGAAATATATCCGGTATTATACAAATATGCATAATGTAAATCAAATAAATAAAACCAAAAATAATAAAATAAAAATGAATGTGTAAAAACTTATTCTCATAATAATTTTTACTTAAATTCACATGATTTAAAGTAATGACTGTGCTTAGTGTTTTCTATACTATACAGAATATGTTTCTTTGTTTTTATTGGTGGATTAAAATGTTTGCTTTTGTTGGTAAAGGTGATTACCGCTAAACAAATGACTCATACATAATTCAATTTTAAGAAACCAACAATTAATTGGAAGGAAGTAAGACCAAGCTCGATGATTAATATGTTTAGACTATTTCAAATGTTTGTAGCTAGCAGTGAGACAGCCATGAATTTGTTTACAGAAACATTAATGAATGCAAATTGATGCTTATAAAAAAAATTTATACAAGCAACAAAAAAACAATGTACAAACAATTTGTACATTTTCGATAAATAACCGATGAATGAATTTATTTAAAAATTTTACGGTACAGTATAAAAAATTACACAAAAAAAATTTTTAATGTGGCATTGCACATTACGCATGTACAATCATTGTACTGCAGCTTATGTTTTTAACTTTCATTTGTACTTTGAATTGAACTCGTCAATGTCAAACTGAAAATTAAGCAATCGTGCCCTACACTACGATAAATGGCTTTGGCTATTACTCTAAGTAGAGGGGAAAGTGCCTTGCTATTACAGCTTTGTTATACCTTGTAGGAAAATTTTGTACATAAGGCCAAACCAGTGAACATTAAGATTTTAGCTTGCTGCTAGAAATAAGTTGCAAAATAGTTTGATTTTTTTTAATAGAAAGAGCGATAGATATCTTTTTGCTTCTTATTTTTATCATTTTGATAATTTCTTCTTTTTTACAGCAATTTTCTCAGTTTAGTCACATATCTGGACCGGGTTATGATATGTGTAACCACTCTTTCATGTATTTAAATGATGTTTGAGACATCTGATTATAGAGTGATGTCAACTCCTGTTTTACAAATTGCAGAATATGGGTTCGTCATTTTTATGAGTTTGGAACTTGCCTTAAAAATATTAGCTGATTTACACCAAAAGCTTATATGAATGATGTTGCATCTATATTGGATGTATTTATTTATGTTGTAAGTAAATTCTTCTTTATTAAAATCTTCTTGATTTTCAGGTTGTCTGTACTACTTGCTTGACAATGTATAAAATGAAATGCCCTTATAGATTGCCAGGATTCTTATAGAAGTAGTGATATTGTATGCATTTTATTTTCATTTTTGCTGTATGGTTAATGCTATAGAAGTTAAAACATTTTCAGGATTATAACTATTATTTAACCAACTTTTGAAAAAATAGGAATTTTTCAACTCTATTTCTATGTAACTTTATTTTCTCTGCATACAAGCCTTGATCTTCATATAATGGATTGCTTGTAATGATTTTTTTTTCTAGAAATTTCTCTGTAAGTATCCCTGTAAGTATTGAAGATTTTCTAAATGATTTGTTTTAAAATAAGAAATTATATTACTTTCATAAACACCTTTAAATTACTCTTTATTTGTTGTCATCGCTTTTAGTATTGGATTGTTAAAACTTGATAATATGTAAGTTGAAGTCATCCTGATATTCATAGTATTTTTATACAGAATGTCAAGAAAATTATTTGACAAGATTGAGGTAAAAAAATAATACGTACATACAACTTTACCTTACTCTCATTAGTAATTACTTAATGCTGTTTTTCTCTACATTTCTTTTTCTAGTTTTATCCGTATTCAAGTTTTTTGGCTTCTACATGTATGTCTTTTGAGGTGAGCCTACAAAAAGCATGCATTCTTTTTGTAGACCTTTCACAGTTTAAATAATAATGAAATTAGGAGATGTAGACTAAACATTTTAGAAATAATAAATCTAATCCGTAAAACTGTTTTAAAATAGTATAATACTTAATGAAAAATAATATATGCTACATAAAAATAATACTTTTTCATTTCTTCTTCAATTTTTTACACTCTAAATTTATGACTAAATTAATTTTTTGTCATTTATAGATAATTTATTTTTAATTTGTTGCTGATTTTAAAAAGTCAAAATTGAAGTGTTATTAAATTTTACAAGTATTTTTTGGAAGTTGTTTTATTTTTTTGTTATTTTGTATATTTCTTGTTCCTTTAGAAAAAAGTCACTTATAAATAATTATACAATTAAGTACTGTTTACCTGGTATTTGAGGTACATTTGACACACAGTTGTACCTTAAAAGTCAGAAAAATATTGTGTTTACTTTGTTAATTATTCCTTAACCCCTAGTGCTCATTGTAATTTATTAAAAAGTGTTAAAAAATATTTTTTAGTTCACATTTACATTGTTGAATTTAATTTATTGTATTTTTTGTTAAATGATAATAACATGCACTCTCTCTCTCTCTCTCTCTCTCTCTCTATATATATATATATATATATATATATATATATATATATATATATAAATAATCAAATTGATCAGAACTAGATTAACCAGAGTAACGTATACAGGATCTATGACTAAGTTCTCCCTGGACTATGATAACCTATTCTACTTGTGAAAATAATGAAAAAAGTTCATGTAAACATAAGTTCTAAAATACTTTGTTTGCGAGTTATGGTTAATGAAAGATACTCAGAATTCAGCTACCCTGGTAAATGAGGTCATACTGAAATTTTTGGGATGTTAATTAAGGGACAGAAATAGTGATTTCTTATGTTTTTTGACCCAAAAAATAAAATAAAATATGCCCCAGAACCATACCTGCAGTAGTTTTTGAGAAATATGGGGTGAAAACCATTAATTAGAATAAAAAATCCTGTTTTTTTATATTTGACAGTAACCGTTTTAAATGGGTAATAAACACATAAAACTTTTAAACAAAACCTGTAGAAAATTTAATTCTGAATAAAAATGTTGTAAGATAAGTTGAATAAACAAAGAAAAGTGAATTATGTATACACAAGTTTATAAAAAATATTCAAAAATTACCCTGTCATTTTCAACACATTTCTTGCTTTTGTTGCTCTTTTTAGTTTTTCAGGGTTGTCCTTTAGTTGCTCAGCTGCATCCATAATGCGACAGTTAATTCCTCAACAAATTCACTCAAACTCATTTCACCGGGATAGCTGAAATCCGAGCAAAATCTTTGACTAACCCTTACTCACGAACAAAACATTTTAACACATATATTTGTGTACTTTTTTCATTATTTTTGCAAGTAGAACAGGTGTGAAAGTCCCAGGAGATCTTTGTGATACACCTTGCATGTATTAGGTGGTAATGTAATTGTGTATAAAAATCACTGAAAAAAAAACTAAATATATTTCTTATAATAAAAATTGTAATTTCAAACTAAAGATAACTTTATTGAAAGGTAAATGTAAATATTTATTGAAATATGAATAAATATTTGTAAAAAAAAAAAACAAAACATATGAGTGAACAAAACTTTTAAAATGAAAGGCAGAGATGCTACTACTCAATAGAGGTAATTTAATTATTATAATTCATTCCTTTAAGAAATAAGAGAATTTGTGGAGAATTTTATTTTTAAAAATGCGCATATTTTGTAGTTTTTTTATAGTGTTTCTTAGAAGATATACTAAAATAAACAACTGATAGTAAAAATGATCTTGGTGGTAGAACTGGACATTCTTAAATTATTATAATCTCACTTTATCTGAATCAGCATCGTCACTTATATCTTTTTGAGAGCTGTAATATTTAACATCACTTTAATACAAAAAAACTGATTTAATATTTTTGGCTAAATAATGTATAACACGTCTTGTACTCTTATTTTCTTGTAATGACATTTAATTCTTATTAGATAATTAGTTTAACTAAGATAGGTAGTTTAACTAAGGAACCGCTGCTTGGAGTGAGGTTTGTTATGTTTTTTAGGAAGCATTTTACATTATTATTTTGTCATAATTATAAAGACAGTGAGTTATAAATGGAATTAAATATCTATATTCTGAAAATAGATAATTATTGTAAAAATTACTCATTCTGTATTAGGAATTGGAAGTAAATATCTTTTACATAAACTATGTTCATTAAATAAGTTAAATTGTCAAATAGCGGTTCATTTCTTTTTTTTAAATTTACAACACTAAAAAGTACAAAAGTAAATAAACCTTAACATATAAAATATACTACTGTTTGAACATAATTTTCTGTTCAGTAGTTTAGTAAGTCCCTGCACACATTCTTTGAGGTAATTAGCATACCGTACAGTACAACCTCAATGTTGATGATTCCAATCTTCTTGGTTTTGAGTAGCTGTGATGATTTTTTGTCATTGACAGTTTCAACAAATAGTCCTGCAACAGTCTTTCTTTTCTCCTTTACCTCTGGCTGCTTCCATATGATCCCTTGAGTAATTACAGAAGGACTGATTCTAGAAAAATCCCTTCTTTCCTTTCCATCACAAAATATTTGGAATTCATCCACAGCTCTTCGGTTGAAACTTAGTTCAGTCTGTCTTTTCGATACCACTGAATTCAACACTTTCTCTTTGCTTCACTTGTGAAGACAAAGGCCCTCCTGAACAAAGGTTTTTATGTGGACCCTCTGCCACAAAATGTGTAGAAATAGAAATTTTCATACATGAAGATTTGCCAGTTAAGATGTCACAAAATGTGGGTGGAGAGGTGGTTTAGCATGCCCCGAATCACTGAGCTTCCTTGTACTGCCTGACCCGGTATACCGGTATCCCAGGGCCTGGACATAGGACTCCAATACTCTTACCCGTGGGACAATCCCTGGCTCTTTGCAGATAAAGAGCCGAAGTGTCTGACTCAGGTTGAGCAGCAAAAGACTTCAGCAGAACAAGTTCACATCAACTCACCCCCAACCCGGTTTCCACCATCAGGAAGGGGGATAAGCTTTCGCCATCCACACTCTCCTCGACATTAGCAAAACAGATCATTGTCATTCTTCCTGCTCCCCACTGCAGGCAGTGAAACAGAAGCACAACTGCAATCGGCTCAAACTGTTCAGGACTACCGGTCCCATTCTCCACAGGAAGCTCCTGAGCAATACCATTGGCCTGTTGACCGACATAAGTGAAAATAGCAAAGTACCATGTTATTGCCCACCACAGACGTGTGCATAGGTGTAACTGCACAGACATGGGTTTGGATTTTGTGCAGGGCATTATTATTATCCAGAAGAAACACCTAAAGTACTGCTTGCATTTCACTGTGCCATACCGTCATCATTTCAATACAATACCTAATTCCTGCATATCTTTTTCCCTATCTTAATCATAATATAAATTATAACTTGCTCATAAATTTTAAAGGTTTAAATATTTTTTCTGATAAAATTTTTATTTTTGTTCCAACCATTTCTAAAGCATTAAGTGCACAATGATATGACAATGTCCATAGCTCAAATGTATGTGTTAAATTTTGATCTGCATTTTATAACTTATCCAGTCTTTTATTTTTTGGTTGATTAGTAAAAGGAGTTATTTCAATTCTGCAGAAATGATGGCAAACATTTCCAGAATGATCACAGCACCTTACAAGATATTTTAGTGTTTTATCAAATCAAGTTTTAAATGATTTTGAATTCATGTCATCATGAGATCAGAAACTGTAATTATAACTTCAATAACTGAAGTTTTTGAATCGTGAGATTAGAAAACTAAAATTAGATTATAGTTTGTCTTTACAAGATTCTGTTACAAATCTCTATGCGGTTTATAATTTTCCTTTTTTGCTGTATTACATTTGCCGGTATGAATTACTAAAGCCACTAAAGAACTTTTACTATTCCTAATTAATCAGGATTTATGAATTTGTTGTTTACAGGTATCGATTCTTCTGATTGTCTTAATGTTTGTATTTGCAAGCTATGGAGTACAACTATTTGGTGGCAGACTTGCTCGATGTAATGATCCTACAATAACCCGCCGTGAAGATTATGTTGGAGTTTTTGTCTGTAGAGTATTTGTTGTTACTAAGATGAAGTTGCAACCAGGTGCTAATGAAACTTATCCTTCTATGCTTGTTCCTCGTATCTGGTTAGTTTGATTAATTAAATTTTTCTTATTGTTATTTTACATATTTTAAAATTATTTTATAATTTTATTTAATTTTACCAACTAAAGTTTTTAGTGAAAGTTTTAATGTACAAAACACCGTTAAGTAATTATATGATAAGTGAATGGATGTACTGTAATAATACAAAGTAAATAAATAGTATTGCAAAGATATAGCATGTTGTAATTTTAAACCTTGTATTCACAAGTTTCAATTATCTTTTAAATTTTTGGAATATTTTGTGTAAGTATTCCCCTTAGAACAGTTTTATTTAATTTTAGTTTGAAGTGCATTTTGTTGTTTTTCTGCTGAGATAAATAACTACAGAATTTTTGTGTGTATGTATGTGAAGTGCTGTAACTGTAATGATTGTACACTTAACATGAGTCGCTGAGTTATTTTCAAGAATTATATAACCACTCCTTGTCGCGCAGGAAAAGTGTGAAGTAGAGTTGTTTTTTTTTAATTTTCTTCATTAAGAAGTATGTGGTTGCATATCGATATTGCCAAGCCCATTGAAGTGCATGTGATATTCAGTCCTGCGACACATTCATTCTGTTCACAACAGAAATTGGATATGTAATGAACATCAATTATCTTAGAGAAATCAACCTCGTAACTGATTTATTTTATACCTTGGTGACAGTTTACATTATTAAAATAACAAATCCCATTCTTTAATCATCACCATGATGTCTGAAATCATTAATCCCTTCTTATATTTATTATTTTGTTTAAAAAAAAATCCTATTAAAATTTGTTTAAGTTAATCTTTTAGTTGTTAAATTATAATTCCTGAATTTTAAAATAATTAAAAAGGCAAATGTCAATAAACAATAACAATATTCTTTATTAATCATGTAATAAACTAGTCTGTACAAATTACAGTTTGCCGATTGTAAACTGGGCTGACTAGATAATGATCAGATATTCACTGTAAAATGAATTGCTTTGAGTAAAATATAATTGATATAATAAGTATATGATTATAATGGTACTAAATTACCTCCAAGAAACTGTTTCTTTGTAAACACACTAATACATTGCTCTAATTTGAAAAATACAAAATCTCTTTTTTAAACTTATAATAAATCTCTTTATTTAAATCATTACTCATGTCACCAAATTACTTCTGATTTTCAAAACTGTCCATAATTTTTTTAAAAATAATTTAATTTCAGAAATAAAGTCAGAAGGATTTGTTATCAAGTAGAGTGAAAAGCATGCATTTTCACTATTAGCAGCCACTCTATTAATAATATATCTATATTAAAAATAATAGCTGCATCAGTAACATTCCCAATATATCCTCAAGATAAATAAAATGATTATAAAAATTAAAACTTTTTTCATCAATAAAAATAATTATACCTCCCCTATTTTAATTTCTCTCAATTAATGTATAACTAAATGGTTATAAAAATCAAACTGTGACAATATATTTTTCATAATATCATCCTCAGTCATTATCACTAAATTATACTTAATATGTGCATAGATTGACAAAAATTCATCGGTTTCTTTCTGACTTATTGTTAAATCAGCAATAGATTTAAACGTTTTTCATTACTCTTTATATTTATAAAAGCAAAAAGGTTTTTTATCTCAGAAACATCAAACTGGATTATAAAAATCAACCACTTCCATGTAAAATAATTGTTACATACCTAGAAAATGTATAAAAATCTAGCATCATTTATGTAAGTGATGGAGCAGAAAATGATAAATTATTACTTAAAATCATAGAAATGAAATTGGCTTTAAGACAAAATCAAAAAATAGGTTAAAAAATTTTCTGAAAAGATGTTAAAAAAGTCTCCCATATGAAAATAAATTTATTTTTTTCACTTAGCTATAAAATGTGATTTAAGTTTGCTTACAGCTTTGACCTTTCTAATAAAAATCAACAAACTTTTTATTTTAACATCCAGAGAATGTAAACATTTTAATTATTTTATCGATCTCATTTTTAATATGTGTATACTTTTATTTATAAAAATTTCTATTTACATTCAGGGAGAAATGTGAATCATACTCAGTGAATTAGTTCCCTCAAGCTAAGCAGAAACAATGTCAACTACCAATAATATCCCAATCAAAGAATTAGGTCATACTATCAGGGAAAGCTGTTGGTGACGATTGTTCCTAAAATATCTAGCTCTCCATGAAATGTCTAAAGAAGCGCAAATTTTTTAAACTTAAACTAAATTATATCACATTATGACAAATTTTGTTTCAGCTGTTAAAAAGCAAAAGGACATTTTTGCTCATTGGAAACTTTTGAATCTGTGAAATGACAGAAAATTTTTTTTACATTCCATAAATGACAATGAAACCAAAGCACAATCATTGGGAATCAGCCAGGGAAAAACAGCATTCAACTGAAAATAGCACAGTAGCCACTCCACCACCAAGGCCACATCAATTGCTTTTACATTTCTTTTATGTTTATCAGTAGTTTATTTTATAATATTTACAAATAAATAAGAATTTAATTTAACTGTAATACAGAATTTTAGGAGAAAAGGGAGCAGTTAGAAATGGTTGTCAACAATTCATGGGTTCTTGATCTGCTTATTGATAATGAATGCTCTGACATTCCTTATCAAAAGGATATTTTGGCTTATTTGGCAAAATATGCTAGAAATGTTGTTACCCGACCTGTTTAAAGGGTCCCCCATTCCCCCAAGAATGCACATTGTAAAAGGTCAAGAGACATTGTATTCCTTTACTAAGAGATAATTCTGCTAGGAAAAGATTCTGCCGAGTTGCCTTGGAAACTCATACAGTGTGGCTCATAGCACCATCTTACTGAAAAAAATCTTTTTTCTACTTGTTGCTGAATAAATTAAGAATTAAAAAGATATTGTAACATATGAACATAAAGCACTCTAATACCAGTCACAGCACTTTTCTTCATAATCTTCAAAAATATTAAGTTCAATAATTGCTACCACAGATTGTAACCACTTAGTTTCTTTGAAATGGAAGAATTCATTTATAGAATATTGTCTTTGCTGAGGGAAATCATTATCAGAAAATTTGTTTATTAATAAACATTGCAAATGAAAATTAGTTCCATCACTCTTTAATAAATTATTTACCTAGTTTTGATTTTAGTTAATTAACAACAAAATGTCTAACAAAAATTAACTTTGTTATCATAGTCTTGTCTAGTAGTGACTAATGCAAACTTTATTGATGTGGAAGTGTAGATCTTTACATAAAATCTCCTGATCACTGATTCAAACAGCTCAAGTAACAAGCATGATGTACAGAGTACCATGTGTCCTGTCACTCAAATTAAATTTTCGACTATACAAACCAGTTTTACAACACCACATTTCTTTTATATAGCCAGTAGATTTCAAGATTTTGACAGAACAGAACAGTTGTAATGAACAGTAAATTCTTCAAAGTAAAGATCACAAAACATCAGCATTTTTGGTAAAGGGTTTCACAATTTTACAGAATGTTGCATTATAGTCGATAACTGCATTATATTATTACACAGCATACCAGGAAGGCTGATATTTAATGAATAGTCATTCATAACTCATGAACAAAAAGAGATAGTCATCTGAAAAAAATATGGCATAAAAGTATATTTTATTTGCTACAAAAACTTAACATTCCAAATAGTACCATTTACAGCCTATACATTTCTTCCAATAGCGAAACAGTTTTCTCATTCCATCAGTGATGAATACTGGCAGTCTTTTCTTGATCCACAACCTCACTGTGTCATTCAGTACATCAAACATGGTAAAATATCCTTAATATCCCTTTTAATTGTAGAAAAATTGAAAATTGCCGGGCACCAAGTCTGGCTAGTATAAAGGGTGTGGAAATGGTTCCGATTTCAATTTTTCAAAAGCCTTGGCATTTGCTGCAATATGTATGTTCAAGTATTATTGTGCTGCAGAGTTCTTGGCTCTAGATTGTCAAACAAGACATACTCATCTCCTAAGATGTTTTAACATTTGTATATATCGTACACAATTTAGTCAACCCAGCTTCAAGGTGTCAGTCGCATACATTTGGTTGGAATCCCAGAATACTATCAAAAGAATTTTTTTACAGAGGGTTGTATTTTGAATTGTTTTTGTTACAAAGAACCGTATTGCTTGTGTTCAGTGTTGTACAGTTTTTTCTGGGTTGTAATGATCATTCAGTTTTGTGTCCTGTCGCAATATTAAAAAGGAAGTTCCCTTCATCATCACAATATTCCTTCATTGTAGTTTGTTCCTTTCTGTGACTGCATGTCACTCACCACGAAAGGATTTTACACAGCCCAGTTGTGGAATAATGTGTTTTCTTTCTTTGGATATGCTTATTTGGATGGCGATGGTCATTTTGAAATTCATTCATCCACCTTCTTTTGGTGCTTTTCATCAGTCATAGAAATTGATCCACCATCGACCACTGCAACTTATCCTCAATATTTTCTTTACCAGCGTCTGATGCACAAAACTTTATTACACACCTCTTCAATAGAACCTCTATAGAACCTATATAGAATAGTTTCATCATCATAAACTGCTTTTAGACAACAATGAAAGTCACTAACATTCACTTTTTCCGCTCTTAATAATTCAGTTATTGCATATTGTTTTAGACACATTAACCATCTCTCATATTAATAATTTTCAAGAATGCTGTAGTTCAACGACACATTTGTTGTTTGATCATACACACACATTTTACATATACTACACATTTCTTTTATTGCAAGAGTTTTGTCTTATTGCAATGAATCTATTTTTATTATTTGAATGTAGAATGTGTGTATACTTCTTAATGTTTTTATTAGCATCATTTTAAAAATATATGTATGTGAATTTTACAAAAAATATTTAAAATTATTTTGAACAATTACTTAAATATCTATAATTAATTTATAAATTAAAAAAATTAAATCAATATTTTTGTAATGTCAGCAAAAGGAATATTATGTATACTAATCCCAGAAAAAGCCAGTGTGATATTACTATACCTGTATGTGGTGATAAAATATTTCCCTAGAAAAAGAATAAAAATTACTTGTTATTGTAGATGATCCAACTGTATTGGTCATCTACTTTGTCTATATTGTATATCTGCTTGGTCTTAAGCATATAAATTTTTTAACAGATGAAAATAAATTAAGTTAGTTTCATCTGTTGAGGCCTAAATCTTTTTTGTAGCTCATATTTAAAGTTGATGGGCTGTGCACAGTTTTTCTAGGTTATCTGACGTTATTGAGCTGACTGTGAAAATCACGTAAAACTCAATATATTCTTATACTACAAAAAAAGAAAAAAAAATAGTTTTGGTTTTAGTAAATATGAATCATACTGGTCTTTTTTTTGTCTTCAGCATTTGACTGGTTTGATGCAGCTCTCCAAGATTCGTTTCATTTCGGTATACCCCCTACATCCTACAATTTTTTTCCTTCTACCTGTCCCACCAATATTAAAGCGACTATTCCAGGATGCCTTAGTATGTGGCCTATAAGTCTGTCTCTTCTTTTAACTATATTTTTCCAAATGCTTCTTTCTTCATCTATTTGCCGCAATACCTCTTCATTTGTCACTTTATCCACCCATCTGATTTTTAACATTCTCCTATAGCACCACATTTCAAAAGCTTCTAATCTTTTCTTCTCATATACTCCGATCGTCCAAGTTTCACTTCCATATAAAGCGACACTCCAAACATACACTTTCAAAAATCTTTTCCTGACATTTAAATTAATTTTTGATGTAAACAAATTATATTTCTTACTGAAGGCTCGTTTAGCTTGTGCTATTCGGCATTTTATATCGCTCCTGCTTCGTCTATCTTTAGTAATTTTACTTCCCAAATAACAAAATTCTTCTACCTCCATAATCTTTTCTCCTCCTATTTTCACATTCAGCGGTCCATCTTTGTTATTTCTACTACATTTCATTACTTTTGTTTTGTTCTTGTTTATTTTCATGCGATAGTTCTTGCGTAGGACTTCATCTATGCCGTTCATTGTTTCTTCTAAATCCTTTTTACTCTCGGCTAGAAATACTATATCATCAGCAAATCGTAGCATCTTTATCTTTTCACCTTGTACTGTTACTCCGAATCTAAATTGTCCTTTAACATCATTAACTGCTAGTTCCATGTAAAGATTAAAAAGTAACGGAGATAGGGAACATCCTTGTTGGACTCCCTTTCTTATTAGGGCTTCTTTCTTATGTTCTTCAATTGTTATTGTTGCTGTTTGGTTCCTGTACATGTTAGCAATTGTTCTTCTATCTCTGTATTTGAACCCTAATTTTTTTTAAATGCTGAACATTTTATTCCAGTCTACGTTATCGAAAGCCTTTTCTAGGTCTATAAACCCCAAGTATGTTGGTTTGTTTTTCTTTAATCTTCCTTCTACTATTAATCTGAGGCCTAAAATTGCTTCCCTTGTCCCTATATTTTTCCTGAAACCAAATTGGTCTTCTCCTAACACTTCTTCCACTCTCCTCTCAATTCTTCCACTCTCCTCTCAATTCTTCTGTATAAAATTCTAGTTAAGATTTTTGATGCATGACTAGTTAAACTAATTGTTCTGTATTCTTCACATTTATCTGCCCCTGCTTTCTTTGGTATCATAACTATAACACTTTTTTTGAAGTCTGATGGAAATTCCCCATTTTCATAAATATTACACACCAGTTTGTATAATCTATCAATCGCTTCCTCACCTGCACTGCGCAGTAATTCTACAGGTATTCCGTCTATTCCAGGAGCCTTTCTGCCATTTAAATCTTTTAATGCTCTCTTAAATTCAGATCTCAGTATTGTTTCTCCCATTTCATCCTCCTCAACTTCCTCTTCTTCCTCTATAACACCATTTTCTAATTCATTTCCTCCGTATAACTCTTCAATATATTCCACCCATCTATCGACTTTACCTTTCGTATTATATATTGGTGTATCATGTTTGTTTAACACATTATTAGATTTTAATTTATGTACCCCAAAATTTTCCTTAACTTTCCTGTATGCTCCGTCTATTTTACCAATGTTCATTTCTCTTTCCACTTCTGAACACTTTTCTTTAATCCACTCTTCTTTGGCCAGTTTGCAGTTCCTGTTTATAGCATTTCTTAATTGCCGATAGTTCCTTTTACTTTCTTCATCACTAGCATTCTTATATTTTCTACGTTCATCCATCAGCTACAATATATCGTCTGAAACCCAAGGTTTTCTACCAGTTCTCTTTATTCTGCCTAAGTTTGCTTCTGCTGATTTAAGAATTTCCTTTTTAACATTCTCCCATTCTTCTTCTACCTTTTCTACCTTATCTTTTTTACTCAGACCTCTTGCGATATCCTCCTCAAAAATCTTCTTTACCTCCTCTTCCTCAAGCTTCTCTAAATTCCACCGATTCATCTGACAACTTTTCTTCAGGTTTTTAAACCCCAATCTACATTTCATTATCACCAAATTATGGTCGCTATCAATGTCTGCTCCAGGGTAAGTTTTGCAGTCAACGAGTTGATTTCTAAATCTTTGCTTAACCATGATATAATCTATCTGATACCTTGCAGTATCGCCTGGCTTTTTCCAAGTGTATATTCTTCTATTATGATTTTTAAATTGGGTGTTGGCTGTTACTAAATTATACACTTCGTGCAAAACTCTATAAGTCGTTCCCCCCCTACATTCCTTTTGCCCAGCCCGTATTCACCCACTATATTTCCTTCCTTGCCTTTTCCAATCTCCAACTATTATTGAATTTTCATCTCCTTTTACGTGTTTAATTGCTTCATCAATCTCTTCGTATACACATTCTACCTCATCATCATCATGGGCGCTTGTAGGCATATAGACGTTAACAATCGTTGTCGGTTTAGGTTTTGATTTTATCCTTATTACAATGACTCTATCGCTATGCGTCTTGAAATACTCCACTCTCCTCACTATCTTCTTGTTCATCACGAAACCTACTCCTGCCTGCCCATTATTTGACGCTGAGTTAATTACTCTAAAGTCACCCGACCAAAAGTCGCCTTCCTCTTCCCACCGAACCTCACTAATTCCTACTATATCCACGTTTACCCTATCCATTTCCCTTTTTAAATTTTCTACTCTACCAACCTAACCTTTTTAAGCTTCTAACATTCCACGCTCCGAACAGGGGACTATTTTACCTCCGGAATATTTTACCAAGGAAGGCGCCTCCATTATTGCTTTTGAAAATGCAGAGCCACATTTTCTTGGAAAAAAAAAAACAGTTGCAGTTTTCCATTGCTTTCAGCTGTGCAGTACTCAGAGGACTGAGTGATGTTAATATGGCCGTTTAAGTCATTGTGACTCACGCCCCTAACAACTACTGAAAGAGATGCTGCCCTCTTTCAGGAATCATTCCTTAGTCTGGCTCTCAACAGATACCTCTCCGATATGGTTGCACCTTCGGTCCAGCTACTCTGTATCCCTGAGCACTCAAGCCCCCTCACCAACGGCAAGGTCTCATGATTCATAGAGGAGGAAAAAATAGTAATGCAATAAAATTTTTGTAGATTTGTTGAATTAAAATGGAAAACCCTGTTAGCAAATTTACACCCTGACTTTGAAATGTTTATTTTTTGTTCAGTATCTTATGAAATTATTTAGGAACCCAGACATGATAGTGGAAAACTTTCTGAATTTCCTGAATGTCTTTCATTGTGATTAAAAACTTATGATAGACTGACTTGTAACAATTCTCTAACTTACAGCTGACATATCCTCAGTCTATTATCCTCTATTTCTTCATCTGCATTAACAATTGCTTAAAAATTTTCCCCAGTAAAATTATTACTGATCAGTAAAATCAGTCCAAATTACTGTTCCAGGGGAGTTTTCATTATTTATTTCAACATTTAAAACATAATAGAAGTTGCCAAATGACCACATCTCTGATTACTATATTATTGACATCAAATAAATTACCTTGATTAACTTCTAATGTTTTTCTAAACACACTTCTTTCAGCTAAAGTCATCATTAATTCATTTCAATTCATTTTTAACGTATAAAACCACAGCTAAAACTAAATAGAAACTGGCACTGAACTCATAAATAAAACAACTTCATAAAAACGTACAGCGGTAAAACTACCCGATTGTCATATGTTACTGACAGAACAACTGACCACTGCCAGTGCACCTTACTCAGAGAGATAAAACTACCCAAATGCATTTAGATAGTTTTAATTCATTTATTTTCATGAGGTAAAACTACCCAAATAAATTTAATTAATTTTTACCTCTACAGCCAAGTGTCAGTGTTCATTTAGGTATTTTGAAAATAAACCATTGCTCATAAAAAGTGTATTGTTGGACTTAGGTAATGTAATCTTCAAAAAGGAGTTGTCATTAACTTCATTTGGGTAAAATACCTCTGTTATCATTAAAATTGGACTTGAGTACTTATACCTGCAAGTCAAGGTGTTTTATTCACCTATAATTGCTAAGATTTAAAGTTAGGTTATGACCACTTTACTACCTGTTAGGGTGTAGGGTTTCAATTAATTTAGTAGTCAGCTTGTAGAGTGAACGTCTTTCTTTTTCTGTTTAGCCTCCAGAACCACCGTAAAGTATTAGTTCAGAGGAGGAATGAAGATAATATGTGTGAATGTAAATGAAGTGTAGTCTTGTACAGTTTCAGGTCGGCCATTCCTGAGATGTGTGGTTAATTAAAACCCAACCACCTAAGAACACCAGTAACCACACTCTAGTATTCAAGTCCATATAAAAGTAACTGCATTTACCAGGATATGAACCTTAGAACTCTCAACTTCAAAATCAGCTGATTTGCAATGACAAGTTCATCAGTGGTCAGTCTTTACTTTCTTTTTCCTGTTTAGCCTCCGGTAATTACCGTTCAGATAATACTTCAGAGGATGAATGAGGATGATAATTATGTGCGAGTGTAAATGAACTGTAGTCTTGTACATTCTCAGTTCGACCATTCCTGAGATGTGTGGTTAATTGAAACCCAACCACCAAAGAACACCGGTATCCGCGATCTAGTATTCAAATCCGTGTAAAAATAACTGGCTTTACTAGGACGAACGGTGGAACTCTAGACTTCCAAATCAGCTGATTTGGAAAGAATCAGTGGTCAGTCTGGATCTCAATAAGTCCACTATTGAGCTTTAGATAGGGAATCTTGGAGAGCTGCATCAAACCAGTCAAATGACTGGAGACAAAAAAAATTGAGCTTTAATTAGGCTTTACATTCTGTTATTAACAGTATAATATGAAATTTAAATAAATTATTTAACCATTTAATATTTTGTTTAATTTGCTGCAATTTACTGTAAATTATGATTTAATATGTTAACGTAATCTTTTAAGAACTCTTTTTTACAATTCTCTGTAGCATATAATGTCGGTCAATATTTAAATTTTCTTTTATATGTTAAAAATAGAATTATTGTTAAAGTTGTATGACATGTATCATAAATTTTTCATAGATTTAAACACGTATCAGTGATAAGAATTTTTATATTCCTTCTATATAGTGAATTGATTTTTCTCAATTATCAAAATTAATAAGTCAATTTTACTGGGTTTTCTTTATATTTCAATATACTGCAATCATTCTAATTCACTAACACGTGTAATAATCCTTTTTGTGTAGAATTAGAATTTTTATTTACAATGATGCTGATGTAAATTTTAGCCAGAACACTTAACATGAAGAGAAGAAACATGCGTTAACAGGGTTTGTTACAGATTCAAATTTCTTCTTATATTGACTGAATATATCTTCTTTTTTTTATTAACCTGATAAAAATAAAAATGAATAAGCTTGCGATATAAATGTTGTGTGCATGCTTAGTTATTCCAGTTGATGTTTATTTATTTGTTGTTGAAATGGTTTTGTAGTTTCATCTTGTTGATATAAAGAAAAAATATATGCTCTATCAATGGATATTTAAAAATTGTTATTTTTTATTTAGTTAAGGGATTGACAGCTTTTATTTTATTTTTATTTTTTTACTTACTGTAAAGGGTTCTAATGTAATAAATTTAGGTTATGATATTATGACCCTGTTATTCAGATTATATTAAAAAATCTGATTGTGACTCGTAATCAATGCATTAACATTACATCTTAATTTTTTAAATTCTAAATACATCTAAAAAGAATTCTGTTGTGCAGGTATGCACTGTTATATATGAATAAATTCATGTTAATGTGCATGAAAAACAGTATTGGAAATCTAATTCCAAATTAAAAATATATTATTTATGAGTCCAATGAGAACTCCGGTATCATTTTATCAACATTTTCTCAAGGATCATGGAATTAATGATCACAAAAAAGTATCTCAAATATTTTTACTGTTGATTCTTTAAACATTTTTAATTTAATAAAACTTTTCTTAATTGCTGTCTTTCCTTTATTCTGTGGATGCATGTGTGCATCTGGCAGCTGTGCTCTGTTATTAGGCTTATTTGTGTTATTCATTTGTATGATATTGTTATGAAACTGTCTTAAAAAAGATAAAATCAAATTAAAATCTTCAATTATAACTATTTGTTCAGAAATAATTGATAAGAAAAGTACAAACTTTATTTCTTACATAAAGTATTCTCTTGTATCTTCCTTTTTTATGGTACTGAATACTATGGTACAGCCACTGATACCCACATCTAATTAATAAATGGATTTGTCATGTGATTTAGCTATACTTGCATGGGATATTCTGCCTGGTGGCAGGTCCCTAGCACCATTGTTACCTTCATCTGTTTCTGTCCCATGCTTTTCTTTTCATCTCATCTTTACTTCTCATTTATTCTTCATAATACTTTTTTATTGCTTACTCTGTTCAATCATATTATCTTCTCAACCTCCTCTAGACCCACATCTCAGAAGCCTTGATCTTATCTTTTTCATTTTTCCCCAGTGTCCATGTTTGACTAACGTAAAAAATATTCTCAAAACATAGCATTTTACCAATCTCGTCTTCAGGTTGAGATCCATGTTGCTGCAGAGTAGGTTTTTCTTTCTAAAAAAAGACTTCATCTGCAATTACAGTTCTAATCTTAATCTCTTCTTTACTTTTCCAGTCTTCAGTTAGTATTGTCCCTAGATATCTGTATCTTTCTACTTGTTCAATTTTTCCTTCTGTAACAAGATCCTTATCTTTCCTCTCACTCGCCTTCCCTCGCCTTTCCTCACAATTATTTTCATCCCATATTCGTTCATCCGTACTTCCAATGCTTTTATCATTACTTGTAATGTCTGAGTGTCTTTAGCTACAATCAACAGATCATCAGCATATCTGACACAATTTTTATTCCTTCCATCTATGCTTACTTCTTTTTAGCCTTCCACTATTTCTTTCAATATTTCCTTAACATAAAGAGTGAACAGTGTTGGTGATAAACAGCAGCCTTTCCTCCGCCTAATTCTAACCGATTTGTGAGATTCTCATTTATTTTCACAACTGCTTTTTGCTTCATATGCAATTCTCTGATCAATTTCCTACCGTTCCAATCAACTTTCTTTTCGTTCAGAATCTCAAATAACTTTTCCCACTGCATTATGTTTGACATATCTATAAAACACAAACTCAATCCTCTTCTTCTTTCAAAACATCTTTCTTCTATCATTCTGATCAGCCCTACAGTCTTTCTTGTTCCTCTACTTTTCTAAATCCAAACTGTTCTTTCCAGCATTCTCCTCCATTTTTGTAATCAACCTTCTTTTAATAATGCTAAGCTTATTTTTGTAGCATGTGATATTAAGCTGATAGTTGTATGTTCTTCACATTTTTTGGTTCCAACCTTTTAAAGAATTCTATTGGAAGTTCATCTACTAGAAAACTTTAAATATTTGGGGGAAAACATCACACACAACCTCCAAGAAAATCCAAACTGGAATGAAAGAATAAATAAACTCATCAAAGCCACAATAAAAACACAAAACATCTGTAACAAAAAATGCATGTCCATAAACACAAAAATAAGACATTATAACTCAGTTATCCAACCAGAAATACTTTACGGATGCGAAACCATATTTGGACCGTACCAGACAAGGTTTACCAACAAACAGGAAAAGATTGAAAGACAGATTCTACAACAATGCATCGGGAAAAACATTAAAAAAGACGGGATTTGGAGAATTATTCCAGACGAATCTATTTACAAAACGATTATCCCGATAACTAATAAATTTAGAAAGAAGAGAATTTCCTTTCTAGGGCATATTTTCAGAATGGAAGAGACCGGACTTATCAGACGGACAATCAAACTTTTCTGGAACAAGAAAAGCAGACCGAACTGGTTATACGAAGTACAGAAAGACATGGAGGAATTAGACATAACCTGTGAAAACCTAAAAATGAAAACCGGAAACTATGAGAAATTAAAAAATAAAGAAACAAGATTCCTATCAAAACCCAACAAAACAATAAGCCGGGTGTACTCTGAGCAAGAAAGGGCAAGAAGATCTGAACCCTTAGAAATTACTGGCAAAAAAGAAAAGCTGAAAAACAACAAATCAGCAAGAAAAGAAAGAACTTGCCAAAAAAAAGAACTAAAGTGATCCATTATGTTCTTAAAAGTAAAAAAAAAAAAAATTGCATTATTCAAAAATATTATATTAAAAAACCAACAAAGATTTTTTCTTCCTTTTTTTAAAGCTACACTTACAAAATATCCCAGAAGATGTTGCCCAGACTTGTGGAACTCAGAACATCAAAATAAATGAAATAAGTTCATTAAATTAAAATTAATTATTAATACTAATAAGTGAAAACAGACATAAAATTGTGAGTCTGCATAATTTGTATGATCCTCTAACAATTTCAGCTATTCATTAACTAATTTAAACAAATGAGGTGTTCACAATTAGAGGCCTTATATTTTATCTAATAAATATAATTTGATAAACTTAATATTTACAAAGATATTAATGATTAAAAAATTTAAATGGCCGCCATTTTGCTTTTTCAAAGGTAAAATGTTCAAACTTATTTATTTTGTTGAAGATATTGTACGGTGCATGTAAACCAGATTTTATTAGATTTTATTGGAGGACAAAGAGAAAATGAATCAAAGTAAGGCATTTATCCGCATGAATTTTTACTTTCCAGTCTAGTACTATTTTTACTTTCCAGTCTGGAAAGTAAAAATTGATGTTATTAAATCTTCAGCTTAAAAGATCAAGAGAATGAGTCTGTAGTGCAAGGTCACCCTCAGTATCACGAGATTTAGCATAGTTAAGGTCTCCAGACCTGCTGGACCGGTTTTGACCAAACTTCGTCAGATTACTTCTGTATAAGGGACATTAATGTCATTAAATTTTCAATATAAAAGGTCAAGGGGGTGAGGGCTGTAGACCAAGGTCACCTTCAGTAACCAATTATTAGTGGTTTTTCAAATTCACCTGACATATTCTCAGCCAACAAAGCAGTCAGTCTTTTGATATCTTTCCCTCTGTGCATTATTCCTCTTTCAAACATATTTCAATGGGCAAAGCCTGGAAATAAATACCAGTCTCATCACAATTAAAAATGTTTCTTTCATTATAACTCTTGCATATTTCATTTAACTTTTTCTTACACTCACACACCAAATTCTGATCTACAGTTTCACCGTAAACGGTTTTATATGAAGCATTATATCGAATTCAGAGTTTAACTAACCCCCTGATGGTTTAAACTCACCATAACAGAGTTTTCTGCAATTTCCTTTAATTTTCTTAATTTTCTTTTTGTAGACATTTATAACTGCTACTTTTTTTTTAATGTCAAGCATTTACAATTTTGAGATATTTTAAGTTGTGGTATCAATGGTTGTAACGATTTTGATAAAATATACAAAATTGAACATATAGTAAAGTATGTGTAGAAAATAGAGCTAATAATAAGAGCTACAAAAAATAATACAGTTCTATACCGTAACAATGACTAGTATACACACGCACATCAACTGATGATGATGAATACATGAAATGATTGAAATCATAACATCAGCATCTAGGCACGAAGTGATGCAATTCACAACAGATAAATAAATTAGTCACACTTGAGTATGAAATAAAACTGTGAAAATTGCAATTTTTTTATTCCCGCTATCCATTTTTCATAATTGATAGAATATTTTTTGTAGGTAAATTCCTTGTCTGTGTTCATTATTAAGAATTATTTTATCAATTAACTTCACTAAAAAACTACCGGGGACTCTAAAAGTGTCTGGTATTAGATAAGTCTACTACTGGGAAGTGACCTTCCCAGGGGAGTTTCACTGTATATGTATGCAATTTTAATTATGCAGATAGAAGGTATGTGCCGTCATAAAAAATGTAATGTTCTTTGTTAGATAAATTAGGTCAGTTCTATTTTTGTCATGTTATATAACATTTCAAATTTCTATTAACAAATTGTTTGATCATAATATTATTTTCAATTATCACTAAAAAGACATCTTAAATACATATTGTCATAGAGTGAAAAACAGCTCGACTTTAAAGCCAGCCTTCAAAATTGATTATGTCAAATTTTTCAATGATGTGGAATTTTTTTTGTAAGTACAAACTGCTTATTTATTCTATTTAATTCTTCTTGTAAATAATTATTAAAAATTATTTGTCATTCTATTTATTTTCTAATAATGTGTCTCATCTATTCAACAATGCATAGCTTATTTTTAATATTATTGTCTGAATGAAAACTGTGTATTAGCTGTGTATTTATTTTTGTGGTATCAACTTCTGTTAAAGTAAAATGTAATAATAGTATATAATGATGTAAACTATGAAAGTAAAAAAGAAAAGTTCAATAATAAGATTACATTTTATATCAAATTTTACATGTTAAACATATAAAATGAATAGTAAGTAATTATTAATGTATTACTGAATTGTATGTTAAACCTGACTACTTTTGAAAAATTCAGCAGTGTATCTAATTTGGCGATGAAAATTAGTTAAATATTATTGTTCCATGTAATATCAAAATAAACTTGGTTAGTATTTTGTTGAGAAGGTCATAATCCCAATAAATATTTGGTAATCTAATTGTGTCTAATATTCTAAAAATCAATCTCAGATGTATTAAAAATTTAAAAAGAAGTTGAAAAAATAAAGAAGAATGGGGAATTCCTATATTAGGACAGGTTAATTTTCCTTGAATTAGAGCTTCATTTTTTAAATATTTATTGAAAATTATACATAAATAGATGTCAGGAGTTAAGTTTAGGAGACTTCATTTCATGATTGTGAAATTATGATTAAATTAAATATAATTAAATTATAATTTAAATTAAATTAAATTTTTTCTATTCTAACCAGAATACATGTAGAATGGTGTAGGAGCTGCAGGGACACACCCCTTCTTTGGATCCAGTAGAGAGGCTAATTTAAAAAAAAAATGTTTACTTTTTTTTCAGGAGTATTTAATAATTTTTGTGAAAAGTAGTAAGTGCTTTGGCTGTCTTGGTATTGAGTGATTATTACCTCAACCCAGGTCCACTTTGATCGAAACTTCACCTTATTATTTTTTTAAAGTATTTAAAGCTTATTATTTTTAATTATTGTATTATAAGAAGCGTTTGAAAAGACTTACTGTATCCTACATCTCCAAAATAGAAAAGCTTCCTTAAAATCTTAAAGGTTTTTTATTTTTTTGACATGTTATATTGGATTGATTCACATTAGACCTAGAAGTTTCCGTTTATGTAGTACCTTTTAGTCAAGACTTGTAGGCAGTTGTGGACTTGTTTGAATTACGGGAGTGTCTGTTGTTTGTTAGTATATCCATGAATCATCAGACCTAAATGAGGATAGAAATAATTATGAGCTATTGGTAATGAATAACTGATTCAGCCATTCCCTTATAGGAAGATTGATTGTCTACTCCACCCCGACACTATCTATTTATAAAAATCACAATTAAATAGAAAAGTATTTAGTTTAACCTTAGAACTGAATCACTACATTGGACAATCATCCGATCATTTAAAATCTCCATTGTTTTTCCGATTAAAAATATTGCTTATAGCAAGAGTAGCATCAAAAGAAATAAAAATCAAGGATAAGACAAAGAGATAATTGTCGGGGCAGGATGTATTGTTTAATAGAATTTTACAACTGAATAGTAGCCAAGAACAGATTGAAGAGCTTTAAAAATTAGGTTGTTTAAACATATTAGCCTTAAAATTGTAGTGGGCTCAACCAAAATATCAACATCAACCTTCTTCACGGGGAAATTAGTGCTGCAAGTTAGGTTAGTTGAAATATAAATAAGAGTGAACTGGTGGTCAGAAAAAATGGATCTCTCTTGGGTCTTGCAGAAGGGAATTTGTACACAACAGGTCAGTATTTTTTGATTTCTACCAAAATATAAGACATGTCTTTTCCTTTTATTACATAATCATATTATTTACTATTAAACATAACTGTATTGAAAATTCTCCTCTTAAAACATTCTCCTCTTAAAAACAAGGTTATCTAATATAGGGCTGTATAATAATAATAGAGTTATTTAATACGGCTTGAAAATTTTTGCGACTACATTATCAGATTTTTTAAAAAATTGTTGTGAAGGAAAATAAAATTTATGGTTGATTTGTTTGCTGAAAGTTAAATATGTATTAACTGTTGTATGAACTATCTTCAATATTAAACTGTTTTTTTTTTTTACCTTTATATAAGATACATACATTCATGCTCATAACTGCTAAAATTAAACTCCAATTGAGTGATATTTTTTATAAGATTTTATTGGAGGAAAATATTTTTTTTTTTGAAAGTGATGTAAGAAAAAAGATTATAATTTTTATTTATTGTTTTATGAATATTTGAAAATATTCTTTCCATTACCCCATAACAAAAAAAGTAGATTAAATCGCTTTCAATTTTTAACAGGTACATGCAATATATATCCAAAATGGAGGTGAGCAAGACCAGCTGGTTTTACTGATTTTAATAAGGTCATTGTTGAAATTATTACCTTACTGGGTTATAGTCAGGTAGCCAGAGTGCTGAGTAGCAAAGACTGTGGAAATGGTAGAGGTATTACTGAAGATATTACTCTACCTTTTCAGCTAAAAACTAAAATTCATTTTTTTTTTTGGCTGTCATGTTAGGTATGTAGTATGAGTTTACTTTTATTTCTAAGGTTTAAGTCCTTGTAAAGGCAGTTGCTTTTATATGGATTTGAGTGCTAGATTGTGGATACCACTGTTCTTTGTTGGTTGGGTTTCAATTAACCTCACATAGGGATGGTCAGCCTGAGTCTTTTTCAAGACTACATATTTACTGGTACCTTTACACTTATGTGCCGTACTGCAAATACATTCCTTGGCATCTGTGCAGAGGACTATTGACATATGTCACTGTGCTGTTACTCTGTAATTTGGTATTACATAAATAAATAAAACATTTTACAAATATTTATAATTTTTATTAAAAAAAACTGAGTAAGTAATTTTATAATCGCAAAAGACAAAGTTGAATATCTCCATATACCACTGAACAAACTTTTAATTCAAGTATAATTACACTAATGCACACAGTTTTTGGTACATGAAAATTTTATTGTGCATTATTTAATTTTTATGGTTAATACAAAAATGCTATCAGAATTTCCATCACCCAGTTTTTTTTTTTTTTTTTTTAGATAAATGTGTTGAAATATTGCTTTTGCTGAATGTTACATATTTTTTTAGGGATAACTTACATAGAGAAAAAAATATTTTAAATGATTTCTAACAGAGGATGAGGTATAAACATAGCATTGTGAAGGCAATAGCTGTATATGCATCATGATTCATTTACTATAGATTCTGACTTATTAGCACAGTGTAGTCTTTTGAATCATACAATTATCACACTAGTATTGTTTAAACAGTTGTTGTGTATATACGTACTGTGGTTTCATTCTCTTTTGTGATTTATAGTTACTGTCTCAAGTCTGTCGTATTAGTGATTAAATATGACAAGGAAGTTTGTAAGTGATCTTGATATCTTCTCTTACTTGTGTTAAAGAATAACAACAAAGTTTGATTTTACCATTTAAAAATGTTATGAACTGTATTATGGCTGTAGAGTTGGGGATCAAGATAAGAACTGGGTCCTCATATTACATGTTTGACCTCTGTGAAATGTTTGAAAGATTGGGCTAGGGGGTAATTGGCATGTAAGTTTTGTCATATTATGGCATGAATTGCAAGACTACTATTTAAATTGTTATTTCTTTGTTGAAAATAAAATGAATAAGTAGTAAATTCAATCATACCATATAGAATCTGAATTATTGTTTGTTATATGGTAAGCACCTCATTTTAACGACTTACTTGCACTGAATCCTCCAACACATCTAACTTATGAAGATGAGTCAGAAAATGAGGTAGCCATTGTATTCAACATGTGGAGCTAGATGATATTTTTTTACGCAAAATTCTCTTCCCATGAACCTCATCTGAAAATCAGATGAATTAAACAATCTTGTTCAGGATTTGAACTTTTCAAAGAAACTAGCCAAGCTTTTGGGATCTAGGCTGAAAAGCTGGAATTTTCTCCAGGCTGAGACTAAAGTATGTTTCTTTCATAATGATCAAGAAGAATTTTAAGATTAATATTCTGAAGAAAATATTTTAATACTGAAACAATTATTTGTGCTATCATGGATCATGAACATAATGCTACAGAATGGAAATTGTTCATTGATTCATCAAAAATTACTTTAAAGTCTGTCCTTTTGTACAGTGGCAACAAATCCCCTTTTGTACCATAGCTTATGCAACTAAGATAAAAGAAATTTATGTCAATATGAAAATTCAGTACAAGTAATGTTGCACTATGTGGTGTCATTTAAAAGTTATTGCATTATTAATGGATTTGCAACTTGGTTACACTAAATTTTGTTGCGTTTTGTCTGAATGAGACAGCAAGGTCAAGACAAATCATATCAAGAAGAAATGGCCAAAATATGAAGAACTTGAGTCTGGACAGAAAAATGTTGTACATCCCCCACCAGTTAACTGTTAAATGATTCTTCTGTCTCCACCACATACCAAATAAGGGCTTTTCAAAAATTTTGTTAAGTCAATGAATAAAAATGCTACTGGATTGCATTATTTGAAAGAAAAATTTCCTTGTGTTAGTTATGCTAAAATCAAGGAAGGAATTTATATGGGTTCCCAATAAGGACTTTTATCAGAGATCAGTAGTTCGAAGAACTGTTAAGCTAAGTCAAAAATCAGCATGAAATCATTTAAAAGCATTGTGCAAAAGTAAAGTTTATGAAAATCCAATAGAATAGTGAATTATTAGTCATAGAAACATGCAGGGTGTTGTAATATGTACCTAAAAATTCATTTCTTGGATTCACACTCACATCTCTGTCTGGATAATCTCGGTACAATCAGTGACAGCACTGGTAACACTTCCATCAGGAAATCTGTTTTGGAAAACATATACAGTGACAGTAAAGTGCAACAATGCTTGCAGATTATTGTTGGATGCTAAAGAGGGATGGGATGTTCCAAATACCAACACAAAAGCAAAACAACTACCACATTTTAATTAAGTTGAATAGTGCTCTGCATGCATGGAAAATTTATATTCTTTTAAAGTTTACTTATGTATCATAAATAAAATGGTGACTAGTTGAGAATATTTAAAAATTTAGAAAATGTATCATGAATTCAGCATGAAAAGTTCTATTGGGATCAATATTTTATTCTTTTTTTCCAAAGTATAAAATAATTTTTATGATAGCTAAAGTAATTCTTCATTCTTTCTATCATAAAAAGTCATAAAACTTATAAGTGTAACAAAAATTTAACTGCCAATATTTTTGTAATAAAAATAAATTAATATTTGTTATGTATCTCCTAAAAAAAATATTTATTTAGTTATCATTACACACTTAAAAAAAAATGCATTTGTGTTGTAGAAAAATAATTAGTCAGTTAAAAGTCAGACAAGTTAAAAGACAATATATATATATTTATATATATTGTCTTTTACAATATATATAAATATATTGTAATAGTATGTTACTACATATAGAAAAATTGTAACATTATGTCACTTGTATGAAAACGTTTTAAAAACATGTCAATGATATTTATGTAAAAGTAATAAACTAGAGCAGGGAGAAAAGTTCCAGTAATCCAAGTCTTATCAATTGTCACAAATCGACATAAAAATTCCTCTGGATTGTGTCGAAACAGCTCGAGACAATCACTTGAAATGTTTTTCAGCACTTTTTGGTCGAGCATGAGCAAGCGCAGCACCTTTCTAGCACACAGCTTGTTCATGTCCAAGTATTCATGCAAAATATTGCACATATGTTCTGTTGACATGCCTGCAGATTCTGCTAACTGTCACTCGTCAGTGACAATCTGCCAAAACGAAGTTATGCACTTTTTTTTTCATTTCTGGCACAGTCACTTCAGAAGGGCATTCACTGCACAGTTCACTGCTAGTGTGTTTTCGACCCACTTTAAACTCTGCAACCCAGCATTTAACAGTTGTATTTGAGGAAAAGTATATCCCAGTGCATGTCAAGCTCTTCTAGTAACCTGATGAAGAATGGAATCATGTGATGCCATCGAAAAGTTACTAATGTCATCTCTATGTGAGGCCTGAAACTTTTCACCCTTCATCATTATGAAATACGTTATTTGAAACTTACTTCATGGTTTATTCTGTCGTAAATTTTAATTGATTTTCAGCTATCATTATGGAAAATGTTTGACTATTTTATTCTAATGAAGAGGATGCTTTACTGTCATATGCTGATACAAGAAACTTTCAAAACACTTTGAATGTTGTTGATATACATCAACGAGGTGTTATTCCTGTAAGAAGGGTATGTGCTATTTGTTTATGGCTTAAATTACTATTGTTTACGTACAAATTACATATATTTGGTGTAAAACTTTCCACATGCTATTAAAAATTTGGGATGTCTTGTAATGAACTGAAAACATGGTTATTATTGATTTTTAACATTATCCTAAAAACAGATTATATTTTGAGGTACTGCACTACATACAAAAATTTAGATAACATATTTAATTCAGAATGACTTAATATTAAATTCACATACTGACAATGGAATATAGAGAAGAAAATGTCTTTCAAGATATTGTGTATGGTATATTGAAGTGCTGACAAAACAAGATTACAGAGGAAAATTTATATATAGCAAGAAAAATTTATACATCTTTAAAAAAGAGATATCTAATGGATAAATGGGAAATTAAATAGATTTCCCTATATACCATTTTTACCTGCTGTGGTTGTATATCCTTATTACTGAATTTTAGTTATAAAAAAAGACAAACCATTAATCAAAATTATAATGACTCCATTACTAATATTTATTACATCCCGAAAACAACAAATCACGCATTCTTTCTTTTCATCAATAGTTTGATAAAATTGAAAGAAATTTTTTTGAATTTACTGTCTTATTTTTACATAGTGCAAGTAATTATAAATAAAAATGGAAAGAGAAACATGGATGATTTTACAATCATTCGAAAATGATTTTTTATTATTGTCATTTTTGGCTCATATTAGATTGATTTTGGTATTTAAATTAAAAGATTTGGCAGCATTAACTAATATTTAAACTATTACATGTAATAAAGTATACTAATCATTTGATTATAGCTTAGTAGTACTTATTTTACATTAGAAAGTTACCATCAAGAAAATTTTCTTAACAAAGAAGTGAATCTCAAAACTTACCATTTGAAATGTTTAGGGAATGAGTGTTTCAGCTTTGCTTTGTGTTGATTGGTAATCTTGTTTGGAATCGAATCTTGAAAAAAATTTTACATACCTGAGATGAACAGTGATGAGATGGACTGGGGCCATAGCAGAAAGCTATGTTTCCTTATACATACAACCACACCGTGATGTGGTTGTATTTATAAGAAATGTATGAAAATCTTTCATTGGTGTCAATTAAGTGTGCGATACAAATCTGACCTGATGAATTCATCAACATTATAGCAAATCATCTATAATAACAAACACTCTTACTGTTCTTCACTACTGATATTCTTTCTCATTGCATTATATTCAACACTATTGTTTTGCAATTGATTTTTCCATAATATACTGTAAACTTACTAATCTGTCGACCAGTTTCAGACATTCATGATTTTTGTTAAGAAAAAGAGATTTTTCAAGAGTCGCTTAATAATTAATTATTTAATACAATAAATTGAAACTGTCATGATGTTCAAGTTGGTGCCTTTGACATTAAAAATATCAGCAATTAAAAAAAATTCCATTAATAAAACCTCTTATTTATTTTAAAATATTGACTCCACTTGAAATGTGTGACAATGAAAGAACAGAATGCTGTGGTAAGAATGTTATTTTTAGAAAGTGTAAAACTGGTCAAATTCACTAGCGTATATTAAAACAGTATGGTAAAAAGTATATTAACCATATAAATTTCTGTAAGTTGATGAACAGTTATCAAGCAAAACAGGTATCACTAATTTTCTTCACAATGAAAGTTTCAACTGTTGTTTCCAAAATCACTCTAATGATCTTATCTCAAAGACAGATGCATAAAAGGAAAATTGCTGAAATTTGTAGTATGAGTTTGGTCACTGCCCATTCTTTATTCATAATAAGGTGAATTATGGAAAAATGTGTTCAAGGTAGTTCGAAGACAGTTGATTTAAATTCACAGACATTCAAATTTGCATTTTTACAGCACTTAAATAACAGTTTTTAGCAGAAGTTAATGCTTTTTTAAGATCATATAATAACTCATGATGAAACTTGGATTCATTATTTTGAAACTGAATCAAACTTCTGAGATTGCCCACCAGGAAAAAATTCTAAACATACTCATCAGCCAGTAAAGTGATGTTAACAGTGTTTTGGGACTGTAAAGGCGCAATCTATTGTGATTATTTGGAAGAACTACATATAATCAACTACATATAATGAGTATTATTGTAACAAATCTACTTTATAATCTCAATATCGTTAACTTTTTTTTATTTTGCCCTCAAAGAGTTTTTACATGACACCGATTTCAGCAACAATATACAGTAGGTCTAAAAAGTTCCCGAACTAACATTGTGTTCATATGACTTGTGAGCTCGCAACATGGAACAGAGAAGCGCGATAAAATTTTATGTTCGACTTCAGAAATCTTTTGTTGAAACTTAATCTATGATGATACAGCAAGCATTCAGTGATGAAGCTGCGTCTCACATGGTGAAAGCGATTTAAAGATGGTAGAGAGTCATTGAATGACAGCAAATGAAGTTGGTGGCCGTCAACAGCTGTTCACAATGAAAATGTGCACACTCCTGCTCAAACAACCTCATCTTACCCTTTGGGCCATAGCAGAAGAGCTAAACATTAGTAAAGATGCAGTACGTACAGTTTTAACAAAAAAAAAAAAACTGCCAAAAGGTGTACAATTGTAACCGGGGATAAAAGCAGGTGCTTCATGTATGATCTGCAAATGAAGCATCAATCTGCTCCTCGGTTGAGTCCTAGAGCACAAAGACTCTTTGATTTTTGCTGCCTTTAGTCAGGCAGCAAAAATCAAGAGCGAAAACGATGTTGATTGCATTCTTTGACTCAAAGGGTCAGATTCATCATGAATTTGTTCCAACCGGTCAAACCAAGAATTCTAAATTCTATTTGGAAGTAATGAAACGCCTGATGCATCACATTCATCGAATCCGGCCTAAGTACCAAGATCCGGATAATTGGAGTCTTTTGTACAACAATGCCTCAGAACACATGGCAATAGTTCTAACACGTTATCGTGCTACAAATCAAATCACTGTCTTATCCTGTCTGCCATATTCACCTGATTTGGCTCCAGCAGACTATTTTATGTTTCCAAAACTCAAGTTGAAGATGAAAGGCTGCTTTTTTAACGACATTCCATCCATCCAAAGGGCTTGCACAGAGCTATTGAAGGCAGTCCCACTAAGTGATTTTTCCAGAGTATTTGACAGGCTGTACCAGTGCTGAAACGAGTGTACAACTAGAGAATGGTTCTATGTAGGGGGCTGATGTGAGTAAATTCGTTTGTCTTTAAATCTGTAGATTTATTTAATTTAGTTCACTATGTAAGTAGTTCTCAACAATTCTATACTACTAGAATAAAACAACTTGCAAAAAGATGTGACAAGTGCCTAAATATAGCCAGAGATTATGCTGAAAAGTATTGTTAGTTTCAATGTCATTGAATAAATAATAATTTTCTACAGTAGTTGGTCTTTTTAATCATTAAATGCTCTCATTCAACCCACCATGAGATTATCAGTTTTATTCTTAATTTAAAAAGTCTCAGAAACTACACAAAAATCTTCTTAAAACAAATAAATTTTCCTGGAGTTAGACAAAAAATTGTGATTGGGGAATTTGAATTGGACAGGATAATTGACCTGTACAATATTGATGCGAAAATGGGAACTACTTTCCATGCAACTTTTGTATATTATTGAATTAAATTGAATCAAGTAAGAAATTACTAAATTTTATGAATTACTTATTTATAAAATAGTGGTATACAAAATAAAAATTGAACTAAACTTTGTGAAATAAGAAAGTAGTAGTAGTGTCCTGTTTGATGAAAATTTATTATTAATAATTGTATAAATAGCAGCTAATCAAAGCAAAGCTAATTAACTAATTAACATTAGTAGCTAATATGTCATAAAAATTATAGTGGCCATTTATTTTTGCATTAGAAACAAAGATGTAAGCAAAAAAAATATATATATATAATTATGCAGTAAAAACAAATCTAAAAGATTATTTCAGAAAAATAGGAAGTATTTTTTAATAAAAAATACATAAGGAGATCCTTCAAAAAAATTCATTGAGAATTGTACCTTAGTTATATACTTAACAAAATACTTATCATACAGTGAAATTGTTTAAACTTAGGTCTTAGTTTAAATTAAGATAGAAATGAGAAAAATCTAAGATTAAAAATATGCTATATCACTGGTTGACAAATTGACAAATGTTTAGTTTTTTACACCATATGCATTCTAAAAGGAAGATTATGGTTTGAATTCTGTTCAGGATTGGCGTTTTGCGTATGTTATAAAATTCATTTATAGAATAAAATTTTAAAAGATGGAATAGCTATAATCATGCAGTAGTCTTGTTGTCAGTATGTTTGAATAAACAAAAGTTTCTAATATAATGACCAAAACAGAATATGAAATGAAATTATTAGTTTACTCCTTAAATTTAATTCAGTTGACTACATTACATGATACTTTAGAATTTTAAGAATTCATAGAACATTATTAATGTTTATCAATTTATCTATTGGTTCTGTAGAAGTTAGTGGCATTTATTTTTCATAAAGTTATGCACTCTGCTCAGCTGAAACCTATTAAGCAATTATCTTTGCTGTTAATAATTACCATCAATATTATTGTTACTATCAGTTACATCAGTTGTTACAAACATTCATTTCATCTTAATCATTAGAATTCCCTGAGGTGATGTACAATAATAATGTTGCTATCAGATGCAATTTTATATTTCATGAGCATAAAATGACTATATTAAAGTTCACAGCTTAAAGAACACATATTGTAGTTGCCAAATATGTCTTTTATGGTTTTTTTATGGCTTAAGTGTGACTTAACTGTTTGAAAATTTATTTTAATTGGTTTTTGTAAACGAAGGAGTTGCTATACTGTAACATGATGCACAAAACAGTACCTGCCATCTTTGTATGTGCCCATCTACTATCCATTCTGTTAAGCTGTAGTAAACCAGTAAATGAAAGTTATCTCTGTGAGATGTTTAGTTTAATTTGTTTTCTTGAAAGCAGAAGGAGACAGTATTGCCAAGTTCCATAGACAGAGTTTTATTGTGCTTATAGTATTGATGTTATAAGTTGGAGCATTGTGAACCAAAAGTTTGCTCGGTTTATTCATTTACCTAATGAATGGAAAAAATCCTAAATACACTTTCAAATCAAAAAAAGGTGAGTCCAGTGTTTTAGGACAGCAAGGGTACTTTTTCTGGCAGAATTCATGAAACTTGTAACCACAATTATGTTAGAAGTTCATTATCGAATTCTAAAGAAGCTTTGGAGTTGAGTTCAGAAAACAGAGTGGGATGCTCAAAAAATGTTGTTTCTGTCCTTCATATGATAGTGTGTGGTCTCAATTCCCAGTTTACACTAAGGCTTTACTTAAGCCGTTAATGATTTTTTTTTATCATTATGTATAACCTGAAATCAATATACTTTAACTACCATTTCTTTTTTAAGTTGGAAACTTAGTGAAGAGTTTCCAACTCTGAGTTGGAAAATCAAAATTTTCTAAGTTGGAAACTGTGATGCCTTGAAACCAAAGAAGAGCTCATGGTTGGTGTCATTGACTGAGTGGATATCCTGTTCCATGGAGTTCTTCAATCAGAGTTTGCTAAAGGCATTATCATGATTGATAAGTATCATGACACCACCTTCATATGTGTGACTATGTGAAGAAGTAAAGTAGATATTTGGGTAATTTATTATACAATAAAATCCTTTTCTCTAAAACATTTTTTTTTGTCAGTATGAATTCAGCTTTGAAATAGGCCTGGACACTGAATTTAAGATCTGTTTATCACTCACTGTCTTTTTAATCATTGAAGTGCTAGTTTTAATCGTTGAATTACTGAATAATTAAATATCAGATTTTAGAATAATTATGATAATTTTGTAGTAATACATCACTATTTTTTTTTTTGAAAATTATCTATTAACACAATTACTGAGTTTTACTTAGGCATTTATTGTGTTCAATGAATGAATAAACTTACTTTTTATTTTCTAAACAGATAACATTTAAACTAATGAAATATAAGATAATTTTATGCTAATTTCTTGTGGGTATTTTTTTAGGTAAGGTTCATTTTAAGACTTTTACGAGGGAGATTAGAAGTGGATCCACAGAAAGATCGTCTTTTGTTCAAGCACATGTGTTATGAATTAGAGCGTTTACATAATGGAGAAGATGTAACTTTCCATGATGTTTTAAAGTAAGTTCATATTTTTATATTGCTGTAGCAGGAGGAGAAATACTCCTTTTTGTGATGTAAATAAGGAGAAAGTTTCCATATTTTAGTGATATATATGTTTGTTTGTGCCTGTGTAATTCCAGGTCAATTGTATCAAATTTCATGAAATATTTTTTAAACAATTTTTCTGAATTACACTAGCGATACAAAGTATATAAGACTTTTAAATAGGAAATGGTTAAGATACTATTTTCTTCAAGTACCAGTTAATGTGTCAGTAAAGTAGATTTAAAAACTAAGTGAATATTGGGTTGTATAACAATAATAATCGTGAAAAGCAGCCAAAAATGGTTTTTAAATGTACACTTTCTTGGATACATTCATTAAATTGGTAACAAAATTAATCTTTAAATAAAAGATTTGGGGTTAAGATTTTATATTTTTAATAAATCCTATTTCATTATCTGCAGAACCGATCTAAACAAATCGTTCCAGCACAAGCTTGGGCATTAGCAAAAACTTGATACAACAAGTGTCAGTAATAATAAGAAAATTAAGATAACCAAATTAAAAATAATTTATTATTCACAACATTTCATTGGCAATAAATTCCAAATTAATCCTTTATCTACAGATTTACTTTTAGTGCCAAAGAAAGTATTAATTTTTTTTTTTTTTTTGTATTAATTTATCTAGAATTCAGCTAAACTGGAAAAAAATGTTTAATTATATTATTATATGAAAAGGAAGGGTTTTTTTTTGTTTCCGATAAAAAAAAAAACTATCTGATCAATCGCAATCAAATTTTTACCTATGTTTCTTGGCATAACTGAGAAGGTTTAGATACATTTCATCTTGAAAAAATATTAAAAACAACAATAAAAGAAAAACAAGTTAAAAAGATAATGCTTCATTGCCTCCATACATAGTATGTTGACTCTCCACTTAGTGACGGATATTTTGTACTCTGGCAATAAATTTTTACGTAGTATATTGGCTGTCTGCTAGGTAGTGGTCAGTTGCACTAAATTCAGTCTACATAATCACAAGAGCGTAAGCTGCTGATAATTGGTAATTATTGAATACAATTTTAATTTGTTACTTTGATATATGTACAGTAGTCAGGTACATATATAGCATATATACCTAACTATACATATACATATAGTTGTAGTATTCGATTTCTCAGGTAATATGATATATTGGTTCTGTGGTAGGTGAAAAATATTTGATTATTAAAATTTATAAAATTAAATAAATAATAAGTAAAAAAATATACAAATATAAAATATAAATAAAAATAATGTACAGTTAGAAATTAAACATAATCTGTCAATTAATTGACAACGAACTGCTTGGATGGAGCTATGCGCAATGGCTCTCTCACACTAAATATAGAATCCTTTTTTTACTGCTAAATATTAATTAATAATCCCTTTCTTTTATTAAAAAAATTTAAAAAATAAAATTAATAAATAATAATAAGTAAATAAGGATACATATATAAAATATAAATAAAAATAATCTACACTTAGAAATTTATAAACAATCTTAAATTAATTAACAATAGACTGCTTCTAGTGGGAGAAAGTACAAAGTAAAGCTTTGCTTTTAATGTGGAGGGGTGCTGTGTGCAGCCACCCAGTGCACCACCATTGGTCTGCTCTGCACCAATAGCAGCTAAAATAAAAATGTGAGCACATATGAAAAACAAATCCATGCACCATCATTTTTATAGAGAATGATTTTGGCAGTATTTGATTAGCAATAAAAATTTGATTATTCAAGTTTATTTATTTATTTGTGTATCTATTTTGGTGGTATTTGTTGAGTTCTTTTTCTAAAATCATACCTAAACAGAAAAAATGTAATATTGGTAAAAAATATACAGATGCAAGGCAAATGTCAATATCACATTTACATGAGACTATGAAAGAGCGTGAGGCTCTGTTTTACGATGGTATACAACAGGAAAGCCACTTTTAAGATTGGAACTGCTTTTGAATATGATCCTCATTTGGATTATATTAATAGTACAGATTTAAAAATTGGTGCAATAATTAAAATATCATTATATCATTGTTTTATAAAAAAAAATGGAAAGATGAAACACCTGGCAATGTGTTGTTCTGAAAAATTTGATCTAATATCATACCCTGAATGTCATATCTGTGCAATTTTTAGAACAAAATTTTATGATTTACAGTATCAAAGACTTTAGTTAGACAAGTCTAAAAAATTAGCAATTAATAGAGCTCCTAAGTTCAATTTTTCATAAATAAAATGTGTAATATAACCTAGAGCATCCCATGTGCCCTTGTTTTCAACAAAGCCTTATTATCTTGTCAAAATAATACTGTATTCATCAATAAAATTGAAAATTCTTTTATGAATAATTTATCTAATATTTTTTATATATTAGATATTAAAGATATCAGTCTATAGTTAGTTTGTGGTTAAAAATGTTTCTCCAGATTTGAATACCGGTTTAACTTCTGCTACTTTTGAAGCAGAAGACCAAATAGATTTTTCTGTGTATAGATTGAAAATATGTTCAAGTGGTACAGTTATTAAGTAACTTTCTTTTGAAGATGTTTATATTTATATCAACTCCACCAGCCTTATCATTTTTCAGATTATCTCATTAATTTCTAAGGAACTCAAAGGTTTTGTAAAAATGTGTCTTTTGTAAAAATCTGGTAATGATGTATTCAACTTTTCCTTTTAAGTTAGTAGAAGATGGCTTATTTTATTATTTGTATAGTTTCATTACTTTTCATTATTATTTGATACTGTTTATACTACTTTTCTCATGTTCAGGTTATCATATAATATTTTTTTAATATTAAAATGTATTTTAATGTTTCATAAGATAAGGTGCAAAATTTATACTAGACTACTCAACAAAAATTTAAATGTATCCTAATTTCATTTTCCTATAATATTAAGAGATAAAATTTATGCCACCAGATCAGCTACATTTAATTATAATTGTATTAAACGATTTGATATCTATCTATATATATATATATATATATATATATATATTAGCTGTAAATGGTGTATCGGTCGGGATCATGGGTATTCGAGGAATGAGAACATCTTCACCTTTGAAAGGCCCCATTAAAATCATTGCTTCCACTACATTATTCATCAATTTTTTAACTGCAAGTAGCGTGCCGTTGCAGAGTTTTGGCCGATTAATATTCCGCAACAGGATAATTGGCACACCTATTTTCAATTTTAATATGTGTGGTGGCATCCCTGGCAGAACAAGTGAGTTTAAAAATTCCGTTGGATAATTAACTACTTCATCTGCTTCCACAACGGTGTCTATGGACTTATATGTAATTTCCTCTCTTTGAATGCTGGATTGAATAACAAGTTGATAGACATCTTTATTCTTTGCGTCAAGGATAGCTCGTTCACTGATCCGATCGTGATTTCTATGATTAATTTGAATATCAGGAAATACTTTCTCGATCAGTTCTTCTTTCGAAGTTACTAAATTACAAAAAATTATCAGGAAATGATATTCGTCTGGACGTCTCATCGACTGGCAGCTGTCCGTTTCCAATATCCAGTAACTGTCATGAGAATACCTCAGCTGATGGATCATTCTGCAACTGGACACGCATATTCGTAGTCGTCTGCAATGTACATACATGTCGCCACAGTGTTGAATATTTCAGACAAGCATTTATTTCGTCTGCTGGTGTCGATCGAGAAATTACAGGCAATGTTTGCCTAAAATCTCCTGCGAGCAAAATCAAAGCATTCCCGAACGGTTGAACGTTTCCACGCAAATCTCGTAACGATCGATCAAGAGCTTTAAGCGATTTTTTATGTGCCATCGTGCATTCATCCCAAACAATGAGTTTACATTTTTGTAATACTTTTCCCATACAGGATGCTTTGGAAATATTCCACGTGGGAGTCTCGATGATTTGCATGTTTCATTCACATTGCAGGATCCGCACAGCTGATTATCTAATTTGTAGGAGCTTATTTTGATGTAGCGGTGGCAAAAGATACATCTGGTTTAACCAGGCTCCTTGAGTTAATTGTCTTTTTATATTCTGTGTGCCACTGAAAAAGATAAAAACCACTGCAACTTGCACATTTTTCTTCATCTTCGTGGCAGTTAGTATCATTGTGGCCTTCCTTTGCACATCAAGCACAGATCTCTGTTTTCGAGCAAAATGATGTAGTGTGACCACACCCTTGGCATTTAAAACATCATTGAGGGTTAGGAATGAAAAGTTGTACTCGAACTGAAAGATAACAAATTTTTATTTTTTCCAGTGGGACTGGAAGGTTAAGTCAGTTTAAGAGATGGTGTTGGTTCTTCCATTCCGTTGTGCCTTTTTATTATATGCTTTACTTCTACATATTGGGGACGAAGCTCATAAGCTGTTTTAGTCTCTGCAAAAAATTACTCCCTGACTCATATTTAGGGTTTTGTGGGATTCTGCACTTATGTTTATATTACCCATACTATGAAGACATAAGATACATCAACTCTGCTCATTATTAAAATTTTCGATCATCCGTCTAGTAACTTCTTAACTTCTTTGGGGAACCACTTGAACCCATTACAACTTTGTTTATTAGGAAACGCGAGACCTTATGAAGGAAGCCACCTTCCTGATTATTTCAAAGAACTACAAATCTGATGTTCTTGTATTGCAGATTTGATTTCTCATCATTTAGATTAATGTTATGGTCTGAACTGTTATCCTTGTCAGACAATGTTGAGCAAGATCTTTTCACTAGACTATTTGAGGTGGTTTTTTTCAGACTGGCCACCAACCATCATGAAGTTTGCTTGAAGGCTTGAAATTTTGGCCCTATGAGTACCGGTGATATAATGGACCATTCCAGCAGAATGCACGTGTACTGGAGCTAGAGCTAAATACAACTGGGTTCACCCTGGTGGTCAGAGGGCATCGTTCGAGACTCACTACACACAGCCATCCACCCATTGGCACGATAGTTTCCACCTTGGGTTATGGTTGTGTTTCATAAGATGTCACAACACCACCAAATGTAAATGTAAGAAAAAACAGTGTACGATGTTGTGGAGTTGTGTAAGGGTATATGTTGTAATTTGTGTGGTGTTCTTGGTGTAGTAAATGTGCACAATGTTAAGTGTTCTGCAGCTCATTACAGTGTTCAATAATGGGCAGAAAAGCTGCAGAGGCTAGGGCTGTGGGGACGCCAATCCCCAAAGTCTTAACGACTAAGACTCTCCGTCAGGGGAGTCAAACCTTTTAAATCAGACCTGTCCTGAAATCATCAATAACCAAAATAATAATAAATAGTAGTTTTTATTCATATAATAAAAGAGTTCAGTGCTACTTAAGTATGCAATCTACAATAATTATATATAATTTTTATGTAGATTAAAATATTAATTTACTATTTAAAATAAATTAGGCAGAATGCTAACAGATTATGTGGGATGGTGCTACTTTATTTAGACCTCATATTAAACTAGCAATAAAAATCCTTGACCACAACAGTACATGTGGTCTACTATCATTGTGTATAAAATTGCATATAATTTGTATATTTAACGTTAATTAGAGGTGTTAGTGAGGAAAGCGAGCATTAGGTTAAGTGTGATTGGTCCCGGGTTCAAATCCCGGTCAGGCATGGCATTTTCACACACGCTACAAATCATTCATCTCATCCTGTGAAGTAATGCTAAGGTTTAGTGTGATTAGATTATATTGATATTGTATAAAGTTCAGTATGCTGAAATGACATTACATTTTGTTTTTTTTTTTTTTTTTTACAAAACAAAACTTAACCTAACGCTTACTTTGCTTGCTAATCACTTCTAATTAACATTAAATATATGAATTATATATAATTTTTATGTAGTTTAAAATATTAATTTACTATTTAAAATAAATTAGGCAGAATGCTAACAGAGTATGTGGGATGGTGCTACTTTATTTAGACCTCATACTAAACTAACAATAAAAATCCTTGTATTTCTAAGATGAACATAAATTCAATCCTTTATGAATATTATCTACACTTGAAAACAAATGTTTACCTTTACTTGGAAATGGACAATTTTTTCACAGTTTGTAGCAATCTCATTCTGACATTTTAATTCTGTTCTATTCTCTCTAAAAAGGCATCCACACCTCACTCTGAAGTTATATACAAGTTACAGGATCTTTTCTTTAGGACTTATTCTTTTCCTTGTTGAATTATTCAACAAATATATCAAAACCGATTTAAAAAAACCGGCACATCTTTGTTAAGATTTTAAATATACTTTTCCTTGAACATTTAAAATATCGTTCTTACCAAATTTAATATCAAATTCTATTTTCGATATTACAGGGTATTTTCCGCCGAAAGCCATAATCATATTTTTTGCTAATATTTTTTATTTATAATGTTCATAGATAATTTGTAGCTAATAAAAGTTTAGGAAAACTTATAAATTTTAAGGAATGTTGGATATTGACTGAATTAATATATCTCATGATTTTAATATGAAGACATTTGGCTAAATATCTTTGTTGTTTGTAGATGAAATTCCCAGGTTTCCTCATCACATTTTCGGCATAATCATATTTTAGCTGTATTGGTTAACAATTTCAAAAAAAATCTATGGAGGTTCGTCACCTTTCAGGGTTTTAGGATACTTGGTTGCCAAATATATGAAAGATCGATTATCATTTTACTGGTATTACAGTAACTGCTTCATAAAATATATTAAACTACATCATTTTATTTTTATCACTTTCTTACATAAAGTGAAATCATAAAAAATCAGTGTCAATGAATGTTGGAGATGCTAAAATGTAGCATATCAGATAAGTTCATAGCATGACAGTTCATAAGAACCAAAAGTTCAAATAAGAAAAAAAAAACGCTAAATAATTTACATTTTGGAATAAGAAGTTTTGGAGCAGTATCTATAAATAGTAAGTCAGAAATTAATGAGCAATTAACTTACCTTATTATCTACTTCACTTTCACGATAAACAGTTGTCTCTTTAGCTTTTTCTTCTGTATGATCTTGTAATGTTAACATTTCATTTGTTGCCCTTAAACCTGGTATCAGACTGTTCTGTTGTTTCTAAAAATAGAGAAGAAATAAAAAAATTGTACAATAATAATCTCATATACAATTTAGAAATTAAACATAAATTTACCCACCAGATCAGTTTATATGTATATTTAAATCTATCACCATAATACAACTTTACAACCGCATTAGAGATTATTTATTTTATAACATAACAGTAAACAATGGGCACATCAAAATGCTAGGTAACATGTCAGCATAAGGTACAATTACTTACACCTTTCACACATTAGAAATTTTGCACCTACAAATCTCAGCCTGTAAATTAAAATGACACAAAACATCTGCACATATATTAAACACAAAATTAATAACATTTTTATCAACAAATATATCTACAGATGTGAACACATATGCCAGCGTTTCTTCCATTCCTCCCTCAAAAAATTATTAGAAAGTGAATTCTCAGGTGTAGCATAAGTTCACTTTTTTTAGCAAATTTTTCTTTATTTCATATATCATCTAAATTGTTGTTCCTTCAATGTTCTCACATCAGTGGAAACATGAACAAGTTACAGGATGTCATGTCTGGAAAATATGAAGCCTGCGGTATCATTAGGATGTTGTTTTTGACTAAATAATCATGATGAATTATTAATCAAGTGTGAGCCGAAATGCTATTGTGGCGCAAAATCCAAATATTGTTTGCTCACATTAGTGGTGTTTTCTTCAGATTACCATTTATATAGTAAATGGTGTAAAACTGCTAAGTAATGATATTTATTCACTGCATAACCTTATGGTAAGAATTCATAATGGATGACGCCACTGTAATAGAAAAAAAAAGTACGGAGAACCTTAACATTTTATCAAACTTTGGCAAGCTTTTTTTCGGCCACAGTTCTTAAGAAAATTTCTATCGGGATGATTAGACCTTTATTTCAGTGTCATAACAGATGACCCACATTCTATCAGCTGTAATGACATGTTTGAATTCTGAATCTTCAGCTAAAAATTGTTCTGTGATGGTTTTTTTTGAAAATTTAACAGTTTTGAAACAAATTATGCTGCTACTAATTTCATATCCAAAATGTCAGTCAAAACGGTTTCATATGAACCATAAGAGAATCCCACCACTTCAGCAACTTCTCTAATAGTGATTATTGATCAGAATGTATTTATCTTGGTAAAATAGGTTATAGACGTGTTAGAATGTCTAACTTTTCTGTTGTTTTCAACCTAAGGCCTTGAGACACGGCTTTCTTGAAAATTGATTGTATTACTCATAAATCCTTAGTGTCAACATCATAAATACTTAGTATCATCCTCACCAAAAGCCTTCTTTAAAACTTTCACTACTCGATTGCACTTTATTCCATTTTTATCATAAAATTTAATGCAAATCCTTTGTTCTGTCATTTTCAAACAAAATAAATTAGCATTCTTAATAAAATAAATCCTTATCACTTGATATGCCAAATTTGAACGACATGTCTAATATGCTTGAATATTGATAAACTTATTTATTTGATTTCTGTTGTCTCATAATGCCTCAGGTCCTAAAGGACGGTAGGTGACATGTCACAGATTATATATGTATGTTAATCAATCCCTACAGATATGTAATACAAACTGTTTCATTTTGTCTATGAACCTACATCCAGTGAAATAAAATCATTTAGATAAAACAGAAAACTTGGCTATGAGTAATTATCAGTATTAGAAAAGACAACATAACATATCTACAACATAACATCAAAATCACTGGAAGCTGTCCTTTGTATTTTTCTCACTCACAGCCTATTTTTATTTCATCCAAGTATATTTTTATCGATTACTTTGTAGTCATTTTATGTTTAGTTTTCACTGTGATAATGCTCAGTATATAAAAGTTTCACGTACAGCAAAAATATAGAATAAGTGAAAAAGAGACTGCTTTCATTCACTGCTGCAGAAAATTTACGTAAAGGAGCATGGAAATTGTACAACAGGCAGAAAATTTGATACAGTAAAGCGCTAAGTTTGTGAGTGATGAAAGAAAGAAAATAAATGTCTCAGAGCCAGTAAAAATAACAGATCATTTTGGTGGAAAAAATGAAATATAAAAAAATAGAAGAAAAATTTGCAATTATAAAGTATGTACCACAGTTTAGATTCATGATTTCTACAGACATGTGTTGGATGAAAGCCCTGGAATCGCAGATGGATAAATATCAGTACGGATGGATTTGAGTCTTAACTGGGTATACCAATTTCTTTGCTGACACAGTTTCTTTGTTTGAAGAAGGATGATAATAGCACAGCAGATACCAGAAACATGTGAAAACAAATGACAGAATTTCAAAGATATATTATAAATTTATGCAAAAAGAACAATTATTTCCTAAATCAAATTAAGAATGTGATCCAACACCGGTGACTTTTGAAATACACCATCAACAACAATAACTGAAAGTGTAGAAGATGCAAACAGTGTAGACAGAAACTGTTGGTTACGAAAAACAAAACTGTTAAGAATACTTTTGGAACGAAAGAAAATACAGTATGCAATTTTGGACATACAAAATACACATACAATTTTTAAAAGAAAATCTCTACCAAAAAGTAAAAACTTTTCAGCAGATATTTTCATATAAGCCCAAGAAAAGGGACAGATGAATAATGAATTAGTACTGAACTGAATTAAATGCATCTGGGAGTGTTGATCAAAGCTTTATTATGAAAATCTTCCTTGTAATGGACAGTTTTAGGCGTCATACAACCATTGATGTAAAGCAAAGACTGATTGCTAGTGTGATATGGTTAATATTTCAGATGGAATATCATCTAATCTGCAAGCTCCAGATATCTATGTAAACAGACTATAAAAACAAATCTCCCTAAACAATACACACACTGGAAGTCCAACATGACAAAAGAGACATCATTTGGTAAAATTAAGAAAGCGTCTTAAATACAGATTTATGAGTGGATTATTGTGGCCTGGTCAGAAGTATGCTGATTAAAAAATTGTTCAAGAGATATATTTTGAACACCGATTATGAAGATAATAGCAATTCTATGGATGATGGAAACTAGAACACCGATTACAGAATTAGGTAAATAACTATTATAATTTCTATGTTTTTAATTAAATATTTCCAGTATAGACTGATTTAATAACATAAAGGAAATAACAAATACTACTTATTATACATTCAATCTTCTATGTTAATTTTGTAAATAAAATGCAAAGTAGCAAATTTTTTTTATTACTTCCAATTTTCCAAACCTGGGTGTACTTGGTACATGGAAGTATAAAGTATTTATGGAGCTATTAATGATTAAAAAATTTTAATGGACTCCATTCTGAAACTTTCAAAGGTAATTTTCAAACTTATTTATTTTGTACAAGATGTTAAGATGTTAATGTACAAGGGTATATTGGTTGATGTTGGGTAAATTACAAAAATTAAACATAGCTCGTTTGCCAAAGTATTGGACTTTGGCAAAACTTAAAGATTAGTAATCTTACATTGATTAAAGAAAATTCAATATTATGCAACATAATGTTATAACATAATACAATAATATAATTAATATTGTAACATAATGCAATTCATCATGTTATAATGATTTTAAAAACATGAGATCGTAATATTAGTACACTGAATTTTTCACTACATTTTTCGCAATTAAGATATATAAAAAACAAAGCTAATACAGTTCTTAATGAAATCTATAAAACTGACAAGATTGACAAAGCTTTGAATGAAACTGATTTAGATTATTTAAAAACTAAATCTGAATATATAAAACATAATATTAAATACACAACATGTAATGTAGTCTTTAAGTGCGTGGTTTGGGGTACTGTAACTGGTAGGGCGTATCTTGATATGCTTCAGACAAGGATTTTGCCTGCCATCCAAAATCTGTGTGGTGATTAACTTTTTTACATGCAACATGACAGAGGCCCGCCTCACTACCATCAAGATGTCAGGTTGTACCTCAATAAAACTACCTGGACATGGGTGGATGGGTTGAGATGCTGTTGAATACCCACCTTGGTCTCCTGATTTTTCACTTCCGGATTTCTATCTCTGGGGGACCGTCAAAAATGACATGGGACCGTCAAAAATTACATGTATTGACAAAAATCTGCAACAATCAATGACCTATGTGAAAAAGTCATAGTCATTTGCTGCCATTATACCATTACACTAACAGCTGTAGTTTGGTGTGCAGTTTGGCACCGTGGGCGTTGTATAGAAGCTGCTGGTGGTCATTTCTAACACACACCATAAGCCCCTCTTAGTACCAAAAATTGTCACTTTGTCAGATTTGTCATTAGATACGGACTAGCAAACAGTGAGGACATAGTTTTGGACCCCTCTGTAGATTTCAAAATATATCTAATGGAAAACATCCTGAATTTGGTTACTTTTTATTACATACAAATCCATCATTACATTTGATTTGTTTTGTTCCATATCCTCAATATAGTGTCATAATTTCTTCAAAAGTTAGACAATTATTACCAGCAATGCGATGGAGATGGTATTTCATTGCCTTGACTGCACTTTCGCACATGCCGCCAAAATGGTGTGCGCTAGGAGGGTTAAAATGCCATTGACAACAATCCACTGACAGATTCTCCAAAATGGCTGTATTATTATTTTTCAGCATGGTATAATTTTCACAAAGCTTGTTAACAGGCACCGATGAAATTTGAACTGTTGTCACTATAGATATTTGCACAGATTCCTTGGCGTGGCATGAATCGACGAAGAACTGCTAGGAAAGCATCAGAAGTTAAGTTACTTACGAGTTCTAAGTGAACGGCATGCGTAATAATGCAAACAAATACTGAAACGTAACATTTAATGCGACCTTTGCTGCGACATGTGCCAGATTTTATGAAGAATGGGCCAGCAAAGTCCACACCGTGCAGGAACAACTCGCTTGCTAGGTAGACTTCCCATGAGCTGGTTATGTGGTTTTGCTGATAACCAAAAACAACGTGTACATTTATCTAGAATGTATAATCCTTCTCGCCGAAGGTATCCAATAGTTGGATCGAAGTGAGCTGATCAATAACTGTGAACCAGCATGCATAAGTCGTTTATGCTCTTGCTCAATTAGTAGTCGCGTAAGATGATGACGCGGTGGTAAGATGATTTGATGTATTTGTGAAATGGAAGCTCGGAATTTTGTAGCCTTCCTCCAACTCTAAGAAGACCAGCATTATCAATGAGTGCAAGTCACGTATAGTTGATTTAGTAGCTAATTCCCACCCACTTTCCAAATTCGTGAGTTCTTGGGAATAACAGACGGACGCATTGTGCTAATTTTATGCAAGTGTTTAAGGATGTTTTTAATTCCTTAGTAGTGAGTGGCCCAAAATTTTGTGAATTCTTTGAACCTTTACAATTTTTTATAAAACAAAGACAATATGCAATTTTTCGCTGGACTTGTGGAAGAGAAGATGATTCCTTCAAAATGTCATCTGAGGAGGTGAATGCGACAAAACTTACAGTATGATGCATTTCAGGAATATCACTAATTAAGGTTGCCACAAATGTAAGTGACGGCCATTGTGATGGGGTTTCTATCAACCAAGACGGACCGTGCCACCATAACTCGTTATTTATGAGACCTTGAGGAGTGACTCCGCATGACACCATATCTGAAGGATTGGATGCTGATGAAACTTGATGCCAGGTGCATTCCTTTGTTAAATCTTCCACTTCACTGATGCAATTTGCAACGAATGTCTTCCATGTAGGTCGTCTCCTACCTCAGGACAGAAAGCTCCAACATATTTTTTGGCGTCCTGATTCTATTTCTCGTGTCAAAGAATTCTAATTAAACACCATAACCTACAATTTGAAACCTTCAGCGTATCTTGCCCAACGTGTACTTCAACAACTTGTTACTGATGAGGGATCCAAATTTCCTCTCGCTGCTCATGCTTTATCGAATCATACCTATGTTGATAGTTACTGGCTCTGCTGATATTGACACTGCAAAACAACTCATAGACGAAGTGGTAAAATTATTATCACTTGGTGGCTTTGAGTTGAGAAAATGGAACTCCAATCAGCCATCACTCTTAGAAAAGTTTCCTTTTCTAAGAGTTCCTTTCCTTAATCCTGACGCTCCTGAACCATATGGGCTCCTGATTTTCAGGAGCCCACATGGTTCACAGTACCGTTAATTTTGAATTGCGCCTCATCAGTCCACACAAACTTCCCTGCAAATTCCTCATCCTCACCAACCATGAGCAGAAACCACTCACAGTACTCCATCCTTCGATCTGGGTCGTCATCATTCATCACATGTAGCATTCCTTGTTCCAAACTCTATCTGCCACTGGCATTGTACCTCATGAATGTTCTTGTACTTCTAGTACCACTTCAGTACAGCCTTGCATTCAACAAACGATAAGCGAACCTCAGCCATTGTTACTACTCGACTGTCTTCTGCTGCACTAGCTAATATGACCGACTCATTCCACTACTGGCATAAATTGCCAGCTCTGCCTACCACAACAAATTTAATATCTTACAATTACACATTACATTAGTGAGTGTAAGTCTTTTTGTTTAGAATCTAAATCAACAAAAAAATCTCAGTATCACTCCATATAAATTTAGACCTGCTTTATGAATGCACGGCCTGAATTAAACGTGGAAGAGAACTCAAAATTCAGTGTTTAAAACATTTTGATAGGTTAACAAGTAACAGCATAATATTTATTGTAACATCTTTTGGGGTGCAGATGAAATATGTGTACTTAAATTTTACTGAATCTTTGTAATGTCTAAATTCGATTAGTAGTTTACTCTGTACAATTCTTGGGATGTTGGATCTCCATTCATAAAATTTTATTTGATTTGCTACCGGATCATTCCTGTCTAGTCAAATAGTAAGCACTTTAATGAAGAATGGTGAGCCTTTCCCTCTCTGGTCGAGTCTGACCAATAATGATTTACACGCGTCATAAAGGGACAATCTTAGCATCTTCTGTGTGATTTTGTTTTTATTTTCAGTCTTAATCTACAGATTCCCATTTAATTTAGTTTTATGATTATTCAAGCTCTGGGAATGTTTGTTTTATCTTTCCTTAGTATTAAACTACATGCTACATTTACTGTTCATTAGTATATTTACTTAGGTGATTAGTTATAAGAAAAACAGACAATAAGCGTGTAATATTATTACAGAATTTCTGCAATAAAGATACTTCTTTATAAGGTGAAGCGATTTACATTGATGGATTTAACCAGCAGTTACATTTAGATGTTCCCTTATGGCATATTTTCTCAGATACAGATTTTATGTATTTGTCTTACCGGTGCAAGCATGCAATAATTGGAGACATTCTTGTACATGTCCCTGTTTTCAGTAACCATGTTCCATATCTCGGTTTCTTGGTGCCTAGTTACATAGGAATCTTAGCCGATGAAATAGCTGATGCACCGCTTAAGAAGTTTGCTTTCACTTAACTATAATGGATCATGAAATTACGCTATGTATAACATAATTTTATATGCTGTATGAAAAAACAGGTGAAGATAGCTTGCCTGAATTAGCAATTGACAATTGCCATCAGTAAACTGTCATTTTAAAGCTGCTAGTATATTGTTGTGAAAGTCATCGGTTCCGACAGTCACCTTTAAGAAGGTGTAGTTTATATTTGGAATATGTCATGTCATCTTCTTTCTTTCAAAAAAATATATATACTGTAGTTTGAAATAAGCTCTACTTGAGAACGTTGATACAAACATATATCTAAAAAACATTTTGTTATCGAGTTACAGCTAGTGAAAGATTTTCCTGTATTTCTGTTTTCCTGGTGAAACGAGTTCATACTGAAACTTTCTGGTGTTAAACCGGATGGTTTTGTATGACTTTTAACCTCAAAAATCAAATAAAACTGATCGCAGAACTGTATCTCCTGCATTTTTCATAATATCCAACATAAAACAGAAAAAATAGCTCTATATACACGCATGTTTCTTCTTAGAGCCATCTCTTAACCTAAGTTGACCGTCGTAAACTATTCTTAATTTTAGGCGGCTGCTGTAAATAAATAAATAAATGGAGAACTTAAATCTTCAGTCGTTAAAACTTTTCTGAAATATATTGACGGAAAAAAATATGTTGCTGTTAAAATATCTTAACAAATTTTAATATAACTTTTCAAGAAATTTGAAGGAAACTTACTAGAAAACAGTTATTTACTTTAGTTCTAGAAGTACCGTTATTCAAATGTTCTAGAAGTACCGTTATTCAAATATCAGTTTGATAAACATAATTTGTTTGTTATAAATATTATATGCATGTGTGTGTGTGTGTGTGTGTTGTTTCTTACACAATTATTTATTTTGTAGTATAATTTAGTATTTAGTACGATTCACTATAATTATTTATTTTATTTACTTATACATCTATTGTTCTGTATCTACTTTTATTATAACTTATGTTGTGTTCATGAATTAGTTTTAACTTAACGGTTTTATTTACAGGAATATCAAGCATGCCATTATTGTTAACCGCTAATCTGCTGGAGAATTCAACTTTACCTACAGTACCTGTATTAGCACCACCAAGCAGTCAATAATTATAGATATTTTTAATGAAACTTTCTTGTTCAAAGTTTTTTATTGTAAATTTGAATAATGCATTTAGTGACAGAAAGTGTAAAACAATTTTGAATGTAATTTTACATGATGGTGTCTGAGTATAATTATATAATTTTTTAAATGATTTTGCCTGTGTTTGTATATATATATATATAACACACACATTTACTTTTCTTGTCTATTTTAAACATTTAATATTTTTAAGTAGAAGTGATTCTGTCAGAAAAGAATATGTATACGATCTTAAGTTAAATTTATTTTTCATATCAAGATTGACAGACTTGTGTTAATAATAAATATTTATTTTAAACTATTTCAGTGACATATTGTAGAGGTTATGATAATGATAAAGTTATTAAGCGGTGAATATTATCTATGTATGATTTATTTTCTTCTATGGAAATTTACATAATGCTTGTAATGTATATTGCATTTATGTTGTATAGTAAATTATGCTCGCTTAATCTTTACTATAATTATTGAAACTAACCTAATAAAAATATTTTTAAAGTTACATCTGTTCGATGCAAGAACTAGGACCATCGCCTGTACTTTTTCTTTACTTAGAAAGCTGTACAAAAATTTTCAAGATATTTCTCAATTAAATATATTGTGTTACAACAGAAAATTAAGGCGGGACTATATACCAATACCTTTGTGTACCGATAGATACAAAGAATAGATTTTTTAGCTGTCCTGATTTCAGGGCTTAAAAACTGATGCGCATTAATTTCACTTGTGCGATTCATCTGGAAAGCGTCATTATCAGGTATTATTATTTTCTCATCAGATTTCCTACCAAATTGTGAAAGTTTTTTTGGGTTATTTACCAGTCAGTGGCTTTGTTCTCTTTTGACTTAGATGTGATTCTGCATTACTGAATCTTTATAGACGAGAAAAAAAACCATTCCTACTGCACCTTTTGTTTAATACCTCTATGTGGACAAGGATGTCCTGGACACCTGCAGCTGTAGAAGGAGATGAACAACAAAAAAAATTATTTATTTAATTTTTTGTTGGCAATCCACTTTTGCATAAAACTTCAGATACTTCAGGCTTATATTCTCCAAAGGAAGGAGATTTGGCTAGAAATATATATATTTAACGTTGGAGTGAAATACAACGGTGCAACGCAATTTTTTCTCTAAGATCACTCTTGCAGAAATATGATATTTTGGAGTCTACTAAGCACTCTGATAAAGTCCGATAAAATTTTATCAGATTTACTAAAAATTTTAGGGTCCAAAAGAATTTCTATGACTTTCGTGCTAAGAGCTTTTGCAAATTCGAAATATTAAAAGTTTTTGCACCACCATCACGGGTTATTGCCTATATATATTTGGAATTGTTTTATGGCTTTTGGGTATTATAAGAAAATCTTTGAATTTAAGAATTGAAAACGATTTTAGAACTGCACGCTTTTTGTACAGGAAAAATTGTTCCAGCTCTGCTTCTAGACAAGGCACTAGTGTTCGAATTAGGTTTTAAAAGATCTTTGCTTAATTAAATGAACACAAACAATTAAAATCACGCATGCTGTTCTTACTTGTTGTAAATCAATATTACCTTTCAAAACCCGATTTGAACACCTACATTGCAAATCAATGGTAGCAACACAACATTCAGAAGTCCCAGCATCAATCTCTAAAGAAACAGAGTTCCACTTCTCAGTTACAACTTGAATCTATTAAATTCTGCAATGTTTCTGCTAAAGTTTAACTCGCTGTATAATTTTTCCAGTCGGTTCTCCATTTGTGCAAACAGTTGGGTGGCTGCAAACTATCTAGATTACAACTGATCTGGCCAACAATTTTGAGAGTTTTAAGGTAGGTCTCGCAGAAATGTTTGTACTAGTTCTCTCTCTCTATTACCTCCCGCATTCAAATACTGTTTGGGAGGATAAGGTAGAGTACAGGGCTCAAAGCTTGAATTATAGAATTTATTAAATACCACATATTACAACCGCATAATTTAAACACGTGTATAATCATAGGGAGCAATAAAATTACTTTTTTCACTGCTAATTCTCTTTTAAAATTTGTGTATATTATATTTCAACATTTAAAAAATGTTTGGAACTGTATCAGTCAATTTTTTGATTTTTTTTTTCTTTTGTTTACTTTTGCGTATAACAAAAAGTTTTTACAGTTTTATGATTGGTTTCTGTTTTTATAAAACAATTACAGGAAACTGAGCTGTCTGAGCATTCTCATCATAACCATAATTTTCTATTTTCTTTTTACCCAAAGAGTGCTACGCTGTCATATAACTGTGCTAGGCTGTCATATATGGTCAAATCTTTATATAATGAAATCGAGAATCCCAAGAAAAATTTGTTAAATAGAGGTTTTCATTAGAGGTAATAAGAATTCCATCAAATTTTTTTTATGAATGTTTTATCCCGTTTTATAATGAATTAAAATTGAATACAGTTATTTTTCTTAATAGCGCTGTAGAAAAAAAAAAGTAAGTGTAGTTTTTATGTCATGCATTACATATTAATTATACATTCTGTATAAAATGCATGTATCTCAGGTAAGAACTTACCTCGTACTTAGAATGTTTGTAGGCTATACTTAAAAGCTTCTTATACTCTGTTGTAGGTTGCCTTGCAACCACCATGACCGATGAAAGCACTGCAAAAATCCACAATGCGGATTTAAAAGATTGACGGTTGAAGATACAAGAGTTTGACCGTACTCGCATCTTACACGAGCATTTGGATATAGATAGCTATCGGCACAATGGGTGCCGCGTTTTTTAACGGTTGATCAGAAACGCAGACAAACAACCGTAACTCGACTGAATTTTTGCAATGTTTCATTACTGCTGATGAAAAGCGGATTCATTATTACTGCCCTGAGACAAAGCAACAGTCTAAACAGCGGGTCGAAACCGATGGAAGGCTCCAAAGAAGGCAAAAAGTATTGGACCTGCGGGAAAGTCGTGGCCACTGTTTTTTTGGGATGTTCATGGTGTAATGTCATTGACTACTTGGAAAAAAAAAAAAATCGGAGAATATTATGCATCATTGCTGAAGGGATTGAAGGAGGCCATTAAAAGACCAAACGTTCACATTTAGGCGAGAAAAAAGTGCTTTTTTAACTTGACAATGAACCTGCGCACACATCTTCTGTTGTTGCTGCTAAAATTCACAAACTGGGCTTTAAATTGCTTCCACATGCACCGCATTTAGCTCAGAGTGATTATTTCCCCGTTCCTGAATCTGAAGAAATGGCTTGGCGGGCGAAGATTTACCTCAAATTACAGTCATAGCCGAGACAAATGCCTAGTTTGCAGAGCTTGAGAAATTGTATTTTAATGAAGGAATAAATAAGCTGGAAAAACGATGGACTAAGTTTATTACTTTAAAAGGTGACTATGTTGAAAAATAAAAAAAATTTGGTAAGAAATTTTGTTTTTTTCCTAGGTCGCAAACATTCTGAACCGCCCTCATATGTATGCACCTGAACAATAGAGGGATTACGTGGTAAATGTTTTTTATGTATTTTTTTTGTTATGTCTATGTAATGTAGACAAATGTCTCGTTTAGATAAAGAACAGATGCTTTTAAAAGGGCATCGATAAACATACAAGTAAATGTACAAAGAATGGATCCTCATTCGTCAGTGGCAAGAAAAGTTTCAAAGATCTAAAAATTACAAAATTTTATTCACGATAACTTTATAGAGTTGACAATACTAACAGGTATCTCCAGTGATGTTTTCCAGCGACAGCGGACATAGAGTCGCGGAAAAAGGTATAACTAATTCCGATTCACCAAAAAAAAAATTTCATTAATGTTTTCTTTAAGTATGACTATGTTGACCCAGAAATAAATATTTCAGGATATGACGTTCAGAAAATATGATTGGGAAAAAGTATAGACGACTTTGATTTTCATAACCTCTAGAAAGATTACTCAGAATGGTGCACCGATTCAGCGAAATATGATCTGCCAGATATCTGTTAAGGAAGTAATTTCCACCTAATGGCATCAATTTTATAAGGATATTGCTTATCCTAGACAGAGAATAAAGATGCGTTAAAAACGAAGTAAACTACCACAAAAGTTCTTCTTTAATCGTGTTTATTGCTTCAAACAATTCAGTTGACTATAAACTTTTAACATTATTTTTAAAAAATCAAAACTTACTCATTACGCTTAAGTGATTTTAAGGTTAAATTTGTTGTAAATTTAATTTTTATACAGTATTATCATTATTATAATTGAGTTATTGTATTTACACGTTTAATTTTATGGCATCATTTTAATGTACTTTTGAATAAGTTACACTGTCTTTTGCAGATTGTAGATAACACGTAATTAAATTTGAGTAAGAGATAACTGATTATTTTTTTACGATTCAATTATTATGGTATTTTCATTGCTATAATAATTTCATAGTTTTAACGAGCAGTACATTTTATCGCACTTTATTTTTTTCTTTATAGATTTTTATTTTGGTTTCTTTGTAGACATCTAGGCATTAGAAGATTTTGGTGATAACTTTGGTAAGAAGCCCTATTAGGTTATTTGCTGCAGCAGAAACTCATTGTTGAAAATCTTCCATTGTCTCTTTACATAGGACAGTGATAATAGTGACAATTACACTGAAGATAGTGATAAGAGCGAGAAAAGTGTTCTAGTTGAGGAATTAAACGGAAGTAAGTATGAGGAATCCCGTAATTAAAGTTACAGTAATAACCATCTATGGCAATATTTACCGTGTAAGTAGTAATAGATAGTATTTCATTATCCATTGATGCACTCTACAATGTACAGTACAGAATTAGCAGACTGTTTTATTTCATGTAAATTGGTATACACCAATTTACATGAAATAAAACCATTTGTTAAAAAAAAATAGATCGATTATTTGTTAAGGGGAATTACTAATAGCGAGGAGCATGTTTTTACGTCACCACTCCAAGCTTGCAGCGACTGTACTTTAGTCTTTTAAAGACCAATAATACTATCCTCATACCAAGAAAAGTAAGTATTGATTACAACGACAATTTTGTCCTACAATTCAATTTACTCAAGTGCTCTTGATTTACTTAAAAAACAAGAAATCTTATTTAATCTATCTCTAAAAAATATACCCTATTTCTCTCTGCTTTATTCCTCTTTCGGAATCGAAGTCAATGCCTACATCTCCCACACTACTGCTCTATTAGAGAGTTCTCCTCCTAACAGCGAATATCTCAGCCGACCGGGATTCGATCCCAAAACACCTATCTTGGCGAAATAAGCACCCAGGCGGACCCCTAGCCAGCCGCGTTGCTATTTTATCTATACATTTACAACAGCATCAGATCCCCTCATCCGTGCTTTGCAGGTCTAAGAATCTAAGGAAGCCAGTAACTATGTTCAATTACTTTTCGGTTTTCCAATTAACTTTCAGATCAAAGCCAAAATTGATTATTGCAAGCTCTCTAGCTACTTTGGTGCTTTCAGCTTTGTGTCTGGGGTAGACATTAGACATGATGCACATCATTAATGGCTCTACACTTAGAACACAAGCCTGAATTAATCAAACCAAATCCAGCCAACTTATCTCAAAGAGCTCCATGCCCAGAAAAAAACTGTAATATGCCGATTGGGGGGACATCCACCTAACTATCTGCATACTTCTCACATCAGGAAAAATACCATTGGATGATATTTTAATGGCCATTGGATGATTCAGTCCACCTTAAATAATGATGGAAACCTTGGTGGTTTGTTTCTTTCATGATGCCAAAGGTAAGTTGCCTTCATGGCATCGTAATATAATTGGCACTCAGTCGCGAGGATATCAATGGGCTTAATACCAGAAATAACATGGATGACCTCTTCAGAGATAGTCCTATAGGCATCAATCACAGATAACAGTAGGAGATGCTGAGCTCTCAACAACATATTCCTTTAACATTTGTACCTCGTTCAATGAACCCAGACAGAATTATAACTTTGCACATACCCTTATATAGAACACACACAATTCTCAAATCAAGCCCCCGATTGAGGTGAACTGCTCTCTAACCAAAAAACACGCTCTCTAAACACTGAAGAAAGCATCAGTATTTTATTTGATATTAATTGTTCAACTATATAAAAAACTTGAAAAAATTATATAATTTAACTTGCATATTTATTTATTCATGTGGTATAGGTGCAGTGTATAGTGTAGATGTGGTATAGATTCATTTATAGACAATATATTAAGAAAAAGAAGGTTTCTATTCTATAGAGTTACTTAGCAGAAGCCAGTGAGTGAGTGTTGGTCTCATTGTTCGTTATTAAATGCATGGTGTGATTCAGCTGATCAATCAAGTTGGTGTGGCAGCTATAGCCAAACTGGCGCATAGTACTCAGCAGTAGAACTAGTGCGATGATGATGGATGCAGGGTGTCCACTGAAGCATCCCATGTTGTACCACAATTTTTGGATAATATTATTGTTTTTAAACATAGCAATGGTGTTCTCAAGTTCTGAATGAGAATGTGATCAAGGATGACAAAAAATATTTGGGGTACATATTATTACCAAGAGTATTGCCATAAAATTGCACTTGGAGAAACTGCAAGTTAGCTTGTTTGTTACAGAGGAGAAATGCACAAACTTCAGTTTTACTGACACTTTATTTATAAGTCAGCACTTCTTCTTTAAGTCTCAAATCCTCTGTTAGAATTGCCCCTGTCTGGCTCTGCAAGCAAGAGCAATATAAGCTACATTGCAGAATTGTGTTGACCTGGTATTAGGGAGATCAAAAATATATAGTTAATATAAACTATTACTTAATTTTCTCTCCTTATAAACTTTCTTCCAAATAGATGTTGAAGTATCTGTTTCTTAACATGTTATTAAGAGGGGTTGCAGTTGTTTGGCACAAAGTTAATTTTTAAGAATTATTATATATAATTTCTTCCCTCCAAACTGTGTCATATGCAGCGGTTAGGTCTACAAATCATCTTTCACAGGTGTTCTGAGATTTTCTTGAAAACCAGCTTCTATGAAAGTAGTTGAGGCCAGCACCTGGTTACAGCAGCTTCTGCGAGGCATAAAATTCTGCCTACTCAACTGGGATTTGTTCCAAAATGGAACCGCTAATTCTGTTGTGAATAATCTTTTCCAAGAGTTTTTAACAAGAAAATTGGTCTAAAAATTTGATTCTATGTAGCTACAATGCTTGTCCACATCCATTCTTTAAATTGTCTGAGTTAAACAACTCACATGGTTATTAAAATAACCTTGTGAGGTTTTTTACCAATTTTCATATTTTAAATAGCGTTTTGTGAAAATTTACTTAATTTTTTATTATAAAATCATATTTTCGTATTTGTTGTTGTACGCATCTTGAATACATAATGATGGACATAACTCCAAAAAAGCATTTAAAAGTTGTTTCTTTTTCTGAGCATACTAGTATGACTCAAGAGTATAGTGTTGCACTAGGGACAATGAATGCTATTTTAATACTATTTAAAGAAAAACTATTCCAACACAATTTGGTTATTAGTGAAGAAAATTTAACTTTATAAAATTTCACTTAAATGGAGAATTAGCAGCCCACGTAACAGATTTTTTGTAACAACTATTATACACAATTATTGCAGCTAGACGGAAAGTCTGTCAGCCAGCTAAAGAGCCGCTTTTAACACCAGCAATGTGCAAATAATGTCACTTTTTTTTCAGGGACAGTGAGTTCCATAAGTTAGAAAAGCATTAGATGAAAATATATCACAAGCTCTATCTAACAACCAGTTAAAGCTAAACATCCCCAGAAAAAATATTTTGGGGTTGTTTCACATTTGAAGGCAATGTTTTGAAGAATAAAACATTGAAGTGCTCCCATGTCCAGACAACTACCTGTCTTAAACCCAATTGAAAATCTTTGGGTATTAGTAAAAAAAAACGCTCTCAAAAGTGGTACAGAATGCTACAAAGATTATTTTCCTAAGGAGGTAACACATTGCTAAACCATTTCTCAATAAATAGAATTCGTAAAATTTTTTTAAATTATAAAAGACTGTTTTTTTTTATTTATTTGCATTACAAAAACACACCCAAATAAATAATTCTATGCCAATTAATTTATAAATGTTGCTGAAGTCAATGGATTAAATATTTTTATTAATATCTATTTTTCTGCCGTGCTCCACTATATGATTATTTTGTATTGTTGGTTGTGTAAACTATTCAAATGAAAGATTTCATAATTTACAAATAAATGTATCTTGTGAACTTTAGAAGTTTTTATAAGCTCTTCTAAAGTTATAAATTCTAAATTAAATTAAGCAAATAACCTCCTTAAAATATATACGACCAACCCAAAGATGACAAGTTTAATTTACTAGATTATTGGGAATGAGGAGATTTATTTTTTAGGAGTCGAGTTATTATACTAACAGAGGGATTTATTCACTTACATTCAAAATTCTAATAGACATATATTTGCTTTTGTTGTAATTTCTCTTTTCAATCGACACTATTATTTAATTCTATAAGCAAGTTCAACTAATTTTGGGTGTAATCCAGCAAACCTCTGAAATTTATTTACAAGCATATTTACAATTAGTTTAACAAGTTTACCTGGTTTTCAGCACATCTTTATAAAGTGCTATACTAACAGTTCAGGTCTGAATAAGTCCCAACAGCAGGTTTTGTAGTCAGCAACAGCAGGTTTATGTTATATAAATTATTTTTCCAAGAACTGATAAAATGCTTCATTCATTTGTTGTAAAAATGTCAAATTACCTAAAATGATTAACTGAATTCAGTCTTAACCAATTTAGTCATTTTCTGTCTTTGTTTAGTAACAACTTAAAAAGGGATATTTAAAAAAAATAAAAATTAATCTTTTTCTATTCAACATTCATCTAAATTAACTAAATGAAAATTTAAATCCCTTGATTTTTGTACATACTCAAAACTCAACTTTGACTTTTGTTTTGGGTAAAAATAATAACCAATAAATTACAATAATCTATTACTTTACACTACCTGTATAATCTTTCTTACAGCTGTAATGTTATGAAGCAGCTGAAATGAAACAAACAAGTTGTGTATCGACGTGCAGGTACACGACTCCTGGGCGTTGCGCACCTGCATGGGTACACGAGCTCTCTTGTTCCTCTGAGCCTGCCACTAAGTACACCAATTGTTGTAATTCATTTTATAACTTAGTAAAGCATTTTAATTTAGAATTTGTATTATGCAAAGTTTGAAATATTTATCTGAATAAAATAGTTATTTGCAAACTTGTATTATGTACTCGTAGTTCTTTTCATGACACTTCTAATATGCCATTGTAAGATTTTAAACACCTACAGTATAGCTAGCCTAAAAATAAATGCTATAAGAAACCTGTGGAAATGTGTACCCTGTTGGGGACATGAGACACTTCAGTAATGGGTGGAGTGTGTCCTTATGGGTATACATTTACAATTTGTATACCTATATGGGCGCATGATGTCGTGAATGTGTTATACATTGAGTTCTAATAACATTTAGAGTTCTTTGATTTATTAAATAAACTAACATCCAAAAGGGAGTCAAAACTTTTTTGATAAAAGTTTATCAAACATAAAAACTGGTTGTCATTTCAATGGGAAAGCTAACGCAAGGAGTTGTACTAACAAATTTTTGGATAACAAACATTCATTCTTACGTTAATTAAGAGCACATATTTGGTGAGAACTGGGGCTGTTAAAGGCAAGTACCAGTCAGAAAGGTAGGCTTCACTCTTGATATTGCTTTTGTTAGCACATTGAAAAACATGATGATCTCAATCTGGCTGAAGGTGTGTTTCCCTTCTTATCGCATTGCAATAATGCACTGACCAGTCTCTATCGCTCATACTGAATGTAGTTACAATTACCTGAACAAAACAATCATTTTGATTTCATCTCAGTAATTGCATTCTGTTCTTTTTTTGACAGTTCTGTTCTCTCTTTTGACAGTTCAGTTAAATCATAAATTGTTGATGAAATTATAACAACACACTAGTAGTAAAATATATAATGTATTAAATACAACGATGAAAAAGCTTATTTACCTCTAAGAAATAATAGGCTTACACCACCCAATTATAGTAATTTTATGCTAAATGAAGTTAATATGTAAATAATTAATTAACACTTTTTATCAACTCAACAGATAATCTACAATAGAAAATATTAATTGAAGAATAAAGATCAAACAGTGATCTTGCAATTTCACTCTATGTAGTGAACCTGCATATTCAGTTTTAAGTCATATATTAATTTTCCTTCAATGTGAATGATGAGTGTGTGACAACTTGGTGATGGCAGAAGCATAACAAATAGTGATAAGTAAATAGTTCTATGAATACTCAAATAATAAATAATATTTGAGAAATGAGATCATGAAAATTAAATAAGTTAGTATGTAAAATTTGAATATAAACCAAAGAAGCAAAAGTCATGTTCCCAAAATACCAAGTATATTGCTTTTTTTTTATATGTGTAATAGAAAGCAGGATGGCAGTGTTGTCACCTGAGATGCCTTGCATTTAAAATATGTTTTTCTTTTTATAACATTTTAAGCAGAAAAGATCAGGATTAAGATAGCGGTGAAAAGTTTATCTCTCCCCCATAAATAGGTAAGAATAAATTAAAATAATGATGAAATATCAACAAAATTATTTACATTGAAACTATTTGGAATTTTTATGTAGATTCATTTTGTTTTTTGTTTCTAAAATTATATTCAAGCGAAAAATGGCCAAAAAAATGCTGAAAAGAGGGAATGGGTATGCTATAGCATATTTTCTTTAAATGCTTTGCAAACTAGGTTTGAATACGAGCCAAGGTCATTCAGGAAGGAAGTCTAGTACTCATATAAATTACTTATTTTTACAAAATAAAAAGAAAAGAAATTTACAAAATTAAAAATAAAAGAATAGAGTATTTTATGTAAAATCTTACAAGTAATTTATGACACATATGTCATTGAAATTTAATAAACATCATGTATTACTGCTTATTTAAGGCAAAATTTGCCTAATGTAATATAATTTCAACACATTCAAACAGATATTACATATCTAGTTCAGCAAGAACAATCTAGTGTAACATGTAAATAAACTTACTTAACTTTGTAAAGAATTAATTTTTTATTAAACTTTATTATTCTGTAAGTTCATTAACAACTAATTAAATAAATTTAAAAATCATTTTCATTTTACAAATATAACATATTTTTTTTTGTTGAAGTTAATCTTTTTCCTAGTGTTCAACAATATATACAGAATATATAAAACGTATTAAAAAATTTAACAATTAATTTACAAATAATCATTGTAAAACTTCAATTTGTACTATTTAATCCTTTTCACATTTTGATTTCTGTTTCATTAAAAAAATTAATGTGAAACGAAAAAAAATATTGTAAGAAATATGAACTTATAAGAAATTATGGAAAACCAAATTAATGCATGGTCAACAAACTTTAGTGTTCACATGGCATGTACCTTTATCCAAGATGAAACATATTTATATTGGGATTTTGATGCCAAGTTATCTTTCATTTAACAATTTTAGATTTAAATGAAATAAATATTCTGAAAAATAATGGATGCGAGTAAAGTGTGATCTTAATGAAGTAACAGTAAACCAGAAATACCAAGTGATGTTCAATAAATGCATCAAATATTACCCTAAATCCTTAAGTATTTGTTGTTGAGAAATGTTTAGATTAACATAATTAAAATTATCAACTTTTTAAACAAATACTGAAATTTATTTATTAAGTATAATTTTTAAAATTCTTGTCATACTTAAGTAATAAGAAAAATTACTTGTTAAAGGTAGGTTCCATTTATATTTTTTTGTTTTACTTTTTAATGAATAAAATGAATAGACAAAATTTAAAATGAGAAATTATTCAGAACAGAAGAGTAGTTGAATTTGATGAAGATGAAGAGAGGGAAATATTTTGATTGGGGCATATCCCAATCAAAAACTGCCTTCAGAAGAGAATTATAAGAGAGGAAGAGGAGAAAATAATGACTGAGATACTTATAAACTCCAGACAAATTAATTATAACAGACAAATTGATGAAAGAATAACTCTGAAATATCTATTAAAAATAAGATATGTAACAAATTAACTTTTCAAATTATTCATCAGTGCTATGACATCAAAATGTTTAAAAAAAATAGAATATAAGTATTAATACAATGACTGCTATTACATTTGACATAACCCAGCTAGAGTTAAAAGTAACTGATGCAAAGTGAATTCACAAATACTAGTTGAATTACCTAGTAATAAAACAGGTGCAGTATTATTAGTCAGTTTATTATTGGACCGTTCATTTTTGTCAAGACAAATATAAATATTTCTTTTGAATGTTTCTTAACCAACAATACAGCAAATGATGGTGATCTCCACATTTTTATGAAGAAGCTAGCAAGAAATATTATCACTTATTTTTCAGCTGGATTAGGTGTAGCAGATCAGTATCCAAGGTCACCTTGCATAACACCTACATATTTACTTATATGAATGTATGTTTACCTACTTATATGAATACATATTATGTAAATAAGAGAAGTTTTAGTGATGAGAATTTACAAAAATTATGTTGAAGTTACACAAAGTATAGTAAAACCCTGTGATAATAGCAGTAAAGAACAAACAAAATTGCTGTTATAACAAAATTTTCATTATAAACTTAAATGTGGACAAAAATTGATGCATATTCAAATTATTTCATACATTTGTAAATATTTCCTCATTTTAATTAAAACATTAAAATAAAAATTGTCATTTCGCAAATAAAATATGTATATAAAAATAAAAACTTTACTTGACTCTGGATATCACTTTATTCATCACTGTTATTCCTTTGCTTTCTTTTGGTGTTATTTATTAGATAATTCTATATAGAAGAATAAAATATTCAAATCCCAAAATAAATGTAAGGATAATTGGTGAACTTGGTAATGAACAAAACTGCTTTACACTAATGATTTTGAAATATTTCTATTATTTTTCATTCACATTTATGAAAATATATATCAAGCATAACTTATATAAATTTAAGCTAAATCAGTATTTAACAATTATGTTGTGTAGTGATACTTAGTTATTTTATTTTATTCATCTAATCTTCCTTGTTAAAATATGTGTTTAATTATATGTTCAAGATATTAAAGCAAATACAAGGTCTGGTCAAAAAGTATTAGACCTTATCTTTTTCATACCAACTAGCTTCGTTACAGGGTAACGACCATAATACATGTGAACTTGTTCAGACGTGAGTATGTGATTTTGCGTTAAATTGCTATACTCCACAATCACTCTAGGCTGCTGTACAAGGTTTGAATTTTAGTTTTTCTCAAAAAACTTTAATTCGTTTACCAATACTGATTTTGTCATCTTCAAATTTCTCTTTTTCAGCTGTAACAAATTTGTGCCAGCACTTTTTCCAATCTTCAAAGTACCTCTGGAATGCAATTTCCGGCATGGCATTTAGCTCCTTAGTGATTCTGTCTTTATCCCTTCAATGTAATCCTTATTGACTGTGATAATGATTCAGTGGTTTGTAAATGCTTGTTTTATTCATTGAAGAATTGCCAAAAGCAACATTCAATATTTCCAATTGTAACCATACCAAAACATGTGTAACTTTTTCAACAGCCAATAATAAACTAAGCATCCAATATGTACATCCAAGTGTACCAACACAATAAAAAAATTGTGACAACTGAACTTATACAGTCTGGGAAATTTAAAAATTCCATTCATTTTCTAATCAAATCTTGTATTCAAATATGTATTCTGTGTTTGTTGCATTCTTGCTTTGAGTGAAAGTTTTGGATGAAACTTTAATCCAAAATGATAAGAAACTGAAGAAGGTTAAAAGATAAAAATGGTCTTGGTTAATGAAATTATGAATACTACATTTAATTGCTTAAAAGATGGTTGAACATCTAATGAACATAGAAACAATCTATAAAATTCAGTGCTGATGGAAAATCGCAGAATAAAAATTACAGATTTTGAAAGAAAAACAATTCTGAGTGACAATCTTTCCGTAGGTCATTGTTGCAAAATTTATGTCAAGTCTCCTCAAGGGAAAGTTGTCTGAGAGCATTACAGATGACTTGGTGTATGGCAACAGTGCCAATCTTGATTTTATGAAGAAAATCACAATTAGAGGTGAAACCTGGGTCTACAGTTACCGTGAGACGAATGCAAATGGAGACTGTTAATGCTACAGTATCTATAACTGAAGGCATGGCAAACACAAATCGAGCTGAAAGTTGACAATTTCCTTTGACCACCAGGGAGTAACTAATTATAAGTTTGGTCCTGAAGATCGTAATGTGATCAGAAGTAATACTGGATTATCTACAATATACTGTTGAAAGGTCAATTATTCATGACAATGCTGCAATCCAAGGACTGCATTTTCATCAGACTTCTGTATCAAAACTTGGCATTCAAATGTTTAGCAGCCTCCCTACTCCCATTATGGTTGTCATTTCCTCATAAGTTAAATTAGCCAAATCAACAATACATTTAAAATGAAATTTAAAAGATTTTACTGCTGCCTCCCATATGAGGGGATCATGGAGGAATAAATGATCAGATAATACTGTCCTTTAACAAGAAATCATTAACCTTGTCAAAATGTTCCCTTGATTGAACAGGTCATTCAGTTCCTTTAATTCACACTTTGCAAGCAATTTTGTTGGCGCAAAATTGCTTGAAAAATTGTCTGAATATATCTGTTGACACCTTCAATGATAAGGGATAAATCTCTTCAAGGCGCCAACAAATGCTTCGGTTGTTAAGTCACTGACAAACTCTAAGTGAATTGCCCTTGTGGCAAAGCATACAAAAACACACACATGTGATTTTAACAAGGCTCAATTGCAACTCTGGCTGATGTAAAATTGTACACAATAGTCTATTCCGACAATCAAAAATGGTCTATAAGTCTGAATCTTTCTCTTGGTAGATTTCCCATTTGTTGATTTGAATTTATTGGATTCGTCTTAAAGCAAATGGTATACTTATGAACTACACTCCTCACTAAGCTTTGTCCATGAAGAGGCCAAAATTTTTGCCTAATGGCAGCCAGTAATCTTTGTCCAACATTAAGATTCCGTATATGTTCATTAATGAATATAAGTTCAGCCAGTTTGTTCTTAATTAGTTATTAATTAGACAATTGGAAATTTTGTATTAAATGGCATATTAAAATTTTTTAATCACCCTCCTACTTGAATAATTCCATCAGAATCTATAAAAGGGTTAAAATATTTAAGTTTACTTCTAAAAGCTACTTCATTTTTTGAGATTAACGACTTGTACTCCTTATTAAAGTGCAAATGTTGAACATGGTTTATAATTATACTTAGTGCATTGTTGAGTTCTGTAGCTGATAATGGACCACTTTATTACAAGTTTTTACAAATCTACAAACATATGCAATCGCTTGAAATAATTTGGTTAATGAAGAAAATTTATTTACAATGTTCCAGTCATTTTCTTGTGTTACAAGTAAGGACACAGTTGAGTGTTTTTCAGGAAAATCCCCGGACAAATCTGCTGAATATTCTTGACTAAGAGGAAGAGGGTCAATATAAAGCCAGTCCAGCCATTTCACCAGAGTCTGTTGTCCTTCAGTTGAGTAGGAACTACACCATGAGTTAAGAGATCTATAGGATTATCTGATGATGAAACATGATGCCAAATAGCATTTTGAGAATTTTTTTAATTTCCGCAACCATATTGGCTATGAAGGTTTTCCAGTATGATGAAGGGCCTGTATACTTATATACTGTGTATGTATACTCATTCATACACTGCTACTCTGGAGTTAGAACATATTAATTTCACAGTAATGATGCCCTCTGCATCAATGGATTGTAAATAAATACAGGCACAGGATAGGAAAGAACCAGAAATTATTAAAATCCATGTTAGGGAGTAGGGAGGCTGCTAAACATTTGAATGCCAAGTTTTGATACAGAAGTCTGATGAAAATGCAGTCCTTGGATTGCAGCATTGTCATGAATAATTGACCTTTCAACAGTATATTGTAGATAATCCAGTATTACTTCTGATCACATTACGATCTTCAGGACCAAACTTATAATTAGTTACTCCCTGGTGGTCAAAGGAAATTGTCAACTTTCAGCTCGATTTGTGTTTGCCATGCCTTCAGTTATAGATACTGAAGCATTAACAGTCTCCATTTGCATTCGTCTCAAGGTAACTGTAGACCCAGGTTTCACCTCTAATTGTGATTTTCTTCATAAAATCAAGATTGGCACTGTTGCCATACACCAAGTCATCTGTAATGTTCTCAGACAACTTTCCCTTGAGGAGACTTGACATAAATTTTGCAACAATGACCTACGGAAAGATTGACACTCAGAATTGTTTTTCTTTCAAAATCTGTAATTTTTATTCTGTGATTTTCCATCAGCACTGAATTTTATAGATTGTTTCTAGGTTCATTAGATGTTCAACCATCTTTTAAGCAATTAAATGATTGTCTGCTACTCTCCCACACTCATTCACTCTCTCTCTCTCTTTGTGTGTGTGTGTGTGTGTCTGTCTATTTCTCTCTGTGTGTGTGTGTGTCTGTCTGTTTCTCTCTGTGTGTGAGTGTGTGTCTGTTTCTCTCTCTGTGTGTGTGTGTGTGTGACTGTCTGACTGTTTCTCTCTCACTCTCTCTCTATGTCTGCGATTTTGTGACTGCTTCTTTCTCTTTCCCCCTCTTTCACACACACTCACACACTCTCTCTCTCTCTCTCTCTCTCTCTCTCACACTCTCTCTCTCTCTCTATCTCTCTCTGTGTGTGTGTGTGTTTATGTCTGTGTGTGTATTGTGTGTGTATTGTGTGTGTGTCTGCCTGTCTGTCATTCACTCTCTCTCTGTGTGTGTGTCTGCCTGTCTGTCATTCACTCTCTCTCTGTGTGTGTCTGTCTCATTCTCTCTCTCCCTCTGTGTGTGTGTGTGTGTTTCTGTCTGTCTGACTGTATCCTTCACCACACTCACTCTCTCTATCTCTGTGTGTGTGTCTCTCTGTTTCTCTCTCTCCCACTCTCTCCCTGTGTGTGTGTGTTTGTCAGTTATTCTCTTTCTCTCCATCTCACTCTCTCTGTGTGTGTGTGTGTGTGTGTATGTGTGTCTGTCTTTCTGTTTTTGTTTCTCCCTGTCTGTGTATGTGTGTCTGTCTTTCTGTTTTTGTTTCTCCCTGTCTGTGTTTGTGTGTCTGTCTCTCTGTTTCTCTCTCACTCTCTCTTTCTGTGTGTATATGTGTGTGTGTCTGTCTTCCTGTCTGTTTCATTGTCTCTCTCTGTTTCTGTGTGTCTGTGTGTGTGTGTGTGTGTGTGTGTGTGTGTGTGACTGTCTGTTTCTCTCTCTGTCTCTGTGTGTGTGTGTGTGTGTCTGTCTGTCTCTGTGTGTCTGTGTGTCTGTGTGTGTGTGTGTGTGTGTGTCTGTCTGTCTGTCTCTGTGTGTCTGTGTGTGTGTGTGTGTCTGTCTGTCTGTCTGTCTGTTTCCAATTCTATCTCTCACTCACTCTCTTTCTCTCTTCTGTGAGTGTGTCTGTCTTTCTGTCTGTTTCTTCCTCATACACTCTCGCTGTTTCTAAGTGTTTCTGTGTGTGTGTGTGTGTGTGTGTGTGTGTGTCTCTGTGTGTTTCTCTCTCATTCTCTATCTCTCTCCCTCTGTCTCTCTCTCTATCTGTGTGTGTGTCTATCTGTTTCTCTCTCTGTGTGTGTGTGTGTGTGTGTCTCTCTGTCTCTTTCTCTCTCATTCTCTATCTCTCTCCCTATGTCTCCCTCTCTCTCTCTGTGTGTGTGTCTATCTGTTTCTATGTGTTTGTGTGTGTGTGTGTTTGTTTCTCTTTCTCTCTCACAAACAGTCTCTCTTTCTCTCTCTCTCTCTGTGTGTGTGTGTGTGTGTTTCTGTCTGTCTGTTTCTCTCTCCCTGTGTGTTTGTTGTGTGTGTCTGTCTGTCCTAATCCTTCACCTCACTCACTCTCTCTCTCACTCAATCTCTCTCTCTCTCTCTTTCTCTTTCTGTGTGTGTGAGTCTGTTTCTCTCTCTCTCTTACTCTATCTCACACTGTGTGTGTGTGTGTGTTTGTGTGTGTCTATCTGTCTGGCTGTGTGTAATTGTATCTCTTACTCTCTCACTTTCTCTCCTCTGTGTGTTTGTCTCCTCTGACTTTCTGTCTGTTTCTGTCTCATTCACGCTCTCTCTCTCTCTGTGCGTGTGCGTGTGTGTGTGTGTGTGTGTGTGTCTGTCTTTCTGTGTCTATATCTCTCTCTCTATTTGTGTGTGTGTGTGTGTGTGTGTCTGTTTCTCTCTGTGTGTGTGTGTGTGTCTGTCTGTTTCTCTGTGTGTGTGAGTGTGTCTGTCTGTTTCTCTGTGTGTGTGTGTGTGTGTTTCTGTCTGTCTGACTGTATCCTTCTTCACACTCACTCTCTCTATCTCTGTGAGTGTGTCTCTCTGTTTCTCTCTCTCCCACTCTCTCCCTGTGTGTGTGTGTTTGTCAGTTATTCTCTTTCTCTCCTTCTCACTCTCTGTGTATGTGTGTCTGTCTGTCTTTCTGTTTTTGTTTCTCCCTGTCTGTGTTTGTGTGTCTATCTCTCTGTTTCTCTCTCACTCTCTCTTTCTGTGTGTATATGTGTTTGTCTGTCTTCCTGT